>NC_140593.1:485598451-486942618 GCF_964204655.1 Triturus cristatus | reverse complement strand
TCACATCAGGCGTGCAACACCCATTGGACTGAAAGGGCTTCAGCCCCCCCCTCCCGTCGTGTGTGGCAGCCCAGGATGAGACAGCTTCCCGGGCACACACACAGCCGCACCCGAGCACTTCACAGGTCTTTAAAAGACCATTTGCATGTTAATGAGGCCTCGCTGTTGTTTCACCCCTTCTAAGAGCCCCTGCAGCTCCACTCTACCTATTGCTTAAAGATTCAGCCCCCCCCCGAAATCAGCTCCACTCTGCCTATTGCTTAAAGATTCAGCCCCCTGCCCCCGAAATCAGCTCCACTCTGCCTATTGCTTAAAGATTCAGCCCCCCCCCGAAATCAGCTCCACTCTGCCTATTGCTTAAAGATTCAGCCCCCCCCCGAAATCAGCTCCACTCTGCCTATTGCTTAAAGATTCAGCCCCCGCCCCCGAAATCAGCTCCACTCTGCCTATTGCTTAAGGATTCAGCCCCCCCCCCGAATTTTTTTCTTAACCCCCCCCCAAATTTGGCTCTAGCTGCGCCTCTGCCTCACATTATGGTGTAACTCACATTCTGCATGTTGAATGTGTCGCATTACTCAAAAGGGACTTTGTAGTACAGTTAGCAAAAGGGAAAGGTGCATGAATTCAGTTCGCCATCAACTGTGCTGGCATAAAGTACCGCAGGTTTTTAATACTAGACTCTGATCACCATAAAAAATACAGCTCCAGGCCTCTTTATCCAAGGCCGGCCCAATGCTGACTGTCAAAACTGACGCCAATAAACCCATCACTTCCGAGAGTCTTTTGAAGTCCTTGTGTACTTCCTAGGCTGACTTAGCATCTTATGCGGAAATCAGGATTTTGTACTGAATATACCGTAGCACAATGGCTGTCATGTGCTATTACGGCGCGCGTGCACACGCAAGCAGCGCCAGAGCTTTGAAGTTCCCTAATATGGCTGCCTAGCTAAGATTGGATGTTTTGTACTTTACGAAATCAAGGTTACCAAAGGTCCATAAAATATTATCCACTCCCTTGAAGCCATAATAGAACCCAGAAATGCGTTGTGATTCTAATCGACTCACACACACACACACGTTAGCGTTTTCGGAAGCGCCGAAAAGCATAAATGCCCATGCTTTAAGATCCCTCACGGCAGATAAAGCTAAAAAACGAAAATGTGCCTAAAAAAAAAATCAAAAGCACCCAGATTCTCCATAGGCAATCTGGAAAGCAGTTTTAAAACCATGTAGACACGGCCTGGAATGAGATTTTGCCATTAGATGGTAAATATTGAACATTATGCGGAGATGAGTTCCCTGCAGTATATTTCAGCCGTCCACAGGACTGCCTAATGTGTGCTGCAAGCAAACAATCAGCTTGATGCTTGTTTTTGCATGAGGCCTTGGAGATGCACGTCTGCGGCGTGCGTGCGGAACTGCGCGCGAGGCGGCGTGCCTATCATTCGATTCAACCTGACGTATTCGGTTTTTTATTGCGTGAGTACTCTGAAGTGCTTCGGAAAGGTTATGAATATTACGTGGAAAATATTACGATGGCGAACAGTGCCTGTAAGCAACGCGGAAGCTATTACAAACCAGCAGAACACAAAAACAGGGAAAACTTGAAGCATGGGGGTAATAAAGAGCTTTCTGCGCAGCATTATTATTCATACTGTAGGATACATTTGTCATTGCTTATTGAGAGTCTACAAATAACATTGAAACATTAGGTTATTATACTTTTTATTGATTAATGTTATTTTGATTTTTTTTAAGGGGACTGTCGATGAATGATGGATGCCACAAGAGACCAAAAACCCCAATCTGACATCATCAGTCAAACGAACATTCTAGAATGCCTTGATTGTTTACGGCGCTAGACTAAGTAAAATAGTTTTTTCTTCTACCTCTTTAGAGCGCTACAAGCACAATCACAGTCACGTCAGAGAGTGGAGGTGGCAACGAATGGAACTCTTTATTTTAGCATGTTTTTGTTAAGCTGTATTTGGGTGGAGGGGCCTTCAGCTGGCCTCAGTCTGCCTCCGTGCGCGTGTGAGGTACACACAGGTTCAAAGCCAAAGGGGAGCCAACGGTTTGCTGGGGGCTTCAAAGCACTTTCGCATCCATGGGTTCGTTGGTGCTATTTTGCATAAATGCAGTAAACTGAAACCGAAATCAGCTCTGCTCTGCTGGGCACTTTTGCGCTGTCCAGAGGTTCACCTGGCATTCACCAGTGCCTTTATTAGATCACTAAATTGTTCTTACAGGGTGATGAATTACAGCCACCGCCAGCAGATGTTAATGTGTTCCTAAAGACAGCAGCGCAAGGTGCTGTGTTCTTAATACTTGAACATAAGCAAGATCCTCTCTGTATTCCTTTGAGACCCCTGGGCTTGGGAGGAGTGGAGCTCATGTGTTGCCTATTGACTCCTCTCCTCACTTGACCTTCTGTCTGCCTAAGACAGAGTAGAACACTGATGATCACTGGGGACCTGATTCACAAAGGGCCTCTGCACTTGTGGCGAAGGCCTCATAGTTGCGGGGAGTCTCCACACTCGTGGCAGAGGTCTCACAGGTGCGGGAAGTCTCTGCACTCGTGGCGGAGGCCTCACAGTCGCGGGGAGTGTCCGCACTCGTGGCCGAGGCCACACAGTTGCGGGGAGCTTCTGCACGCGGGGTTGAATATCATTGTGGAGATTCCGCCTCGAGTGCGGAGACTCCCCACAACTTCAAGGCCTACGCCACGAGTGCGGGGGTCCTCTGTGAATCAGTCCCTGAGTGTCCAAATCTAATTAGATTTGTGAGTTTTAGTCCGCACAGGCCTCCATCTGAAGGGCAGTGGTTGGTAAAATCCACTTGACCCAGCTGATAAGTAATCATATAGTAAGATCAAGGGTATGACAATTAAAAACAAGCACTGACTAACACAAAAGGCTGACTTTGTGTGTTTATCGAAAACAGCCAATGTATTGAGCATGAAGATGTGTCCTGTTTTTCTAATGATATGATTTGCAACATGATTTTTAGGACTTGCCTACCAGATAGCGCAAGATGTATGGTTTGCTAAAGAACTATTGTCAGCTTACAGTGGGCTTACAGTCTGCCTATTGCTTACCATTGGTTGGCTTTACTGACATTGTTATTTGCTTGCTTCATATTTGTGGCCTTTCCTTACTCTTATTGTAATTGTCCCTTCCCTGGAGCTTAGCCTCATTACTTGTGACTTTCAGTGCCTTCTTTTCAGTCGCTACTTTTTCTTTTTGATTAACCACCCAATGAGAGTGCCTGTGTTTTTCAGATGTCTGGCTGTTGCGTTTCTCTCTCCCCCTCTACCTCACTCAGTGTTTCTCTCTCTCAGAGATGTGCTTCTCCCCTGGGAAACAACCCTTACAACTCATGCTTTACAACGCATGCTTTTACCCCGTATGCCATTACAACTAAATGGCTTGCTGTAGGGAGTATAAGGTGTTGGATTTAACTCCAACACCTTCCCTACTGTTGCACAGACTGGAGTTGGAATAGTAAGTTATACTATTCCAAACTCCAGCGCAGCCCCAACAGCAAGTTTTTGTAAAAACTTGCGTTGTATCAGCATGCGTGGTAAAAGCATGCATTATAACATCATACAACCTTCTTCCCTACCTATTTTGTGTTACGCTCACTCTTGTTTACTTCTCGCCCATGTTGCTTTCTTGCTTATGCGCGTCTCCCTAAAGTTCTGCTTCCCCCCACATTCGCACTCCTCATTGCTGCTCCCTCCTCCACATGTGTTGTTTTACATTTTATTTTTTTAATGCAGAGGATCAGGCAGTAAAAGTCGGTTGGCCCATCTGCCTTACAAGTGCCGTTTGCCAATTCCTTGACCACTTGGCCCAGATCGGAGTCACAGGAATAAACTTTTGTCAGCATGACTTCGACATGTCATATTGAATATACTATTCAATGTGTGTCGGGTCCGGATGACATTCCAAAATGTGGGACAGGTTTGTTACTCACCAACAAACCTGTGCGCATGTGATCATTGAGCATGTGGGTTGTCCAAATGGAGGGGTGTTTAAAAGGAAGATTTATCTTGTGGCCTTCTGTCGAAGATCTATGTGAAACAGTCAGGATATTTAAGGTGTTCCCAGAGTGATCTTTTGCCTAACCTGTATGCTGAGAGGATCAATGGTTATGAGGGTGTTTCATGTCCTATTGTGTCATCATCTCCAGCTTACTACAATTTTTATGTGTGGTTTTTCCATGTGTATGATTCCTTCTCGGGGCGCATTTCTAATTTCCACCCGTTAGGTATGTCTGTTCACCAATGCATGCCTTCTTAGAACCTTCCCAGGTCTTCTTTCTCCTGCCTCTCAAATTCCTTGCCTCCATGCATTTTGTCCCGCAACCATGGTGTTATGTGGTCAGGTCTCGATGGATGCATTAACTTGTCAGGAAGGAGAGGAGGACTTGGGAGGACAGGCGAAAAGAGGAGTGAGGGGAGGGAGACAGAGAGTGCAAGAGTGAAGCAGGAGATTAAGAGGAAGTTCAGAGTGGATGTGTAAATGAGGGTAGGAGGAAGAGTCGAGAAAGAAGAGGAAGCGAGCAGAAGGGAAGGAAGAGATAGAATGAAAAGGATGGTTGGGGCATGTAAGAGAAGGGCAGGAGTAGAGAGGAGAAGATGGAGAGAGGGAGAAAAGACTGCAGGATGGAAAGAAGTAGACTAGAAGGAAGTGAGGGGTGTCTGAGGAGACACCAGAGGAGGAGATGCTAGAAGGTGAGAGACGGGCAGGTGACATGAGAATGGACACCGTAAGAGGAAGAGAGAGTCAGAGAGTAGAACATGTGCAGAGAGTGAGGGAAAGGAGTGAGGAATTGTTTCAATGGCAGTAGTTGTTTAGACGGGGTAAGTTTCCGAAAATATGTTAAAACTTCAAAGAATAGTCAACTATGACATTACATTTCTACCCTTGATTACATTTCCTTAAACCCAAGTTTGTCCAGATTTTTGCGATTTTATTCCAGAGTTAAGTCAGTTTTTCAACCATCACGTCAGAGACATAAAGTTTCTATGTTTCATGCATTTTTATACGCTGAGATCGCCAATCCAGGCTTAATCACAGGCAAATTCGGAAACTTCATAATTTCCAGCCATTTGATTCTACCCAATGCATTTCGGTCCTCACGACCTTCTTCGGGGGTATCTGTGATGCTAAAAAATATTTCAATGAATATATCCACTAACAGTTCATATACACGTTGATTTTACACTAAGCATTTGGCCCATACACCCCTTTGTGCCCATCAAAAATATGATTTGACGTGATGGTTGAAAAACTGACTTAACTATGGAATAAAATCGCAAAAATCTGGACAAACTTGGTTAAATCGTGGTATACTTGTGAATACTCGTTCACTGATGTGCATACTGCTGTGCAACTCCTCAGTGACACAGGACTTTGCCGTGCCACTCATTGGACTCATGAGAATGTTGGCGCTTGTTTGGGACGAAGCGCATTGGAGTGCTGCACGCTAAATAAAGAAAAAAACGAGAGATTAAGTTGGAGGACTTAAAAAAAGAAAAAAAACGAAGGGTGTGCTTCAGGTTATATCCAATTGACGCATTAAGGCTTTGGCCATTAGCACATACCCAAATGGCCTTTAGAGACCTGCCATCTGGGGGGTAAATATTTTTATGGTCGAAGATGAGGAGCATGGGCCCTGGAGTGGGAGGGGTCTGGAAAGGGTGCAGAGCATGTAACCCATCACTGGCCTTCAGTCATGAAGAGAGTCTTGGATGAAGTAGCACCAAGAAGAGGGGGTGGGGCTTAGAGCCTGGCATCAACGAAACAGACCCTTCTATCCTCCTTCAAAAACATTGACAATAGCTTCTGAGGCTGCCATCAATGTCTCAGGGAGGTTACAAGAGCCCTAAGGGAAGCAGACTGTGCAGAGCATGCATGTAAGAACTGGAAACATAGTTTGTGCTTCATGCAGCCAGCTCACCTTGTGCACACTGAGTGTTTTCAGCTCTTCACTGAGTGACTGTGTGAAGAGAGCCAATATCGTGTGACACACGAAGGCACAGTGTGACTTGGTAGGTCTGCCTCTAGCGGACAGTGGAAATTACATGGGGAAATATGCAGATTAATCATTTCCCTCTAATTGCCTAATTTACAATGTCTCAGCAGTTAGAGCCGCAATGTAAGCAGCAAGAAAGGTCATTGGTTGCTGCCCAATGCTGTGCCACATTGCCAGGATGCAAGAAAGGTTTCAAAATAAACACATGACTAGCATGCTGTATTTGTATTTTTGACTGTTCACAATATGCCCAGAAATGAAGGAATAATATCTTGGTTCTCAACCCATCAAACAAATTTATCAGATACATCACTTACTTTTACCCATTATGAAGCAATCCAATTGGGCATGCACCTCAGCTATTTGAGTGAGCATATAGCATGGAGACCTCTGTTCATTTTCACTATTTCCAGATGACCTTTTAGAAAGTTTGGGTAATCCAGCCTAATGAGTGGGATCTCTCCTCTGGGGAGGGGAAACAAATATGATTATTAGGGCACTTACTTGCAATGAACTGCCATGTTGAATGGTTGTGTGTGGAATTCAGAGGCAAGACTGTACAACACAATACCATGAATGATTAGTAAATACTATGGTGTTGTCAGGACTAGATTTTTGTATTATATTAAAAACCAAAAGCAGAGAACCAACTATATCTTACACGTTATACGAGTTACACATTAATATAACTCTTCATAACTACTTATGGCTTCTACCCACCTATGACAAGTCTTTTTAAGTCAACAACTATTCTCCCACAAAATAAAGAAGAATAAAAAAAATTGGCAAAACAAATGTGTGGTACCTCAAAACATCTGCGACCAATCCACCTGCTTCAGCCTCTTTTAACAGGGGAATCCATGTCTACTTGGTGTACTTCAATTTTGTATGAGCAATAGATATTAGTAAATTATGATTTTATCTAAGTCCTCAATTTTCCTATTCTGAAATAGGTTGTTAGTGCATTTGTAAAAAAAAACTCCTTATTCCATAAACACTGAAAATTATTAACAATATGACAGCAAGGTATGGCATTTTATTCTTCCTATCCATCAGATTGCTGAAAGATGTAATCACTCTTAGCATTTTTGTTGCCATAAGAAATATATATGTTGATGAGACTATTAAATTGGGTTATTGGTTGACAGGGGTGTGAGCCCTACTCAAGCAACAGCCACAGTCCATGGCAAGGTGAACCACAAAAGGTCACTAAATTAACCTGCACCTAACCCTTGGTAGCTTGGCACAAAATGCAGTCGGTCTTACCTTAGAGGCAGTGTGTAAAGTATTTATGCAACATACAAACAGCAATAGAATGAAAACAGAAGAAAAATCCCACACCAATTGGGAAAAATAGAGTAAATGTTAATAAATTAATTGACACCAAACCAACAAACATTCAGTAGAACCAGACAAATTCATTTTAAATTTTTTCGTAAAAACGAGGGCCTACAAGATCAAAGCACCAACCTCAGACATCTTGTCGCACGAGACGGGATTGAACTCGAAAAATATGGTAGAACTTGATGGAGCGCAGGTCAGATACAAGAAGTTGATTGGGCCTGGTCAGCGCATACCTTCGGACTAGAAGAATTTTCATGAAAAATGTTTTGAGAAGATAACGTTCAGTGGGGCAAGGCTGAAGGCGGTGTCAGAGGAGAGAGCATAGTCGCTGGGCAGCCATTGAATGAAGTTTCAGTGACGTTTTCTACCTTTGGACTTAGTCTCTTTTTTAGAAGTCGAAAATCTCCAACTTGACAAGACAGGAGGCTGTAGCCAACTAGAGTTCCAGGAGGCCGGTACATCCCATTGGGGAAGGACTGCAAAACAGGATTTGCTGCTGTGGAGAAGAACGTAGCGGGAGCAGGCGCAAAGTCAGACTGACGGGCTAAGCTCCTTAGGCAATAGATAAGTAGCTTTGTCCCAATCTTCCCTCAGTTCTCAGTGCAGTTTTCAGCCAAACATTTCCACATTTTGGATTCTGACTATCCGGCCACCTTATGCACCACACTCCAGGGCCCAGACTGGAAGGGCAACACTTGGGGGGGGGGGGTAGGTTAGGACTCACTCAGAATGGATCTAGGTGCGGGATCAAGATGGTGGGAGCCTGTTTTTTTCCTGTGACTCTGAACATGAGACCAGCACATTTGCAGTTGGAGTCACTCTGTTACTCCTGGATTCAGATACAGAAGAAGGCCTCAAGCAGCATGGCAAGCCTCTGAGGGTTCAAGGCAGGCTCCAGGCAGCAAATCAGTCCTTTCAGGTGCAGTAATGCAGTCTTGTGGAGTACAGAGAAGACCACTGCAGCAGGCAGTTCTCTGAGAGTCCTTCTGCAGGTCCAGAAAGTGAACTAAAGTGTGGGTCTGAAAGGCCTATTTTTTATACCTGGTACCTTCTTTGATGTGGGAGAAATTTCAAGAGGTTTCTCTTTGAAGTGCTTGGATTTTTCTGACTCGCTTGCCCTGGCTCCAAGCTGGCTGTAGAAGCAATGCAGTGGTGACAAGCCCTTGGTGTGAAGGTAGAGCACAGCCTTCTCAGTTGCAAGTGGGACTGTACCCAGTCCCTCTCCCCCTCCTGCCAGCAGATGGCCCATTCAGGTACACCTAATCCCTCTATCGTGTAAATGTCTGGGAGGAAATCACAACGCCCTAACTGCCAACTGCACCCAGACATGAGACCAGGAGGCTGCAGGTACCAAATGGCAGAGGGCAGGAAGATGGTGGTTTTTCTAAAAGTAGCATTTTCAAAAAATGTATTTAAAATCCAACTTTACCATTGAAGAGGATTTCTAATTACAATGCGAAAGATATTTACAGGCCCTGGCTATATGGTATACCATTCTATAAGGAATTTATAAGTAAATTAAACATGCCAATATGGTGTAAACCAATTTAACCATGTTTAGGAAAGTGAGCACAAGTATTTAGCACTGATTAGCAGTGGTGAAGTGCACAGAGTTTTAAGGCCAACAAAATGAATTTCAGCAACAAATGGGGGAAAAAGGCAAAAGGTTTGGGGGAAGACCATTCTAACCCTGATAGGTCTAACAACGAGTTTCAGCACATCTTAAACTTATTGAAGTCAGATACTTTCTTCTTTCTTCAAGAGGCACAGAGAATCTGATTCACTAAAACAGAGTGTCTTTTCACAATGCTTCATGATTCATAAACATAAAATGATATGTCGAACCTGCTTCTCCAAAAACAAAAGCATTTACTCATTCCCTTTTTTAGACATTCCCCCTGTTTATCCTCAATTTTTGTTGCAGGTATGTCCATGAGCTTATTTTTTAGGCTTTTCTACCCTGTGCATGTAGTTATTTAAAATACCGGATCTACTTTAGAAGCATTGCGTGTTTGTGCCATCAAATCACTAATTGGGTCAAAAAGACCCCTTCATGTAGGGAAAGTTTCAGAAGTTTTTAGATATTTAGAAATCCTTAAAGAGGGGGGTACTTTGTTCTGACTGTAGTAATGAGTGATCCTGTGTGCAGAGGTGGGATCAAACCCTCCAATATTGAGATACTTGTAAAATTTGTATTAAGTGCCACACTGCATTTTTAATTATTAGATAATTAGAAGAGTCCATGAGGTTGCATTCCTTTATTTTCTCCAGTGTAAACTCAGAGTCTTCACAAGTGTGTTGCATGGCCTGCAATCCATTCCTAGGATCAGACACACGGGGACAGATCAAACAATGAGATGTGTCTCGTAGAGCACAGCTAGAGTCCGACACTACAAGTATAGCTGACCGCTCTTCAAAGAATATTTTTTCAGGACCATTAAAATAATGCACCAATGCACATCAAGGAGGACCCCTTCATCAGAGGACTCTTCATTGCAAATATTTGAAATCAATGCTTGTACTCACCGGGCACTTCGGCCTAGCTGAATATTATTGAGAATAATGGTTTATACTAGTCAGAGAATTTAAAACATTAGAGCAAATACACAGAGGCTCCTTAAATACCACGGTGCCGCAGCAGGGAATTAAGTTGGAACAGAAATGTGCACAAAACATTTCGATGGCGGCCCTTAGCCACGATCAATGTGTACTTAGACATTTATTGCTATTCAACAACATTCTTGCAAATGTGCCTTTGATTATTGCTTGACAAGCTCTAAGTAAAAAAAAAAAAAGCCCTAATACACCCTCCACCTCCACTGGTGCTGATTCCGCTCTTCTTAGGTCGAAGCCTACCAGACAGCACAGCCGTCTAGTTTGTTATCAACTTCTTGAGGGCATTCTGAAAGCTGACCTAAGAATGTATTCCGCCCAGTGCTTACCATTGGCTTTGTGGTTTGTAACTCACAGTTGCTTGCTTTATTTGTTTTATTTACTCATTACTTTATCGTAGCTTTGATAGCCAACTGTGTTTTACACTCTCGTTATAAATTGTTTTCAATCAGAAATTGTATGTGGTGACCGATGTTCTATATGTAGTTATAGGTGTATAACATATACCAAGTTGGGTCACATCTGATAGAGAGTAGAATGCAAACTCCAAAAATTGAAAGTCCACATATTCACTTGATTTATATAAAGAAAATCCGTGTAATAATGTGGAGTAGTTTATAGTTATGTTTAGGTCTTGCTTGATAATCATTTGCTGTGTCTACCTTTTGTTACCAATTGTTTAATGTAACTATAATGTAATATTTGGCTCCCCCAGAGCATTATATCTGTCTCACATCACATTGTTTGCTGTTTGGTGTATCATTTTGGATCAGATGGAGTTTGAAAGCAAAACACGAGGTACTACTATATTATAGCTTAAAAAATACACAGGCTCCTTCCTTACAAATGTAATCCTTTATCCCATATATGCATTATAGACGAAACACGTTAACGTTTGCGTCATGCTTTCGCTGCTGCAGGCCTTTAAAAACATTTTAGGGCTTCACAATGCAAGCCTGACATTTTGTCTTTGACAGTGCTTGTTGTGAACGTTCAGCACAACCAGTTTTTTTCACAGTGGGCGGATGATTTGCACTTCCGATTCTCTGGGTATCTAGTCAGCCAGACGAGACGAATAATTTTCACCGGAAGCAAACAGCCAATCCAATCCATTACTCATTTCTTTTTTAGGATTCAATGAAAATGCGCGGAGGAAGCACTTCCCGATGATCCTGAGTTGTTGAATTTCTGAAATGGTAAGATAAGGGTTACAAATCGTGGGGGATGTTGTGAGCTGTTGAATTACAAGTGATGGGAGAGCATGGGCCAGAACAGACAGAGAAACATATGCCCTGAAGAAATCCGTAATATTTGTATAGGATGTTTGAGAGATAATTTGCTTCCCAATCTCTGGGGTTTTGCATCCCAATTTCTGGTGTTTTGCATCCCAATTTCTAGTGTTTTGCATCCCAATTTCTAGTGACTCTGGTGGTAGTTCCTACTATTGGTGTTGTATGTATTCATTTGAATTCATTTTGGTCTGGCTAGGAGAGAGGAAGGAGGACAAAGTGTACAGGAAGTATTTCAAGTAGACATTTCTTATCAGTCTAAAAGGGCTTTGTTTCCAAGAGCTTTCTTTCTTGCAGTCAACTTGAAGGCACTACCTGCCACACCTTACTGGTGCCTGCTTGGAAGGTAATTGTGACACTTTCTGTTTATTAAATTATAGAAGGAATTGTCTTAAATAAATGTTATATACTTGCATAGGTATGATGCCAATGTGACCTAAATTTACACGGATCATGGTTTGTGTTTTAAAGGGGGTTAAAACATCCAGGTTTCTCTATTTTTATTGTGAAATACAATCATTATGCATCATGTACTGTACTTGGTGGCAGTGTCATTGTTAGACCTGGCCCTTTTTGCAGGTCTATCCCCAAACGTTTTGACTTTTGCCTCCTATTTTTCTGGCCCTGTTTTCGTTGGCTATAGGACTCTGGGCACTTTGCCACTACTGATCAGTGCTATAGTGCATGGACTCTCTGTGTACATTTTGATTGTGATTGGTTATCCATGATTGACATAGTTGATTCACTTGTAAGTCCCTAGTAAAGTACACTATATCTGCCCAGAGCCTCTAAATCAAATGCTCGTTGTGGGCCTGCAGGACTGATTGCCCCACCCACACAAGTAGGCTGGCAAATGTGTCTCAGACCTGCAACAGGAGTGTCTACCCATGAATTTTTTTAACTGCCATGTTGGCCTGGCAATTGCACTCGTTTGGAGGTCCTAGCCTTCCCTTTTCTTACATGTAAGTCACCTCTAGGGTAGGCCCAATCTACCCCTATGGGCAGTATGCAGTGTATGTTAAAGAGAGGACATGTACTGGTTTGTGTTACATGTCCTGATAGAGAAATACTGTGTATTTCCTTTTTCACTATTGAAAGGCTGTTTGTCCCGTAGGTTAACATAGGAGCTGCCTTGTACCATCTTACAAGTGTAAATAACCATTGGGACAAGATAGAGAAATGGAGTTTAGGCTCGCTATACTCAGAATTTAATAACACACCTTTTAGTAAAGTTGTTTTTTAGATTGTGTGTTTGAAAATGTAACTTTTAGAAAGTGGGCATTTTCCTGCTTAACCATCCTGTGTGCCTCTGCCTGTTTGTGTATTCATTGTCTGGTTTTGGAGTGACAGGAGCTGGGGGTGTCCAATCACTCTAGACTGTCACAAGGGAGGTTGAGGTGCGTCCTGCCTATCCTGGATGACACATAGCCAGGCTCAATAGACCTTTCTGCATTTAGAGAGGTGGGAGGAGTTTTCACTAGCACCTGCATATGCTGTGTCTGCTCTGCACAAAACTGTCTCCACCTCCCGTAGTGAAGCTGGACCAGGGAGTACTGAACTGTTTTTTTCTGAGCATGAGAGACTTTCTGAACAAAGACTTCAAAGGGAGAAAGGGCTACAAGTAGTAGACCTAAAACCCCAGAACTTTAGATTACTTCTGGAATCAAGACGAACCTCTGCCAAGGAGATGAGCTGAAGAGCTGTGAGGAGGAGTAATGCCCCTTTTCTGTATGTTGCTTTGCTTGGTTGGCCTGCAGTTGCTGCTTCTGTCAAGGAGAGGGCAAAGTCTGAACTTTGCTGGGAAACCTGCTTGAGAAAATCACCAAGGCTTGAAGTAGAGCTTGCCTCCTGTTGTGAAGTCTCAGGGACACAAAGAATGCACTCGCAGCATCCCCGACTGCCACAGCTGGGAGTTCTGACCTGCCTTGCTGTGTCACTCCTAGTTTTGTACCACTCGATATATTTGCGGGCTGCAAACTCCAAGAAGAAGATTCCCGATGCCATCTCCAACACCGCTACCAGAACCAATGTGGTGGTCACCACTCGCATGGGGAGCGCAGCACAATCTGCGACAACACCGCAGCCCTACACCTGCCAACAGCGCCCCTGCATCTACACCGACATCGGCGCCGCTGCCAGCACCTGGGCCAAGGGCTCCATTCGTGGAACACACGAAACACCACCCAATGCTGACCAACACCAGCAGCTCCTGCACACCATCGCAGAGTCAATAGCCTGATGCCACACGTCATAAGAAACCGATGCACCAACGTTGCATCACATCCCCTGCACAGTTAGGAACCAACCCCTCACCTCCCTTGCAACAGTAAGGAACCAGCAACTCAACTCCCCTGCGCAGCAGAAAGGAACCAACGCCTCACCTCCACCGTGACAGTAAGGAAACAACGTCTCACCTCCCCGCGGCAGTAAGGAACTAATAATGCCCAGCACGGGCACCGCATCACCTTCCCGACACCGTGCAACGTTGTTATTTGAATCATCATAAAAGGTACTGTTACACTGGGGGTCCACGTGACTCTGTTTCGCGGCCCATGCACCTCTCGATCAGTGCCATACTTTGGATTTGTACCTGTCAAGATGTCGAGATAGCCCCAGTTGGATCTATTGCCTTCTAAGAGCTATATGTTTGCAAGAAACCTTTTACAAGTTATACTTCGAGTTGAGTACATTTGCTTTTGTTGTTTTGGTCTTGTTTGGTTTAGATAAAGATACTTTATTTGTCTAAACTGGTGTGGTGTCCATTTGTGGTGCTTTCACTGTGTTACTGTGAGTTATATAAAAATGCTTTACACATTGCCTCTGTAGTTTAGCCTGACTGCTCTGTGCCAAGCTGCCAGAAGATGAGGACAGGCAAACTTAGGTGTGTACTTTTCTCCTGCTGATGAGAAGGAAGGGTCACTGCTTGGACAGGGTGTATACCACTGCCAACTAGAGACCCCTATTTCTAAGTCATTATGTCTTTTAATATACAAAAAAGAATTCCAATTAGCATATCAATTTGGCTTTATTGGCCTCATTCACTGGGTCAGATCAATGCTGTAGGGAACAGCTGGTATAAATAAATACATAAACAAATAGGTAAATAAAGAGATACATAAATAAATATATATATACCTGAACTAATCAATACATAATTACAGTTGTGGCATGCTACCAAATATAGACATCCCTGACACATTGGTGGATATGTTTGTCATGCAGAAGTACAACTACTGCAGTGGAAATGAGTTAGACCATCTCTATGCACCCCATGGCTAGCCCCAGTGTCATATCCCTCCAGAGCTCACTTTTCTATAGCTTCCTACTGCGCGATTCAGCCACCCTACTGCCGTCCCTCACCCAAACTTGGGTGGGTTCATGCAATATACTGTATGGCCTCAAAATGGAAGATCATGTGACTGAGCCACAAATCAAGTCAGTGGACTACAGATGAGGGCAAATAGGACCTCTGCTTTTTTTTGGCACATATCCTATAATTACTGGCCCTTAAATCATTCCAGAATACTATGTGAATGGTAGAAGCTGTTTGACACCTTTCCATTTTTCTTACATCAATAGTGTGAGAACACAGGGGGAGGTACTTAGCTGTTAGCTATGCAGTTAAAAGAAGATTCTCAGAGGAACCCCTTAGCAGACATTTGCTGTGAAGACTTCATTCACAGCAAAATCAAATCAAAGGGCAGACAGTGGATGAAGGAAGAAGCTAAATACTTTCTCAAGCTGCCATCTCTCCACTGACAACAAAAGATGTGGTTTTACTGAAGAAGAATGGGCTAACAGCTAATAACATTTCTGAGACCCGACCATGAAAACCAGATAACGGAGAAAGGGAATAGCAGCCTGCAGACTATTAAAAAGTTCTCCAGTCATGAAACAAAGTGGAATAATAAAGCACAGAGAACATCTGCTTTGCAAAATGTTACTTCCTGTCTGAACAGGCAGTGTCACCCTAATTTTGTCTGAGAAATTTCATTAAAGTATGCACTGTGCACTCTGTTATAGCAATACATGTGGAGAACATCCACATTTGCTAATGATGAACAGTGCAATTAGTGAATAACTAGTACTGGTTATATTTACTGATTTGTGGTTTTAATTGCAATTGTAATTGCATTAATATATCGCCTACTACCCCTGATGAGGCGTTGAAGTGCTTTTCAGTGAATAGCATGCTACTCTGGAACCCAAAGTGGATTAGTGATGGATTAATATAGGGAAATCTAAGTTGTTAATTCGAGCAGTGGAAATGTGAGTCTGTTTGTTGGCTTGAATAGGATAAAAAAGGAATAGAGGAAGGAAGATTCTAGAAATTGTTATTTGGAAGATCATAGCAGTAAAAAGAGGTTTGGGATGAGTTAAACGAGGGATAGAGGAGGGAAGAGTTTAGAAAGAGTTATTAGGGAGATCATAGTAGAAAAAGAGGTTCAGAACAAGTCAAAGGAAGGACAGAGAAGGGAACAGTCTAGAAGATATTCTTGGGAGATCATAGTTGTAAAATGAGGTTTGGGATGAATCTAAGGAGGGATAGAGGAGGGAAGAGTCCAGAACAGACTCCTGGGGAGATCATAGTGGAACAGTGAGATTTTGGATTAGTCAAAGGAGGGATAGGGGAGGGAAGAGTCTAGAAGGGTATAAGGGAGATCATGGTGGTATAATGAGGTTTGGGATAAGTTAGAAAGTGGAGGTAGAGGATCTATTTAAAGAGGTATAGAATGAGAAAGAGTAGTAAATTGCAGAGAGATAAAGGATTCTTGTCCCATTTATTTATAATTTTTCAACAGTAGGAGTAGAGTGACAAATATTTAGATACATTACTTCATGGAAATATATACATGCATATAAAAAATAATAAACAGATATAAAGTTGTATTATATAAGTTCCCAAATGTACATGTATAGATAAACAGTTAGCAACTCTGACTTTCAAGGGTTGTGGTACATAAAGCAATTTTTTAATGTATTTTGTTTTGTAAATATTATGTTTTTTTATTTTTGTATTTCTTTATATATTTCTATTTTATATTTTACCAATATTTCAACAATGAAGCATTTATAGATACAAATATCATGATCATATTTACGCATAAGCACATCATCAAATAAATTATGTGTACACTATGCAGTGATCTATATACATGTTAAACATAAAGTAATATATATATATATATTTTCCCATAAATAATATTTTCATTTGTTAAGCAGACCTATAAGAATATGTATATATTTTCAAACCAGAAGTATTATATATATATTTGTACCAAGAAATGTGCATAACTTACTACATACATATAATCAGATTATACATGTTTACATACACAGGCATATACTGTACATTTGTGTTTGAGTATGATGGTTATGTAGGAATGAGCCAACTCTTGATAGTACAGAGAAAGATGTACTACCCACAGTTTTGTCTTGTGTGATGGGGTTTTGAGGTGAGTTGCCTATCTGGAGTGGAGGGTCCTTTGTTGTATGCATGTGGTGATTTTATTTGTGATGAAAATTGGCCCTGTTCCATGTATTGTTTTGTGGGTGATACAAAGCAGCTTGAGAGTAGACCTTCTGACAACCAGTAACCAATGTGGGACCCGCAAAGCAGGAGAGATGTGGGCTTGTGGCTTCGCGAGTAGGAGTAGTATGGCGGCAGAATTATGAATCCATTGTTAACTTTTCATAGTTGATAAAGATTATCTGTATTAGAGGCCATTGGTGTGATGGTGTTAGATGGTGCAGGAGAGATTGTAGTTTGGATCTTGTTTGGAAATCCTAGGTGGGTGAAGATGTGTTGCAGAGCTTTCATAGCAATGAAGCTTGATCTTGCTAACTTATCCACGGTGATGGATCAAACCCAGATCTGTTGACTGGGTGTGAGTGTTTGATTGGTTCTGATGCTCCGTCCATCACCACCCCCTTTTGTACTGCTTTGTTCGCCATAAGTTGGCAGGGTATGCTCAGACGTGAGTCCCTTGCTCACTTTGCCACTGGATTCAAGCAAGCCTGGCTGAAGACGGCTGAAATGCCAGAAACCGGTCCTAGGAAGCTTGTGTCCGGTCCAGGGAAGACATGGCTTGGCAGTTCGGGCTGGACTGTTCCCATGAGGCACAGGGTCAGACTGATTTGCATATGGCCATGTCTGAACTGGGGTGGCAGAGTGGGCTAAAGAACGGTGATGGATCAAACCCAGATCTGTTGACTGGGTGTGAGTGTTTGATTGGTTCTGATGCTCCGTCCATCACCACCCCCTTTTGTACTGCTTTGTTCGCCATAAGTTGGCAGGGTATGCTCAGACGTGAGTCCCTTGCTCACTTTGCCACTGGATTCAAGCAAGCCTGGCTGAAGACGGCTGAAATGCCAGAAACCGGTCCTAGGAAGCTTGTGTCCGGTCCAGGGAAGACATGGCTTGGCAGTTCGGGCTGGACTGTTCCCATGAGGCACAGGGTCAGACTGATTTGCATATGGCCATGTCTGAACTGGGGTGGCAGAGTGGGCTAAAGAACGGTGATGGATCAAACCCAGATCTGTTGACTGGGTGTGAGTGTTTGATTGGTTCTGATGCTCCGTCCATCACCACCCCCTTTTGTACTGCTTTGTTCGCCATAAGTTGGCAGGGTATGCTCAGACGTGAGTCCCTTGCTCACTTTGCCACTGGATTCAAGCAAGCCTGGCTGAAGACGGCTGAAATGCCAGAAACCGGTCCTAGGAAGCTTGTGTCCGGTCCAGGGAAGACATGGCTTGGCAGTTCGGGCTGGACTGTTCCCATGAGGCACAGGGTCAGACTGATTTGCATATGGCCATGTCTGAACTGGGGTGGCAGAGTGGGTTTAAGAACGGTGATGGATCAAACCCAGATCTGTTGACTGGGTGTGAGTGTTTGATTGGTTCTGATGCTCCGTCCATCACCACCCCCTTTTGTACTGCTTTGTTCGCCATAAGTTGGCAGGGTATGCTCAGACGTGAGTCCCTTGCTCACTTTGCCACTGGATTCAAGCAAGCCTGGCTGAAGACGGCTGAAATGCCAGAAACCGGTCCTAGGAAGCTTGTGTCCGGTCCAGGGAAGACATGGCTTGGCAGTTCGGGCTGGACTGTTCCCATGAGGCACAGGGTCAGACTGATTTGCATATGGCCATGTCTGAACTGGGGTGGCAGAGTGGGCTAAAGAACGGTGATGGATCAAACCCAGATCTGTTGACTGGGTGTGAGTGTTTGATTGGTTCTGATGCTCCGTCCATCACCACCCCCTTTTGTACTGCTTTGTTCGCCATAAGTTGGCAGGGTATGCTCAGACGTGAGTCCCTTGCTCACTTTGCCACTGGATTCAAGCAAGCCTGGCTGAAGACGGCTGAAATGCCCGAAACCGGTCCTAGGAAGCTTGTGTCCGGTCCAGGGAAGACATGGCTTGGCAGTTCGGGCTGGACTGTTCCCATGAGGCACAGGGTCAGACTGATTTGCATATGGCCATGTATGAACTGGGGTGGCAGAGTGGGCTAAAGAACGGTGATGGATCAAACCCAGATCTGTTGACTGGGTGTGAGTGTTTGATTGGTTCTGATGCTCCGTCCATCACCACCCCCTTTTGTACTGCTTTGTTCGCCATAAGTTGGCAGGGTATGCTCAGACGTGAGTCCCTTGCTCACTTTGCCACTGGATTCAAGCAAGCCTGGCTGAAGACGGCTGAAATGCCAGAAACCGGTCCTAGGAAGCTTGTGTCCGGTCCAGGGAAGACATGGCTTGGCAGTTCGGGCTGGACTGTTCCCATGAGGCACAGGGTCAGACTGATTTGCATATGGCCATGTCTGAACTGGGGTGGCAGAGTGGGCTAAAGAACGGTGATGGATCAAACCCAGATCTGTTGACTGGGTGTGAGTGTTTGATTGGTTCTGATGCTCCGTCCATCACCACCCCCTTTTGTACTGCTTTGTTCGCCATAAGTTGGCAGGGTATGCTCAGACGTGAGTCCCTTGCTCACTTTGCCACTGGATTCAAGCAAGCCTGGCTGAAGACGGCTGAAATGCCAGAAACCGGTCCTAGGAAGCTTGTGTCCGGTCCAGGGAAGACATGGCTTGGCAGTTCGGGCTGGACTGTTCCCATGAGGCACAGGGTCAGACTGATTTGCATATGGCCATGTCTGAACTGGGGTGGCAGAGTGGGCTAAAGAACGGTGATGGATCAAACCCAGATCTGTTGACTGGGTGTGAGTGTTTGATTGGTTCTGATGCTCCGTCCATCACCACCCCCTTTTGTACTGCTTTGTTCGCCATAAGTTGGCAGGGTATGCTCAGACGTGAGTCCCTTGCTCACTTTGCCACTGGATTCAAGCAAGCCTGGCTGAAGACGGCTGAAATGCCAGAAACCGGTCCTAGGAAGCTTGTGTCCGGTCCAGGGAAGACATGGCTTGGCAGTTCGGGCTGGACTGTTCCCATGAGGCACAGGGTCAGACTGATTTGCATATGGCCATGTCTGAACTGGGGTGGCAGAGTGGGCTAAAGAACGGTGATGGACCAAACCCAGATCTGTTGACTGGGTGTGAGTGTTTGATTGGTTCTGATGCTCCGTCCATCACCACCCCCTTTTGTACTGCTTTGTTCGCCATAAGTTGGCAGGGTATGCTCAGACGTGAGTCCCTTGCTCACTTTGCCACTGGATTCAAGCAAGCCTGGCTGAAGACGGCTGAAATGCCAGAAACCGGTCCTAGGAAGCTTGTGTCCGGTCCAGGGAAGACATGGCTTGGCAGTTCGGGCTGGACTGTTCCCATGAGGCACAGGGTCAGACTGATTTGCATATGGCCATGTCTGAACTGGGGTGGCAGAGTGGGCTAAAGAACGGTGATGGATCAAACCCAGATCTGTTGACTGGGTGTGAGTGTTTGATTGGTTCTGATGCTCCGTCCATCACCACCCCCTTTTGTACTGCTTTGTTCGCCATAAGTTGGCAGGGTATGCTCAGACGTGAGTCCCTTGCTCACTTTGCCACTGGATTCAAGCAAGCCTGGCTGAAGACGGTTGAAATGCCAGAAACCGGTCCTAGGAAGCTTGTGTCCGGTCCAGGGAAGACATGGCTTGGCAGTTCGGGCTGGACTGTTCCCATGAGGCACAGGGTCAGACTGATTTGCATATGGCCATGTCTGAACTGGGGTGGCAGAGTGGGCTAAAGAACGGTGATGGATCAAACCCAGATCTGTTGACTGGGTGTGAGTGTTTGATTGGTTCTGATGCTCCGTCCATCACCACCCCCTTTTGTACTGCTTTGTTCGCCATAAGTTGGCAGGGTATGCTCAGACGTGAGTCCCTTGCTCACTTTGCCACTGGATTCAAGCAAGCCTGGCTGAAGACGGCTGAAATGCCAGAAACCGGTCCTAGAAAGCTTGTGTCCGGTCCAGGGAAGACATGGCTTGGCAGTTCGGGCTGGACTGTTCCCATGAGGCACAGGGTCAGACTGATTTGCATATGGCCATGTCTGAACTGGGGTGGCAGAGTGGGCTAAAGAACGGTGATGGATCAAACCCAGATCTGTTGACTGGGTGTGAGTGTTTGATTGGTTCTGATGCTCCGTCCATCACCACCCCCTTTTGTACTGCTTTGTTCGCCATAAGTTGGCAGGGTATGCTCAGACGTGAGTCCCTTGCTCACTTTGCCACTGGATTCAAGCAAGCCTGGCTGAAGACGGCTGAAATGCCAGAAACCGGTCCTAGGAAGCTTGAGTCCGGTCCAGGGAAGACATGGCTTGGCAGTTCGGGCTGGACTGTTCCCATGAGGCACAGGGTCAGACTGATTTGCATATGGCCATGTCTGAACTGGGGTGGCAGAGTGGGCTAAAGAACGGTGATGGATCAAACCCAGATCTGTTGACTGGGTGTGAGTGTTTGATTGGTTCTGATGCTCCGTCCATCACCACCCCCTTTTGTACTGCTTTGTTCGCCATAAGTTGGCAGGGTATGCTCAGACGTGAGTCCCTTGCTCACTTTGCCACTGGATTCAAGCAAGCCTGGCTGAAGACGGTTGAAATGCCAGAAACCGGTCCTAGGAAGCTTGTGTCCGGTCCAGGGAAGACATGGCTTGGCAGTTCGGGCTGGACTGTTCCCATGAGGCACAGGGTCAGACTGATTTGCATATGGCCATGTCTGAACTGGGGTGGCAGAGTGGGCTAAAGAACGGTGATGGATCAAACCCAGATCTGTTGACTGGGTGTGAGTGTTTGATTGGTTCTGATGCTCCGTCCATCACCACCCCCTTTTGTACTGCTTTGTTCGCCATAAGTTGGCAGGGTATGCTCAGACGTGAGTCCCTTGCTCACTTTGCCACTGGATTCAAGCAAGCCTGGCTGAAGACGGCTGAAATGCCAGAAACCGGTCCTAGAAAGCTTGTGTCCGGTCCAGGGAAGACATGGCTTGGCAGTTCGGGCTGGACTGTTCCCATGAGGCACAGGGTCAGACTGATTTGCATATGGCCATGTCTGAACTGGGGTGGCAGAGTGGGCTAAAGAACGGTGATGGATCAAACCCAGATCTGTTGACTGGGTGTGAGTGTTTGATTGGTTCTGATGCTCCGTCCATCACCACCCCCTTTTGTACTGCTTTGTTCGCCATAAGTTGGCAGGGTATGCTCAGACGTGAGTCCCTTGCTCACTTTGCCACTGGATTCAAGCAAGCCTGGCTGAAGACGGCTGAAGTGCCAGAAACCGGTCCTAGGAAGCTTGTGTCCGGTCCAGGGAAGACATGGCTTGGCAGTTCGGGCTGGACTGTTCCCATGAGGCATAGGGTCAGACTGATTTGCATATGGCCATGTCTGAACTGGGGTGGCAGAGTGGGCTAAAGAACGGTGATGGATCAAACCCAGATCTGTTGACTGGGTGTGAGTGTTTGATTGGTTCTGATGCTCCGTCCATCACCACCCCCTTTTGTACTGCTTTGTTCGCCATAAGTTGGCAGGGTATGCTCAGACGTGAGTCCCTTGCTCACTTTGCCACTGGATTCAAGCAAGCCTGGCTGAAGACGGCTGAAATGCCAGAAACCGGTCCTAGGAAGCTTGTGTCCGGTCCAGGGAAGACATGGCTTGGCAGTTCGGGCTGGACTGTTCCCATGAGGCACAGGGTCAGACTGATTTGCATATGGCCATGTCTGAACTGGGGTGGCAGAGTGGGCTAAAGAACGGTGATGGATCAAACCCAGATCTGTTGACTGGGTGTGAGTGTTTGATTGGTTCTGATGCTCCGTCCATCACCACCCCCTTTTGTACTGCTTTGTTCGCCATAAGTTGGCAGGGTATGCTCAGACGTGAGTCCCTTGCTCACTTTGCCACTGGATTCAAGCAAGCCTGGCTGAAGACGGCTGAAATGCCAGAAACCGGTCCTAGGAAGCTTGTGTCCGGTCCAGGGAAGACATGGCTTGGCAGTTCGGGCTGGACTGTTCCCATGAGGCACAGGGTCAGACTGATTTGCATATGGCCATGTCTGAACTGGGGTGGCAGAGTGGGCTAAAGAACGGTGATGGATCAAACCCAGATCTGTTGACTGGGTGTGAGTGTTTGATTGGTTCTGATGCTCCGTCCATCACCACCCCCTTTTGTACTGCTTTGTTCGCCATGAGTTGGCAGGGTATGCTCAGACGTGAGTCCCTTGCTCACTTTGCCACTGGATTCAAGCAAGCCTGGCTGAAGACGGCTGAAATGCCAGAAACCGGTCCTAGGAAGCTTGTGTCCGGTCCAGGGAAGACATGGCTTGGCAGTTCGGGCTGGACTGTTCCCATGAGGCACAGGGTCAGACTGATTTGCATATGGCCATGTCTGAACTGGGGTGGCAGAGTGGGCTAAAGAACGGTGATGGATCAAACCCAGATCTGTTGACTGGGTGTGAGTGTTTGATTGGTTCTGATGCTCCGTCCATCACCACCCCCTTTTGTACTGCTTTGTTCGCCATAAGTTGGCAGGGTATGCTCAGACGTGAGTCCCTTGCTCACTTTGCCACTGGATTCAAGCAAGCCTGGCTGAAGACGGCTGAAATGCCAGAAACCGGTCCTAGGAAGCTTGTGTCCGGTCCAGGGAAGACATGGCTTGGCAGTTCGGGCTGGACTGTTCCCATGAGGCACAGGGTCAGACTGATTTGCATATGGCCATGTCTGAACTGGGGTGGCAGAGTGGGCTAAAGAACGGTGATGGATCAAACCCAGATCTGTTGACTGGGTGTGAGTGTTTGATTGGTTCTGATGCTCCGTCCATCACCACCCCCTTTTGTACTGCTTTGTTCGCCATAAGTTGGCAGGGTATGCTCAGACGTGAGTCCCTTGCTCACTTTGCCACTGGATTCAAGCAAGCCTGGCTGAAGACGGCTGAAATGCCAGAAACCGGTCCTAGGAAGCTTGTGTCCGGTCCAGGGAAGACATGGCTTGGCAGTTCGGGCTGGACTGTTCCCATGAGGCACAGGGTCAGACTGATTTGCATATGGCCATGTCTGAACTGGGGTGGCAGAGTGGGCTAAAGAACGGTGATAGATCAAACCCAGATCTGTTGACTGGGTGTGAGTGTTTGATTGGTTCTGATGCTCTGTCCATCACCACCCCCTTTTGTACTGCTTTGTTCGCCATAAGTTGGCAGGGTATGCTCAGACGTGAGTCCCTTGCTCACTTTGCCACTGGATTCAAGCAAGCCTGGCTGAAGACGGCTGAAATGCCAGAAACCGGTCCTAGGAAGCTTGTGTCCGGTCCAGGGAAGACATGGCTTGGCAGTTCGGGCTGGACTGTTCCCATGAGGCACAGGGTCAGACTGATTTGCATATGGCCATGTCTGAACTGGGGTGGCAGAGTGGGCTAAAGAACGGTGATGGATCAAACCCAGATCTGTTGACTGGGTGTGAGTGTTTGATTGGTTCTGATGCTCCGTCCATCACCACCCCCTTTTGTACTGCTTTGTTCGCCATAAGTTGGCAGGGTATGCTCAGACGTGAGTCCCTTGCTCACTTTGCCACTGGATTCAAGCAAGCCTGGCTGAAGACGGCTGAAATGCCAGAAACCGGTCCTAGGAAGCTTGTGTCCGGTCCAGGGAAGACATGGCTTGGCAGTTCGGGCTGGACTGTTCCCATGAGGCACAGGGTCAGACTGATTTGCATATGGCCATGTCTGAACTGGGGTGGCAGAGTGGGCTAAAGAACGGTGATGGATCAAACCCAGATCTGTTGACTGGGTGTGAGTGTTTGATTGGTTCTGATGCTCCGTCCATCACCACCCCCTTTTGTACTGCTTTGTTCGCCATAAGTTGGCAGGGTATGCTCAGACGTGAGTCCCTTGCTCACTTTGCCACTGGATTCAAGCAAGCCTGGCTGAAGACGGCTGAAATGCCAGAAACCGGTCCTAGGAAGCTTGTGTCCGGTCCAGGGAAGACATGGCTTGGCAGTTCGGGCTGGACTGTTCCCATGAGGCACAGGGTCAGACTGATTTGCATATGGCCATGTCTGAACTGGGGTGGCAGAGTGGGCTAAAGAACGGTGATGGATCAAACCCAGATCTGTTGACTGGGTGTGAGTGTTTGATTGGTTCTGATGCTCCGTCCATCACCACCCCCTTTTGTACAACTTATCCACTTGGGCATTCATTGATAATTCTAAGGTTTCTTACTTCCTTGGATACTTTAGGAGGTGGTCCCAGGTCATCAGGCCAGGCGCAGAGAGGGTCATATATTTTCCAATCCCCACATGATGGTATTTCAGTTTTGGATGCATTCAGTTTGAGATAGCTTCATGCCATCCACTGATCAACAGCTTTCATGCAACTGAAGATTTTAGAGTTTCCAATGTCTTTGGGGCTTTCCAGTTTAAGAAGTATTTGTGTGTCATCTGCATAGTCATGGCATATGAGCTAAAATTCATTGATCGTTGCCGGCTACACTCATGTAGATGTTGAAAAGCATGGTTGAAAATCTATATCTTTGAGGGACAATTGCTGTTGTGCAGTACGGTTTGGATGGGAAGGGAGGGAGTATGGATGACATTTGATCTCTTTTGAAGTTAGAATGTGATGCAGTCGAGAGCAGACCCCTCTATGCAGTCTTTGGATTACAGTGTCATGAACAACTGTGTTGAAGGCAGCTTAAAGGTCCAAGAGAAGTAGTGCAATGACTCCGTTCCAGTCTACTGTGTTTTTAAGGTCATCCCAGATGGCGATGATGGCAAACTTTGTGCCTGTTCCTAGACAGAATACTATTTGAAAGTCCGAAAGTATGGAGTTGTCTTCAATGAATTGTGACATCTGAGTGAATGATGCTTTTTCTATCAGTTTGCCCACAAAAGATCCATTTGTAATTGGTATGCAGTTGTTGGAGTCATGGGGTTCAGGTTTATTTCTTTAATAATAGTCTATTTTTTAAATATTCTGGAAAGACTTGTGTACTTAAAGAATTATTGATGATTGTTCTGACTGGTGTGGCAGCAGAGGTGGTTAAAAGAATGTTCTTAAAGATTTGTGGTAGATAAGGTTCAAAAGGGCAGCCGGCAGGTCCACTTGCTTTGACAAGATCCATACATTTTGTTAGTTGTTTGAATTAATGTTTAGGCTGGGTTAGCTTACTCTTTTAGGGGATTGTTGGAAATGGGTTGGTGCTTGTGGTTTTCCTTTGTTTTAAATAGGAGTCTAACATGTCTGCTTTGGTTGTATAATGATGAGCCAGGTTGTCAGTTAATTCTTGAGAAATGGAATGAGTTCCATTTGTGCATTTAGGCATACAAAATACTGTGAGAATTTTATACAATTCTTTATTTGCGCATTAAGCATTTTGAATTCTGTTTGAATAATACCTGTGTTTGCTTTTTTGATTGTTGACTTGTATATTCTGTTTAGTTTGTGTAGGTGAAGTTTGTTTTGACTTCTATTTGTTTTGAGCCAGGTGCATTGGAGCTTTGCAATTTGTTGTTTCATCTTTTTTTGTTCTGCATTCATCCAAGGTACTTGTTTTCTTTTGTCTTGTTTTGTTGTTTTTGGTGGTAATAGGATGTTGAAAGCTTCCTGGAGCCTCTGAGAGAGTTTTTGAACTGACCTTATTGTGTATAAATCTGTGCTAGAAGTTAGTTATGTTTCTTAGTATTCAAAACGGAGTTTATTCCAACGTTGATATGTGATTGCATGTAAGGTGGCCTTAGGTGTGGTGATTTGTGGTGTTTTATGTTGGAAAGCTAGCAGATGATGGCCCGACAATGTGACTGGGGTAATACTTTGAATGATAACAAGTTCCTGATTTGCAAAAAATATATCAAGGATATGTCCAGGGATGTTTGTGGGTTTGTGGACAATCTGTTGTAGGTTCAATGTGTCTTGGCCAGTGATGATGGTTCTTGAATGGGGCATATTGGGTTTGTCATACAAAGCTTGCAAAGGGTGCATCGGTTGGAATGTAGTGTCATAAGGTTTGACGCAGTGGCCAGAAACATATCTTGGAATGCTGTATTGCTAGGTGGTGGTCTGTAAACAAGGTACAGGAGGAAGTTGGTATAGGGTTGAATGTTGTGATGAGGCTCTCACTACCTTGCATGCAAACGTTGTCATCTTTGGTGAGATTTATTGTTTCTTTGACTATAACATCTAGTTCACCTCCTTGTATGCCTATGCGATTTTGCGTGACAGTTTGACAGCATGGAGGAACAGCTTCATGCAAAACTGGAGCCATATCATCTCCCAACCATGATTTAGTTATGAAGAGTAAGTCAGGTTGTGTGTCAGTGAGTAGGGTGTAGATGTGGTGCTTGTTTTTAGAGAGCGATCAAGCATTTATTAGTAGGCAGTCTAGAGATTGTGTTTTGGTGGTGGGGTGACTGTTTTCTAGAAGAGTGAGTAGTACTCTTTGAACTGATAGCTGGTGTATTATTAGTGTTGGTATTAACAGGATCAGGGTACCAATAGTGTTGCTTGTCTATATCGTGATCCTCATCCAGCAGGGTTAGAAGGCATCTTGTTGGATCTGTGTGTGCAGGTGGTGAAGATGGTGGTTGAGAGTGAGTTGGGGGGCTGTGTTGTTTTTGCAGAGTAGTCTTGTGTAATAGACAAGAATATGTGAAATAGTGAAGAGTAGCATGTTGTGGGTATGTGTGTGAAAATAGGATGTGCTGGTGTGAGTGTTATGTTTTTGTGGAGCAGTAAGATGAGATATTAATGGAATGAATTTCTGTGAAGGATTTGGATGTAAAGTACTGTTGGTGAGTGGCAGTTGAATGGTAAAGATGGTGGTGATGTGCTTTGGAGGAGAGTGTATGTGGTGTGTGAGAAGAGATGGACAGGGGTTGTGAGCGTTTATATTAGATTTGGTAGCAGAAAGAGGTAATATGTGTGGTGGAGTGGAGAGTAAGCATTGTTTGGTTGTGTGTTTTTGGCAAAATAAAGAGGAGGGTGTTGCTGGTGGATTATATGAGAGAGAGTTGAGTATAGAGCTGGTGGTGATGGAAAGTGGTCTGTTAGGACTAAGTAGAGAGTAGAGCTGAGGTTTTGAATCAACAGGTAGTGTGAGATTAAGGTTATGTATAATTTGGGTTGGAATACTATTGGTGTTGTGTGGATTTGCTACTGGTATGGGACAGAGTGGTGGTGTGTGTTAGAGTGAGGGTGCCATTGTGTGGCAGTAGGTGTAGAAGGGAGTATAGATGTGGTTTGGGGGGTTTGTAATGGCTGTCAAGACACTGAAATGTGGGTAAAGTTTGTATGTGGTAAATGCGCAGTGTGTGTTTGTTGTGGCTGTGTATATATGTTTTAGAATATGGATTGCTCAAGGTAGTTGCTGGCAAATGGAACAAATGACAGCATCATACTATCATCAACTGCCTTTGTCCTCTCTGCCCTTGGCCATATGGTTAAAAAGCTCTAGGTCAAGTGACCTTCTTCCAATCAGAACCCTATCTCTAAATGCTAATGTCAATGGAAGCACTGGTCTTATTAACCAATATCAGCCCTATCAGCCAATCACAACACTAAACCTTAAGCCCTAGGTCCAATAGAAACCCCATCCCTTGCCTGTGGAACCAATCAGAACCCTAGCCCTATCAGCCAAACGAAACCCAAACCCTAAGCTCTACGTCCAATAGACTCCCAGACCTAAATACCAATCAGAAACCAAGCCATCTCAGCCAATCAGAGTCCAGTAGAAACCCTTGACCTAGACACTAATCATAACCCTAGCCATATTAGCCAATCATAACTACACCCTATGCCCTATTTCCAAAAGCCCTAGGAACCAGTCAGGGCACGGATGCAACAACCATTAAGAAACTTATTTAAAGGTTATGTAACCTTAAACACAAACTGGTGTGCAGGAGGCAAGGAGGTGATTCTGAAGTTAGAATCTCCTTGGATACAGACAGACCCAGTAACACTTTATAGTTCCTGTTCAACCTTGCGGGTAAAGCCCAAATCTAAAGCCACTAAA
Organism: Triturus cristatus; assembly: GCF_964204655.1. NCBI lineage: Eukaryota > Metazoa > Chordata > Amphibia > Caudata > Salamandridae > Triturus > Triturus cristatus. The sequence goes on along the minus strand of NC_140593.1, from coordinate 486,913,923 downwards.
ATACTGCTTTTCACGGACTTAGAACAATATGAGTGGGGTCCCCCTTTTCCAGCCGCACAAGCATTTTGCCCTCACCGGTTTTGCTGCCTCCGGACATAGCGGACTACAATCACCGGCCTGCCTATTTTTCCGCGGCTCTTGGCCACAAACGTCAGCATCAAGCGCCAGGAGGCGCTACAACGGCAGATGCAGGTTCCTGCAGCGCCGGCCAAGGGCAGGCCCGTCCGCGCCGTCGGAGCCCAAAGGAGGCTGGGCTGGGCCTACCCTCTAACAACAGGCCCTTCGTCACCACTCTCAGTCTCAACCAAATCCAGGTACAGCAGTGCTTCTTTTTCCTTCTGCCGTGTGATCTGTGTGTTTCGAGTCTTGCATCTATTTTCTTGGTGGTGACGTACAACGCTAACCCAATCATGAGTAATCCAGCAGTGAGCAAATTTAAGGAAGCCAAGGGGACATTGGATGCCTTCGTTATGAGGGCGGGAACATTGCTTTGCAATTAGATTGAATTAACGGAAAGGCGGCTTTCCATAGATCTTTCATCCTTGCAGAGGCGATCCTCACTAGGCATGCATATATCAGGTTGTATACCTCAACATCAAATTTGTTCACTTCCCATCATTTGCAACCATGTGGTGGTGACCTGTTCCATTAGTACACAGACGATGGATGTTCCCCCCTCAATGTCGTTTTCTATTTTGGAGGACAAAATTGCTACCATTGCTGCTAGTGTGACTGCTCTGGACACTGCTCTCGAACGGATTAAAGAATCGATAGACAAAAACGTTTTTCTATTGCATGGTCGTCTAGAGCACTTGGACGGTGCATTAATTAGTTTGTCTGGACACATTGAGTCCCATACTACCCCTGAGACCCCCAAGGCCCTGAAGGAGGGCTTGGGACCTGACAATCCCCCCAATCATCTTAAGTCAACCCTGGTTCCCCTAGAGAAATTGCTGGCTATGACATCTGTTATTGACGACTTGCTGAGTAAAGTACAGGGTGTAAGCTCAAATAACACCTTGCTAAATTGCCCAAGAAGTGTATTGAATGACGGCAGGGTAGCTCAGTCCTCTCTGGCTGATATTTCACAACTGGTTCTGGGGGTATGCGCTGGATCTAAGAGCATTCCTAATTTAAACGATAATAAAACGCCAGCACGAACAGGGCCTAGAGGTTTCTTACCGTCGCCTAATCCTCGTGTAAATCCAAGGGAGAGGGACAATTGGGAGGAGGTGCTCTTAAACATGCCGCCAGTGGCCACTCCCTACACAATAATTTTGACGAATGTACCGCAACTTACCCTAAAGTCAACTGAATCTTGGGTGGCCTTAAGAAATAAGGCCCTCTGTTGGCTTGGATCTAAATCTGGCCTAACAGACGCCTTATTCAGGGAGTTTAAAATGGTAAGAAGAGAAGGATGGGTGGGGAAAAGAGAAAAAACGTTCTCTAGAGATTGCGTTGTCCTTACACTTAGAACGCCAAGTTTAACACAAGAGATTTTGCGTAGACTAGGCTCTAATCATGTGACTAATTATGGAATAAACATACTGCCTCTGGGCTATTTTTATCCTCCAATAAATCAACCCTTCAACGTTACACAGCAGAGATATACTCATCCAATTAATCACTCCCAATTCATCTACCTTTGTTTAATAGATTTGATATGCTTTCTTCTTTGGAGGACATTGACTGACTCGTAAATAGAAATAGCCACGTGGTTCAAACACAAATTTCCAGAAATAATTCACCTGGTCTAACTTCACCATGTATAGTGCCCTTGGCTAATGATCAACAAATAGATACTGAGGTGGGAGATATACCTGCTCACTCCTATACTGAGAATGGAATACTCCAACAAATCATAAACACCTCCCACACGTGTCCATCAACTAGTCATGGTCATCATCTTAATGTTTGCACTGTTGACCTTTCCCAGGGCGATCATGTATCTCAGTGTGTGCCTAGGACTAACCAAATGGAAATTCTTTTTTGGAACGTGGCGGGCCTTAAGACCAAATTGACAAACCCTGCCTGGCTGGAATTTATTTAAAAATGTGATACCATATGTATCCAAGAAACCTGGGTAGACAATATACAACACATTAATGGGTTCCTTACCCCGGCCGCTCCATCCAGTCAGGGGAGGAAAAAAGGTGGCCTATGCACCTATATCTCCTATAGGTTGAATGCATGTAAGATATACCTTGTGGAGTCTAAAATCTTTTACCAGGTGCTTAAAATATGTATAGATAACTCCCACAGTACAGTATTAATAACTTTTTATAACAATATACCTGTCGTGGACACTGAACATATTCTAAAGCATTTACAGAAATACCTGGATAGTATTCAAAGGAGCACTAATAAAGATCTTGTCGTGCTCCTTCACCTACCGAGCCGTAGACAGGGACGCAGTCATCGCGTACCCCTTCCCCGAGTGAAAGGGCGACTGTATGAAAGGGCAGGCGACCTCCGGCACTACAAATCCCCGAAGGCCGTGGGCCGCTTCCGGGTGACGACTCGGTTTCCACACCTGCTTCCTGCTACAAAAGCGCTTCCGGGGCAAGGGGGAGGCGCTTGACAATCCCTTCCGGACGAAAGCGACGTGCGGACGCTTTCCTTCCCGCGGATCGGAATAAGCCGATCACCTGCCTTGGACCTTGCCAGTGTTGCGTGGTTACAGTGAGGACTTCAAAAGAATTGCAGGCCCCCGCAAGGAAACAACCAACCATCCTTTCCCTCACGCAGAGCGGATTACCAAGACCAGCGACAGCGGAGCGGCGAAAGAATCTGGAGCGCTCCTCCGGTGTCCTTTTTCTTTTGGGCGGCGCTTCCCGTTACCCGGCAGGGGAACAGACAGGTACTGAGCAACCCTCCCCCCGGAAGGCGCAATGTAGTACTCCCCCTCTCTTTTACTTATAGGGTGTGTTCCTTTCCTTTTGTTCCGTGTACTTGCCTGGCTGCACTCAGAGACCTGTACCTCGGTGAGTGCTGGTACCGGGGAGAGAAGCTGTACAATAGATGCTGTGCTATCAAAACAGTATCTAAAAACCTTTGAAGTGTGCTATCCTGCCTGCTGTGAAGAAACAGCGGAGGAGTGGCACGTCTTCAGCCTTTTCTGGACAACTGCAGACAAAAACGTGACTTTCAGGAGTATATTTGCCAAGATAACCCACAAGCCACGTAACTATCAGGTACTTGTGATTGAAAACAAGGGAAAAAAGGGGAAGTCGGGGGAGGGTGATGTTGATGATTGAGACTTGATGTGTGATGTGTGTCTCTGTGTCCTCCCTGCAGGTTGCCTATGCACATACCTAGACCAGACCCCAGACGCAAGTTCCCCAGAAGTGTTTTTGCTTTATCCCTGTCCCTTTTCCCCGGGGTGCTCTCCTCCATAGCTGTGTTAAGCCACACTGTGGGGAGAGGCAGTGTCCTGTGGAGAAGGGAATATTCTCTGCACGACATTGTCCCTGCTGGCTGCTACGCAGAGGTTAGTGATTCCTTACTCCTTCTTGCGCTGCTGACACCCGACAGATCTTTGCATAATCTGGGGAGGGGATTTTAATTCTGGACCTTACCCATACGCCGCAGGAGATGTCTGTGGCATAGCATTAGATGATGATAATGACTTGTCCCATTTTTTGCATTCTGCTCTTGGTGACCACCTTAATCTGCTTAAATACACCTTGGACTTGGGTTTGGTAAATGACCTATGTTCACCACCAATCCCGACTAGCAGTACTTTTAATTGCCGTGGTCTGTCTTCAGTTATAGACCACATATTAGTATCAAACAGATATGCAAACAGAATACATCATTTTAAAATACATCCTATTGCTTTTAGTGACCATTACCCTATTAGTGTTTTTATAGATCTTCCTGCTAATGTGTTAACTAGTAAAAGATTGGCCACTCAACCTGCGGAAGATATCGTTATTAATAGACTGAATGGCTATACTGTTAAGTGGGCAGTTGTTGACTCGTTGCAAGTATGTAGCTGTAAAGATGACTTCTTGGTCTGTCTCAATGAAACTGCCAACAAGTCTGATGTCCTTACCTCTTTTAGAAACATATCTCAGTCCATACAAAACAAATTATTATCAAAAAGCAAACACCGGGTAGATAGTAAGAAAGGCTGGTTTGACTCTAAATGCTCAAAAGCACATGCAGCCTGATAACTGCCTTATATAAGCCCATGAAAGATCCAGGAGCTGTAAAAAGGGCAAAATCTTAAGCCAGCCTCAGATCTGAAAGATATGAAAGGCTTCTGGAAGGCGGTGAATGCTCCATTTCTTGCCTCCAGGAATCTACACAGAATTGAAATAACTATAGGGGAGGATCAATGGATGACTCATTTTTCTAGTCTCTATTGTAATATGGTAGATCTTCAAAACGAAGAGGTCTCTAGAAAAAACCCTTCATGCCATCCTCCAATCGAGATTGATTTTAACGTCAATGAGGTGATTTTAGCTATAAACGCGAGCATGGGTGGCAAAGCCCCGGTCCCTGATAGTATTCCTGTGGATCTATTTAAATCTTGTCCCACGCTTTGGGGACCACAGTTAGCTATGGTCCTAAAGGCTTGTTGTACCCAGGGATTCACAGCTACCTGGACGGAGTCCATACTTGTCCCCATTTTTAAGAAAGGCAATCCCGATGACCCGGCCTGTTACAGACCAATATCACTCCTGGATTCTCTTGTAAAGGTTGCCGGGTGTGTTGTTTTAAATCGCCTGCAGCTCTGGGTGGAGGAAAATTGTATAATTTCGAAGTTACAGTATGGATTTCACCAAGGTATGGGCACTGTTGAACAGAGCCTGAACTTGAACCTCCTGTTAGGAAAATATCTGCAGGCCAAAAGGGGGAGTTTATATCTTTGTTTTGTTGATTTGAGCTCAGCTTTTGTCTATGTCAACCACCAGAACCTTTGGAGTATATTAGAGCAGTCCTATTTAGACGCCAGGGCCCGGGTGCGTTACGGAAGAAGTGGCAAACTCAGCCACAGTTTCCCTGTTAAGAAGGGGGTGCGGCAGGGGTGTGTGCTAGCCACCTTCTGTTTACCCTCTATATTAATAGCCTGGGAGCAACATTGAGAAGCGAATGCCAGGACCTACCATGTATTGGTAAACGGCCACTCTGAGCATTGTTATATGCAGACGATGCTATCCTATTGGCTCGTACTCCTCTTGGTCTACAAAAAGTTATCTCTAGCTTCTCTGCCTATATGTCAAATCTTGACCTTAACGTAAATATTAATAAAACATTTGCAATGAAATGTTGTAAGCCCAATGTCAAGTGCCGAGATTTCTATATCAACAACAGGAAACTCAATTTTACTAATCATTTTTCTTACTTGGGCATTGTATTCGAAAGAAGGGGTCTATGGGCAAAAGCTATTAAGTCAAGAAAATTGCTATTTTGCAAAGCAACCAGTGCATTGATACATTTTGCTAGAAAGTTAGTTAGGAAAGCGTCCAATTGCTGACTCACTAATAATTTATAAAGCCAAATGCATACAGATTGCCATGTATGGATTCGGCTTTCTGGGGCTATGCTAATGTTGGGTCCTTGCAGCTAGTAGAAAATAGATTTTTAAATATCTTTTAGTGGTACCGAATAGCATCGCCACATTTATTTGCCATGCTGAGTTGGGTTTGTTTTACGTGTCTGACCAGATGAAAATGCAGCCTATTCTGCTCTGGCATAAGGTCTGGACTGGCACTTCCACTAGTTTGAACCGGGATGTGATTAATGACTGTCTGTCTCTTCATGCTGTAGACCGTATTCCCTGGATTACATATGTTAAAAAAAATTTAAATGACTTCGGACATCCAGAGTACTTTGTTAAGCCTGACAGTTTGAATCATGTTACCAGGAATGAATTAAAGCTGTTATGTACTGATCATTTGGAGACCATCAGATTGGCTACAAATATCATGAAACCATCAGTAAGAACACATCAATTACTTTTGACCCAACCAGGAACGCAGCCCTATCTGATAGACACCTTAGGAATTTATGATAGGTTGTTATTGACTCATCTACGTCTTAGAATTTTTCATATTAGGGTCACCTTCCCAAATATAAATGACTGGTCTTGTTCCTTATGTTTATGTCCATGCGATAATACTCAGCAAGCCCACAATTCATGTCATGTTCTTTTGCAAGTTTTATATTTTGCCTATGAAAAAATTGATTTTGCCTATTTTAAAAGTGTATGGCTTGAGACAATGCCGACCTGCTTTTGTAAAATTGCAATGTTTAAATGACGGAACTGTGATTGATCACAATGCCAAATACCTGAAAGGGGTGGTTACATATAGGATGACAATGGATGGCCCCTCTCTCTTTTAAACTGTTCGTGATTTCTCTTTTTAATTTAAATTATTATGATGTAACTCATGTTTTTTAAATGTATTGTGCTTTTATGGTTTAATAGTTCTTAAATCGAATAAAGCTTATTCTGATTCTGAGTGCTAAATACACTTTCCAAACACAATATAAACCACACAGCAGATGAAGCGATCTCTTTTACACAATCTGGTTAGGGTTAAAGGGTGTATTTTGCCCTTTTAAGTTGTACAAAAAAGGTGGAGGGTTGCTGTCTGGTGGTCTTAGCACAGTTTTGGAGAAAACAGGGAAGATATGTAAACAGTCATGGGTTGAAGAAAATAGTTTAAAAGTACAAATTGCACAGAAGCCAAGAAATACATTTGAGCAGTCAATGGTAGATGAAAGGGGCAGTTTTACAGCTTCAAACAGCAGAGTTGTGAGTGTGCAGTCTCTGCAGCATTGCATTACTCCTTCTTTAGCACCATTGCAAACCAATCATACATCTGAATATCTGTGTGTTAAGTAATGTTAGCAAAATATCAGTGATGCATTTCACTGCTGGTGACGTCAAGAACAGATATCAGTCTGCGGTAGAGCAGAGGTACACTCAAGAGGTAGGAGACCCATAAATGGCAAAACAGTGACGTACAATGTTGGATTTTGAATCTGTAAAATCAAGTCATTAGCATCTTTTCAATGCGCTTTGTCTGAAGTGGTGCATGTGATCACTTCAACAACAATTTTCATTTCAAAGGCCATGACTTCGACTGAGCATTAGCATGACCATGTCTAATACAAAGGCGATGGCCATAACCTCCGTCTGCCCTTATTGAGTCTCAGCAGATATACTATTCTAACTTGAGTAATAACAACTGGAGAGCTAGAACAATCTCAGAGTTGATGCAACGTCCATAGACGAAATAATACTTAATTCAGTTTCTCACAAACCGTGAGTGTTTCTCACCAAAACATTGAAAAATGTGTGAAGGTTGGAAAGATTCACATGGATTGGGCCTTTGTGTCAAAATCAGAACTTTTGAAAGTATTTTCCATGTAAGTATAGTTTAGTTTGCGGCACTTTGAGAGGAAAAGCCACACAAACCACGCTCCTCATGCAAAATGTCCTTTAAGTACCAGCACCAACCAACATCGCCCAAAGAAAACTACATGACTGCATCGGCATAGGAACGCCAGGAAATTTTCTGAACTATGTGTAAGTCAATACTTGGTCATAGAGAGAAAATGTTCCTGCATAAGAAACCTGTGCCCACCCTGTAATGATCAAAGTAATGGTAGGAGAGACCATGGCTGGATACCCTTTGTACACTGTAGTTAGTGCCGGTGGAGTGATGAAAAACTGGGCAAATGATGTTCATACTCAAGGTATGAGGCAGTTGCCCAACAGTGCATAAAGCAATAGTGGAGCGAATGATAAAGTCGGTGAGGCCTTAACATCCAATAGGGTCCTTGTTCATCATTTAAAGGTGAATAGTTGTGGTTGGTGAGTGTTGGCTTCACTTTTTTCACACCTTTCCTGGATGTGCCGACATTACTGCAGACTCTTTTTTAACCAAAGGCCTGGAGTGGATCAGTTAAAAAGATATTTCCATAATAAATCAATGCTTCTTTTTCTCGAATATTCACTTTCCATTCCGAAGGGAGCAGGAAAATACAAACGTCGTTTTTCAATGTAAATTTCAGCTTAACTAAAAACACTTCCCTGTGAGTACCAGGCATATTTTTTTCGAGGGGCTGCGATGGAGGATTTTGAGCGCGCGTGCTTGCCTGAAAACTTCGTGTCTGCATCTGGTCCCTTTGTACACTTTGCAGAAGCTTTTCATTACGACCAGACTTCTTTGGCCTAGCTGACAACGGTATGCAAAACTGCGCACTGTGCTATCGCGCTGGCCGTCTAATGGCCGCATCAGTCTCCATCAGCGCTCGTGCAGCGTGTGGAAGGGAACCGGATATCCGATTTAATTGCAGAGGGCACGGCACCCCTTATGCACCTTATTACCTGTGCACGGGAGCTGCTTCTTGCAATTTATAGGCCTCGGCGGGCAGTGGCAGGCAGCAATTACGGCCCCGAGAAGCCCTTTCATTAGCACAGAAGGAGCATTGAGTCACAATCACAGACGCATGCGCATGCGTGTTTAATAGTTGCAGGAGGCTTTGGGAACAAGCCAGCGCGGACCTAAACATTGCAATCATGCCCTTTGTTACTTCAGGCTGCAGCAGGTACAGCCTCGTCTCAAGCAACAACCTGCCAATTAGCGTTTGAAGGGTTAATGCGCTCCTTAGTAAAATAATCCCAACATATCTGGTTTACATACGGAGCTACTACTAACTAGATTCAACGTTCACATTAGTGGATTCACAAAGGCAGTGCACATGCGAAATCACAGCCTTCATAGCAGCGTGAGTCTACAACTGTTTTTGTGAAGGCAATCCGCAATTATGTGCACAAAAAGTGAGCTCAGCAACCGGAAGTAACAGCTCTTGAGTCAGAGAATGAAGATCTGCATTGTTTTAATGACGCATATGGCACTCGTCACTGTAGAACGTGTTCTTGGTGGGCGAATAAAATGAGTGGTCCAAGTGGCAAGGCATTGAGCTAACATTCCAAAGCTGTAACTCTATGGGTGTTTAAAAACATTAATAATCACTTTTCTAGCACCAATTGCACTCTAAAACGTGAACCTACCTCAATTATTGTATTTATTGTAATTGCATTTATATAGCGATACTCCTGAAGGTGAGTCAAGGCGCTTTTTCGGCGAGTAGCACGCTACTCCAGAACCCATAAAGGATTAGTGGTGAGTTAGTATAGTGAAATATAGAAGTCATTTGAGTGGTGAACATGTTAGTCTGTTATTTGGAATGAGAAGGATAGTGGAGGGATAGAAGAGGGAAAAGGTTTGCCTTTATATAGCACTTGCTACCCCTGATGAGGTGTTGAAGCGCTTTTTCGGTGAGTAGCACGCTACTCCGGAACCAATAAAGGAATTGTGGTGAATTAGTATGGTGAAATATGAAAATAATTAGAGCAGAGGATATGTTAGTCTGATATTTGGATTGTGAAGGATATTTTTTTACTGTCATTGCATTTATATAGTGCATACTAACCCGATGAGGTGATAAAATGCTTTATGGGGGTAGCACGCTACTCTGTAGCCCAAAGGTAGTGGTTATTCCAGTGGTTATTAATTTTTGTTGTAGATTTGTTGATTATTGGGTTACTTTTGTGATCTAAGTATCTGAAGAATCTTCTCTATTCCCAAGTTGTTGCATATTACCTTAATATGAGTTAGTTGTAATTATTAGTTACGAGTAAGTTAATGTCAGTGCTTGATTTGAGTGGGCGGTTGCCAGTGGCAGCCACTGGCACTCATTTTTGGGGGCCTGCACTTATTTGTCCACATCAAATATTTACTGAGACCAAGTACTGGAAAGACACACACATCAAAAAGACAGAGGAAGAGACAAATATCTATCACAAAGGGAGATAGCAGGACTCTGCACGAGTGATATAAGGGGCAGGGAGTGTATGGCAGTGGATTAAAGAGGCAGAAGGTGAATTTAAGACTACCAGTCTTGGTATTTAGTGCCCGACGTTTAATTGCACTTACTGCCAGCTTCTGAAAGAGCTCAGGCACTGGCACTCTTTCTTTTACAAATTAAGTACTGGTTAAGGTAAGTGGAAAAGAGGGGTGAGGTGATAGGGTGAAGGAATCTAAATGTCTGTGAGATAACAATGGGGAGGTTAAACAGAATGGAACACTGTTTCTATGGCAGAGGGATGTGTAGATAGGTTAGCTGTTTTGGTGTTACAGGAACAGTTATTCCGAAAGTAACTTTACACTTTGTAAGGAGGGGTATATTTTATTGAAGTTTAGTAGAGAATAAGGCAGCAGGCATGTCCAGGCTCAAACTCAGGGGCACTAAGGCATGCAGAGAATGGAGTGTATTATCTTTCTAACAGGAAGGCAGGAGACAGAATTATCCCTAACTCTAAATCAGGTTGATTTGATGCAGTGTTTTATGGAATGGTAAAGTGGGATGCAATCTGAGGAAGAATAAAGAGTAGAAAGAAACTCTAAAAGTTGTTTACCTGAGGCAGGTGGAACAAATTGTTCCATCTTACGTTGCTCCACCTTAACCACACCATCCACTCTCTTCCATATAGATATTGAACATCTGAATCTGTCAGAATTTGTATTTGTTTTTTTTGGTGTGGGTGTGTCTGGATAGTGGGTTGATGGGTATGTCTTTTGAAATTGTGAAGAGTAGGTTTGCGTTGCTCATACTTTTCTGTGTTTGAGAACGCTTCATGGGCGTTGAGGTGATTCCTTGCCATCCAAGTAAATGTAAGTGGTGTAGAGTGGATGATGAAGTGCTTCAAATGCCCTTATTTTTAGGTCTGACTTGACAGTGCAACTGTCGCTAGACCTTATATGTTCACAACATGAGTTTTTAGGAGTTCTGAGAGGGGGTGTGGCTCTGCCCAGATGTTGGTTCATCTGAGTAAAGATTTTTATTTGTCTAAATCTGTGTATTTCCACAGAAGTGCTAATCCTTCAAGCAGATGTGACTATTTAATTATCAAGAAAAGCTATTGTATTTTGACCTTTTGGTCAAACACATGCCACTGTGATATATAGAGACTGCCCTTTAAGGTCACACAATTACCACTACGATGATAGTAAACACATTTTCCTAGATACTTGGATACTTATGGTGTTTGTTCTTTTGTGGTTTCCATTTGTGAAAGCTTTTGCTCAACACAGCAGGGCTTTGTTGGTTATGGTGGCAAGTCAATGACCAAGGCTAAAAGCTAGATCTGTTTATTATGAAAAGTTACAACATGGTCAGTGTGCCTTACTTGTTGATTGTGAAAAATAAATGTTAAAGTCAACAGGGTTTTATGAGTGGATTGTTATTACTCTACTAGAATTTACAAAGACGTATTTGGTTCCAAGGACTCACACAGTACTCTATGCGGCGTGAGTTTTTAGTGTTGGTTATCCCCACTAACAAGCCATATGGATGATTTGCACTTTGATAATCCCTGTGAGTCCATTTTAGGAGAGCTTGTATTTTGGTTTGCCAATGGTAACATTGTTTACATTTCTAATTTTGTGACTCACAAGGCCTGATTGGGCCTCTGGTAAAAGTGCTATGTGAAGTTATAGGTGTGATCTCCTATGACAAAAAGAAGTAGAGTTGGCCGGTTTATTGTGAAACACATTTACTAAAGCCAATAGACCTTTAACAGTGGATTGATATTATGCTGTGTTACAGGCTGTAGACAGGTATTTTGATTCATAAAATCTCACAGATTAACATGGGAGTCAAGGGTGTTGGTGACCTACTCAAACAAACAGAGGGGAGAGAAGATTTGCAATGTTATAATTCTAATTAGGACCACTGAGGAGGGATTTTATATGTGTTCACAACTGTAAACTTTGTACATATTTGTAGTTTTATTCCTGTGTGACTGAAGGTTGCCTTATAGGAACACTTATGCTCTATAAAACAGGGTTGGTTATGATGACAAGCCATTGATAAAGGCTAACGGTCTGATTAGGTCCAGTTATATGTAATGACCTACATATATTTTGCACTACTAGAATACACTATTATGACATCGCATATTACATCACTGATGATGTTGTAATGGGTAAATACGATGTCAATGAATGGCATGATATGTTCAGGTCCGGCAACGCCAATACCAATAAATGCAATGTCAACGTATGCCATAACCGGTGCCTGCATAACAATGTTTTCAGTCAAGGCTAGCACCTCGGTTGGACCTCCCTCACTTGCTTTGACCGCGAAGCACTGGGACACCTATGCTTGAGGTAGCTGTTGCGCTCTACAAATGCTATTATATTATTTAATGTCAATACCCTAAATGCAATATATATGTATGCCATAATCTATGCCCACACAACAGTGTCGATATCGGCAGTAATGATGTCACTGTTTCCATAATCCATGCACAAATGACAATGTTGTTACCTGTAGAAACAATGTCGATGTACGCTATGACCTAGCCAAGTATAACAGTGTCAATATCGGTAAAGACAATGTTGATGTACGCTATGACAACTGTACGCACAATGTTGAGAATGTCAATAAAATTATACCAGTGACTGCCATAAAAAAAATTCAGGAGTTCCAATGAACTCATATCATTGCTGTCAGATTTACCAAAGGTGACCTCTCCCTCAACCCTGAGTCAGAGATACCTGGTCAGGCAGGTCCTGCAACCCACATCACACAGGTCACAGGTGGGGTCTCACTTAGCCCAATGACAACTGCGCACCCAGGAAAAACCCTGATTGATCCCACAGATAGATACTTGCACCACAAAGAAGTCCAAGGAAAATGGCCCAAATAAAACAAGTTTGGCCAAAGGCTAGCGTTCCCCAAAAATACCACAAAGCTAGATACCCCATGTAGATAGGAACGCTCAGCCAATGAGAACACAACATGCACACCACATGTAGTGATCACGTGCTTCCCATGACTAGGCCTGAGGTGAGTACACAGAGTTCTGTGTGACAAAAAACTCAGCCGTGCTCCGCTGAGTTCTGCAAGTGGTGGAGTGAGGTAAGTTGCGCTGATTATTAGTGCTGGGTGTTTGTCCCATGTTGTAAAATCAGTGCCAACTGCACCACTTGAAGCACAAGAGGGCGCAGCTTCTTTCTGCTGCTCAAATAGATGCTCTACTCGAGTGGCAACTTCCTCAATGTGAACAGCAGGTTTCTCAACCTGCCGCGACCGCCGGCTTTGAGAAATCTCATCGGGAGATGGTCTCTCATTGGATTTACGTCACTCGCGTTCGCCAAATTAACATTGGCGAGCCGCGAGGGAGGAAAAACTCCGCTCCATGCCACCACGTGATCTTTTTCAGAACTCCGCGCTCTACGCTGGGCGCGGAGTTGGAAAAACGACACAACTCCTGTAAGCGGAGCAGAGTTTACTGTCCAGGCCTACTCATGATGGAAATCTGGATGCATACACACTAGCCCACCCTAGCTCTCCCCTTGGTCAAGAGCCATCTGTGTCCTTATCAGATGCCCGGACTTGTTAAATTTATGACTGAGTTGCTTTTCAGGAATACAGAAATTACCTCACGTGATGTATATAATGTACGCCAAAATTTGTATACAAGACAATTTCCTCAGATGCATTCTGTCAAGACTCTCCCCGCTGCTGCATTTAATTAAACCAACTTGTTCCGGTTTTGCCAAACGATATTGTCTTTGAATTTCTTTAAGGTAAATTCATATCCGAGCAACAATGACATCTGAAATCTATGGCAATACAAGTTATACTTAGGTTATTTAGGTGTAACTGGTGAATTTCACATTTTGTTGGTTTTAAACTGTTTTATTATTATTAGAAGACCTACTGTTAGACCAGTCAGTCTTAGGGTTGTCTTCTGAAAAACGTTTTGCCTCTGTGCACTTTGCTACATTTAAACAGTGCAAAAGTGCCTGTGCTCGCTTCCTAAAGCATGGTAAAATTGGGTTACACTTATTTGGCGTATTTAATTTACTTAAAAGTCCATAGTAAAGTGGTATAATATATATACCCTGGGCCAGTAAATTAAATGCTACTAGTGGGCCTGCAGCACTTATTGTGCCACCCATTTAAGTAGCCTATAAAACACGTCTTAGGTCTGACATTGAAGCTTATGTGCACTTTTAATATGCCAATTCGACCTAGCAAAATAAACCCCATGCCACGCCTAAACATCCCTTTTTAGTACATATGTAACCCCTAAGGTAGGCTCCAAACAGACTTTAAGGAGAGTGCATTGTATTTAAAAAGTTGGGCATGTAGTTTTAAGTTTTCCACTACCGTGAGGTCTACCTCTCCCATAGGATAACATTAAGTTACCTTCTAACATTTAACAAGTAATAAGTTTTGTTTGAAAACAGGTAGAGATGTCATGTTTGGTGTCTAAGGAATAGTAATTTTAAATCCTCTTTAATGGGAAAGTCAGATGTTGAGGCACAATTCTGAAAATGCTACTTTTAAAAAGGTGACATTTTCTTGCCTTGCCCATTTGGTGCCTGTAGCCTGTTTCCTGGGTCACATGGCCAGGATTAGTTGGCAAATGGCCTTTGTGTATTCCTCCCAGACAGCCACAGAATAGGAGGGCTGGGTGTTGGCCGGATGGGACATCCTGGCAAGATGGGAAGCTGAGTCCCACTTGCAATTCGAAGCAGCTGCCTCCTCACACACACAAAGAACTTCACACGAGCCTATTGTGCCTGCAGACAGACTGGGACCAGGGCCAGGAGACAAGAAATTTCAGGCATGCCTGTAGGGAAAAACCTCCAGAAATTTCTTCCACTTCTAATTTGGCACCAGGTATAAAAATAGGACTCTCAGACCCACACGTCACTTCACTTTTGGACCTGCAGAGGACTCCCAGAGGACTGCCCTGCTGTTTGAGACCTGCTGTGCACTTCAGAGGACGTCCCTGCTGCACCACAAGGGCTGCCCTGCTTCCTGAAGCCTGCCCTGTGTCCTCGGAGGACTGCCCTACTGCTTAAGGCCAGCTTTCCTGTTTGAACCCAATACTCCCAGAATGACTCCAAGAGCTTGTTGACTGGACTCCTGATCAGAGCCTCAGGGACAGAAAAGTAGAGTAAAGAATAAACAGGGAGAGACTATTTTGTTCCAAGCTGCGAGATCTACATCAACAAAACAAAGCAATACTTCTAGGTTTATCTCCACTTCTAGCAAACAACATGATGCTATACGACGGTTGCTGAGAAGACACTTGCATCTCTTAAAAAGTGATCCTATCATATTCTCAGTTATGCCAAGAAGACCCCAGAAATGTTACAGGGGAGCGCGATCGATGAAGGATTGTTTAGTTCGAAGTGAAAGAGGTTTAAAGGTCTTTGTAGACACCCAAGGAAGGATTTACTAAATGTAATAAGTACAAAGCTTGCAGACTTGATATAAACACTAATAGTTTAAAACTCCCAATGAAGAAATTATTGGTTATTTGGGGATGTTTTATCTGCAGAAGTGACATTGTGGTTTATGTACATTTGTATAACAAAGTATAAATAGGGAGTATTATGTTGCTGTTGCGCAAAATATTTTTCAGCAGCGGTTAGAGAAGACATCCTATTGCACGTCGCTTCCATGGGTTTTACAAGGGGGATGCAATGAATTTGAAATATTTTGTGATAGACTCTATACCTAGAAAATTACAGAGGAGGAGATAGGGAAAATGAATTATGCTGGCTTGAGCCCATGTGCCTACTCGCTTTCAATATAAAGAACTGTGAGGTCACAATGTTCATACGGAATTACATGTCCATTTATGAATATACTTGTTTCAAGTTGTCCTAAATTGTTTTTCTCTCTGATTGTCCATATCACGTCATTTGGATGATGTTTGAATAGTATAAAAAGTCTTTAATGTGCTGTTTTTACAGTTTTAGAAATTCTACCTTAAAAAATATGGGAAGGTAAAATCTGAAGGAAGTTGGCTCACTGGGACTTCATGGGTTTTGATGTGCTACTCAAGTATTTAGATTATGTTTATTTAATTACATTAGCCTTCTATAGCTCAATCTTCGACCATCAATTGATGTATTAAATCAGTTCAATTTGGCATCAGTACAGCCTAAAATGACATGAAGATCGTATCATGAATTTTACCCACAGCAAATGGCCAACTGATATTGACGTGATAATTTTGCGAATTTTGAATGCAATATCATTTTGGTATAGCTGAAATATTACACCCAGACTAGTTGATACCAGATATAAAAACAAAATTCAGTTAAAATTTGATTACCTCACTACTTTTTTTTTTTGGGCATCTTTTATATAGCGCGAACTCGACGCAAAGGTATTGGAGCGCTGTACATGAGCATCGTATTTACATTACATATTCAGGCACGGGGAGATTAAGTGATTTGCCCAGAAGCACAGGATGCGGATGCGGACGCGACCCCGAGGCTCGAACCCTGGTTGCCAGCACCAAAGTCGGTAGTCTAGCCGACGGACCACATCCTCTCCCCTACTATTCACAGTTTGTCTCAGAGCAAGGACCAGTTTACGTTGCATCACACTCCATGGACCTAGCTAAACGTCATCTGCATGGCCCTTTAAATGTTCCATGTTAGCTAGGTACTGTTACACCAAAAGCTCTTTTTGACAGATGTCTCTTAAGGTATACATATAATATAATAATATAACCATGCAAAGCCCTACTGTTTGAGTGATTAGCATTAGAAAGTATATTATTGTCTGCCTAATTCATAAATGTTTTAATACACCAAATTATTTACATGATTCCCTAGTCTTTCTTTATCCAGGCTTTTAGGAATAATGGCTGTATATAAATGTTTGGCTTGGTAATAAAAGCATTTGTACAAAATGGCTCCTAAACATGCGGCTTTTCATAGGCACCGAGAAAAGCATGAAAGGATATGAAGAAATAGAAATCATGCACAGAAAAGCTCAGTGGAAGGTCATTTCCGTAGTAATGCATTTACTAATGGAAGGCCCGCTTGTAAACACATGGGCCCATTCCTCTATTATTGCACTAATACATGCATCGTACACAATGTGGCAATCTGGGCTCTTTGTTCTTAAAACTAATAAAATACTGAAGGCTCACATAACCTTGGATTATCAATAAGAATGAAATGTTCTTAGCATTGTAGCATGGAAACCCTGCATGCTTTCAGTAGATCCCCCATATCTTCTAGAAAGAATGAGAAGAAAGGAGCAGGGCAAACTTCTCCTGAGTGCCACAGGAATGTGCTCACGAATTTGGTTTGCCTACACTGGGCATTACCCTCTGGGATAACGAGGATTAGAACATTGGAACGTTGGGACCTACATTGAAGATGCTCAAGGCGAAAAATGACTGGTATAATCCTTCTGCTGAAGCATTACAATGTTTTTCTTTCTATTTCTCCATTTTTAATCTAGAACATTCTACCCTCAGTGGGTGGAATGTTCTGGCAGCCTTATAGCCCTCCTGCCTTGGGTTATAACGGTGGTTAAAGGTCTTCTGCCTCATTGTAGGCCCTTGTCTGCATCTCATGCCTATAACTCAGGTTCAGGACCTTTAGTAACCGGTGCAGCCCTTGTCAGCGGGCTATAAGGCTATAGTGTAGCATTTCTTCACAAAAACATTGGCAATTAAATCTTTGAACTAGACGCTTTTGGATAGGTAAACATTTTCTGCTGTTCATTAAAGCTGTTAAAAATTACAGGTCAAATTCTGTGAATATGCACATTGCTGCAATATTGCTAGTCTAGAAGAATTTTTGTTTGGGAAAGTAGAGGTTACAAATAATAGCAAGAGAGTACAATATCCCGAGAAAGGCTCAATATTCACGGATCAGGATTTTATTGTGTTTTTCTTGGTTTCCAAAAGTTGATGAAGTACATACTTAGTAAAAAAAATTGAGTAACTGTTTAAAAAATGTTTTAAACATGTTCAACTTAAACAAGAGCTTAATGTTTGTGCAGCAAACTCTACATCTAAAAGATGCTATCTATGAGCTATCTTGTTTTGTAGCAAGAACAAGAGTATGCCGTTCCTACTGGTGGAGGACGATGGGATGCGGTGGGGGGAGGGGAGGGGAGGGGAGGGGAGGGGAGGGAAGGGATGTTTTTTTTACCAGGTTTAAGAAGAAGAAGAATCATACTACTTCCAACATATGTGTCCCCCCACCCCTTCCATCTCTAATTGGCAAAAAGCAAAGACCTCCGGCAAAGTGCCCCCTTGCTGGGCCTGTTGGGCATGGCAGCACTGGTCCAACGAGGAGCAGCCCGATGATGAAGCATGACACCTCTTGGGGTGTGTGAGGGCCCTTGCTCCTAAAGGAGCTACTACCCCTCTATTCTTCTTCTTCTTAGTACACCTTGTAAAAAAAAACCTTCCCCCTCTTCCCCCCACCGAATATCCATCATCCTGCCACCATTAGGAACGGCTTACCCTTGTTCTTGCTACTGACATTTAGGGGCACATATGCTGGACCTGTTAAGCCCTAGTCCCTCTTTTTGGGTTCCTATCTTTGTTTTGGCCAGAAGTGCCTTTCAGTAATGTTTCTTGGCTTCAAGTAACAACAGACATAGAAATAATGTGAGACACATCTGCAAACTCTTGGCTATATAGCCTACATAAGGCCACTCTCCTTCAGTGAAACAGATTTGTGGAAAATAACATACTGGTATTTTTGGGGCGTATAGTTCTCACAAATAACACTGAAAGCTGTTAGGAATCGTAATTTTCATTACAGCTTGAAGAAAACCTAACTTTTTTTCTCAGCTGAATATTCTTCACTTACCAAGACACACATCGTTTCATCAGTCAGCAATTGTTCACTAACTGAAAAAGGCAGTATATTTTTCTGGGTCAACAATATTTGATTGACAGTCAACTTGTAAAAAGCATCTCTTAATGTATGGAACACAGGCCCAAATATATTGTGACTACATGAAAAAGAGGGCGAACCTCCCAGACTATCCAGAATTGAGGGGTTCTTTTCCCTCAATATGAGATAATCTGTGGGTCTAGAAGTTTACCTCTCTATTTGATTTTGTGTAGATCCTTTGGGGAAATGAGGTAATTCTCCACAGTCTTTATCCACAATTCCTCCCTTGGTTGTTTGGGGCCACATATATTGGCACCTAACATATGTCAAAAGGTTTCTTCTCCTCGAACTTCACAGCTTAAAAGACCCGCTTTGAGACCATTAATTTTTTAAATTTCATTTTGAGAAAACCAGATTAAAACCCAGCAGGCTATTTTGGTTTAGAAAGAAAAGTCACTTTAGATTTCTCGTTGTTGAGCTGGATGTGATTTAATCAGCAATTTCTGCCCATACTATCTTTGAAGGCCTTCGAGTGCCGGATACAGCATCTTAATTAGGTCATAATGGCTGTGCCCCAGGTTCAGTACTATAAGTCTAATCTTCACAAACTGTCCCACTCTGCACTTTTTGTCAATCAATAAATGGAGATGACTGAAAATGGAATGATTGTTCCTCCAAAAAAGCATGGTGATGAAAACAAACGTCATGATGCACAAAGGTTATTAAGATGTAAAATGGGCCAACTTTGTGTTTTGTTTGTTTTGAGATAGTCTAGCCGCCTGTATAATGCCTACGTCACTTTTGTGCCAAGTGTCTGTGAAGCTCTCAAAAATACTAGATATAAAGCATGTTATAATTCAAGTCACTGAACACCATTTCTGGAATCTGGAGTCCATATGTTGGTCAATACTAAGTGTTTCTCTAGGAAAGTGGATTCATAGTTAAGGGGGTGAGAGTACCAACCTCAAGTAATAATCACAATCCTTGTCAGGGGGAACCTTCAAAGCCACTAAATTAACTTGAGCCCAAGGCACTAGTAGCAATGGCACAGAGCAGACAGGATTATCTTAGAAGTAATGTGTAAAGTATTTATAAAGTACTAAATGATAAAGTCAAAATGCAAAACAATAAAAATCCCAAACGAAATTAGAAAAATAGAGTACAATTTAATAAACAAAATGACACCAATGAAACAAAAATTACAAAAATTCACTACGGGGACCCAGAGATTTGAGTTTTTAAAGTTTTAAGTAAAAATAGCACTAAGAAGCACAGAGTGCCAAAGATAGTCATTGGTTGTGGTAGATTAGAACCTAGGTGCAATTTGACCCTGACTACGAAGAAGCACAGGTCGGATACACCAACCAGGTTTGTCCTGGTCAAAGATTTTACTTTCTCACTTTAGTGCTTTGAGTCCCAATCCACCACAGGAGTACACTTCTAAAGTCCCCCCCTGGAACTCAGGCGAGGGCCTTAGAAACTCACAAGGTGGCAGGCAGAGACCAACAGGAGAGTCCAGTCCAGATCCAGTTGCCCCTGGTCAACTTCAGTTGCGGGAAAAGGCCCCTGTATCTCGAAAGGGACTCAGCGTTATGACCTTGGAGCTGACTTCTTTGTCCTTTGTACAAGAGAGAGAGAGAGAGCAGGTCCAGTCCTCAATGACTCTTCTCAGACATCCAGTTCAGCCCTCTTCTGAACTTTCACAGGTCCAGGAGTATTCTGAAGTGGATTCCTGCAGGTGCCACATTTATGCTTTGTACGAGCTATTGGGTGGGAATGACTCATGAGGATGCCCTAACAAATGTGGTATAGGTTCCCAGGGCTAGCCCTATCCACTTTGAGCATTTTATAGATGGCCGAAGTCTTCAACCATACAAAACTCAGGCTTTGAAAGCTAGGTATGTGTGTGGGGAGTTTTCTATGGCAATCCTAGTTCCTCCCACATCTAACCCAAATTCCAATTTGTGGCAGTCCCTGTACCAACAACAATATTAGAAATAGACATCTGGTAGAACAAAGCTGAGTTTTCATCAACCAGTCATGGTGCACAGAAGAACTGTTTTGGGATTCCTGCCTTTGTCCTTTGAAGTGTACTCCAAATGCTATATGTAGACTCAGCAGTATTCTCAAACAGGCTGTGACACTGTAATGTCAAAAAGAGGCCCACTGTGATGGAGGACTGTCTGGCTCCGGGGGCAAATGAAGGGTGTAGCCTGCTTGCTAGCTACATCTGCTAGTGACAGGGTAAGCCTCATTGAAGTTAATCAAGTCTGGGGCCCAGCCCACAGGCCACCCTGTCAAGGGCACATTATCTCCCCATACTCAAGGCTTGTTGGCCCATTCCTGGGAGCAAGTTCACACCTTATTCACACATATTGCAATGCTAATTACTGGCTGGCAGAAGAAGGGAAACAAAATGAAGATTTAGCTTCCAGTGACTTCAGGCAGGGCAAAGATAACTCTCTAAAAGCCATCTTCCCAAAATATTTATTATAAAGCCAACTTCACAAGTGAATTGGGCTCATAACAAATATATCAAAAAGTCCCAACAATTTCAATTGTAGGAGTTTCCTAGACTGAGATAACATTTGTTCAACTTTTTTATTGTAAGGATGTGCTTAATATTAACCCTGGGTGTAGTGGGCGTAGTGGGGCTACACGGAGCATCACGGAGTGGGGGCAAATCTACGCACACCCGCACACTCCACGTAGCCCACTACACGCCACCCGCCTTCCTCCCGCCCGCTTTTAAAATGCAGTAAGAGTGATCCTAAACTTTTAAAAAACAAGCTTAAAGTAATTTAAATAACTTACCTGAGCTGCGGCGTCCCGGGGCTCCCTCTTCCTTCTCTCGCCGACTTCTTCCTCACAAATGTGCATGCGCGGCCGCCCGCGCATGCGCATTTGTCCGAACAGTTTAGGATCATTCTTACTGCATTTTAAAAGCGGGCGGGAGGGAGGCGGGTGGCGGGCAACTCGCTCTGCCGTGGGTGTGCGTAGCCTGCCTGTCCTACGCCTACTTCACGGATCGCAAAGTAGGCAAAGCTACGCACACTGCGCGGCCGGAGGGTAGCACTGCGCCCAGGCTTACTTAATATTAAACTTTACATGTCCAACTTTTAAATACCATGCACCCTGCCTTATGGGCAACACATCCTACTTAAGGGGAGTTTTTAATATTTAAAAGCAAGGTTTAGGCTTGGCGAAGGGAGTTTTTTTAACAAGTCCAATTTGCAGTTTTTAAACTGCACAGCCAGGATACAATAGTAAGCCTGGAGACACGTTTTACAGTGTTACTGCAGTTGGTGGCAGAATGAATGCTGCAGCTCTCTGGTAGCACTTCATTTACGGGCTCTAGGTGCACTTGTTACCATATACTAAGACTTATTAGTAAATTAAATGTGCCAATCAGGGGTATACCAATTTTACCCTGGTGAAGGGAGAAGCACAAGAACTTTACTACTGGTTAGCAGGCATAAAATGAACAGAGTTCTATAGCCAGAAAAAATAGGGTTCAGCAAAAAAGCAAACAAATCTGGAGTTCCCCTGCAGAAAGGGCAAATATCTAATAGTTCCTCATGCTTTAATGTAGAAATTACGTAGCTCGCTAAGTCACAGAATTTAATGTCACAGCCTTTATATTCAGGCTGTCAGAATTTGCTGTTATTTTATATTTTTATACCATTACAAAATACTTCATAATCTGTTAGGAAGAGAGTGTCAAAGAATTCCTTATCATTCAGTATTTAAATGCAACAATGTTAGACCATTTGATAGAGCTCGTTGCAATTGAATCTTAATGTTGTGATGCGTTGTCTGCTATTGTTGCCACTAGGTGTATGGCTAACAGTAATAGTGAGTCACATATAAATGGCCACCAGTGTGAGCACTACTCCTCAAGATAACAGTTTACTGAGTTCATAGCTCGTGTAGGAATTCTAACCCGGTCACAGCCTAACTCTTATATGTCCTGTTCTCTGGCTACAGAGATGCTTTAAAGCATGGGTAAAGTGGTCAATTGCCCAGGGCCCCATCTTCCACGAAGCCCCTGGAGGAAGTGATTTTTCTCTTGCTATCAAGCTTTTCCCCTCCGTCTGCCTACGTCTTCGTAAGTCTTTATCTCTCTCTACCCAGTGTCATTTAAAGCATTTTGGGGGCCCAGCAAATACATACGTTATCTGGTTTTGCTTTAAACTCTTTCAGAACATTCTATAATTCAGTGTTCTATTGCATCTTTCAGTCTTGACCTAGCAGGAAATGGGCAATAAACTTCGAAGTTATTCCAAACAGGGGGACTTAAAATGTATTTTGCAGGGGCCCCAAAAACACTTCTGATGATACAGCTATCCTGAGTGACTTGTCAGAATATGTGAAATCTGACACCTGAAATAACAGCCCAGGGTGCAAAAAGCCTGAAGGTTCCTAAAAAATGCATGTAGGCAGTGGAAAGGTTCACTCCATGGTAAGCATAAGTGGATAACGGTGAGAATCCACAATCTTTTGTAGATTCACTTCCTTCCGCCACAGATGAAAACAAGCATTGGCATAGCCAATAGGTCTCGCCTTTGGGACCTTATAAGTGTTTAGCCATGCAACAGTTGCATAACTAAATACTTATAAGGTCCGAAAAGCGAGACCTATTGGTTATGCCAAGTGGCCGTGCGGCTGCGAAAGTGAAAGTAATCGCGGTTGTGCGCGGCGCGGCGCTCGCCCGCGCACATGCACTGTAGCTCTAGGCTGGCCTGGTAGCACTTTTTGGAGCCCTCTCAATAAGTCTCGCCAGACCAGCGCATGCGCTGGGTCAGGCGAGACCTAAAAAGGAGGGATGCAGGCAACAGACTGCTCACAAACGGCTGTGTTTGTGGGCAATCAGATCAATTCTGTTTTGTGCAGTTGGGTTACTCCGTTTTTCTGGCCATGCAGAACCGCACAAACTGAAACAATCGCTCTGTGAAACGTTTTGAATCGCCGCTCCCTTCCAACCAGTGCTCACGCACACGCTTTCCTCTTACAAAGTAAAAGAATATCTCTTTGCTTGCACTGAAGGTAGTTAAATACCACAATAGCAGTTTGATTGGTAAAAACTGGCAGAAATGAACCCGCTGTGCTGCCAGCGCAATTATCTCAGTCGTTGAGCCCTTGGTAAACACAAGGTTCTGAGGTGCTCCTGTGCGGTGTTTCCTCAGATTAAACGTAGCCCGTGCTCAGATTTATACAGGCACTTTATGGCGTCTACAAATGACTGTCTCGGCGCGGCAAAGTAATTCCACCCTGTCATATTTGTCTTTGGAAATTGTAACAAATTATGGTGATTTATAACATCAAACTCCGGCCCTCCATTTTTCCCCAGACGGGAATGTCGCTGATAGCAAGATTCTAGGACGTCGATTTATTCTGCGTGGAGGGTGACAGTGAAACATGTTTCATCTCACTGGCACGACACTCTCCTTCCCTTTGAGGGGAAGCTGTCAACATAACTCACGCTGTCGGGGAACCTTTGCAAGGGGTCTGCAACCAGTACCTGCTCTCCTGCTAATGAGGTGTGACTTGCCTCCTGCCAGGCTGGCCTCACTGAATCTCCTTGTCTCTGACCCCTCGCTGTCTCTTCTCAGTCAATATAAATCAGAGCGTCATCTGTCATGCGGCTAAGGACAGGTCAACAGAATCTACAGAGTTATTTTTCGAAATGACACATGAGGATGTTTTCTCCTGTACTCCTCTAGCGACTGTTCATTAAATTGCTGTATTCCCCCATGGTTTGCTCAGAACACAAGCACATTTTCCCAAAGCAGTGGGTTAGTGTAACCTTTCATGCAAACCTATAAACGTTGTTGCATGCAAGAAATGCAGAACTAAGGGCCAGATGTACGTACAACGGGTTGCAAAATACTGCTCGCAATTTGTGACCACGATTAATGCGGCCATTGTGGTAATTTGCAAACCGAGATATGTACTATTAGGGTCCATTCGCAAACTGCTGATTCGTAGTGGGTCGCAATTCAGTCTACCTCATTAATATTTATGATTTAAGTTGCAAATTGCAACCCACTATGGGTCACAGCCAACACATAGATGGTGGCCTGCTGGGGACCACCATGTCTGCAATTGCTTTTTAATTAAGCTATCTTTAAAAAAATCTAATTCAGCTAGTTTCATTCATGAAACAGAACTCCATTTAAAAAGAAAAGTTTGTTGGATTTTTTTTTTACATTCTCAAAGTAGAAAGTGACCCAAGGGGACACAGTCCCATTTGCGAATTACCACTACATGTTTGTACTTGATAAAGTGTTAATGTTTTATGTTTGTACTTGATAAAGTGTTAATGTTTTGCGACTGGAATTTGGTCACAAAACATTAATACATACCATTCTGATTTGCATTTGGAAAGGACGCCCTAAACATGCCCCTTCCAAATACTAAATAAGTATTTGGCCGCAAACCCAAATTGCGATTCGGTAACGTATTACCAAATCGCAGTTTGGGTTTCATTCATACTAAAATGTTTCCTTGCGTTCATAAATGGGCTGATTCTGTGAAATAGTCCTTTTGCAAACGCAAAAAAGCTTAGCACATCTGGGCCTAAATGCACTAGACACTGGAGTGCTCCAAATAACTTTGCACTTGTTACTGCATGGGTGCAGGTGGGGCAAATGCCATTCACATCACGCCATCCATGTACTTTAACGTTGCTACACCTTGCACATCAGGATACTTCAGGGGACATATTATGAAGGTGTGCATTTATGTAGGACGCATTTGTAAGCCAGCTTTTATGAGTCTGCACATTCTAAGGTGTATACATTTAACATAGGCCTGGGCAAAATTTTAAATGACACCAGCGTAAGTTGCATAATCTTTGCAATTTTGCGTTGCTCATGTTACACAAAATTCTCAAAATAATGCCATTAAATCACTTCATATAATTACATGTCATTTGCTGTAAAAAATGCCTGCACATGCACAATTACCTTGAATGCATGGGAAGAGCAGAAAGCGAGCGGCTGTTGTTAGCGTTGCATTTATTTAAATGAGACTGAAAAACTGAAATCCTTGTAAGTTGTAGTGCACTGTCATTAGATTTATATTGCGCTTACTATCCCTGGTGAGATACACAGCCAAGATGCTTGCTGAACTGATATGCTGGTATAAAATATAAAATGTACTCTGGTGGAAAGTTGGAAACCTGAATTCATCTGC
Organism: Triturus cristatus; assembly: GCF_964204655.1. Lineage (NCBI taxonomy): Eukaryota > Metazoa > Chordata > Amphibia > Caudata > Salamandridae > Triturus > Triturus cristatus. Next base: position 486,888,013 of record NC_140593.1, on the reverse strand, counting down.
TTGATACCTACAGAATCCAGTGGCTTCTGTGCCAATTCCATTTTGGGGTTACATCTAACTCTGTCTGACGGTGCACATCAATGCTAGTTAATCGTAAGCCACAGAGTCCTTTCGTCACATTATGTAATTTAGTGAGCCTTATATTTACCACAGAGGAGGGGGGACCTTGTCAAATTTGCATTTAGGATCAGGGCCGGACTGGGAACGCAGTCCGGCCCTGGCAATTCAGTCGGACCTGCTGCGGGGGATAAGAGGGCTGCGTGTTGAAATCACTGCACCTGCTTTTGTAACAGGGGGCCCATATTGCAGCTATGCTGCAAAACTGGCCCCTGGTAACAGAAACGGCCCCCTCAGGGGTCCAAAACCGGCCCCCACCCTGGTGGCCCACCGGTGAAATGCCCATTGCCCGCTACTGCCAGTCCGGCCCTGTGGATTATACTGCAAGCAAATTTGGACATTGGTGGGTTTTGAGCTAGGCAGCCTTGAAACTCAGTAAATTTGCCATGCTTGATCCAGCAGTGCCCTATATTCAATGATTATTACCCTATATGGCCTGCATGAGCCTCATTACAATGCTCTACTTGATAGTGGCCTGCACATAATGGACCTGTGGCATGGACGGACATACACCTGTTAATACCTTCAATTAATTACATGGAACCGTCCCTCACAGATTTTGGCTGCATTTAAGAGTTCCCCTCTTCTGTCTATTCATACTCAGGTTTATGCCCTTATAACAAGTTTGACTCTATGCCACAATCGTTAGGCATTTCATAAACTGGTGTCAAGAAATTTCCACCAGACCTGGAATATATTTCTTTTTGCTGCACTTTTATATGTTTGGTTATTTGTTTTTCTTTGTTTATTTGCTAAGAGGTCTATTAGCCTCACAACACCTTTAACCAAACGTCACATCTTTCATCCCTTGGAGGATCAAGCATCTGTATCAATCCATTAAATTTACCGCTGCAATAATTTGACAATGCTCTGTGCCGTCCGCATCATCTTAAAGCTGCCCAAATGTAGTAACAAAGCCTTATACTTACGGACTGCTCTGTACGTGCTGATTCTAATCCTGGCTAGTTCTATTTAGTCCTAATATAGTGTACATAGCGAGCAGGGAGAACATATACAAGTACATGCATCAATGTAGGCTTTTGCGATTCCTTCATTGCCATTATTAAGGAATCGCAATTAAGGAATTGCAAAAGCCTATGCATGTAGGAATCGCTATAAAATTAGCGATTCCCAAACATTCCTTAATTGCGACTCGCAAATTGCGGGTCACAATTAGTTACTTTGAGCTAGTAGGCATTGCATAGCGACACACTCATAACTATTGTTGTCCTCAACAGGTGTTTAACTTCTGTGCTGGTTACATTAATCAGTGGCAATTGTATCAGTGGCCTGCATCATTTAGCCCTCGAAGTGTGTCAGCAACACCTGTAGTCCATCACTGTGCTGGACAGCATCCTAGCATTAAAAACTACTGTCAATGGTGATGCAGTGTCTTCTGTACCTCCTGCAGGCTCTATAATACCTCTTAGTCCAGCATCTCAGTATTCCATCAGCCAGCTACTCACTTGCTGCATGTTTGATCTCTGCCGCGCCTTCCTCATTGATAGCAAGAAACACATGGCAGGTGTTTTACCTACTATCATTTGAGACTCACACACACAAAGACACTTACACACACGGGGACCACCACAAACACATAGCCCGCCCACGCACACTCACATCCATGCCACAAACACATAGCCACGCACACACACAAACAAATCTCTCATTTACCACATGCTATTGGTCCCAAAGAACTTCTAATAGTTTCCTTCATTTATTAATATGCTACCTCACTAGGTAAATTAAAAGGAGCAGATACCTCAGACAAATCAAAAGTGAATGTCCCCAGTATCTTCAGCACATATTTGTGTTACAATATTCTTGTTCATTTTATTGTAGGTATTTTGCTTTCTTCCATATAACATCCAGCCTCCCCTGTGGCAACCAAATGACTGGATTTAAGAGATGCCTGAACTCAGATGCTGAGGTTCTTTGCCATTAGACTCAATAAGCAAACAGTACAAAGCAGCATGCGCATGGCGATTAAACAATGCGGCTAGAATGTTTGAATAGGCGGTGCAGTGTTAGAGTCCAAAGAGAACATTTATGCCCTGGCTATGACTGTATGGTTACATTTCAATTCCTGCCCAAACAGGAGTGTCCAAGGGGGTTGGAATTCCGAGTTGTGCGATAAAGTCTGGCAGAAGCCCAGAATAAGGGCAAACTGTTCATATTTTGATGCAGTAAGTACCACATAGGTCCAAAACAGTGAGTAGGAGTTTGTTACCAAACCTGATGTATACCTTGCCCTGCAGTATTTGCCTTTACTGGGTGCATTAAATACCACCCATATTCCGATATGCCCATAATCAGACCCTAAATGAGTTGTGCTTGTGCTCTGAAGTATTTAAGAATCTCTACTTTAATCCTCTTAAAACTGATGCCCTACTACTCAGGCAAACATTTATCATTTAATGCATAGTCCATTTGGTGATGCTACACTTTGTTTTACAGAGGCTGAGTGACGCTCATTCTATCAAGCTGAGGCACCTACACCGACCGAGGCAAGGGAATCCTGACAACAAAATGCCATTATGCAAATCAAATAATTGAAATATCTAAATTCAATAATTTCCCTGCACCATAGCAACACACAATTGTTCCTAGTCTGCAGAAAGATATTAGGTCTGAAGTAACTCTATTTAGGAAGCAATTTGCAGAATATTTGTTATTGTTGCTGTGTTGAAAAGCAGGGATAATTAATATGTTTTTTTGCAGCTGACAAGTGAACAAAAAAACTGAATTGAACAGTACCGTTTTACCCACGAGGAAAGATGATAATTAGAGGTTTAACAAACAGTTCGGATGTAACGTGAACAGTGGCAGCTCCCGCGGGTTAACTTTTTTTGTTTGCTGGAAAACTCAGTAGCGCGTACCTCTTTGCAGAGTCAGAGAAAGAGGACTATGAAACAGCCGTGGTTCGGCGCTCTGCCAGGTAATGGGAGCCTGGGCATGTTCTCCACCCAAGCTGTAATGTAGTCTGGGTGGAGAACATGCAAAGTAACAGGCGCGCAACACCCATTGGGCTCACCGGGCTTCAGCCACCCCGTCATGTGTGTCAGCCCGGCTGAGACAGCCTCGCGTGCTGGCGTCCGTCTAATTGCAGCCGCACCCGAGTACTTCACACGTCTTTAAAAGACCATTTACTCGTTAATGAGGCTTTTGTTGTGTTTTCACCCCTTCTTACAGCCACTCTGCCTATGGCTGGAAGACCCCCGAAATCTTTTTCAGCCCCCTCCCCCCGAAATTTGGCTCTAGTAGCCCGCCTGCAAAGTAAGCATGAGGCCAATCAGTCATTGCGCACTCACAGTGTGCCAACCACTCCTCCCCTCAGCTCGGAGAGCGGCGAAGCCCCGCCAGCCAAGGTGCCGCAGCAGGAACAAAAAAAAGGATAATAACAACGAGTTATCATTTTATCTTTCTTTTAATTCTACTGCTGAAAGCAGTGGGGCATCGCCTAAGCAGAGGAGCTGCCTCTGTGAAACAGACAGTAGCTTTGTTGTTGGAGACAGTCACGAGACCACACACATCCTCCGTCTTTGCATCTCTGCTTTTCTACTTTCTGTTAATGACCAGCTCAGCACTGTAGTTGACCAACAACCCACCTGTCTAGGACTGGACCCTGCATAGAACTTCAGGCCTGCAGGTGGGCATACTTAACATACAACCACAATCTTGAATGTGTGCCGGTTATAGAGGAGAGTTGATAAACAGTACGTGTAAGGCCACGTCCAGGATCTCCTTATGATATGTTTGCACCCTAGGTTTGGTACATTCGGTATGCTGCACCTTCGCTCTTTTTGTGTATGTATTGATTCAGGCTTGCACTATAGCACTGCAAGGCTGCATGTGGGCGCCGTCCGCTTTCACCCAATAAGGATCACCAACTGTTCATTTTAGAAACAGACATAATCATCGCAAAGGAACAAGCAGAAAGCAAAAACTTCTCTAAATGTATAGTTCCTCATCTTTGAGTAGGACATCATAGCAAAGATATACCATGGAGCTAGGAACTTCCAGGATACAGCCCTCCAGGGCTCTGACACTCTGTCCAGTACAGGATGCCAGCCTAGGTGAAATGTCTGGGTTGCTCTCACCATCTCCATCTTTAGCATTAGCCACACCACCTTAAGAGGACACCTATAGATTGCTTAGTCTCATATCTTAGGATCTACCTATGCCCTCTGGTATCAAGTATCTAGAATATTAGGCATGTGACCAATTTTAAAGAATCTATTTAAGGAAGAGAATCAATGGGTGTCAGAGCATGGTGGGTCTATAGGCAGAGCAGCATGTGACTGGGCACTTCCATGGTTTTTCCAGCCTTACAGAAACACTAGCCTTTAATTAATTCTGACTTGCAACACCTTGAGCAAGCTATCCTCTCAGGCAGGTGCCCAGAAAGGGGGGGTTGTCACTGCCAGGTTAGTCGGCTGGGGAAGCTCCCATCACCCTTAGACTCCGGATATTCCACTGTTCCTCACCGAAATTCATTACAACCCCAAAGAGATGCAAAATTATATCAGTTGCACTGACTCAATAAAACTCACTTTCTCTCAATAGACAGTAGTACCTGTTGAAATACTTAATTCAACCAAATGGTGTAAGATTCACTTTTTCTTTTCAACATTGATCTTATATTTATATTTTTGTAACATTTACCTCGTTTTATCATTGCTTGTTCTCTTTGCTGCTGATGGATGGACTATTTAACTTAATTTTCTGACTACGCTTTCCTTCTAATTTTACTGCACTCTGCTATTTTTTAAATGCAATTTTGCTGCATTTCCTTCTTTTCTCTTCAGTAGTTTATTTCAGTTGTTACCTTCTATGGAAACCATTATTGTTGCCTTCTTTCTTCTTAGATACTGCCAACTGCTTCTACTTTATCTAAATATTTATTAAGTTTACTTTAGGCATTATTGTATTTTGAAAGAATAGTTTTCCCTCCTATTGTATTGTTTACATCTATGTGATGTCTTGTAAATCTGACTGCATTGAAGCCTTGGAGAGATATAAGTTAGGTTCTGTTAACATTCATAAACATGCTAATCATTAATATGCTGCCTCCTGAGTGCTACGAGTGATGATGTATGATATAAAGTACTCCCTGCTGCACATTGTAAGGATATTGCAAGTTGCTACAGAATGCCATGACCACATCAAGGAACAAGGCAGAAGGCCGAGTTCCTTTATAAGGATATGGAACTCTAAGGTGACTTGCAATATTCTTATCATGTATGGTAGGTAGTACATTAACCATTATGATACATGGCTATAGCATCACCTTTCCCACAAACTACTTAAATCCTTGGTGTGCAGCTCTTTTATATGAAAGAGAGAGCATGTTTGCAAACGTGAATATTAAAAGTAGAATCTCAAGTGAAAAAGAAAGCACATCAAAAAAGCTGTTAGATAGTTTTTCCAAGAAGATATTATAATCAGTTTAATACAAGTCAACTTAAAAAAAATAGGAGCAGTAGCTCAAAATGTGTAGAAACATGCAGAAAGATTCTAACTCTTCTATAAATACCTACAAAGTTTAAAAAAATTAACATGTTGCCAGAAATGTCTCCTTTTTGCATGTCACTGTACAGCAAGAAACACAAAGCAGAAGAAAGAAAAGCCAGGTTTCATTTCTGTTCTGTAAAACAGCTGCTTTAATTATGCTATGTGACCTGACCTGCCTTTTCCCCTCTGCTGCTGGCTCTGGCATGGTGATGTCAGAAATCAACAGTAATGTTATTACGGTTAAGTTATGACTTAATTTCTTTATAATTGGAGACTGGGTGCATCATGCGAAATTAGGAGCAGAGTTTTTTTTAACAGGGATTCCACAATCTCATGAATAATATCCTTATAATTCATGGGATCCTACAATTCGTTCATAAAAGCCTGTCTCAAATGTTCTTATTAGAGGCAACTTGTAACAACTCATGTGGCCTGTAATGAAGAATTTGCATTGCAGATCAACTGTAATTGGTTATTACATTTGACTTCTAATGTCATAATCCCTTCTGCCAACAGTCAGGGTGAAAGAAAGGCCGAAGAGCATAACTATGCAAACACAGGACGATTAGGGACGGAGCACTGAAACTTTTAAGACTCTCACCCCCAGTCACAGATCTGGGTTGAATCCATCATCATTCTTTAGCTCACTTTGCCAACTGAGTTCAGACCCAGCTACATGCAAATCAGTCTTGACCCTGTGCCTCATGGGAATAGTCCAGCCCAACTGCCAAGCCAAGTCTTCCCTGAACCGGAAACAAGCATCCTGGAACCGGTTTCGGGGTAATACTCCTCCCATTTTTGCTAAATTCTTTGTGTTGGTCTTAGGACTCTGTTCACTTTCCTACTGCTGACCAGTGCTAAGTGCTTGTGCTGTATTGTTAAAGCATGTTACAATTGGCTTACACCCAACTGGCATATTTAAATTACTTGTAAGTCCCGAATAAAGTGTCACCTCTTGCCACCCATTTAAATAGCTCTTTAAACATGTCTAGAGCCTGCCAGTGCAGCCTGTGTGTGCAGTGTGCAAACTGCCATTTCTACCTGGCAAAATAAACCTTTTGCCAGGCCTAAAGCTTCCCTTTTTATACATATAAGTCACCCCTGGGGTGGCCCTGGACAGCCCAGAGGGCAGGATGCAATGTATTTAAAAATTAGAACACGTACTTTTAACTTTTACATATCCTGGTAGTGAAAAACTCATACATTTGTTTTTCACTACTGCAAGGCCTATCTGTCCCATAGGATAACTTAGGAATTACCTTGTTACATTTTATAAGTGCAATTTTCAACTGAGAAGAGATAATCACTTCATGATTGATGTCTCTTGAATCACAATTTAAAATTCTAATTTATGGTGAAGTTGGATTTTAAAAATTAATTATGACAATGCCACTTTTAGAAAGCTGGCATTTTATTTTTACCATAGACATTTAGCACCTGTAGCCTATCTTTGGTCACATGACTGGATGTAGCTCACAGTTGGGCTTTGCGTGTTCCTCCTAGACAGCCACACACAAGAGGGAATGAGGTGTGCCTGGATGCGCCATCATTGGCAGGATGGGTGGGAGGAGCTGGGCACAGCTCCACTTACTCCTGAATAGGCTGCGTCCTACCGCCACACAAAGGACTGCATACCTCTTGTAGTTAGTCTGGAGCCAGGGTGGGGAAGGCAGGATGCCTGGAGACTTCAAAGAGAAACCTCTAGAAGCTTCTACCCCTTTCAAAGGCACAACTGGGTATAAATACTGGACCTCAGATACCAACTCCTCAGTACACTGCTGGACCTGTGGATACTCTGCCAGGAAGAAGGACTGCTGTGCTGCTGCAAGGACTGCTACTTTACTGGATTTCTGATCTGAAGGAACTGCTGCCCTGCTTTGCCGACCTGCAGCCTACTGTCCTCTTACCTGGGTAGGAAGAACTGGACTTGCAACTTCATCTTAAACCCATGTCAACAGAGTGACTCAAAGGGCTAGTCTGCTGGCCTTCTGATCTAAGCCTCAGGGACATAGAAGGCTTCCCAACATCTGGGCTCATCTTCAGCATGTTCCTGACCCTCAAGTGGTGGCTCACAGGTCCTGGACCATTCGTGTGGCTCTCAAGCTCTTGATATCAATCTTCTTTTGGGCTCTTCACAACTGTGAATGGGCCCATTCGCACCACAACCACGCTGCTCACAGCAAAACGCAGTGTGAGCTGCCGCCAGCCCATCTATGTGCCCAGCAAGCATTGTTTTTCCATGGAGGGCCACCACCACGAAGCTCCAGCCTGCCTGTCCGCGACGCTCGGTCTATTCTTCGCACCACGCCGAACACCACACCCAATGCTCTCCTTGCTCCCTGCGATCCTCTCTAAAGCGAATGGGACTCTTGGCACACAACTTGAGAAGGTAAATCTTCAGTAAGATTACTCTGGCACTGTATTTGACACATGCTCCATTGTGGTCAACCTGGCTTTTGACTTGACTTGGTTCAACGGGACCAGATAGTCGTGGTTGGCGTCTTATGCTTTTAGGTGCTACTTTTCACTTTAATCTTTAAAAATTCACAACTCCAGTTCTACTGATTGGAGCTTTGTTGGTTTGGCCTTGTTGTATTTATTACATTTTGCTCTATGTTTCTAACCTGGTGTGGCATCTCTGTGTGTGGTGTTTTCACTGTTTTACTGTTTGAAATGTTGCACAAATACTTTAGACATTCCCTCCAAGTTAAGCTTGACTGCTCTGTGCCAAGCCACCAGGGAGTTAAGCACAGGTTAATTTGTGGTTTGCTTGTGGTTTACCCTGCCTAGGATTGTGGTTGCTGCTTGACCAGGGCTCATACCCCAGTTACCAGTCACCCCATTGCTAACACTTTCCCATTGTATTTAGAACATTACATTCAGCCTTTTAAGTCCCCAGAGAAATATGGACTGTTTTTGCCTGACTTGGTGGAATCAATTCCCCATAATGACAATGGCAGTGGCATCATCTACTCTTTGATCCTCAGTGACAACAGGACATCACAAAAATTACTGTTATACTTTATTTAAATAATGGTTCTCCAAATGAGGGGCTGCAGTCTTTGATAATGATTAAGGGACAAAATAATGAGCTGCTACTGATAGGCACATGTAACTTAATTCTCACTTCTAACTGATCAATAATTACATTTTATTAAATCACTGGTGTTACAAATAAGTCCACAGGGGTGGCAGCCAGTAGCTTGTTGTTACAATGTGCAACCCTAAACACCCCCTAAATGGCACCCCCGCCTTGCTCTTCTCCTAGTTGCAGAATTACCTGCAACTAAGTAACCTGTTTCTAGACACTGTTGGTATACTTTGTTACACTATAAACTAAATATACTGCTAAGAATATCTCATTTCATCTTATGGATTTTTTTCTGTTAGCACATGCTTACAGATCGTACCAGTAACTAGTGCACATACAGATGTGAAAGGTGTGGTTTTCTGGTACAGTTGAGCTCACTGCCGTTTTCAACCTAAAAATAACCTCCTCTGTTAATATAAAGAACTATCTTTGCTCTTCTAAGATTGTTTGGCAAAGAGACACTTCACAAACTTTATTCAGTGAGGGAAAATGACAGGCTTTAAATTATGAAATGCAATACGTCTCTGAAATGATAGGCTTCAGCAGAAATTAATCAAAAGGAACCGCAGAATTGTATGAATATTTTCTTTAGTGTAATTGGGAACTTTTATTCATCATTAGCACTTATGGGGAGGGGACGCCTGGTTAACTTATTGGCTCACACATCAGAGCTGTGCTAAATTTATAGTTTCTATTATGATGGAAGATAGCACTGCAATTTACTTCATCTCATCAAATCTGCGGGAACCTTCAAAGCATGGCAATCCAAAATATGGGCTTCTCTGCATAATGCAGGCACGGTACTTTGAGGTCAACGCATCGCTCTTCAGCGGGTTGCTGTGCGTCATCTCCGCACATTCTCATCTTTCATCAGAATACAGACATGCAACAAACATCTCAAGCAGTATGTAGTCATGCTAGGTAAGCACAGATAAGTGAAAAAGTCTCATAGAGCTTGTGGGACAAGGTAAAACTAGGCACATGTGCATCGGCATCATGGCTGTCCTGCAGGTCGTTGAGGAAAAGTATACCAATGAGTGTCTCAGTAGAGTTCACATCGGTTGTACAGGGACACACGGAAGTGATGATTTCCCCCATATTGGATGTCCTTAGATTTAGAGGTGCTGAGTGCACGTTTGAACAAGGACACTGAAAAACGTTCATAAATCATAAAAGAAACATTCAGCTTTCCTTGAATTTCCATGATCACCCAGATAATTTTTTCTTAGCTAGGCAGTTCTGCCCGGAACATGACAGCAGTTGTATTAGGACAATAAAGTGCCTCTATGGAAACCACGGAATAGATGCCTTCTTGTAGCGACACAAAAAGATGGATGATGGACGTAATGCTGAACATTGTCTAACACTCACCCCCAGTCACAGATCTGGGTTAAATCCATTGTTGTTTTTGCTCACCACGCCACACCAGTTTGGACCCAGCCATATGCAAATAAGTCTTGAACCTGCAACCCTTGGGAACAGTCCGGCCCGAATTGCCAAGCCAGGTCCTCTCTGGAATGGAAACAAGCATACTGGGATGTGTTTCTGGGTATCACCTCTAATCAGCCAGGCTAGCTTGAATCCGGTGGAATAGCAAGCACGGGCCCATGTCTGGGCATACCTTTCCCACTAAGGGCGACTTATAACAACACAAAATGATGATGAACTGATTGCTGAATATTGTCAAACATTCACCCCAAGTCACTAATTTGGGTTAAATCCATCATTTGTTTGCTCAAAACGCCACACCAGTCCAAACCGGGATGGCATGGTGAGCAAAAGAACAATGGTTTTAACCCAGATCTGTGATGGAGCGAGTGTTTGAAAAGGTTCAGCACTCCGTCCATCATCTTGTTGTGTTGCTATGTTTGTCCTAAGTGGTCAGGGTATGCCAAGACATAGGACCCTTGCTCGCTGTGCCACTGGATTCAAGCTAGCCTGGCTGATGAGGGGTAATACTGTGAGATCTGTCCCAGGATGCTTGTTTTCAGGTCCAGGGAGGACCTGGCCTGGCAGTTCGGGCTGGACTGTTCCCATGGGGAGCAGGGTCAAGACTGATTTGCATATGGCTAGGTCCAAACGGGGTGGCATGTTGAGCAAAAGAATGATGAATGTGTCCCAGATCTCTGACTACGGGTGAGTATTTGAAAAGCGTCAGCACTCCGTCCCATCATGTGTTACTATAGATGCCTTTTTGGCTAGGTCACATGTCTTTTCTGTGTGTGCAGTGCAGTGTCAGAGACTTGGTCTGTTCATTTTGCTGTGCCAAGGATCTTTTTAGTTGCAAACATCTGTGGAAATAATGGATCATCAATTTTGATGAGTAAGGGATGTCTCTGCAAAATATTTTGACCTGATGGAAATGCATACATGCACCCAGTGTCCCCCAACAAAAGTTGCACTTTGTAAAAGGGCATATGGGGAACATGTAAGGGCCCAAGGACCTCTGGACCTACATTTACCACTCACACAGTACAATGTTCCACTGTGTGAATTGTTACCTGTTGATAACTTTTCAATGCTTTGCCACCACATGAGCACTCACAAAATATTTATATATGTCTTTGGGAATTGGAAGGGAGAGCGGAAAGCTCCTTTGGTACCTCTCTCTCTCTTCCATTTCCCTAGGAATCACAGTGTTGACATTGTCAAACATGGTAGCTCACAATGTCATTTTAATAAACTGTAAATCTGGTTGTTCATTCCAAAGCTTGCCACTATGTACAGCACAGGATTTATGAGGAAGAAAAGCCTTTAACACATTGAGTACTATATCCTGCAGTATGCAACAGTACCATGCAGTTTTTTATGATTTGGCTCAGTGTGGAGTGGACATATCTCTTCTGTTCTAGAAGTCGAATCATGACACGTTGATAATTTCATACTAAGGATTAACACAAGATGGCATAGCTTAACTTGTGTGTGAGCCTTTACCCACTGCCAGACTCTTTAGCATACTTGTTGAAAATTATCTTTGCTAAAAAGCGTTGCCATGTTTGGAGGCTTGCAGTTCAAGACCCCGGGCATTGGAGTATAAGGCCCAAACTGGTTTCCGCTCAATCAACTTTAGCACTTTCTCTTCAATGAACCTTGATCTCTGTGCTGCAACTCTCTCTGTTTTAGTAGTACTGTCAAGTGCTTTAAAGCTATTTCGTTCACTGTGCATGCTGTATAAATAAATAAACTAGATAGTCCTCAATGTGTGCCAGGTGAATGTTGTCTTCACCTTGCCCAGTCCTGGAAGGTCTTGAACACAAAACAGCTTATTAGTGTAGGGCAAATAATGGATTGAGGAGGCCTTCTTATTTGCAAGGCCTCAGAATACAAAATCAGTAATTACCAGGACTGGACTTTGCTTTCCACATCCTGCTTCAAAGGTTCTCCAAGGGCTTGGTTTGAGCTTTCCTCCTGTTAAGAAGTCTCAAGGCCATCAAAGACTTCACTTGCAATTACCTGGACTCTTCTGCTGTAAGTCCTACTCTGCCAAGTGGGCCCAAATCCAGTTCCTGGGCCCATGAAAAGAGTTCTGGTGACACAATGAAAAAAATCCAGACATCAACTTCAAGCATTGTTCGAAATCGGTGCAGCAATGACAAAAATCGATTTTGACAAATTCTTTATTGACATCCCACTGCAGCTAGGAATCGAGACATCGTGACTGAAAATGATGCATCACCTCCCCTGTAGCAGTATAGAACTGACACATCACCTCCCCTGTAGCTGTAAGGAACCGAAGCATCACCCATCTTTTGACATCTCATCTCCCCTGTGCCTCACATCATCTTTGATTTTTGATGGATCTAAGGTACATTGTGCTGATCAAGCAAAGCCATTGATTTTTAAGAACTACAACTTTATTTAATCTTTGAAAATTCATATCTTGACTTGTGTATGTTGGATTTTTGTCGCTTTGGTCTTCAAAATATTGGCTATGTTTCTAAACTGGTGTACTTTTGTAGTGTTTTCACTCTGTTACTGTGTGTATGCGCAAATACTTTACACATTGCATGTGGGATAAGCCTGACTGCTCTGTTCCAAGCTACCAAAGGGGTGAGCAGGGGTTATCTTATGTGAAACTTACTTACTCTACTTCGACAGGGTACAAGCCTGACAGTGTTAGAATATCACTTAATTCTGATATTTATTGCCTAAACTAGAAGTAGTTAGTGGCTTCTTCCATCCAAGGCTTGCGCAGACTGAAATTGAGCTGCCTGGATAATGAATCCTGCCTACCTGCCTGCAGTTTCTAAGCATGACTTCTAATATGATTTTTCCATATCTTGTTAGGGCGGGATTGCAAGTTGACATAATATCTTTTCAGAGCTACCACTGCGGCTTACTGCTTCTTTAATCATATGACCTGAGCCACTTAACATGACATAAAAAGGATAATAGGCCACTGGGTGATCAGTCAAATGAGAAGATGTTGAAAAATACTATACAGGACAATGGATAATGATACATATGATCATAGTTTAGGAAAACAAGGGAAGAGCAAAAATGGAAAGCATATGGATAAAAACTAAATAGCACGAGGATACGTACAGTGAATCAGGGACCTCACAGGTGGTTCTAGAGTTTCTAGAGATGGATCACCATTGTATTTTGTCTTTGATCAGCTCAGTGCATCTAGACTGTCAGCAATGGAATGCTACTCCGATCCATCGCTGCATGGAGCCTTTTACAGTGCATTCGCACTGAAATTCTTTTTGTCATTTTCTTTCACGTCAACATTGTCACAAAAAAGCTAAATAATGCTATTCATGAAAACTCTTACAATTCATAATAAATTGCCACTTTGAAACATTTGAAGAGATATGAAAAGCAAGATGATGTTTTGTGTAGACAGTTTAAACCGTAGAAAGATACATGTGGGATGCTCAGTTACTAACAACTACATAATGATGAACAATTTTCTCTAGAAGTGCTTTGATTTTTTGTTGACAATACTGCTTATTTATGGGGGCTGGTGGTTGCCCTGTCACAGCGCCTCATATCTCTTACATTAAGTCTATGTGATACCACAGAAATTTGGTAAAATTTATAATTTATAGAACAGTACAACAATAGATTGCAAAACATTCGATTGGGAGGGAGAACATTTAGCGATAAGGAGCTAAGATGCTTATCAGTCAAAATCCCAGTTGCTACTAAGAGCATCCTTTCAATATTAATTTTTTAATATGCCAACAGAGTACGAAACCACTTTTCAGGGTTATTACATGATATCCACATCCAAGCCCAAAACATACCACTAACGCTGCCTCTCACCATAACCCTAATAACAAGCCCAATTGTAACCCTACCCTTAACCATAAATTCCTCACTTACCTGATCCGTAGCTCAAAATCTGAATCACACTAATTCATTACATCTAACCCTACATCTAATGTTATCCCTTAAGCTAATCTTTATTTTATTTTACACTTAAATCTCACCCTAACAATAAACCTTACCCTGATCTTAATTGTTCTCATTCCCCATCCCTAAACATGAGCCCAACCTTAAAAAGCATCATACTAGTCCTATTAGTGTAATTATTGTGGAGGCAATATGGTACCAGGCAGTTGTAGTGGAGTTGATGGAGTTGTAACTTCAATTGTGATGCAGAGCTTTGTGTCTAATGGTAAGCCAATGTAGTAGATTTCAGACAGCGGACGTAAAACCTCAGGTGATGCCTATTTACTGGGGAAAATGAAAATAGAGGAGAACATATTTTGATACATAAGTCAAAAGTGGATATCAGCAAAAATGAATGCGTGTAAATGTTTTCAAGAACCTAAAAAGAAACACATCACAATTTAACTTTTGTTTCATCTAAGAAAACTTTTACTTCTTGTAGACTCATATTTAAAGTTAAAAGTAAATTTGATCATGAGTGCCCGCTTATAGCCCATTTACCTTTTCACACCTGCAATTCACAAAGGGATTCCTAGAAGGCAAGTAGGGTTTTCAAGGCGTGGTTTACTTTGGATGTTTGTGAACACACAAACACGTAGGTTTGTTGGAATATATTCCGAAACTCGAATATGACCCTTTCCCATCCAGAAAATGTTGTAGATTTACTCCAGGAAAGGGAAATGGATCACCCCCAATTTATTGGGGGGCAGAGCACAAGATTTCTCCACATTGAAAAATATTTTCCTTCTGTGGGAACAAAATGTCCATTTGCAAAGGGGACCCTGTTCTCTCTTTGCGGAGTTCTCTTCTTTGAAGAATTCCGGCAGCAGGAACAGGAGCCCACTGGAAAAGTCATCAGACCTTCCTAGAGTTCACCTGCACCTGGAAGCTTTTCAGGTGTTTCAGAAATACTCATGCGTGATAATTATCACATGACGTTTTCAAGAGTTGTAAAAGAGTTGGAGTTGTAAGTAAGTACCAAAATCTGCATGTCCAGGTAAGTACTGGGACTTTTCCCCCTATTAATTCCTGAAAGTTTTGACCTGCGGAGATTTAATGGAAGGTGCAAACTTTATTGCACCTTATTATTATCAGGTGTGATAAACTTTGCACCACTTACAATGTAGATCCCTGCATAAATAGGTATTTGCGAAGTGACCACAGCATAAGCGCACACTTGTAATCAGGTCCTTTGTGACAAAGCTTTATTTGGTACATATTTCAAACCTGACCTATGCATTTATACAAACTAAAATGCCAAATATACCTTTACGACATTTAATTGATTACAAATGAAATGTGAATATTTAATATAGTCATCAGGCTATGTGGTTAACAAATTTTCTTAATGTGTGTTTTGGTCAATTCCCACTAAATTGTCACCCTCCAGGTAATGCGACGAGAGCAGATAGTATGATTATTTGCAGATTGAGACGTACAACATTTGAATTTGCATTAAACATTGCAAGATTCCCAGCATTCCTTACATTAAAGACCACCTAGGAGACCTTGGAACATGTAAGGCACTTACTATCATATTTTATCATTTGCTGATAGGTGGGACACCTCCCTAGCACCACAATCAATCCTCACTCCTAGAATAGTGCCCAAGTAACTGTGGCTGGGCTCTACAATTTGCTTGCCTGCACTGCTCTGGCGTTAAGCCAACTACAATCCATCAAATGTGATATTATATATTTTAGCCAAAAATCAATAATGTATTATGCATGTAATTTTTCTCCCTCTATGGATCTAAATGAAAATAGGAGTCACTTTGCAGAACTGTAGCCCATGGGCTGGAAAAATGAGGATATCAATTCATGTGACAGAGCAGTAAAAAAAGATTAATACACTGTGCAAGGCCAGTGGGTAGCTAATGCCTATCATTTGGTCATGCTGTCCAGAACAGACCAAAAAGCTCTGCTGTAACCCCAACACCTCACAATGCATGACCACATGAAATACATTATACTCAACTGCTTTCACTGAAACAGAACTGCTGCAGCATAAAAGCGGCGATGTTAATGCATTTTTCACACTAGGGGGCCGTATCACATAAAGTGAGCTCTTCGAGTGCTAATTTTAGACACAGACTCTGCCACAGTTTTGGGATAACTTGTATTAAATATTTGAAGAGCTGTAGCAGCGCTATTTCACTGCCTTAGACAGGGGTACATTGTTGCTTGTCATGGGAACTTTAAAAGCATCTGCTACTTATGGCTGGAAACATTGCAGTATTTGTTGGCTTATCTAAACCACCACCCCACAACAACATCAAAGTGCAGTAATTCAGCACATAAACATAAAAGCACACAAAATAACAGAACATATCACTGCCACAACAAAATGACACAACAAGTAGGCATAACATTGTTATCACACTATACCCCCACCAGAAACCTGCTTTCAAAAGATGTTAGCACCAAGCACTGCCTTCCCTTACGACTAAGGACATGAAATAGTGCCGTTAAACTTGTTTCTGAGCCTCCCCAGAGCTGTAGACAGCGAGGGTCAGCTTAAAGACCAGGAGGATATTTGACAAGAGACAGGATCTGAGGTACAGCAAAATATGTCTCTGAGAGCTTATAACACATGAAAGTACAGATAGGAGTCCACGGCGTTTTCATTGTTACTAGTGTAGAGAGTGAAAAATGAAATGCTGCATTGACGCATAGAAGGATCACTATAGGCTGCTAACTGGGGCGATGCAAGAGGCAACGTGTAGATCCTCTTGAAGAGCATTGAAATCAGGATGGTTGATATGTGCATCATTTGTCACTTTGGTGACCTTAGCAATACACTGAAGCTTCATGTTCACCACTGCCAATGGGTGCTGCAGCTCCTTCCACTCTCCCCTTATGCTCACCTTAGTGGCTCAAAGGAGATTGTTCCAACTAAACTAGTTTGTAGAGAATTATCTTTTTAAAAATAGCTCTTGCAGTTTTTCTATAGGAAGACACCACTATTAGCTACATGTAGTTTAGAAGTAGCTATATATAAAAGAAAGGGTCAAATTAAACGTAAAAAAGGGCTAGCAATCTGGGATCCTCTTCTACGATGGCTACAAAGATAGCCGGGATATATATAAGTTATACAGGCTTACATTTTCTTTTTTTTCCGTTTTTCAAATGTATATTATGTTTATTAACTGTAAATTTTATCCTTGCCTTCTGTGATCTCTAAGATGTAATACCTTAAGATAAAAAAAAAATTGTTATTCGTATGTATTTGATTGCTCTGAGCTGGGGAGGGGGACGGGCATAAATATTTGAGAAAAATACCTAATAAAAACTATTTAAAAAAAAAAAAAGGAAGACACCACGTTTTTAGTATTTTTGTTCCCAATAAATTCTTTAAAATTTGACCCTGATTATGAGGGAGTCCTTGTTTTCTGAGTCCTAAATAAACCCGTTTGCTCAGTGGTATTTACCTTATCTGGTAAATACAGGGTCTGTTAAATACCTCAGCCCGAATTTAAGAGGGGAAATGTGTATGGTATTTACCGTACCATATGGATTTTAGTACAGTAAGCACCAAAATCCCCCAGCGGTCGTTCGTGCAGGTAAGCATGGTGAGGCGCTGGGCGGGGCTGGGGTGGGGGAAGTCGATAGACGATGGAATAGGGAAAATTAAATAAATGAATAATTCCTATTCTGTCATCTGTCGACACCTCCCCTCCCCGCTCCACCGCGCTTACCTGTACGGACCGCTGCTGCAATCCACATGTTATTCTCTATAAACTCATAATAGCTGCTAGTTATCACACCTAGTAAACAGTGTACCTCAAGGTATCGTTATTTGTCAGGTGCATTAATAAGCACCTGGAGACTGACAGATGCGGAATCAGTGTCAGTGGGAATGTTGGGGAGATTTTTTAAAGTCTTTCAAAGGTGCTGAATATTTGCCGATTTCACACACATCTGTCAAATTCTTTTTTTAAAAATGTGTTCAAAAACAGAAATCTCATCTTTACGGTGAGCTTGTAACAAATATGAAAATATCCATGTATAATTTATTTATATCCTCAAGGCAGTGCTTTCTCTGTGTGCTTTGTTCCAGGAATATCGAGGGCAAAATATTGATGGCACACAATATCGAGGGCAAAATATTGAAAGTAAAATATCAACAGGCAAGTAGCTGGATTTTCTATACCAAATTCCAAATATATGTACCTTGGTGATATATATATCTTTAAGCTATAGATATATACTGTGTTAGGAATGGTAAATCTATACTTCCCTATATGCAATTACCTTTCGATATTTTGTCCCTCGATAGTCTGTCCTTGATATTCTTTTACCATAATATTATGGGGGAATCGAAAAGAGTTGCTCTAGCTCACAGATGGAATCCTCAAATGCTGTGATTTATTTTCACTTTGAAGTACTAGCCCCACTCTCTGAGCTTCATCTTCATCTTGTCTTCTAGTGAGTTTCTGTGTTCAGACCAAGCTGCCAAAAAGCATGACCTGCTTAGCTTTCAATAATTATAGGTCCAGTGACTACCAGAGTATTGCATTTGTACAGTCTGACACCATGTGAGGTGTGCCTCGCAGTCAGTGGTAGCTAGACCTTTGGCTGCCTGTGGCGGTCCGTCTGTTTGCCGCCCCACGACAGCCGCATGTACGAGCGGGGAGGGATTGGAGGGTGCTGGCGATTCCTGCATTTGCCGCCCCGTGATGGCTGCTGGGGGGTGGAGGCCGCCACCCCCAAAACTCGTGCCACCTAGTGCGAACCGCTCCCCCTTCCTACGCCACTACCTGCAGTTAGATTCTCCAACCTAAATCGTTGGTGACAATTCATACGCTCATACGTTCTGAATATTGAGGCCATTGCTTCTCCAATATGGGTGTTCGTAAGTTAGCATCTGAACTAAGCAGACAGTTGAAAGCCATAAACAAAACAACAACTGTTTAAAACACAAATTTTGTATGTCTATTTGAAATCACATTTAGGGAACAATATGCCATAAAATAGAACATAAATGTGTTTTCATTGCTCAGCCATGTTACTCTTGCTTAACAGCCAAATCTGGGGATGATAGCCAACTCATAATGGTATGCCAAACTTATTATACAATGGAGAGGCCAGCATAACATGATTTCAAGTTTGGCACCAGATTTTTAAGGACAAAGCATCCTCACATTTTTATACCACCCATCCCAGTCACTAAATCTATCCCCAGCTTTTTGTGCCCTAACCTTGAAACCATAAATTCCCCTCTCAGGTATCTATTCAAAAAGCACATACTTGTTCTTAGGAGCTCATTGGCATCGTACGCAATCTTGCCTGGTGCGTAGCTTACCTAAACCCTTCAAATCTTAGACTAGAGACCTTCTTCAGGTAAGATTTTACAATGGTAGATTTTGTTACAGCTTTTAAAAATGTCTCAATCTGTTGATGTTGCACTATGACGTTCCCTGGCATCAGTGGTTTTGTGCCCAGGTTCCCTGCTTAGCCCAGCATCACTATAGCTCACAATATTTTGCCTTGAACTGCATTTTCCCAAAGCGTTGGACACTGCAAGGAATAGTGATTTAAAAAGCATATGTTTGGCCTTAAGAATACGGCAGCGGATAAAGCCTTGCTTTTGAGTGACCATAAAATGAACTCACAGGCAATTGCCACAGCTGGGATGCTATTTTGCAAGTTCAGAACTGACCACCAAAACTTCCCCTCCAGTCTGTCAAGGATCTGCCCATTAGATGGACATTTTCTCAATAGTTTCGACCCCCAGAATGTGTCCACTAAGCCCTCATTATGAGTGGCCTCTTAATTCCGATGAGGTAAGTAACAGTAGTTACTGGCCCCATTGGTATGATGGATCCCGCAGGAACAGCAGAGATGTCTTAACATTCACCTGGCAATTTCAGCTGCTAAAAGCCTATAGTCAGGCCAAAAATGAGCAATTACCAGGGGAATTGGACTCAAACTACAGATTTTCCCATTAATACCCATTGCTTAGTTCAAGGTTCAATTCATAATGGGTTGGAGTTTCCCAAACCCCGGAGTTACTGTTACATCTGGTATTGGTAATTCTTTAGGTGAAGAAAATTCTGTCCATTTACTGGGACACCGATAATAAGGGCCATAGACTGCAGCAGGAGAGAACTTACCATATAGAAATAAAAAATGGCTATGATAGAACTTTTGCTCTGCCTGTGTTAGGATTTAGGTATTCGGTAGAACAAATTATGTCTATTGTACACTGACACCTTTACATGGGAACCCCATCACCCATTGCACGATCAAAGCATTCCAAGGTAGTTCAATTTCTGGACCTCCTCCAATCTAACTCTGTTTAAGGTTCATTTTCCATTAAGTGGTTTTAATCCAAATTGCATGGCAACTGTTTTTTTGTAAGTATAGTTATTCCATTTACTTTTGCACAAACAAATTTAACATCTATACGTCATGGCGATGATCTTGGATTTTGGGAGAGCGCATCATCAGTGTAGAGCAGTAACGGATGCGGCGTGTCTGAGCTGTTGGAGTCAAAGTACCAACTGATAAAAGATAGAGTAATCAGAAACAAATTACTAAAATAGAGCTACTGTGCATCTTTGCTTCAGGCCAATGTTGAATTATTATTTTTGTCAAAGAAACTCTAGAGACGTGTCCAAGTGTTAGAAGTTGTATCTGTAGTCTCAATAGTTTCAGTCTATAGGGGTTGTAAATTATTCTATGGGACGGATTTACAACTTTCGGGAACTTAGAAACAGGTAGGGAGTGAAAATGCACACATGCCTATGTAGTTTACCATGTCTGTTGCATGAAGTGTTTGTATGTCAAGATCTGGCTTAAAGGGAGTTTTTGTACTTAATAAAATACTGTCATATGTCCAAGCATGATGCTCAAATATGTAAACAGACACCACTTTATTAAAAAAGATTAAGCAAGTGTTGCTATGCACCAAGTATGGTATCAACTTTTTTGTTGTAGAAGGAGCTCAAGAAGATGTTTGTGTGTTACTTTCTATGCATGCCTACACTGCCAAAGCAGATTCAGGGTTTTTCAGTAGAAGAAGATTCTTCTGCCCACCTGGGGCCATTTTATACATTGTGCCTGGGGGCACAATGGTAGTGCGTGCCCACTTTGTGCACTTCCGGGTCACAATGGTATTATAGAAGGGACAGCAGAAGCTTGTGTGTCCCTTCTGTAATACTGAAAGTGCTGGCGCAATATACTGCCAGCACTATCATGAGAGGGTCATCCCTCATTTGGATGGGGGTGCTTCCACATGCAAATTAGGGAATCACTTTGCCTCTGCACAGCGCATTACAGACACAGAGGCAAACATGCCAGTAGGAGACACACTGTAAGTGCACCACAAAAAAGTAATGCACTTTCAGTGTGCATCCTAAAGACAGCCCACAAGAGGGGAGAAACAGGGTCCTACAGACTTCTGAGAGATTCTCTGGCAGGCTGGTGCAGTCTCTCGCTGCACCTGCCTGCAAAGGGACTTCTCTCTCCTCTTCAACATGTAGGTGGCATGCAGCCTGCACTGTCAAACACAGAGCAGCTTTGAAGCAGTCGTCCACTGTTTCACTTGAATGCGCTGCCCCAAAGCAGCATGATTTTGCGACTGCTTTGGGTGCCGCACATATTTTCTAACATGGCTCCCTGCTCCTGTTTGCACCAGGCTCACCATTTGAAAGGTGGGCCAAGGTGCAATCAGGGAAAGTGTGCTGAATACATAATATGGCCCTTGGCCTCTATGAAAATGTGTTTTATCCTCTGTGGCAACCATGCAAATGGCGGTCCTTTTAAAATGGTTGTTACCCTCCAGCAATAATCAGCCTTCAATAGTGATTGTGTTGAACTAATTATCTCTTGCAGATTGGGTGCTGGACAAACATATTCCAATAATTGCAAAGGGAAGGAAGTAGTAAATCCATTTCAGGGTTAATCCAGACTTATGGAGTGGGTCAAGAACCTTTCTTAAAATGCTATTACATAAAGCCACTTAGCTTCTGTCCGCAGTGGAACGACTCAAAATAAAAACCTGGAAAACTAATGCAGTTCAATTTTGCGCCAACCTTTAGACTGACAAGCAATATGAAACTATAACTTTTTCAAATATTAGTGTAAGCAAATATTGTTTTTTCTCGGGTGGGAATTTAAACTGTGGGTTCAAAATTGGACTGCAAATCTGGTCGATCAGGCAAATCTTTTTGGCACTAAAATCTTGTCAATTATCCTCACAAATGTATTCTTCACTAATTTAGTCTGACTTATGGTCTCATTTTCATGAATTTATCAGTATGACTATAGGTGCTCTAAGATTAATGCTATTATGAGATTGCATACATGAAATTTGATACCTTGAACTGCTCATTCTGAGAGAAGATCTGCATTAGCTGGTCACTGTATGAGTAATGTTTCTGTGAGAGGGTTTGAATCAGTTTCACTTAACATGTAATCTACAATTAGTGCTATATTATACTAACTATCCCGGAATACATGTGATGGGGCTGGGCCCATATGTTCTAGATCTGCTCTAGAACCACAAGTCGATGGTACTTTTTGCCAGCATGAAAGAGTGGAGGGGAGAGAAGTCGTAAACAATGTCAACCAATTCAATCACAGTTTCTCTAGACCCATAGTAACCACAGACCACTAAATAAAGTTAGTTGATTTATTACAAAGCCAAAAATAACTGAACATACATACACACCAAGATGGCGGTGTAGAAATACATTGGAACCAACATTAAGCAAAATCTGCCAAAGAAGTTGAGTCGTTGAAGGATGCACAAGCCAATTAATTCAAGAAATAAGATGCAGAGAATCAATAAGCATGAGTCCAAGTTCCCTTGCATCGAGGGTTGTTGGAGATAAAGCATTAATATATCCTTACACTGACACTTACGGGACATCCCTACTTAAGCATTCTTCAGGGCAGGATAGGTAAAGGTGTCAGCGTGTTGAGTCTTCCTTGGAAGCCTATCCACTTCAATGGGTCAATTAGCATGAAGCTACTGAGACAGAGCTTGTCCTAAGATGTTCTCTCTCCAAAGGCAAACAAGAAGGGGGGCTCTTTTCCTTCTTGGAATGTTTCAATATCACAGGTGTCTTCCCAGGATTCCTTTCAGGTCACGCCATTCAATCAGACCACATTCTCGTAGGTAGTTTTCCACAGGATGGCGATGCTCCTGAACAGCAACAAGATGACCTTGGTTCCCAGGCCCTCTCCAGTGAGAAAATACAACAGTTCTCCATATTCGCATTAACTTCCAATGTATCTTCTTCTCTCCTTGCCTAACTCCTAAAACAAAGCCATTATACAAACTAATAAGAGTGCTTCTTCCACCTGCAACACAAATGTGAGAAAGAACAAAATCCAACATGCACATGAAATTCAAATTATTAATTCTAATGCAAGAGCTTCCAGAGAAATGTATTCAGGCCTACAAATTCAGCTAACATAAGAGAAGTTAAGCATAAGCTTTATAAAATTGCCTATAACATAAGGTATATTCGGTTAATATGTCTACATATATATAAAATGACACGATTAATAAACACATTCAATAATAAATTGTTGTCGGTTGAACAACACGAGTGCTTCTGTTAGTGTTTTCTGCTGGTTACATTTGATTTTCCACGTTAATTCCTCATGTATTTTAACATAATGGCCTAAACACATCACGTTTTATGTTATTACATTACAAGATCCTAACACTTAGCTTAACACGACAAAGGATTATATGCGGATGCGTTCTGCGTGCGTGATAATAATGCACCCCTAAAATGAAAATTAATTTTGCGCTACATTAGTTGTCTCACTGAAGTAGTTACCTAGATAAGTATTCAAGAGGTCACACCTAGAGTTGCCCTATGCTGATGCTCAATTTGGTGAAAATGCTACTTCACTAGGCCATTATGATACATTAACAGATAATGTTATTGTCCCTCGGCTCCTTATGTGTGAGGCTCTTCACAACTTAAATGTCTGTTGACCTTGAAAAAAGGCACTTGACTAACAAGATTATGTCAAGATAACTTTGCGGTGCAGAACTATCAGATTTCTGTAATCAAGATAACATTTTTAATACAAAACAATGGGTGCTTCTAACCTCTATTAATATTTTAACAAATACATTGGTTTATCTGGAACAAGTTACTCTTAGTACATCTCAGAAAAGAAATATGTACTACAATAAATGAATAAGAATGACACTATAGCTAACTTAATTTAAATATTACTTATAAGGTTTTGATTCAATAGACAGATATGATGCTGTGCCCAAGTATGCATGGGAACATGATGCCGGAGTCATTAGAGTAATTTTACGTTACTTTTTTTAGCAAAATTCCTGAAATTGCACTATTTTTCACATTTTGGAACTAAATCCAATTCCCTGCCAAATTTCCCACAAACACATTGAACCAATACGAATAACAGAGTGTGAGTGGCTGTTATTTCAGGTGTTTTTTCTTTGTAGCACAAAATGCATCCTTGCGTCGGAACTGGGCGTGAGTACGCATTTCATGCTAAAATACAGCGCCAAATGGCTGCTTTGCGTTTCATGTAATTACGTGTAATTTCATGTCATTTTGCAGGACATTTTGCATAATTGCACAACAGCATATTATACAAATTTTGCACACACCTATAAGAGGACCCCTTCAAGATTATTGACTGCTCTTTGTCTCACTACAATTAGTTGACATTTTGATTCTCAATGGCAGAAAAGTCTCCTGGTGATCACCAGGCCTGCTAGATTTATTGAAGAGCATGACAGTTGATAAGAGGTAGGTACTTAAAGTAGAGTGAGTCCGAATGGATCTCATCTATTAATATAATGTTAAGGAAAAAGGAAGGGAAGAAGTACCACTAGTCAGAGGCGCATGCCGTGCAACCTGCAGCGCATCTTTACTGTACGTGTACAAGACTGGACACAACCTTTATTAATGAACCTGAAGAAAAAATACCAATACCTTGATGTTTATACCTAGACTGATCTGCTTATGCACAAAACAAAATTTGAGGCCTCTAAGGACTACGGCAATGGATGCATCCATTGGTCCTAAGGAGCAATGAACATATCATTACTGAGGAGGAGTGTTTTCTACCAAGGAATGTGATATAAAATGTTTCCAAAAGTATTGATCGATATTTAGATGAGTATTCTATTGTGGTGAGTAGGTCTCCTTACCAATATTTTTATACTTTTTAAAAATATAATTGTACCTGCATTTGGTGTCAAAGCAAGCTTGGGATAAGCCCAAATACCAATAGGCACAGAATTCGACAAGTTTGAGACAGTTCATCGGAATTTGTGTTCAGCAGTTATTAAAACAGCTAATTGTCAGTGGAATCAGTCAAAATAATGTAGACTTTATATTTCTGCTTAATACGACAATCAGCCCATCGTTTTTGCTGCATCTCATACATGTTTAATTCGGATACTGGAGCAACTAGTTCTTGCCTTTCTCCGATTAAACATACAGATGTTCGCGCATCTCTCCTTAACAAAGAGTCAATGTGGTTGACCCAATGGACTGATGAAACAGTCTTGGGTTTGAAAACAGTGCTCATAATCTCCAGGAACAAACCAAAAGCATTGTGAGATTCTTGGCAAGAAATTGTATCTCCAAGTTACTATGTCTCGTACTTTGCCTTTTATATGCCCACGTCCCCATCGTGCTCCCCTTTTCATCTGCAATCTCATCTCACCTGGACCATGAACACAAAATGATTCCTTTTACTGCCACTCATGATCGAGCTTTTCCTGTTACAGTAAAGTGCTCTTTGTAAAGGCCTCCATTCAGTGACATAGCTAGACGTACTGCCACCCGGGGCAGCTCCTAAGTTTGGTGCAGGTAAGAGCGGGGGGTGAGAGGGTGGCAGCCGACAGACGGTTTGTTCCGGGGGAGGGTAGTAGACAACAGACACAACTCCTGCCGCCCCCAAAAACAATGCCGCCCGGGGTGGACGACCCACCGCCTTCCCTAGCTACGCCACTGCCCCTATTGCTCATTGACGCTAAGTCTTCGCTACATCAACTACTCTGTGGTTGCTTGCACTATCTCTGGAAGTTTGCCTATACATCCTCTTCTTGCACAATTTCACAAGTCTTGAGCTTGTCCTCGGATTTAACTTTCCAGTCTTGTGAGCACTGCATCATCATAGCAGCATTCCATGACCCATTTCAGAAGTCCATGGGCAGCTTGAACAACCCATGACATATTTCAACAGCTCTTCCCCCACCTTAAAAGATTCAGATGCTCTTGAGATGTTCTTTAACAGATTCACCTTTCATAATCCCCCAAAATAGCAGAGGGTTCCAAATACCAAAACTGGAATTGATTCCACCTCATGTCTCCTTAATTCACCACCAGACACTGACTGCTACATTATTTCACTGTGTCATTATTTCAATTGAGCACTGAGTTCAAAGAGTAGGAAACCTACAGGACCATATGACAAACCTCTCAAACAAAAAATTGATTGCCCAAATAAGCAGTTTAAATATCTTAAAATGTAACCTAATTCCGTGAAAGAACTTTTTAAAGTAGTTCAGTCTCTTTAAAGTCCTAATCCTCCTACCAGCTCCACCCCCAGTCAGGCTTTTTGCAATAAAGTGGCCGCATTCTTTCAAACTAAAGTTGAAGTGGTACACACAGAATTTGATTCCACCTGCTCCCCATTCCTTCCCAGCCAAAAATCATTGACCCTGGCTCCAAGCATGCCTGAGCTTTGCAACTTTCCACTAGCTAATAGGTCAGGAGCCTCCTCCGATCCCTGCCTGCCTAAGTTAGTGCAAGATGTTGCAGATAGTCTTGCCCCAGTCTTAACAACTTTGTTAAATGTAAATATTAGGGATTAGATCCATTAAGGACCATGGAGGGAGCGCTGCGGTCTTTCTTCTGGACCTCTCCACCGCTTTTGATATGGTCAGTCACATTGTTCTGTTAGAGCACCTGACTCACTGGTTCAGTGCATGATCTCTTGTCATCATTTTTGAGGCACGGGGAGCAGACTGTGGCACTAGGGGAGTTCAAATGGAAGCCCTTCTCCCTTCATTGTGGGGTTTATCCGGGGTCATCACTTAGCCCACACTTTTTAACATTTATGTGCCACTGCTGGCTAAGCTGATTCACTCTTAAGGGTTTGCCACAGTAGCTTATGCAGACAATACCCAGATTGTGGTATCAGTCTTGAGAAACTTGGGGGAGGTTGATGAGATTCAATAAATGTATGAATGAAATTGTTAACTGGATGGCCACTAACTGTCTGAAGTTAAATCCAGACAAAACAGAGGTTCTTATTTTTGGGGAGGAGATCGGCTTCTGGACTTTTTCATGGTGACCACATGCCCTTGGGTCTCTTCCTGACCCAGTCTCTAAGGTGAGAAATCTTGAAGTAGTTATTGATGTGGATCTGTCCTTCAGGGAACAAATTAATAAATTGACATTTTCTTGTTTCTTGACGATGAGGTCTCTAAGGAAGGTGTTGCTTTTCATTCTTCTCCAGCTTCAAAAATCAGTGCTCATTGCTCTTGTCCTATCTAGGACTGATTATTTTAATGCCCTTTACATGGGCATTAAACAACTGGCACTCAAAAAGCTTCAGACGCTGCAGAATGCAGCCACCCGCCTCCTCAAAAAACGTCCCACACATGAGTCGGTATCTAACACCCTGGTGGAACTTCCTGTAAAGAAAAGGGTCAAATTCAAGGCACTTTGCCTGGCACATAAGGCCCTTGCACGATACAGAACCTGACTATCTTGCAAGTAAATTTAGGAGGTGTCAACCAAATAGAAGTTTGAAATCTGCTGCTTTATATTCAGTTTCTGTCCCAAGGATAAAGAAAGTCTCTTGGAGCAGCCGCAGCTTTGTATACACCTCCTGCCAGCTATGGAATAAACTTCCATTATATATCAAAAGTCAGTTGAATCTTTCCAGGTTTCATAAACAGTTGAAGTCATGGCTGTTTTCTTTATCTTTTTAACTCCAAAAGTTCCTTGGTTAGTTGGTCTCAGGATTCTTGCGCTAAGACACCCTCGGGTATTCATGAGCTTTAGAAAAATTTAAATTCAGTTCAATTCAAATTCAAGTAGTGGTTTGAATTCTTAAACAGTGCATTGACCCACCTCAGTAAAACAAGAGCCATAAAGCAGCATTTCTTTGCAAGCAGACTACTCATTCATGCCACTCAATTCATAAAGTTTACCTACTATCAAGTGCACTAGACAAAGCCTAGATTTGCCTTGGGCTGTATGTTTCCACTGCAAGTTATGACTCAAATTTGTAAGAGTGCATTTATAAGAAGGATTCTTTAGGGGGCCATTTTTCAATACTAAAAGTACACTAATTACACAAAAATAATGCAAAATCAAGGAAAAACAACGTATTTTGTGAATTGTTTTTTGTGAATCCATTTATGTAATAGTGTGCTCCTTGCCTACAAGAGGGGGCTACACCCTAAGGAGAGGGAAGCTAACAAACCTGCAGGTTTCTGCAAGTGAATGAACAAAATTCATAGGGCAGTCAAGGTGTAGGATCTGCGTTAATATTTGCTGCATAACCTCTCCCAAGCCCACCCACCCACAGAAGGCTCCAAAAAGCCCCCACAAATCATGTGAGGGTCATCTGCATTAATTTGCAGTGACGCCTGCATCCTGACCCTGACATCTTCCAAGTAAACACCTCTGGGACATCATAAAGAGCAAGAATGGATCTAAAGAATAATCTCCTGCAGTCACTTTGAAAGACCTATTCACAGAAGAGATTAACTGATGACCTACAGTGACCTGCGGTGACCTTGTAATTACATTTCAGCAACACTGATTAGACAACTTGGCACAATCTCTAGGGGACGCATGTGAATGGATGCACAAATCTTAATCTTTGCAGGTGCTGTGATTAAATATCCCACTTGTCTTAAGCAATGAAATGATTCATGGAAACAGATGGTTTTCAATTGAACTCTCTCAAATCTAAAATGCTGGCTGACAGGTTGAAGGTACTTTGACTACACAAAAAAGTGATAAGCAGTACAGAGTCATTCAGTGTTTTGTACAATATAAGCAATAAAGCCTGGAGAGGTTTTATATGGCATTACTTCAAGCAGCCAGATTACATACACCACACAAGCTCTGGCATATTTTTTAATCAATATTTATACATTGTTTGCAATTTTGGTGCAACTTGCATCACCCGGTCCCCAGGCCTGAAATTCAACTCACCAGTGCAAAATGACATTTATTTTGCTGGTGAGAAATATCACCGCTGCTGGTACTTTATATGTAGTCTCGACAAGTCAGGGCAACATTGCATTGGTGAAATTTAAGTAAACTGTCACTAGGCACAGAAAGTGGTGCTGTTTCGTGAACAAGATGTAGTTCATAGCAGAGGTAGCTATAAAGTATGGAGCTAGCCAGCACAAGCTCCAGTAGTTAAAATACGACATTTTAAAAACTTTTAAAATGTCCTATTATCAAGATGGTAAGATAACTCTGTGGACTAATAAATCCGTTATGGAGGTCTGGGGCCTAGGTTTAAATCCTTGTGAGCCCACTGTGCTTTTCATAATTTTTGTTGTGAGGCCAAGAAAATGAGTACAATTGAGTTAGGTTGTAATTACTGGCCGAGATCTCCACAGCAAGGTTTGGCCCTTACCATTTTCCCACAAATGGGGATAATTGATCAAACTCAGATTTGTTAGATGTTCCACCAGGCAGTTTTTCTCCATTTTGGCAAAAACACAGACATTTTCTGCCTGCTTTGAGAAGGAAATAAGTGTCTATGGAACATGGAGGCTGGAGTGGCAGGGTTGAAGAACACATTTGTACCAATCCTGGGGGAGCAATATTTGCATTCACAGATTGCTGCAGGGGGCAGGCGGGGCCGTGAAATGCTGCTGGATCTAGCCCCTTACCAGCAACAAGTTTTACAGTCCCACTATTCCCAGTCCAGAGTTTTTGGACTCACCAGGCCCAGACACACTTAGAGTTGCTGCTAAAGATTAAATAAACCAACTCATAATACGGCCAATGAATCTTTTTTTATTGTAATTCAAATAGTATTAATACTGGGAACATCCAAGCAATGCAAATATTCAGTATGTTAGTAATGATAAGTTTACTTAAAAAAAAATTATATAAAGAAATGTATATTATTATTTGACAGCAATAATGTACAATGGAACGTGAGGAGAAAAGGGATTTGCCTATAATATAACAGAATCCAGAAGAGGAGGAAACAAAGTCACATCACATTCAATAGTGAAAGAATTGTTGTACAGAAAATTTATTTTTATAATAGGCCCATATCAACATTGGCAGGATAGAGGAAAACAGGAATTGAAACCCAAAAGCCCTCCCATCAATATCATCTTTTTAAATTACATTCCTAACTAAAACTCTCTTCAAAGGTGTGGGTTTATATATCTCAAAAGATTTAGAAGTTGTAAAACAAAGAGGGTGTAAATGAAAGCATAGGTTACTTAAATTATTACAATAATCACAATCGTTTGAAAGGCAATTACCTTGGTTCTGCTTAACCCCTTCAGTGCCACGCCCTTTCCCCCTCCTGTGCCGGGCGTTGCACTAGTGGGTGGGGTTCATGACGAGATAGTCTCGTCATGGGCACAGCGCAACCGTGCTCCATGACGAGACTATCTCGTCATGGGCACTGAAGAGGTTAAACAAAGTCCTTAGACTTTTCCCATGGCCTGAGAGCATGTCACACACACAGTTCACTTCTGATGTCTGTAGCACCACCTGACCTATTATTACAGCCTGTTCCACTCCAAAGACACCAGGCCTGACTTCTGGTTTGACGGACAGAACTCTGTCCGTCAAGGTGGAGGAAGTCTTTATTTCTGCCATCCTGACGGACTACAGTCCATCATATTTAGAGATAACTGCCAGCCCGGCTGTCATCTCTGTACATTGAGAGGAACTACCATCACAGCGTTTCCATTCAGTGTATAAAATGTTTTGTGAATGCCAGCTTTCGGTTTTGACAGCAGCTCACCAAACTTTTTAAATGTTTTTGTTCTCCATAAACTAACCCCCAAAGTGGGTGTTTGTTTCTGAAAAACAAAAATACTAATGACTGTTTTGTCCCTAAGTGTGTGTGTGTGGGGGGGCATTATTCTCCTAATGGTTTTAGACTGATAAAAAGATATTACAACATATATATATAGGGCAGGTGGTGTAATCTTCTTTCTCTGATGGGCTCTACTGTGAGGTTGACGGACGACGTTTTCCAACTATGGAGGACCCTTGACTAAATGAGGTGGGTGGGCCAAGGCCCAGATTTACTAATATTTGATGAAGTTTGGGGAACTGCCCAACTCAATAGTAGTAAATCTACCCCAACACTTTGTGTACGGTTTGCTTCACTTTTGTGACACAACATTTTACTAAATCTGGGCCCTAGTGTTTGGTAGACAGGTAACTCCATCACATTTGTGACAGAGTACCCTGTCTGCCAAACTCTAAATCAGGCCCTTAATTGTAACCTCTGACATCCTAATTCTGAGTGCTCAATGGCATTCATTGCTAATTATTGCACCTGTTAAAATCCGATACCTGTGGGTTGGAATTTATCAGGTTTGGTTACAATCGCCAGTTTCAAGTTTTACCCTCTTAAATGGGGCATAATACACAGATATTGGTGCTTTCTATACCAATATCCATAAGTCCTGGTATTTACCAGCCATTTTGCCTTGGATGCCTCAGCAGGTTTGATCTGCCTATATGTACCGAGCGAGCGAAAGTTGCAGGGTGTGGCCTTTATTGCAACCTGGTATTTACTGAGTGGGATAAACGCTGCTCAATTCATAATTACGACAATTCCTAAAATGTTGTTAAGTAGCCCAGACTATATTGGGCCTTAGTTTTGGTAAGCGTCTTAAACATTTGGCTGTACTTAATTTCTTTTTGCTCACATTTAGCCCTATTATTTACTTTCTTTAGTCTTTCTTTTGCAGGTTAAGACCTGATGCTGTGATTTTGTAACGTTTAGTCCAGACAACTTAGTAAAGCCTGAAGTTTTCTTATTCTTTCTTTCCAAGTCACCTTGGGTACATGCAATCCCTTTTTCTTTCTCCTCTCATACTTCTACAGATTCTACTAATTCACATACAGAATTGTTACAGGTTCTTTAGCCATTCTCAATAAGTCTTAATCATGTTATTACATGCATCCAACTTTGCATCCATTTACAAGCTTCACAAAGTATGACGTAAAAAAAAAGATGGGAGCAGTTGTTGTGTGCCTTTGTGGCAGTGAAAACTCATTACAGCTGATACTGAGGGCAGCTGGTGTACTAGTCCAGTTTTGTAGCTATCACCATCCTGTTCTATGAACCACTAAATACTATCTTCCCCGATTGCCCCCCATTGAAGGAGTGAAGCAAGATGGGAAGAAGAAAATTATGTTGGTATTATTAGCACTGTGGTGGCAAGAAGAAGAGACGGCCAAGAGCTCATCCTTCGGGGATTATAATATCAGTGGTTAGGGAGGGCTATAAATCGTGATTCATGGGTTTACATTTAAGTCTTGTCAGTAACTCTCTCTTTGTCCGTACCTGGTAAAATATTTATTTGTTCTTCAAGTTCTTCTGAACAAAACATCTACTCTAGAGTGTGCTAATTTACACTGTCTTTCCATTGTCACACTACATTTTCTTGACCTCAACAGCCTATTAGTGCATTAAATTATTTTCTTTGGAAATTCTGTCTCACAAATGATCAGTAGGATAAATTAATTACTTCAGTCCTCATTAGTAAGATCTGTTTGTGATCTGCAGGTCACGGGTTTGAATTCTGTGGAGGTTGAATCAATCTTTTATCCTTGTGAAATTGATATAATGAGTGGCATACTCAATTTGGTGCTAATAATTCTGCACACATTTGTAAATGTTATTACAAGGAAATTTCAAAGGATAAGGTTGAAGATGAAATGACCAAACATTGGAAGCATTATAAATAATGAAATACATAAAGGTTAGAACTTCACAGGAAGATACCGGTGGCTAGTACACATATGAAATGCGTGAAGATGTGCAATACAAACTGTATCTTTTCAATTATGGACATATCAATCAAACAGCAGTGTGTGAGGAGAGCTCTGAAAAAGGAAAGTCCCTCAGCTGTTAGACAAAGGCTCAGCGGGTACACTCTAAAAGTGCACTACAGTTCATGACTGAAATTGTTTTCTCTGAACAAAACTACTGCACGCTGTACTCTTTAAGGAACATTGACAAGTGGTACATTGTGATTTTGTCACCATCATTTTTTAGACTCATTTTCTTTTAAAATTACAAAGTGCTCAAAGCCACCAGAAGAAAGCATTGGGGTGCTGACTTATTAAAAAAACAGGAAACGTAACTGTTTAAAATATATCTGGAAGTAAGACTGTTGTCAGATAAATTATTTAGCTTTTTACTGACACTGCAGGAAAATAAAATATCTAGCTTTGTAAAGGTAGTTCATAGTGAGTGTTAACCCAAATGTCTAAACCAAGAATGGTTGTTTGGCTGAGCCACTTCTAGGGACATACAGAAACCTTATGTGGAAAAAAAAACAAAAAACAGTAGGTCAAATTAATTTCCCAAATTTTTCTACTTGAATAATTGTAAATGGAACAAAATGTATGTTCCAAATGAAAATTTTTCACCAAGGTAACACACAGCATAGAAAATCGGAAGCATGCAACAAGCAAAATATGGCATAATAAAGAATTAAATGAGTCAGTTTAAAATTGACACCTTTGGGATCAGTGAATTTCAGTGGATTTCAATTAGATATTTCCATTAGGAAGATTACACAGTTTACTACTCAGGGCACAAACAAGAAGAATTAGAGTTGCTTTCATGATCAGAAAGAACATTTCAAAGATTGTAGTTTGATATGATGCCATGAACAATAGACTTCTATCAACCAGAATCCGTGGATAGCCCTTCAACATGACAATCCAACTTTATTCCTCATCAATTGATACAGATGAAGATGAACTAAAGATCTGATTTTGAAATTGACTGACGGGTTACTCTGTCACAGAAATGACGGACATCCCATCTGCCTTACTACAAATGCCATAGGACATCATGCACATGTAGTAAGTAGTAAGGCAGACATGACATCCGTGATGTTTGTGGTGGAGTAATCCATCTAGCAAACTCTAACTCCATCCACCAAACTCTAAAATCAATGTATTATTAAGTCCTAGTAAAACTGACAGAACATGCCAAAAGTATGGCATCTGGTGGTTGGAGAGTAGAATGCAAAAGTAGGTAATGCAAAAGAAGGCAACATAGTTGGATCACATGGATTTTCAAGCACAAATGGTTTAGAAAAATTATATATGTTACTATCAGTCCAACAACCTCATCATTTTAATCCATTTTTCAAGCAACCAAAGTGTCACCCATATGCATGGACATCACCAGAAAGAGCGCACACAGGAATCAAACTGACTACATCATCATTGCAAGAAGAAGGAAATCCCAGATGTAGTGTTGAAGACATTGCCTGGAGCAAACCAAGGAACAGATCATTAATTGCTAAATTGCAAAATGCAAGTGAAGTTAAAGAAGAAGATTAAGGCCATTTTATTTCTAAGATCTGTAAAATATACCTGCTACATTTAAGCAAAATTTCCAACAATGAATTGAAATGCTGGATTTGACTGCTAAGTAGTTATAATAACTATTGAGAGAAACCAAAGCAAGCCCTAATAAGCAATCTCAGAAGAGCCTACCCAGGACAAAAAAAACTAAATCCAAGTAGATGACAGAACAAATAGTAGAATCTATATGGAAAAGGAGATACACCAAGATTACAAAAATGAAGGTGCCCAATTTCAGATGGCAGCCAGTAGAATAAAAGACCAACAATACAACAAAATATGCAACGGCATGGAATATGGCAACAAAAACGGCAATTCAAATTCTTTTTTTAAAGATTGACAATATCAAAAAGAAGTTGCAACCACTAAGTAATAAGCTACTCCGTAGCAATAGAAAGATGACAGCTAATGGAGCAAAGATGAAACAGACATACTAGACTGAAGACCTCTACAGTAAGGATGCCAACATCCAGGATAACCCAGAGAACATTAGCTCCACACAATAACCTTTACTAATGGAAGAAAATTCGGAACAGCAAAAAGTAATTTACAAAAAAAGAAAGCTACAGCAATTGATGACACTGCAGGAGAAGTATTGCAAGCCACAGAAGAAGATTCAGTTGATTCATAACTAACACAATGGCAAACAGAAAGGAGACCTCAACGACTACAAATTAGAAGTTCCCCAATTTCACATGCCAGCAAGATCATGCTCAGGATATGTCAAAGCAGGTTAAAGCCCATGGAAAACTATTTACTAGATATACAAACTGGATTCAGGAAAGGCCGGAAAACAAGAGGCATTATTGCTGACTCCCATTGGACAATCAAAATTGCTAAGGAATACCAACAGGAATTAACATGGGCTTTATTCACTGCAGAAACCCATTTGATTAGATCAACCACATCAATTTGTGGATCAAGGATAATTACTTTGTTTTCATGCATAATCTACACAATGGACAAGAAGCAAATGCGAAGAAAGAAAATGGTCCCACAATGACAAAGTTACGCAAGGCTGCATTCTTTTACCTTACCTATTTGACTTGTTTGTACACTACATATTGGAAGAAGCTGGTCTTGAAGATGAGCATGAATTCAAAACTGGCGAATAAAACATCAACAAACGTATGTATGCAGAAGACACCACTTAATTTGTCCAATATCAAGAGACTTGAGAGTCATCTTAATGAAAGTCAACTTGCAAATTGAAATATTGGGACTACAACTATATGTCAAAAGACACAGTAATGACAATAGGTGCGGCATTGAGCTTTAAAGTTGATGGTGAAAACCTACAAGTGGTGGACTGCTTCTGTGTTCTGGAATCAACCATCAATAATAATGCTCGAGGAGTCAAGCCTTATTCTTCAGATTAGTACTGGCCACAACTGTGACAAAAGACTTGGACACGATTTTCAAATGCACTCTTGTATCTACAACAACTGGGGTCGTGTTGTGCAAGTGATGGCACTCCTAGTGCCACTGAGTGAAAGCTAGACGTGGACACTGAAGGAACAGGACAGGAAAGGCATCAGTGCATTTGAACTCTGGTGCTGGAGGAGACTTTTTGGAATACTGTCAGCAGCCAAGAAAGCAAACTTATGTATACTTGATCAGAGCAAGCCAAACCTTTCACTCACAGCACAGATAACCAGATTGAAGTGCTCATACTTTGGACACATAGACCCCTATTACAAGTTAAGATGAGCAGATTTACAAAAAGGGCTTAATCATGAATGGTCCGTTGTTCCTGCACCTACATTTTCAAGGTGCGAAAACACTGGACTGGATTTTATGGCCAGAAAATCTGGCTAGTAAAATCACTAATTGAACAGATTGGAATGAAACCCTGCATTGTGTCCTGCTCCATCTGAAACACTTCAAGGCCCAGGGAGAAAATATAATGCTCCTCCTGCCAAGTAATGTCAAATCCTTTCTTCTCCCGCAATCCCTATCTCCTTTCCCCATCCCCCATACTGCACTAACTGTCCTTCTCACATTTACCACCTAATCAGAACCCAATTAGGAAAGGAAATGCTGTGTAGAATTCCGCCAGGAAAAACTGGGACCACACAGTTATTCCCCAGTGTGTGGAGATTAACTCTTACTTGCAGGATGCTGGTGGGGTATTACCACACAATACCAGGGTTTACAAGTGCAGAGTTACCACCACACCTGTAATGTGCAAGTCATAATCACGTTTTTAATAATTCCCGGGAAAGGACTATGAGGATTTGAAAAGTTGAAGGAAAAAAAGGAGAGGATCAACTCAGTCAAAACAGCAATGAACATGCCATTGAGGAGTCTGAAGGCCAAACTGAAATCAAGTCATTCTCGGAAGAGTCTCTCTATGGGGTCACCACATGTTTTATTGAATAGATGACACCTATTAGTTGATTGAATAAAAAAACTGAATGTTAATGCTCCCCACAGTTCAAATGTGAAAGGTGGGGCTAATATTTAAGTAAAAACAGATTATTCAATTCAAATTTTCATTACGAGCAAAAATGTGCAAAATATGGATTAGGATTTTCTTGTTAATTTTTTAGGTATGCAAAATGAATTGCAAATGTTAAATATGCTAATGTGAGTTTAGCATTGCTTCCAGAATCCATTTTTATAAATGTTTATCTTGTTTCAAAATTTCTATGTCCCTTTCTTCTTACATAAAATAGAGCAACATTGATTTATTATTTATTCTGTCTTTTTGACAGATCAAGGTTTGTGTAAAATGGCCTGTGGAGCCCCTAACAAGATGGCTGTAAATCTGCTAGAGGAGACATCCCCCCGAACTAGCGTTATT
The DNA here is from genome assembly GCF_964204655.1 of Triturus cristatus. Taxonomy (NCBI): domain Eukaryota; kingdom Metazoa; phylum Chordata; class Amphibia; order Caudata; family Salamandridae; genus Triturus; species Triturus cristatus. The sequence continues at coordinate 486,850,495 of NC_140593.1, read as the reverse complement.
GGCAACTTCTGGGGTGGGGAATACCCCACCCAGTATCACTAGTTGATTCTAGGGGTCCACATGGAAATGGGAATTACCAGAGGAATCAAGAAGGCATCACTGATTCATGTACTTACTTCACATCCCCCACACCCATTGAAGGTGTGGGACTGATGGTTCTCTGGGACTTGCACTCCTTATGGGAGCGGTGACTCTCATTACAGGCCATATTAAGGTCACTAGGTCTTGAATAATGAGTCTGCCTACAACGTGCTAGTATTTGAACAAATGGGTCTCCCTCTGAGTGCTCGTATTTGAACACTGGGGTTGTTATGTGAGAGGAGAGATTCACACAAATGATGGTATATTTTCTCGCTGGGCATCCTGGTTTTATATTATAAGTTATGACCTTTCAGCATCAGACTAAAATTGGTCTAGATGCATAATTCTGGAATCTTGGTGACATCATAACATCTTTTTTGTGAAGGTCTTAGATAAATTATGCTTCAACAATTAAAAAGGTTTTTTGTTACAGAATCCAGAACCATGGTGATATCATTTGCTTGGATCAAGGCAGGAGGGGTTTCTATATTCACAGCTGATAAACATGTCGTGGTTGTTCTACTGATCAGAGATTCACAATACAGGTGAGAATGAACAATATGTCACAAAGTCATCCTGTTTCAACTAGAGTATGTGGAAGACCAAGCTCAGAGGACCGAGGGAAGGGAAGGGTGCCCGTGATACCTCCACCAGCTAATTTAGTTTTGAAGCAAACCAGATGCCATAAGCCTGGGTGGGCGATATCACAATGATTTTCTCTTGCAAACTTGCTGTAATTCTCACAAATGTTGGGCCTCATTTATGAAAAGTGACGCATCACTGCGTGAAAACAGTGATGCGTCACTTTTCACTGCGCCCTCCCTGCGACTCCAATGATGCGTCATATTTACAGTATGATGCATCATGTCGCAAGGAGTCACAGATACGTCAGTATTTCTGACGCATCTGTAGGCGCAAAAGTGACGCATTGCTGGAGTGTGTCACAAAAGTGACTCAACTCCAGCAATGTGTCCTTTCACATGGGGCAAGCCCCATGTGAAAGGGCCTGCGTCAGTCTTACGCCTGCTGTGAGGCAGGCGCAAGATATTGACGCATTTGCACCCTAGAAATGGCGCAATGAAATCTCGTAGATTTCACTGCGTCACTTCTACGATGCTTACTTACGTGGGAACGCCCACCCTGCATACATTATACCTGACGCAGGTATAATGTAGCGCAGGGGTTTACAAAGTGACGCATCTAGGTAGATGTGTCACTTTGTAAATATGGCGCATCATGGCGCATGTTTTACGCCACTGGTGCGTCACAAAAAGTGACGCACCGGTGGCGCAAAAGTGACGCAGGGGCTCATAAATGAGCCCCGTTATGATTACTATATGTAGTAGGTTTTGGTCCTATGGGTTTTGCATTAAAATTGTGACTGTGGCACCCCATTTAAGTTACTTAGAGGAAAAAAAGATTGCCACATCCATACATTTTCAAAGTAGTGAGGAAAATCTTGTTAACTCGCAAGAAAACTGAACATGCATTTTCAGCACACAGTAGCCCAAGTAGGAAGTACTGCGGGATAACTAGGCCATGGCGCAAGCGCAGGAAAAACAGGAAAATTGACAAACTTTGTCTAAAAAACGTTCCACACCATTAGCAAGTATCCCCTATCTTTTCTATTTTGATTTATTACATTTCCAAACCTGACATGAAAAATGATTGGTTGTTAGAAAATCGAAACTTTGTTTAGGTGTGATGACTAGTGTCACCTCGCTTTAGGGCACCTCACACTCGATTTCCTACCCTGATACTTGTCTTGCAAGAAAGAAATACTAATACTTGTGAGTCATGTTTTTGATGTGGTTTGTAAGATGTAGGCATTGCGGATCGTTAATTTATTTCCCGGGCTGTTTATCGATTTATACTTCAAGAGCGCCTGCCACAAACTCCTGGTAGCACCACAGCTGTAAACATCAAACATCCCTGCTTGCATTGACCTTCGGTGGTCAGGCTGCGCGCGGAAGTGACGTCATCGAGTATGCCGCCTCGGGACACGTTTCAGTACAACAAGACAATTGGGAAACTATAGTTATTTAAGTATTTTTTCTCTATACATTTAAAAAAGTATAAAATTGGTAACGAAGTTTTTCTTTATTAATTATTATTCATTTCCTATAACCTCACCCACAGTGCATGTTTTTAATATGTTCAGCTAGTAACTGTGAATATCTGGCATGCAAACTTCATTCAATTTAAATCTCTTCGCTGTGTGGAAGTAACACTACTTTTTATTCAAGATACAAGGCACCAGCACCCTTCCTACTCAATACTTTGTGCAGAAGTGACTTCTAAAAAGTTCTCTCTTGTGCAAATGAGTGTTTGTAATCGCCTTCGTGGCATTAGCTTGTCTACAATTATGCTGTTCTGGAATATTCTGTTCTGCTTCTACTGCCTGAGAAGTAGTATTTTTAAAGGTCACTTTGCCCACTCTGTGCAAGCATAATGGAATGACATCCAGCAGTCATGTCGTCTTTCTTTCCCTTCTTTTTACAAGTCTAATGAAAAGTATGCTTCTACCTGTGCAGAGGTTTTATATATGCAAGTAGCACTTTCTTCCCAGCACTGAATTTGAATAAGCAAACTGTTAAACCGGTTTCTATGAAGCCCCATTGTACATGCAAATTAATTCCCTAAGTTTAGTCTGCAAGCAGTGTTTACTTACATGGTAAGCTTGCGGACGTGGTTGAAAGTAGTGTCTAATTTACTTTGACTTTTGAGGCATTTTTTTAGCAATTATAGCTTTTTCAAAGTGATTCACTTAATTTCTGACGTCATTGAGTGTCCCAGGGAACTGGTCAGAAGCAGTGCTTACTTTAAATAACAAGCCGTGGCAAACAAGTCGCGCTCGCTTTGCCAGTGCGTTTTGGTCACCACTTTTGGCTTTGCCAATGCTAGATGTGTAGCATTGGCCAAACCAAATGTGGTGACTTGCTTCTTGAAAATCAATTTTCCATATTTTCTAGATGACTGCTATACATTGTAGTGGGATGCAATGTGCAACTATATTGAAAGTATAGAAAATAATGTTGTACTTTTGAAATAGTCACCACATTGTGTTACACCACATTTTATCGCATACCGTGACCTTCATCTTGAAAGTACTAACGTTTTTTTTCTATTCTTTCTAGATGGCTGTTAGGGTGCTTTGTGCATGTTGTGTTACACAATGGTACAGCCATCTTGAAAGTATGAAAATGTTATTTTTATGCATTCAAGAGGGTATGGAGTGTTGTGTCACAAACGTGGCAGCCATCTTGAAAGTAAAAGACCTACACTTTTATGACTCATTGTCAGCGTTGACTTTGCCAGTGCCAAGTATTTTAAAAACATCAGTCACTGGCAAAACCATTAGCTTCAGCCAATTTGAATAATGAGGTAGTGGCAAGTGAGGGTGATGGAATGGGGTGCGATGAGGAAGAGAGAGCGACGGGAGGGCAGAGAGAGGGTAGGAGGAGGGAAGTGAGAGGCAGAAGAGGGGGGAGAGGTGGAGGAGAGCAAGGAGAGCGGGACACCTAGAAGCAGAAGTGCCCAGTGTCGTACAATTGGAGAGAGGTGGGTAGAGAGAGAAGCGATAGATAATGAGGGGACGAGCAAAGGAGGGCACAGAGACCCAGATGAAGGACAAGGAGAGGCACTTCCAAGAAGGACTAAATGAGAAATAAAGCATAAGAACAAAAAAAGAAAAATAGTTTAATGATGCTAGGCGTCAAAGGATACAACTCAGCCTACCAAAAGCATGGGTAGAAAAGAAATGCTCCAGTGGTAGGGAAAAAACAGAAGTATATGAAGTAAAGTTCATCCAATAAAGAGCAGGGAAGCGATATAGAAGAGAAAGATACCCGGTTATGAGCAGAGGCTAACCCAAATCCCACATTGTGTAGTATTGTATGCAGTGCTGTCCGTGACAGGGAGCCGGAGCTGTCGGTAGCCAGTCCATACAATATGTGATTGTTACTGATCTCAGCTGAGACAGCACCACTTGTAGTTAAATCTTGTGTGTTTCAACATCTGGGCTGGGTTATATAGATGGGAACATGTTGTATCATTTTCTACTATCGTTTGCACCAATCAGGTAGTGAAAGAAATTATTTTGCACTGAGCAGTGAAAAAAAGTAATTTTGCAGTGCCTGCCTAAAACAGAACAATAATCTGCCCAATTGGATCTGTAGAACTAGTGATGAAATCTGTAATTATAAATAAGCAGAAAAATTGCAAAAGGACTGGCACAACATTTCCTGGCACCAGTGCATTCTTTGCAAAATTGCCATTTTTCAAACTTACGACATAACCTGGGGAATCTTCGGGACGGAAATGGAGGTTTAACTCGTCTGTTGCAGCCTGCCCTGAACGCCTTTAAAGTCCCCCTCTCCCTGCAGTCCTCCTAACCGCCGCTATCGTGTTTGTGTAAGTACTCCTTTCTGAAGGAATGATTTACCGTCCCTAATAGCTCGTGTTGAATCTGGAGATAAAATAGTGTTCTGCAGGCTAATTATGGCGCAATGCTCCGAGGCGTTGTTTCATATGTTAATCTATTCTTAGGTGTAATATATGGTGGATATTAGTTACTGCTCATTGTGCCTTTTCAACTCTCAGCTCCTCATAATTCTGGAAGTTGAAGTAATAAGGAGTGATTTGTGTCAGTCTACATCAATCTGATTATTTCAGAGCAGTCATATGTCAAAGATAGTGCAGAAATGTTCGCTGTGAGGCTGGAGGGCGGGAGGGGAAAAAAGGAATCTATACTTTATAGACCCACTACAAAATAGGAGAACAAAGGCTTCTCGGATATGTCTTTTTTTTTGTGTATCTTTCATATAGCGCAAACTCGACTCGAAGGTATTGGAGCGCTGTACATGAGCACCGTATTTACATTACATATTCAGGCACGGGGAGATTAAGTGATTTGCCCAGAATCACAGTATGTGGACGCGACCCCGAGGCTTGAACCCTGAATTCCAGCACCAAAGTCGGCAGCGCAGCCGACGGACCACGTCCTCTCCCTTATTTGTGACTTAAGCAGAATGCAATGTTCATTAGGTTTGTGTAGTTATGCACTACCTGGCATTGAGAGGCTCCATTGTGTTGTTATACAGAATGCTGAGTGCCTTGAGTCAGTCTGGGGTGCTAGCTACGTAGGTGCTTTCCATGGACAACATCAGAGACCCTCTTACAAAGTAAGGCATGCAGTGCATAATTTCCGCCGGTGGTTTCCAGTGCTTGACACTGGTGCTTAATAGTCTGCCACAAGGTGGTGCTGTCTTGAGAATTTAGAGATGACCACAACAACAGGTAATTAGTAATTTAATATAAATAAAAAATTACTATTACCTTCTGCTTAAGCCATTCTCTTAGCTTTGGTAGCCTGAAATAGTCTGCATTGTCACACTCGTAGAAGTGTGAGGGTCAGTGGTTGCGCTGGTACTGTCACTGGCAGCGCTGGCAGGGGCAATGTGTGGTGCAAGCTGCAGTGACTGCCTTACAAGAGCCCTCTTACATATTAATTCACAAATTAAGCACTGAAGATATAAAATCAGAAATCTCTCTCTCTCTCTCTCTCTCTCTCTCTCTCTCTATCTTCCCCCGTGGGACACAACCGTTCCCTGTGCAGTAAATCCAACCCTTCCGCAAAGAAAAAAACCTGACAGGAAGGAGAAGGCTTCATTCTCTCTACACCGAACATAAAGCATATCAACATCCATGATTCCTTTTATGGGATAAATATCTCAACTCCATAGCAATCATGGAAGTTTATTCTTGTATATAATATTTGGCACTTAGGATTACGACTCAAGCCCACAGGTTGTAGAAGGAATGGTGGCTGCTGCACCTTATGATCCAATGGGATGTAGTCTGAGGTGCATTCAGTAATTTGTAGTGACCTGACGCAAGAGGACCAGTCACTTCCCAGTCGCTTACAATGGATATGATCATGTTTCTATTCTGTCGGGGGCATTCCCCTACCATAATGCGCACTGCGCGGACACGCTGCTGGCACGCCTAAGGCAAGCCCTTCTGCGCCCATCAGTATCCCGGAAACGACCAGTGCCAGTTGCGCTGCCCATTTCCTGCTGGAGCTGCCAGATGCTCGCTTGACCTTCAGCCGTACTAAACTACTGACTCTTGGCTCTCATGGGGGTAAGTGCGGTACATATTGGAGGGTTTTGGATAACCTTCATAGTAGGTGCAAACTGCAACTTCTGTTTTAGTACAGAATTGGGAGCCAGCGCCCCCTTAAATCCTGTCCCACCAGCTACACAGAAGGGCCATTGTATACAAGCTGCCTTAATTAATGCTCGCTCTATGGTAAAACATGCCCCAGATATATTTGATCAGTTGGATGTATTATTTTTGACCGAGACATGGCTCAATAAGTTCTCTGCTCCAGTTATGGAATTGGCCATCCCTGCAGGATATAAAATTGCAAGGGCTGATCGCGAAACTGGCAGAGGAGGAGGTGTAGCAGTAGTGTTCAGGGATGCATGGGTTTTCATGCATGGAGAAAATCAGGGCATTGGGGAGGGGGAGGCACTTGACTTCTCCTTCATCATATCCCCTCACTTCACGCTGGGAGGCACCCTGGTATAGCGGCCCCCAGGGCCCTCTGGCGCCTTTCTTAAGACTTTAGACAAAGTTATTGTGCCGAGGCCTCTGCAATTTTCGAATTTGCTACTGCTTGAAGATTTTAATATTTATTTGGACTGTGTAGAGGCTCGTGACACAAGGGAATTTAGTGATTCGTTGAATTTGGCTCAACTGTCTCATTGGATCAGTTCCCCGTCACATGGGGGGACACACCTTAGAACCAGTCTGCTCCAACTTCCCTCTATGCGTTCAGGAAACCCTCCCAGTCTCTTTGTCGGATCATCACTCAATCCATTTTTCATGGACTATTCAGGCATCGCCATCTGCCACGCGTCCCCTCCAAAGCAGACTATCTCATAGAATAGAGTCCTCTGAGCTATGCTAAGTCTTGTCCGACACCCGCCCTGCAGTTTCCAAGGATTTGGTCAGCGCTTTAGGGAGTTTTAACAACTGGATCTCACAGGCTGTGGATCATCTTTCCCCCCTCTCGCTAATAGGCGAGTGAGAAGCGTCCCCTCCAAACCTTGGTACTCTAGCGAGCTCAAGGAGCTAAAACAATCCTGTAAAAAAATAGAGCACAGCTGGAGAATGGCCTATTGCCCATTAGCTAAAGCAGTGCTATGGATATCCCAGAAAGATTACTACGCTACCATTAAGAAGGCTAAAAGCAACTTCTATACGGAGCAGATTGGTCGGTCCAAAAATAACTCAAAATAAATTTCTTCCATCGTCCAGAGCTTTCTGAACCCTTGTGCGGAGCATTTCACCTTCCCTGCTTCTAATTCCTGGTGTGAGAAGCTGTCCTGCTTCTTTATCGATAAGATCCAAAAGATCCAGGACAGCTTCGGGACTGGTATCCACGGGCAGGCGGGACTCCCCATTCAGAATGCCCTAGTCTCGGACTAAGTCCTCACGTCTTTGACGGGTTTTTTACCCATTCCCCTGACTGACTCATTGGCCATTCTCAAATCCCTGAAATCGGGTTCGCCAACCGATCCCTGTCTAGCTAGGCAGTTGGCAGCAGCGGATGTGGTGGTTAATTCTGAGGGCAACAACATCATTAATCTGTCACTTCAGACCACCACAGTTCCACCTGAGTGGAAACAGGCTAAATTGCTTCCGCTATTAAAAAACCCTTCCTTAGATCCAGCTACGCTAGCTAGCTACCGGCCCATCTGACTCCGCCTGGCTGTGGCAATAGTGTGTGAGAAGGCAGTTTTCAAACAACTCTCCAACTTTGTTGAATCATCTGGTGCCCTCCACCCAGCCCAGTCGGGATTCAGGGCCACATACAGCACTGAGACTGCCCTCGTTGAGATGGTGGAGGCTATAAGAGAATGTTTGGATGCAGGCGGCAGAGCAGCTTTTATTCTACTGGATCTCTCTGCTGCCTTTGATACGGTGCCTCATCACCAACTCCTGGTGCATCTCTCAAACACTGGAATTTCAGGCTCAGCTTGGCATTGTCTTAAATCATTTTTAGAGGACAGAACACAGCAGGTATGGCTGCCCCTGTTTTCCTCGGCCCCAAGAAAGGTGACCACGGGAGTTCCGCAGGGCTCCACGTTGAGCCCCCTCCTTTTTAATGTGTACGTTACACCTCTGATCTCTCTGGCAGAGGAGCTGGGAGCCAAGATCATAGCTTATGTAGATGACACCCAGCTCCTCTTTACAAGGAAGGAGAGAGATTTGTCCCCTTATTTAGCCAGGAACTTCCTTTCAGCCGTTTTTAACTGGCTTGCAGGGGGTCAGCTCAAATGCAATGAGGACAAGTCTGAGGTTCTGATCTATGGTTCTTTTCCCCCTCAATTTAGGGAAGAACTTTGGCCTGCAAACTTTCCCAGGCCCAACTCAGTTGGTAGTCTGGTCAAAAATCTGGGATTTGGTTTGGTGAGGACCTCCGGTTCTCTGTGCAGATAAAAAAAAACTGGCCGGAGTGTGCTTTGGCACACTGAAGGCACTCAGGAAGTTCCTGCCACTTCTGCCAAGATCGGCCAGGGAAACGGTGACTCGTGCCCTCATTTTGTTGCGTATTGAGTACGCTAATGCATTATATATTGGCCTGCCGGGATACCAGCTAAAAAAGCTGCAGACCATTCAAAACGCGGCAGCAAGAGTGTTGCTGGGTATCCCTGGCAGATCAGGCACAAATCAATATCTTTGGGATCTGTGCTGGCTCCCCATGGAGCAACGTGTCCAGTTCAAGGCCCTCACTCTTGCCCACGGGGCCCTATTGAAATTTGGGCCCCCTTATCTCAGGAGACGGTTTGATTTCTACGTGCCCTGAAGACAACTGAGATCAGCCACATTACGTCTTGCAGGCATCCCCAGATTTCATCTCACACGTATGGGGGGCAGTTCTTTGTCTTTTCTGGCAGCTAAAGCATAGAATGCCCTTTCCTATGAATTGCGAAACACTCAGGATCTTAGGCTGTTTAAAAAGCAGCTAAAGACCTTGCTTTTTAACTAACTTGGACTTCCCCCTTGCTCCATGCTTTGTGCTTTCTGCAGTTGGCTTCCGTGCCGGGACACTCCTGAGTATCCGCGCGTGATATAAGTGCTTTATAACATAACATAGCATAACATAACATAACAAAATGTATGGTTTTATATTGGAACCCTAAGAGATAATGTCTATCTAGACCTGTGGTCCCAGTCTATGGGAAATTAAGTTACTACCGAAGTTCAATGTTAACAAGGGAGAAACATGTATGTGATTATTTGCTGACCTGTAGAGACAGGGTATGACATTTCTGTTGGATTGTCTGCTAGGTTTTGGAGTGAGGTTAGATTGATTTGTAAATGATCGTCCTCTCTTAAAAGGGTGCAGTACGGCACCACAAAACGTGACAAGAGTGCAATTCCAAATTGATGGTTTTCAAAGGATGCTCACGCAGTGCTCCAATTATCAATAGAAAAGGACAACAGGTGAATCATCGTCAAATCCAATCTCTCTTTTTCCAGCCTCAAGTCAATGTAGTTTTGAAGAATGATTTATATATGTTATGCATCCTGAGGCGTAGCCATCCTTTTTGCCTAAAACAATAACAGTTGGTGACAGGGCATGCAGTGATTAGCTCCTGCTGTGCCTTTTGCAAGGTCATCCACTTGAGAGTTCCAAAGAAAAATCTCTATTGGCTAGTGATGTGACAGATCTTTAATTGAATGCACTTAAATAACATTATGAATGTATGTACTTCTCAGCACTGGCTCCACATCAAGGACTGAGATACCATAAAAGTCCTCTGATTGAGCTATGAGGCAATCAATGGCCTAGCACCTCTCAATCTCCATAAGTGCCAAAGTACTGAGAACTTACCAGCCAACCAGACACCTACATGTTAGTTCCCAAAACTTGCTATCTCTCCAAAAACAAGGTACATGTTCTACTCTTTGTAACTCAGTGCCACATCTCCTACAACTGATTGATTACAGGAGGGCATGGACTTTTCTTCTGCTCTGCTCTACAAAGGGAATGATTAACAGACTGTATTCCCCTGGCTTTCCAATATGGCATTACAGAAGTATGGGCACTTTAGAAACCTATATGTCAAGAAAATACATTAAAAACTAAATAAATAACTACATAAATGTGTATGTACCAGGGTTCATGATTACCATCATAGTGAGGTTGTTCCTCTTTGTACTTGAGCTCCATCACCTCCTTGGTACTATACATACAAACTCATTTTTTTCATTAGCTCTGGTACTCAGAATTCCACATTAAATGCTAGTTTCCTCTTTGAAAATATCCAAGATGTGAAAGGCATCACCATGAAAGTACTTACAAGAGACATAGTAAACAGAGAAGTAAGATTAATCAGAGATATCATTTATTTCACCCACAGGGTTTATGGAATTCAGAATCTGTAGTGAAATGAATAGGTGGCATTACCCACTTAACCTCAAAAGCAAAAGGAGTAAAAATGACCCAACCTCAGTTTAGGCCAACAAAGTATCAAGTCCTTGCTGCGTTAACCCACAAAGCACTGTTAACCTTCCGGATACATTTCCATCCCACTAGGTTAAAGGAAAAAAGGGACTGAGTGGAGTACATCAAGGTTAATTCAACATGAAAAAGTTGCTTTTAAACAGTTTACGTAGCCTAGCTAATGCTTTCCTTAATGCAAGTTGGGTTGGGATTGGGCGTATCAAATTGACACATTTTACAGTATTTTCAAAGAAAATATTTCTTTTTTGCAAGCTGTTTTGATTGTCAACCAAAAAAGCGAATCCTTGCTTTTGGAAACTTGATTAGGCAAGGCGTGTTTTAAGCTCTAAGAAACTGCGTTAATGATACAAGGTTGAGGAGACAGTGGTCTTAGTAAGTGGGAAATGTTTGCTTACCAGCCCAAATTGTAACCCCCAAAGGCAGACTAATGCTGAAATTGAAATAGACAGGGTAGGAAGCACAGTAACTTTATGGGGGGGTCGTTGGAGCACTCTGTGACTGGGGTGGCCATTTGTTTGAGTGGCGTCTCCTCCGCTAAGGCGCAAGAGCATCACCCCACTTGCAAAAACGAAAAATGAAATGATATTAACACAATGTTCTTATCATTTTATTTTTCCGTACTGCACCAGTTTGATTTTTAGTACTAGGTGGGGCGGGGCTGGGCTCTGTCACTGGGAAGAGTAGCTGATGCACAATGGTTTGACTGGCAATCTTGGGTCGGCCAAACCATCATGCACTCTTTAGCATTTCTTCACCCCGCTGTGTTGTACAGCCGGGTGGAGACTGTCCCAGCTCCAGGTCCCTGTCTGAGCGGCGAACCAGTCCACTCAGACCAGTCACAACGCTGCTGTCATGCTGGTGACAGCAGCGTCGTGATTGGCTAGGGGAGTCTGGTAGCCTGTGTGCTTCCGTGGGTCATGGGCAGAAGGATGGGGGAGAATGGGCAGCCGGCAGGCAAGTGAAATTCCCCTGTACTATTTCTTTACAGTTTTATATAGCGCGAACTTGACCCAAACGTATCGGGTATCAGAGCGCTTTACACGAGCACACTAGTTGCGTTACATGAGGACACATTCACTTGTGTTAGGCACGGGGAGATTACGTGATTTGCCCAGAATCACAGGATGTTCAGCATCATTGCCGAAACTCAAACCCGGTTCCCCAGGTTCGAGGTCAACCGCCCTAGCCGTTAGACCAACTCCTCTCCCCAGCTAGTTAGTTAGTGCCAGCTGCCCCTGTTTGTCTGTTTGCACTTAGAAGTGAACACATGCAGTAAGCCCCAACTTTGGTGCTCAAATTAGCAAAGGATTATCTAACATATTATGCTCACTTGATCTTTAAAACTAAACACTTTCTGCGTCAAATGTACACGAGATCGCTGGAGATGATAATTATACGTTTTAGCAAGTTAGTTTGCTATACGTTTTTGTACATATTTCTTCGCCTAACTTTTTATTTGTATTTTTCAAATGTTACAAAATACAATTCGACTTCTTTTTTTTTTTATTAAATCTTTTTATTAAACATCAACAATTAAATAGTGGAGGGTCATGTCATATAAATCATTAGAACAATTCGACTTCTTAAACAGGTGTCCAATTCCTGGGTATCAGGAGTAGAGAAACTATAAAACGCCTATATTCTGCATTATTGCGTCCTAAATAACTTAGGCATGTAATATAAGCTACATGAAAATGTTTACGAAACTTCAACATCTATTATTGGGGTAAGTAATAAGATGTTCATTCAAAGAAAAAAATTTGTAAATATTGGTGTTGCTATTCCATTTTTTTTTTTTTACAAAGGTCGGTAGACTTAAAATATTTGGAATAATGCAAGTCAGTCTTTTGCCATTTTCTGTAAATATTGCCTGAATACGTGTACCGTTAGTCCACAGAACTCCAAAACAAATACGAGTTCTCCACGCCCCCCAAAAACATTTTCTATGCAACTTCTTCACAAATCACATGATTACGACTGATTTCTATACAGGAAAGAACATTCCTTGGGGCTTGCAAATTTCGAATAAATCCTCCTCGAGGAATTCAAAAATAGTACTAAATTATGGCTACTTAGCGGGAAATCCATCAGTGTGCTTCATGGAAAAATCTGAACGGAGAATGATTTTCAATCAAGAATGAAATTTGCAATCAGAACGAAAGCAGGAGTCTTTTTGCAGTCTGGCTCATGCTACCGTTTTTGCAAAAAAAAAAAAAATGCAATCATCTGCCACGTGTCATTAGTATTCTCCAAGTAATGGTTTTTCTTAAGTGTACCTTTTACACTGGCGGATCGGTAGAATTGTTTAGTTTCTTCATGCAAAGGAAGCAAATTCGGGTTAAACGTCTCGGCGTTATTGCATTATTTAAATAAGAAAATTGACATTGTCAGAGACAGAGATTCAAGGTTAAACAGTGTGCTGCTTGCAGAATGGTGCATCGGAGGAGTAGGCTTTCACACTTCAATTGGCGCTCTAGTGTGTTGTTTTGAGGTACTTTATTATTAGTTAATGAATATTAACATGCCTGTTGTTTGTGTACCGTTTCCCAGAAAAATGCATTTACATAAAACAATGAGGTTCCTTTGAGGGTAGTATGTCTTGGCCCCACGTGCGACTGCAGTTATGTCGGTGTAACGGTGTGCTTACCGGATGCCTGGAGTGCTCTGGCTGCAAGGCATGCTGTTTGCTCTTGTGCGCGAGGCGGGATTCAGAAGTAGCCTTTGTGCTAATCTTGGCAATTGCCTCCTATCAATCTGCAGAAAACAATGTGTTTTGTGAAGCGACCTTTTCGTTGCCATTTCTTGAGTGACAATTTCTAATGATGACAGCGATTTACATTGAAACAATATGATTACTGAGATGTAAATACTAACCTAATGAAGATTAATGGTCATCGACAAGGGGATCTTTTGTTTTTGGTTAATGTTTGGCTCCCAACTTTGTGGTGAGGAGGGAAGAGTGAGGAAATTCTACTTCACAGACGAAGGCAGCCTCGGTCTTCCATCCTCCATTAGTGAAAATTCCAATAATTAAACCAGTTTGAAATAGCTGGGCACGCCAGCCATATTGGATAGAGTCCAACATGCAACGGACACATTGTCTCAATCCTATTTTCTATGCCTTGACGCCTTACAGAAAATCACAAACTCCTGCCACACTTTGGTTGTCTTAAACCAGAGATATGATGAGTTATGTGCATTGAAGAAGTCAAGAAAGCCTATGGTGGAGGCACAATTTCAGATCTGCCTCTATCCTCCAGCCTCCATGGAGGGAAATCAAGATTGGCCAGAGCATTCCGGGCTCGGCCAGATGCTTTCTAGCAGCGATTGTATCATATTCTCAGTGCAAACCAATGCATGATCAATTTTCAGGTTCATGTATTCCACTTAAGTGTATTCAGAGTGATTCCTGGCAGGATGGCACAAAAGCATGACAAAGGACAAGTTTATGACCTCACCAGCAAAGAGGCTGATTTTCACAATATTGACAGTGACACAGATTATAAATATTAGCTACAAGGTCATAGATTAACAGTTCACAAATAGGAAGGATTTGGAAAAGAGACAAAAAGATTGGCTTGCACAAAAGATACTGGGTCTTCGTGCTGGGAAAATGCAATCCAGGGCACCTGAAGCTTGGGGCTGAATCATGAGGCAAATTCTGAAAAGCTTGGATCTAAGCTATAAGGTGGATCGTAGGGAGCAAATGCCAACATACAGGAGAGGGAATAAAATCATAACAGTGATCTATAGTCAGTCAGTCAAAAGGCTTTATTTCGATATGATAATATCTTAAAAAGTGATACAATAAAATAGTAAAAAGGAGCCAATACATAGAGAAGTAATCGTACATTTCATGCTACAACTGGCACCAATAAGTTAGATAAGAACCATATATAATTTTGTTAAAAAAACAGATTAATCAAGATACGAAAGCCTAGTTGATCTGATGCGCCAAGCCCATCCTAGAAACTTTGCTAAGCCACAAGCAAAAAGGGGCCGTGGGTCGTTTTTCAATATTCGTAGGGCCTCCTGGGAGTGTCTAGTTCCAAGTTCTCTACAGAGTGGCTTTAACCATCTACTCCGAGGGGCTGCATAGGCCGGACATTCAAACAGCACATGGGGAACTGACTCAGTCCTCTTTTCACAAAATGGGCAGAAGGAAGTTGTCTGGTTCGGGGCCTTCCACCTGGAAGTCAGTTCTCCAACGGGAAGTAAACCTATCCTAAATTGGAAGTATAGTGCCCTATCCCTACGGTTAGAGATGACATCCAGGTATGGTTCACAAGAATGCACCTCCTTGACCGGAAGAAAATCCATGGTGGACCTGCACAAATTGGCATTGCTGCTTCTACCATCGGCTACCCATCTCCAATATATCTTCTTCAGCTCAGACTTTGGGGGTGCAGATCTATTATTCCAGGCCTCGCCAAGACCAAGGTTGACGAGAAGACGCTTGACTTCCCTCAACCAAGAAATCTTGGTCCAGCCTGGTGACCCCAACACATCTATTAGACCGTCCGCATAGCTGGACAGTTCTGGAGTTCTCCAGATTCTCGCCCATAGGAGAAGGGGACGGAGCCTAGCCAAATCGCTGATCGGCCGAGTACCCATATCTAGAAGCAGTGGGAGGGTTGGGGTGCTATAGGGGAGCCCCATTAAATCTTTATGGAATTTGCTTTCTGAGCGGGATAGGTGGTCCACATTATATACCCCCCAGAGTTCGGCCCCATAGAGAGCAGCACTGACTCCCCTTGCCCTGTAAATGTCTAATACAGGAGCAATGGGTTTAAGGGTTGAGGCACGATGTTCCTTAAGAAGGGCACCCACCACCCTCTTATGGGTCAGCAACATCTTTTGATGGTGACATTTCCCACTCATGGAGTCGCAGAGACGAATACCAAGGTAGTCGAACTCTGAGACCCTCTCGAGGGAAACGGAATCAAGGGTCGGTGGTTTGGCCAACTTTTTCGGAGGGTTGAGGACCAAATACTTAGTCTTCGCTGTGTTGATAACTAACCCCCTAGCATCACAAAAAGACTTAAAATTGGATGGTAGGCTCTGTAAACCTACCGGGGTTTTAGAGATCAGGAGGGTATCATCTGCAAATAGAAGGGTTGGTATTCTTCTGCCAGCCAGGGATGGTGCATCTGCAGGATGTTGTAGCAGGTGCTCCACCACTCCATTGACATACAGTGAGAACAGAGTGGGGGCTAGGACACATCCCTGGCGTACCCCTCTATTTACGGGTATGCGTGGTGTTTTTTTGCCCCTAATTACCCCACCTGATCTGTGCGAAGTTGTCAGCATGGAGTTTTATCAACATGCTTAGTAAGTAAGAAGGAATACCCTGTTGGTCAAGCACACTCCAAAGTTGTCCGCGGGGGACCAGGTCAAAGGCAGTCCGCAAGTCTATAAAAGCGAGATACAGACTGCCTTTGCCCAGTACAACCACTTTCCAGTATAACATCATGAGCCGAAAGGATTGCTCTATCGTCCCCATACCCGATCTAAAGCCAGCCTGTAAGTCTGAAAGAATACCCTTTTCCTCAACCCACTGCAATACCCTGGCCAGAACCACTTTTCCAGCCACCTTTTGAGAGGTGTCTAAGAGGCTTATTGGGCGGTAGTTGGCTGGGTCCTTCCAACACCCTTTCTTGAAGATTGGGACGACCTCAGCACCCTTCCATGAGATCGGGAAAGTTGCCCCATCAAAGCTGGAATTCAATAGGGCAGAGATAAGTTTTCCCCACTCTTCCGGATTGGTGCGTAGCAAGTCTCCTGGTATGCCATCCGGACCTGCTGCTTTATTGGGGACAAGACATTTGATCGCCCCCACCACTTCCTTAGGTGTAAACAGAAGCTCGTCATTGGACTGGCAGGGTACATGAGGATGGCATACTGTCAGACTTCCCCCCTCATCCGGGACCATTGAGTAGAGCTGGGAGAAGTGGTCAAACCACGCACACTCCGGTACGTTGCACGTAATCATTGTGTCCACAGGTTTCTCCCTTGTTCTTAACAGGTCCCAAAAACCCTTGGCGTCCTTCCTTAGGCTAGCGGCCTTCAGGTCACACCAGAACTGATCCTCCCAATCTGCCTTTGCCTTTGCTATAGCCCTCCTATAATTGCCTCTTGTGGCGTGTACCAGGGCTCCATTTTTAGATTTCACTGCCTTTATTAGTTCCCTTTTGGCCACGCGACATGCAGCTGAGAACCATCCAGCAGTACCTTTCCTTCCACCTCTCTTAATATACCCTTTTCCCGCATTATGGGCTGCGAATAGCTCACCTATTGCCTTCGTGGTTTGAGCAAACACTGCGGATACCTCCTGCGCACTGATAGAGGGGGAATCTAGGCGAGGTATAATATTAGCCATTATTAATTGTACCTCCTGCATCTTTCCCTCATTCCCGGAGATACTCTTCCATTTCAGGCGCCTGCCACAGTTGGAGGGGCACACTTCATGTGATGATTTCCACACATGTGGGATTAAAGGTGGGGAGAAGCCCTTCCATAAGAGGGACAGAGACAGAGATAAAGGGTTATGGTCACTGTCAATAGATGGCAGGACCTCCATATCCACCAGATAAGCCCACATACGAAAGTTCAGCAGAATATAGTCAATCCTAGAGGAGTGGCCTATTCTGTTGAACGTATGGGCCCCCATTTGATCTGAATTGGATCTACCATTGGTTGCTCTAAGGCCATGCTCCAGACACAGGGCATTAAGGTCAATTGCATTTTGGGTCCATCTTCTAATTGGAGCGGTTTGCAGCGGCGGGATGCCTCTCCTTGCATCGTCGTCGCTGACACCCAGCACATCATCCACAGCGAGGGGTTCAAATGTACAGTTAAAATCCCCGGCAAGTAGAACGAGGGAATCTGGACCACACTTCCTGAGTTCTTCGTCAATGCCGGTTAAGGAGAGAGTGGATAGACCGCCCCTAGTGCCTCTAACGTAGATATTGAAAATTTCAAGCACTCCTCCTCCACACGGGCCTCTCACAGATAATCTCTGAAGGTCCGGTGAGTTAGTGGCTGTGCATTTAATGGAGTACTGCAGAGAGATGCTTACCCAGGTTATCAATCCTCCCGAAGGGCGCCCCTTCCCTCCGTTCGAACGTACAGCTGGTACAAAGAAGGTGGTGTAACCCAATTTATGCTGTGGTTCCAGGCACCAGGTTCCCTGGAACAAACAGATCCCAAATGATTCAATAAACACATTCCAATCAGGAACGCTTATGTTCCGAGCTAGACCCGCTACATTCCAGCTAGCTACCTTCAGGGACACACTGTGGACCCCTCCCTGTCCCAATGCTAGGGCCCTGGCAGTAGGGGTATTGGCAATGGCAGTGTCCATTTCGCCGGCGGGTGATACCATGGCATGTAAAGTTTGAATGCCCCCATCAGGCGGCTCCCTGCTAAGCTGGGTCACCACCTGTGGATGCCCCCTAGGATTGATTAGAGGGGAGAGGGTACTGGTGGTTGACCTCACCAGCTGCACTCCGGAGAGTAAGCTGTCGATTTGCATCTCCCCGGAAACATCAATGTGCAACTCCCATGTTGGACAAATTGCCTGTCAATAGCCTTGCCAGAATCGGCCATGCGACTGGCAGGGGGTATTATTAAATAGACTAAATTGGGAGAGGCTATCACGAGTCTGTCTGCCGTCCTGACCCTCCCACATAGGGGCTCCGGCTGGCCTCACAGTCGGGTTTGGGGGGTTGAAATAACTGAGATCACAAATGCCAATTGAGCCCCCACTACCTGTTGGGCTATGCTCCTTCATGGATCCTCTGTATACATAGCTAACAATCCTTGGATCTTTAAAGTTCACTATGATGCAATCCCCACTTATAGTTTTTTCCCTAGTGCCAATCCAGCCAACTCTTCGTACGTGGATAATCCGGCCCTCCCAAAATTCGGGCAAAGGTCTATTCTGTTTGAGCCAAAATAGGGTCTTATTAAACAATTCAGTGTATGACTCGCACCTGCCCGGGCTGAGCACGGGCACCCCAGTCAACACAGCCATATAAGGCTGGCAATCAGAGGGGAGATTTACAGTGTGAACCCTCCCACATTTAAGGCCCTCACCTGGCTGCAGCGCGTGGGCCTTTACAGTTCCAGCTAGATTGGGTATTGAGATCTCGGGTGCACTATGGGCTACTAAAGAGATGGCTTTAGTAGTGGAATTTGCCTCACCAGAAATAGCCGAGGCTGAGGAACATGCCATCATTTTGTCTGGAATATTATTAGTGGCCTTAAAGGACTTGAGTTTCTCTACAGGCTTAGATACAGGGTGGCCAGGGATGGTGGGAATGCGTGCAGCCAACACAGTAGGGTGCGGATTGCGGTCGGTCACCTCGAGTGCAACTGGATTGTTATCTACTGTAATGGCAGTGCTATGGTGGACTGTAGACGTCGCCCTACTGTCGGCCCCCCCCCCTAATCCAACATCCCTCGTTCTTAACTGCAGTTTTATGAAAGATTTTAGGGAAAAAAAGTTGTCTAGGGTTGCCTGCTCCAATTTGTCCACCCGCTCAGTTAGCCCTCTAATTTTGTCTAATACTGGAAGGAGTAAAGATTTCATTATTTTCTCCATATTTGCAATTAGGGGAGAATCTGGGGAAAGAGTCACTGCACTGCTACCTGACTGATCATTGGGAGCACTAGTCGCTAGCCCCTCAGTTAGGCCCTCGTCCTTATCTCCCTGTAATGAGCTAGGATCCCACCCTACTGCATTAATAGAACCACCCCTCCTGACACCCACCCGCCTCTGTCTCTTACGGTCTTTAGACAGTCTACTTTTCCGTTGGGTGTCGAATCGTTTCCTTTTAGAGGGGGCTGGGTGGATTTCCGCCTGCACCGTGATAGCCGCCGGGGGGGGCAACTTTGGGTGGGTAATGGGATTAACCGAGGGCAAGAAGGAGGTGGCTGACTTGGATACTACTAGGTCTGGGGCCTCATGGTTTTGGGCATTAAGTGCCATAGCCGTCAAATTTTCCAGCCCTTCTATATTGGCTCTAAGGGCAGCCACCCGAGGGTGGTCCAGGGGAGAGGGGACGGGGAAGAGTGGATCCAGTGTTCGCTCCGGGGAGGGTATCGATGCTATCGGGCCCATCGAAGATCGTCTATCACCAGGTGGGCCACGGGATAACCGTCGCTCAGCCATGATGATTTCTTTGTCAATGACATTGGCCACACGGGTAATAAACTGGTCCATAGTGCCAACCGTACCCCCCCCACTCCCCCTCAAGCTTTTGCCTGAGCGAGTTGACATTGCTAGTGCGGGACCAGGCCGTTAATGTATTCGATCAAAGCCTCCTAGCAGAAAAATAGGCAGCTGGTTACAATGGAGAATATGATCTAGCTGATAACCAAGGACAAATATCAAGGGGGGAGGCCCAGCCCAGCCTCCTCCGGCCTCGGACGGCCACAGACGGTCCCGCCCTTGTCCCGGGCTTCTCCAGGCGCTGCCCGCGCGCGTCCCGCGACGCGGAGGGAGCCGTTTGAATTTAGCGCCTCCGGGCGCGGAAGTGCTGGCGGATGGGGGCGGCGTTCTCAGGAATCATGGGAGTCGTAGTCCTGCACTCCCCACGTATGGCGCCCAAGCCTGCAACAACGGCGGGGGGGAGAAGAAGGGACAGTCCGCCTCGCGTCTGGAACTCCAAGCGTCCGCTCCTGCGAACTCCCCAGCTTCACCCAGGTAAGATCGTCTCTAGGAAGCGTCAGTCAATTGAGCAAAGTTACCCGCTCCACCGAGGGAGCCGTTTGAATTTAGCGCCTCCGGGCGCGGAAGTGCTGGCGGATGGGGGCGGCGTTCTCAGGAATCATGGGAGTCGTAGTCCTGCACTCCCCACGTATGGCGCCCAAGCCTGCAACAACGGCGGGGGGGAGAAGAGGGGACAGTCCGCCTCGCGTCTGGAACTCCAAGCGTCCGCTCCTGCGAACTCCCCAGCTTCACCCAGGTAAGATCGTCTCTAGGAAGCGTCAGTCAATTGAGCAAAGTAACGGTGTGCTTACCGGATGCCTGGAGTGCTATGGCTGCAAGGCATGCTGGTTGCTCTTGCGCGCGAGGCGGGATTCAGAAGTAGCCTTTGTGCTAATCTTGGCAATTGCCTCCAATCAATATGCAGAAAACAATGTGTTTTGTGAAGCGACCTTTCCGTTGCCATTTCTTGAGTGACAATTTCTAATGATGACAGCGATTTACATTGAAACAATATGATTACTGAGATGTAAATACTAACCTAATGAAGATTAATGGTAATCGAGAAGGGGATCTTTTGTTTTTGGTTAATGTTTGACTCCCGTATTCGTGGTGAGGAAGGAAGACTGAGGTCATTCTACTTCACAGACGAAGGCAGCCTCGGTCTTCCATCCTCCCTTAGTGAAAATTCCAATAATTAAACCAGTTTGAAATAGCTGGGCACGCCAGCCATATTGGATAGAGTCCAACATGCAACGGACACATTGTCTCAATCCTATTTTCTATGCCTTGACGCCTTACAGAAACTTACAAACTCCTGCGACACTTTGGTTGTCTTAAACCAGAGATATGATGAGTTATGTGCATTGAAGAAGTCAAGAAAGCCTATGGTGGAGGCACAATTTCAGATCTGCCTCTATCCTTCAGCCTCCATGGAAGGAAATCAAGATTGGCCAGTTTCTGTCTCATCGCCAGAGCATTCCGGGCTCGGCCAGATGCTTTCTAGCAGCGATTGTATCATATTCTCAGTGCAAACCAATGCATGATCAATTTTCAGGTTCATGTATTCCACTTAAGTGTATTCAGAGTGATTCCTGGCAGGATGGCACAAAAGCATGACAAAGGACAAGTTTATGACCTCACCAGCAAAGAGGCTGATTTTCACAACTTTGACAGTGACACAGACTATAAATATTAGCTACAAGGTCATAGATTAACAGTTCACAAATAGGAAGGATTTGGAAAAGAGACAAAAAGATTGGCTTGCACGAAAGATACTGGGTCTTCGTGCTGGGAAAATGCAATCCAGGGCACCTGAGGCTTGGGGCTGAATCATGAGGCAAATTCTGAAAAGCTTGGACCTAAGCTATAAGGTGGATCGTAGGTAGCAAATACCAACATACAGGAGAGGGAATAAAATCATAACAGTGATCTATAGGTAAGCGCAAGGACTTGAGAAGAGGTAGACCCTAAACAATATACTAGAAGTGGGAAAAAATAGAAGGGCTGCACGCAAGTCCCCAGGGAATGTGATAAATGGGTAGAGCCATTGTTAGTTATTGATTGGGAGAAAAGGGACAGGAGGCAGGGATTTTAGAGTCAGCTACCTTTTCCTCCATTGATTCACGTTAGATACCACGCATCATAGAAGAAGAAATCTAAAGAAGAGGAGGGAGTTCCTGCATATGTCATAATAATTTTTTTTCCCAATAGGGGGAAAATATGTGTTGGTTGCAAGGAGAGAAAGTGAGTTAATTATTAAAAAAATTGTGCTAAAGTGCACTAAAATGAACCATGAGCGACATAAACACAGAAAAAAACACAGTGAAGGAAATCCCTGCAAATGACAGTCCTAGCAAAAAGGGGTTAGTTGTGGTGAGAAGAAATTATTGGTAGGATTTTGAAAACTAAAGTTGCCCATGACCATAAAAAGTAATCAAATGTTGATCAAGAAATGTGTACTCATTCTTCATTCTGAAGCATGACCATAAAAGTCTTTCTTGGTGGCAGACTAAGAAGAATCTTCTTCTGCATCATTCTCTATGGCAGCATTGACCATGATGGATCCTCTTAAAGGGTATCTAACAATGCTGTCTCCATTGCTGACAAAAAAGGCATCTGTCTCTCCATCATTGCTTTTGGGGAAATGAAGACATGACTTCAGCATGTAATTTTTCCAATGGGGGAGTGTAAGCTTTGCAGTCAGCAAGATTCTACCAAGAACACTGGTCATGGTCAAATAATACTCTTTCCTGACACTGAGTTAAAACATGATTACCATTCTCTCGACACATACAAGCCGTGATAGGCTGAAATGTAACTGAGTCTGTCAGTAGATCAATGCAATGACTATTAAGACAACTGGACGAGTTGTTCACTATTCAATTAACTTGTCTTTCACAGTCCACAGGAGCAAACAGCTATATGAGATTGTAGTTGTCTTTCATTATTTAAAACTGAGTACATAAATCAGGGGGACAGGAGTGAGGATAACCTCAATATCTAATGTAACCATGTAGTGCATGCTTTAATAACAAAACATGTAATTCTGTAAAAAAAAACTCCCAAATGTTTTCTTAAATTGATAACCCGTGAGGAGTTTGTCCTTGGCTAAACTTTCAAAGTGACATCCCTTAAAACTGTTAGCCACCTTAGAAATCATGCTTAACAAGACCATGTGCCTTCTGATACTAATTAAATAAATTATTATCATTTTATTGGTTATCTGTTAATCAGTAGTCTATGTATGGTTTGTGGAAAGAGAGTAGTTTCATCCAAGGAGATACTGCTATCCCTGAACTTGCAATTATAACAGCCCCTAATGGCCTTCCTCCTGCCATACCCCACCTGTAAATCTGTGCCATACTTGTTTCATGGGAGACAGGTTAACAAAAATATTGGGGGGAGGGGCAGGTCACCTGACCCCATTTGGAATATAAATTTGGAAGAATTGCAGGCATGTTAGGAGGGAGGCAGGCTTATCTAAGGGGGTTTTACTAACTGGGTCTCACATAACAGTACCACTTCCTTCCCTATCACTAAAATACCTTTTGTCATAATGTAAGAAGGTCTACAGGGCCCTTGCCAAGGGCAGAGTATGGAAAATTAATGACTGGATCTTGCACCTCACTCGTAATCAACATCTCAACAGGTTCAATGCAAAGGGGTGGATGACGTGGTGTGTGCACGTTAAGTATAATTCCCCTGAGAAGCATCAAGTGAGCGTGTACTACACTCGTAGGGATACAGACATGGTGGCTGGCTGTGGATGATCATTGTTTGCAGAGGACTGGTGGAGGACTGGTGTCTACAGCAACTAATGTGGAGGCTGCAGGTGCCATGGGAGGATTGTTGTGAGGAGTCTGAGACCAGAGTGGGTTGACACAGTTTAGGTAGGTAGTAAGAATGTGTGCTTATTCCTGCTCCTGGCAGTTTGGTACCTCAGCTGGAGCCTTTTTTGGGGGGAACCTGTTACTTTAAACCGACCAACAGCTTAGCCTTCTTGGATAGCCTGGATGGGTGCCATGCTGTTGCTCAAAATACTGAACGCATCTTTGCATTGAGGATATAAATTCACCAACAAAGTGATTAACTGATGTATACTTTGTAAAATGTAAAAACACAGCTTCCAAATGATTTTATATCATGATAACTCATTCAAATGTTCCTGGTTTCTGAGCCAGCAGCTCTTTGCATTTTGGGTTTTTTAGCCTCTGCTTGCAATGTTAAAACCACAATTTCAGCAATACAACATGATGGTACCTGAAAAGCTGGAATGGCTGAAGGTGTCAAATCTGACAGCGGGCCATTTAGTTGCTACATACAAAGTTAAAAACATAAGCTTTAATTTGATGTTTTGGCTTTATTCTTGGAGGCAATCAACGGTTACTCAGCGGAGTGCTGATAGGATGGAGTTTGAATATCAGGTGCTGATGGTAGAAAGCCACGTTGCACTTGGCAATTTGTTGCACTTTGTGAGTGCCAGTGGGTAAAAGAGATGTTTAATTATCAAGATGAAAGCAGTTTTATAGTACCTGAAGTCCGCAGTTCCAGCATATCAAGAACTGCACCACAGAAGCACCCAACCTCTTTTGAAATAATCAGGTCATGATTTAGGTTTTGCTGAGGTTTGCTACACCACTTTAATTAAGGGATGCAAAATGTAAGGTCTAATTAAACCCAAGAAATGGTTTTTAATTTTTGTGATTAAATCATCTAATTGTAATCATAAAAGTGGCCTAACAATGCACATACAGATTAACAATTGTATTTGACGCACTGAAAGTTCTTCACCCTAACCAACCATTCTTTTCCCAGAACCCTTACTGAAAGGAAGTTTTAAAAATTCCATGATTGGGTAACCACTGATTGCACATTGTGCCTTACAGTCAGCATAACATTCATCTAAAAAGATTTATTTAGAGACCCCCTCCCCCATCTGCACAATAGGGAGTTGACTGAGTAGGAATGCTAGTGCTAATTGCCTAACATTTGCACTTTCTAAATGTTATGCCCATCTTAATGCTATCTAGGCCCAGGCGGTAAAATCCGCTCAGCTTGCGGAGTTTGCGGAATTAAGGCACTCCGTGCTCCGTGGAGGAGCGTGGAACTCCTGGTTTCTGCCTTCCGGGCCTGAAGCGGAGGTTTTTTCTGTATGTGTGCTCTAAATTTGTTTTGGTCTTCGCTCGCGAGTGCCACAATATTATAGGACCTCTACCGAGCGCGTGCAAGACTTTGCCCCCGCTCACACAGCTTCCCGTCGCAATAGCTCCATTGTAGTGCTGCATACGGTCACAAACGAACCACTCAAGTAGCTTTTGTGCTCGAGAAGCAGCTAAAGAGGTTTTCAAGTGGTTTTTCTTCTCCCACGGACCGTTGGAGTTGGGTTTTTTGTGCAGGAAGCCTTTTTTTCTACTTTTTTTCCAAACGGGAAGGAAGTACCCCAGAGACTCCAACTTCCTGTTCCTGTCCAGCAGGCTCCTCCCAGTACTTTGTGCATCATCTGCTCACTTTTCATGTGGATTTGGAGCTGGCAGCCACCTGCCCAAATTGGAAGGTTCCAAGTTGGACCTAATTTGCCAGAGTTGTGGTTCCAGCGCTGCATCACGATGTGCTTCAATTGGTTGGGCAAGCTTTGCAGCAAAGTGCTGTTCACACTGTCCACCTGACAACAGACATGTGGAACAGCTGTCATGCGTCTGATTACATGTGCAACATTGCACACTAGATCATTTTTGCAGGGGTAAAGCAAAAGATATCTTCAAGTTTTGGCCCTGAAGAAAGTTTCAAGAATGTTCGCCGGCATGCAACAGTGGCCATGTTTGCCATGGAGAAATTACATACAGCTGGAAACATCTTGGATGAATTTAACTGCAAGGTGTTTGAATGGTTGCGACCCAGACGTTGCAGAATTGGATTTGTTGCCACAGACAATGGCGTAACATAATCAAAGCAAATCAGCGGTGGCTTTTTCAGAGTCCTATGTTTGGACCATTGCAACAACCTAGTAATGTAAGACTTTCTCAGAAAAGAAGGCATAGTCAGCAACATACTGACTACCTGCAGAAGAATCAGCACCCATTTCAGCCATTCTCTTAAAGCCCAGAAGCAGTTGAGCATTATTCAGCATACTAATAGAGTACCAGTTAAAGCCCTAATACAGGAGGCGCCAGCACGTTGGAGCTCAACCTACTACATGTTCCAACATCTGTTTGAGCACTACAAACAAATCAATCACTATGCCATTCAAAGAGGAAGGGAAAGCTTTGACCATGGATGCAGACATATGGGGCCTAGTCAAATGCCTGACACAGATGCTACTCCCTTTTGAGGTTTCACAGAGGAAGTTAGCAAGGAGGACAGTACAATTGGCCAGCTATCACATTGTTGCATCTGTTACAGGATCAGTTAATGAAGGTGTCTGAAAGGATTGGACTCGCAGGTGTGAACGAAAGGACAGAAGTGCGTGCCTTGGTTGAGAACTTAAACTTTGCTTGGCTTGTAATGTAAGGATGCAAAATGACATCATCTCTGTAGGAGTGGTCAGAATCAAGTGTGTTAGCTGACTACATTATGGGTGAACCAACTGAGTTTGAGGACGAACTCTACTTCCCGGCCTGAGTATGCCAGTTCCTCCATAGAAATTTTTAAATTATTTCTTGCTGAACTACTTTCTTTGCAAAATAAAAAAAAAGTAGCTTGTAGAACATTATGTTTGTGTCAGATTTATGCTGCTCCACCATTTTGTAGTCACATATATGGCCGGATTGCAGTTGGACCGGTGTGCAGTGAAGAAGCCTCCAGAATTCCTTCATGACTTTGGAGACAATGCCTGCCTCCCTTGCATGCCGATTCTTTTTTGCATCACTTAGCAAGGCTGTCTCTGAAGATCGTTGATTTACAAGAGTGGCAATATAAAATTCCAATGCGTTGCCTGTGCCAAAGATACAACTGTGTACCAACTACCTAACATACCCATGCTTGGATTGGAAGAGGTCACTACAACTATTGCAACAACAAGTGAGTGATTGTGAGTGATGATTGAGGATTCTTGTGGTGGCAGACTGTGAGTAAGGGTGTTCAAATGTAATTTGTAAACTTGATTTAGATGATTTGCAATGTTTGGGGCCTGAATGATGTATGATCATTGTTCATGAAGGTGATTGGCCTTTACAAATGTACTTAATGAAAATGAATCTGTACAGTCGATTCCTATTCTTCTTTTTTCATCACCTAGAAGGGCTGTCCCAGAAGATCACTTGATTTACAAGACTGCCAAATTCCAATCAGTTACTTGCATCAAAGTGGAGAGTACCTACCACCACGCTTGGATTGGAACAGGTAACTAGTGCACCAATGAGTGATATATTATTGAGTGATTGTCAGTGATGATTGATGAATCATATGGTGACAGACAGTGAGGGAGGGTGTTCAACTGTAATTTGTAAACTTGGTTTAGACGATGTGCAATGTTTGGGGCTTGAATGATGGGTGATAGTTTTCCCGAAGGTGATTGGTCCTTTCACACTTAGCGAGATTTACTTGCAGGGTCCACTCCTTTTTCTGGTTCTTCAGAGACCACACCAATCATGTTAGTTGACAAAGAAAAACCTATCCAAAATACTGCAATTCTGTTTCTCTAATTGTTCTTCAACAGCAGTGCATTACATGTCTATCTTGATTGGTTCGGGACTGGGACGAAGTTACTCAGAGTCAAGAGGAGGCTGGAAGAACCCAGGATGAGATTATCTCATCAACAGCTAGAAGAAAGAAGTTATCAAAGGGAAACCATGACTCTGAGGTCTAGTTCTCAGCTATGTAGAATGGAGAGAGGTGCTTTGATTTAGGAAAGGCTGCTGTGTGTGTGTTGCTCTGGTGGCAAAAGTGAAACTCAGAGTCCTCTTGTTTTTTACTCTGCATCTGAGCCCCTTGGGTCCACTCCTCGCTAAGCTTACCTTCTTTCTGTCCTTCTCCTTGACTCTACTATACAGTTTCTGTCTTACAATTTACAGGCCTTTTTGTGTCCTGCATTTATGAAAGGTGAAAGCTGAGCTCAGCACTCCTGCTTACCTACCGGACCAGTCCAGATAAGCATCCAAGAGTGATTTACATTTCAGAGGAGAATGCAGATGCACACCCACTTTTGCACTACAGTATCATTTTTATTTTGACAATCATATTTTTTAGAACTGGGTGGATTCACTCCCATAATTTGATTTTTTCAACCTAGAAGACAAAACATTTAGATAATGGATAACTTGGGTCTCTAGGGCAGAAGGACTGTTTGCAATGCATTTAACTGTACTGTGTCATACTCATTCCTTTGTTTCCTTCCAAAACAAATTGATGACGAATATGTGCTGCTCATCGTGCAGATCAATATTGTCCTTGTGTAGTGTTTGTCTTTGTCACATCTTTCCACAAATCCTCTTTCCCTTTCATTCATAAAACCCCTAACCCTCTTCCCCCAGACTGTGTGTTTTATTGAGGTGTGACTTAATTTACACCATAAATGGATCACACACTTGGTGGGGTGGTTGTGGTGAAAGTGACACCAACTCATTGCAGGCTCTTCTATTACCTAAGCAATAGCCCCCACTGGCCTCATTTACCCACCCACACATAAAATTGATCCATATTTTAGATATAGAAGAACATCAGTTGTAAGCATCATCATTCAGGCCTTGTGTTGCTCAAACGCTTGTCCACTCCAGACTTTGAATTCACTTTTAATGGGGGGGGAGAGGGCGGCATTAAAACGTTTGTAGAACACTGGTCTAGCATCATATCATTTCAGTTACTGTGATGTCATTAAGGTCAATGGGTATGTGATGTCACTTTCGCTACCACTGGCAGTAGCGGTACCAGATGGGGATTGTGCAGCAGGGGAGATGAAAAAAATATATACAAAAGGGACTTACCTGGAACGGTTGGCCGCCACCTGTCCTCCGTCCTCTTCCTTCTTCCTGTCTCCAGTCACGGTCGGCAGCAGGAAGCACCCAGGCACACAGGCTCCCCTGAGCCAATCAGAACACTGCCGTGCAGCGTTGTGATTGGTCCGAGCGCTGTGGTTCGGCGCTCAGACGGGAACAGGGAGCCTGTGCATGTTCCTCACCAGGCTGTGTAATGCAGCCTGGTGGGGAACATGCAAAGTGTGCATGACTGTTTGTTCGGCAATGACTGACTGCAAGGAAAAATAAAATGATAATAACGATAAGTTATTATCATTTTACTTTTACTTTTGAGCAGTGGGGCGACACTCCTCCGCCTTAGCGGAAGAGCCACCACTGACCACTAGTATATTTGTGAAACAGCGTCCAGGTCTTTGCAGTAAAAAACGTCCAAGAGACTTGACATATGCTGAGCATCCATTCCGTTAAAGTAATCATATGCTGGTGTACTTGTGAAAGAAAGATGGTCAAGTAATTAACATTAATGACGATCCATACTGCATTTATTTTCTTTCTAATTTAAAAAAATAACAGATGGTAGTATTACACATTTCAGTGGTAAGGGAGGGACATTCTATATATTTTTTTTTTTAAAGTAAAAAGAATTGCCTCTGTTTAAAATCTACCTCATGTTTTCCTTTGCCCCCAGAACCTCCCTGAAGGTAATAGCCATTTGCTTTGCCCACTCGTAGTGACCACTTTCAGCATGTTTCATGAGACAAACTGCGCGCGCTTCGTTCCCCTGTGAGCGGAAGCTACTCGGCGAGGAGAACGCCATCGCTGATCAGTAAATGGTCGGTGGTGTTCATTCAGTTTCAACAGGAAATGCAACATGAAAAGTCCAGTCGACAGGTTTATTGATTACACTTCACCGATGGCCGGCGCGCGCCAAGCACTCTGGAAATCCCCAAAGGTGATCATTAGCGCTGAGTAACTATGTCACTGAACATTACCACCATCAGCAGGCTGAGCCCAAGAAAAAAGCCGGGGGTTTTAAAATGGGAGTCTGGCTTGGAATTGATTCTTCCGCGAGTAAAAAAAAGTGCATTTTACAACTGAAATATTTTTATATATTTGACACTGCGCTGCTGTGAAGGAAATTGTGTCCCATCGCACTGCTCTCTGTTTGCTGTGTTAATAGCAATGATTTTCTGCTGGCGGCGGCATTAGTCTTGGCTGAGCTGCTTGGATACACTCTGCATTCACAGGCCTTCAAATATACCACCGGCGCTTTCTAAACGTGTCATTGGCCAGCAGGGTGCGATAAATCACACTACTTGACCCCGTGCGACTATTTATAGGAACATATAATTTGGCGGCGCCATTTAAGAAGGGCAGGTAGGAGCCGGGCCGCGCGCTCGGAGACCAGGCGCGTTCTGTGACGGAGGACGGGAAGTTTCTGCTCCAGCACAAAATCTGTAATACATAATGAGGTCAGCACACTCTGCCTCGAGGCCTAGCCGGCTCTGTTTTTCAGATCCTAATTTTGCTCTGAAAATTCGTCTCCGGTGTGCTGCGGAGGCTGCGGGCCCGAGGAAACGTGCATGTTTGTACCCCAGAACCTATGTTTTCGAAATTAGAGTCATTGATTTCGCATCGCTCAAAATCAGATAAGGAAGGAGCTTTTAGTTCATTTGAGCTATTCCGCCAGCCTGGTCATCATTTATTTTCAATGCAGGTTGTATGCTGTTTACATACAAAGCAGTCATTTCGGTATACTCCGTTCTTTCCCCTGCTGAGATTTTGCTTTATGTTTCGAGCAAGGTGAAGTTGACATTTTGTGGACTGCATCTCATCGCTGGTTTGTGATTTACTCTATGATGGCTGTCCTTTAAACTAGCTGGTACTAACTGGAACCAAGTCCCAACACCTTTAAGGACTGCACATGTTGAGCACCAGGACATCTCGATGCCAAAGGAGAGCATTGGTCTCAACCTGCTGGTCAGGAGAAGATTCAATCAGGGAGGTTAGTGCCCAAGCCCTTTCAAAGGTGCAGTGATCATACCTCTGAATCCATCTGCCTTTGGAGGATGTCACACACTCTATTCTATCTCTCGCCTGCAAGCCTTTTCCCTTTCACCAGCCACAGTGATGATGACTGCAGGCAGTGGCGGCTGCCACGTACCCGGGTGGCGAAGTGGGGGGACACAAAAAATAATAATAACAATAAAACGCTTACCTTGAGGCCCGACACAACGTCAACCTTCACTGGTCATCTCCCTTCCAGGCAGGCTCCAAAGCGGAACCAGGAAACTGCACTCACCAATCCTGGCGCTTCTCTCAGCATGAGAGGCGCATCAGGATTGGAGGGAGCAGCCTCTCGCAGCTCTACTAAGAGCACTGGAGGCCTGCACATTCTCTAACCCAGCTGTCTCAAACAGTACCGTAGCAATGTCAGGTGGTACCCAGTGCGGAAAATTTCTTGTCACCCCCAGCATGACAAAATGGCAAAAATATGTGTTTAAAGCACACTATTTTTGCCAATTTGTCACCCCCCTCAGTGATGACACTTGTCTACCCCGGCTTGGCAAAATGGCAAAAATATGTGTTTAAAACACATTTTCGCCATTTTGTCACCCCCCTCAGTAATGACACCCCGGGCAGCCCGCACCCACCGCACCCCCCTTCCTACGCCACTGGTCTAAAACAGCTGGGCTACAGAACTTTAAAATGCAAATGTCTGGCTGGCCGTCCCAAGACTGCCGGCCAAAGAGACATGCGCATTTTAAAGCGCAGTGCCACAGCTACCTGCTGCTGCCACTCAGCAGCACTGGCTCTGCCCCGTCCTGTCACTCAGTTCAGGATGGGGCGGATGATCAAAAATAAAATGGGAATAAATAAACTTTATTACTAAAAAGAACTGCTTTTTCCGTAAGTATTTTGTTGGTCTTTCCCTTTCAGGTCACTGCGTTTAAAAATGCACACATCTTAAATGAAAAATAAATGCAAGTTAAACTAATCAGTCAGAAATGCACTATTTTATGTTTTGAACCTCTGATTGGTTAATGCAGGACCAGCTTTAGCGCTGGTGGTGCCCTGTGCGACAATGTCTGTTGGCGCCCCCCCCATGACCACCTTTGCCACAGATTCCCTCACTAGCACCCTTTACCAGTGCCTCTCAAGTCTCCATAACCACTGTTTCTCAGATTCATTTAGTTTTATAGCACCACTCATACCAGTGTAAAGTGTCAGAGCACTTTATACCACACACACATTGCACAGAGACAATCATATGTGTGTAAATCAGTGTATAGGAAATGTTACATCAGACAGTACTACAAGGTGTAGAGTAGGAGTGGCACGTCATCGATAATGGTAGGCAATATTGTTAAATTTCTTATTTAGGAAAGGCACATATTGGGAATTTAAAATGCAACATCATTGTTAAGGGTTCTCTTTCATAATAAGAATTGTTTTCTACCCAAATGAACCCTTTTCACAAGATTAGGATAATGAAAGACTGGGCAAAAAACATATAGCTCTAACATATATCTTGCAGTTTACATGCAGCTCTAGGATGACAGTTAATAGCTCAATGTTCTATATTTGGATTTTGACGTTTAAACGACCAGTAACAAAAGGAGCTCTCTGACAGAAGCAGGAACCCACTGACCTATTTACATTCTATGCACTTCGTTATCTGCATGGTACACGTTCTTAGCAGCAGGCATTTTAACCCTCTGCGCTACCTTAGGATAAGTCAAAATTTCCACTAGACAAACCTCTGGTCTCTTTCCAGGAAGACGATTAAGCACAGGACTTCTCTTGACATTTTAATTGATGTCTGAAAGTTTCTGGAGGCCAGGAACGGGCAGTGCTTTTAAAATGATTATATACATTTTCAAAAATGACGCCCCACCCCAAGTCAACGCCCGGTGTGGTCGCACCGATCACACTTCCCTAGAGCCAGCCCTGAGTTATAGAAATCAATGCAAGTGTCTGTGTGTGTGCAACCAGGGAGTCACAGAATGAAGTCCTGTTCAACACAGTGGTGATAGTGACTTGTGTGTTAATAGTGCTATGAGGTTCCAGCCTGTGACAGAAGGCACTGTGAATATGTAAGCCATTACCTTTCGAAAATAAAAAATCTGTGCAACTACGAAGCCTCGAATTACTCCGTCAATTAAAGATATATACTGACCTTTACATTTGGTGATGAACCAATCGGACACATTTATTATTATTTCAGACATCAGGAACCCTGGAGAGATTTGTTTCTTGCTTAGCTATCTATCCCCCTCCTCGGCTTTACAGCACAGGAGACCCCTCCCTTCCATTACAAATAAGATATCTCAATTGTCCATTCTGGGACAGTTGTATTTAAACAAAAATTGGAGAAACTTTTTTTCTGAAATGAATAAAGAATGGGCATGTTGTTCCCACTTCGACCTCTTGTTGGCACTGTGTATGCTTCCAAAATCCCAACCGCACTCATTACACACAGGCATACCCATGCATGAACACACACAAACACAAGAACAAACTTGCCAAATACAGTCACAGACAGTCACAGCAGAGGTACACAAACACACAAACTCCCACACAACTATTTAAGGAGTGGAGGGTAGACTACTAGGGATAACTGGACGTTGCACCAAATACCCTGCCACTCAGCAGCTTTTATAGCCCTTTAGTTTTTAGCCTCCCTGCTCTGCAGCTTCGCTATCAGTTGGTACTTCTGCTGAGTTGGCACTTCACATGCAGGAAGATAGGATTGGTGTTAGAGATAGGGAAAGAGCCAGGGAACAGCTAGAAAGATTAAACAGATACAGGGGTGGAGGAGGCGAGAAATGGAGGGTAGTGTGGACGTGAAATGGAGCTGGCAAGAATGATTGTGGCTGATTGTAGAGGACCCTCAGAAGATCTCTGGAGATTCTCTTTTTTGTGCTTGAGTGCTGTGGGGTGACGCATCTTTTGCATTGAAACTTCATACATCGACTGACGGAACCATGCATAAGTAAAAACATTTAGATGGGGACCAATTAGTGCCTGTAGCTGATATAATTCCACATCCTTGTCTTTAATAAAATCTAAATTTCCTAGTTAAAAGCTAGGAAAATCCCAATTTGACAGAGCACATTTGTTATTTCTGGTGATGCAATGTGATCAAACATACATAAATGATGCTACACTGTGCAGGGGGACTTGCTAACACCCAGGGTATTTGTACTAGATGATGGGCGTCCAAGTTAAAATCCTGGAAGATTGAATCCACCTGACTTCCAGTACCTTCTCATGAAATAAATGTACACATCATTAATCTCAATCGGACTTATTTACATCGTAAGTTGTTTTCTGAAAATGTGGACTGGATCTGTCCCTCCTGGACCTATTTTGGACACCCTTATACCAGATACAGTGTGGTCAATGGCCTTCAGAGAACATTATCTATACGTTGTGTTTTCCGTCAACAATCATATGATTAACCGACAAGAAACACTTAGATATCACTTAATATCATTGGGGACATCGTGTAATCATTTTTTTGTCAGCAGTATTTTGAATTTGTCAGAAATATAGGAGAGATCACAAAAACAGACCTTAATGTTTGACTTAACTGTCAGTGGCAAAAGGTGTGAGCAGTGTTTGAATTTGTTAGCAATACATTTCTCAGTGCTCGATGTTAGCCTCATATTGCATCATGTAATATATGCTTATTTTTCCCCTTTGGTATTTCTATGAATAATATTTTGCACAGCAAATTCAAATATTTGACCAAATATTCAAATACTGCTGACACAAACATGTTCTGTGTTCCAGTCGATATTGCTAATAAGTTTAAATACTGCTGACTCAAAAGTTATTCAGCGTATAATGCCTATTTCCTTTTAAATTTATGAGACACAAAGCAACTATGTTTTTGAACACAGTAGCACTCAAAAAGGCAGATGCTGGCATTAAAGAAAACTCAGTATAAATGTTACTCCACAATATGACTTTTTAGCTTTTACCATGAGAAGGTGAGTTCATTTTTTCATTCTATTTTTTCCCTTTTTATTTTATATGGCAGTATTGCCAATTAGTTGTGTCCCAAAGTTGTACGATATGAAAGGGTACATATTACACTTTGCCTCTCTGCACTTGGGGTTTAGGTAACCCCACAGTAGTGCCTGCAAAATTCAAGTACCATAGGCGTATAACAAGCCTCACGGGGCTGCTTACCTCAGCCGCACAGAGAAGGGTCACTGGTTGTATTCCCTCTCTATCTGCCCCAGGAACCATTAATCCACACGGTAACGCTCCGTATTTGACAGCGCCATTTGTTGTAAGTTAACAACACTCCAACTCATGATACTTTAAATGTGCTCAGA
This sequence comes from Triturus cristatus, assembly GCF_964204655.1. Taxonomy (NCBI): domain Eukaryota; kingdom Metazoa; phylum Chordata; class Amphibia; order Caudata; family Salamandridae; genus Triturus; species Triturus cristatus. The sequence goes on along the minus strand of NC_140593.1, from coordinate 486,815,398 downwards.
TATGTGTGCTACCCAGGGCTTTAAGTGGGCCTGGTCTTGCCGGTGCTGAGCCCTGGCAGTTCTTAAAAGCAAGTGCCGGGACGGGCCCTATCGGGCTCGCCACTTCTGCCCTCACCCTCAGGTTGGAAAAGAAGATCTTAACTCTGCAGCAGTACCACTGCTCAAAGACTTTGATGTAACTTCAGAGACTCGTTTTAGTTCTTTCACAGCCTCATCATTTCAGAACTGAAGATTTTCAATATTATATACAACAAAGCCATAGCTGTTACATATTTATTATATGGCACTAACAGTCATTGACAAAGCCAATAACCCTGGCTTGTTGTAGGTGTAATGTTACTTGTTGTATTATATATCTGGATGCAATGACAGAAGCAGAAAAATACCAGTGGGGCAGCAATCTATGCTAAGCACAGATTTTGTATCTCATGTGTTTTTAAGCCGCGCCCTAAATTGCATCGGCCACGCCCCTTTGAGAGACCCCCCAGTTTTTTCATCCCACTTAAGACCCTGGTGGTACCGTATGTGTTACCTAGCTGGCTATTTTTTAAGGCTTAGGAGACAGTGGAAAATATTTCTAGGCTAAGCATAAAACATGGTACCCGCTTGTATTGCCTGATGTAAAGAGTTTGCCTCTGTTAATAGTTTTTATATAGTGCTGCTCGTATAGCAAAGAGCAGCAGATCATGCGCTATGACTTTTTTATTGTAGCAGGGGCGTCTTGAACACAAGCTTTTGTACAGGGTACAATGTGGTGTACATGGTTGAGTTGAGATCAGGTTACAGAAACAAGCATCTCACAGTCAAGAGATCTGTGAGCAAGTGATTCAGTAAACTCTGGTTGTACAGCTGGTTGTAATATAGCCATGTTACACACCCTTAAATAATGAGGAAGAAAGACCCAAAGTTTGCTCAGAATCATGCAATCATAGCTCAGAATCATGAAATCATTTTAAGGCTAAGTGCCCAAGCCAGGATTTGAACCAAGGCCTCCGGGCTTTAAAGACAGAAATGTAGCCATCATGGCACCAGTAAGAGAACAGGTGCACTGTCCCATTCTTTGAGCCAGGTGCACATTTCAAAAGATCCGTAGGGCAGCCACAAACTAGCAGTTGCCCTGAGGTCAGTACATTTCTTGAAAGACTGAGTGGCTGCTTACACACGCCTCCATATTTCATAGTGCAGGCGGCAACCACTTGTACTTTAAAGAGGGAGAGAGATCCCCCTGCAGGAAAGTGTATGAGTGACTGCACCCTTCTGCACAGGGATTTCTGCAGGGTACATGGAACCCACTCTGCCCCCTCAAGAGTACTGCCCTCAGATGAGGCACTAAAAATTTGCCTCCTTTTGTGGAGTATTGTCTGTGCACCTCCTAGGGGCATGCTTGCCTCTACGCCTGCATCCTTAGTAGGATGCAGGCACAGAGGCAAAGTGATTACCTCATTAGCATGGGGCCACACCCCATACAAGCAAGGGAAGGCCTTTTCAAGAAAGTACAGTCTCTAAATGAGTGCCAGCACTATCAGTATTACCAAAGTGCTCTGGGGTGCACAAAGCTAGTGTACACCTGCTGTGCCCCCTGGCACTATGCATAATACGCATGTTGAATTGTATGATGTTCTCATCTGTCTTTGTTGCATGTACCTGAAAATAGAAGTATGTCAAGTTGCCCTACTTGCACTAAAAACAGACACCATGAACCCTTGGTGAACAGTAGCGAAGCTAAGCCAGCAAATAGTCCTGGCAATACTGCTAATTTTTTTTAAAGTATTCAAAGTGCTGTTAGCTAGAAAGACAGTGTAGGGCCTGGCCCTTTCATCAAGGTCACCCCCCAAACGTTTTGCCTTTACCCCCCACTTTTTTTCTGAATTCATCTTTTTTGGGATTAGGACTCTTTGCCCTTTACCACTGCTAACCAGTGCTAAAGTGCTTGTGCTCTCTCCTTGAAACATGTGAGAATTGACTTATACCCAATTTGTATATTTAATTTACTTTTAGGTCCCTATTATAGTGGTTGTACACGTACCCAGGGCATGTAAATTAAATGCAACTAGTGGGCCTGCAGCCCTGGTTGCGCCACCCACCCAAGAACCCCTTTAAAAATGTCTTAGGTCGGCCATTGCAGCAAGTGTGTGCAGTTTTAAACTGCCATTTTGGCCTGGCAAAATAAAGCTTTTACTAGTCCCAAGCCTTCCTTTTTAATACATATAGGTCACTCATTGAGTAAGCCCTGAACAGCCCAGAGGGCTGGGTGTGGTTTATTTAAAACGTTGAACATGTACTTTTGAGTTTTATATGTCCTGGTAGTGAAAAACTCCTATATTCGTTTTTCACTACAGCAAGGCTTGCCTCTCCCATAGAATAACACTAGAGTTACCTTGTTACATTTAATAAGCTGTCATTTTCAAATGGGAACAGGTAACCTGTTCATGTTTGGTGGTTTGGAATAGCAATGAATAATCCTGTCTTATGGCAAAGTTGGAATTAAAATTAGAATTTTGACAATGCCACTTTTAGAAAATAGCATTTTTCATCCTTAGCCATTTTGTGCCTTTCTCTGGGTCACATGACTGCATGTAGCTGGCACTTGGGCTTTGTGTATTCCTCCTAGACAGCTGTACACAATAGAGAGTTTAGGTGTGCCTGGATGGTCCATCACTGGCAGGATGGGAAGTCGGAGTTGGGCACAGCCCTAGTACCACTTGAATAGGCTGTGTCCTTCCCCCACACAAAGGGCTGCATTCCCCCTGTAGTTAGTCCGAACCAGAGCAGGGAAGGCAGGAAGCGTATAATGCCTAGGGAGCATGTCTTGAGTGATGTAATATGTGAGGTCATAAACAGTGATTTGCGGGGGTGTAAGTTATAGCTAGCTCAGGTAATTATAACTGCTGAATTTCTATGGTTTGGTACAAGTGAAAATTGAGCCTAACTATAATGTCCCAGTAATCTTTGGTTTTTTAAGTGAATTTCTATGGTCTTTTAAGTAGCAGTCGCGCTTGCAGAGTGGTGGAGAAAGGGGACGTGGCCTCCGAAGACCTCTCAGCAATCCTGCTGTGTGGGACTTACTGGAGGTAACAGGATGGGTTCATGGCACCCAAGGATCCTAAACATCAAAGGGGACTTCATCCCCCAAGCAGTATTGTGCTTGGAAGTGTGTATGCAGAGTGGTGGAGAAAGGGGGCATGGCTTCCGAAGGCCTCTCAGCAATCCCGCTGTGTGGGACTTACTGAAGGTACCAGGAGGCATTGTTCACCCCCAAGGACCCTCAGCAGCCAAGGGGACTTCATTCCCCAACCAGAAGTGTGCCAGGAGGTACGTTTGCAGAGAGGTGGAGAAATGGGATGGGGCCTCTAATGACCTCTCAGCAATTCCTCTGTGTGGTACTTACTGGGGTAACAGGAGGGGTTGTTGGCCCCCAAGGACCCTTAGAAGCCAAGGGGGCTTCAACCCCCAGCTAGCAGTGCACCAGTAGGTGCATTTGCAGAGTGGTGGTGAAGGGGGGCGGGGCCTCTGGTGATTTCCCCTGGCCAGCATTTTTTTCTTTTATTTAACTTTTATTAGGAGAGAGGGGTGCGTTTTCCCCCTTTCCCCTGGCTGATTTTGGCCCTGGGGACCCATCCCCTAGGGCCTGGCCTGTTATATGGGAGAGGGGGCAAGTGGGCCCCCTCCCTTCACCGATTGCAGCCCGGGAACCCAATCTCTTGAGACCCAGTGTTTTATTTTGATTAAATAGGATTGGGAAAGGGGACCATGTGGCCCCCCTTCCCAGGCCAATTTCGGCCTTGGGACCCCATCACCAGGGGCCTGGCTGCATAGGTGAGTGAGTATATGTATGAGTAAGTGAGAGGGTGTGTGTGTATCTGTATGGATAAGTGGCTGTGTGATTGAATCTATGGGCGAGTGACTATGTGTGGGAGTAGCTCTGTGGGTGACTGACTCAGTGTGTGAGTGGCTGTATGGGTATATGATTCAATATGTCAGTGGCTGTATTAGTGACTGAGTGGGTGTATGAGTGGGTGTATGGGTGAGTGAGTGGATGTGTGTAGATCTATGAATCAGTGAATGGGTGTGCAAGCACTGATATGGGTCTGTGAATAGGTCTGTGAATTGTTGTGTGGGACTGAGAATGGGTGTATGAAAGATTCTAAGGGGTGTGAGTGTGCACGTCAGTGATTCTGTGGATGATTTCATCAGTGATGTCATTTGAGATGTCATGAGTGATGTCATAAGTGATGTCACTGACCATGTCATGAGTGATGTAATATGTGAGGTCATAAGCAGTGCATTGCGGGGGGCGCAAGTTATGGTTAGCTCATCTAACTATAACTGTTGAATTTCACTGATTTTGTACCAGTGAAATCTGGGCCTAACTATAACGTCCCTGTAAACTTTTTTTTTTCAGTGAATTATTGCGTTTTAAAAAAATGCTATGGTTTTTTCAGTAGTAGTCATGTTTGCAGAGTGGCGGAGAAAGGGGGGCCTCCGACCAGTTCTCAGGAATCCCGCTGTTAGGGACTTACAAGAGGTACCAGGAGTGCTTCTTGGCACCCAAGGTCCCTCAGCAGTAAAGTGGACGTCATCCCCCAACCCGTAGTGTACCAGGAGCCATGTTTGCAGAGTGTTGGAGAAAAGGGGTGTGGCCTTCAAAGACCTCTTAGCAATCCCGTTGTGTGGGATTTACTGGAGGTAACAGATGGGGTGGTTGGCCCCCAAGAACGTCCTTGGGGACTAATCACGCCTCCTGTTACCTCCAGTAAGTCCCACACAGCAGGATTGTTGAGCGGTTGTCAGATGCCACGCCCCCTTTTTCCACCACCTCCAGACATGCTGCTGGTTGGGGGATGAACTCCCCTTGGCTGCTGGAGGTTCTTGGGGGCCAACAAGACCTCTTGTTAGCTTCAGTAAGCCCTACACAGCGGGATTGCTGAGAGGTGGTCAGAGGCCATGCCCCCTTTCTCTACCACTCTACTTGCGACTACTATCTAAAAAGACCTAAGGGGTGTTTTGCCTGTAAATCAAGGCTATACCTGAACCCCATTTTTCTTAACTGTTTGATTCTATTGGCCCCCCCATGCATTTTTGGATATTCTGTCAATTCCAAAGCATGTCAATTTGGCAACATCCTGCTGAGAAAATGTCTTGCTACGGGGTAGGTAGCGTCCACTTTTCTAATGCCCCTTTGATGCTCCAAAATGCTATTCCTTAGAGGAAAAGTGGTACTCCCCACATACATCAAATCACAGGGACGTTTTAATACATAGATACAGTAATCTGATGAGCAAGTAAGAAACTGCTTGATAACTCTCTTCTGGACCAATGTGATCTAAACTCACTCGTGTTGGAAATATGCTTACATGCACTGATCACATTTAAAGAAGACCTTAGATTTTACAAACCATCTCCTCTAGAATGTCTTGCCATAATAGCTGTGGGTCAAAATATCTGTACAACACACACCGGATGTGTGTTGTACAGTTTAGCACACATGCAATGTGTCAAGCGTTGGGAGAAATTACTACACTTCTTCTGTTTAACGTCATGTCTAATAAGGGCCTGATTATGAGTCTGGCGGTATAAGTTCTGACTGCCCTATTAGGACTTTGGCAGTTGGACCCCCATTCACCGCTGCAACTGCCTGGCAGTCCTGCAGTGGCTGCGGGCCACTATATGCTTGGTGGTGCCCTGAGGCACTGCCAAGGATAATATGACTCTCCTCACCACCAGCAGAGTCATGGAGGTTCCCCTCTTGCTCCTGTGCATGGGAGTGCAGTCAGGGGGTGCACATGTTGTGCCTCCCTGTAGTTCTGCACCTCAGTTCCTGCATGGGAAGGAATGCACAACATGGTGCATTCCTTCCCGTGCAGGAACGTGCACAGGCAGAGCCTTTTAACAGCACCGCCATGAGACCACCATGCCGCCCGCCCACCAGACCACAAAATTACCTGTAATCTGGCAGGCAGGGGGAGCGACTCTTGGCAGTGCGGGGGCGCGGCAGTGGTGTGTCACCCGCCCGGCCATTAGTCGTAATCAGGACCTAAGTGGTTAAAAAGGTTTGAAAATAATTCTTCAATCAAAACAAACAAAAATGCCAAAAAGTGAGCATTTCTTTCTCATATCATATACCACATGTGTAGGCTGGTATTGCCCTCCCTTCTGTACATAAATGGAGGTGACTACCATATTTGTTTGCTAATAATTTTTGACACTGGGGACTCGCTATAGTCGGAGCATTTCTCATTTTGGTATAAATATTTTGCAGTGTTTTCTTGCTAAGTTGATACACAGAGTACAGTACCACATGCAGAAAATAGAACCTCAGTTGCGGTGCTCTGACTGCATGACTAGGTGTAACAAATCATTTCCTGCTGCAAATGCATTACAGCTGTCATCATTTTCAAAAAGGGAAGATGACAAGTAGGACCCTTGGGGATTGTATTTGAAAAGCGTGACATTGCTCCGGAAAATGATTTAAAGATGCAACATTGACTCTTCTCCTTTTCGTCTACGCTCTTTAAAAACATTCCTTAGCATATGTTTTAACGTTAGAGTAATGCAAGTGTAATAGTGGAGGGACATAGGATTTGACCTTCAGGCAGTTATCCATAGGACTTGCTGGTCAGGTCATCTGGCATTTTCGTCCTGATTGGATAATTCATTTAAATGTACAGAGTTACATACAAAACAGAAGCTCGTCTTGGTTTTGAGCCCAAGTTTGTTTAGGCCTGACTGAGACACAGAAGGTGCTGCCTTGGACTGTAATTTGGAATATCGTAAATGGAATATCGAGTGGCCAAAATATTGTAAACCAAAATATCGAGGAACTAAGGACCAGGAGGGTGGTATAGATTTACTATATACTCCACATCTATGTGCTTGAAGCTACAAATGTTACCACAGTATGTATAAAAAGAGTCAGGTAAAGACATACTTACATGTCGATATTTTGGTCATTGATATTTTGGCCACGATTTTGTGACTACTTGATACTCCTACTGCACATCTCAGATTCACACAACTGTCCAGCATGCCTCATGTTTTCTAAAAAATCTAAATAAAATACAAGAGCATTTATACAAACTGTTAGACCTCTCAGCCATAGGGTGGTCTTCCCCCAAACATTTTGCCTACTTACCTCCATTTTTGTGCTGAAATTAGTTTTTGTCTGCATTAGGAATCTGCATACTTTATGATCGCTAAATAGTGTTAAAGTGCATGTGCTCGTGCCCCTAAACATGGTTTGATTAGCTTACACCTGATTGGCATATTCTATTTATTTATAAGACTCTTGTAGAAAGGTATACCATATACCCAGGGCCTGTAAGTTAAATGTTACTAGTAGGCCTGAAGCACGTATTGTGCCGCCCACTTAAATAGCCCTGCCTTTGAAATCTGGATGCAGTTTTAAGCTGCCAATTCGATTTAGTAATATAACCTCCTTGCCAAGCCTTAAACACTCCTTTTATTGCATATAGGTAAACCCTAATGGTAGGCCTCAGGTAGCTAATAGGGCAGTTTGCATTGTAACTAAAAGGTTGGACATGTATTTTTAATTTTTATATGTCCTGGTAGTGAGAAACACCAAAATTCGTTTTTCACTACTGTGGGACCTACCCCTCCCATAGGATTACATTGGTGATTGCTTATTACATGTATGAAGCTTTCCAGTTGGGAGCAGGTAGCTATGTCATGTTTGGTGTCCATGACATTGTAAGGATAAATCCTCTTTAATGGTAAAGTCAGATTTTTCATCACCATTTTGAACATGCCACTTTTAGACAGTTGCCATTTTTTTAGCCTAAGCCCTTTGTGCCTGCAGCCTGCCTGTGGTCACGTGACTGGCTGTAACCGACAGTTAGACTTTGTGAAGTTTTCCAAGACAGTCACAGTCGAGTGATTAGATGTGCCTAAATGGGCCATCTGCTGACAGGATGGGGAGGCGGAGTTGAGCACAGCCCCACTTGCAACTAAAAAGAGTGAGACCTATCTTCACACAAAAGACCTAACACCTCCACATTGTTAATGCAACCATCTTGGAGCCAGGGCAGGGAAGGCAGGAAATTCCATGCACTTCAGACAACCTTTCTAGAAGTGTCTCTCACCTTCCAGAGGAAGGGCAGCAATGATACAAATAGGACCTTAAAACCCACCCTTCAGTTAACTTCTGGACCTGCAGAAGGACTCTCAGAGGACTGTCTGCTGCTGTGACCTGCTGTTCACTCTGCAAGCCTGCTTTTCTGTACCTGGAAGTACTGCTTTGCTACCTGGAGTCTGCATTGAACCCTCAGAGGACAGCCCTGCTTCTTCACCTGAACCCAGGACTACCAGCGTTCCTCCAAGGGATAGTTTGCTGGCCTCCTGCTAAGAGCCACAAGGACATAAAAGGCTCCCACAATCATGAAACCGCGCTTGGACCCAGCCTGAGTGAGTCCTGAACCTCCCAAGGGGTGGCTGACCAGTATTGGACCCTTGGTATTGGTGCTAAAGGTGCCCAGATAGCCAAATCCCAAAATGAAAAATTCAGACCAGGTGGAGACCGGGACCAATCTGCTCGCCTGTCTGCCCGAGGTGCATCACTGGTCGGATTGACAGTTCAATCAGCAACAGATTGTGGCTTTTGCTTGACCAGGGCTCATACCCCAGTCAACCAACAATCCAATTTCTCTCACACACAAGGGCTTTTGGTTAGAACTATTCATTCGTTAGTCTATTCAAGTGTCAGTCACATTTTGCTTCTGCTAAACACATCATGGAGCAATGTATCAGTCTACTTCATCCATTGTCTTGCGCTGGGACTGATGGCTTTTTATTAGATCATAGGTGCAAATCCATGTGAAAAAAAGTATGTTTAAGTGCGAGGGCTGGTGTGCCTGGGCTGCTGGGCTATTTCTTTTTTTTTATATGTTTGCCATTTCTGTTTTTGTATATTGCATATATGAGCAAAGTAAAAACAGAAACATTGGATGCTTGCCTTCACCTGACCTATTAGCTTTGTCTTTGCTTGTTTGTCTTTCAGCGGCTGGTAAAGTGTGTATGATTAAAAATGAGTATTGGTAACCATGACCCGTATATTCTTCAATAACAACATTTGGTCTAGTTTGAGATAAGCAGAAAGCAAGTCTGAATGATCAGTTTTCAACCGTTTCCTGAACCTCTTACAAGTGGATTTAAATTCCAAGGGCGGGTTAAAGGGGTTCTAAAGCATGGTAACTAATTCACCCAATGATGTACCTATGTGAATCACCCTCTAGCAGGATTCTTGGGTAATGGCGCATCAGTAGCTGAAATATAAAAATAGTGGTGGGCGCTATTTACCAGGGGTGTCAGGGCAAGGGGAGGGGGAGGGGGGTCAGGGGAGCATGTCAATAAAATAAATAATAAAAAAAAAGACTTACCTTCAGGCCAGCCCACTGGCTGGCCACCACCCCTCAGTCCGCTCGCTGCTGCCTCTCGCTTCTCGGAAGCAGGAACCAGGAACCAGGAAACACCCAGGCTCCTGACTTCCCTATCAATCACAATGCTGCAAGCAGCACTGTGATTGGTCTGATCACCGTGGTTCGGCACTCAGATGGGTAATGGGGGCCTGGGCATGTTTTACAACCAGGCTGTAATGCAGCCTGGGTGCAGAACATGCAAAGTGCGCATGACTGTTTGGCCAGCCCAAGACAGGCCAAACAGTTATGCGCACATTAGAGTGGAGTAACCACTCCTTCTCCTGGCCCATGCTCCGGCAGTCCAGCCCCGCCATCACCAGGAAACGGAAAATTAAAATGATAATAATGCTGGTTATTATCATTTTAGTTTTCCATTAAATACTGCTCGCAGAGCAGTGGGGCGATACTCCTCCGCCTTAGCGGAGGAGCCTCCACTGCATAAAAACAGTTTCCTAGTGGGAAAACCAAAATGCAACTGAGACAGGTAACATTATGTCATTGACTGGCTGCATAAATATACTTTGATGCTCTTTTATGCTTTAAAACAATCATTATTAATTACATCTGCTCCACATGGGTTTTGAACACTTATTGGCTACGATTGAAAATATTAACTGCAAAAACATTAATGTTGTTAGTAGTTTTTTATTTTTCACCAGAATGCATTCTTTTTTATAAATGAAAAGAGGAGAACTGTGTTTTCATTTAATTGGGAAGAGGGCCCTACATACCCCATACTTCACCCACTGGACTCCCGTTTCATTCGTACCGCTGTTTCCATGAATTGATTCATCCTTTCTATTTTCACTTGACCTCTCCTTTTTTTTTCTTTAACAACTGACCCCACTCGCACTTCACTCACTTCAGTGGAGCCATTTAAAGGATACTGTGTATTTGTCCCACTAAGACATTTTTTGCTCCAGATTAAATTGTATTCAACGAAAATGATCCAATGTTGACATGAGTTCTGCAATCCAGCCTGCACCGGCTGCACTAAAACCAGGCCCATCCCCAGCAAAGAATTCTCCGCAGCTGGTGCAACTTCCTGCCGCTCTAGCCAATGGCACGGTCAGTCACTCAAAGCCTATCTGTTTAAATCTCCCCTCTGCTCGCATGCACTGCAATGTGAGCCTTCGAGTTCAGAGATGGACAGTGAGGACCAAACAGGGAATTAAAGTGTCAATGTGCGGGGGAGCGCGCGGCGGCAAGATGGCGGCGACCTGAGGAGCTCCATAGTGCCGAGCTACGTTTTCTCCCGAAGGGTTCCGGTTTTCGCAACACAGCTGTTCGCAAAGGAGCGCCCATGCATCGGAAGTTGCCAGGAATGTGTGGCCACGTTTTTATCTGGGTTTGTGGTCGATTAGACTCCTTTTTTTAACATCGTTATTTTTTTTTTTGCTTCAGTGCCTCCAGTAATTGCGGCCGCCATTTTGTGCTTTCCTGCTGCAGCGCGCTATTAACAGTTATGTCGCCTTCCTCAAACCCAACATATTGAGCGTTATGGCACTGCTCCTATTTCAGCATTCAAGATGTTTGTGACAAAAAGCTACTTCTCAGCGTTTTAAAAGCCTGTGCTTCTATCTACATGGAATTTTTTTTCTCCTGTCATGATCTCGGTATTCCTCCTTCCTCTGCGTCAATTTTAGTCAGCTGATGTTTTGGTCGTCTTCTGAAACTAGCTTGATATAAGGCATATATCCTTGTTTTTTTTATAGTGCCTTATCATCGCACACAGTATAGTTTTACTGAATACTGTTTGTAACGATCCTATTTATATGGCTTTGGTTTTACAACTTTTTACAAGCCTGCTTGTTGCATCTTCCCTTGGCTTCTGCTAAGTTGTGGCATTTTCTCTGATAAAGGCCCTTTTCGTGCACAATGTTTATGTGAGCTGCTGGCTCATTACCTCTCAACCTCTGCTTGACTTAATTTATGGAGACTTTGTCATCTTTTCTTGGCCTATACAAGTGGTGTTTCTTGTCCGCCTCACTTAACCTTTTTACCATGGAGCATTCGCAGTCTAACAAATCTCATGGGGGTGCAGGTGCTTCTTCTGGTGGTCGCAAAGAATCAGCAGTTAACACTAGTAAGCGACTTAAAAAGGATCCTTCCTCTACCATCTAAATCACCTCTTCCCCCTCACATTAGAGGATATCATGGATGAACTGCACCTCATTCGTCCTTTTATGTCGGACACCACCGCTACCCTTCAAAGAATTGAAGAGAAGTGGTCTGGCCTTGATTTAAGACTTTCTGATGTTGAACAAAAGATAAGCGACGCACAAGATGTCATTGCCAAGGTCGACAGTCTCACTAAAGAAGTTAACCAACTCAAGAAAACTACAGAGGACTTGGAAAATCAAAATTGGCGTAATAATCTATGCATTTATGGAATTCCTGAAGGTTCAGAAGGTTCTGACATGATCTCCTTCCTGAAATCTCAAGTCTTGCAAATTGCTGGCCTTCCAAAATCAATGGACTTCAATATTCAAAGAGCGCACAGACTAGGGCCTTAGAATGCATCTTCCTCTGCTACACCTAGAGGTATCATTGCATAGTTCTTGCTGTATTCTGACCTTATGACAATCCTTAATGCTGCCAAACAACATAAGCAGATGATATGGTCTAGTCACAAAATCTTTTTTAGTCAGGATGTCTCTAAACCCACAGCTAACAGACGTAAGGAATTTCTCGACCTCAGACCAGCCTTGAAGTCCATGAATGCTCGGTACGGCCTTATACACCCCTGCTTCTTTAAAGTGACTTATAAAGACAGAACATATTCATTCGAGGATCCAGCTGACCTTCGGAAGTTTATCCACACTCATCGAGGAGAACTCATGGAATTTAGCAAACATTGAATGTCTTGTAATCTGTTTTTCATGCTTAATTCTATCCTTTTAGGTTCAATGTATTGTGTCTAGTATGTTAATTCTTATGTAAGTTTCTTATTAATTTCTTTTAGGTTCTCCCTGTGCTGTTCTGTTGTTGAAGATTCATGACTCCACCGTCCTTTTGTCTATTTTGTCTGACTCATCTCGTTGCTTTGTTCCCTAATGTCTGGTAAGTTCCCTTCCTCCTGTTTTAAATCGTTTACCATCTATTCGGAGTTTTTCTCCCTACCTTTTTTTATTGTCTTGGTATAGTTGACTTGTTTTCTCTCGGTGCTCTTCCCGGTGGAGTGGTCATCTTGGTCTCAGTCGTTTCCCCCTCCCACATTATTGTCCTTTTTTTCTTGATTGTTATGGCTAAAGCCACTTGGCTTTCCGTCATCTCTTCTTTTCTAACTTTTCCCATGCAACTGTTTTTCCTTCCTCTATTGTTCTTCCTTCCCTCCCTTTTCCCTTCTCTTCTCCTTTTCTTGCTGTATTCTCCCTTTCCTTTTCCCTCTATTCATCTTGGCCTGTTCCTGTGGTGGCCATATGGTTCAATTTCTTCTCCCCTTACTGTCCCTTGCTATCTTCATCTTTCCATCCTTTTTTTATCCTTATATTCTTTTCTCTTCCCCTTTTTTGACTTCTCTTCACCTTTAAGCCTACTCGTATTCAAATTCCAAGAATGAGTGGTCTTCGCGTTATCTCATGGAATGTCAAAGGTATTCGCAACCCTGTTCAAAAACGTGTTTTATCACATTTAGCTAGATTAAAATGTCAAGTTGCATTGTTGCAAGAAACGCACCTTAATTTACAAGATCTGTCTTCACTGCGTAAACAATGGGTAGGAGAAGCTTTCTGCTCCCCGGCAGTGAACAAATAAAATTGAGTTATTATTTTGTTTCATAAGTCGTTAAATGTTCAGTTACAAAATGAGTTTCATGATAATAATGGCAGATGGTTGTTTTTAAATACTACTGTTATTAACATACAACTTTCCTTTTCTAATGTTTATGGCCCTAATGGCATTGATTTAACCTTTTGGAATGAATTGTCCACACTTCTTTCTTCTCAAGCGACTGATGATTTAATTGTGGGCGGTGATTGTAACCAACTCATGGATCCCTTTTTAGACTGGAAATCACAAACCAGATATGTTCCCAATAAGATGCAGAAATCCTTTTATAGAGCTATCTCTTCCAGAGGCCTAATAGATTCCTGGAGAATATCTCACCCTGACACACTGGAAATCTCCTTTTTTTCTCCTGTTCATACATCTCCCTCCCGTATTGACTATATTTTTCTCACTCAACACGCTTTCCAATTCATGACTAATTCAGAAATAGGCTCCATTCTTATTTCAGACCATGCCCCCGTTATTCTGGGCATGGACTACCCCTCACCTTCTCCCCCCCTGGGTGCTGGCGCTTTAATAACTCTCTCCTCCTTGACTCCCAGTTTATTGAGCAATTCACGCCTTTCACGGAGGAATTCTTTCATAATAACCTTCATTCTACTTCTCAATTTCACTTTATTTGGGATGCCTTCAAGGCTGCCGCCAGAGGCTTTATTATTGACTTCGTATCTCGAAAAAGGAAAAAAGCCCTTTCACAGTCATCTCACGTTCTTAAACAAATTAAAGAGCTTGAACATCTATATTTCACCACAAACTCCACTGATACACTATCTTCTCTTATCAAAGCGAAAATGCAATATAACAAGCACTCCTGGGACTCTGCGTGTAATAATCTCATCAAATTCAATGCAAACATGTATGGAGGGCAGAACAAAGCAGGCAAATCCCTTGCAAATTATCTTAAAATCAAAAAGCAAAAATCCAAAATTATAGCTATTACTGATACCCATGGAATTGGTCAGTCCACTGATGATAAAATTCTTGATTGTTTTGTCAAATATTATTCTTCTCTTTACACTCCAGAATCCAGTCCTTCTTCTGCACAAATTGACTCTTTTTTCAATCTATCCCCAAATCCCCCGATAATCTTACAGATCTTTCATCCCTAGACATTCCTATCTCAGAAAAGGAAATAATCCAGGCCATTACTCTCCTACCCAAAGACAAAACACCCGGTCTGGATGGCTTTACTGTTCGATTTTACCTCCACTTTAAGAACATTTTAATACCACACTTACTTTCATTGATCAACCATTTTCTTACCAAAGGAGAATCTAGGGGATCTTTTACACAAGCAATGCTATGCTTAATCCCTAAAAAAGATAAGGACCCCTCCCTTTGCAAAAACTACAGGCCCATTTCCTTAATCAATACAGATTGTAAAATGTATGCCAAAGTTTTAGCCATTCGTATTAACAAAGTAATTCCTGACCGTATTAATATTTATCAATCTGGGTTTATTAAAGGTAGATCTATTACTGATAACTCAAGAACTTTCCTTAACATCATCCATCTTGCTTCAAACATGGATTCCCCAATCGCAGCTATCACATTAGATGCTGAAAAAGCATTCAATAGGGTTAGCTGGGACTTTATATTTGGAGCACTGAGATGGCACGGCTTTAGCCCCCCCATTATTCAATATATTCAATTGTTGTATTCTGCCCCCTCTACTTCTATTTGGGTTAATGGCTCTCAATCTTATTATTTTTCTCTTCATAGAGGCACCAGACAAGGTTATCCCCTTTCCCCTCTTCTTTTTATTCTCGCTTTAGAACCTTTTTTAGAAAACAATCGGCGTTCACCATCTTATACTGGCTTCACATTTCAGAATATTGATATTAAATTTACTGCTTATGCTGATGATATCCTACTCTACATTTCTAATCGGTCCACTTTTTTACCCTCGCTTTTCTCTTTATTACAAGAATACTCCTTAGCCTCTGGATACAAATTGAATATAGATAAATCTGAAGTTTTACCTCTAAATACATTTTTCCTTTCCCGTATGTTTCATGGTTCTGGCTTTGAATGGAATCCCAGGAATATTAAGTGCCTAGGCATCCTTTACGCTAACTCTATTAGAGAAACCATTAGAATCAACCACACGGACATACTGAAAAAGATCTCTGCACTCATTGATGGCTGGTCCCCTCTTTTCTTATCCTGGTGGGGGAGGCTAGCAACTATTAAAATGATGCTTCTTCCTATCGTCAATTTCTATCTCTCAATGGTCCCTATTGCTCTCGCACTCTATTTCTTTAAAACCATAAACCGCTTCCTAACAAAAATCTTATGGAATAATCGCAAAGCTAGGATTTCTCTCTCCCGTCTCCAACAACCCAAAGATTTAGGTGGAGTCAACATTCCTAACCTTATTCGTTTTTATTCAGCTTTCACTTTAAAACAAATTTGGCCTTTTTTAACAGATTCATTAAGTCCTCCCTTAACAGCTTGGAGCTCAATCGAGCTTGCACAATTGTCACCTTTCTCATTCCTTACAGCTACTCGTTTATCTCAGCCTCCGAAGCGGTTTCTCGCCCCCATATTTAAACACTCCAAAGCACTTGCTCTTTCACTGTCTCGTTCTTATCTCTCATTTGCTGATTCTCACTCCCTAACACCGATTTGGTAAAATAAATTCTTAAAGATTAATAACAGAGCGCTATTCTGGAAGTAATGGATTGACAAAGTTATCATTACTTATGCCCATTTACTTAAAGATAACTCCCGGAGGGACTTCTCAGACATACGTGACTCATTTGGCATTTCTAACACACACTCTTCCCAGTACCCCTTGCTTATAAACACCTTAGCCTCTATTACTTCTCAAAATAGCTCTCTGACCACTACTGCTCCAATCCTCTCCCCTCCACCAGACTTTTCTATTCCTCTCAAAGCTGGTGCCATTTATAAAATGCTTTCCCATCCCTCAGCTGATAGGTCCAAATATAAACTTGAACTCTTGTGGGAAAAAGACCTAGCTCAGGAATTCTCCTTCCAGGTTTGGGACTCTATATGGTCCAAAATACATTTTATTTCCCACTCTGCTAGCACCACACAGACTCTATACTTCTTTTATACAGACTTTTTTTCACCCCCTCTGATTTACATAAATTCAAAGTACTCGAATCCAAAAAATGCTGGTCCTGTTCATGTGTTGACAGTGATTTTCTTCATATGTTTTTTCATTGCCCGTTGGTAAATCCCTTTGGTCTCACCTATGGTCAAAACTAAACGACATTTTACCTACAGACTTTCCTTTTGAGATTGTTTTGTTCATATTATTCTGGGCGGTTCCTCACCTCTATGGAATGTACAATGTAATGTACGTAAATTTATCGATCTATATATAGCCATTTCCTTTCAGATAATCACAACCAATTGGAAAGATACTTCAAAAATTTCATACAATGCCTGGTGGAACCTGTTATGTCATCATCATAGGCTTGATCGTGCCTTTGCCACCACAGTACCTTTATTGATCAAAAAAGCCTTGTTATGGTTACCTTTAACTGATTTTCTCTCTAGACACGTTCCTTGAAGTTTACCTTTTCTCTCTTTTCTACTTTCACTTGTTATTATTAATTGCATTTCACTTTTATTTTGTTATGAACTTTATGATATTGAATTGATATTTCATGTTGCCCTTCTTTTCTTTCTTTCCCTCCCCCTTCTCTCTCTCTTTCCTCTCCCTCCCTCCCGCAAAACAAAATACCTTTAAAAAAAAAGCTTTTTTTCCTTGGTATAGTTTCTATATCCCCTTTTGGGACTGAACTGCATATATGGTAATTATAATATACTTTCACCTTCTTTTTATTGCCATATGTTTCTGTAATGATGTTTTACTATGCCTATTATATTCAGTAAAGCTTTCTAAACTTAAAAAAAAAGTGTCAGTGTGCACTATGCAAGATCCCAAAGCAAGTTATTTATCTTGCATGCCAGTAAAATGAACACTTTCTTTTGTGTCTCATACTACACAATTGCAAGAATTTGTCATCTGAATGAACATTCACATACCCAAGTGTTGTCAAATAAAATATCAAAAAACAGAATTACTATTCATTTGCTCATGTTCAATTAGCAAATGTTAGTAAACCTCATGCGACTTGCACTGTACGCAAATGTACAAAATCCCCATCATAGTGATGGGCTGTCTTCCCTATGATGCAAGAGAAGTATACACGGTGAATTCACAGAAGATGCATTGTCTCTGGGTAGACTGGTAGTAAGCCTTGGGGGAAGCCTACACAATTAACCATTATCATGTTTATTTTACAGAAATTATATTTAACCAAAGTGCTGTGAAAGTTATGTTCCAAGTGATACACCACAACAGAACAGCCAGTAAAAAATAATTAGCCAACAGAAATGGATGAAAGAACATGTTTTTAAGGAAATTACCAAAGGCATCGAATGAGAGGGCGGCACTGTAGTGATCACCACTTACGTACTAGCATTGCTGGTGGGTAAGACAGGGTCAGTAGGACCTCAGCACTCCAGGTGTGCTACTATGTTTTAGGAGTAGGGACAAAGCATAACTCTAAATCCACTACACAGTGCACATATTCAACACTGAAGGTATGAACCCTCACACCAGCTTACAGATTTTGTGTTGTCTAACTGCTATCTGCAACCTCCAGAGCCGGTGTACAGCACTACTTTGTTACCACTGTGGGTGCAGCTGTGCTGTAATAAGGAAAAGTCATCTGTTCCAAGATACCTCATTACCTGGTGACAGACTGATGAGCCATTAATGCCAGGAAGATTGGAAGAAAACGTCGCATTTTGAATTGTCACCCCCATTTTTTTTAACTAATGCATTTTTGGCTCTGGCACAGGGACACTACTAACCAGGCACCAGAACGTATGCTCTGAGCACTGAAACATATCAACATTTTCTATACTCCTGATTGGCATATATATAACTTACCTATAGGTCCCTAGTATGTGGTGCAAACAGGTACCTGGGGCCTGTAAATTAATGGTCACTAGTGGACTGAAGCACATATTGTGCCACATCCAAAGTGACAATGCAAAACATGTCTCCAGGCCTGCCCCTGCACACTGGGTTTTCGATTTGGTAAAATAAACCTTTTGCCAAGCCTAAACCTTACTTCTAATACTTATATGTCACCCCTAAAGTAGGTCCTGAATGCCCAGAGGGCAGAGTGCATGGTATTTCAAAAGTGGGACATGTATATTTTATGTTTCACATGTCCTGGCAATGAAAAACATACAACATAATTATTCACTGTGGTGAGGGTGGCTCTCTTATACAGAAGCACTAGGTTACGCTATAACACCAAAATGAGTCAAGGACTAATTTTAATAATTTAAAGTACAACTTAAATGTCAAGTTGGATTTTCTATTACTATTTTGAAAATGACATTTTAGAAAGTTGTCATTTTCCTGCGCCAGCCAAATGTGCCTTTCGACCAGGGTTCAGTTCCATCCAGGAGCTGAATGGCTTACTGATTAGGTTTGAAGTGGCTTTCAAACTGAGAAAAAGGCAGAGAGGTAAACCTTCTCCTGACAGGAAGGACATGTGGGCTGCGACCAGGAACTGCAAAAATGGGAAGGGTTACAACTGGGAACTATTACCACAATGTTAAGGAGTGGCCAGGAGTTTACCCAACCCATAGGCTGGCACTGGGCATAAATGTAGCACCCCAGTACCCTCTTCAGATCACCTTTGGGCCTGTGAAAGACAGATCAAGATTGCACATGTTGTTGTTACCTGTGAGGAGAACCCTAACAGCTGCACCTGCTCCCACCTGTACCCAGGAGAAAAAAGAAGAATTCAAGGGTCAGTTGGCTGACCTCCTGTTC
Source organism: Triturus cristatus (assembly GCF_964204655.1). NCBI lineage: Eukaryota > Metazoa > Chordata > Amphibia > Caudata > Salamandridae > Triturus > Triturus cristatus. The sequence continues at coordinate 486,796,342 of NC_140593.1, read as the reverse complement.
AGCTACAAGGACACAAAGGTTGCAAGAAGCCCACTTTACTGAAGAGCTCGGCTGACCATTTCCAACTGAACCTGCCCTAGACCCTGCTTGTGGCTTCTGTTGGAGTGAGTCCTGACCCTAAGTGCTGCTCCCGATCTCCTGGAGCCCTTGGCTAGTGTTAGAGTGTTCTAATCCTGCCCAAACTTCAAAAGCTGGGACTTAGAAACCTTTTGTCAACTTCTTCTGTAAAGAATTGTTGGGAGACTAGGACCGGCAGACTAGGACCGACCGGCATTGAGCCAAAGCCATTGTCGGTTGAATCAAACTTGCTGCTCTGTCCAGCTGAAGGAGATCTGACTTCCAGAAAGATTTCCATGCCTGAATGCAGCAGTGTTCACCAAGAGAGATTCAGAGCTGAAGCCGATCAACGTCAAGGCCTTTCTGGGGAAGGATGATGGACTTCACCTGCTCAGACATCATCTTCCTTCATCATCCCCCACTCAGCACCCCCGTTTTCACTAGCTTGCAGGTTGCCTTGCTGACGACTCATCCTAAACATCTTTTTCTCAACATGAGTTTCTAAGTCCAAAGGTAGCTCTTTGACCTGGACCAACCTGGTCCTCGTATGTGACCTGCTCTCCATCGTGGTTGTCCTAAAACCTTACCTTTGTCCCAGTCTAGCACGACTAGTTGCCTGTGGTCGATCCATTGCCCTTTTCTATGCTATTTTTATTTTAAAAAATGTAAACATTTATCTCCCCGGTTCCCCTTATTGAATGTTTGTCATTTTGGTTTAATTTTGTTCATTAAAATATTCTCTATTGTTATAAATTGGAGTGGGATTTTTATTGTTTTGTGATTTTGACTTGTTAACTGTTTAGCATTAAATGCTTTACACATTTTGTTAAGTTAAGCCTGCCTGCTCTGTGCCATAGGAACCAGAGGATGAACTCAGGTTTAAATTACTGAAACCTTTACAGGATCGAACAAGAACAGTGACATTATCGCTTGTGATGAACTACCATCCATCCTAACTAAAAATCCAGTGTGTGTTATGGGTTTCCCAAAAAAGTGAGATATTTTGAAAAGTGCTTTAACCCTTCTAGATAGCTTTAGTAATGTGAATAATTAGCCTATCATGTAAACCAGTTATTCTATTAAAAATATATAATTATGATGTGTGAGAATGTCTTGGTTGCCTTGTATACACACAAACACATTTCTGCACACAAATTTGGATGTGAACCTGTCCCTTTACAGGTCAGCTCGAACCCAAAATGTTGCCCCAGGTGGTAAAGTTTGTAAAGACAGGAAGCCAGGACTGTAACGTTTTTACCCGAGTAATATAATATATGCCTTCTACAAAGTCTACAAGGACCAACACTGAAATGCCATACGGATTATCCGCCGATGGACCGTGCACTGGTATCTGAAAATGACTAATGCAGTATCCGGGTGCACACCGGTCCATGAATATTAATTTGGAGACCCATACGCCTCCACTGCCAGGTCTTTGCATGTATCCAGGCAGTGTGTACTTCATGCAAATCCGCATCCAGTCGATCTGAGTACTTGTAAATTCATCTGTTTCTCACCCTCCACTCAGTTCAATGGCTACTTTTCAGATAATTCCATCTTTCAAGGAGCAATTACTCTCCAAGTGCCTCCTCTGGGGATCTTCTCTCCTATCGTGAAAATGAACAGTATGCAATTTCATTTTTTTAATGTTTTAAATTAGCAGTCTCGAATGTTAAAATCTTACCACTATAATGTGAAAATTCTCATGGTCATTCGGCCAGGCTCAAGCCCTGCTTTCTTTACCGAAAATTTCATTGGACATCCACAAATTACACCACGGAAGCGGTTCTAAACATAGTTAATTTAAAAACACACTGTTTCTGATGTTACAGGACACAGTTTTTAGTCGATATGTGTCATAGCACATGCTGAGGTCACTTTCCCAGATGCACAGCCTGTCTGTCTTCCTTGTCTCACATGAATTAAGTGTCTTAAACGTACTGCTTTCCTGTACACATTTGCTGCCCTTTCTTGTCAGGAAGGGAATAAAACGCCCACTCAGCATCCCCTTGAAAGGAACCTGTCTGAGAGAGAAGGAAGAAGTCGAGGTGGTTCTTTGTTACCGACTAAATTAAATGCAACCGCCGCTATAAACAGCTGGCACTTTTGATTTGGATGTAGAACACTGTTAGATGGTGATAAGTGAAAGTTCAGGACGAAGGGGAATTAAAGAGCTCTCCTTGGGTTTAATGGAGTCAACTCTCTCTGCGTTATATCCATCAGGACTGCCTGGCACGCTGTGCGTGGGTACGCGGTTCAGCTCTTTATCGGTTATTAAATAGGGGTGGATTTCATGGGTGAATTAAGATTATCGATTATCAATAAAAAACATTAATCAGTAGAGATTTACAACCTGCTCTAAATATTAAAATACAGACCTGATGGGCCATTTTGCTTTGGCAGAATGTAATTTTTCAATGCCATGCTATTTTATATATCAACATGAACTATTGGTTACCTGTAACAGTAAACTAGAATTGCACATATGGGTATGATATTGTATATATTTGGTGGGCCGGTTGTCAGAGTTTGACTGTTCTTTTCACAGGATGTTCTATTGCCCTGCAGCACATTGAGTCTTTACAATGTTTTGGGTAGAACTCACATTCTGCTTTTCCTACCTTTACTGCTCATCAAAGTCCACTGGATCATGGAGACAGTCTGTCTAAAATACAAAGCAGTTCACGTGAAGCAATAGTGTTCAGCTTAGGTTAGGTTAGGATCCATTTCAGATTTTCAGGATATACTCAGAACATATATTTACATTCAAATAATGTGAATGTAATCTGAGACCCTGCTGACAATTACACATGGACCCTAACCTCTGTGACGTACATTAGATACCTATGACCCAACCTGATAACTCTTGGGAGGATCACATTCCTAAGGCAGCAAATATATGCTTGGAAATCCAAAATTTCAAACGGCAACAAATTCTACAGTTTACATAAACAGACATCTCCATGAAGATTTTCTGAATCCCTTTTACCAAGCTTTGCCTTGCTCTCCCTATTGACATTTTCCAGAAACAAATTACAATACAACCCTCCTATTCAATAATTTCATCACATATAACGCTTATGGCCTTATCGCACCCCCTGGATGATTACTACTCGAGGATCCTGAACATTTCTTTTTTGCTGTACACTGTATCAGCTGTACTGAAATGTCCTGCCAATTAGAAATGCCACTATAGTGAGATTGTACCTTGTGCGGAAATCTCCATTATCAGTCTATGTTGTCAGCCAAAGTTTATGCACCAGAATCCATTAACACACATACTACCTTTGGACAAAGACAGTTACTCTTTATCCCTATACCTAATGATTGTCTCTACCTCCCAAACATCCACCATATTGGACTATGCAACAACTGTAATCTTACTCATTTTTGTACACTCCTTATTTGGAATGTTTTCTGTTTAGCTCTCTCACTCCTGTGAGAGCACTGCCCATTATATTTATAAACTTAGAATAACTAAATACATTAGTACCATAATACAATAGTTTTTCCAGTGTGTAAGAATAGAAATGAAGACAAGTAATATTTTGAATACTGTTACTGGAAGGCAATTGTAGGAAATCGGGTTACTGGTTGAGGGAGGATGAAATCCAACTCAAGCAGCAACCAGAATTCTTGTCAGGGTGAAACACGAGCCAACCTCAAATTAATCTGTGTTCAACCCACTGGTAGGTTGGCACAAAAGCAGTCAAGCTTAACTTAGAGGTAATCAGTAAATTATGTATGCAATACTTAAACAGTAATAAAGTGAAAGCACAACATAAAAAATATCACACAATTTAGAAAAACAATACATTTCAATGATTTCAAAGGTTTTGTGAAAATTAAGCAGTATGAATCAGAAAGTGCCAACCACATATGTCTGTTCACAGTAGACTGGGTCCAAGTCACAAATTCAGGCGACTACGATGTAGCATGGACCGGATACAGGACTGAATTCAGTCAGTTGTCAAAGTACCTTGTGGCCTGGACGTCGAGTTACAAAGTTATGTTATGTTATGTTATGTTATTTATATTTTTATAGCGCACAGCTGCCCCAGCAAAGGGGCGTCCTGGCGCTGTGACAGATGCTACAACATAACACACAATAAAAGAAAAGGAAATTAACCAGACACGGGAAACAGTAAAGTTTTAATCGCCTGCCTGAAGGCGAGCAGGTCTTCAAGAGCTCGGATGTGTACCGGGAGCGAGTTCCACAAACCTGCCGCGAGCACCCTAAAGGAGCGGCCACCCATTCTACTCAATTTAAAGCGCGGACAGACCGCCAGGTGAAGCCTCTCCGATCTCAAGGATCTCAAAGGAACATAGGGCGTGAGTAGGTTAGCAAGTGCCGGGGGCGAAGAAGATTTCAAAATTTTAAAGGTCAGGCATAGCGCTTTGAACTGAATTCGCTGTCTGACCGGGAGCCAATGTAAGGCCGCGATGGTACCAGACACTGAGCAATGTCTAGGGAGGCCCACAATGGCCCGAGCCGCGGCATTTTGCACCCTTTGGAGTCTAGAGGCCTCCTCTTGATTCACCCCTAACAGCAGTGAACTGCCGTAGTCCAGCCGAGATAGTATAGAGGCCTGGACCACAAGCTGTCTGGTGGGGGGATCAAAATACTTTAAGACCGGCCTTATTCCCCGCAGAATGCCATAGCACGTGGCAGCCACCTTCTTAGTGTGGTCCTTGAAGGTGAGCGCAGAGTCCAACCAGATGCCTAAATTTCTCACTCCAGAAGCTGGAATGGGAGTGACCCCCAACTCTGATGGCCACCATCAGTCCTTGCATTATGATGTAATGGCTGGCACTGTGGGGTCATTGACGAGAGGCTGCTATGCGAGGTCCAGCGTTGAGATACGTTGCACAGCTACAATGCGAGGTCCTGCATCGAAGAAGCTTGTAGGTTTTGTGGAGACTTGCGCTGAGATGAGTTAGCGTTGATGACGAGCTGCATTGCGCTGGGATGGAGTCAATGGTGGGCAGCATCGTGCTACGTTGTGATGCATGGAGGTGCGTAGAAGCCTATCATGTCTCTGTAGTTGAACAGGGGGCCAGCCAAATCATCCTTGGAGATTTCCTAGAGGTCTAGGTCCCCACAGGCAGGGTGGATTCAGCAGGGCAGCTCACGGCAGCTGAGAAGTCCTGGTGCAGCGACAGCAGGCCTTAGGCAGTAAAGTAGTCATTGGTCAGCAAGCACTTTAGCAGATCAGACATCACAACTGGGCAGTTTTTGCTGGCAGAGTCCATAGGTCAAGAAGTAATCTGAAGAGTGAGTTCTGAGGGTCCAATATTAATAACTGGTACTTACTTTGAAGTGGGAGAAACTTCTAAAGTCTTGCCCCTGCAGAGGTGCCTGGAACTTCCTGCCTCCCTGCCCTGGCACCAGCTTGTCTCGGAGCACAAAACACTAGTGTGAGTGTGCTGAGGCAGAGTCTTCGCGGTGAGCAAGTGTGGTAGGTGGCAGCTCTTCCCCCCTCATCAAGTCAAAGATGGCCTATCCCGCCAACAACTATTCTCTCTTTGTCTCACTTTCTGGGAGTAATACACAAAGACCAACTGTCAGATACACCTAGTCATGAGATCCAGGATACAGGCTGCAGGCACCAAATAGTTGGGACTTGAAAATGCCAACTTTCTAAAAGTGGCATTTTCAGAATTATGACTTTAAATCCAACTTTACCAATTAAAGAGGATTTAAACTACAATTTTGAGAGACCAAACATAACATTTCTGCCTGCTCCCAATTTAAAATGTCATGTAGTTAATGTAATATGGTAATACAATGTTATCCTACTGGAGAGGTATGCATTGCAGAAGTGAAAAACAAATGTAAGAGTTTTTCACTTCCAAGGCATGTAATAGTTAAAAGTACATGTGCAACTTTTAAATACACTGCCACCTGCCCTATTGGAGGTTTAGTGACTACCCTAGGGATGACTTAGCTGCCTTAAAAGAAGGATTAGGCCTGGCAAAATATTTATTTCGCCAGATCAAAATGGCAGTTTAAAACTGCGCACAGAGACTGCAACAGCAGGCCTGAGAAAGTGTTTAAAGGGCTACTTAAGTGGGTGGAACAATCATTGCTGCAGGCCCTCTAGTACCATTTAATTTGCATGTTCTGGGTACAGGTAGTATCCTTTTAAGAGGGACTTACAAATAAATTAAGTGTGCCAATTGGTTAGACGTCAATTTTACCAAGTTTTAGAGAGCTGGCACAAGCACTTTACCACTGATTAGCAATGGTAAAGTATTCAGGGGCAAATTTACAAGCCCCTTACGCCAGATTTGTGCTGCCGTTGCGTCACTTTTGTGACGCAGCGGCGGCGCAAAGCCTGCGCCATGGTGCAGGCTATTTACAACGTGACGCATCTAGGGAGATGCGTCACGTTGTAAAGCCCTGCGCCACATGTGGGCGTTCCTGCACAGGGGGGGCGTTCCGGCGCAGGAACGCCTCCGAAAAGTGGCTGAGTGAAATGTACAAGATTTCACTCAGTCACTTTTACGGCCATGCTGCGTCAAAACCCTGCGCCTGCTTGAAGCAGGCGTAAGGATTGACGCAGCATGTTAGGGATAGGGGCACCCCGAGCCTTGCTGGAGCTGCGTCGCACTTGCGACGCAACTCCAGCAATGCACCGCATTTCCGCGGTGGGGATGCGACACGCATCTGCCCATCCGTGTGCCACGGTGCGCTGCATTGTAGATGCGGTACCAAAGGGGATGATGGACGGAGCGTTTGAGCTAATCAAACACTCACCCCCAGTCAACTGATCTAGGTTTAATCCATCATCATTCTTTAGCTCACTCCACCACCCCAGTTCAGCCTGGCCTGGACCGGAAACAAGCATCCTGGGACCGGTTTCGGGTTCATAACCCTCATCAGCCAGGCTATCTTGAATCCAGTGGCAAAGTGAGCAAGGGACCCACGTCTTGCGGAGCATCAGTGGTGGCGCACGGGTGGGCAGATGCGTCGCAACTCTTCTGGCGCATCCCTGCTGATTAGCAGAGATGCGCCAGAAGTAGTAAATCTGCCCCTCAGAGTCCTAAGGCCTGAAAATGAAGTCAGCAAAAACAGGAGGTTTGAAGGCAAAACGATGGGGGAAAACCACGCTAAGGATGTCATATACAAGAAACTGTTTTCACTAGTCAGTGTAGGCATGTGAGCAACTATCTATTGAGGAGTCAAGGTTTGGATTTATAAAATTAGGAAAACACTTCTCACATTCACATAGTGTGTCTCTCCTTTAAGTTTGTTGACTACACCTATCAGTCTAATTATACATTCTTAGCTCCTAGGTATAAGATAGAACAAGTTACTTGAAACTCACACTGTATGTAAATGAATTTTGAATATATGCAGGGTACACAGCTAAAAAGCTCAAAAAGCTCCTCACACATGCCTACAAAGCCCTACATGATGCAGGACCTGCGTACTTCAACCATCTTGTTGCATTCCACACACCCACTAGAGCCCTCCACTCCGCCCTACTGTCCCTGGCTACTGTCCCAACTATCTGCAAGACCACAGCCGGAGGAAGATTCTTCTCCTACCTTGCAGCAAAGACCAGAAACACCCTGCCTCTTCTCCTCAGTCAAACACCGTCACTGCCTCAATTTAGGAAGGACCTCAAGACCTGGAGACCTGGCTCTGAACCACAGCACCTTCAACAAACAAGTAGCTCCCCCTTCTAGTTCCTTGAGCCCATTACCGATGAGCAGTTGTGCTTTACAAGCCACCTGATTGATTGATTGATTGAATGACAAACTGTTGTTGCTTGCTGGCCTTTTCCATGACAGATCGTGTTTTGATTGGTTTTACCATGAAGTATTTTCTGACCAGAAGGGTGTTTAAGTAGCACTTCAGGCTGGTCATATAAGCAAATACATAATTAAATAAATAAATAAACTATTCTCATCTGAATCAAGCCATTGCTGAAATATCTCGATTTCAATATTTTGATTTATCACTCTTGGCAAACTTTTAGTTAAACAGGGGAATTGCCAACTTTTTGGATACATGAGGCATGGGTTTAAGAAATAACAGATGACAGAAAATACCTTTCAGACCTTATGTAGTACGATATGATTAAGGTGTTAGATTTTACGTTTATAGTCGCAGCTTTTCTAGAATAAAAGGCACACATATGATGCATCTTTTTCGGTTTCATTTACATTTTAACGAGTTTGAAAACTGAAATGAGGCTGTGGCTAATATAATCAAGACACGGAGTGCTGTGCTTTTAATTAGGCCATCAACCATGCATAATATGGCAATATCTTTATTAGGGTAAACAAATATCCTAATGGGATGCATTGAAATAATGTTGTTCTGTGGAGTGGGCTAACAGATGTGAATGGCAGCCACCAGAGAGGAAAAGAACAAGTAGTAATCTGGGAATAGCAGAGCTACAGCCAGCAAAAACTTCCTAGGGTTCCTACCTGCTTATAGTTTGATGAAACTGGCATCTGTGCGATGAAACTCTATGCTACATGCTGTGGATATTTATAAATGCCACCCAATATTGCACTATGCCATCCTGGGAATTCTGCTCCTACATTAAATACACTTAACCAGCATGGGTACAGGTTTGCCTTAGTCAGAAATTCACTCTTGCAGTGTGTACTAATGCTTTTTTTAACTCACACAGAATTTTAAGAGTGCCCCTTGAAAGCAGCTCAAGTTGTAGATGTTCACCAGAACTCACATGTACAACTTTTTCTGCTTACAGAATCATGAACATGGCCACAGTTTTGCATGCAGAAATGTAAAGCACATTTATATGTTTTTCTTCTCTTAGGGTAAAATAATTCCCCCCTCAATAAAACAATTTTTTGCCTTCACCCCTATGAAATATGAGGTGATTACTTCACATTTCCACCCTAGAAACATATCTACATTTGGCAAGATAGGAGACGATTTGCTTGTATTTCAAGATTGGAAACTATTTGCACATTGGGAGCCTGATTCTCAAAGGTAAACTTAGTCTTGTGTGAAAGTTTGCGATCGTGTGCTGTTAACAAATGTATTTTACAAGTAGTATCTTTATGACTGCAGAATCTCCAAGCATAAAAAGATAGGACAGCCCTAAGCTAAATGTATTTAGTTTCAAAGAGTGAAATAAAATTAATGAAGAAAATATAGAAAGGATGCAAGACTCAATCCTTTAAATTGCAAGAATGATATTTACCAATTTAAAAGAAAACTGTGCCAATCTACTCAAGTCTTCCCACTAAAATGTTTTCGACTCGATGTGGCAGATATGAGTGGTTAAAAAGGGGATCAACATAGTGGCAGATGCAAGCTATATTATCCTGATGTCCGCAAACGTTAAATGTGCATACAATGGAGCATATTCAAAAAGGTAAAGTTACACATGAGTATACCTACACATATAAGTTTACTCTTACGCTTTTGATTAATTTTATTACTTTAAGCTGTTCAGCATTTAAAAGTGTAACATTACTCAAAAGTGTAGACTTACATGTCCCCACTCCTTAAAACAGGTGGCGGAGCCTAATTTACAAGTGTAAAGTAACTACAGCCAAAAAGGACCCTGGAGCAAGTGCAGCACCACACATGGCCAACATCTAGTACTGCAACGCCCTCTCATAAAAAACAATGGCGGTAGGGACTAAAAATAGAAACCATTAACAAATAATTTAAAATTAATTTATTTATTTTGACTATTTGCAAAATACATATAAACATATTTAGTTAAAAGAACTATTTAATGATAGATAAATAATATTTTAAGAAAATATTCTAATAACTTTTAATTGAATAGTAAATGCAACTAATTATTTTTTAATTATTACAATAATTTAAATGAATTATTTACATAACTTATAATTTTAAATACATATTAAGTAAATGCAAGCATTTTGCTATAGGTGTTATTCTTTCAATAAATATTTCAAAATGAATTTTCAGATGATTTATTTAAAGGAACTAAATAATACATTTTTAAAAAGTGGGCCCATTTTTACTGTGTGTAAATTTGCATCAAGTAAAAGCACCCAACCGAAGGCCTGCAATCATCACAAGGGGAGCATGAGTGCTTCTGATGCCTGCCTACAGCCTCCTCTAGCCCTATATGCTGTCATCACCCATTCCTCTACTCCTGACCCACAGTGATTGACGTATTCCTATTTACCACCTGTTCAATGCAGGTAATAAATGAGAGGTGAAAAAGGTCCATTACATGGCCTGAAATGGAGATCAACGTGGTGTTTGACGTGTTAAAACCAGGTTGGCTTGATATTACCTGTTCCAGGCAATTTAACTTGGGGAGAGGATGTGGTTCGTCGGCTTAAACTGCCGACTTTGGTGCAGGAAACCAGGGTTCGAGCCTCGAGGTCCCGTCCACATTCTGTGATTCTGGGCAAATCACTTAATCTCCCCGTGCCTGAATGTGTAATGTAAATACGGTGCTCATGTAAAGCGCTCCAATACCTTCGGGTCGAGTTCGCGCTATTTAAAATATGCAAGAGAATTTTTTTTGTAATAAATGGATTTTGTGCAAGGATACTGTAAATAAGCATTTATTCTGGCATTTATCCCTAGACCACAATTTGTCCATATAATATTTGGGCTCTAAATGTTATTGATCGAATAACACTAAATTCAGGAAAATGCTTTTTTTCCTTCATCAGAATTCGTAGATTAGATACACTCAAAACAAAATATTTGGAGGAAGTATAAATAAAATCAAGGTTGCGGGTGACTGTGATTTACACTCAGTTAACATATGTAAATAGCCCTCATTTTAGGATCATAGAATGTGTTGCCTTTCATCTTTAAGATACATTTTTATCTGCATCGCACCAGGTCACAGTTACTTTTACTTACAAAACATGAATATTCAGTTTTGAAGTACAGCGATGTCATCTTTTTTCAGGTGGTAGGTCAAAAATACAAATGCAATTACAGTAAGAGCATAGCTCACAAACAGCAGAGAGGAAGGCGCGCGGCCCTGTGAAAAATGTTAATGCACTTTTCAAGGTCTATTGAAATAGCTTTGGATCCTTTCCTCTGTTTTTCCGGCTGTAAAGCATGTTGATCTATGGTGCTTCAGGAAGCTGAAGGGCTGGGTGAGCGTTTCATAAAAGTAACCTGAGTGTGTCTAATCACAGGGCGCTTGAATATCCCAGGCATCGTTGTTTCTCTCTGGGCAGTGATTTTCCCCTGCCTCCGCCTTGTTTATCTTTCTAAACGACACCTGTTAAAGAAAAGACTTCAGGAGTTGGCTGATGCTGCACATCTATCACATATATTCCACTCCAGCCTATGTCTTACTATGTATAATGTGTCGAGGAAAAACTGGCATGGTCTGGGAGCTGGTGTGGTAAAAGATGGCATCTTCATGCTGCTGGTTGCGCCTGGTAGGATTCATCGACCATATCGTGAATCGCTAAGTAGGACTGGAACAAGATGACACATAGGGTATCCATTATTTTTTTATGCTTGAGTATGAAACAGCATATATTATAGCCTTATAGCCCGCCGTAGCATTGTTAAAGGCTTGAGCCAAATGGGAGGGACTTTAACAAGGCAGCGGGACTTTAATAGCCGGTATAGCCCAGCTACGAAGGGCTATAAGGCTATTAGAACATTCTGCCACTAGAGGGCAGAATCTTCTAACAAATAAAAGAAAAGCTTTAGGGAGCACGAGGGGATTGAAATCCAGAGCTGCGAACAAAGAAGCATTGGAATGTTGGAGCTCCGGGCTCATACCAGCCATTAGAAGCCCGGAGCGCTCCATTGTTTTCAATGGAGCTTCCAACATTCCAATGTTCTAATAAAGTTAAACGCTTTTCATCTGTAAACAGTATAAAGAAGACGGGGAGCTGAAATGTATCAGCGGCACACAATTTGCACCCTTTTCCAGTTGCGCCCTGCACTTTATTAATTAATAAATGAATGATTTTTTGTTTTCTTAAGCTGTGGTGGATTACTGCCTGGGTGGATTGTCTTTTGGACTATGAGGAGTTCCGCTGTTTATATGCTGTTTACAGTTACAAAACTGTATTGTACAGTTTAGAAAAGAAAGATGGCAAAACTGAAGCGTAAGTTTACAAAAGAGTCTGAAGGCTCTATGCCCAGTGGTTCCTTCCATAAAAGTTTAATAACTGCAATTCATAATGTTTACTGGTGCTGAACTTGATAGCTCTATTAGCGCTGATCAAATGTTTTGCAAACTCAAAAAGCTCGGCTTGATAAGCCTGTATGCAAATAGCAAGAGGGCTGCAAAGCAGGAGTACGCTGACATAAAGCTGGTGCCTGGGATCAGGCACAGAGTACCAGATGGCATGCTTCCTCATAAAAATGGCTGCTGATAAGAGACACAAGTGAAAAAAAGAACAAGATCCTCTCTAGAAAATAGCATAACACAGTTAAGAAATATAAATTAATCTTATGTGAATGAACTCAAAGTAGGAACATTTCCTTTGTCTTGTTTTCAAGACACACCTTGACTTACATCTTTCTAAAAAAACTAAAAAAACTATTTTAAATGCATCAGTAAGTATATTTAGAGCATGGGAGATGTATACTGTGTTTTACATCTGCAATGCAAACATTTCCCTAGCCTTAGCAATGGTAGTAACCGAGGTGTAGCTGTCATTAGTACAGCAATACAGCAGGTGTATCAGCACCGGGGCTCAGTTGTTTGAGAGGCCGCTGTGCTCTAATTTTGACCTTACTTGGAATTGAATGGAGTGTCTGGACATTTGACCAAATGAAAAGAAAGCCCAGCTACTGCCGCCCTTCCACAAAGATCATAATGGAGTAATTCAAACATATGTTGACCAAAGAAAGAAGAGCCTCACAAACAGCATTCATCAACTTTAGGTTCAGAAAAGGGTTTAGATATGAACCAGCACTGGTTCTGTGAATATCATAGCTATGATCTCCTCTGGGGTCTCTTTAGAGCAGCTGTAAACAATGCTAATCAAGTATATGAAACTGTCAATCACCTTTGTCTAAATAACCCCGATGTGACGAAACCGGACCCAAGTGAAAAGTCGTAAAATAATGCCCAGGTACGAAGGACTTTAAAAGTGTAAAATAAGGATGCAGACACTTAAGACTTTGATGCCCTTTATTAGAGTGCCAAAAACAACATTTAAGATATTTCACCTTTCCAAAAAAAATTGTTGGTAGTCCAATAGAAAACAGCAGTGTCTACAGAGTTTCCTATTTTAGACTGGATGAAAAAGGTGGAAATGCATCCTTGGACCTAAAATGCAAATAGAAGCTTAAAATGTGATGAGAACATGGAATAAATAATACAATGAGATAAGAAAATGTATGGAATGACTAAAGCAAAGAAAATTGAAATCTTCCTGATAAACAGGGATTGCTGAGTTTTAGACTCAAGGAATCATGCTGGGAAGGTATTGCCCTGTTATGGAATGCTTATTGAAGACCAGTCAATTTACAAGAACACTAGTGCTTTCAGAGACCACCATTATATCAAATATATCAGAGCAACAACTGGATTCATTTTAGAAACATGATGTGATCATGTGTTACTTCTCTCAAAAATCTATCGTCCAAAAACAGATCCTAAGATAAAGGTATTGATCAGCTACTGCTTTATAGACCAAAAACAATGGCATAAGTGGGGAAAACAAACGTTAGAGGGATGGAAAAGTGTTAAAAAACAAAATTTTGGAAGGATATTACTCTTATAACTAGTTATTTGCATATATAGCAAATTTGGTCACAGAAGTGATCTCCGAACACTACAGAGAAACAAAATGTGCTTCTATTACCCAACTCTAAGCAACTTGTTTTACTGAATCAAGTAGGAGGATGGCCTGAGTAGGGCCATCCGAATGCAAAATCATGGTGTTCAGCAAGTGTTTAGTATGCAGCACTACCTTCCCATAAACATTTTTTTGTGGTGGGCATTATTTAAATTATTGATTTATAAGATACATGCGTTACAATGATCAAACATATATTGAAAATGAAAGCTTTCTTCTGTGTGTCTGGCATTTTAATGGTAGTTATTACCCAGCAGTACAGGCTAATATTTGAATGATGCTTCAGCTTGCAAGGATTATTTTGCAATTACTAATTCCTGGGATAATTCTTGTTATCAGAATGAAGTACTCCAACGTAGCCCATCCCTGCAAATTTATTTTAACATAAGCAGCTACACAAAAGCAACAATGCCCTACTGGAAACAAAACACTTGCAAGATGCTTTGTATCAAATGGGCACAAAGTGTGTTTCCATCTTTCCATGGACTCCATGGACATTATTCCATGGGCAGAGTATGTTTTAAGAAAGCAATGAGAAAATTGTCTTCTGAATGGTGTCAATACACAACAGTGTTTGTGAGAGCTGTCAGCTGGCACTGGATGGTACTAAATATGTCGGTGCTACAAATGGTTAGGGATTTTAAACAGTCAGCAAGTTGATAAGGAAAGGGCATGTAGAATAAGGTAAATTACAATATTGATATATTGCCAAAATGAATGAAGGCATTGAGAGTGAACGAGTCAGTATTTGGTTCTGAAAGCTATTCATGAGTGACAACCAGGTGCTGAGCTAGCCTCGCTGATTCCTATATACTGTATCTTGGTGCATCAAGTGGACTCTGGGACGTGTGCAGACAAAAACTGCCCTACATGCGGCTATGATGACTGAATGTATGAGAGCAAAAGCTGTTGTTGCGGTCCTTCTAGTCACCAACAAACCTAGAATGTTTCTAGATGAAGAGGTTTTCAGAAAGGATTGGTCATTGATCACATGGAAATGTATAAGCCGTTGGCTAATACTTATTATAAACTGATCAAAACACTTTTGAGACATAATGCTATTAAACAAACAGCAAAAAAGGCTGATATGAAAAGTATGGCTTCCATTCCAATCTACAGATTGACACTGGAAGAAATCAAAATGACATGACTCAATATACAAAGATTTGCAGATAATTACAAATTTGACCAAACTATGGATGAATGTGCAGAGGTTTGTCCATGACACAGTGCACCTTTATACCAACAAGTAGGACTATTATAAACCTTCTTAGCCACCAAGGAAAAAAGACACGTAAGATAGAGGCCCACCCCACAAGAAATGGACCTTCAGCTCCAATGATAAAAGTAGTGGCGATGACACCCAGGCCCTCTAGGGTGAAAACTGGTCAAGCTAAATATTTTCAGGATGATTTCACCCAGAGTGACACCCACCAAAAGAAAACATTTTTTAGGGAGAAGCAAGGGAAGAGGCCAAGCACGGATCAGCAACGTTAACCAGTAGTATGGGGAGTGCAGGACTGATTCCCTGATTATGATACAAGGGAAAGAGGCATGATTACACAACACAAAACAGACCTGTTGGTGAATCTGAGTAACACAAAGATCAACAAAGTGGAGGCAAAAGTCCTAAACTAGAGATTAGACTTTGCTCCAACCCAGCCACGTGGCCCATATGGGATTAAAACATAACTCTAACAGTTCTTTCACAAAATCGAACACATTTTTCTTTGATACCTGAGGCAGTGCAGTTCCTTCTCCTTCAATAATAGGACTCCAGAAAACAACTTTTTTCAGCTCTTCTCATTATGTTCCACCTGAGTATAGGCATGTGAGAAAGGAGTAAATGAGTGCCCTTCAACAATTTAACAAAAGCAGAAAGCAGAAAGACTTGAGCTGAAAAGCATCAGTAAGAACTGAGAGATAGCGATAAACCAGCACATTTAGGTGGTTATAGAGTCATTAAAAATATAAACAAGTTTCTTAATGAATAGCTTTGTCTACTGAGTGATGAAAGATACGGTAAGAAACTGAGTAGCGACCCCTCAGAGCATATTCAAATCAATACACACATCCTAACACCAGAAGGTATATCAGTGGGCTGGCTTACCAAAAAAGAAGAAACTTCTTGTCTGCTACCAACCCCAGCATCCCTTTATACTCTCCCTAAGATTCAAAAAGGGATAGTGCCACCACCAGAGAGAGCTACGGTATCTGGAATAGGATCTATTCTAGACCCATTATATGACCTTTTCCTTAGACCGATAGTACACAAAAGATGCAGTCATTGACAAAAGCCATAAAGAACACCGTCAGTTTAAACAAACACATCACTTTAAATCTGGAAGAGGAATTAGTCCTAACTTTAGAGGATGAGGCCCTCTATGCCAACATTTCTCAAAACGCAACGCTGGAGGTTGTGGAACAGCTACTTTGGAGCTCGGAATGGAATTATGAGACCCCCTATCTCCTTAGTTATGACATTGGCTGAATTATGGTGACAAAATACTTTTTGTTTGAGGCTACCTATTACAACAGGTGGGCAGGACTTCTATGAGAAACACCTTCTCCACAGCACTGGCATGACTTTATGTCCATACAATAGAGATGGATAGGCTTTATGTAACCACTAACTGTAAGAATATTTGGATCTTGAAATACTACACCAATGACATAATGTCATTGAAACTGCATTGAAAAACAAGCAAAATAAGCATATAGTGGCTCAATCAATAAAATGTGCATCTTAAATTCACTAATGATGGCAACCTTCTTAGGGAGATGTATAGTGAACATACCAACATAAATTCTCTGTTAGAAGCTGAGCCTCTGATAGGGAAGCCAGCTGAAAGGCAATATCCTGGTAAACTGCCAGAGAAGAGTAAAAAAGAGCTAGACACATCAATAGAGAGACCTTCCTTGAACATCTAAGAATGGGAATGAAAATATCACCGATGTAACTAGTTAACCAGTTCTAACAAGTTCAAGAGGAACATCAATACACCTTGGCATATTTTCAATGTGAACGGCTAACACTACAACATCTCCTGTTTTTATTCAAAAGGGAAAAAAATATCAAAGACCATTTAGTTAATAATAGACCTCTTCAAAGCAGAGAAGGGCAGGCACAATCCACCCTGTGGACTCTACCGTGAATCATAGACCACTTCCCCTGTGGTTGTTATGGTGGCTGTCATTTCACTACCAGAAGGAAAGAGTGGTATCTCAGATGAAAAACCCCATGGAACAAAGAATCTTCACCAATTGCAAAAGAAACGTTGCGGTCTAAATGTGTGTATGCTCATGTTCCCTCAGATATGTGGGAATAACCACCAGAAGAATTAAAACAAGTATTGTTGGAGATAGAAGTAACATCAGAGGCTGGAAACTTACCATTAAAATCACGCTACATGGAGAAAGGACACAGTGAAACGATTTGACCTGGATGGTGAGAGAAAAGATAAAAGAGGCTAATAACTGGCTACACACACTGCATCAGACAGAGCAAAGATGGGGTCAAATGAAGTGAGATGAACCACTAAGGAAGCAATAAACCTGCAACAAACCCGCTGTAAACCGGAGCTATACAAAATATGTCTCAATAAACTTGTGGTAGAGAAATCCGTAGTATTAAATGAATTTTCACCTGTCAGAAATCCCTTTGTGAATCTATGGCAAGGGTGAATGAGGTATTTTCAGCTGTAAATGTACCCTTATGGTCAAACATACCTTTGTGCAGAGGCCCCATGGTCCGTAAACATCCCATAAGTGGATACCCTGAAAAGGCAAGGTGGATTTGGCCATCTTGAATCTACTTTGAACACTGGGCATTAGTTTGGATGCTCACCGTACTTCCATTGCCAACATATAGAGTCTTTTTTGCTTGTTGCAGATTTTATAGATGCTCCGTATTGACGTACCATCATATATTTTAGATGGAAGAAATAAAGCTGAACTCATTTCAAATAGGGCAACATCCACTAAATAGACTACAGTGGCAAGAAATATGAAAATACATATGTAAATCTCCCGCAGACATTTTAATTCTCTCCCCTCATTTATAGAGAATGAATGCTAGAAGAAGATTGATAAAATACAAGCACTACTGGGAAATAAAATGAAGTTTAAATTCCATTACCAAGTCACTCACTGTTTTGATTGAAGTGTATAAATACTAAATAGTTATTATAAATGGAATGCATTTAAATCCGTTAGTAGGTGGCAAATTACAGTAGATTTTGTTAAAGAAACGGTGACTAAATGTATCTGTAAATGTACCTAAAGTGGTGCAGAACTGTATAAGCTTTGACATTTGTGAAAGGCTCTGACGAGAGCTATGCATTAATTATCTGAAAGTGTTTAGAAATAATCATTTCATAAAGAAACACAAGGGGAGGTGATGAAATGTGCAGAAGCATAGGGCGACCTAGTTTTCTGTAATGGTGCTTTGTAGACTTTAAGAAGGCGTTGTTGCAGAAAGGTGAAATGTGGTCCACACAATTGTTTAGGCCTGGAAGAGTGCCCTGGAGAACTCTCCACAGGCCATCCCATGTAACACAATCTCACACATTTATCCTACAGCTATAGTCCAATAAGCGACCTGATCTCAATCCAATAGACTTGCACTGTCTTCAGGAGGAGAGCTGATAATTGGTTCATAGGAAAATGTCAGTCCAGTGTTATGTCCAATCCAGCAGGTGGACAAGTAGGTGTTCTGATAGGTTGACGTACTAGCCCTTCGCCTTGAAGCAACAGTGTTTAAACTACAACCAGAGACAAATTTGACCAATATCTAAATGCAAGAAATGCATCGGTGGAGAAGGTAAGATTGTTGTTGAATAACAGCAGAGTTATGGTCCACTAAGGATACCACATGGTGGTGACTAGTGCTGCTTATTGAAATGTAGACAGCGACTGGGGAAGTGATTCACAAGCAATGAAATTCCGCTGGTGAAGTTTCTTGATTGCAAGACAGTGCAGAATAGGGCCACCACGTTCTACCACCAAAGCTGCAATACTGGTGCTTATTACACAATGCTGCTTGTAGGAGGTTTTACACTTTAAAAAATGAGTCCAGTCTTTTGCTTGAATCATTTTGGGTGAAGTTATCTGGGCTGTGGTGGAGATTCCGGAGTATGCTGCACTCCACAGGCAGGGGTGGTTTAGGACCTATTCAAGGGAGAAGGGAACATGCATCCCCTCCATTGAGTATGAATATTACCACCCACAGGAGCTAATGTGCAGTTATCATACAACTGAGAGGTAAGCAGGCAAAATCTGGAGATTTTCCAACTATCCAGGCAGCGAAGGATTATTTTCCAATAGCTCTCCATCAAATGGGATGATGAATACCTCACATTGCATTAAATGGGCCATTATCTAGTGGCTAACCTTAGCCACTGAAACTGATGTTCTAACCTTTGCTTTCACATTTTGCCAAACAAAATCATATAGTTCCTCTCAATCATTTTGTTTTCCTGTGCCTTACTACCCCATTATATTCTGGTTTCTGTATTCCGGTCTCACTCAGTTGTCCTCTGTAAATTCCTTTTACACTTTTAAAGGCTAGATCTACACTATAGCAAAGACCTTAAACTATGACATTAAGTTTTAGCCCTTTAAACTGCATTACATTCTACATTTCTTTAGAATTATTCTGCCAAAGACCAACAATTGAAGGTGGACCCAGCCCTTCATTATTTTAATCAATTATAATAGAACTCTGACAAGATTCACCTCGGAAATCATGTAAATATCTTGTGTAATATTTAAGCCCAAATATTTCATCCAGCATTTGACTAGGTCATTAACGCCACCCTGATTTCAAACCATAATCTCAGTTTTTCCTGCATTAACTGAATCACTGGAGACCTTTCCAAACTCGAATGTCAACTGGCCGATAGCCGGAAGAGCGGTCAGTAAATTTGAGGTATATAGCATAAGGTCATCCACATATAGGGGACTTTTTTCTCCCAGCCATTGCAAGTGAATGGGATTTCCTGATCACACAGGCTAGAGGCTCAATATAGAGATTAAAGAGCAAGGTGGAGAGTGGGAACCCTTGCCTCGTACCTCTAGATATCTTGAAAGCTGAGGTTAAGCTGCCGTTTACTAAGATATTTGCTGAAGTGAATTTGTAAATCGGACGCACCGTTCTACAAAACTTTTCTCTCACATTATAGTGTTCTAAAATGGTGGCCAAGTAGGACCAGTTTACCCTACTGAAGGCTTTTGGGACATCTAGGTTTCAGACAGGTAGAGGGATATTCAAGGTTGTGGACAAATCTATAGAACCATGAGGCCATAGGTTAATTTGTGTAGGTATATGCCCTTTACAAAGCCCTTATGGTCCGTGTGCAACAACCCACCGACTACTCCACTCAACCTGCCCGCTAAAACTTCACAAATATTTTATAATCCCTGTTTAGGGAAGAAATTGATCTATAGGATTCACATATGGCTGGGTTTTTCCAAGATATCAGGATTAAAATAACTATTGCCTCATTCCAGGATTGTGTCAAATGAGACCCTTTTTCAAAATCTTCCCAAGCAACGTGGTCATAAAAGGGAGAATTGAATCCCCTAAGGCCTTATAAAGCTCTACTGGTTGATCATCTGGGCCCGCATCTTTACCCCCTTTACTACCACTAATGGCCCCTTTAACCTATAGCTGAGTAATGCAATCATTCAAAGCCCACTGATCATTTACTGACAGTGTGGGTAGATCCTGTGAACCTAACCAGTGGCTAACCATCTCCTCCGTTATCTGTAAATCCTTAGTACACAAATTTTCAAAAAAAACCTGAAAGGCTTTCTCTATATCAGTGCTGCTAGTCAAGATTGACCCCAGCAGGTCACTCTTAATTACCTTAATAGTCTTCCTTGCTAGGTCTGATTTAATCTTCCAGGCCAGGAGCTGTGCTCTCTCCCTATTCAAAATGAGCTAGCTTGCTCACTTCCCATCCCTCCTTCACTCAGCATCCATGCTTCCAGCCAATTGATCTCTAAGCACCGAAGCCTGCTTTCTAGGGCCAGTGGTGTCCTCAGTTTGAGCTTTTATTACTAAGAACCCTACCACTTTTATCATTTCAGACTCCAACTTTGTGGTATCATTCTTGTAATACTTCTACTAAAGCATGATAAACTTTTTTTTTTCTTAACACTTTATTGATGACCGCAATGCGTCATATACATAACAGAAGCAATATGCAGTCTATACAGTCTGTTTTGTTTTTGTTCCTTTTGCCCTTAATACATCAATTACAATTTATATGCCCCCACAGATATTCTGTTTTCATTGTCCTAGAAACCAGTACAAAACAAAAGGAGGCTACGGGTTAAAGCATGATAAACTTGTGTTCTTCCCCCTTACAAAAGCAACAGGTGCATCCCATACTGCTGTCACAGGGGCAGGGCCAACAATGAGCATAAGGAATTCTCCCATCTCCACTCGAAGATTGCTAACCAGATCCATATCTAATAGTATAGTATGGTCTAGTGGTGGCTCCTCCGCTATGGCGGACGAGCTTCGCCACACTGCTTTGAGCAGTGTAAAGGAAAGGAAATATAAAATGATGATAACTTTTAGTTATTATCATTTTATGTTTCCTTCCTTTGCAGGCGGGTGGGTTGGTTTGCGCTGCTCTGCTTACGCAGAGCAGGACATGAGAGGAGTGGTTTGCCCACTCTTAAGTGCGCAATGCCTGTTTGGTCGACCCTCTCAGGCCACCCGAACCAGTCATGCACACTGTCCCCATTCTCTATGCAGGCTGCATTACAGCCTGGATGGAGAACAAGAACAGGCTCCCATTCTCTTGTTGAGCATCCTACCTGGACACTTAAAACCAATCATAACTCTGTATTGCAGTGTTGTGATTGGTCAGGGGAGACTGGCTTCCTATCCCACGACAAGAGCAGGAGCACGGAGCAGAGACGTGGTGGTGGGACTGGCGGCAAGATAAATATTTTTTTTACTGAGCTACCTCGTGCCTGCGCCCTCCACGCCTGCCCCCGCCTCACCGCCCGCGAATCATGCTGGCCACCACAGGTACGGTCTAGCGTCCAACTTCATATCTTGGCCCTGACAATTGGTTTGAATTTCAATAGCAGGCTGAGCTATCTGACAAGTGGGCTGCTACGAAGGTTATTTCCTAGATCTGCTCTCCTAGGTCCAGGGCTGTTAAAAAGTAATCGATCATAGAAAACTGGCCATATTTCGTGTTATGACTATGCCTGCATTAACCCTGCTCTTCCCTCCAAACATCAGAAACTGTTAATTAGCCCACCATGGATTTTAAATAGGCTTAAGACTTGGGCAAACCTTTAGCTCTGGATTTAGCCAATCTATGCAAATTATTATCCAATAAGAGATTAAACTCTACGGCCATTATGATGTGAAAGGTAAAGTCTAGCAGAGTAAGAAAGATCGATTTAAGAGGCTCAATGTCATCACAATTCGGATCATAGTACCCCACCAGTGGAAAATTCCTATCATAAAACTGCAAGTTGGTAATGATCCACCTCCCTGATGTATCTGTGATCTAATATTGCAGGGGACCTATTCAATACACTGATTTGTTTAACAGAATCGATATTTGGAGCAGCACTGTTGTTAGTATGTGGAACGGAGTCACCCTCTAAGTAGATAGTGTTATTCATTTGCCAAACATAGAGGACAGTGGGTTTTGAAGGCAATTTGGACAGTCTTAGGGAACCATTGAAGGATTTTCGTGGTGGGGTGATTCAGTGCCAGTATTTTACCCAGTTACTAGTTCAACTACATTTTTCTTAATTATTTCAGAACAGTAGATTTTGGGCTTGATTTAGAGCTTTGCAAACATGGTACTCTGTAATAAACTTGACAGCGCACCCTGTCTGCCAAACAACTTGGGCCACCCACTCTATTTTGAGTCTGAAGTATCGCCAATTTTCTGAGGGTGCCAGTCAGGCTCCACTGTCTGAAACCCCACTTAAACGGCCCTCTGGAGATGGGGCAGCAAGAGAAAGTGCATTAGACGTCCTACCTATTTAGAGCAGACATGTCCTTTTTTAAGTCCATGACAGTCACATAAAACAAACAATATATAACAATCTCACACCCTGGGAGAAAATACTAGGGTGCGAATGTCATTAGGTTTTTGTTTTTCAGAAGCAAACTCCCACAGTGGTTATTTATTTTGTAAAAGCTAAAAGGTTGGTGCGGGGCTGTATATAGGACAGTGGCCGTGCACAAAACTTTCAGTGCCTTTTCAGGAACTGACATGCCAACGGTTCCTGTGAATGCACAGAGATCACTGATGGGATGCCCCGAAACTAAAAATTTGGTGGTCACCTGTCCATCACAGTGGCCGACAATGTCCTCTACCACACAGGTGAACAGAGTAAAGACCGTGCAGATCTAAATAAGCCCCTTGGCATTCTAACAGTTGGCCTAAGAGATGTTTCAGTAGCTAAGACATAAGCTCGTGGAGGTTCTCACATTAAAGATTAGTTGTCTGCAAAATGAAAAAGTCATACAGTGTGAAACATTTGTTGCCTGGAGGGTTTATATAGGTGAAGTGTATAGTCCTAGTGAAATGCTCATAACGGGCATTTTTTTTAAATCTTGGATGACAACGGGATGTGAAGTCTGATTCATCATATTTTGTGGTTAGTGGTCGGAGGTTTGTCTACTGAGAATAATGCCAAGGCTCAAGAAGGCATGCAATGAGGGCAGGTTTGTTGATTTAGGCCTGAAATTAGTCAAAAGAATATAGCATTATCCTAGATGTCTGCTGTAGCCCCTAAACCTGCCAATTAGATGGCTAAGATAATCAAATGGTTAAAAGAAGTGAACAAGGTAATTAGATCCCAGGCACTAGGTCAAGGAAGAGAGGTATTGTGTTTGGGATGCGCTGCACCTAGAATTACCAAGAACATTTGAAATCTTCCATAGTTGACTCTACATGGAACAGTACTAGATTAATGGACTCTGATGGTGGCTCTGCAGGAGCTAACCAAAGACAGAAATGTGAAAGGGGGAACACACATTCTTGAGAACTACTTATTCTATCTTTATATATTTGCCTTCTGGTGAGAGACTGATTTATGCAGCTTCATATAATTCCCCCCCCACACTTACCTTCTTCCAAACTCTGAAAAACCTTATCCATATTTGGAAAAGGGAGCAAGTGTATGTCTGACCTGGTGCCCTGGCTTGGTTGTACCTTCAGTATTGAACACTGGAATAACTGGTGGAATGACTGTTGGAATTTATTAGGCGTACTCACAGACCAACCTGAATACACCGTTTACCATAACGATTCCATTCTGTTTGTTGTTAGTGTTGTATCCTACTCTCACTACTTGTCCTTTTTGTGGATATGCATGACTAGTTACACAATGGGAGACAATGGTCACATGTTTCTGCTGTGTGTAAAACTCGAATTAACATATCTTAAAAACATTTGAAGTTTGGGTTTTGTAGTGATTATGGCTGAATGTTGTTGTTAATTTTCTTCGGAATGATTCAAGCTTCCCTGTCCTTACACTGAAGCAAGATTTTCAGTGGAGCCAATTAGAGGTGTTATTCCTCCTGGTTCCATTTGTGGGGACGGGCCCAGCCTATGAGATTGCATAGTGACTGGGTCAATTATTCAATTGAGCTATACTGGGGTGGTGAATTTACTTTTTGAAAGTATGCCTTAGAATATAGTTAATTGTAGTTTCTCTTGCGATTTTGTTCAGTTAGTGGTGGGGAGCTTCCTTTTTGGAGGAGTAATAAATAACAGGCCACTGTGGGCCTTCCTGAGCAAGACCATTGGATTTAGAGTGTTGGCGTGAGAGTCTACCGGTTATTTCTATTTTGTGCGTTCTAGTTTTTAAGGATCTGGCTAATGGATTCTGTTGACACCTAAAGCTATTCATTTGATTGTTGAAGATGTGGGCATGAAAGAAGTGTCTGGCTGATGTTGCACGGGGTTGCAGGAACTACATTCTGAGAGTTTCCATCAAGGGGCATCTATTGAGTTTTATATGTGTCTTGTAGGGTATCTTCATGCTTCCTCTTTTTCGATCAATTCCAATCTTGCTAATGTTTCATCATCAAGCATCAGTCAGGTGCATATACGTTTCAGTCACGTTTCTCCTTTGACACTCTGGAAGACCATGGACAAATACTTGTGGTGTTAGTCCTTCGATTATCGATAGGTTTATCATTTTAAAAGGCCATCCAAACTATGAATTATAATGAAACTTGTGGCTCACCAGTTCTTTAACACTAAATAGCCCGTCTGCTTTAGCACCGTTAAAATAATCGCTTTGGTTTGCCTTCTTCTCCATGTAACTTTACTCCATTGTTTTTCCAAGTGAGTACAGTATTGCTCTTTTTACCCATCCTGAGTGAGAAAAATTAAGTACTTCCTTTCTTTGTCTGGCTGTAGATTCTCTATGCAGAAACTACTCATTGTGTGACTGGATATAGAAAATGCACTACTTGTACTCTAGGCCATTAAACTGTTATTCTTCTTAAACCTATGACATTCCAGGATTTTGACTTGCACTGCTTTCTAATCAATCTTTTGTGTCCACATCGCTTGATTGTATTTATTTGTTTATTTGTTTATTTATAATGCATAAGACCAGTCAATCACATCATCGTCATTCCTCTGTCTAAACATAGTGCTGCAGAATTATATACCATTTGCGTAAATGTGAGTAAATCTGAGCTTTACTGTTGTGCAAGTGACAACAAAATATGGATTCAGATTTTGTCAGGAGATTGCTGTAAACTTTGGCTCAACTATCCACCTGTGTTGAGTAGAAAAACTGCCTGAATATAGTGGGTTTGAGTCACTTTTGTGCTTGAAAATGCCTCACGGCGCAGTCCTTCCAAATTTCAACATGCAGCGCCGGTGACTATTGCCGGTTCAACGCTCAAAAGGAAGATTGCCACACCAAGCTGTCTATTCCCAATCACACTGTTATTGTGTTTTAAATTTGAATTTTGTGATTTAAAGATTTTGGTGATATTTTTCATATTAAATTGATACAGCAAGAACGGAATTGATGTCCTGCTGTTACTTTGAATTGCTCTGTGCCAAACAACTATATGAAGTGATATAATAATTGAATTAGAGTGCCGAGGTTTATATTTTCATTTGACAATGCCAATAGTCCTGGCTTGTATTGGGTGTAATGTCATTTGTATCACATATTTGGATGCAATGACAGAAAGAAGTAGCATAATACCAATTGGGCAGCATACTATTCTAAGCACAGATTTTTAGCTTGCGTGTTTTTAAGCCATGCCCTTAATTGCATAGGCCACGCCCCTTTGAGATCCCCCACCCTGGGTTCTCATCCCACTTAAAACACTGAGAAGAATAACAAACATGAGTTGGGCAACAGATTTAAATTGAACTGATCTGCGACTTATGTTCCAATGAGGAAGCAAAGATGAGGGTGGCCGCTGATTCTAAGCACTGCTCTTTAACAAACTAACTGAAAAGAAATGGCCGCCTCACGAAACATTGAAGCCATTATGGGATGCGAGACGCTTGTATCCCTCAGCAGGGATGTCATTAATTGCTTCCCTCTAGACTGATAGATTGAAAGCCTAATGCACGCAGTTTTATGTGAATCAGACATGAAATCACCAAGTGAATCTTTAATTGTATTCATTTGTATGACAAATAAATGGGCCTTTCAGAGCTGTAGACAGCATGCCGCGGAGGTAGCTCACATCCTTTCCGCCGGAGCAGAGGCAGGCCTCCATCTCAGCAGAGACAAACACTCAATCACCCTAAGTGTTTTGAAAATAAAAAAAAGAGAGTGTTGTGTTTTGAATTCGAAAACTTTACTTGATATGAAGATGAAGACCAACTGTTTGGCTAGTATTATGAATATGCAAAAGGTTAACAGAAAGTAAAGCTTGGGTCACGCTGCAGATACTTGTTCATGGCATTGAGGGCAATTCACAAATGTAAGTTTGTAGTAAGTAGAGACCTGCCGGTATTAAGCGCTTTATAAGTCACAATTAACATTATAAGTCACAAGTTTATCCCTGAAAATGCTTCCCTTTTCACCTGTGAGGTATTCACAAAAGGAATCCTTGCTGGCATTAATTGTTTTAGTGCTGCATGTTTGTCTTATACCAGTACAGAGCAATACTCAGTAGTAACTCACACACATGGTGTGGGAAGTGGGCAGAGCAAGGTGTGGTTAGCATCATACGTTTTTTAACTTGCTCATTTGTGGGCCGTCATAAACTTCATTCTGATCCTCAACCACGTTGGAAATGGTTTAATATTTACTCCAGTAAAGGGCTGGAGCAACTACCCTTCCAGGATGAGAATGATCACCTCCAAACTTGAGGGAATTGTAGTGGAAGGGACGTCTCCTCAGCGAAAAAAAAAGATTTCCAAGTAGAAAAATAAATGTAATAAATTAGCATTTGCACTCTGGGCACAATTTGCCCCGCAGCTTAGTCTGGAGTTTTTTGGAAAGTAAAAGATATCCCATTGGGTGTACCAGTGGCCCTGCAAAACTCAAATCCACCAGGTCGGAAATCCGTTAATTGCCTATTCATAACTATGGCTTCCGGTTTTATGGTATTTATTTTTTTAACATTTTTGTCTGTATTTATCCATTTTTTTCTGCCCATCTTATTGATATTTATCCATATTTATTTTGTGTTTTGCAAATATAGGTATATTTCCACATTTATTTAACTGATAATTATGCACTCAAACCTTGCTGCCTGTGGCGTTTTAGCAAATTAAGCAGCCAAATATAGCAAAACAGTAGACCTACAGGTAAATATGAGTATTATAATACAAATATATGTTACAATACAGTTGCATTTATGGAAATCTCAACCTATTTTTAACTTCCCATCCTGCCTATCTGCACAGCTGTTGTCCTAGAAATTACGAAAAGCAGCATAGAGAGACACCCACAAGAAGAACAATTTTCTGTATTTCTCCGCTTTTAAAAATAAATACAGATTGGAAACACTTTGTTTTCTGTGTGTAATTATCTGCAAAAATCAGTAAAAACGGAAATCCGGGAGCCTTATTCATAACCAATCTCTGTATTGTAGTGCCCAACTGGACATCACAAATTGGTGCGTCGTACTGAAGCACAATTATTCTTTTCTTTCACTGGTTAAGTGACTCAACACAATTATCTGTAAAAAGAAATGTAAACAGGCTGTTTATTCATGATTGAAGAGCATCAGAGCTGTTACAAGAGAACTAAACACTTTGCTAGCACCGTGTATGCTGTTGTGGTTGCTAACCAATCATCATTAAAATTATTAAGAATAATAATTACCTGTAAGGAATGATTTTGGCTCAGGTATAATAATATAATTTGCATCGTTATGAAAAATTATAAACTGATAAGATATACCCTACAAAAAAATTGTCACTGTATAAAACATATGTATGGATGAAATGTTTTTTTTTTTAAACAAATCAACCAATTATAAAAAAAATCTTTTTTACGGATACAGACCTTTGCCCCAATGCTTAAGTCAAAGCTATGTGGTATTAAACATGCGTTAATTGGGAGCCTGGGGGATATGTGATGTGAAGTTCCCACTAATTTCCTGCAAACGTGCGCCTTGTATAGTGTTGAAAGCCTAATATTGAAAATGTGAATTCCAAATATAGTAAAATTCTTCCATTCTCAAGAGTACTTTTACGGGTGAAGATTTACAACTTTTTTGTGAATTGGACCCTGTGTCTTCCTTCAATTAAAAAAACATGGCGGATATTGGGGGTTGTCAATGCGTTTGGCGGATATTGGGGGTTGTCAATGCGTTCATCGAAGTGCAAAGGCCCGCTATCCCATAATCCTCCTCTGTCTCTGCTTTAGGCCCTTACATTTTGCAATGCATAATTTTACCGTCAGCCCTTGTGACACAGATGGGTCACATGCCTGTCCAGCATAAAGGTTAAGTCAAATCATTTTTTTTTCGTGAAACACAGATGGATTCCAGGGCTGTCATACTGTGCGCTATAATCCCCTTGGATCATACAGGTTTTATTTGGCATAAATGCAATCTGGTGAGACAGATAACCTGGCTTATCGGTGTTTCAGAAAAGATAATGGACAAGATGCGACAAACAATTCCTGCATCACAGAAAGGAAATTGGGAGTGTTTGCTTTCCCCTGTTAATGTACATACGTACACACCTTGAGAAAGCAAACGGTTAACACCAGAAGACAAGAACCCACTGTGACTAGCAGGTCTCCATGCAATCATCAGCGGAACTTGCCATTATGGCCTATTTAATAGCCTGAAAGTGAGCTCATTAGTCGCTTTTATGGTGAAAACATTATATTAAATCTGCGTCTGTGAAGAAGTATCACATAGGCTAAATTTCATCCCACGTGTGCCAAAATAAATCCTGGAAATGATTGTTCAAGAAGGAGGTCACAAATGACTGAAAAAAGGAAACAGAGATTTTACGCACTCAGAATTACACGTCAATCTCTTCTTCGGGCTTCTGGGTAATTGTGTTTACCTTGATGGCGTTGTCACTCTACGTTGCTCCTTCTTCCAAGATGTGATGTTCACAAGTCACATTCTGAGCCCGGTTGTCCATGCACATTTGGAATCATTTAGATCCCTCCAAATGTGGCATTTGCATACCGTTTTTCTGTGTGGTTCTCTTGGCTTGTAGTGCTTAATTTGCATAAAATTAAGTGCCAGGGCACAGGGCACTTCATAGGACCCCACTCGAGATGGCACCACCACCACTGCTACCGAATGCCAGTACCAGCATTGTCATTTTTAAATAAGCACTGCACTGATAAATTCATCAGGTAAATAGACACACAGTGCCACCATGTGATGTAATTCCATGATAGGTGTTAGTGTTTAGAAATAAGTGCCGGTGCTGAGCACCAGAAAACACTGGCACAAATTAAGCAATGCTTTTGCATAAGTACAGTAGTATGAACAAGCATAGACTACTTCAAGTACACTGTGCGGATGACTGTGCTGCTGCGTGTTCGCACAGTAGCTCAGTGCTGCGTTTGGCAGAGATTTTAAGTAATGCAGAGGGACTGTGACTAAAACACCCTCCCGCCCCCCTTGTAGAAGCTTGCCAGTACATGGCACACAGTTGCCATTACTCCTCGTGTGGTCAATAACATACGGAATGTGGAATTGTGCCTATAGCATGGAAAATGGCAAGCAGGGAATTCTGTAAGTTTACATCACAGCCCTATGCCAATGAATGTGCCTGTTTTTTTCAATTAGATTTTTGCTATATTAACCAGTGCTTAATTTGTAGGGAACAAAGTGGAAAGACCTGAAGCTTTTCTTCAGAGCCAGCCACCAGTCTACTGAATACCATAGTAAGGCTGCCTAAAATGATACCTCTTTCTTACACAACCACTCTACATTTCCTTTTTCTCTTTATCACACTCTTGCAGATGCTTATTCATTCCTGTGTCCTTCATTTGGCACTATGTTTCTATCTTTAGCTCCTTTTTTCTCCCTTTTCTAAAATTCTCCCTTTTAAGAAAGTGACACCGAGCCCCTACAGATGAATGCTGCTGCCCACCGCCTGCAACAGCTGGCGCAAATTAAGTATCAGTACTCTAAACCCGTAAAGAAGCCATACAGTGTAAAGATAAACAGGCAGTTGTTGTTACCCAGTTCTGCGTTGGTACCAATCACCAACAATAGGCATTCTAGTATGTTGCATTGGTTGATGATAGTGGAGAGGTGTGGCTCACTGGTTAGAGGTGGCAGATCCGTAAGCAGAGAATCGTCCAGAGACCAGGGTTCAATTCCTGACGTGGTAGGGTCATGGACCAGGGTCAAAACGGACTCGATAATTCTCGCCTCGGTACCTACTCTAACCAGGAACACACTCGGCAACTCTGGGCATTAAGCTTGCCTCATCTCTACAACGGCCCCCCACAGACGTCGGGGATGCCTGGTTTCACCTTGGAGATACCCAGAAAGGGACCATCTCACAGGGATAGCCAGGACGGGTTCCCCAGTGGTCTACAGCGCCGGGACGCCCCATTGCTGGGGCAGCTGTGCGCTTTACAAGTCTACAACATTTACCAGCTTAGGTTCTGAGACGTTCTGACGTCATTCCCAGTTGCCACCTTAAACTTGCTGCCAGTTACCTTGTTTCCTGAAAACGAAAAATGGCTGATTCAGTACATTCCAATGTTTCTTATGGTTAGATGGAAGGGCACATGTCTGGTGTGGGACATCATGAAGCTGGCACTGGGTGGATTCATCTTGTGAAGTTTTTGGCTAGGGGGTGTCATCTAAATGCCGCTCGCGCTCTCTTTACCGAAAAGGACACACTGCTCTTCCTTTGCTGCTCAACTCCTGGCTCAGCTGTTTGTGCAACAATGTGTGTCCAACAGATAGCGGGAAGCCCAGCAGAACATTTGCATTCACTTTTTGCCAAAACAAAAGGCTTCATTGACTCGAGATGCAAGTCCATAGAGGACTGACGCGTGTGTGTTTTTGTGGCGGTAAGCTCAGCTGGGTAATCAATATTTTTCTCTGTCAATCTAGGTATTTTTATCTTACTAAACTGAATCAATTTCGGTGTCATGGTAGGAGGAACAAAGTTGCATGAAATATCCGCAGTAGTGTGCAATATAAAGATTTGCTCACCTTGATCAGATCACTTTCCCATCAGACTTTGTGTTTGGGATCAGCTAAAACTCAGGACGTTGGAAGGAATTAGTTAATAAATATACATTTGAAATACTTATTTTCCAAAAAGTCACCAACATCCGCATTCTGAGTGCGAGTTACTGCGAATCATAATTTTGCTCAGTCCCTTGGTTTCCGTGCATGCAATTTCCACGTAATAACTGGAGAAAATTGTGCACTTAAAACAGTGTGCAAAGGGGAATACAATGCAGCAATACCAGTCACAAAGATGGTTACTGCACGTTATTCCTCACTGCGCGAAGTCCACCAAAAGTGGAATAATACATGTAATAGCATTTTCAGTTGCTGGGTTTTGGCACCCATTTAAGGAAGTAACTCAGAATGAGGGACTAACAGTAATACTGGATATTTTCATCATATAAACACTTTATTCGGTATTGTCCAACCATAAACGTACAAGGCGGATAAACAGTTGAATAAACAAACCAAATTATAAAATAAAACAAGACCATAAAATAAATTTACAATCCGGCTCATCACATATTAAAAGCTCAGCACAATAAAAATAGAAGATAAAAAAGACACTATCCCATAACTAGGCTAAAAAGGAGGGCCGAACTAGCAAATAGGCGAGTCATATAAAGTCACAACATGTTAATCCATTCTAATAAAAGTGTTGCCCTCCTTTAAAGAAACAAACTATATGAACAATGAGCCGATATAGATCCATTATCTAAGAGCAAAACAAGAAAGGGGGGCAAGCGATCAGATGTAGAACAATCATGTCAGATCACACAACATATTGTCTAATAGCATGAGAAGTAAAAATAAAACATCACTTAGAAATGCAGTCTGTATAACCAATAGGGTTATATAAAAGAGGCCTTGCACCGGGTATTTTAGAATGCAGCAGAATGGTGAAACTATCCGCTAATTGGATTTGTGGACATTTTTAAGACTCCGCCTCATTACAACCTTGTCAGCATCATTGCTGGGGAATTCAAGACCTCATGTTCGATATTAACAAAAGGATGCTGATGGGCAGGACTCCTTCCTGTAAGGAGGCAGAAAAAGCCATTGTTAAGACAGTTACTGTCGGTTATTCCCCATTCCACCACTAATCACTAAATATGAGGGTATTGGCTTGTGGAAATGGTATTATCACCATGGTAGTGGTGCATTTACCTACAGTCTTGAATGGCCGCATTCGCCAAATGATTTCACTTTATAACAAGCTACGGAGCAGCAGCTCGTCAGGATTCTGTTTCTTTTTGATCTCCTGTCCCTGGGACTTGTTTTCCAGTTTGCGATACTAATGCGGAACAAAAAGTGATTCAGCAAATGTTTTCCTTTCCCTCTTGATAAGTGCTGACAATGTGCCCTGAAACGCCGGGGCCAGAAGCTGCGATGCTTGCGGACTGAATCCATCCTCACCGGATGAGGGCTGCGGGTGACAGAAAGATATCCCAGACTTCCTCTAACAATCCCGCTAGTGACGAGCAGGGTGAACTGCAAGAACACAAGGGCAACCGGTTGTGAGGCGGTAGCTGCTTCGAGGTGGAAAGAGCAACCCCTGAGACTGAGGTAGTCGGTAGTTAGGCAAACATGTGCTGCCCAGCAACAGTAATAGAAAGAGACAGTACTAACTTCGCAGTCGTGTGCTATAGCTCGTTAAACCACATTATTACATACACTAGCAGCCATTTTAATCTGATTACGGAAGTCCCTAATATGCATTTGTTTTTAAATTGCATTTTTTTGTGTTGTATAGTGCAACTTAACATTGGTGTCATGCATGTTTCTGAAGGCAGAGAATGCACTTAATAATACACATTTAAATGGAGAGTGTTAATGTGCAGCAGAAAAGTCCATCATGTGAAACCAAAAGGGAAATAGTGTGGAGCGCCGGGTGCCATGGTCCACTCCCCAGTAGGGCATAGTTAGCGCATTCAGCTTTACCTTCTTTGCCTGCTCCGCCCAGCAAGGGTAAATGTTTAACAAGGAGTGTAATGCAAAATGGTGGGACCCCACCCTTCAGAAGGTGACGTGGGGCCTCTAGTCTCCCATATACCACAGATATTCATTTGGTATTGGGTCCAATGGAGGCTCCCTGAATGGTTAGGGCCTCCCTAAAGGGCATGGAGCTCCCCATGTGCAGCTGTAGAGGCCTACCTCAGGACACAGGTTTTAACTGTTTCAACCCATCTGATTGGATAAACCTCTGGTCAATGCAGAGCCGGCTGAAACGCAGAAGACTGGCAAAAGTTATTGTTCTGAGACTCCACAGGTTGGTTGGGTACTGCGCAGCAGGGGCAGAAGTCTATATGCCACTCCCGCATGTTATGGTATGTTAAATTAGCTTATAATTAGGACTTACGGTTTTATGGTATTTACTTTTTTAACATTTCTGTCTGTATTTATCCATATTTATTTTTGGCCATTTTATCTGTATGTATCCATGCTTATTTTGTGTTTTTCGTATAAATGAAGTTGTAAAACTGTACGTTTCCATATTTATTTAACTGATAGATGTGCACTCATACTTTGATGGCTGTTGTGTTTTAGCTATTTAAGCTGTTAAATATTACATAACATTACATTCACTGGTAAATACTAGCATTATACCATATAATGTATGTTGACAATATGCTGTTATTTACAGAAATGTCACCCTATTTTTAATTTCCCATGCTGACCAGATGATCAGCTGCTGGCCTATAATTCATGAAAGACAGCACGGAGAGTCACTTAAAAGAAGCATCATTTTCTGTATTTATCCACTTTTAAAAATAGATACAGACAGTGCACTGGAGTGTATGCTAGGTGCTGTGATGTGATCTAAGAGTCAACTCGCCCAGATGTGCACAAGGTGTATGTAAATGTTAACAACCAACATGGCATGAACAGGTACGGCGGAGCCCCGCCTAAAGTCTCTACAATGGCGAAACCATTTTCAGGAGGAAAGGAATGGGCCCATTTCACCAGATTACACCTGACACCACAAGCACGGGTCGCCTAACCTTTTCTTCGATTATCATTTTGTCTGATTGGGAATATCACCTGGTTTCGCCATTGTAGATACTTTAGCCGGGGCGAGTTGACTCTTAGATCACATCACAGCACCTAGTATACACTAGACGGCACTGGCCTGTGATCTCCCCTTTTTTCATTGAGGGGGACTGTCCCCCACATTTTGTTTTATTTTCTTGGCTGGGGAATGGGAGGGACACTGGCAATTGTGCATGTGCCCACATGGGCTGCATCTCATTTCTGTTTCCCCCATTTGATGCTTATCAAGCCCACACCAGGACACTTGTCCCGCCCAGCACACCCACACAGATGGGGGTACAAGGTTGATCATTGCCAATAATCTTGTCTTGCTGCCACAATAGTCAGCGTTTCTTGGCACTTGCGAATATGCTGTTATTTCACCGTGTCAATTTCAGCGCTTGTTTACTTTACCACGCTATGCATGATGCATGTTTACCTGACTGCTTTCTGACATTTTGTTGCTATATACATATTAGTGGCATAACGCACTTGTGAACGCGCTACATTAAGGATATCCTTAGCGTGTGTTTATTTATTTAGTATGCACTTTAGATGTTTATTTTGCTGACAGACAGCATTGTTACACCATTCCAGTGTTGATTGCATATTCCATCATGGCTGCTATGTTGTTACACCAATTCCTGTATTACGTTGCCATGTGATGTTGCTTAAACCAATCATTCACTTCTACATGTGACCAAGACTACGGCTGTAGTCGAAACGCGTCGTGTAATTAAACGCTTTTGATCAGTTACTTTGCCCCGGATTCTTGTTGTCCTGAGAGCGCACTTACTTTGAACTTTGTGGGATATTATTAGCCGGTACACTCTGCCGGCGTGTGCGCCACCTCTCACGGGTCCCAGTGTTACCGGAAGGAGCTGTGTTGTGGAAATATATATATATATATATATATATATATATTCACTAAAAAAACATAGGTTTCACACACGTTATAGTTAGGAATTAGCATTTAAAAAACCTTGCAAATTCACTGAAAAAACCATAGGTTTCACACATGTTATAGTTAGCTGGACATTTCACTCGTAAAATACCATTGAAATTCCCCCGTTATAGTTAGTTCAGCTAACTATAACTTGCGCGACCACAATCCACTGCTGATGACGTCGCATATTACATCACTGTATTCACTAAGATACGGTTAGGTTGTCAGTTATACAATTAATTTTACAAAAAAAACATCCATTTAGACACTTATTTACCCATTTATTCTTCCATTAACCTTTAGATATACATATATAAAAAATATATTTTTCTCAGAAAGACACATATTCACTGGATGATGTCATCAGTGATGTCATCAGTGATGTCATTTGAGATGTCATCGGTGATGTCATGAGTGATGTCACTGACCATGTTACGAGTGATGTAATATGCAACGTCATCAGCAGTGGATTGCGGTCGCGCGAGTTATAGTTAGCTGAACTAACTATAACGGGGGAATTTCAATGGTTTTTTACGAGTGAAATGTCCAGCTAACTATAACATGTGTGAAACCTATGGTTTTTTCAGTGAATTTGCAAGGTTTGTTAAATGCTAATTCCTAACTATAACGTGTGTGAAACCTATGGTTTTTTTAGTGATTTTGTAAGGTTTTTTAAATGCTAATTTATGTATGTATTATTATATTTTTTATATATTTATCTTACAATAAACTACCTATGTATATAGTTATAGATTGACTGTATCCTTTAATATGGAATGGCTCAGCTCTTTTATTTTGAATTTGGATAAAGTTGAACAGCATAGTTAATATCTTCTGTAAACTTATAAACAGTTTAAAATGTTTTTTTTTTTTAAGGGTTTTCCCCGCGATTTTTTGAAAAAAAAAAAAAATGTTTTTTTCACCCTTCGGGATCCTTCAGGGACCCCATGACAAAGGCTAGGGGGTCAGGAACTCTCTACCCTGCCCCCTTATCACGTTCTCCACCTTTCTTTTTCACTGCCACACACAAAATGGCGTCCGACACTTCCTGATTGCGACCGATTCGAATGTTGACTGACATCTAACCACCAATCAGAATTACGCTCAGAATTTTCAGATTTCCTATGGGAACTCGGTCCTAACTATAACTATCTTCTGGCGACCGCCAGTAGATAATATATATATACATATATATATATATATATATATGTATATATATATATATATATATATATATATATCTGCAAAAATCCATAAAAATGGAAAACAGGCAGCCTTACTTATAATTAGGACTCCCGGTTTTATGGTATTTTTTGGGACATTTCCATCTGTATTTATCCACATTTATTTTTTGTCAACCTTATCTGTATTTATCCATATTTATTATGGGTTTTGTTAAAAAAATAAAGCTGAAACTGGCATATATCCACATTTATTTAACCAATAAATATGCAGTCATGCTTGAATGCCTACCAGGTTTCAGTGATATGAGCACCTGCAGAAGATAAATCAATGCACTTATATGAAAATGTGCACATTTCAGTATCAGCTTTGTGAATATCTACTGCTGTTTAAGGCTCTTTACTAAAATTACTTTTTTTTTAAACCCCCTTACCTATCAATCCACACAGTCATTGACCTGGCAGTCAAATGTATTTAGAATCATTCAAAAAGCATTCAATTTCCATTTTTATCCATATTTAAAAATAAATACAGACAAAAAAATAATTGGTTTTCTGTCTGTAGTAAAATCAGTAAAAACGGAAAACAGGGAGCCTTACTTATAATGTACATGAATCACCCCCAAAGGGGTATCTCAGCGCAGCAGAGACCAACAAGCAGGGTAGCCATAGTGTTAGAATAGTTCGGTTTTGGGACGTTTTCTGAAAAGAAGGAGATCGGTGCACTCTCGTATGTGAGTAGGAAGTTTATTCCAGTAGCAAGGGGGCCAGATAAGAGAACGCTCGAACCCTAGAACGAGTTTTCCTGATTCTTGGTACAGTAGGAAGTGACATCTACATTAATCTTAGCCACCTGGCTGGCAGGTAAGGGCTGAGTTACTCCACTATAAGCCTAAGTGAAGTTATGAGTATTGTAATTTAATATGAAATTTTACTGTTTTAAAATTTTGCTTGCAAAAACTGTTAGGAATGAAGTTTTAAGATAAATAGGAGTTTAATCCACGGGAATTTTGATTTAAAAAATGGCATAAGAAGACATATTTTTTATTATTTTAGAATTTTTTAATGTATGTGTTTATGTGGTTTAAAGACCCAAGGTCTAAATAAACTTTATTTTTGAACTTGAACTTGAACTACTCCACTAGGTATCTGGGTCCCATGCCGATTAGCACTTTATACACTATACAGCAGATTTAAAAAAGTAATTCACCTACGCCCTGGATGGAATTTGCCTCTAGCCCAGACCTCTGCTACATAGAGAAAATCCATTTTGCTCACCACTATTTACGACTTATTGCTTGGTACGTGGATTACTCCACTCTGGCATCTACACCATCTACAAGCTTTTTTGATCATTTTGAAAAGGCTGTTTTAGAGCATCTTGCCAAGCTTCACACATCCGCTCTCAAGAGCAACTAACCGCTGGCAATACGATAACAGCTGTAAACTCCATTGTGTTTACGTGACTCAAAGGAGAATCCTGCATTCAGCTTTCAGTATATTCTCCTTCGCAATGTCTCGCGAGATATTGTAATTCTTAACGGAAGCTTTCAAATAGGTGGCCTCTAAATGGCATGCATGCTGGCGCGCGCCGCCTTTTAGTATTGTGTTCCCATAGGTACAGAACGCAAAAAGGGCTATTCTGCCTCCTTCTAAAGAAACTGTCATCTTTAATGCATTCAAACATGGTACTTACACGAGGCCTCGAGCACCACAGCAGAGGTCTGAAAGAAAACCAAATGCAGCGCGTGTGATCAAAGCTTCTACAAGGCCTCCCTCCTGAGGGGACAAAAAGTCGCGTTTTGATCCTTCACATCAGTCACGTGTATAACATTAAACAATATGAGTAGCGATCGCGAGATTTGTAATAATATTAAACGTAATGCAAGCTCTTGAGGGGAATTCATCCTAGATGTGAAATTGTAAAGAATCTATTAAAAAAAAAAATCAGGTGGAAGGTAAATAAAAAAGTAGAAGGTAATTTCGTTTTTATTGATATTCATTTGCGGTGCATTTATTCACCATATTACAAATAGTTCAATATTCTCTGGAGAATATACCGAACCTCTTCTTTGTTGAAATAATGGTCATTGCTAATGAAAATAGAAAGGCAGAGTGAGGCGTCCCTGGAAAGAGAGCCTGGGCCAGAATAGGATGGGAGCTAGAAATAATGGAAAGGGCTCCAGGACTTGACTGTGAGATACAGAAAATACTCATATTAAATGATGAACCCAAGAGCCCGACATAGTAATGACTGTATGAAGCATTCTAAGAAAAGACTTAACAATACCGGTCCAGATTCATAGGGAAATGAGAACATTCAGTAGTCAGAAGCTGTTTTAGTAAAATAATTTTTTTAAGTATTAGCAAAAGTCCCCTTTTTTCTGCAGGGGAACCTCCAAAAATGATACATTTGCATGATGATGCCTAATTGTGGTGGATCCCTTTATGGTGGAAGTAACATGGAAAGTGTCTTTTTCACATCCACAAGTTCCTTTCCTATTGTGCCCAAAAATATGGGATTGAATTCTTTACTTTTCCACACAATTTGCTTAGTCACTCCAACAGGACTACTAATAAAGATAGAAACTCTTTTTGGGAGTGAAAGGCACTGTTGATATATGTGAATACAGTAACAAAAACCCATTGGACTAAAAGCCCACCCCGTCAGCTGTCACAGGTTAAGCAGGCTGGGGGATCAGCCGTGGCCCGTGC
The DNA here is from genome assembly GCF_964204655.1 of Triturus cristatus. Lineage (NCBI taxonomy): Eukaryota > Metazoa > Chordata > Amphibia > Caudata > Salamandridae > Triturus > Triturus cristatus. The sequence continues at coordinate 486,756,978 of NC_140593.1, read as the reverse complement.
AGGAAAGAGCGGTGAGGCTGGGTGAGCGGCGGGGGGGAGGGGGGATTTCAACAGATGATGAGGAGGGAAAATTAAATAAATAAATAAATAATTTCCCCTCGTCATCGTCTGTCGAAATCCCCCTCCCACGCGGCCTCACCGCTCTTACCTGCACGCGTCGTGGCTGCGGGGGATGCTGGCTTGTAGCCCACTGCTTTATAAATATTCGTTTCGTCCTAGCAAAGGCATTTACAGCTGGGGGAGTTTCCGTTTTTAGTTCTTTCATTGCTTGCCACGCCACCTAATGACTTGCTCTCTGCTTCATGATTTCACTTCTATAAAAGTGACATTGGGCTAAGTGAGCAGGTGTCAAGTCAGTATGAGTGCTGTTTAACAACCTGGAAGTAATCAGCAGGGGATACCCTGCTAAAGAACACAGAGAAAAGACAGAGAATAAGCCTCAGTCATAAAAAAACAGATAACCGTGTGACAGAAGTATTTGGATTTCAAGGTTAAAGAATAGGAAATAAAAAAAATAAGATTGGTCTATCAGTCATTCTATGTAATGCTTTCTGTGTGGAGGTGCCAGTATTGTTACCTCTGGAGAGGTCTATGTGTAACCTGCAGAGCCTTTGAATCCCACAAAGGGGTATTGTTGTGCCTGGTATTGTTGTTTGTATTGCACTATAATATACCTTGCTTTCTGAGTAGGTCAACTGCATTATTTATATATAGCTTCACAGTTCTGCATAAGTTGTGATGTGCCATTCCTTGTATTGAGTTTATGGTTGCTGTTTGGCATTCATAGTTAACAGGTGGTAGGAAGGCCTCAATAGGACATGTTGGGTGAGGTGTGTGTGATTTGAACATGGTGGCAGTGGCGGCTACCATGTATGGAGGGTGGTGCGGGGGTTGACCAAAAAAATAATAAAACAGACTTACATTCCAACTTGGCTCAAAGTCCTCCTTCAGTCTTTTGGTACACTCCAACAGGGGGTAAAGCAGCAAACTCCCCTCACCAATCCTCGCACTGCATTCATCAGCATGAGAGTAGCGCCAGGATTGGTTGGAGCGGCCTCACTCAGCACTCCTAAGAGCTCCCTGCTGCTGCAACTCGGCATGGCAGCACTGGCCTCACCTTACCCTGTTACTCAGTTCAGGATGGGTCAGTTGCTGAAAATAAAATGGTAAAAAATTAAATGTATTACCATTTTATTTTTCATTTCTGTCCTGGGGCATTCTTAGTGGGGTGACGCTCCTCCACTCAAATGGTGGACGTGCAGAGCACCTTTTGTCACTGCACATAAGTGTGTGAGAAAAGACCCAAGTGTGCATGAAGGTACTGGCAAACCTTAAATTGAGCATAATTGAATGTAGAATTAGTCATTTATACGCATCAGTAGGGTCAACTATGGTCCACCCAGTAACATCAAAAGACCCAGCCACTGGATTCACTCTTAAACTTCCAAGGAAGTGATTAGTTGCAGATGATTCTGTCATATTTATACTGTGCTACACTAATTCCTTTGTTCAAATCTGTCATTTATGGGTATAATGCAATTCCCCCAAATGAGCAAACATCTATCATTGAGTGTATGACATAATTCCAGTGAAATACAGGTTTGAAATCACTTCTGAAAGAAAACTTTTATTGTAACTATAAAACTAAAATACATTGATTTGTACCAGTTATGGTTATCTCTAGTATCATAACATGCACTAATTCACTACAAAAGCAGTTAAGAACTGGTCTCTACACAATGCCAGTGCCTGCGGTAAGTGCTGGACTGGGCTCTGCAGGTTTTGTTAATCCTGACCTGTCGTTCATCATAATTTGCAAGATCAGATGCCTCAGGGTTGCAACGATCTGTACTTGTTAGCATTGGCTCTGCAATTCCCTCTGTATGTCCTGCACATATTGAATGTATGGCCATGCCACAGAGATCATGTAGATCCTATCTCTAAGAGTGTGACAGACAGAAAATGGAAAGAAGGAAGGTGTACAGAATTGGAGTATTGGTTGAGGGGGTGAGAACCTACATCAAGTAATAATCACATTCCTTGTTAGGGCAAACCACAACAGTCAGTAAATAAACCTGTGCTTTACCCTCTGGAGGTTGGCACACAAGCAGTCAAGTTGAACTTATAGGCAATGTGCAAAGTATTTAGGCAGTACTCAAACAGTAATTAAGTGAAAACATAACACAAGAAATTCCCAAACCAATTTAGAAAATAGAGTACATTTAAATCAATAAAATGACACAAAAATGACAAAAGTCCAATACGTAGAATCAGAGATAATCATTTGTAAAGTTTGAGTAAAAAAAAACTTGCACCATGTAGCACAAAGCACCAACTGCAGTTATCTGGTCTCAGTAGACCAATTCAAAGTCAAAAGCTAAGGCCAACCGTGATGTAGTGTGGGTCGGATACAGGGACCAGTGTTGTCCTGTTGGAAAATATACCTTCTGACTTTGAAATTTTAATGGAGAAAAAGTGGTTGTCATCAAGTTATTGGTAGGACAAGCTGACAGCTGGATCCAATGCGGGACTCGAGGATGGAGGGTTGCTAAAGTACCGGGTTCTGGTGTGGTCACTGCTGAAGGTGGAAAAGCTCCGAGGTGGTGAAGTCTAAAGTGTGTGCCCAGGGATGCCTCAACATCGATGGCTTCAGTTCGTCGTTGGTCTCAGCTAAGTTTATGTTCAAACTTAGAAACTTTTCTAGGAGTCAGACCTCCTTCAAAAAAGTTTCCAAGACCCAGCTTTTGCAGTTTGGAGATAGGAGGGTGCACTCTAACAACAGTCATCGATCCAGTACCTGAGAGGCAGCACTTGGGGATAAGTACTCAGGACAACAGAGGCCAGTAGCAGAGTCCAGAGCAGGTCCAGCTCACACTGGTCAGTTAGGCAGTTGCAGAAAAAGGCTTATGTAGCTTGTGGTGTCACTTTAGCTCAAACAGGAGGCCAGCCAAATGGTACTTAGAATCACTTCTGGGGTCCTTGGTTCAAGGCAAACAGGCACAGTCTTTCTTCAGGTTTCAGACAGATGGGGAGTCCATTTTCTGATCCTCACAGGACCAGGAGTATTCTGAGGACGGTATTGGGGATGCCACATTTATGTCCACTACAGCCCTGTGCATGGGGAACCTCCAGGACACTCCCTAGTTAATGGGGTAAAAGTTTTCACGGATGACCCTGTCACTGGGTTTGGAGCAAGGCCGGCTGGAAAGACAAAAGGGGGTCAGGTCTAGGCGTCACCTACATCTGCCGGTGACAGCTAGGCACTCTTTGAATATATATACACAGCCGCAAGCCATCCTGCTTAGGGAGGAAAATAATTTCCCCGCACCCAAGCCCTTTATCCACTCTCTGAGAACAGTAAACATGTCACCACAGGGCAGCCATTAACAGTCAGGTGGTACGAAATACCAGAACAGGAAAATGCCAACTTCATAAAAGTGTAATTTTTAAAGTAGTGATATAAAGTCTTACTTGATCATTAAGTTGGATTTTAAATTAATATTAAAATGATTTCTTGGGGAACCCCTGGCCGAGAGTTTCCGAGCTAATGAGGAGAACCGGGGAATCCGCTTTGGAGGCGCAGACCATAAAGCGTCTCTTTTCGTGGATGATATTCTGCTTAATCTCCGGGAACCTGCCTCCTTCCTTCAGGCAGTGCAGGAGGAGTTGACTCGTTTCGAACTAGTGGCAGGTTTTGATGTCAACCTAACCAAATCTTCCATACTCAACCTCACGCTCACGGACACTGAAGCAATGAGGCTGCGACACCAAACACCCCTACAATGGGCGACACACTCCCTCCTTTACTTGGGCGTTTATCTCACGCCTAAAATTGGGGACCTATACAAAGCCAACTACCCTGCACTAGTGCTACAGACACAACAAGATTTCAGGAGATGGAAACCTCTTTATGTCCCTTGGCTTGGGCAAATCAATGCCGTCAAAATGACGGTTCTGCTGAAATTCCTGTATCTATTTCAGGCTCACCCCATCGAGCTTCCCAGGGATTTGTTGTCCCACCTACGTTCACTGTCCACCAATTTCATTTGGCAAGGAGGGCGGGCACGCCTGCCCTTTCACGTGCTGAGGCGACCAAGGGAAGTGGGAGGAGTGGCACTCCCAGACTTCACCTTATACTATCAAGCGGCAAAACTGCGTGTCATAATGGAATGAACAGCACGGGAGTCTGAAAAACACTGGCTCCATATGGACCGGGCCATTGTAGGCTGCTCTATTTGGGATGTTCTATGGAAGCCTAAGAAGGACAGGCCAGCAAACGCATATCTGAGCACCCCCACACGCACCACCCTCACGGTCTGGGATCACGTTACAAGAAGACAGGGTTGGACCACTTTTCCATCCCTGTATACCCCTATCCTCTTTAACCCGGTCTTCCCGCCGGCCTTACAAAAAAGGGCCATTTGACTGTTGGAAGGAGGGCGGGCGCCTAAAGCTTTCGGACCTCTTCCACAACTTTGACATTCTGACGTTTGAAAACTGCAAACGTGATTTCCTAATCCCACACAGCGAACAATACCACTGTCTCCAGCTGAAGCACTGGGCCACGCAACTCCATGTATGGGAGGCGGCAACTAGGGACCTGACGGCCGTGGAGCATTTGGTCCTAAAGGCAGGCAACATGAAAGGGGCCATTTCTTCTCTCTACGCTCTATTAGTGAATACTTTACGAGCTCCCCGAGCATGTTACGCGCATTTCTGGGAACAGGTGCTCGGTCAGGACATCACAGGAGAGGAGTGGAAACAGGTGTGGGGGACATTACTAGTCACAACCACTCGGTCACAATGAGGGACGCCCACTATAAGACGCTTCAAGATTGGTATCTCTACCCCACTAAGCTCAAGCGGATTTTTCCTGATACCTCAGATCTCTGCTGGCGGGGCTGTGGTATGCAGGGAAACTTTCGCCATATTTGGTGGGACTGCCCAAGCATTCGTCCATTCTGGGAAGAAATCCTTTCACATATTAAAGAAATGCTGGGGTATCCCATTCTGACGACTATACAGGGGGCACTATTGGGTATCAAGGACCCCGCGCTGGAACACCAAACGAGAGCCTATAATACAATCATGTGGGCTGGGCCGGGAGCGGCTAAACTCACCATAGCAGTGGCTTGGAAAAAGAAAGATGCTCCAGCCATTTCGCTGTGGCACTCCCGTCTGTGGAGAATACTCTCCATGGAGTGCCTTGCTGACATCTTTCGAGATGCTTATAAGAATTTCTAATATAGATGGGGCCCATTGGTCACTTATCTGTCCCGAGGCTTGCCATCAGCAGTTTGCCCTCCCTCCATAAGAGCTATGCACCTCTTCCAATTCTAAACTCCATCAAGGGAACCAGGCAGACATCTTTATCCTCCAAGGGCAGGTGAAGTCCAATCTTCATTCGTCCACCCACTCACAACTCGTCCATATCACTCAACTCCACACTATGCAAAAATACCACCACCGGGGCAGGGGGGTGGGAGGGGCTAAGGGTGGGGAAGGGGAGGGAGGTTCCTGGGTTTATGGTTCTTTGTTCTCCTGTACCCTTGCAAAATGTGGACCTAAACTGAGCATCTTGTCAGCCGGATATGGGAGGCATGTAAAGACCCTGTGATTTGAGCAACAGGACTGAAATTAGCTGATTCTTCCGCCTCAGGGGTTTGCAGGCTATATTATTCCATTGTTGTTGTATATGACTACGATGCTGAATAACAATAAAAATACTTTTGACTTAAAAATTATTTCTTGGAACACCTTTCTAGCCGCTCTCAAACTGAAACTAAGCATTATAAGTTGTTTTAATGTAACCCGTTGTTTTCCTATGGAATAGCTAGTCTTGTTACAATGGAAAATGACTTCGGGAGGTTTTACTGCCATGAAGATGCAATACGTTAAATAAACCTGCGCTGCTTCTTAAATGCCATGCACTTGTACTAAAGGCATTAGGACCTACCTCATGGGGTGATTTCTAAGTATTAAAAAGGATTGTTTAGGCCTGGCAAAAGGTTTATTTTGCCAGGTTGAAATGACCATTTCAAACTGCATACCCAGGATGCAGGGTCAGGCTTGGAGGCATGTTTTATAGTTCTACTTTAATGGGTGGCACAATGAGTGCTACAGACCACCAGAAATAATTAATTTGCAGGCCCTGGGTACATGTAATACTATATGCTAGGGACGTACATGGACATTAAATGTGGAAATTAGGAATATGTTGATTTTGCCATGTTTAAAAGGGAAAGCACAAACACTTTCAAACTGGTTAACAGGGGTAAACTATGCAGACTCCTAGGGCCAACAAAAAGGGGTTCATTAAAAGAAGGAAAAAATGTTGGGTAAGCCACGCAGAAGATGGTAATTTCCAACAAGAAAATAGCCAGAGAAGGAGCTAAATGGAAGAAAAGATAGAAAAGATATCTCCAAGTCATTGTAGCACTTGACTCTCACAGGGTAGCAAAGCTTAGCAGTCCAAGCTAGGGAGTAGCTAGAAAGATTAGATACCCCCCACTTGAAACATAGCTCTCATCACTCCAAGTGTGCAAAGCAAGCAAACCCAGCCCTGCTTAAAAGAGCTTCTTCCAACTTTTCACCATCCAGTTATCTACCCATTTACCTTTCCATCCATCCCTTCACCTTTCTATTCACTAACCAATTGCCCAGTCCAGCCACACTTTTTCTATCCATCCATCCAGCCACCCATCCATCGTTTCATATATACATCCATCCTTTCACATATCCATCCATCAATATATTCATATATCCATCCATCCATTCATTTATTCTTTTTAATCTGTTCATTCTTCTGGCCCTCTATCCATTTACCCTTTCACCTTTCAGTCCTTCCACTCTTCCTCCCAACCTTTCAGCCTTCCATCTATCCATCCTTTCAGTCACATCCATGCTTTCACCCTTTCATCCTTCCTTTCACCTTTTTTCTTCTATCTTTTCAGGCTTTCTTCCTTCCTGTCACCCTTCCTTCCTCCTTCCCTTGTTTTTCCCCTTTCTGTCTACTCATTTTTTTTCTCAATCCTTACTTTTAAAAATCATATTTCTCTCTCATGCTAATTGCTTTACTATGTGTAACTCTCTCTGTATTTACCCTATTTGACTTATTTCTCTTTCTGTGTTTCCTTCCTAAGGACTCCAGCCCTCAACCCTTTTTCATAATATGTACTAATAGTGCTATATATAAGCATTTTGTCTGTAGACCTGCTGGCAGAAGAAACCTGCCAAAAACTCATTAAGGTTTAAGTGGGACCCAGTTCACCAGTCCCTGGGCCCAGTGGCAGCCACAGAGTCTAAGGCCTAATCGGAAAAGGTGATGTGGGCTAGTTACTCAGAGCATTTGTAAACAACAAATAACACTCAATAAATCCATTTACACCACCAGCGAACCCTGAGTCCTATAAACACAATACCCCCTTACTAGAATCAATATCAGTGGGTGGTATTATGAAAAAGGCAGGCCTACTGGCTTTATCAGGGTGTCATCACATTCTAAAAACAAGAAAAGATCAGACAAAACTTATATAACATCACTAAAATCACTAGGGATGGTATCTTTTCTCAACAATATTTATTAAAAAATATACCATTTCACTAGCAACATCACAATAGAATCCCTTTGCAGCTGGATTCCTACAAATTATAACCCCTGCAATCTCACCCTTCTGTGTCTCAACTAACATCATGAAGTGATAGTCTCAGTGCCTATCACACAATGCATTATGGGAGATGAGCAGTTAGTACGTTCTGCATGCCATCGGGCCCCATGGCATGCAGTGTGATGTGAAGGAAGGTGTCCTCTCCCTGGACTGCTGCTCCCTTGTCTCACCTTCTGTTAGAGAGAAGTGGTTGCAGCCCAGCTTGATATGTGACATGGCATTTCTCAGCTTATCAAACTATGCTGATGTGTCTTTTCAAGAAACCTTTATAGGGGTATGTTTTTGGTTTGCTGCCTGCAATGCAAGTGTCACATTTATGGTAACAAATAGTGTTCATGCATAAGAAAGCATGACTGTCTCAGCACTTCTACTTTGCAATGGATCACAGCCCTCTACCTTCTTCATTCAGCATCTTGTGGCCATATGTGGTTGCCAAAATACGCATTTTTAAAGTGGACCACTAAAATGTACCTTTATGTTTTTTTTTTACTGTGTGATTACCACAAAAACACTGATGTTTGTCATGTGTGAACTGGGCATATAGTTGATAGGTTTAAAAGAGAAGTCTAGATAGGCCTCTGAAACTGCACGTTACCACAGCCCTACGTTGATGAGTGTTATTAGTGTTACCCTGTTCTATTTCTGCCATTTGCAGTCCTTCTTCAATGTATGTAGCCTTTCCCAGTTTATGGTTTTAAAACTTTGGTTGCCCCAGCCTGCAGCTCAATTTAAGGTGACCAATCACGTCAAGGCATAGGCCAGTCTCAGGTTGCCATATAAAACATATGGACACCTATCCCACATGTATCCAGATTCACAAAAAAAGCCATCTACATAAGAACAGCATAACAAAATACTTCATAGCTGCCAGTTAGCCCCATATGGTCAAGGCCGCTGGTACTATGCGGCAGAGGAGGGACAAATTATGCAGCAGGGTTGGGTAAATTGTGCAGCAAGAAAAGGCAAATTATGTGGCATAATGCGCCATATTTTATGATAGTATTACTTTATTATTTATTTTACCTTCTCTACGACCCCTATAGAGATGTTGGCCCCCACCCAGGTGCTTTGGTCTGACCACAGGCTGGTGAGATTTTATCTCTCAGATGCTGGGAAGCCTGCCGGTGTCCCCCGGCAGACTGCCGTGGGATTCAGGCCACTTCACCGGATTACTCCGGAACTGTTGGCACAGTCCTGCGCCGATCACCCCTGTGCCTTAACCGGGAACTTAGAGGAGGATGTGGAGCGTTTGCAGGTCTGGCTCTCAGAGAGGCTCAATGATCTTGCTCCTCTGAGACCCCTCCGCAAACCCGAAAAAGGTGCTTCTGCCCCTTGGTTTACGGAAGCATTGGCGGCCTCTCGTCGGCAATGCAAGGTAGCGGAAAGAGCATGGCGCGTGAAATACGACGCGACGGCGAAACTCACCTACAGGTCTCTGGCGAAAGCGTACCATCGGAACATCCTCGCGGAGAAGAAGGCTTATTTTGCTAGAAAAATTGAAGCCGCTTCCAACTCCTGCAAGGAGCTTTTCGCCATTGTGCGGGAGTTTACAGCCTCTCGCGCAGCGCCTGCCCAGACCCCCCCTCCTGCGCCTTGGGTCAGGGCGATTGCGGACTTTTTCACCTCTAAGATCCAGCGGATCCAGGACTCCTTCCTTGTGTTGGATCCTGAGGTACCAGGTCGGGCGGAGAATGCCGCTGTTACCCGTCCGAACGCCGGTGTGGCCTTGGCAGCTTTCCCTCCTCTCTCGCTGACAGCTTCATTTGACCTGATGGTGGGACTAAAGTCAGGTTCCCCTCGGGATGCCTGCCCCGCAAAATTTCTGGCTAAAATGGCAGCTGTCATTAATCCACTCGTGAACCCCCTGTTGAACTGTTCTCTTGCACAGGGTGTGGTTCCCCAGTCCTGGAAGCAGGCAATGATTATTCCCCTGCTTAAAAAGCCTGGTCTGGATGTGGAGGTGTTAGCGAATTATAGACCTATCTCGCTCCTGCCGGCTTTGGCGAAGGTCATTGAAAAGCACGTGCAGAAGGTGCTTACCGATTACTTGGAGGCCCACGACCTACTGCACCCTACACAGTCGGGTTTCCGCGCCAATCTTAGCACCGAAACAGCCCTCCTGGAAGTCTCGGAGGCGATAAAGGAGGTGCTGGATTCGGGTGGGAGAGCGATGTTGGTGATGTTAGACCTGTCGGCGGCCTTTGACACCGTCCCTCATGAGGGTCTGCTCGCTAGACTCTCAGAGATTGGTCTTCGAGGGACGGTGCTCCAGTGGTTTCGATCTTTCCTGGCAGGCCGTCGACAATCGGTCTGGGCTTCTGCTTGCTCCGCCGAGATGTCGCCATTGGGTGTAGGAGTTCCTCAGGGCTCTGTCCTGAGCCCAACTCTATTTAATATCTTCATGACCCCTTCATGACCCCTCTGGCGGCCCTGGCGGAGTCTTTCGGGGCCCAGATCGTTTCTTACGCCGATGACACCCAGCTCCTCTTCACCTGTGAGAGGGGTGCGGACTTCGATGGAGGTAGGATCCAGGGTTGCCTTGAGGCTGTGTTTCAGTGGTTCCATCATAACAGCCTCAAGTGCAACTCAGATAAATCCGAGGTCCTCTTTTTTGGGTGCAGCTCGGACCCGGATTGGAAAGTGTGGCCGGACAACATGTCTCCACCAGCAAGTTCGTCCCAGGTAGCTAAAAACCTTGGGATTAAGATCGACAATGGCCTCACACTACGCTCGCAGGTAATCGGTCTCACAGGCACCTGCTTTGGCTTACTCCGGATGCTTCGCAAGTTCCTTCCCTTGTTATCGGAGGAACACAGGAAGATCACGGTGCAGGCGATGATAGGCTCGAGAATAGACTATTCCAACGTCCTCTATCTCGGCCTGCCAGAATACCTGCTTCAACGATTACAGGTTGTTCAGAATTCGGCAGCACGTGCTATTTTTGGACTATCTCGCCGTGCCAGAGCCTCGGGCCTTTTGGAGGCTCTGCACTGGCTTCCTGTCCGGAAGCGGATAATTTTTAAAACTCTCACCCTGGCACACAAAGCCTTGCACACATCTGGAGCAAAATATCTTCAGAAAAGGCTGTCCTTTTACCGTCCTGCCAGATCGCTTAGGTCTGAAGCCTTGTTTCTTGCTGCGGTGCCCCGCGTGAAGAGAGCTCGCATCGGTGGCCGCTCCTTTAAATTATTAGCGCCTCAGCTGTGGAACAAATTGCCTGTGTCCCTGCGCAGCTCCCCTAACCTGTTGGCCTTTAGGAAGGGGCTTAAAACTTGGCTTTTCACTTCTTAGTTTCAGGTCCTATCCGGTTTCCTCTTTTTCTGTTTTTGTTCATTTTTCCTGTTGTGTTTTGAGATTAGTATGCAATTCAAAGCGTCGGGACACTCTTTCGAGTAGCCGCACGCTATACAAAAAACCTGTATAACATAACATAACATAACATTTTGCCATTTTTGCACGTGTTTACACTGGACATTGGTTGCATCTCATTAGTACCAGTTTAACACCCAAATATAGCAATAAGCAACAGAAAAGTGACCAGCCAGTCTTGTCTTTTTTGCTAAAAGCACTTTTCTTGATGGGATTTTCTGAAGTCATACTTGCAACGTTAAAAGGAAAACTACAAGTCCCACAGGGTAACGTGCAGGGGACTATAACTCCATAACAAATTTAAGTTGTGACAGATAACATGGTGCCACCTGGCAGGTATGATAATAGATTCAAAGGTTACGAGGTGGAACTTTTGTTCTATAAACAAATCACCTGCTACCTTGGACTTGTCTCACACTGTGAGCTTTATGAAGACGACCTTCCTAACTATCACCTCTTTGAACAAATGCCAAGTTCTGGCCAAATATTGAAGACACTGCAGTATCCTAATAGGCGAAACCGAAGGGCCACACTGCATTTACTTTCTACATCTATCAGTAAAACGGCGCATGAAGAATCTATTAGCTGCATTGATTTTTGTGAGAGCTGATACCCTTATCTACAGTGCCCTGATGAAAACCACATTAGAGTAAACAAATGGCCTAAAAAGTTATTCCTCGAGCACCATGAAATCTATTAACCAGTCAATCTCCTGTCAATACTCTGGAAACATCAAGCCATTGTAAGCTGTTCTGTTGCAGCTGATATTTCTCACAGCTTCTGATCAGCAAGAACCTTCATTGACTGAAGGTCATTTTACTCCCTGGCTCTGTGTTCAAAAGGATTCCCTTAGTTTAAACATTTGTTAAAAACAGGACTCAGCATTCTTCTAGGAGAGTCAGGTGGTATCCATTTGCAAGAATGTACACTTGCAATAAATATTTCAAGACAAATTGCATATGAATGGAAATGGGTTCAGGATTACTACGCATAGTGTATGTGATGCGATGAGGAGGAATTCTGACTCTGAACTTTTTTTCTAGTTTGTTGCAAATTGTTTCATACCTGATTTAGAACACTTCATACTTTTGTATATGGTGCAGACTTCGTCAACACCGTATTAAGTCTGCTAAGGTGAGGCAATTCTATTTCTTTAACATATTATAATCAATACCCTTCGCAGCATTTCTAGTACAGTTTACAAATCTGAGTTTTGGTTTAAGTGTGTGTGTGTTTGCGTTTGTGTGTGTGTGCATGAGCATGTGTCTGTAACTCGGTATGCTTGTGTGTGTGTGCGCAAATATATGTGTTTGTGTTAGGCAGAGGAAGAAGGGGTGTGACATTTACATCCTGATGGCCTATCACTAGGCTGATGGGCTTTCCTGAGGTAAATTGGGAGGGAGGAGTTGACTCTTGCTTCAGAATAGGACTGCGCCTGTCCCCACAAAAAAAGCTGCATACCCCCATTGTAGTGAGTCTGGAGCCAGGGCAGGAAAGGCAGGGACCTTGGGATCTTCAAAGCCCTCTTTGATGCCTCCCCCACTTCAAAGGCACATTTGGGTATAAGTACTGGACCCCTGACAGCTAAAAATCAGAACTTTGCTGGAACCAAGGACATTCTGCCTTGAAAAACAAGAGCTGCTGTGCTGTAGGAGGGACTGCCACTTTCCTACGTGCATTTCAGTTTTGGCCTGCTGCCTGCTGATCATTGTGCTGGGAGGGACTGCCACTTTGCTACCTGCTCTGCTGTGTTGGCCTGCTGCCTGCTGCTTCTTGCCTGAGAGTGAGAGGGGCTGGACCTGCTCTCTACATCCTTGAGCCCAAGATTCTCCAAGGGCTTGCTGGCTTGCCTTCTGTTTTCTGAACTCTGGGGGACACAGAAGACTTCTTGTAGCTCTTGGACTCTGTGAGTCCTACCCTTGCCTGAGGTGCCCCCTCCAGACCTGGGCCTCAGAAGTGTGTTCTGCAGATGTTTTCTTCAAAAATTGATGCATTGGCCCTTTGCACCGATCGGAAATGACACAGTGTCCCCCGACCCAGTGCAGATTCAATGATGACACAGGCCCCAAATGCAAGGTTCGACGACGACGCAGCACCGATCCTTCGACATGGTCTGCAAGGCTCGATGACGACACATTGACCTGACTGTGTAGAAAAGACTGACGCATCATGTCCTTGACATCATCGCTTTGCTCCATACAAGGTACTTTTTCAGCAGACCCTATGTGGCTTCTGTAGCTGGCCTGCCCTCCATCGGAGTTGGCCTGAATTTTGGATGTGCACCGGTCCCTCATGACCTCAAGTAATCTTTTGATCGCTACTGACTGCTAAGCACGGCTTTGCATTTAATCTTTAAAAATTCATATTTCAAATGATACTTTTTAGATTTTTGGCTTTTTGGTCTTGCGTTACTGAGATATGTATTATCTATTCTAAACTGGTGTGGAGTTTTTTTACTGGTGTTTTCACTGTGTTACTGTAATTAAAGTGTGCACAAGTACTTTATACATTGCCTCTTAAGCCTGACTACTTACTCTGTGTTAAGCTACCAGAGGGTGACCACAGGTTAATTTAGGTTGTGTATATGATTTACCCTGACTAGGATTGTGGCTCCTGCTTGAACAGGGTGCATACTCTGCCAACCAGAAACCTCGATTTCTAACAAACCTAACTTCCAGATCTTAGCAGCAGCTTTTAATATTTAACCCACCTATTTGAGAATAAACTACTGACAAATATCAAGTTCTTAACAGGGGGGGACAAATCTTCCGTACTTCAGGTGAGATCAGATTGAATTAGTCTCATGCGCTCTCTTTCCATGAATGTATCTACACAAAAACAAATATATCAATTTCAGAAACAATCCAGAATTGCATCTGAGGTATTCAATTAATCATTAATGTAGTTCAAAATCTCTGATGTGACAAAATTCCATATAAAGTGAACTTAAAGAGAGAATCTGCAGTAATCTGCATAAATATTAGCCCATGGTACATCCTCAATATTTAAAGACAACCAATGCTAGTCCCACATATACGTCACCACTCACTGTAAGCATGACGTTGTGGGTTAAGATAGTTGACGAATTTCAGGAAATGGCTACCAATGGCATGAAAGGTGGGCAGGATCAAGGATTCCCCCCCCTCGGGAATATTAGATCACGCCCACATATTCGCTTTATCCTTCTGTTTCTGTCTTAGCAAACACAGAGGTGTGAGGTTACTTCTCAAGCAACGATTAGGGAAAGACGCAGGAAAATGTATACTGGCAAATGAAACACTGTAGTCCAGAGTTGGTTTCATTTGAACACCAGCAACGCCCAGCCACAGCAGGGGCGACTTTAAAGCAGGTAATCCTGCTAATTAGTGTGGATTTGAGGTACCTGTTAACACTTGCTTGATTTCTGATCTAAGTGATTTTATTAGTCCAGGAGATGAATGTGTTGCTGCTAAGTATTCCTTTGGTGCCTGTCTCCAAAGCAAAGGCCTGCTTATTAGTCGCTTCCTGCTACTTCCTGATTAATACATCACTCTCATACAAGGTAGGCTAATAACCAAGATAAGACTGGAGCCGGGCAGGCAGGATTTTTTGTAAACCTTGGAAAAGGGGCTGCTGAGAACAGTCAGTGGTTTAACATGTAAGGGGAACAGTAGCTCAGTCAAGCTCCCAGCTAGCTTGCAAATGTGATTACTGCAGAGTACAAAGCTATTAAAAATATGACCTTTCTCATAATGTGCAATATATCTTAGGAGCAACAAAATAATAATTTTGTTGAGCTCTTTTGAAAGATAGAGTGCCTGCTCAGCTGGAAATAGAATGACGTCTTTTTACTGAAATAGTAGCATGACTGAATGTCCCTCATGCTCTCAGAACATGCTGAGATATGCATTCAAAGGTGTCACAATTTCTGCTTTGGCTACTTCAGTTGCAGTGATCATTAATGCAGTGTCATACTGTACCCAGTAGAGGCAAGCAGGCTGTAATAGGCCTGGGTGAAATTTTAATAATTTCCTTTGCAAACATTACAGAAAAATGAACAAACGTTATGCGGAATTGTGTGAACATCCAGTCTGGCATTCTGTGCTTTATTTTTTACCCCTAAATGCATGTTGCCGTTTCCATGCGGGCATGCATTTCTTGCAACAACAAAAAAGCTCAAATTGGAACATGGACCGAGCTATAGAACGTTCTGTTCGCTCACGTTGTTCCTGTGCTCCTGTAGTAAAATGTGTACCCAAATTAAATTTCGGTTACGAGATGTAAAGTAATCTTGAGCAGTTCATGACACAAGCATAATCCAAAATTTCAGAAATGATGCAAGATTACACCAACGCAAATGACATTTTGTCCATATCTACCTCAAAGTCATAGTTGCTACTCATTTTGCCAGTCGCGGCTGGCATCTTTAGGGAGTGGTGCGCAGGCAAATGGGTAGTGGGTAAAAATCACTTATCATGAATACGGCCTCCTCCTCGCTGTACGTTCTCCTACTCCTGCTGGTGCAGTCGACGCGGGCTCCAGCCAACTGCCTTAACCAATCCTGGTGCTGCTCTCACCAGCATGAGAGCAGCGCAAGGATTGGAGGGAGCTGCCTCTCTCGGCACTCCAGAAGGCACCTGACGCCTGGACTTGATCTAACACAGCTATCTTAAGACAGCTGGGTTAGAGCTTTCAAAGTGCACATGTCTGGCTGGCTGTCGCAAGACGGACTGCCAAAGGGACATGCACACTTTGAAAAGTGCCCAAGCAGCCTACCCTCCTCCCTGCTACTGCGCAAGCCCCGCCCCGTCCTGACCATTGGTTTAGGATGGGGGGGATGAAAAATAAAATGGAAATAATAAACTTTATTACCAATTTATTTTTTATCTCTGGGGCTTTGGGAACAATTTCGGTGGCGGGGCGATGCTGCTCCGCTCTCATGGAGGAGTTGCCCCCGAGATTTAAATGCTTTTTATAGAATTAACTAAATCATGGGCACCGTCATTGTACAGTGGACAGAATATTAACTATAGAAGAACTTCTTTTTTACCCTGCAATGTTTAGCCAAACATTATATTATAATATTATCACTTTTTTAATGTAATTTCTTTTTAGGACATCGCATCCCGTTATAAAGACTATACAGGATTCAGCAATTGAAATAAAATTACAATCTTAGGGCCTCATGTAGGTAGCTAAATACCGGTCGGTAACGGCCGAAATTCGGTAAATATCCCGTTACCGACCGGTATTTAGCTATTTGAGATGTAGGAGGCACAATTTCAGGATTCGGTAAATTACCGAATCGGTAAAATACCGATTCGGTAAATACCGAATCCTGAAATCATATGTAGGGAGCACTCTAAAGAGTGAAAATTAGTATTAAGAAATCGTTATTTACCACCAAATACAGCTTGGTGATAAATAACGAATACCTTGCAAAAAGTAATATTTTGTATTTTGCAGATTTAAGAGTGCCATGTGGCAGACATACATGCCCTTAGGGCATGTATGTGCGCCACATGTGCACACATGCAAGATTCAGGGGTGCAACAGGGTGTCAATGTGACACCCTGCCACCCTTGAATATGCTCCCCTCATTACCGAATCGGTATTTACCGAATCGGTAATGAGGCATACCTTCCCATTGATTCCTATGGGCCTCCAGGCCCATAGGAATCAATGGGAAGGTATGCCTCATTACCGAATCGGTAAATACCGATTCATAATTACCGAATTTTTCCGATTCGGTAAAATTTACCGAATTATTACCTACATCACATTTATCGATTCATAAATACCGAATCGGTAAAATTCAGTATTTATGAATTGGTAAATGTGATGCTACCTACATATGGCCCTTAGTGTATTAAGCACGGTGAGCTCAAAAGACCAGTTCAAACAATTACAAACACATATGTATTTATGACAACATACATGAATACATATACTTAGGCATACAAGGTAGAAAGCTGCTATAGACTGCAGACAGGAGACATATTTTGAAAATTACTGTACAAATGGTGCTCAGCTTTAGGAGAGGACACAAAATGTTCCAGGCCCATTTATGAAATTGCTCAGCCCCTCAGGAGTGCGTTCAAATATTGATCAGCATAGAGGCACTGATAACGATTTGTATCCCCTTGGGAGATACCGCCCCCATCTAAGATCATGGGGTAAGCACCTGCACTCAATGTCTCCCACAGTTTCTGCACAGAAGCTCCAACTGCTGGAAGCAGGAGGAATTACTGTGCAGAAACAAGTTTGGATTTGGCCTACACATGTGTTTAAGAGCCTGGTGATGATGGGCCTAGCATGTTATTCCCCATAAGGGGCCTAAAGGTTGTAATTCAATGGTGCCGGAGTGGAATTACTATCCAGAATAAGTGCTTCTGCTAACTATTTTCCCCTACGATTACATCTTGCAATTGGGCTTTAGAGATAGGAAGCAAGTTCTCCTTTGAAAGTCAAGTTGAAGTGGCATTTACAGAATCCTTCTCAGCAGCTTCAGCTGCATAGATGGCAGATGTGCACACACATCAAAATGCATTTAATATTCAACAGTGTATTTTGCAATACATTATAAAGACAGTTCATTTAGAGCTCTATTATGCCTTGACATACCCCTATCTTTGACAGCCAAATACCGGTGTTACATATTTGAGTTGAAAGCGAGAGGAAAGGGAGGTGGGAAAACCTCAGCCAAGGGTCCGCTATGCACTCCTGCACTCCAACCTGATTGTCAAATCCAAAGTACTATGGGGCACGCCAATAAGCCAGTTCACCGCAGGTGTTGACTCCCAGAAAACTACAGTAAAAAACCCATTAAAATACAATTGATATTCAACAGTATCCTTTACAATAACTATAAAAATAGTCATAAACAGCACTATCATGCCTTGTCACACCCCTGTCCTTGAAGTCCAAATAGCGAAATTACATATTTGAATTGAAATCAAGAGGAAAGTAGCAGCCATCTACTCTGGTACTGCCTGTGTTGTAAATTGGCAGTGATTGGGTTAGCATTAGTGGAAGCCATCTTGTATTTAGAGGCTATCTTGTCCATTTTGTGGAATCCATTTTGTATTTCTGGCAGCCATTTTGTTTGCCATGTGCTGCCACGTGCTCACCATGTGCTCTGTCCTCCCTCAGTGTTGACTGCTCTTGTAATCTGCCTAGAAACGAACTATATTTAGCATCTTCCACCTTCGCAGATGCCCAGTTGAGTTTGCAGCTGTCCTTGCAGCTGTTAGTAGTATGTAACTGTCAGGATGTGTTTACTAGCAATGGCAAACTGTTAACTCCTCCTACTTGTCGACTGTGCATTTCTATATGACCTTATATGTACATAAATCCTTCTTCTGTACTTGTACTGCCTTCTTTTGAGCCCCTGTGTGGGTATAAAAGTACCCTGCTCCTTCTGTTCGGTGTGCTACTTCATTCATTACCGAAGGGTGCTGTGTGAATGTAGTTCCATCTCATGAGGTTTATTAAACTTTGTATTTTCTATTCCAGTTTCTGTGCCAACTTCTTCCTATTGGTCTGAGGACTCTGTGCAGAGAAGGGCAAACCCCTTGCACTGGTAGGCCTAGCTGAGGTCCATTTCTACACCTGCATGGACACATTCCCACATGCATATGCACAGGCTCACATACCAAAACACAGCTCAATATGACCAAGCCACAACAAGGCCCAAAAACTCCGTTCAGTGCACTGCCACAGCCTTATATGATAGGCTCAACCATTATTTCAGGTGATCATCGCATACCAAGGCCCCTATTTACAAAAAAATCATGCATGGCATTGCAGCAACTACGATTCCTGTGCTGCGTTGCATGAAAGAGTGCAGAACACACGCATATCTACTGAGATATAGAGCTGTTTTCCTCCCTCCCTGTGCTGGCACACTTTAAGCTATCATGTGCCAATGTACACACGCTTGCACTATAGTGCAAGGCTGTGCGCATTATGTAAGAAATTGTTTTTGTACTGGAAGGGAATCTTTCCAGTACAAAAGCTATCCTGTAATACTTTTCCTGCTTTGTGTGTGTGCTGTACAATGCAGCACACATGCAAAGTAGGAAGAACGAGGAAAAATGAAAACATTTCTCCTACTAACGACTGCCTCAAGGAGACATTAGATTTTGACACAAATCACTGATTAAGAATGTTTGTAGATAGGGATTTTCAGCAAAACACGAGTGCTTGAATAGGAATGCCATGTACCACCCATAGAACGCCACCTAGATTAAAGTACGGCAAAACCTCATATAGTGTATCTTTAGGAAACTATTGAATGCAAATCTTGATTTGCACTGAATAGTAAATCCCAGCATAACACTTTGTGTCGAGTTTGCATTACAAAAGTAATTAAAACCTTTTGCGAAAAGTGTTAGCAAATCTGGACTCAAGTATGCGTCTCATGAGCAGCAACAGAACAGAGATAGTCAGACAAATGGCTGACCATTAGAAAATGTGAAGCAAGCATAACCTGTCAGGTCATTCCAGTTTTTTTCTCCTCTCCTGGAGGAATAAGTTCTGAAAAGGCTTCAGGAAGCAAGCCTACATGCAAGCCTACAGGAAAGCAGCATTTTAATTAATTTAAGTGTACA
Organism: Triturus cristatus; assembly: GCF_964204655.1. Classification (NCBI taxonomy): domain Eukaryota; kingdom Metazoa; phylum Chordata; class Amphibia; order Caudata; family Salamandridae; genus Triturus; species Triturus cristatus. The sequence goes on along the minus strand of NC_140593.1, from coordinate 486,737,351 downwards.
TTAAACACACTTCAAAATATTATTTATTTGAAAAATAAAAAGATTCGGAAGTGAAAATCAAACTCTTATGAATTACATTCCCAAAGTTCTGCTTGTGCAACAGAAAGTAACCAGGACTGAGCTATGTTTTACTATTCTTACCACTGCCTTTGTGATCTCAGAGACCAGGGGTCGAGAAGGTAGTTCTAGGGGTCCAAGTGAGAAAGCCAGGGGCTTCAGCTGCAACCCTTGGTGGCCCCTAAATGCTGTCCATGTCAGTGGTCCCTGAGGCCCGTGACACATACTTGTGGCTCACTGCTCTGTGTTTTTGAATGTGTGTTCTCGCATGCAGTGCACACAACGAATATGTGAACTGCAGTAGATTGCAGGTTTTGGTCTTTAATGTCATCACTGTGCATCCATCCAGATGAAAGGGATGTTAGGTCAAAGGTCAATTGGAACAGGCGTGTTTACATCTTCTTCTGAATCATAATTGCCTATTTTAATTTTTGTGTGTCACACGGATCCTGGTTGTGCATTAAAGAAAAAAAAAACTTTGTCTTGGAATCAATACAATACAAGTTGACCTCAAAACATCTAAAATGAGAATAAAATATAAATATAGGGAGTTGTACATTATAAAACTGATTCACAAAGGCATGTAGGAGTACATAAAATAGAACTCCAGAAGTTGTACATTATAAAACTGATTCACAAAGGGATGTAGGACTACATAAAATAGAACTCCAGAAGAACTATCTCACACATACTCATAAAATTCTATGAGAATCTGCCAGTGATCTTGAAGCAATACAACCATTTCACTATAACAGCTTAGCATATCTATATATATATATATATATATATAACTTTCAAATTTTTTTAGGTTTAAGCCAACACCAACAAAATCCTTCAATAATGTACCTACTATGTTTATAATGAATCTAATAATCTAATAATTCATATAATCTGGTGGGGATGCCACATGGGAACCCCCAATCTATATTTACGAGTGCCCAACTGGCCAGATTGTCGGAGGCCCAACTGGACAATATACATTCACAATACACCTTAGCACACCCAAAAAGAGTAACTATAATCCAAACTTTAAGTAAAAACCAATGCACTGCAAACAATAGTCAGTTTTTCAAATGTCCTTAATCACAGTCGTATGACAAGAAACGCTCCAATCAGGTCCGGTTGCAGATTTTTTAATGATCAAGCAACAACGCAGAACAGCAGCAGCCGACGCGCGTTTCGCCCTCTGGGCTTTTTCAAGGCTGCAGAAAGATACATATATGACAGTCATAGTACAGTGATCAAATATGACCAGTGGTGACCAATAAAAGTCACCACGATGTTTACACACATTGAGATGCCCTAGACAACACAATTCTATTACACATGAATGTACATATGTCGAATATGTCATCCGTTGCATATCCCACCTCCCTATACTGATTTAGCCTGGAACTAGAGGTCTAGGGATACGACACTCAAACCTTCTAATATTGTGTTTGTAACAAGAGAACACTTAGTACTAAATCAACAAATGTGAATAAAGTATGAATCATGTTAAAACAAAAAGCACATCAACCTGATTGCAATGTAAAATACAGAACAATAATCTCAAATAGCCAATCACCATGAAGAAGGCACACCGTGACAAGCTTGAAAAGTAGAGCAGATTGCCTCACTACGAAAAAAAGGGCCACCACCACAACACCGATAGTGAAAACTAGAACCAAAATATAAGGCTCTCAAAGATGATCTAAGCAGAGAAACCCGTAGTCGACACTGAGTGTTAGAGATATTCCTCTCACCTTGGAAGTCGAGGCTAAAGCTCCTAGCTAGTTCAGAGTTGAAGATTATGTATCGATAACTTGGAAGATTAGTTCTAAAGAGAAAAAGGAATATTTCGGCAAATCAGCTTTATAAAAAATGGGTATATTTCTGGACACGTTGGGTGATTCAAGTCATTACTATGCCTTTTCCTTACCCCGAATCACCACCGCCCACGTTAGTCTTCTTGTAACACGTGGGTATGTGTGGCCGAGACACGTTCTCAAAAAGCGGTTTGTCGTCGTAGTAAACGCACCGGACCTTGATAAGTCCTGTGTTGAAAAATAGAGTAACGTAATCTAAGTAAAGATTCCAGCAGCCAAAGTACTAAGAAAAAACAACGAGCGCAATTTATATCGTTGTTAATAATACACCTTCGTACATGTGTCTAGCTACACAGTACAAGTTATAATGTCGAATACATCTAATCGGTATTAGAACTGTATGGAAACATACAGAGCATCAAAAGTTTGTAGCTTTATCTTTACCTGATTCAAAGTGAAGTCTAGTGAGAGACGCGTGGCAACTCGGCGTTTTTTACACGCTGTTGCCATTTTGATGGTTTAAATACTCGTGGCAGATGGCTATAGAAAGCGGACTGTAGCTGCGATCGTATCTTGTTTCTAGTAGTTTGAAAAATGTAAAAAACGATCGCTAGTACTACCACATTAAAATATTTAGGCTTGCAACCAGGATGTGATTCTTATGGTAACAATTGCCCTACAAGGACATACAAAATCAAGAAAAGTTTTTATAAACAAGGTATGGATTCTAATGAAAATAGACAATAGACTAACTTCACTCATCAACGATGAGAAAAAACGGTCTTGGATTGTAAAGTACATCGAAGGTATTTTGAGGTTAATAATCTTCATTACTCAAGCTACACAGTATATGAGTCTAGTAATATGCATACAAAACATATGCATAATGCTTAAGTCCCCTAATTTGTTCAGGACTAGACATATATGTCGTTTCATGGACAGTGTTGTACCAATCCAATGGTGTTCCTATGTACCTACGTATAACATTTTTTAGTGGATCTTAATGATGATTATTCAATGTGAGTGAGGTTATGTCCTTGATATAAAGGGCACGTATAGTATAAAACGATGGAATTTCACCATACATTTGGAATGGAAGACGAAAACAACACAAAAACACTGGTGGCCTGTCCAATTATCTCAACAAAATGACAGAGGCAAGTCAATTGGACACTTAGTCAAAATAAGGCAATATATATTCAACCAGTGATAGTGTGAGTAGAAATAGAAAGAAAAAGAAGGTCAGTATTCCCAAATTCTCTTCGTGTGGAATAAAGGTGATATATTTCAGTCTGCGGCTCGGAGAAATAGGCATAGAGAATCCAAAATATGTGAAAGATAGTAAAGACAGCAGAAAGAAGGCACATGGATATCTGAACATGGCTTATAGGAATTCACACAGCTCTTTATCGAAATTTAACCCATGTTCCACCGCCCTCAGTTTGATGATCCAGGTACTCTCTAGTTTGCGTAATTGCGACGTCATGTCACCCCCCGTGCATTCTGATTTATTGTGTCAATACCATGAAAGCCAAGTTTGCGTAGATCATTGGGTGTGTTTTCAGTATTAAAATGAACTGCTAGGGGATACTGCGAATTATTATTTCTGATAGCACGGATGTGTTCTTGCATCCGCTCTTTCAGAGGTCTAATTGTGCTTCCGATGTAAATTTTGGTACAAACACATTTGATGCAGTAAACCACCCATTTGGTGTTACAATTAGTGAACCTTCTGATGGTGTATGTTTTCTCCGTATTGTACTTAAAGGTATTGATTTTATGCAGTACAAAACTACACATATTGCACGAGCCACACCTAAAAAAACCATTTGGGGCAGAAGGTAACCACGTGTCATGCTGTTCAGGAGGAATAAAGCTCGGGCAAAGTTGTTGTCTTAGTGTGCGCCCTCGTTGGTGAATGATTAAGGGTTTTGACCCAATAGCCCCCTGTAAGCTGGTGTCATGCGTTAAAAGGTGCCAATGTTTTTTTAAAATTTTGTATACATCTGAACTCAAACTGGTATACGGGGTAATGAAGGCACCCTTGATTGCTGTAGATGTTTTTCTCTTTTTTTTGGTATTCAAAAGTAACTTCCTTCTGTTAACCCTATTGACCTTCAGTCTTGCCGATCTGATTATGTTCTTGGAATACCCTCTCATTTCGAATCTTTTTTCTACAATTGTTAGTTCTTTGTCGAGTAAAGTTTCATCACTACAATTACGTTTAATACGCAGCATTTCTCCATACGTGATGGAATTGATTTGTGACGGTGGATGTGCACTACTGGCGTGCAAAGTCGCATTACATGCAGTGGCTTTCCTATAGGGTAGACTGACAAGACTATTACCATCAACCATTATGGTTAAGTCCAAGAAATTGACTTGCTTGGTACTCTGATTCTTGGTGAATGAAAGATTGTAGTCACTGTCATTGATGTATACAAAGAATTCCTCCAGGGCATCATTTGATCCAGCCCAGAAGAATAAAATATCATCTATATATCGTCCCCAATATAGGACATTCTCAACTAGATAACCTGGACAGTTCCTCCAGATATGGGCGTGTTCAAACAGACCCATGTACAAATTTGCAAATGATGGCGAGAATTTAGCTCCCATCTCCATGCCCCGTATTTGGCGGAACCAATAATCATTATGGGTAAAGATGTTATTGTCTAGCACCAATTTAATCATATCTAGCAACATGATAGTGTGCTCATACATGTTGATGGGTCGACAGTCCAAGAAGTGTTGTACAGCATTTATACCCTTATCTCCTGGTATACTTGTATACAAGGAACAGACATCCACAGTGACCAACAGATGGTCTGGTACCCATTCTACATCAGCAATTTTACTTAGAATGTCCCGTGAGTCTTTTATGTAAGATGGTAAATTAACCACATGGGGTTGAAGATATATGTCGATATATTCAGATATTCTTTCTGTCGGTGAATTGATGCCCGAAATGATTGGTCTCCCCGGTGGAAAAACACCACTTTTGTGTATTTTTGGCAAGATATATAAACATGGATTTGTTGGTTTTGAATTGAACAGATATCTAAATTCTGTGTCTGAAATTAGACCCAGTTCTTTCCAATGTTTTAGATTGCTCTCGACTTTAGTTATGGTGATGTTCATGGGGTTACTACTCAATTTCACATAGGTGGTACAATCTGCAAGTTGTCTGTCAATTTCTTGGATATAGTCAATCCTGTTCATTAGCACCACGTTGTCTCCCTTGTCAGCCTCTCTAATGACAAGGGAGGCATCGTTTGCCAGCAATTCCAATGCCTTTCTCTCATCACTAGTGATGTTTTGTTTCGTCTTCACATTATTCAAAAGAAAACGATCCTCAAGTTTATAAAGATCTTGAAAAACCAGTTCCTGGAAAGTGTCAATCACATTAGGACCTGGTAGGTGGGGCGTAAACCTAGATTTATTTTTCAGACCACTGTCTGAATCAGAAAATGTATCAAAACTTAATTCTCTCGCAATGGTGTCGATTGACAAAGGAATATCTTGTTCCTCCAAGGATAAAAGAAGTTGTATATCTTTTAAATCCCTGATGGTTTGGATATTGTCCAGATTTTCAGTAGTCACTGGATCTGACAACCATTTGTGTTTGTCTGAAAAGAATTTATGTAGTTTGAGTTTCCTGGTCAATTTGAAACAGCTCACATGTAGTGTTGTGAAGTTGGGAAAAGCACTTGGACAGAAACCCAATCCTTTACTCAGTAATTTTATTTCAGTATCAGTCAGAATGTGATTCGATAAGTTGACAACATTAATCTGATCATCACCATTTGTATTTGTATTGTGTACGGGTCCCCGATCTGGTTGTTACTCCCATCCTTTCTTTTATATTGGGATCTCGATCTACATTTACCCCTCCTGGTTTTTGTATGTTTCTCTCTTTTTGGAAGGCCTGTTTGTTTCCCTTCCTGAAGCGCTGCAGTTCTAAAAAAAAAGGGATCTGCATTGTTGGATATGGGTGGGCCTTGGGCACCGAGCGATTCACCACTTGTGATACTGCTGACACTAGAAGTGTCAGAAATTTCAGGTGTCTCTATTCTCTGGGGTCTACTATCTGTACTTGTTGCTGGTCCACCTGTTCTGATATTATCGAATTTTTTAGCAAAAGTGTAGACCCTCCCACTTTGATAATCTCTCTCGTCCCGTTTGATTTTTTGTGACTTTTTGTCTTTTAAATAAAGTTGGTGTTTATGTATTTCTTCCTTTAATATGATCAAATTACGTCCTGTGACTTCAGGTAAGTTCAGGTCTCGAATTTCTTTCTCTAGGAGTGAGATCTCTGACAAGAGTTTGTCACGTTTCAGATCTGCATCTCTGATAAGTATGTCCATCATTCCCACCGATGAATTTAGTAGAAGCTTTTCCCATTCCTTGAGGTGTCCCGGGTCTAAGTCCTCAAAGGATGGGAAAATCAGAATACGCAGTCCCCTCGGTACCTGTTGCTTTTCAATATATTTTCGCAGGACCGTAGCGTCACACCATCTGGAGAGCTCTTGTTTTTTGAGCCTCCCCAGTCTTAAAAATTTAAGTTTGAGTCCTTCCTTCTTTTTCTTTCTTTTTCTACTCACACTATCACTGGTTGAATATATATCGCCTTATTTTGACTAAGTGTCCAATTGACTTGCCTCTGTCATTTTGTTAAGATAATTGGACAGGCCACCAGTGTTTTTGTGTTGTTTTCGTCTTCCATTCCAAATGGATGGTGAAATTCCATCGTTTTATACTATACGTGCCCTTTATATCAAGGACATAACCTCACTCACATTGAATAATCATCATTAAGATCCACTAAAAAATGTTATACGTAGGTACATAGGAACACCATTGGATAGGTACAACACTGTCCATGAAACGACATATATGTCTAGTCCTGAACAAATTAGGGGACTTAAGCAGTATGCATATGTTTTGTATGCATATTACTAGACTCATATACTGTGTAGCTTGAGTAATGAAGATTATTAACCTCAAAATACCTTCGATGTACTTTACAATCCAAGACCGTTTTTTCTCATCGTTGATGAGTGAAGTTAATCTTTTGTCTATTCTCATTAGAATCCATACCTTGTTTATAAAAACTTTTCTCGATTTTGTATGTCCTTGTAGGGCAATTGTTACCATAAGAATCACATCCTGGTTGCAAGCCTAAATATTTTAATGTGGTAGTACTAGCGATCGTTTTTTACATTTTTCAAACTACTAGAAACAAGATACGATCGCAGCTACAGTCCGCTTTCTATAGCCATCTGCCACAAGTATTAAAACCATCAAAATGGCAACAGCGTGTAAAAAAACGCCGAGTTGCCACGCGTCTCTCACTAGACTTCACTTTGAATCAGGTAAAGATAAAGCTACAAACTTTTGATGCTCTGTATGCTTCCATACAGTTCTAATACCGATTAGATGTATTCGACATTATAACTTGTACTGTGTAGCTAGACACATGTACGAAGGTGTATTATTAACAACGATATAAATTGCGCTCGTTGTTTTTTCTTAGTACTTTGGCTGCTGGAATCTTTACTTAGATTACGTTACTCTATTTTTCAACACAGGACTTATCAAGGTCCGGTGCGTTTACTACGACGACAAACCGCTTTTTGAGAACGTGTCTCGGCCACACATACCCACGTGTTACAAGAAGACTAACGTGGGCGGTGGTGATTCGGGGTAAGGAAAAGGCATAGTAATGACTTGAATCACCCAACGTGTCCAGAAATATACCCATTTTTTATAAAGCTGATTTGCCGAAATATTCCTTTTTCTCTTTAGAACTAATCTTCCAAGTTATCGATACATAATCTTCAACTCTGAACTAGCTAGGAGCTTTAGCCTCGACTTCCAAGGTGAGAGGAATATCTCTAACACTCAGTGTCGACTACGGGTTTCTCTGCTTAGATCATCTTTGAGAGCCTTATATTTTGGTTCTAGTTTTCACTATCGGTGTTGTGGTGGTGGCCCTTTTTTTCGTAGTGAGGCAATCTGCTCTACTTTTCAAGCTTGTCACGGTGTGCCTTCTTCATGGTGATTGGCTATTTGAGATTATTGTTCTGTATTTTACATTGCAATCAGGTTGATGTGCTTTTTGTTTTAACATGATTCATGCTTTATTCACATTTGTTGATTTAGTACTAAGTGTTCTCTTGTTACAAACACAATATTAGAAGGTTTGAGTGTCGTATCCCTAGACCTCTAGTTCCAGGCTAAATCAGTATAGGGAGGTGGGATATGCAACGGATGACATATTCGACATATGTACATTCATGTGTAATAGAATTGTGTTGTCTAGGGCATCTCAAAGTGTGTAAACATCGTGGTGACTTTTATTGGTCACCACTGGTCATATTTGATCACTGTACTATGACTGTCATATATGTATCTTTCTGCAGCCTTGAAAAAGCCCAGAGGGCGAAACGCGCGTCGGCTGCTGCTGTTCTGCGTTGTTGCTTGATCATTAAAAAATCTGCAACCGGACCTGATTGGAGAGTTTCTTGTCATACGACTGTGATTAAGGACATTTGAAAAACTGACTATTGTTTGCAGTGCATTGGTTTTTACTTAAACTTTGGATTATAGTTACTCTTTTTGGGTGTGCTAAGGTGTATTGTAAATGTATATGTAGCATTTGGATTCGTCCTAAATGTGTTGATACCCTGATGGGTGGGTATTGCCGACACTGTTGAGCACCTCTATATGTGAAATTCAAGACATACATGTCGATGTGTTATGAACTATTGTTGTGGATGTGCAGATCCTAAAGCGAAAACCCATGACTTTTGTGATTATATGCCCAACTGGACAATGTTGGGGACTGGTATCTGGATAAGACACTGATTACTTTCGCGGAACTGGTGGATAATACTGGGCTCCCACCGGGTCAGTTCCTACAATACGAGGCGCTGACGCTCACCTTCGCGCATTTGTGGGGCTGCTGCAGGAAAGAACCTGACACACACCCGGTCCTCCATGCCTTATTCACTCTTGGCACCGCGAGCTACCTGATGAAATGGCATTATGCCGCACTAGTATAGGCTTCTGTTGGCCCATTACACAGATTGAGGGAGCATTGGGATAAGATCACAGGTAGGGTCCTTACCGATTTCACATTATCCAAAAAAGGTCTACCGCAATACCCGTTTGAAATATATCTAATTCAATTACATAACCATGACCTATATGACACCCCACCGGCTTAACGTGACATACGAGTGGGAGGTGCGACAGTGTCCCAGATGTGCCCACCTGGATGCTGACTTTGGCCATATGACTTGGGATTGCCAGGGGGTGCGCCCTTTCTGGGAGGCAGTGTTGGGTAAGATAAAAGACGTTCTGGGAAGGGTGTTGGCTCTAATGATTCAGACGTGCCTGATGGGTCTCTTTCCTCGCCCACCTAAGCGCTAAGTCGGGAATCGACTGATAGATCTTGTGCTGGGCCTTGGCAAGCGCAGGATAGTGATGGAGTGGAAATCCTCGAGAGTGCCACAGGTTGCAACCTGGGACAAGGATGTTATTGCCTGGGCGGGGGGAGAGCGTATAGTACTGGCATGGTAGGAGGCCAAGGGAGTGATAAAGCGCCCGATTGCTGAGCAATGGAGAGAGATAATGGCGAAGTGGAAGAATCCGACGGGCCCTAGCAGTGGAGGGTGTGAGTCTGAGCATGAGCCCCAGACAGGCTCCGAAATACAAGCCACTCCTTTAAGATTCCCTGTGGTGTTAGGGGTTTAATTCACGGGGAGGCAGCACAGAGGCCTATGACGTCATTGGGCGTGTTGCCTGGGTGAAGAACCGATGCCAGCTGTTGGGAGGGCCCTCTTCCTGGACCTGCCCGTGGGTCATCTATGCTGTTATTTCCATTGGACATTAGTGATTAAACATGTCCACACCACTCCTCTGCACAGATTACTCATGTTTCTCTCTTTTCTTTTCTTTCATCCCTTTTTCTTCAGAATACAAGTTTCGTTACTGGCTTGTTGTGATTATGCTTATGGGTATATAGGCATATGATGGACCGGTGTTGAACGATTACCTGCATAATTGTTGCATTGTAATTATATTAGTGGAACAAGTACTGGCGAATGTAGTTGTTAACTGCTGATGTGAATTGCTTTGTTTTTTCTTCTTCTTCTGATTTGTAATTAGTCTATCGCACTATATAAAATGCCAATAAAAATATCTTTAAAAAAAAATACTATGTTCATAATTAGTTTTAAGTGATACAGGCTAGTAGATCACACACAAAAGTAGTAGAGATACTTGGATGGAATTAATTATCTCGTCAAAGTTTCAAAGGGACGTCTATACACATACTTTTGTGTGCAGTAGTAGTAGAAACCATATCTCAATGTACCTACCAAAAACAGATATTAGGCCTCTAAACTATGGCCAGTGTAGTTTAGCGGGGTTAGGGTCTGGACAATTTTTACTGGAACCCATAAAAGCTAAGGTCAAATACCAACTTCAGTTCTTAGAAGAGGTAATAAAAAAAGATGTGCAGGAAAAGCAAAAAGGGTTTTATGAAGGTGGTATACCTGCATAATGTCTGTGTTAACCTTCAAAGCTTAATACTGATTGTATGATCATTAACAACTTTGTGGAGTATATGTTCCATCTAATCCATTGTGCACAAAAATTGTGAAAGAATTGTGTCACAGCAGCTTACTTCCCAGTTAGCACACTTTGTACTATAGCAACACAGGTGCATATTTACAAGGCAGTGGTCGAGCGCGGCAATAGCCTCCTTGGCTTAACAACGTGCTTGCCACTTCTGAAACTCAGGGCTTGCCCCTATTTACAAGAATAGTGTGCAGCCCTGCACCCCCCCCCCTGTGCTGGCACTAATTTAGCTGCTTAGCGCCAACACAGGCACCCTTGCACCATAGTGTGCCTGCGTGGAGGGGAATGTTTGATCATGTGCAGGAATGTGTCCCTTCCTGCACATAAACATAAACGGCAATTTGTAAATTCTATGTGTGCTGTTGTGCAGCACACATAGAAGTTGCAAAACATCCTTTTTTAAATTATTGTTTATGTTCAGGAAGGGACATCTTCCTGCATATAAACTATCAATGGCATTTTGCTGTTTCTATGTGTGCTGCACAACGCAGCACACATGGAAACAGCAAAATAGAGGCAAAATTAATCATGTATCCTCGTTGCTCCAGGGTAAGACCAGGTTTTGCCTGGTCTTAATTTTGGAGCAGCCCCATATTCATACCACCCGTGTAAATATGGGTTAGCATCAAAATCAATGGGTCTTGCAGTGGAACGCCCACCACAACACCCATTACCTGTCACTTTTACACTAAGGATAGCATGAAAGGGTGCCTTATTCACAAGGCAGCGTTAAGTTAAAAGCTTTAAAAGTGATGATGTGGTGGCGAGAGGGGCTTGTAAATATGCCCCTTAGTTCTTAAGAAAACACACATAAATAGTAGACAGAAATAAAATTGCACTGTTAAAGTTACAATCTCCCCTCACCGCCTTGCATTCAATATGTTTGTCCCCCTAATTTACCATTGACACATTGGCATTCAGCACCAACATATCCATTAGTTTGGCCTATTTTTTTTAACGTCCTATTTTTTTCAACATATATTTTAACATATTTGTATTCCTTTTCTGAACATTGACAGATAACAAATCAGTGATTATAACATTTACACTTGCGAGAGCTCAATACAGAGTAACGCCAGGCAATGATCCCAGGTATTCCTACTTCAATAACAGTGATACACATAGAAGCAGACATAAAACCTGTGCCCCACATGCGAAACAGCTCAGCAGATTGATCAGCCCGCGGATAATACATCACGGTGGGAGCTCAGGTTCCTCCGCCAGGAGTATGCCTGTCATCATACGCCAGCCCTGAATATCACCAGAGGCCCCTAAATGTGTCCTATTGTGCACACACACAGACTCAGTCTTTGTTCTGATAGAAATGTATTCATGTATGCATTGATTTATTTATGCATTTTATTTGTTTGAGTGTTTTGTGAAGCACCAACGTGTTGTCTCCTAGCCACTGGGCAGGTTTTTGGAGAGGAAACATATCATTGTGCAAGTGTTGAATAAATAAAAGGTGTTGCCTACAATGAGCAGACAAACAACAAATGTCTCTCACTAAACCTGCCAGTCTTCAATGGGTACAATTTCAGACCAGACTTTTTTGCTCAACTGGGACATTTGTAAACGGTATCATTTCAGCAAACACAGGTGAAGCAGAGCATAACATTATTTGAAGCTGAGCTAGCAAAATAAGTCACATTTAAGTAGATTAAACATGTAATGACATGCGATGTAAAGGATGTTGCGATGTAATGACTGTGTTGTAAAGGTAGTGCGATGTAATGACTGCGTTGTAAAGGTTGCTCCCCATTTGCAGGCCCTCTCTATTCCACTCCATCCCTCCCGCCCCCTCTCCCATCCTTGTTGCTTGCCCTTCCTCCTGCTGCTTAACCCGCCCCTTCCCCCAAACTGTTTTAACAGATATTGCACAGCATCATGAGAATGAGCAGCAAAAAAAGAGAATATGAAAGAGAAAGGAAGAGATAGACAGAAACTGTGAGGAAAAACAATAAGTGAGAAAGAAGGTATTAGAAGAGAGAGGAAGCGGGCGACAGAAAGTGTGAGGAAAAAGAATGAGTAAGAAAGAAGGTGTAAGAAAGAGAAAGAAAAAGAGAGTTTGAAAAAGTGAGAATAAAGTAAGAGGGAACGCCATAGAAATATAGACAGGGACAAAGAGAGAGAGAGAGAGAGAGAGAGAGAGAGAGAGAGAAAGATACATAGCAAGAAAGAATGAAAGCAAGACAAAGAAGAGGTGTTGGAAATTCCATCTTGCATAGTATGTATATATAGCAATTTCTGGTGTGTTAAATCAATGCTGATGATTAAAACTTTCTAAACAGGCCAAGTCTATTAATACTGTGTTGCTTTGTCCTATAAGCGGAGTCCCCACCAATGCTGCATTAGATTTTTAGTCTTTCAAGCCGCTGGTCTGGTGGATAATAGGGACATGAAGAACTAGTCCAGGCATTGCAACAATGTAAGTAAAGACCACTCTACATTTTTCAACTGAGTACATTAGGAATTATAGAAAAGGATATTTCTCTCCAGATTTTGAAGTAAATATTATGTCACTTAGAAAGCTGAACCCATCCCATATGGTTAAATATACTTTTGGGTGGATCTCTGTAATGATGGCAGCCATTAATATTCAAATCAGATCTTATCAAGTACACAGATCTGCAGCCAAATGTGTTACCTATTGTAGTGGTGATACTTATGTTGTATGGAATATTTTATGGCTGAGCTATCTTTAGTTACCTGATGTTTGTCGAAAAGTGCCTCTTTTTGAGATGGTCACCCCCAATGTTTGCCTGGTAGTTGATGCACCTTTGACTGAAGTGCACTGGGTTCCTGCTAACCAGGTCCCCAGTGCAAGTGCTCCTTCCCTACAACAAGGTAACTGCTCAATTGTACCCCTATTGTCAAGACCTTTAGCACCTCTGTAAGTCCCTAGTCAAATGTACCTCTGGTACATAGGGCATGGGTACTAACGATCAATCAATCAATCAGTGACACTTATAGAGCGCGCTACATACCCGTAGGGTCTCAAGGCGCTGGGGGGGGGGGGTGCCGCTACTGCTCGAACAGCCAGGTCTTCAGCTTCTTCCTGAAGGAGAGGTGGTCTTGGGTCAGGCGCAGGTCGGTCGGGAGGGAGTTCCAGGTCTTGGCGGCCAGGTAGGAGAAGGACCTTCCTCCTGTAGTCGCTCTTCGGATGCGGGGGACGGCGGCGAGGGCGTGGTTGGCTGATCGGAGGTGGCGTTTGGGAGCGTAGAAGTTGATCCGGCTGTTGAGGTAGCTCGGGCCTTGGTCGTGTAGGGCTTTGTGTGCGTGGGTGAGGAGGCGGAAGGTGATTCTTTTGTTGACGGGGAGCCAGTGAAGGTCTCTCAGGTGTCCGGTGATGTGGCTGGTTCGTGGGATGTCGAGGATGAGTCTGGCCGAGGCGTTCTGGATCCGCTGGAGTCTCTTCTGGAGCTTGGCGGTGGTACCGGCGTAGAGGGCGTTGCCGTAGTCCAGTCGGCTGGTGACGAGGGCCTGGGTGACGGTCTTCCTGGTCTCGGTGGGGATCCACCGGAAGATCTTCCGTAGCATGCGTAGGATGTTGAAGCACGCCGAGGAGACGTTGTTGACTTGCCTGGTCATGGAGAGGGAGGAGTCCAGGATGAAGCCCAGGTTGCGTGCATGGTCTGTTGGTTTGGGTGCGGTGCCCAGGGCTGGAGGCCACCAGGAGTCGTCCCAGGCGGAGGGGGAAGAGCCCAGGATGAGGACCTCCGTCTTGTCAGAGTTCAGTTTCAGGCGGCTGGTCGTCATCCACTCGGCTACCTCTTTCATCCCTTCGTGCAGGTTGGCTCTGGCGGAGGCGGGGTCGTTGGTCAGGGAGAGGATCAGCTGGGTGTCGTCGGCGTAGGAGATAATGCTGAGGTTTGCGTACGATGGCCGCGAGGGGGCTCATGTAGACGTTGAAGAGGGTGGGGCTCAGAGATGATCCTTGAGGGACGCCGCAGATGACTTCGGAGGCTTCTGATTTGTATGGTGGTAGGCGGACTCTCTGTGTCCTTCCGTCGAGGAAGGAGATGATCCATTCCAGCGCCTTGTCCTGGATTCCGATGTTACTGAGGCGCTGTGCTAGGGTGCGGTGGCAGACCGTGTCGAATGCCGCGGAGAGGTCTAGGAGGATGAGGGCCGCTGTTTCTCCATTGTCCATCAGGGCTCGGATGTCATCGGTGGCGGCGATGAGGGCGGTCTCGGTGCTGTGATTGGCTCGGAAGCCGGACTGTGAGGGGTCGAGGGATCCGTTCGTCTCGAGGAAGGCGGCCATCTGCTTGTTGACGGTCTTCTCGATGACTTTGGCTGGAAACGGGAGGAGCGAGATGGGGCGGTAGTTCTTGAGTTCGGTGGGGTCCGCTGTTGGTTTCTTGAGTAAGGCGCTGAGTTCGGCGTGTTTCCAGCTCTCAGGGAAGGTGGCGGTGTTGAATGATGTGTTGATGATGTCTCGCAGGTGGGGTGCGATGACAGCGTCGGCCTTGTTGAAAACGTGGTGAGGGCAGGGGTCGTTCGGTGATCCGGAGTGGATGGAGTTCATCGTGCGGATGGTGTCTTCGGTGCTGATCGGGGTCCAGGCGTGGAGGGTGGTGGTGGGGGGTGATTGTTCGGTCATGGTGTGCGTTGGTTGGTTGTTGAAGCTGTTGTGTATGTCCGTGATCTTGTTGTGGAAGTATGAAGCGAGGGAGTTGCAGAGGTCTTGTGATGGGGTGATGTCGTTGTTTCCTGCGCTGGGGTTGGAGAGCTCTTTCACGATGTTGAAGAGTTCCTTGCAGTTGTGTGCGTTGTTGTCCAACCGTTCCTTGAATGCTGTTTTCTTGGCGGCGCGGATAAGCTGGTGGTGCTTCCGGGTGGCAAGCTTGAAGGAGGTCCTGTTGTCCGGTGTAGGTTCCCTTCTCCAGACTTTCTCGAGGGCTCGGCAGTTCTTCTTGGAGCTCTTGAGTTCGTCGGTGAACCATGGGGCTTTCTTGCTTCCGGGTCTGCTGGGCGGGGTCCTCAGCGGGGCGAGCTCGTCCGCGCAGATGCTGATCCACTTCGTGAGGTTGACGGCGGCCTGGCTGGGGTTCGCTGAGCTGGCAGGAGGGTGCTGGCTCAGGGAGGTGGCGAGCTGGTCTGCTGTGATCTTGTTCCAGCTTCTGCGGGCGGCCTGTTGCTGGTGGTGGTGGGTCGTCGTTCTCTTGAAGGTGAAGTGGATGCAGCTGTGGTCCGTCCATTGGAGCTCTGTGGCGTGGCTGAAGTCGATGTCTGTGCTGGAAGAGAAGACTGCGTCGAGTGTGTGTCCGGCGAGGTGGGTGGGGGTGGACACCAGTTGCTTGAGTCCCAGGTTGGCGAGGTTGTCCAGCAGGGTGCTGGTGTTGCGGTCGTTGTTGTTCTCCAGGTGGAAGTTGAGGTCCCCCAGGAGGATGTAGTCAGCGGAGGGGAGGGCATGCGGGCTGACGAAGTCGGCGATGTCCTCGCTGAATTGCGTGCGTGGTCCAGGGGGTCGGTAGATCAGGGTGCCTCTGAGGGTGGTGTTCGGGTTGGTGTGGATCTGGAAATGCAGGTGTTCGGCAGTGGTCAGGGTGTTCTCGGTGCTGGTCGTGAGACGGATGGTGTTCTTGTGGATGATGGCGATGCCTCCTCCCATCTGGTTGGCGTTGCGGTCCCTCCGGACGATCTTGTAGCCCTCTGGGATAGCGATGGCGATGTCGGGAGCTGATGAGGCGTTCATCCAGGTCTCTGTGAGGAAGGCAACGTCAGGGGCTGTGGCGTCTAGGAGGTTCCAGAGTTCGATGGCGTGTCTGTGGACGGAGCGGGTGTTGAGCAGGATGCACTTGAGGTGGGTGCTGCTGCTGTTCGACTTGGCGGGGGCTGGTGTGCGGCAGGTCCGGATGCAGGTGAATTTGCAGGCGTGGCAGCTGAAAGGTCCGTGGGTGCGTCGTGGTGTGGCTTGATGGCATTCTGGGAGTCGGCCAGAGTTGAGAGCGATGAGGGTGGCGGCGGAGTACGTCAGGCGGGTCGGTCGGCGGCATCGGGGGCCAGGGGTCCTGGCGCTGGTCGCGATCCGGTCGCGGACGGGCGCAGACGGGCTTACCTTTGGCGCGCCTTCGGCGCACAATCGGCGTGCCCGCTGCGCGTGACCGCTGCGCGTTCGCACGGTCGCCATATAAAGGCGAAGTGCGCGGGTGGGCGGAGCAGCTGGGAGGCGGGAGCGGGGCGGGAACAGAATGAAAAAAGGGGCGGGGCTTGCGGTGGTGGCGGGAAGCGGGGAGCGGGGAGGGAAGGCGGCGATGTAGGCGGGCTAACAGGAAGGACACAAGCTGGACAGATAAACAGGCAAATATACTTTATTAAGCACAAATGGCGAACAAAACAAGGGAAAAAGAAACTCAAACACGGGCAGGGAATACAGATGACAAGCACAAATGGCGAGAGAAACAAAGGCAAAACAAACGGCAACGGGGTCAGCCGGCGGCGAGGCAGGCAGCGCGGCAGGGACAAGGCTGAGGGGCACACGCAGCAGCTGGTGGCCGTGCGGCGCGGGGGTGTCCCACAAGTGGGTCACACTTACCCGTGTCGCACGGTCGCCATATAAAGGCCAAGTGCGCGGGTGGGCGGAGCAGCTGGGAGGCGGGAGCGGGGCGGGAACAGAATGAAAAAAGGGGCGGGGCTTGCGGTGGTGGCGGGAAGCGGGGAGCGGGGAGGGAAGGCGGCGATGTAGGCGGGCTAACAGGAAGGACACAAGCTGGACAGATAAACAGGCAAATATACTTTATTAAGCACAAATAGCGAACAAAACAAGGGAAAAAGAAACTCAAACACGGGCAGGGAATACAGATGACAAGCACAAATGGCGAGAGAAACAAAGGCAAAACAAACGGCAACGGAGTCAGCCGGCGGCGAGGCAGGCAGCGCGGCAGGGACGAGGGCCCCTAAGGGATGCAGCATGTATTGTGCCACCCTAAGGGACCCACCACCAAAGTCATGCAGGCTGACATTGCAGGCTGCGTGAAATGGTGCAGACAAATATAAAAACACTTCATGGCACACACCTTGAGTGCCGTGCCCACAGACACTGCACACATTAAATGTAAGTCACTCTTCCAACAGGCCTTATAAAACTAAAACAGGGCTCATTATATTATATGTGAGGGCATATGTGCATGAGCAGATGTTCCCTTGTGCTGTCTAGTTCAATTGCTAGATAGTACAAGTGAACAGGGAACCCATCTTAAGTATATGTACTGGCACCTGGACATTATGAGTTTCCCAGCCAGTCTCTAAAAATATGATGGCTTCACTGAAACCTATGATGCTTGGTATCGAACAACATGTCTTAAAAAATCCATACTGACGCCAGTAGTGGATTTATTAAGATATTTCACACAGAGGGAACCTTAGAGGTGCCCCCCAAAAACCTACCAGCCTCTTAGTGTGCTGTCTGACTGGTATCATCCAGCCTGCCACCACAGAAAGTTTCTGACCCCCGGGATTTGAGAGTCCACTCTCTCAGAGGTCAGAAACAATGCCTGCTCTGGCAGGAGGTGTTCACACCTCCTCCAGCGGGATGTCTGGTGAATCTGCATACCAAGGACAGAGTCTTTAAAGCATTATCCGCCTTGGATATGTGACTCCGGCTCCCCTATACCTGGGTGATACCACCCCCTGCCCTGAGGCCTATTTAGCACCAGAACAGGTGGGAAATTAGCTATGCAAGTAGGCGTGTTGCACTACCAGGCCAGTAACACCCCTAAAGTGGGGATCCTGATGTGCCCCACAAAAGAAGGGTTTTACCATTTTGATTTTGGTGGAATTAGGCATTCTGGGCCAGTGTTATGCCCACTCCCCACAGGAAGTGGTCATATTGGAGGTGTAGTGACCCATGGGTAGGTAGCCCATTGGCTTCGACTCTTCACTCTTCCTAACACCCCTAAATTGGGTATTTAGGTGGCCCCTGACACCAGGAACTGTGATTTACTTGACAAGAAAAGAAGAAGGACCAAGAAGAAAAGCCGACCAAAACCTTTGGCACCCGAACTCAAACTGCTGGTGGTACTTTGGACCTTGGCCCCCTAGCAGCTTAAGTCCTAAAAGGAACCCCTGAGTTTTGTTTGCAAATACCTGTATGCATTATATGTTTCTTTCTCCATAGGAAAGCATTACCGCGTAAAAACGCATTTGAGTGACACTTTTACATACCTGCAAAAATGTATATACTGAAAAGTACTTACCCAATTACGAAGTTCTTGGTGTTAAAATAAATACAAAAATACCTGTTATTTTTCTAAAATAACTATCGAGTTTCTTCTTGAGTGGTGCCTTATTTATTGACTCTGTGTGTTCAACAAATGCTTAACACTACCCTCTGATATGCCTAAACAGCTTGCCCACACTACCACAAAAGAGAGCATTTGGGATTATTAATTTAAGCCCTGTAAGCCAATAAGAGTTGTCTGGACTTTCTACATAGTGTACCTTTTTTTGGTACACTAAATAAAATGCCAGATTCTTTCAATGATATATGGACTTGTGATTGGAGAACGGACACCTACTTCTTAACAACCCTTCTTAAGGCACCAGCCAAATCAAGAGTTTCAAATAGAACACATATAATATCCAGGGAGGAAGCAATGTCCTTACCTTGCATGTGCCATTTAACAGCTCTGCTACCACTTTGCTTTTTCTTGTTTGAAAAATATTCTGACGCAGTGGTAGATACCTTAACAAGACAAGACCATCATCTTCTTACCACTAGATTAACTTGTGTGTCACCTATCTAGGGGGCCTGAGTCACAAAGGTAAACTTGCACGCTAGTGTAGGGTTACTCTTTTTTGATATTCACAAAACTGCATTTTAATAGTAAGTTTTTGACTGTAGAGACTCCGTTGTCCAGGCCCAGATCTCTGCACATAAAAAGATAGGCATGTCCTATGTTAACGTAAAGAGATTTCTGGAGTGCACGGCTACTCACAAGAGTGCCCCTGAACCATACGGTCTAGTCAGAGAGAAGAAGAGTAGAGAACCACTACTGCATAAAGAGCCATGCTAGAAAGAGAAAGGTGAAGACAGCTACTGAATAAAGAGCCATGTCATATGTTTTTATGTGTGGAGTACTCTACCCCGACTGCAGAGTCTCCAAAGTTATAAACTTACTATATAAATGCAGTTTTGGGGGGCTTGGCCAAGATGGCGGCTCAATAGGACGTGCTGCTCTATCTCTTCCGCTGGCAGCCTAGCAAAGCACCGGCGTTTCGCCGCTAGCAGCATTTGGAGCATCGTTAATAAGTGCCTAACTGCTGCGGCCGATGCAGAGGCTGGCGAGGCCTGAGAGCGGCTCTCCTGACGAGACCGAGGCAAAGGGAGTAGGGCGGACTGCCGGCCCGACAGTGCCTGGAGAACAGCAAGTGACCTGAACGCACCTCACGCCGTAAGGAGGGCTAGCAGGCTCCCATTGGAGCAAAGCCAGCAGTGGAGCAGTGGAACGCCCGCCATTTCGCGACGAGGTCCAGCGGCAGTTTGGCGATCCTGAAGCCAACCGGTGGTACCACGGGTATCCACCCGCCACGAATCAGGCAAGTGACTGGCCCCAGGGGGAAAGTCACAGTGTGCAATCGACACTGGGAGTGAGAGGAGAGAGGCAGCGGATGACACCGGGAGTCCCGGGCTGCAACTGAAGTGTGCTTGACGTCTGAATGCAACCGAGTTAAGGCCTGGGGATTGCATCGGCCATACCTGTGGGAGACCTTGCAGCAGACCGGCCCCGACGACCCGAGTGGGGCTTGGAACAAAGAAGCAATTTGGGGGTACAGCAGAGGGTGCCAGGCACGTGAGGAGCGTGACTGCGAGCTATGCCAGGCGCAGGGGGGTGATTGGAGCGCCGCCGCCCACGGGACCCGCCGTACCCACTGGGGTCGCCCAGAAGATTGTCGCATTGACCCGGTTGGCCCCGGGATGAGCAAGTCAAGGGCTACACCTGCTGCCCGAGACGCTGTGGCCCCCTAGAACCCTCCGCGTGGCACGGGCCCAACACCGGAGGGGGGAGTAGAGACCAGGAAAGCTGCAGGCGACAGTGAAGCATCAGCTGGGGAGCGGAGCAAGCAGGCTTACACATGGGAATAGAAGGGGCCTCCCAGAGTCTCGCTATAGCTGACCAGACAGATCACATCGGCGGCCCACGGACGGATGATCGGCCTAGGGACCTCGAGATGCGGCCGGGCCGGGTGACGCCAGTTTGACGCGCGGTGCCCCCGAGGGGGAGGCCGCGGGAAGACACCACGGTCCAGTGCCACTGCATTACGCCCCACATACGGGGCCCACCAGGGCCGACTCCAGTCGCCTATTGGGACGCAGCATGTCCTCCTCCCGAGGGCGGAGAGAAAAAACCCTAAAGGACTTATTCGTAAAGGCCCAAGGCGGAAACCAAACGGGCGTTACACCCGGAAGCAACAAATTATCTGCACAAATGAGTGGTGAAGGTGGGGAGCCAATAATGAAGGCCTTCCTGGAGTCCCTGTTTATGTCGCTACGAGAGGACCTGCAAACACTTAAACGGGACCTCACAGGTGAAATCAAGGATGTCCGAAGAGACATGGACAGCTTAGGTGAGCGGGTCGGCGAGCTGGAGGAGAAAAGTCACGGGAGAGATGTGGAGCTGTCGACTTTTCAACAAGAAGTCATTCGAATTCACGATCAGCAGGTGGACCTACAGTCGCACCTCGAAGACTTGGAGAATCGCTCCCGCCGCCACAATATCAGGATCCAAGGGGTGAAGACTAATGAGGAAGCGGGCGACATTTTCAAGTATACCAGGGAACTCTTTAACCACATCTTGGGCAATCCGCAAGAAGCCGATCTCAAGTTAGACAGGGCGCACAGAGTGGGACCACCACGCCCTGACACAGCCCGGCCATCCAACATTTTGGTCTGCGTTCAAGACTTTCGAACCAAAGAAGAAATCTTGCAGAAAGCCAGACAGATGCACCCCCTAACATTCCGTAGACAGAACCCTGTCCTGTACCAAGAGTTGGCAGCACTCACTTTACAAAAAAAGGAGAATCTTCAGACCCGTCACCTCGCCCCTTGGCAAACGCAACATTTTCTTTGCAAATGGTTTTCAACTGGATACTTGTTGGGGTTATTTTTTAGGGGTTTTGGGGTCCCTTGTCCTCCCTTTTTAATTGACAGTATGGGTCCACATAGGAAGGGCCTCCCCGTGTCACAACTCGCTCACTACTTGCACGGCAGCGGATCCCGGATCCTGTCAATGCTCCAAACCATCCACATCTGGATAAATGGCCTGCACTACGCTTAGGATACTCACCCTGAATGTGAGGGGACTCAACAATCCTGTTAAGCGTAAAGCGGTCAAGTCATGTCTGGAAAGCACCAATGCGGATATATGCCTCCTACTGGAGACACATCTATTACCAAAAGATTGCCACCGCCTCAAATCCCGCAGTTTCCCGACCCAGCTGTTTTCCTCTGGCCCCACCAAATCAGCTAGCGTGGCCATACTGGTTGCCCATGGGTTTCAAGGGGAGGTCCTTCAAAAGGAAGCCGAAATTAAGGGGAGGCTCCTAACCTATCGCTTCACTCTAGGGGGTCTAACATTCACCATAGGCTCAGTGTACGAGGGACAAGAAAAGTTTCTACACACAGCGCTCACCGAAGCGAAAGCTATGGCAGAACAAAGGATCCTATTGGGGCGACCTGAATTTGGCCTTTGATAACGTCGCGGACAGATCATGCCAACGCACAAGTCAGACAGGTGCACTATTGACAACAGGTTTAACACGACTGCATGACTGAGGCCTCAAAGACCTGTGGCGCTGCTTTCACCCCCATACTCGTGAATACTCTCACTACTCTAATGCGCACAAAACATACGCTAGACTCGACTATCTGTTGACCTCGGCACCTTTGCATGCGTTAGTGACAGACGCAGAGATAGGAGTAGCTTCTCTATCCGACCACGCACCGGTAATCGCTACCTTCTCTCTCCCTCCCATGCAGTGACCATCTTGGCAGTGGCGCCTTCGCGATACTCTTTTACATCGCACAACAGTAGTAGAACAGATACAGCACTCCATAAAAGATTACCTCTCCCGTAACACTAATAATGACACTTCCCTATCTACACAGTGGGTAGCGCTTAAGGCTGTCATACGTGGGGAACAGGTGGCCATCTCAGCGGCAGAAAACGCAGAGCGTAAGTGCAAGAGGGATGATCTTACCCAAAAAACAAAAGAGCTAAAACAGATCCATCAACGGACAGGGGTGCCACGGGTATGGCGTCAATTGAAAGCCACGCGACAACAGCTCGCGGCACTGGACCAAGACAGGTCGGAGTATGCAGCCCTCCGGCTGTGACACTCCTATTACACTGGGGGAGATAGAGGAGGTCGCCTCCTCGCCCATAAATTGCGGGAGACCCGACAGTGCCAGGGGGTCCAGGAGATTCAACTTGGGGACGGTCGGCGAGTTTCAGAGGATTCCGATATCGCTGAGGCGTTCTGAGATTTTTACGCCCGTCTGTATGCCAGCTCACCACTGACTAATGCGAACAGAGCTGCTTATCTCGCGACCACTGACCTACTCGCTTTGACTAAAGCCCAGGCTGATCACTTGGACAAAGACATAAGAATGGAATAGGTCATTGCAGCCATTTCACGCCTTAAGCCCGCCAAGGCCCCCGGGCCGATGGCTTTTCTGCAACATTTTACAAAACATTCTGTACATTGGTGGCCCCTGTCCTGACTAAGCTTCTTAACTCATTCGCCGAACCTGGAACGATACCAGGAGACATGCTTGAAGCTTCCATAGTGGTTATCCCGAAACCAGTAAAGGACAAGACTACATGCGGAGCTTATCGCCCTCGCCCCATATCTCTTCTCAGCATTGATATTAAGCTATATACTGGGATATTGACTACTCACCTTGCATCCCATATGCCTGGTCTAATTGATCCGGACCAGGTAGGCTTTATCCCTCAACGCCAAACAAGCAACAATACCAAGCGTGTCCTCCACCTTATCGAGAAAGCTTCACGGATGCAGGGGGAGTATATGCTGCTCACTATCGATGCCGAGAAGGCCTTCAACAGGGTCCATTGGCCATACCTAGAACAGGTTCTCGAACGGGTGGGGATGGGGGAGAAGTTTCGAACACACATCTTACACTGCTATTGGTTCCCAACAGCCACGGTTCGAGTAAATGGCTACATGTCATCCCGGTTCCCCATGGAGAGAGGCACGAGGCAAGGGTGCCACTTGTCACCCCTTCTCTTTGCGTTTTATATGGAGCCTTTAGCCCACCGATTTTGACACAACCCAGCGATAACAGGGATTAAATATGGGGGTGATATCCACACAATTAGTTTATATACAGTTGACGTCCTGATCTCGTTGTCGAATCCAACTCTCACACTGCCAGCGTGCCTCGCAGAATTAGAGACCTTTGCGCAAGCCTCGGGGTTTAAGGTCAATATGGATAAATCGGTAGCGCTTGATCTCTCCTTAGCGTCCTCCACCCATGCGTATCTCCAGGAACATCACCCCATTCAATGGGCAACAGACACAGTTCACTATCTAGGGTCCAGTTAGCTTCCTCCCTACCGGTCATAGTAGCCACTAATTACGCATGGTTGCGGTTGAAAATCCGCAAGGAGCTGAGCCAATGGAAGCACTACCCACTTTCCTGGCTCGGTAAAATAGCGGCAATTAAAATGACTATATTACCCCAGATCTTATATCTGTTTCAAACATTGCCTCTCCGACACCCAAACAGGTGGATACAACAAACTCAGTCCGAACTTGCACAATTTATATGGAATGGTCGCAAGCCAAGAATAAAGCAGGCCTTGGCGGTGCTTCCACCGGAGGAGGGGGGCCTTGGTATCCCCGATCTCCAACTCTACTTCCAAGCGACACTAACGCTGCCCTTTAGTTGAATGGAGCCGGTTGGAGTCAGAAAAGCACTGGTTGTTCCAGGACCAGGCGGTGGCTGCCAGACCCCTACAGGGAATCCCCTTCCTTTGGAGGAAGCACAGACCGCTCAACCTACACGCGTCCTATATCACCCGAGTCACCCTTGAAACAAGGGCCCACACCAACCTCAAGTACAATCTAACTACTTTCCCTTCACCACTGACTCCATTGTTTGATAACCCCGAATTCCAACCAGGCATGGATGCAGCAGCTTTTACACGGTGGAGGTCCTCAGAGTGCCGCTCCCTGGGCCATCTCTTCGATATAGACAGGATCATACCTTATCAGCAGATCAGGTTAGACTACGGGTTACCTGAAACTGAACGGCTTCGGTGCCTCCAGATTAGGCACTGGGCCTTGAATACCCAGGTTAAGCCGACTGCCTGTAGACACCTCTCCGCTTTTGAGAAATGGCTTGTCACCCGCACATCAGATAAAAAACTCATCTCGGATCTGTATAAGATGCTACGCGCCAGAAATACACACATGTACAATGCCAGCTGCGCGAGATGGGAAAGGGAATTGAGCAGAACACTCAGCCACAAGGAATGGGAGGGGGTGTACTATAGAGCTCGCCACTCAGTATACCATATGGGACTGACCGAAACCCTTGCCAAGCTAGCTACTTATTGGTATTACACTCCCGAGCGCCTTCACTTAATGGCTCCCACCGAGGGGCAGACTGCTGGCGGGGATGCAGGAGTGTGGGTACCCTAGTGCACTTACTGTGGGACTGCAAACATCTCCAGACGTACTGGACTCAAGTACTTGATGAAGTGGACAAACACCTAGACACACAAATAACGCGATTTCCCGCATACGTCCTCGTGGGCCTCCCGAACCCTTTGACCTACCCGCTCGGATCCCGTAGAGGCCGCTTGATTGCAATAGCGCTGGGTTCCGCAGTGCAAAATATACTAACACATTGGCGCACCTCTCAAGTCCCTACCCTCACAGGTTGACTATACCGCCTTTGGCATGTCCTGGGGATGGTGAAGTTGACTTTGACAATAGCGGGTAAGGGATCCATGTTCAATGAATTATGGCAACCATTTTTGTCCCTTTTTTCCTCTGAATTCAGGGAAATCACCTGCCCCAGGTATCTCCGCCTCCTATGGCTTTCTGATCCGCAGCTGGCAGGGACATGATGCCCACGTTTAAATAACAGGAACGAGGCAACACTTATAATTGTTTTATTTGGTGGACAAGGGACGGGGTGGGGGGTGGAGGGAGGGGTTAGAACAAGATTCCTTTTTATGTCATGTTATGTTTTGTCTTCATCTCGATGTGTTCTTTACATGCTCTGACCTCTTAGCTATGACATATGTCAGCCGTGTAACTACAGCAATGATACTGTCCTTGAAATGCCGAACATATTTAATGTTGATAAATTTCAATAAAAAGATTTGAACCATAAAATGCAGTTTTGTGAATATTAGGAAAGAGTAAACTTAAACAAACATGTAAGTGTACCTTTGTGTACCAGACTAGAGTTTCTAAGTCCCAGCCAGACCTCTGGAGAAGAGCTAAGCATTCGTAGTTATTTTTTCTTTTTCAATAACTGTCATCACAATGCATTTTGTGATATTTATTCAATGGGACATTTTACCTTTTTGAACAAATTTGGACCCTCATAACTGATTTTGCTTCTTAATATTAACTACTTACCTACTTACTGCCTAGTGTGGAGATTTAAGTTATTTATTTATTAACCTGTGTTGCAGTGTGCTTATTTGTGCACACATAATGCTTTGTATATTGTCACTAGGAACTGACTTGTTGCACAGGCCAGGTTGCCAAAGGTGAGACAAGGATTCCCTTATGTAACCATTGAAATCCTGATGATTGAGATTTTACAAAGAACTTTAAAAGAAATACAAGTATAAGTGCGGTCACTAATAAAATTAGGCATACGACATTCTCAGATAAAGACATTAGAAACTGAGATAGTAAACTCTGCTCACAGATTACCCTAGAGAAGTCACAAAAAGATGGGTTTGTGAATAACATCTGATATACAAATGGTTATAGAACATGATGGATCACAAAATGATTAATGGAATGCTTGAACTAGTTCTAGATTATGGTAATTACTTTTGACAGTGTTGCATTACATTATTTTAGCGCACTACAGGGATAGACCAACCATAAGAAAATCAGTCCATTCCCGACCACACGCTTAGACGTGGATCCTGCCCATGCTGTGATAGAGGAGTCAAGCTGCATCTCAGGGAAGCAGCCTCAAGAAGCCAAAACAGTCTGGGCTACTTGTTTTCCCATCTAAAAGGGGCCTGGCAGGTCCATGCTGCACTTTTCCTCTTGGAGCCGGACCAAAATTAACTTGCGTATAAAGAAAAGATTAACTGAAATGCAACTGTTGAGCTATTTGTTTTCTACAAGCTTTATTCTTGAAATTACTATTTTGAACTGCTATTTTACTACCTGTAAGTTGGATTTTTGTTGTTTTGGTCTTGTTGAGTTTAGATAAAGATACTTTTTTTTCTAAACTGGTGTGGTGTCCATTTGTGGTGTTATCACTGTGTGTTTTAAGTACAAAATACTTTACACATTGCCTTTGGGATAAGCCTGTCTGTTCGTGCCAAGCTACCAAGGAGGTGATCAGGAGTTATCTAAAGTGTGTATTCCCCTAACCCTAACTAGAAGCAAGGATCCCTACTTGGACAAAGGTGGATACCTCTGCCAACTAGAGACCCCCATTTCTAACAGAAACCCTGACCACTTGGCAGTGCATGAGACTTTTGCAAGCATTCCACCCAACACTATATGTGTTTTAGTATGGCATATGGCCTCGTAGATGTAGTCAGTTTTAAAAACACAGCTCTACTGGTAGATGTAGGAAGAAGATGTAAACCTCTTTTTGACATGGTTAGATTTAAAAAAATGTGAAATGGCAGAATTTCAAAACATTACATTGCAAGAACAGTAAATGGAGAGGTATCACATAAAATAATTCTGTGCAGGCAGTGTCTCACATGTGTATATATTCTACAACAACAGGTATACTTTTTAAAAGAGTTTTTAAACATTAATTGACACATGCCCTACATTGACATGTCTTTGTACACAGTGAAACCCTCAACAGCATCACATAACATACATCCATGATCCTGTTACAATCCTATATAGAGTTATATAATAAAATAGGAACACCAGTTTGCACTCGGAAGCAGAACAATAAGGCCCAAATGCACAAAGCTTTTTTTCGTTCGCAAATGACCCGATTAGCAAAAAGGCATTTTTTTTAATGTACTAAGGCCCAATTTGTAATTTGGTGACCAATTACCAAATTTAATTTGGGTTTGTGATTAGGTGAATCGCAGTGGTATGTGTGAATGTTTTGCGATTGAAATGCAGTTGCAAAACATTTGCATTTTACTGCCTACTTCAAGTAGGTGATAGCCCATTCACAAATAGAAAGGGGTCCCCAAGGGACCCATTCCCCTTTGTGAATGTATGTAAAAACATTTTCTAAGAGCAGGCAGTGAGTGGTCCTACAGACCGCTGCCTACTCTTGAAATTGAACAAAAACTTTGGATTTTTCTTTTTGAAATGCATTCCGTTTTCCTTTAAGAGAAATGAGTAGCATTAAAAATACTGCTTTATTGAAAACCAGTCACAGACATGGTGGTCTGCTGACCTCAGCAGTCCACCATCCCTGTGATTTTTACGATTCCCAATGGGGTGCAAACCGTGACTTACCTCATTAACATTCATGAGGTAGGTCTACTTGCTGGGAATCACAAAATGAGTTCAACACAAATGTGTACATTGCTGTTTGCAATTACCAAATTGTGAATAACAAAAATGTGCTATTTGGTCATCTCAAACACTAACCTTCGTACATCTGGCCCTTAGATCCCTGGTGATTAACATAGACTATATAATCTGACTGACAAGGATGACCCAGTAGCAATGTTTTTGTACATTTATTTACTCACATAGATAGCTGATCCACACGTTTGGAGGAATAGCATAATTGTCAATTGACAGCAGTATTTAAACTACATGAGCTAAGCCAGTATCGTGAACAAAGGTGTGTATGATATGCCTGTTTAGCTAGCATTGTGTTATTGATCTATTCCACCAAAACAAAATTACAAAACGAATTGATAGGTGATTGTTAGACCTGGCATCCTTGGCATGTTTGCCCATGATTTTTTGCCTCTACCTCCTGTAATTTTGATGCTGATCTGGATTTTGTTTTTGCTGGCTTAGATGCTTTTGGCACTTTGCCACTGCTGATCACGGTCAAAGTGCAAGTGCCCCCTGTGTAAATTGTTGTAATGATTGGTTCTCCCTGATTTGCATATTTGATTTATTAAGTAGGACCGTAGTAAAGTGTACTAAGTGTGCCAGGGCTGGTAAATCAAATGCTACTTGTGGGCCTGCAGCACTGATTGTGCCACCCACATGGGTAGCCCTGAAAAGATGTCTCAGGCCTGCCACTGCAGTGCCTGGGTGCAGTTTGTTAACTGCCATGTCGACCTGGTGAGTGCACCCACTTGCCAGGCCCTAACCTTCCGTTTTCCTACATGTTAGTCACCCCTAAGGTAGGCCCATGGTACCCCAAGTTCGCTCATAGAAAAGGTGACCAGGAATAACCGCGAACGCCAAGCCGCCTGCCTACGTTCGCGTGTCGGCCTGGATTCCTGGGTTGCCCCGCTGAAGCGCTAAAGAAAAAGTTTCTAAGTCCGCTCCAGGGAAGGTGACTGGGAGCTCGTCAAAAGACAATCCGGCGACCCCTCACTGGATCCAGACTGGCTGGAAGCTTAGAGGGACCTCAGGGATAAAAGCTCCATAAAAGTTTCTAAGTGTGAAGGCAGAAACTGAGACCAAGACCTGCCGCGAGCTGTAGCCGCTGAGAGCTCCATCGCGGTCGGCCTGAAACTTTGACTTTGACCCGGTCTATCGCGAGCAGGTATCCCAATATGGTGCTATAATCTTCTAAGTGCTATATTTTGCTAAATCTTTGAAAATTCATATCTCCAGTTCCCTACATTGGATTTTTGTCATTTTGGTGTAATTTTAAAGATAAAAATATTTCCGATTTTTATAAATTGGTGTTGGATTTTTATCATGTGTTGTGTCTTAATTATTTACTGTATTGGTGTTTTTAAATGATTTACATACCTGTCTTTGAAGCAAAGCCTGTCTGCTCGCAGCCAAGTTACCAAGGGTTGAGCATAGGAATAATTTTCTAAGACCTATGCTGAGACCTACCATGTGTTAGTGGCCTTATTGCCAGTGGCAGGCCTACATTTGCCCCTACCAATAACCCACTTTCCAACACCAGTTGAGCTGCTTGCCTTGAAAGTGGTCAAGGCAGTCTCGGAGGAAGAACTCAGCTGTTATTCGAGAACTTCGTTGAGCAAACCCAAGTTAAATCCCTACTCATTCTTTTTCCACTTTTTCTGCATGGTGACATAGTTTATCTTTCTCAAAGCTACATATCTCTTCTAAACCAAGCCTACAATGTGTGGGTCTTCTGTTTACAAGGGCGGCAGAACAGGGCGTCGCCTAGGATTCCATCTCTTTCGACTCCTCCCAAATCCAACCAACCCTGGTCCTTGCAGAATGAAACAAAAATCCACTCCATTTGGGCTAACCTGCTCTGATATCTCCTTGTGGTGCCCGCAAACTTCTCTTTCAGGGTGAACCCCATTCATCTTTCTGGACAATATTTTCCTAAGTTCTACAGGCCAATGAGTGGGTTACATCACTTGCTCCTTGATCTCCTGTGCACACAAGCAGTGTCTCACAAGTGCAGTTCTAGGGTGAGGCAGTAGGCGGAGGCAGAGTGGTTGCCTCAGTCTTTTGAGGTTACACAGTTCCATTGTCCCTATAGCTATGACCTGTGACGGCATATCAAGGCAATAGTCTCACTGTACCCTAGTCTTTAACATCTTGAAGTGGATAATGGTTTTCGTAACACTGCATTAATATAATCACTTACATAGTTTACTTTTGGAGTAGAGAGTGACGTCTCGTCAAATTGTACAATCGTCAGCAACAAGGCAATAGTGGAAGATGACCTGCGCTTGATAAGTAAACTACTACTCGGAGTAGGCAGCAGGGTGAAGAATCGTGATGGGATCGCCCTGCAGAATTTGGCAAAAGGGCCTGGGACTCCCACATTTCACACTCGTAGCCTTGGGTTAAAATCAAGCCCACTGAAGGGCGTGGGCCCCCTGCCCCGCAATGGGCTCCAGGAGCCTGCGTTATGTCCCTGTGTGTAGAGTATCTGTATTAGAACCTTTTCCTCAGGCGCGTGTTCCACTCTGCGGTATAGTTCCTGCATCATGTGGTACTGTGCGGATTAGAAGCATTCCACGACTGCTTTCGGAGATACAGCCATCCTCTGAGACTCGCAGAGAATGAATACATCGCAGAGCGATGGCAAGCATTACGCGGAGCAAGTCTCCGGGTCTGGGAATGCCCTTTCGCTGGCTGACGGTGTGACGCATCTCTCAATGCAGCCTATTGTGAAGGATCAAGAGGCGATCCCGTCGGCACTTGACGATAACTCACTATAAACCCTAAGCTTAATGGCCAGTGCGCATGATTAATTGCCTTGAGTTGACATTAGACTGCGCCATCATCAGCCACTTGCTGCTCAGCACTTGCTGCGCTCTTAATTACTGCTGCGTAGCTGTAAGGGGTGCTTCCCAAACATGCCTCAGCGGCGTGAGCGCGTTGCCACGCAGACGGCCTTAATGTCACGCAAACCCACGCAGCAACCGAACGCAGGCACGTTTTGCACAACGGTTTGACGTGAGTGATGTTCTAAGTACATCTCGCCAGACTAGAGCATCGCGGCCAGGAAGGTGATCCCTCCAGCTATAGACGTTCGTGTTAGCAGACATTCACACCTCGGCGAAATCCATTTCATCCGCCCACATAGAGCTGCGCCGTGTGCTCTGCAGCATGTGCAAGATTAAAGGGCCGGCTTCTTTCAAGGTCTGGGCTCTTGCGTCGGGATGTTTTAATTAAATCCCTTTTTATTACATCCCACATGTGTTGTAAAAAATAAATATTACTTTTATTTAAACAAAATCATTAAAATTACACTACGTTGGGTTCCAGGCTAAGGAGAGATTTGAGACCGGTCTCTCATTCTTCCTTATAATTAGCAAGTACTTCAGAGAAAATCATTTGGCATGCAGAAAGCAGCTGTCTGTAGAGTCAATCATTCATTTTCTAGTTTCCAAATGTTTCCGCATTAGTTTTTTTTATCATTCTGTTTCAGTGGTTGTGGTGATCGTTAATAATGATAACAGTTTGTGCTGGAAATAAGTTCCTGTCCAACTTCTACCTCGTTTTTTTCAGGGGACTTTCATGAAATGTTGATATTTTGTTACATAAATATATTGATTTTAATGTTGCAGTGCTATGTAGAAGGGAGAAAAAGGTTTCAGGGAAAGCCAGTTCTCTTAAATGATTTGAGGAAGCAATGGAAGATCAGGCTGAAGGCAGTAGTTTCATTGTTGCCAAGTGACCCTATGCCATATCTGGCACTTTCACCCAGGTCTGCATTTTTGGCCAGCATCGCTTTGTGTACTGGTAATATCAGTACTGCATGCAAAAGAGCTGCTGGCTAAAAAAATAGACGACTGGTGGCGCATGGTTTCATGCGTAAATTATAACTTCTTAATAGCAAGCTTTGTATTATCGACTCTTCTAATGCTGTACAATTAAATACACTTTAAACTGAATGTGATAAAACTTCGAAAAGATAATTTGCAGTTAAAGGCATGCTGCCATAGGAAAGGGGCAGGCACCCTGTGCAACCCCTCTGGTTTATCTGTCTTTCCAGCCAACTCATAAACAGCCCTGCCCCCTCCTACTGAACAACATTTGGAGACGATTGGGACTCCAGGCTCTGCCAGTTATGTGCCAGTCTGTTGGCAATTGGACATGACCAGCCTTTGCTAGCTGTGCCTTTTCCTGCTACTCGTCTGCAGGGGTTGGGGTTTAAGTAGCAATGGCCTGGGATGGATAGAAAGGAGCTGCGTGGTTCTGTAATAGTCTTATCTTCCCAGTGGGCTGTCGATGGGGTTGGAGGGTTGGGTCCTCCTGGGCACGCTGACGGTGTCATCCCCTCATCCTCAAAGACCATTTCAATCTCATTGGGCCTTTGGAAAATGGGGACAGGGCTAGAATGTTGTTTTTGAGCCTAAGAATAGGAGCCAGGCACAAAGATTGGTAAAAGTGATTGTGGGACTGAAAAGAGGAAGAGCCTTAAAAGCGTGTTTACACTGTGGTGCAGGAAGATTGGTCTTGGGTAAACTCGCCTTCGAGGGAAACATGCTGGACGCAACATCCTATGTGAACAACAGATTGTGAGGAGTATGAGCACATCCTGCACTGCCTGTGACCCGCCAAGTGAGAGCAAGCAGCTATGCCCCGGGGATAGATACATCAGGCCATAGGGAGCCGGCCCTGGGGGGTGGTGGTCCCAGGGCCTTTATTGGCTCTAGGAAGGCCATGCAGCCTCCCTCCTTTTGTTTGCACAGTACTGGCCCCGGGGAGGTTGTAGTCCAATGGGCCATAAACGGCCCAGGATGGAGGGGCCGCACAGCCCCCTCACACTTTCCATTTGGCCATGCCCTGGGGAGGTGGTGGTCCCCGGGGCCAAATATGGCCTGGGAGGGGGCCGCGCAGCCCCCTCCCTTTTTCCAGTACTTTTTATGCCCGGGGAGGTGGCGGTCCCTGAGGCAATTAGGAGGTAAGACGGGTTCTGCGTGGCCCCCTCTTTTTTTAATTCATATGTCCCAGGGAGGTGGGGGTCCCTGTGACCTTTAAAGGCCTTAGGAGGTGGCTCTTGCTGCCCCTTCCAGTTATGGAAATGAACCCTGGGGAGGTGTTGCTCCCCAGGCATAAAACTCCCCTTGCAGGGGTGGTGCATGTGCCCCCTCCAAATTGCAGTTTTTAAAGCTGAAAAAAGAACAAGGGCAGGAGATCGTGATGGTTTAAAAAAAACATTTTTGTTGCCAGTTCGCAAACCCCATCTCTAATTTTGCTGCAAAAAAAGGGTAAACCCATTAAGAGCAATAGAAAATAGTGCACTGGGATAGCATGTTGAATTCTTTCAAGTTTACAAATGCTAGAGGATGGTGTCACAAAGATTATATGGTATCATCATGGATGTCGTTTGAGATGTCATCATTGATGTCATCAATTATGCCATTTAACATGCCATAAGTGAATGGTGAATTTCAGTGGTATTTAGTTTTTTAAATGCCACTTAAAATATTTTTTTTTCAGTGAATATATATACATATATAGTCTAATATTGCACTTTCTTTGTCAAGTACAATAATCCTTATGAGCTGCAGCTGTGTTCCTCTCTGTCCCCATCTTTCAGTATCTAACAGCGATAATAAGATGCCATGTTTACCTCTACATAAAAGAAACGCTGAGATTACACGTCCATTAGCATCCAATTGAGGCAGAGGGACACGCGTAGGCGAAATCATAGGAGAAAACGGTGCCTCGGGCCCCGGCAAATGATGAATTCATTTTCTCACTATTAAACGTCTACATACGCTCTATCTACAAGCCTGAGGGGAAAGGCTGAGTTAAATTTGTCCACCAGCCTGCAGAGGAGATCAGTAGAAAATATTAAGTTATAAATTACCTCATGTTCATTCAGTGGGATTCTCGTCGGAAGGCAGCGGAAAGGTTGCATGTTAAGTCATGCTAATTTCACCCAAATCACTTTACTCAGACCGAGCAAGAGGTTTGCTTCGCTGCAGTGTGGGGCGGGGTTGCGCTGTAGCCTCATAGTTAATTCTTTTGTGTTAAGAAATTTATCACTTTCAGTAGCACGTGGCCGAATACTAGATTGCTGTTTCTGTTCACGTTTCTTTGTTGGGAGTGAGAGAAGAAATGTAGCTGTGTTGAATAAAATGGCCGCGAAAATATCTATCTTGCACAGCCCTAGTGAAATTTTGCAAGGTTAGTTGGACCTACCAACTGGTGCTAAACGTTAGACAGAACCAAGGTCGTTTTTAACCTGGACAGCAGGGTTACATGTTAAACATACATTGGCAAAGCCAGTAGGTATCACACATGAGAGTTATTGGCAATGTTTTGTAGCCATGCTGTACAGCAGCGTGGATGCTTTGCATTGTGGCTAAAACGAATTTGAAAAAATGCTATGTGGCTGCCAGGGTTGAAGCGCATTAAAAAAGAAAGATTGCACTAGCACTAAATGCATCATAGTCCTTTTTTATTATTTAAAATTTTTAGGCATGCTACACGGCAGCAACAGTGCTAGTCAGCATGGCTACAAAGTCAAAGTGGGCAATGCCCATGCTGTAAACATGAGCAAAAGGCAATGGCAGATCCAATAGTCATAAAAGCGAGACCTTTGGGCAATGTCAATGCATGCCAGGTTTCTGTACAACACTCCTGTGATTCTGTGCAAAACCAGTAAGTCTTCCCATGTGTGAAAAATAAACAAATATGATATTTTTGTAAAAACAAAATCCTATCACATAAATAAAGCAAATCTGCCCATGTCTTAGTGAAAATACATTTGAAAACAGAGAACATCTGTTGTCACAATAAAAGCAGATAACATCTCTTGTCACAATAAATATCCATTTCAAAGGAGAAAAGGGGCTTCTTTGAAGTGTGTGTGGCATAGTAAAACATAGCTAAAACTGGCAAGAGGTTCAACAAGGACGACAGGGAAGAAGAACAAAAACAAGTAGTTCCTCAATCACAGCACGATGAGAAGGGCAGCAATCCAGCTAAAACAATCAATACATGGTCCATGCTCTAGCCAAAAGACAAGGAAGTAAAGCTATCACAGACTGGGCAAATTAGAATGCAGCAAATACAAGTGACAGTGAAGCCAACAAATGGTTATCACGGGCAAGCTGCAAGCTCCTTGTTGTATACTATATCTCTCACAAGCAAGAGCACGTGCTGGGCATGTGCGTCACTGGCAAGACTCTAATAATGGCTGTACGTAGTTAATTTGGCCCATAATCAGGCTATTTTTCCACAGCTGGTCCCTTTTTAGGTCTCGGCTAGCGTAGGCTGCGCAGACATGCGCAGTCTCGCTGGCGAGATTTAATGATATGGGGATTTTTTAGTAAAGGGCATTAAGCCCCACCCCTCTTTTCCATTGGCTGGTGTCACCGTTTATGCTAAACGGTTGCCAGGCATTGGGAAAGAGCTCTGTGTGACGTACTCTTTTCTCTCTTTCTGCCGTCCCACTTGGACTGACTGCCCGACTTACTGCTGGCGTAAAAGGTTTCTTATCTTTATGGGGCCAAACACATGGCCCCATAAAGATAAGAAACCTTTTAGCAGGCGAGGCCTGGGACGGCAGAAAAAGGGAAAAAAAATGTCATGGCGAGCGCTTGTTCTGCTCGCATGGTGGGGGGTTTTATGACGGCGCTCTTTCAGATTCCAAAAACTTGCTAATATTTGACGTCCCCGCCAAAACCACTCCGCATGCCGCCGCTGCTGTTCCTTTGGCTTTACTGGCTTGCGGCAGGTATGTGTATACTGGGGCCGACACATGATACTTTACAGTCCCAGGCGGTAATGTTTTTGTCATGTACTGGTGATGTCCGAGTGGCGGGGTGTTGAAGCAGAGTCGGGGTGGCCTAGAGAGGTCGGATGTCCATCCAGGGAATGCGACTAGGGAGTCCCGGTCAGAGAGCCGGTTTGAATGCGTTCTGCACCTCCTCCCGCAGTATTGGAGATAGCGGTGTCAGTTCCTATGAAGGGGGGACGGGTGTTAATCTACTCTGGGGTCCAGTTCTAACATCTAAGTGTATGCTTACAGAGCCCCTTCACTCCTCCATGATCCTCCAGAACTGGGATTCGGAACCTCCGCCGGTAAAAGGCCTCTAGGCGCAGCTGTGGCAGCCCTTGTGTTACGGGAGCAGCACTTTTGGGTCGATCACAGGGCTGAAAAGTGTTTTGACGGTGCTTTCAACTGCTGATCAATGATGTATATGGCCAGCAGTCTATATGTTTGGAATTGTTTGGCTTCCTACCAAGGACTCGTGTTAGAAAACATGTGGATCCAAGGTATGAACATCATTGTCAAAAGTCACATGAGTCTGGTAGAAAGCGAGACTAAACTCTGATGTGTGAGACATGAAGTCTCAGGGTAATGAGGTGAAAAGTAGATCAAGTGAGTTTCTGACACCGCCGAGGCTCTACAGCACTCTACACATGCACAAATTTGGACTTGTGGTAATCATTTTCAGCATATGTTTTAAGTTCTTTTGCAAACATGCGCTTTCCCCTCTAGTATTTTTATTTATTTTTTATAAATGCGATTACTTTATGAATGGTTCGAGGTCTGGGTTCGACGTGATGGTTACCAGGTCGAGGACACCCCCAGAAATGTTGATCCTAGCGAAATCTCCTTTCCAAAAATCTGCTGACTTAGTGCATGCAAATAAGCTTTAGCCTGCGTTTAAATTGTTTACATTTGCTTAGAGAGAGTACGAGTGTTTGGATGTTTGATCCGTCATTGCAAACCATGACTTACTTGCATACCTGATTTATTTTAATTCGAGAGCCGAAGTAGGACAGAGAAGCTGCTATAGAGCTGAGTACGAGCGAATCGCAGCTAAACAGTTGGTGACGAGCTGTTTGGAGAGGGGAATACAAAAAGGCCATGGAGAGTAACTAATAGTTTGCAATCGAATATTTTATTATCCACTTATTCCACATTTCCTAATACCTTGCATGCTGCTAGCCGGATGTATGATGTTACAACGCATGCTTTTACAACGCATGCTGTTACAACGATTTTTTTACAACGCAAATGCTGTGACAACGCAAGTCTTTACAACGCAAGTCTTTACATCGACTTGCAGTAGATGGCGTGCTAACATTAAAAAAGGGTAATTTACTATTCTAACTCCAGTCCACGTTGCAGTAGGGAAGGTGTTTGGATAGTAAACTACACTATTTTTAATGTTAGCACGCCATCTAGTGCAAGTCGATGTAAAGACTTGCGTTGTAATGGCATGCGTTGTCACAGCATTTGCGTTGTTACAGTTTCGTTGTAATGGCAGTGCGTTGTAAAAGTTGCGTTGTAATGGTTGTTCCCCTGCTAGCCATGCACGTCACATGAGTGGACACAAAGCTTGGGAGGGCTGTATTTGTTTGTGCTGTCATGTTGGGCATGGCGAGCAACAACAACAAAATGGTCGATAAAGTACTATTTGATGTGCTGCTAATTACTATAGTTTTTCCACCCCTTGTTCTTAAGTTGCAAGCTGTCAAAACATTGACCAACTCTGTCCCTAACCGTTACTGCAAAATACAAAAATCTGTTGCTTTTATTGGTTAAATCTCTCCTGCCGCCATTGTCATTTTCCAGTACTCCATTGTCGAAACGATTATAGGGACCTTTTTCCCACACTTCATACGTGTGGTCGCCGGAAGGGTTTTCTCCCTTGATGCCTCATGTGCCGAGGATGTCCTGACAAGCCCTTGGCGCATTGAATGAACGGCTGTTTTCTTGACTGTTTCAAGGCCTTCCTGTGCTCTGTGATGGGCCTGTTGTGTCTGTTCTTCCCTGGGATCCTGACCGGAGGTTTTCAGTATTGACCCCGTATCAGGCAGTGCTTGCATCGCCATCAAATATTCACTAAGCCCAATTATTCCTTGGTCCGTGGTGTAAAGATTTCCTTCCTGGAGTGGAACGCTGGCAGACTGAGTCAAACTGCCCCATAGCGACCCTGGACTGTAGGGTAAACGTCCTCCTGCGCATACGCCTAAAACTCCGCAGCTGGGCGTGGATAAAAATGGAAAAGGAGGCGTTCTTATAAGGTTAACCCATCGCGTAAATGGTGTTAAGTTTGTATTTATAGCTCCTTGTTCTATCAGATTGAACATTCAGCTAGAGGCATCTCAAGGTATGCCTTCTACATTGCTGGCCCATCTGTCTTGTACCAACGATTGTCTATACGTGAATGTATTTGCAAACCCTTATTTGAAAGGGAGAGTAGTCGTGACATTCGCAAACCCTTATTTGAAAGGCAGAGTAGTCGTGACATTCGCAAACTCTTATTTGAAAGGCACAGTAGTCGTGACATTCGCAAACCCTTATTTGAAAGGCAGAGTAGTCGTGACATTCGCAAACTCTTATTTGAAAGGCAGAGTAGCCGTGACATTCGCAAACCCTTATTTGAAAAGCAGTGTAGTCGTGACAGTTATTTTGGAATTAGTAATGCTATTTTAATGTTGGACCTCAGGAAGAAACAAAGGGTGTATTTCGAGCTAGGGTACACTTTTGCACAGTAATACATTTTCTACGTTCTCATTTTGCCAATTTGGGAATTAGTGTGTCTATCGACTATACAGTGCTTTCCCTTTCGACGCTGAATACTTGGTAGTGATTGCGTGTTCCACCAATGCAGTGAGCTTTACAGCTGTCCCTTGGCAACCGTCTCTTAGACCCCGAATTCACTAATGGCTCCCTATCGACTTGCGGATTACCTGACATACGCCCCTCACAAATGGGGCCCTAATG
This sequence comes from Triturus cristatus, assembly GCF_964204655.1. Taxonomy (NCBI): domain Eukaryota; kingdom Metazoa; phylum Chordata; class Amphibia; order Caudata; family Salamandridae; genus Triturus; species Triturus cristatus. Next base: position 486,698,342 of record NC_140593.1, on the reverse strand, counting down.
AGCACCCACCATAACGCAACAACCATATAAAGCCCTCAGACCTTTCCTTACACATTCATTTATTCCCCCTCCAAGTGCTCTGGGGCTCCAAACCACGCTGCAGCTCAAACAGTTCTTTGAATCCAGAGACCTAACCTAATGCAAGACATCATCTAAAAAACAAGCATTGAAAATGCAATAGGTGTCGCCTTTGATTAAGTTAAAGCCATTGCTTTGCTAATGGTATTGTATAGCAAAGCAAATGGCTTTAACTTAATCAAAAGCGAGACCTATTGCATTTTCAATGCTTGTTATTTTGTGGGCTAATAGACTGCTCAACGCATTAGTAGGTCAAATGCCTCGTAAGTCACCTCACAAAAATACAGTTCATTCCAATTCTATGGTTACACGTGACTACATATTTTATAAGTAGTTTATTTATTTGACATAGTCAGATACACATCGTGCTTAAATGCAGTAATGTGCCTTCTCCTTAACAGATGTAAACCTTGCAGCAGTGAAAGAAAACCTCTGCTGTGATTAGGTTCTTTAAAAATGCTTAAACTTATCTAAATCTAGCCTCAAACAAAAGTCTCATTAACGACTACGCCACTAAATAACTTGAACAATCCAACAAACTTTTAATTAGAATTCAATTGCTGCTACACACTTATATATGACCTGCCTCCATTAGTCAAATAATAAATCAGCAATTTAAAAGAATCTATGCCCAAAAACCAATGCTTAACTTGAGCCGGTGGTTGCAGGTTGGGGTCACCGGCACTTATGAAGCCAGCACTTATTTTACCTCATACGTCTTTCGCCGAGTGCAAGAGCAAGAAAAACACTCAGGGGAAAGAAGGAGGAAGACGGAAAGAAGGAGGAATAGAAAGACTGAAAAACAGTCACAAAAAGAGAAAGCAGTGATGAAAAGGAACCTGAACGAGGAGAAATAAAGAGCATAAAAGTGTCTGCTAGGGGAAGAGGTATGAGGTGGAATCACGACTACACAGCCTTGGTATTCAGCACCACGACCTTCGATAGCGCTGGTAACTGGTCACTAAACAAAAGTTTGGCCACGGCACTAGCTATATTACAAATTAAGCATTGCTCAACACCACACTACTCTGGCTGCTCTATTAAAATACTGCATGTTTTATCAAAGAGCTCTTCCCCACCTCTTCATCAGCAGGTAACTTTAAATTGGTCTGCTTCCTTAAAATAGTACTAAAGCTAGACAATAAAATTATGCACCTTCACTCTGGGCTTCCTGGTATTGCTTGCACTATATAATTGATACATCTAAAATTAAACACTCAGTAAATGCTTTGAATGCAGGATAAACGAGTGACTCCGCGTGACCACATGGCATGATTTTGTGGTAATCTGTTCAGCCATCCCTGCCTTTAAAGGCACAATGTAAATGCAAGCACTGCAATGCAGAGTGTTATAAGCTGACACGCCAAGACTGGTGGAGAATCTCCCACCTGCCAACGTTAGATCTCTGCTACTACTGCACATCTCAAAGAGGATGCAGCACAAAGAATGTTCAAATAAATAATACTATCTGTGGGTAATGCTTGTTGATCTCTATACAATATGCAACACTCACATTTGTAAGCTGTTATGTGTAGCACGTGGACCAACCATTGCCTGCTGTCAAGTGCTGAGATAGGCGCATTGAAATGAAGTTAAATATATTCACAAGAGCACACGTTTACCTGAAGGTGTCAAGGACCTAAATCAAAACTCAACCCGATCACAGGGTCAGACGATCACCCTTGACCTTGACAGTGATCACCCATGACTTTTAAAGTGAAAAGCCAGGTGTTCAGGGCTTTTCTAAGGACCATGTGGTTTTTCCGGCTCGTAGGGTGACGAGGAAGGGTATTCCATAGTTTAGCAGTGGCAGCCGAAAAGGATGCGCCTCCCCATCTTGGGGGATAAAACAGCTGATGCAAACACAGTCACTGCATCAAGTACGACGTAGGCTACCGGCAGCTCCCGCGGCACTTTGGTAAGTCAGCAGATGTACATCGGCTACAAGCAGCTCAACCGCAGCCCAATGGTAAGTCAAGTGATGTACGTCTTCACGTCAGCACATGGGTGAGGTTGTACGGCTGTCCCCTGCACAGCTGGTTACGGTATCCCAACAATCGTCACCAGTGTTGGAGATAAGTTAAAGACTCCGGCGTTGAAGTAGATGAACAGAATTTATTAATCACAATGCCACAACCTTAGAGTCACAGCTACTGACTGAATATCAATGACAGATGAACAGTCATAACCACTGGAAGGCACTAACTGTTACAGAGGGGAGGGGGACACAGGTGAGGGGAAGGGACCAAGTGATATAACAAGGTATATACAAACCAGCACTCAGTTGAGTATAATTCGCACAATTGATTGTAATAATAATTGCAGCTTCAATATTAATGAATAAGTATATTCACAACAGATCTGACTCCCCATCTCGCTTTCCAAAATTCGGCGACCATCACTAGGCTATGAGTAGCCAAGCAGAAAGACCTAGTTGGCACATATCAGTGGAACATTGCGAACATTGGAACATTGAAAATGTTTAACTGTATTTATGCAGTACAAGGGTATATAGCTTGGAACTAGACAAAAAAAGCAGAGCACAGTACATGGTCAAAGACAACCAAAGAGAGAGAGAGATGATCTATTACATTAGTAGGTCTACCATATTGTCTAGTGGAATTGGACTTGATTCTATTGTATTGATTGGATCTCAAGTGCCCAAATACATTAGTTGGTAGAACAGAGAACCCACAATTGCAAACATGTTATGCCAGTGACATGGATTCACATACTCAACCCATAAATAACTTCTGCTTCAGGAATCAGAGAAAATTCTGGCCCTAAAGGTAATGCAACTCTTCCCTCTGATCCCTTCATTATGGAGGTTTAGACTAAACAAAGGAGAGTTTATCGCTCAACTACTGGCAAAAGATGTACCATTTGTTTTACCACAATATAATCTGTCACTCTTCCCAGAATGGAGTTGTACATCAGCTGATACCCCATCTATTTCGCACCTCACCCACTGCACATGACTACACCTACTAACAAGAATATGAGTGGGATGGAGCCATCACCTACCTAGAGCCACCTCCCCCCTCCGGGAAGGTTCCAGTGATGCTCAACAAGTCTTGGGGTGATCGACCAATCAGACCGGATCTCCTTACATGGAAAATTACGCTCCAGGGTGACTACTTCCTTCACAAAAAAGAAGATGCAACATGGATGCACTTTCCCTCTAGCCAATTCAACCTGATCATATTTTTAAGCTTTCATTGTTATGTTGCTGTTGTTGTTTTGTCTTCTAATGCATAAAAGCCCTTGCTTTGCAGCGTTCTAGAAACTTCAAATCCATCTTCCTTCCTCTGCCATTTTACTTCTAATGCAGTTCTGTGTCTATTTTGCTTTCTATCATCCCTATTGTGGATTATATCTCCTTTTTAAAAAAAATTGTATTCAAGTAGCAGAAACCTTTATTGGTGGTGAATGATGACATTTAAATCGTATAATTTAATACTGATTGGTTTTTCTTCTCATGTCCTTACTAGCCATTTTAGGTGCAGGATTCCATACTGACTAATGCTATTTACATAATATGCTAATTCTTTCACAGAAATCGCCTTTTAGTCATGTATCCACTTTGCGTGTGTGATATTTTCACACTGTGGGTGTTTCTCAGGTTCATCTTTTTACATTTGTTATTGACAGCCAAGTCTGAGCTCTTTGCTGTGCGCGGCATTAGACTCCCACCGCCCTCCAATCTCTGGTGTTCACTTGGCAGTTTAGTGCTTTGGCTGACATTCCAGAACACATCAAACCTTTACATCAATCCCAGTATCTTGTCCTGCTGTGTGTCTGTGCAGCCCCCTACATCATCTGTTGTGATTCTTCCTCCTGCACCACCATCTGCCACTCAGCTGGTTACTCACTCCACCAGCAGATCTTCAAGCTAGTTACAGTGCATAGGAACTGGCTGGCGACCTGCCAAACCAATAATTTCTGTATGTCAGCGGCTCGCTTGCTCAATCAGTACACGCATTCTTCCAAGGCCCTTTAGTTCATATTGGATCATTTTGCGCAGATCGTATTATTATGAGTATCAGCCTCCCATAGATGGTTGTAATGGCTACGCTTATTGGTATGTGGAGCTGTTTGTCCACTGCAGTGTCTAATCCTTCCTTCCATCCATCCTTCCTTCCTTCCTTCCTTCCTTCCTTCCTTCCTTCCTTCCTTCCTTCCCTCCCTCTCTCCCTCCCTCACTTTCCCCTTTCCTTCCTTTTTACTTTCTTCCTTTTTAATCTTTCCTTCATTCCCTTGTTCCCTTTTGCCATGCCTTCCTTCCTCTCTTCCTCATTCTCTCTCCCCTCCACACCTTCAAATAAGTATTTCCCCTTTCCTCGCTCACATTCTATCAGATTTTTAATAATTTTATTTCTAGTCTTCCTGCACCACTTTTTATGTTCTTTGCCTTCATTTCCTTCAATCATTCCATTGTCTGATTCTATGTCGAGTGCCCCCAATGCGTTCAATGTAGGCATCTGTGTGGAACCTAAAGGTCAGAGGCTCATACACTGGTCCATGCAGTCAGCTGTCCATTGTTCCAAGATATAAGGCCCGCTAAATGCCTCTGTGGCTAATTTGCTTCCTAAAGTGCACTGCAGAAGTGTAGTAATTATTACCTTCCCCATACTTAGATATCTCTTTCTTCCTTCTCCATCTGTGTTTGTTTCTCACCACCTACGAAAGGAAAATGACCAAAATGACGAAGAAACACATCCTACTTTTGAGCTCCCTTGAAGAACAAGCCTCTATTACAGATGAGAGACCTTTTGCACATACTACCTGGATTTTAGGAAATTTCACGTAAACAACATTTCCTGTGAGATGGTATTTGATGGGTTTGTCAGTCTATCAAGCCTTTTTTTAAGGAGCTTTCAATACCGTTCTCATTTCGAAAAATATAACATGCTTATGGTCACGTTGTAGGCTATTTCTAGGGTAAATGTAAACGTGTAAACACCTAAAATAATTCACTTAATCGTTCACTCACTCATTCACTTAATTTGCTGTTTACCAAGTCAGTTACTCACTCTATCACCCATCAGCTCAGTAACAGACTTGCAACTTTGTTCACTTGTGAATCCACTCACTCATTTACTTGTTGACACACTTGCTTTCAAAGTAATTTGCTCACTCTATTACTCTCTAGCTGATTCACTCACGGTGTTTTTCACATGCCAATTCACTCACACAGCCTCTCACTCACTCACTCCAATCTTTTGATCTCCTTTACCTCAATCTATTTCATCTTCTTAATTGTGTTTTAGAGCGTGCTTTAACAGCTTCACTCCCTCTTGCTAATATTTCTCACTCCCACACATGCAGCTAACACATAGCTAACAGAATGATTGCTAACCCTGAAAGCATGCAACAACATTTTAATCAAGCTAACTGTTGTTGGGGAGTTTAAAGCTGCGAGTAACATCCTGCTGCTCTTTTAATGGCCTGCTAATGCACCATTAATGTTCTGTTGTTTTGGAATAAATGACAGCAGAGATTTTCCATAATAACAGTTATTCAGAGTTAGCCCCTCTGGATCAAGTAGTAGTCACACTGGGCACCATAATCTTATATTGACAAGTCAGAGGACATTCCATTTTGTTTGCTTAGCTCCAGCATTGCCTTGTATGTTTTATGGGTAAATGTGCTCAAACATTCTACAAATCGGCTTGTTTTTTTACATGTTATTTATTTTCTATAGGAAATTGATGTAAAAAGGAAATAATTATTGCAGACGCAGCAGGCACTCCTGTTTCCACAGTGCCAAACAATGTCCACAGCATTTGTGCTGAATCTAGTCTAGAATCCAATAAGCCGCTGACTCCTACTGTGTAGCAGGTATAGGGGCAATTGCAACCTTGGCAATCTTTGCATTAGAGTACCCTTGAATGGCTATACATCCTACCCTCAGCTGGCAAATATAGGGGCTCCCTGCAATAAGAGACTCTACACCTGTGACAAGGTTTTGTGGCCTTGTGCTGTGGAGCATTTGGTCTTGCTTTGGGATAGAATTCTGAAACCAACTATATAGTGCTGTCAGTTATTGTACTACCCAAATGAGTACTCATGGAAAGGCCATAGCTGACTGCCCCTCCCCAGAGGATGCCTCACAAAAACCAGACTGATGTTTAAGGCAAAGTAATACAGGCTCACAAGAACACTTTGGTGTTTAAGGAAAAGTGATAAAGGCTCATGAGAACACTACGGTGGAAAGTGGGGGATCACCTTTTTATGGGCAGGAGTTCTAGTTCCAGAATATAGTTGTCTGAATATGTTATGTTTTGAGAAATTGTAAAATGCTCAAATACCAATGATGTGTCTTGCCGCTAGCTGAGTGGCAACCAGAATAAAAGCAACACTAGGAAAAAACGGTTAGTAAGAAGTAAAAAGCAAGGTTTTTAGCGCCTTCATGAAAGCCAGAAGATTAGACAAGGGTTCAATAGAAAATGGGAGAGCATTCCAACCTTTGAGGCACAAAGAATGAAACCATGTTCACCCCATTTAACTTGTCTAAATGAGAGGCGGAATGAAGAGACTTGGCTGGGAGGTGAATATCATCTGACATAAATATTGTGTCCCAAATTGTGTCTTCAAATGTATCACACCATTAGAGTTATTAATAGAAAATCTACATGGAATATGACAATATTTTTGTAAATGATATTTATGTCAGAAAAACTTTCTGATAAATCAGACATCATACATCTATACAATGGCTGGTCATGCAGTTCATCACCCTCACTTCAAACATTATGACCGATGGACTACAAATGTTTTCCTCAATTGCGGGCCATTGAGAATATATTTTGAGTAGAGTGATCATGTGATAATTTACAACAGACAATATATTATAGATTTTTAGTGAACAGTTTCTCCTATATAAACTCGGCCACAATGAAAATGTTTCAAAGCAGGCCACATGCTCTTGAAAAGGTTTAGAGGAAAAATTGGTTGAATTTTAGGAGGCTTTTAAAATGCCTGATGAGGACCTGTAACTTATGAAAGAGGTTTACGCCAAACCCACCGACCACAATCTTTGCTATGTTATGACAGTCAACATCAATGATCATTAGTAACAAATCTACTCTTTCGTCAGTTTTTATGGTTAAAACATAATTGTTCTACACAAGTTAGACTTGACGAGCAGATAGTGTTCTGTCTTCAAAAACTTGGGACAAGCATTGTCCTATTTGTGACATTAAGAGGCCAGAAAAAATGTAAGCAATAATCACAGGGAAGCTCTCTTTGAGATATACCCCAAACCATCAATGTCTACAATTACTAGTGTCATTACATTTTCTGACATGTCTAACAAACTTCAGAAATCTATCATGAAATACTGGTTTAAACTTAAATGTCAATAATATTAACTACGATAAAAACTATTTGTCTTTAAGCACAAAAGATATGCTAGTACATACAAGACTAAAATCCAACATAGACAATCCCCAGCAACTTACCCATTGAGGGTTACTGTGTATCACAGAATACAACCCATGTGGTATTTTCAGGATTTGGCCACCAACCAAACAACCTAGATTTGGAATTTATTGCACAATGGCTATAGCAATAACACACAAATTGTAATAGCCACAATTTTTTTTCTTTCATCACTTGTCCATTTACATTGCGATATGTTGGTATAACTACATAGAAAGTGAAGTTTTGAATCAGTGAACACTGACGTACCACTAGATGCAAATGGGCTCATACCAAACTGACAGTATTCTATCTGGAATTAGCCCACATGCAAGGTTAACTAGAATAGAAAAATGTCATGGAAAAACTCTGAGACACCATCCCTCAAAGAGAAGCTCTTTTGATGCTTTTCCAAAATTGGTCATTAAATTGAAAACCAATCTAAAGTGCTTGAACAATGAAATACCATGTCAATCACTATATGGCTGACACACATTAGCAGAATTAATACTACTCACAATGAGTTTGCCCAATCACCATGCACCTCCAGTAATATTCCAAACACAGACATGTGACTCTCTCTATATGGTACACAATATAGATGCCTGGGGAGGTGATTTCTGAAGACATCTTTGGTTTCACATTCAGGTGTTATAGGTGTTTTCTTCAAAGATAATTGGGGATTGAACCAATTTTTCACTGCACTATATGCGTTGATCAATGCTCTTCAAAATTAGACAAAGTAACGTGATGCAGGTATCAATAAAATATTTTTCTACTCCATACCCAGCATCCCCAGCCAGGATAACTGATGTTCACTTGCACTGATCGCCTCCAATATAGAACTTGTTTTTCTCTTGATTGAACACACTACACGGGAAAGTCTCTGCACCATTGATGCACACTCTATGTCTTTGACACAACACATGAGAATTCTCCATAACGGCCACTTCATTTTTTATTGTAAACATTATTTTCAGAGATGGTGGTGTCATACGTAATCCAGCATCACAACCTGCTTGTGCCCTTCATTAATACTATCCTACACTGCAGACTGTGTCTTTTGGGCATCAAGTGGACCTGCAGACTACACTGTACCTACAGAAGGTGAGGGTGCAGTTCTGTGCTGCAAGTATAGCAAAATTACAATTTTTTTGCTTATTACAAACCCCTTTGACATTCAGCCTCTTCACCTCTGTTTCCTTCATTATTCTGTTTTAAGTAACATACACTAGTACCCCTGGGCATGAACTAACTGAAACTAGGCAGGGTTAGTGTTACTGGCTAAGAGTTATTTTAACTTTCAATTCTCTCTTATGAAGGTTCACATGTGTGAAGTTTGGTGTTTTTGTGGGAAAAATGTATTCCATCCTTCACTCTCTTGAGTTTATATGCATGGACCCATTTCCTACCACAGTACTCTTCAAACAAACGGCATGAATTTCCCTCTCGCCACTGGGTACTATTGCCCGTTAATTATTTTCTATTCTGTATCTTAAGGACTCATTAAGAATGTAGTCCTCAATTTGTTGTATATATCATGTTACTTCATACGCTTTACAGGTAGATATTTTAAACTACTTGTTTCTATTTTTGTACGCTGAACTTACTTCTTGGACCCAGGTCATCAAAAACCCTTTTGACCCCTTTGTGAGCATTAATGAAAGGCTGAAACATGTTGATCACAATTAGGGTAGCACTGTCTCCCCTGTTGTCCTAATATACCTTTGCGTGACTCCCAAAAAACTGGCAGGATCTGCCACAAGGTATTTTTTTGCTTCACCATTTCTGTGATCCCTTCTTTCCCCCTTAATATCAGGGTCTAGGAAAATATATTTATATACCAACAGGCACCTTTATTGGGACCTTCACATTTAATAGTAGTGAATCCATCTCCATACCCCACTTAAAGATCTCCCTTGACATTAAGCTGGGCCCACAAACATTACACAGCTCTACATATGGGTGAAGACCCATTGATGAAGCATGCCACTCAACAGCGTGTGAGGGTCCAGCGTACTTTAAAATAAATGAACTTACTTGACACTTCTTCAAAACCTAACTCTTGGCATTGTTAGTTTTTAAGTTTCCACTTACACCATCCTAGACTAATGTCAGTTTATGTGAGTTTGCCTATGGTGAGGATTATTCTAGCTAATGGTTTCCCTCTTGCTCCTTTTGTGGTATATATAGACTTGTTACACTTGTTGGTGGCAGCAAACCAGCAGTAAAAACAATAATTGATACACTGACAATGAAACAAGGACTTCAAAGACTTAGGAGATAAAACTCATGAATCTGACAGATGTGGGATTGTGTTGCAAGAGTAAACTTAGCAATGTACCACCCTTGAATTAAAGACTTTAGGGGCTACAAGAAAAATGTTTATTGCATTGGCTAGTACGTGAAGTATAGTATATTTCCCCCAGTTCTGACCAGAACATATCCCAATATCCTTGACAGCTCATGTTTCCTGAAAGCAAATAACCAAACATTATTGAAGAAATGTTATCATGTATTGATGGCTTGCATTTCTCGCAAAACCCGTAGACTTCCATGGAATTAGTGCCAGACAATTATCCTCCAGTTCATTTGGCACAGTTTCTTTAGTTACATAACAATGGCTGCTACTATTTACTGGGGAGCGGAGTCAGGCCAAGGTGGCAATGTAACATACATTCTGACTATTGTACATGTGAATACTCGGATTGTCTTCCTTCAGGAATAATTCCACAGAGAAGACAACACAATGTACATCACCATCTTGCTTCACTCATACTTTGTTGTAATCAGATTAGACCTTCATGGAGCTCAACAGAGATCCAACTAAGACCAGATGTAACATGTTACGAGCAATGCTTTTTTAATCTGAGTGAAATTGTTTAGCTCAATTCCACTGTACTTCTGCCCTCTTGGTACTTAATATTACATCAACACGCCTCCAATCTAACCCACAGAATTTTATAAACAAAGGTGTGACTTGCCTCTTGGCAATCCACATTGGACATCATAGTTTTCACAGTGGCCATCTTAGTTCTAGATTGCTTTGATATTGTGGCAAACAGCTCACCGACAGAGCTTTGCGTGGGTATGCTTGAAAATCAGTAGTTCAAGCTGCATGGTGGTTACCTGTGTAGCAGGTCTTGTTTTATTGTTGCTATGTAATGAGAACTGGGAGCCTGACAATCAGCAGGGGAGCACAACCCATCATAAAATGTGCTGCATTAAGTTGCAGAATTTGCCTTTTCGTACTACATAATTTGTCCAACCCTGTGGCATATTTTGACCCTCCCTTGCCACATAATTCCAGTGGCAATAGTTATGGCTTCGGCTCAAACTCATATACCACCGAAATTCACCAATCATAGTTATCAGTGCACACTACAGCAACACAAAAAGATGACATACGGAATTCTCAACATTGTCAAACATTCACCCCCTCATACAGAGCTTTGGGCCTATCTCCATTGTTCTTTTGCTCACCATGCCATTCCAGTTCAGACCCAGCCATATGCAAATCAGTCTTGACCCTGTTCCCCATGGGAACAGTTCAACCAGAACTGCCAGGCCAGGTCCTCCCTGGACTGGAAAGAAGCATCCTGGGACCAGTTTTGGGTTATCACCCCCTCATCAGCCAGGCTAGCTTGAATCCAGTGATATAGTGAGCACATGACCCACGTCTGACATACCCTTCACACATGGGGCAACTACAGCATCACTTTCTGTGCCACTCCATTTGCTCAAGGCACCAATTTAGCTCTATCAAAAACATAATTTTAGGGCTGAAAATATAGTACAAAAACTGATACAAGAACCCGTTCACATGCACACTTGCACATAAAAAAGGGACAGAATTTGGCATCTCAGAAGCATTGGTTTATATCTGGCTAACTGATAATGATATGAATGTTTTTTATTAAATGTGCATTATGTATTTATTTTATCATTTAATCCACTAAACCCACAGCACACTGCTTTACAGAAAAATAACAACATATATCAATTGTCTCCTTAAAACTATTACACAGGGCAAATCTATATGAGGAAGTGATGTCAATGGACGTTACTTCAATCAAATTTTGGAAATGTGAAAGGCAAGTAGTGAGCACGGAATGAAAGGATAATCCAGATAGGGAGAAAATGACTAGAAAGCACTAGTAATTGGAACAGACCAATACACTGACAAAAGTACCATTGGGATTAGATAGCAGGAGTACAGTCAGAGACTTGGAATGTTAAAAGTGAAGGAAAAAATAAATTAAAGAGATAGGATGTAGGTGCAGAGTGAGGAATTCATTATGAGAAGAGTTGCAGAGCTAGATAAAATCTGGATGCTATCCTTATTCATCTAACAGCTAGGAAGTTAATACATAATGCATTAATGGCAGTTATTGATAAGTAGAGTGATGAAAAACTGTGAAGCAGGCAGGTTAAAAAAGAAAGCGGGGAAGGTAGTGGTCCCTCTGTAAAAAGAGAGCTAGGGTCGGATCACAAAATATTTGTGACTGGCGCCTTTTCATGGTGGTAAGAAAAGGAAGGGCAACACCTTTTAACATCTTATTACAGAAGGAGGAGGTGGAAATATGTGACAGAAATGTATCTACATATTTGCTGTACGGTGTTTTGTTGTAGTGGTGATGTTTCGTTTTTGTGCTGATGTGTTTTTGTACAGCTTATTGTAGTTTGATGTGGTGCAGCGCAAAAGTTGCCTACCCTTTACATGTCACAAACGCCTACAGACATTTAAGAAAACACACTGTAGAAAATGCATTTAGCACATGATTCATGAATGTAAGGTGAGTTGTAGCTGGAGGTAGGTGGCCCAGAAGGCAAGAGAGAGAGGAAGATGCTGTCTGATTCCAGCTCCTAATATTTCCATTTCTAACAAATAAGCCCTTTCTTGGTGCAGTTGTATTCTCTTTAAAGAGTTTCTTTCAGCAAGAAAGTGTATGTTTGGTAGATCTATAGGTAAGAGGAGATGACCTAACGGCTAGGGCAGTCGACCTTGAATCCGGGGAACTGGGTTTGTGTCTCGGCAATGATGCTGAACATCCTGTGATTCTGGGCAAATCACTTAATCTCCCCGTGCCTAACAAAAATAAATGTGTCCTCATGTAATGCAACTGGTGCTATGTAAAGCGCTCTGATACCCGATTCGGGTCAAGTTCGTGCTATATAAAACTCTGTAAAATAAGCTTAGCTGAGATTGCTCTTTAGTTTATAATAGCCCATCACCTTCAAACAAGAAAATATGTTTTCTTTAGTTTTCATAACTGGGATATATATACGTTGACCCATAGCTAGCTAACATCTTCTCGAAGTGAGCAATCCAAGTATATCTGTAATCCCCTGCTGAACAATTCCTTCTGTTGTATACAACATATTCACAGAGTTTGGAGTTCTAGATTATTTTGGACTGTACTAGTTCATATATTTGCTTCTAGAGTTTCCACCCTCAATTCCAGTCCAATAACACTCTCAGTTTTGCTATATTTCATACTTTGAAATATTGCTGTAGATTTCGCCTATCTGCAGAAATTCAGGTATTAGCTTTGTATTATATTTGTAACATTCTGACAAAATATTTGATCAAAAAACGAATGTAAAAGCTAATAATCCTTCTGTTGCTTGATTGTGTTTGCTGGGAATCTCCATGTAAATGATGATTCCACTTGCCTGTTCACTGGAATTTTAGTTCCAATTAGTCCATAAGAAATCTGTATTCTCTCTCTCTCTCTCTCTCTCTCTCTCTCTCTCTCTCTCTTTTCTTCAGATTCAGAAAAGGCCAAAACAGGTCAAATGCGATGCAAACATGGATACGTTCTGTAACTCTTAACATTCAACAGGCATGGCTATGACGCAAATCTCAAGAATGAGTATAAAAGCTTGAGAGCTAAACTCTTCATCCCCCATACAATATCTTGATAAAGGGATTCCAGTCAGCTACCAGCCCCACATACTCCGATGACATATTTTGGGATCTGGATTCCTAAACCACTTTAATTCATAGCAACAAACCATTCCTGGAAAATTTCTTGCACCCGAGCCAGGCAGGAAATTTGTTACAAAGTGCCTTCCGAGGTTTTTGGGTGGCGACTTTGGGAAGTTTACAAATATATTAATTTATTGTGCAGAATAGCACAAGTCTTCTGGTCTGCTATTGCTAATATAATCCGTCTAGTAGTAGTAATTGTTTATTTTGGATAAAAAAATCCGTAAAACATACATAAAAAAGCACAATTATCAATATTTCAGTAATAATTTTGTTTTATATACGTTCTCATGCGGTCGTCTTAAAATATTTTAATAAAATTGATTATGCCAAAACCTAGCTGTACACAGTAATTCATATTTTGGGTTCCTACAGAAAAACGTTCCATACAGTTTTAAATAAAATCTTAAAAATATATAATTAACAGCGTCCCTTCTGGCGTATCATTGCACTTTATAAGACTAAAAGCCAGGAGGAAAATAGTCATTTATTGTGACTAGATCACTGTTTTATATGCACAGTTCCAACAAAATTCTTCTAAAATGCCAAATGATTTTAGATAGACTACAACCGAATTTTCAAATTGCGCTCTTTCTGCTGACTGTGAATTATCCGTCCAGCATTCAAGAATTTAGCTAACCTGACAACAATCACCTCCAGTGTGTCTGTTTTTAATATTGTAAGAGCTAGATAAAGAGGCCTTATGCCTAATATTTGGCATAATGAAATTTTCTTCTTGGGAATTTGTAGGCCTCACAAAAGAATACAAGATGTACTAATGATTCAGAAGCACGTTGATAGTTCACAGTGTTTGCTTGCCCATATTGAGTTGAGAGTGAAGATTAAGGCTGTCGCTTTTAGTGCCCTCTTCCTTGGAGGACCACCTGCAAAAGTTGGCCTTTTTAACTGTGATGCTGATGGATCTAATCCTAGATACTTCCATGTTACAGTTATCTTGTTGGAAGGCTGCATTTTGTGGTAATAAATCTCGAATTTCATTTTCTTCAATTGTGGTGTACAGAAGTCTCTTGTAGTCAAAAGTGCTCAAAAATACACTTGAAACTTGAATGAATTAATACATTTATTTGAGTCAATTAATTATAATTGATACAATTAGTCACTATAAATCACTAAAACATGAAAATAGAACCAAAAGGTGCCAAGTACATGGGGAAGGTGGTAGTCATACAAAATTCCAACGCCTCATTACAGGAGGAGACCCCATTCAACCTGAACATATTGGAAGGACCATGAGTCACTCTTGGTCTCCTTGGTTAAAGCTGACTTTAAGTATGGTTGCATTTTCTCTTCCCCAAGTTTGATTTTATGATTGGGGCTGCATAGGTGAAGGAATGAACCGTTGCTAAGAACTTTCCTCGAGCTGTATGCAGCCAGTTTCCCCAAGATTGCTTTTATGCTGGAGTAAGGAGCATTGGTGGCTGTGAGCGTATCCAAATTAACGTCTAAATCAAGAGCCGCCTTTCCAAAATATAGAGACCATAGATTGGTCAAAGCCAAGAAAGTCACTTGAAGCACCTGTTGTAAGGTGTCTGGTATGGCCTGTTGTATGGCGTAGTAATATCTGAGGAAGGTGACCTTACTTTTAAAGTCTTGGACATGCAATCCAAGCTCCGAGAACAGTAGCAACCGAAGGAAAGATTTTGGAAGATGGAATAGCCTCCAAAAAGCGTTCAACTGAGACCTATCCAATGTTGGAGGGCCTGCCCCTTGGTGAGCTTGTTGACTGTAGGAAAGGATGGAAAGTAGTTTTGCCTGTGTAAATTGCAGTATAGCCTCTGCTGAAGGCAAATGTAGCTAGTGCTAATATCTGCATAATGTAAATGTGACTGCTTGGGCCTTCCTACTAATATGTTTAGGATGTGCACTCGGTTTGCCTTTATCCATAAACCAGACACCAGACGTTTGAGAGATCAATTGGTTGCCCAGCCCTCATCTTAAGTTTCTCTTATGCTGGTAACTGCCGAAAATCATCACCTTTGTTTTTTTATCAATGCAAATAGTGGTAGATGAGAAGGAAGAGAAGCGCTATAGGCCAAATATGACAAGGCAACAATATTTCTGGTGGAACAGGAATGCTGACTAAATCCGCTTTGTCAAAAGGGTATAATATTAGCTTTGGTCACCCATGTCTCAAGTTCACGGAGTGGGATTTTAGCAAATATTTCAGCCTCTACATCCAGGAGTGCGATTAGCAAATAGTTCCCTGGGATGGTATGACTACCGTTTTGGTGAGTTGGATGGAGGATCGATCCCTCACAAGATTGTCGGACCTCTTCGGTTTCGAAGCAGTCCACGTACAGGGCAGTGAGGTGGTCAACCCAAAAGTCTACATTGGACTTGAAAAGTGCACTTTGTAGGCCATTAGGGCCTGGGGTACTGTTAGTTCTCATGGCCATATTAGCTTTATGGACAGAATCTCGATTAAATATTGTAGACCCAGTTATCTCTTCTTCACTGGCCGGCTCTAATCTCTGTAACGTGTGAGTTTCACTGTGGTGGACCGTGGATTCAGGATCTACATACAGCTTTTGTACACATTCTTCTCATTTTGTTCTGGGATGCCATTCCCTCTTATGACAGATTTATTGTTTAATGTGTTAATAAAAAGTCAGAACTTCTCTTGGTTTATGCAAGACAAAAGGGGAAATAAATATGTCCATTTCGATTCCACATATTTTGCCTTTAACTTCCACAGCAGAGTGGGATGGGCTTTTGTTACTCTGCTGCTGAAGAGCACACTGATTCGTTTTTTCCTCACTGTATCTTCTAGCTGCAGCATTCAGAGCAGTTTTGCATAGTCTTTAATTCTTTTAGATACCTGGGAGTGTTCTTCTGTCTGAATTCCTTAGTGCTTGATGGGCAGTGGTTTCTCTTGCCCTCCAGGTCGCAGAACAGCAAGTCAATAATTAGGTCCCAATCGCGTTGTAGATTCCCAGAGTTGGCAAACATTGTTTTCACTTTCTTCTACCAGAAGTTAAATAATCCAATTGTCATTTTATTCTACCAGAAATTAAATAATCCAACTGCATCTTTCCCCACTTTGGTCTCCTGACCAGCAAGGTTTATTCCAGTGCTGTGGACTCATCTAACATATTTGATGGGTTGCATGTGGGAAGTTCCAAGTCGAACTGTATTACAGCTGGCCAATGGTCACTTTCTTTGCATTCCATTACTGTATAAGATTAGCATTTAGCCAGTAGCAATGCACGTACAAATGTGTACTCAAATGTAGAAATGCCTCTAAATGAATGTGTTTGCAGTTTCATTGCTAACTTGATTATAGTGCAAGGAGGTGAGTTCATGGGTTTTAACCAGGCTGGTATGTCCTCTAATGAAAACTTGATAAAATCATGGGGGCATATGTATGAAAGCAAAAATTAGTCGCAAACGCTGCGATTCGCAAAAAACAGCGTTTGCAACTGATTTTTCGCTATTTCATATGTATGACACACTTCCAAACTGAAAAATAAGAAATCGCTAAATTAGCGATTTCTTAGGCTGCGAAACAAGAAAACTGCGAATTTCCTAGCGAATACCTAATTTGCGATTCCTTAGCGTTGCGAATATCGCTAACAAGAAATCGCTAGCTAAGAAATCGCAAACACATGTATGAAAAAATCGCAAATTGCGATTTCACGAAATTCGCTAATTAAGAAATCGCTATTAACACCAATTGCTTGCAGGTGGTAAACTGGTGCAAGGTACAAAAACCAGCCCACAATGCAACAAACACACCCACAATGGCTGCAATGTACGTGATAGCCAGGAGGCTGCGTATTCGGGCCCTTGCACACAGGAGAATGAGACAGGAACGTATCTTCAGGCTGCGCATCACCCTGTTCCAGAACACTGAAGAGGAGATCTATGACAAGTACAGACTGCACCCACAGACCATAATGGACCTGATTGAGGAGCTGAAACCCCACTTGGAGCACCCTACTCGCAGGACACAAACAATTCCCACACATGTGCAGGTCCTGTGCTCCCTGCACCTCCTGGCGTCAGGGAGTTTGCAACGGGTCATAGCGGAGGTTGGTGGGGTGTCACAGAGTGCACTTTCGCGCTTCTTCCATGCCTTCCTAGATGCAATGCTACTGAGGCTCCCACATCACATTTACTTCCCCACCACCCAACAGGCATTACAACAAACGATACTGGACTTCTACCAGATTGCACTCCACGTCATCGGCTGCATTGACGGGACCCATGTGGCCATCACACCCCCAGCAGAAACTGAATATGTCTACAGGAATCGGAAATGCTACCATTCCCTCAACATACAGATTGTGTGCAACGCTAAGTATCACATCACAGACATCGTAGCCAAATACCCCGGCAGTACACATGACTCCTTCATCTTCCGACACAGTGGAATACACAGACGTCTGAGTGCTGGAGAGTTTGGGGAGGGGTACCTGCTCGGTAAATACATTGCACACATCAAGACATCCACTACATCAGTTGAGGGGGGGGACATTGACTCACCTATTGTGTTTTTTTCCATGCAGGTGACAGTGCCTATGCAGTGCGCGACTTCATCCTGACCCCATACCTGGATCCTGCAAATGCAAGTGAGAGGAGCTACAACAGGGCACACAGATCTACACGCTGTGTCATTGAGCGAACCTTCGGAATCCTGAAGAGCCGCTTCAGGTGCCTGCATAAAAGTGGAGGCGCACTGCAATACAGCCCTGAGACCTGCTGTAAAATCGTGGCAAGCTGTGCAATGCTACATAACATGGCAATGAGGAAAGGCACCACAATTGATGTGACCGATACAGACACATCGGATGACGAGCGCCCTGCTCCCCCTGCCAGACCAGCACCAGGAGTTGGGGCAGCTGCTGGACGCCAGAGACGGACTGAGATCACACAAAACTACTTTTAGGTGAGTATTGAGGAAATGAGACTACAAAGCCTGATGATGTGTCAAGTGTTTAATCACACTTAACATGAAAGAAATTGTAATTGTCCCCAGCACATGTTGTACACACAGTGCAGAGAAGGCACAAGAAATAGGGCAAACAGCCTTTTGCGGGTCAATGCACCCGTGTTGCAGTCAGTGTCCCCGCAGATGATCACCTCCGTCGGTGCCGTCCAGGGTGGTTGACCCCCATGGTGCGCCCTTGGCCTGCTACCTGTCTGCCACTGCGGCGTCTTTCACCTGGCAAGGTTGGAGTGATGCTGCTGCGACTCGATGTGTCCTCACTCTCAGCAGAGGCCATTAGTGCGCTGCCACCTGCATTGGCTGTCTGCAGCTGTTCCACAGCAGTGGTCACCTGCGCCAGCCCTCGTGCTATGTCCTGGCAGCAATGTGCCATGTCCACCTGCATGGTTACGCTTCTGCGTGTGAGTGCGCTGGTGGTGGTGCAGAGGCGGTTGACTGCCTTAGTATAATTGTGTAGCCGTGCATTGGCACGTCGTCCAGCCCTGTCATTGGCAGCTTGGGTGTCCCTCAAAGTGGCACAGAGCTCTCGTATTGCCACTACCATGTTGCGATTGTCCTGATGTAGGCGGCCTAGCTGGCGATTCATTGACCGCATTGCCTTGCTTTGCAGGTGCTGTTCCTGCAACATGCACTGTTCCAAGCCGGAGAACACGGTGCCTTCTCCTTCTGTTGCAGTGCTGCTCCTGGGCCTTGACCTGGAAATGGCCTGTTCCCTTTGCCTTGGTGTTGGTGCGTCATGACGGGGCATGTCTGTCACACCCTGACTCCCCTCTCTCCTGTCGGTGTCATCGCCTGTTGCTGGGACTTCATCCTCAAATGGAGGCAGTGGGGGCACATGTGCGCGCTTCCTGCGCTGAATTGGCTGCTGCTCTGTCTCATCGCTGGAGTCCGCAGGGTCTGCAGGCTCCTCTCCCTCAGCGCTGTCTTCTTGTGGCATGGCGTGTGCTGTGGATGTAAAGGGGACTATATGAGTTTGTGTTACTGTCTGCATGTGGCACTCAATAAAGTTACAAATCTTTGACGGCTAACCTCTGACACATTTCTATTCAATGATCCCCAAAACACATATGTTGCATTTACTTGTGATGGTGTCATGGACACACAGTCAGACACAGTACTACGAGTACCATGATGCATTGCTGGGTGTGCTGTAAGACCTGGGCTGGATTGGCATGTTGGGAGTTAACTATGCGCATTTGGGGGAGTGTGCAAGGGATGGGGAGGAGTGCAGGGTGATTTGGCATGCATCTTACCTTGTCTGCTGGATGAGGGGTCGGAGCTGTCGATTGCAGCCACACCACCAACGCTCTCAGGCAGGAGGGTTGACTCCACGAGCTCCTCATGGGGGGTTGGCTGCTCTGCAGTGGATGGTCCTCCTCCAGTCTGAGTGGCATCCTTGAGTCTGGCTGCCACCCTCTCCTTGGACCTCTGGCGCATATCATACCACCGCTTGCGCAGCTCCTCGATGGTGCGTGTGGTGACTCCAACAGCATTCACCTTGCTCTGTATTTCCAGCCAGATTTTCCTCTTCCTGGCCTCTGGGACTTTGAGTGCCTTCTTCCCAAACAGGAGCTCATGGCTGCAGACCATCTCCTCAATGAGGACCTCCTGCTCCTTTTCTGAAAACTTGTGTTTTCTCTTTCTTTTTTCTGCATCTTTGCCCTGCTGGTTTTGTTTGGGATCCATTGCTGGTTGCTGTCTCCAGGAAAGCCTCCTCACACTCCACAAGCAGCCTCTGGGTGTGGCTCAGGTGAGCAGGTGCAGGCAATCAGTACAGTTTCCTGTTTGTGATCTCATCAGCCTGCACCAGGCTTGCAGATTCCCGTTTTTGCGATTTCTTATTTAGCGAATTTCGCTATTAAGAAATCGCAATACGGGATTCTGCGAATTATTTGCGATTTTTAAGGAATCGCAAATGATTAGCGATTTATTTTATACATCCCGTTTAGCGAATCTGATTTTGCGATTCGCAAAATCTCGCAAATTAAGATTCGCTAAAGGCGAGTTTGATACATATGCCCCATGGTTCGGTTTTGCTGTACTGTCTAAATTCACTTGATATTTTAATCTCATAAATGGGAAGTCTGCACACTAATTCAGTGAGTGCCGAACACAGAGATGAAATCATGGTGCATCCACTACTTCTATGGATATTTAAGTACACGTTAATGAACAGAATTGAGTTGGCCCTCTTGTTAAGATTAGCACCTTTGATTGTGGCTGCCAGGAATGATGGCCAATCTGTGCTGGCTAGGGCGATGTCACGATTCGCAGATGTGGCTATGTAGATTGTGAGGCCACCTGATGGATATCCAAAGTGATTTGTTATAGTTCGCGTAGACCAAAGAAGCCTGCTTTTGGATCCAGAGACGGTGCTCATGTTTCCTGCCACCAGAGGCGGTCAGCGTCCTTGATACATTTTAGTGCCTCGTCTGCTTTAGGCCTGCTATGTTCCAGGAAATCATGATAAGATTGGACTTGCAAAATCAGACCCTCCATATGAGCTTTTGTAGGAAGTGCTAAGAGCAGTTATTAGACTTAGGAGATAGTGATGCTGCAATCCAGCCCCAGTCTGCATCTGTCTTTGTGTTTGAGCAGGTTTGGACTATGTATGTTTTTCCTGCTGTCTTTCGTTCAGGCAGACTAGAATCCTAAGATTGCTTGACCGGTTAGAGTTTGAAACACCATTTGCACACCTTAAGATACTTGAAATCGGTTTGCGTTTAGGTGATAAGCGGCTGCCAATCAAAATGTGGGGGTATTTTTCTGGTTGCATAGGCCCTATATTGATACCTCATGGTGCAAGAGTGTGTGTTTCACTAAGAACTTGGGTTGCAATTAACAGGATTCTCCAAGTTACAGTCTTAGATTCTGTGTTCCAGTATGGCGGGAATCTGTCAAACTGGACTCTAAGCCTGTCATTAGTTTGGAAGTGGGTCGGAGTTAGAACTTGTTGCAGAAGTTATAGAACATTTGCCCTAGTCAAAGGGTTGTTCTGACCCCTCGATGTGTATGTTGAAGTAAAAATTACTTTTTGTTCTATGTGCTGATCATCATGCATCAAATTAGGTGCCTCCTTTTTGGATAAATCAGCTTTTAGGTCTCCAACACTTGAATGAATTTTCAGAAGTTTTCTACGGGAGCAGTTTTGATCGTGGTAACTCTGGGAAGCTCCAGTGTTGTTCGTTTCTAATTATTCTTGAGAGACATTTGAGTTGTTTGTGTCAGCAGATTCAAGCTAGGGGGCTTACTTAAATGTCTGCTGACAGGTGTCCTGGAAGGTGAAGCCACTGTCTGCTGTCCATGAATCGGTATCTGATGATTGCGAAAAGTCGTTCGCCTGAAAGATTCTAGTTCCCAGTTGAGTTGCGAAGGAATATTCGATCCTAGCATTGCTTAGGGAGGAATATTGATGAGACGGGTCATTTTTATGAAACCTAGGTGCTGGGTCAACAGACTGATCCGCTGGATATGAATCAGCGTGCACCTGGGAATAACCGGCATCTTCTTATTTTTCCTGAGCCTTTTCTTCTTACTCCTAAATAGAGGGATGATGGATGATTCAGTTACCTCAAAGGAACTCGCAGGAGTGACAGTGCAGTTTGCGTGTTCATTCTTGCAACTGTTTGCGACGTCCTCCTGCAAAACTGCGGAGTTACAGTGATCAGCAGGATCAATTTGAGTTATGGGGCCATTTGGATTTTTGCCCTTCTCTGTGGGGCAGGTCCACTGGCTTGGTCTGATGTTTTAGGCTCTTCATTGGGAAGACGACTGAGTTTCAGATTGTCTACAAAAATAGAGAGTAACTCTGGGAGGGTGCAAAGCTTGTCTACTATGTGAGTGCAAGAGCCTGGTGTGGGTCCATCTGCTTGATGGTATATATTGAGCTTGTTTTCTAAATTTGTAATTTTTGAATCCATACTAATTATTGCCGTTGCAAGCGTTTGTATCAAGTCAACCTGGAGTTCTACTTTGTGGGACTGCCAGGTAGTAGCTGCAAGTAGGGTGGCGTTAATTGATAGCAAGGTAGCCTCAATAGGTGTTTGCCCGGTTGCTCCTGATTCCTTCCCGGTTAAATTCATGTTCAGTGCATTTTGGTCAAACTTCTCCAGTAATTTTTCATCTGAGGCATTCAGAGGAAAGCTTGCTGGAGAATTTAAATGCACATCCAGTTCATCATGACCATGAAATGAGTGGCTCGTGTGGTTCATGGGGCTACATGTGGCTGGGTCAGAAGCATGGGTGAGCCGAATCGACCCGAAGCTTGATGAACTTGTGCTCTCACTTCTATTGAGTAAGCTGGTAAAGTCAGCAGAACTAGCAGGGGGTTGTTGGTTTTTACTGATCTCAGGGCAATAGAGGCAAATGCTTAATTGAAACTAAGCTTTAGTTTGCCTTCACTTGGGTGCTAGGTGAAGAGGCCGCCTGTTCAACCAGTTGAAGCCATTGGACTGCCTCCTGTGAACCCCTCTTGCCTTTACTAGTTTTGATTTGTCCTGGTCACCTACTGGCACTTGCTGTGGTGCTGACTTTTTGTTCCAGATTGCTGTGCCTCATGTTAAGGTTGTTAGAGGAAAGTTTGTTTGAAAGACTACATGGCAGTTTGCACTCTTGAAAGAATGTGTGAAAAAGCCTGCAAGGGTGCTTGCGGTACCAATTGGGTCGATGAAATCTGGTGTCCCTTCTCTAATTTGCGGCCTGGTTGGTTATGACTGCATTGATGAAAAGGAGGCGCTTGCATGGTGTATCAGTCGCCATAGCTACCATAGCTACCATAGCTAGCCTCTGTGTTGGAAATGCTGCCTCTCCCCCCGACCTATGTCTCTCTGATTCTTTAATTGCCTGGTTATCTGGTCTTCCATCTTTCCAAGGCTTCTGAGAGCAATCTGCGGTCTCTGGACTGCAGTCTTGGTTATTCTTGGTGACGGCTAGGGCACAAGTGCAGCACAATGTGAGTGCAGAAAATAGAATCTGTCGATAGCCAGTGGAAGCTGAAGATAAAGCAGGCTCAGGTCACAGGATGAAGGCACTTATGAAGCAACAATGACATGCGCATTAGGCGCAAGGTGCAGGGAGTTGCAAGGAGGCGTGCAACGTGCGCTATGATGAATCAAGTCCTGGAAAGTAAGTGTGTATAAGCCCGCTGGCAGCCCCTCCAACCTGTTTGCAAGCCACACCAGCTACTAGGCTGCCTGCCTCCACCCCCTGGGGTTGTGTCTGCAGTGCCTAGTGCACCGTGGGCTCTGCGCATTCACTGCACTCCCCCTCACCTTGCCCGGCAGCTTGCACTCCTGTGGCTCGTGTGATTTGAGTGGCTCTCAGCCGCTATTGCCTGAGGCTTAAGCTGAAGCTGGCTGGCGCCGAACCCCTGAGAGACTATGCCACAAGAATGGGAGCATTGGAGGCAGCGGTAAGTGGTGAACCGCAGGTGAGTGGTGAGCGGGCGTTCCTTTTCACCGGCGCCCAACCTCTAGCTCCTCCTCCTCCCATGTCTCCTGCATCTCCTGCTCTCAACTCTTATTAGCATCAGGACCCTCAGATCTGGCAAAGTATGCCTTTCCGCTTCCAAACTCTCACCAATGCTAGCAGCTTCTCAGAATGCATGGGTTTTGCTAAACTCGAAACTTGACCTTGAAACTTGTCTTTCCCTTGCCTTCAAAATACGCTAAACATTACCCCATCAGAATCTTTGTAAGGAAACAAACTCTCAGTTATCAGGTACAACAATCATCATCAATGTCAGTAGTGAGCAATGGCTTTAAATGCTCAGCACAATTGTTGTCCAGGAGAAAGAGAGCAGCAAACATTTCCCTCCAACCATTGCAGAATTATGGATATGAGAACTTTTTATTTCACAAGCATAGTCTTGCAGCATTCTTGAGTATTGGCTTACCAATAGTTTGCACTTTTCTGGTGCCTACACACTTGTATAGTTTACTTTCACAAAATTTAGATGGTGTGAGTAATTCACAGGTATTTTGTATGCGAGTGCATGTCTTGCTTAGCTTTTTCTCACACTAAGAGCTTTACACCCGTAACGCACAACTATTTTGTATGGAATTGTGTAGCTTGCATAGCTTTTTTCTCTCGAGTACGCTGAAACTGTGTCACTACAGTTACTTGCAAGCATTTTGGTGTGAGTGGATACCTTACTTAGCTGTACCTTAGATATGACAGCACAAACTACACTTATATACAAAATACTCACAAAAGTCTTGATTTCATGGAAAAGCCCAATTTGTGTGGTTCTTCGCTCCCTTTGTGTATTTATAGTTTTTGCAAGACTCTCACATCTTTTCAACTTTGGACTCCCCTTCAAATAATAAACTTGGGAAAGTTTAAATCACTGAAGCTAAAAGCTCCTTTTCAATGACAAAATCAGTAAGTCCTTCTACCAATCTTACACTTTGTTCAAAGTGCTGAAATGAGTTCATCTCACTGAAGCTCCTTTCACTTCCTTTTGACAACCAAGGGTGGTGATATTGATACTTGCTTTGGTGAGGATATTTTTTTTTAATGAAAACTGATATATTAACCTGCCTTATTCTACTTGTACTT
Source organism: Triturus cristatus (assembly GCF_964204655.1). NCBI lineage: Eukaryota > Metazoa > Chordata > Amphibia > Caudata > Salamandridae > Triturus > Triturus cristatus. Next base: position 486,673,323 of record NC_140593.1, on the reverse strand, counting down.
CTCTCTTTACTCTTTGGACAGTCAAAACCTGATAAAGGTTTGCACATTTGTTTTAAAATCATTGAAGTCACATTATTACGATAACACACTCTCATCTGTGGTTCATAAAGCACTTTCTTTTCCTTAATGAATTGCAACATATAAAGTGCCAGTCCAATAGAGGTGGACAACGAATTCCAAAGCTTAGGAGCAGACACAGAAAATGCCTGGTTACTTCTATGTGATATTGAATATAATTCAAAATTAACTTCTGTATGTGTGAGAGTGTACCTGATCAAGATGTTATTATGTGCATTGGTATTACATGCACATGCACATATTTTTATTACATGTTGGATATGTTCAGTGCTTTCTGGCTCACAAGGAAAGATTTGTGCTTTATAAAATCAACAAAAAGACTAAAGAAGTGACGAGAAAAGATTATGCAAATTTTCATTTTTTTCAGCAAAATAAATCGATTTTATTCATTTATTTATTTTATTTGAGCAGATCTGAAATATTACAATCAACAATCGAAATTCATATAAATGTACAATGGGGAATAATATATAGTTTTACATAAATAGTTAACATTAAAAGTAATACTTTCATTTAAAATAGGACACCTTTACTTATAGTTGAATCCCAGAAATGCATTATTAAGATTCCCTAGAAATGTGCATATAAGTTAAAGTAGAAAAATATCCATTTCATTTCTACTACTTCTTGCAGGTACAATACAGGGCAAAATCAACTAATACTGAGAAGATGGAAATTTGTTGCTAAAATAGCCACATCTCATATTAACGTGCATGTAAATTAGATAACATACATTACAATGATTACTTGGAAATATTGTAAAGTGTTTTAGCCGACCTGAATAGCCGCCAATTATCACTATCGCACATGATCCTCTTACATATTAACATAGAAAATACTTCAGCACAGTGAGCTGAAAATAATATTTACTATCGCTCCTCAGGATTTTTAACGTAATAGTGCAACACCGGCCCAAAAACATAATACACAGTAGAGCTTGATAAGATCTAAAACTGTGATGAACTATTCTAGACCGCGAAGCCCTGATTTATAATCATATCCAAATACTACCAAAAGGCGTTAAATTGCTTTAAACCCCCCACCCTCTTTGCATAGGCTTCCTCAAATTGCTTCATCTCAATCATTTTATTTAGACATTCTTGATAAACTGGAACCCTACAGGTTTACCACATTTGCAAAATCCGAGAGGGGGCAATAATAAAAACAATTGACAAGAACCTCTGTCCTGATTTTGGTGCATTCAAAGATTGCCCGCTATGTAAAAAAACAAAAAGTACCAAAGCTGAATCTAAATCAATTGGTGCCCCCATGACCGAATTCAAGACAGATACCAACTGAAACCTAAAGGGGCTTAACCCAGGGCAGAAATAAAACATGTGTAGCCAGTCCCCTTCTTCCTGGTGTTTACAATGAAAACAGCAATTTTCAAGTGCCAGGAACATTTCATTTAATACAGCCGGGGTGTAGTAGGCCATTCAGTGAGAGATAAATGACATCCTTTTAAAATTAGCCATTCTCAACAACTTATGGTCTAAAAGCGACATAGTCTGCCAGTCTCTCTCTGAGAAATCACAATGTGTTGTTGACAGTATTTTATCTAAAATGTTCTTAATAACATTTGGTTGTACCTCTGAATTGCATATTAGCCAGTATCAATTACCTATCATGACCATCCTTCACCTGAACAATGCTTGAAGTACAGTGTGGCTATCAAGACTAAGATCGAATTTCTGAGCCTTACCAGAGCCGAAAGCCTAGTTCACGACACCGAGCAGAAAATTCGAGCCAAGTCATCCATCCACCCTGGAGAAGGAAGTTACCCGCCTCTCTGAACCTAGATTGTTCCTAAAGGCTAACTGCAGCCGGAGAAATTGCCCAGCCCAGATGCCCTCTCTCCCAAAGCATAAGAAACACCCAGCCTGAAGAAATTTTATTAAAAAGATATATACTCAGAAGCCTAGCACTAATATCTGCTAAAACCTTTTATCTGTCTTTTTCTGGAAATTTGTGAACCTTAATTAAAACTGGTTATTGAGTACCATCATCCTGCATCATTCTACACAGAAAGAAGGAGCCCATTATACCTCTGCCATCCAAAACTCTAGCACACAGATCCAAGAGTGCTGCTTGGTAATAACCTTGAAAATTAGGAGAAGCCAACCCACCCTGTAAAATGACCAACTAAAGTGCAGAATATTTAACCCTAGGTGCTTTGTCACTCCAAATAAAGCACCTAATAAGCACATCCTGATCCAAAAAATTGCGATTCTTAACTTTAATGTTGGCAAAGAGGAACCACGAAAGCGGAAAAACACACATCTTAATAAGAGCCACTATGCCTACCAAAAGAAAGGGGTGAGCAAAATCCATTTATCGAGCAGTCCCTTTATCTTATAAATCGTTGGGAGATAGTTTAGCTGAATGAGCTTAGAATAGTCTTGAGTTACATATAGCCCTAGATAGTGAATTGGCGTCTTTCTTCGAGCCTGAGAATGAAAAAGAGCTGGAACGGCCTTGACAGGGGAGTCACAACGCATGAACTTCTGTTTTTATTGGATTGATCTTTTAACCCCCGATATCCTGGAACCAATTAAATTCGTCTAGTACCTGATGCACATTACCCCTTTCTGGTTTCAAATAAAAAATAATATCAACTGCGAACAATCTTAACTTGGCCATACCCAAAATAGGTGCCACCATGGCCTGAGATGCCCTAATCCTAATCGCTAAAGGCTCTATAAAGAATGTTAATAAAATAGGTGAAAGGAGACAGCCCTGACGGGTCCCCCTCTTTATTGCAACTGTGCCTGCTGGATGAGAATTAACAAAAAAGTGAGCATTAACCCCATGATAAACTTTTGATAGCATACTAACAAAACGTGAAGGAAACCCAAATCGTTCCAGGCCAAACAACAACGCATCCCAGTTAACCAGATCAAAGGTTCTATCCGCATCGACCATAATAGCTACTGCCTTCGTCTGGTTAACTGAGAAAAAATCGATTGCCTGGAGTAAGAAACACATGTTTTCACCCATCAGCCTGTTTGACCCCTATGAATTACAGCCTGGGCGAGCGGACTGATATGAATAGCCCATAGCTTCATAAAACAATTATAGTCAGTGTTGAGCAGACTGATGGGCCTGTAGGAATTAACGTCCTCAGGGTTTTTACAATTTTTTAAAAAGCTTACGATTGTTGATTGTCTAAAACAAGATGACATTTCTTCCCCATGCTTAACATAATTAAATAAGTCAATCAAAAAAGGCAGTAATTCACTGGCAAATGTTTTAAAAAATTTGTCTGGAAAGCCTCATTGCCTGAGGCCTTACCGCTAGGCATTGCAGCTAACGCATCTTTTAATTCCTTAAGTGTAATAGTAGACATGAGTTGATCAGCCTGGGTGTCCCCTATAGTCGATATTCTAATAGCCTGAAAATACTGTACCACACTTGACTGAGAAGTAGAATAGCTGGTTTCATAGACACGCTTATAATGCTCAACAAATACCTGAGAAACTTGATCCTTGTCTAATACCACGTCACCGGAGGCAGGATTCTTCAGTTTCCTGACATACGCAGACTCCTTTTTGGTGCGGGCTGACCAAGCCAGAATCATCCCGATCTGCTGACTTTCTTCATATAGTTGCTAATGGTAAGCCCTGGAAGTAGAAATTTCTTGTAACACCAAAAACTCCCCCAAATTCTTCTTGGCCTTTTCATAGGCAGATGAATGTCTTCTTACTCGGAATACCTGATCTACAGAAGCTTGCAACGGAGCTATTTTTTGTCAATGTTCTCTATATTGATATGCCTTATAGGCAAAAGTCCACCCCTGGCGGTGGCATTGAAAGCTTCCCATGTGGAAACAGATTAGATTGAAAAAATTCCTTAATGAATTCCCTCATATCACTGAGCTATTGTTGGTCTTCTAACAATGAGTGGTCCAGCTTCCACCTGGGCCTATCGTTCTGAATAACCTCAACCTCAATAGTAACTGAGATAAGGGAATGATCGGAGAAAGAATTGGCCCAAATATCTGACCCTGCCCTTGTAATCTAGTAAGAGAGTAAAAAGAAATTGATACAGGAAGCGGTACGATACCGGCTAGAAAAACAGGTGAATTGTTTAATATCGGGGTGGTCGGACTTTCAAGGGTCTATTAGATGGAACTCATTCTTCAGGATATCAATAACCTTTTTAGTTCGAGGTTTTAATTGTTTCATTTTGCGCTATTGGAGGTGTCATTAGCAAGCTCCTGAATAAAATTAAACACCCCAATAATAATTGGCCCGACCACTCCCAATGCTATCTTATATATCTGCTGCAAAGGTTCAGGCACATCGGTCACAGGTGCATAATAATTCACTAAATTGATAGGATGGCCGTTACCCACAGCCTTAACCCAGAGCCAGCGACCCTGCGGATCCCTTATTGTATCACTAAGGAACTACTCAAATAAATCGCAACCCCTCTTACTGCCAGACCTGCTGAAGCAAACATTGCATGTGAATACTGCCTTGGTATAAAAATCTTCCGAAAGTTGTCCTTAAAACGAGTCTCTTGCTGAAATAAGAATCCAACCATTTTGTTATTGCACCACACATTTGTCTATTAACCATGCCATTAACAACATAGAATTATAGTTATATAACTAATTTTCAATTGATATTTTGAAATAAACTATTACTAAATGTCGTAGCAATGTATAAATAGAGGAGAAAGTTACGGATCTGCTCATTTTTAAACAAATGTGATTTCTGACCCCCTCTTCCTTATGCGTCTCATTCTGCTAATTCTTTTGATATATATGTCTACACACACACACACACACCTAGAACTCAATCTGTGACCCACCAATGTCCCCTCAAGAAACCATAAAAAAAATGGAAATACACAGAAAAAACACTGACCCCAGTGAGATGGGAAGTGCCTACTATACCCCTCCTGAAGTGTGCCTATCTAACCTGGGCGCCATAACGCTGCACCCTTTTGCACCCACTCTCCACCCTCACACAACATTATCAATCCTAAAAAGTATCATTATGCTGAATCAGCCACCATCAGCTAGGTCTAAATATCCACAGACAGAAAAAGATCACAATATATCTACATTTTTGACAATAGCAATTAGGTCTTAAAAATAACAAAAAAAGCTATCCTGATTCCAAAATTAGCTGCTAGCTTCCTGGACCCCTAAATCAACCAGGATTAATAATAACATCACATCTTAATTAATGGCAATTTATAAGAGTCACTATTAAGTCTTATTATAAATCTGTTGCAAGAGCTCCTGAGCCTCAGGGACATTACTAAACAGCAGATCCTTCAATTTAGATTGATGTGCAATGCTTGCCTGTACTCCCTGTGCTTTACATAGGTGAAGAATTTTAACAAGTCCTTTTGCCATCTGGCTGCAGAAGCGGAAAAATCAGAAAAGATGAGGCAAAGGGGTACTTCAGGCATAGAAAATGGTCTCTGGCGAATTGCCTTTGGCAATACTTGCTCTTTAACTCGATAGTCCCCATAATTGACAAGAATTGTACTTGGGAATTTTGAGCTAGAGGAGGGCTGCACTGGGACACGGTGAGCTCTTGAAAATGTCAAATCCGCAGAAAATTCTGACAAAACATGGGACTTAATAAATGAATTTACCCACGGAAGCATTTGTTGGCCCTCACAGCCCTCTGGAACTCCAACAATATGCAGATTGGAATGGCATGAATGATTTACCAGTTTTTCAACCTTGTTTTCTAACAAAGAGTATTGCTTATGGACCTGGCCAATTTCCTTCTGTGTCATAACAAGCTGATTCTCTAACTCCAAGATCCTGAAGTCAGCCTCCTTTAGCCTCTCTGGGAGCTGAGCTATAGATTCCTCAATTTTGTTGAGCCTGGCATGTAAGGCAGCAGTCTCTGATGATTGAGAGACCTTCAATTCCCTAATCTCTTCCAAAGTAAGATTGAGCATGTTTTTGACTTCCAATTGCATAGTGGAGGTTTTAATACCCTGCGAGAGAACCTCTTGCTGTGTCCCGACTACCAAACTGCCCCACTCCACTCCCGCTGGCTCTTCCGCCAATCCATTTGACTGCAAAACCCTAGATGCAGACTCCTGAGCCAATGAAGATGATCGCAGGGCATCCTGATTACCCATTAAAGCCACAGCCGGTAACACAAGAAGAGGAGGAGAAGCAATTGCCTGAGAGTCTTCCAATACAATGCCCCCAGTGCCAGTTTTAATTTTATGAAACAAAGGATATTCCTTAACTGTAGCCATGTCCTGCTACAGGCTTGATTCAGTCTCTACAGAAGTTGCAGTTATATCTGCCAGAGCCATCTGCTTGGGGTGAATGCCCCAGTATCCAAAAGTGTTTTGTGACCCAGCTGGGAGAGAAAACCTGTGCTTCGGAATCCGAATGTTCTAGAGATGTCAAACTATCTTCAAGATTTCCTGTACCTGTAGCCATCATCGACTCCTTTCATAGGAGGGAAGTGTGGTAGCCTGTGCTGCTGCCTGTCCTCCACGTTTTTTTGCCCTTTGTGTCAAGGCTAAAGTTTCAGGGTTGGCGAAGGCCCCTGATGCCTTAAAATACTTTTGCATAGTGAATGGACTTGCTTTAGGTAAGTCACAGGAAAGCCCCCCAAAAAATGTCACTGACTGTGTGAACCAAGCCAGCAACTCTAACCGGGTGGTACTCCTAGTACCTCTCAATATCAACGGCTGGAAACCTGGTGATTCAGTCCTTACTCCAGTCTCCAGCTTGGCACTCAGTACAGTACAGTCCTTAGCATTTCCAAAGAGACAAGCACCCAAAATAGAAAAGTGCCTTGCCTCGGGACTTGGAAACATCAGAGGTCAGGATTCTGCTCCACCTTTCTCCTGAGTACCTATTGATCCAAGCACAGTTTATCCTGGTGTACCCACTTCCCTTGCAGCCAATGTGATCAACATGGGCTGCCCGGTGTACTCAGAGGACTGCCCAGGATTATGGAGGGGTAAACCATACTGTCAAGCCAGTCATCTTGGGCAAACAGACAAACAAAAGCAGCTCAATGCCGCTCGCAACCTGCCTCTGTCTGTGGCCCAAAATAGCTTCTCAGGTCATCCAAGCTTGCAATCCCACCCGTGAGCTGGGAAGCTGAGCTGCGGTTTCCGGAACGGATAGATTAATGGCGCAGCAGTGCATGGACAGAAGCAGCAAATCATACTGCTGCAGCCTCCGGCTCTGCGTCTTGCCCAGAACCGGAAGGTGGAAGCAAATGCACAGCGTCCAAATGACATCCTGATGGGGAAGGGGGAGGGACTGCAGTGCTCAGCCGCAGATCATAGGGATCCGCCCGCGACTGTCCTGCCACCAAATAATTTGATTTTTTTATAATGTTGTTCCTTGTAAGTTACCTATTCATTGTTTTCAACAATTGTGTTTTCAATAGAAGGTTCTATGATTTCAAGCTACCTCTGATTTGAATTGGTTTAGTTCTTGTATAGAGAGCATTCTTGTCTGGGGTGCTTTCGTTCCCTTTAATCTTCTCTGTAAACACTGTCAGTATTTCTTGTTCTGGCTTGTTAAGTATCTTGGAGTTCAGTTATGTTGCTGTCAGAAGCCTGCACACTTATCAAACAGTTTGCTGACAGTGAAAACCTCTTTCAGAATTTCCAATGAAACAGCCAGTGTCCTTAAGGATGAAGTTGAATGAAAATGATAATTTAGAGAGATGCCTCTGGGCTTATATTTGTTATTGTAGGTGCCCCTACACTGTATATTCCTGTTGGTGTTACACTATTACACTATATGTATAGTTTCAGAAAACATCTGTCAATCCATCTACAGGAAACACAGTAACGAGATCACTTGTTTTAGCATATACAGGCTCAGCATCTATTATATGTAATCTGCATTCTTATTAGAAAGATTTAATAAAATCCTAATATTTTTCTGCAATATTTATGTTACTAGTAGAGGCCAATTTTTTAACACAATAAATACTGGACTCTAGGAGTATGTCTGATTTACATCCAGAAAAGTCCTTAGCTTATGTAGTCTAGACATGTTTCGCAATGCATGAAATAAGTGAAAATGCATACTCATTAAGGGATAGACTACATACTTGTAGATCTGAAGACCATTAATTTATCAGAGATGTGTCAAATAACATCACATGGTTATTGTCTTTTTTGTTGTGATTAGTGGTGATTCACAAACCTTTGTACATGCATTTGCCATACATTTTGAGCAGAAATAGGGAATTTTCTATGGACGTTTATCTAATCCCTTACTGTCGCTCCTAACTGACGTAATGGTACAAGGTCAATGTCCTCCAGTCCTAACATATAAGTGAACATGTCATTGTTGCTTGAAGTTGTAGATGTACTTTCTAAGCATGTGCCTGGGCCTCCAAGCCACAGCATGGGTGTGCTGTTGGCTGTAAAAACTAAATGCCTACAGTTGATGTTAAAGACATGAAACCATTTGGTAACTGAACTACACAATGCATCACCTACGATACCCATGTAACCAAATACCATTGTCATATGTTCTGAGTTAATTATGTTTAACTTTGCACATATTTTCCTATATTTGTTTATTTATTTATTTGAGATCAGTAGAACCTCTTTGTATCTTTCCTAAACAGACAATGTTTGGTTCTACGGAGTACTAGATACAGCTTATCCTGCAATCCAGTCTCCTAAAACACATAATGCTCTGTTCCATCAACAGGCCCTTTTGAAGCGAAGACTTTGAACAGGGTCTAAGTGCTAGAACATAAGATTCTGGCTGGACCATTTGCCTTCAGGAAACTGTGAGAAAAAGATTGGCCCAGTTAAGGTGTAAGCCTGATGAATAAGTCACATCACTTTGAACTGAATTCTTTGCTTCACAGGGAGCCACAATAGAGCATGTAGCCTCTAAGACATGGCTGAACTTTAGGAGCTAACATGCAAGCCTAACAGCCATGTTGTGAACTAACAGACGTTTTGGAGCACACCACTAATCAGTCCGTGATGAATGGCTTCCCAGTAGCCCAGGCAGGAGAGAATGCATGCCCCAATCACCACTTCTCTCAGTTTTGTTAGAAACAAGGGAGACATTTTCTAGAGGAGATGGACTTTGTTTAGTAAACAAGAGCCCTAGATCTTTGGGATCTTGACCTCACCACCAATATCCATGACATCAGTCATATTTTCATTCATTTTTAAAAAACATAAAGGCGGATTGGCAGCTATGGATGATGGTAAGGAAGTGACTTGATGACTAAGGTATTGAAGAAGGCCTGTTCCAACCTCAACAGAAGGTGAGTGTCATCCACATAAGAGAGAACCAGCTGCCACAGTGGTGCCAGCTACAAATTGAAATGAATGCGTGCAATATTAGAAGCTTGTAACACTCCACATGATACCGGCTGCACTGCAGAATGAAAATGGAGTGAAATCATCTGATCGTGGTCACTTAAAAAGAAGCGCAACAACTGCCGGATCTTGCCCAAGAAGCCTGTTGCCAAGAGACAGCTGACCTAAATTTAATTAAAACATAACCTGTACTGCTTGCTACTGGACATTGATTTGTCATTAAAAATGCATCAAAATGAAATAGTAATACACTATTAATAAGGATTCACAGTTGGAGATCAAGAAATGATCTTCTTTTAATCTTTGCAGCCAATCATTATCATCCTTTCTCGGATTTAAAAGAATTAGTCAATTCATGTGTGCATCATCAACACGAATACATACAAATAGGAGAATCTAGATGAAGTTAATATCCACATGATTAAATAGAAATGTACAAAGAGTAGCATTCCAAAGTTGAATAGCATTCTTAAAAACACATAAAGCTGAACAACTGATTGAAACACTCATATGCACATTATTGTGATGGCACTTGCTGTCTTAAGGCTAAGGGTCTCATTGGATGTTTAGAGAGAACTGAAAGTCCTTCACATTCTGGTGAAAACTCTAAATACATCGAAGAATGCACCTAAGAATTTCCTCCACAAGAGCAATCATACTGTGGAAGATATTCAGCTAATGGATTCTGCTCAGTATTTACAGCTGCCCCCAGAAGCTGGAGGATTTTCTGTCCCACCAAACTCTAATTGAGGAGCCAAAACATTTGAGAGATCGGGATGCTTAAGAAACAGAGCTAAGTGGTTATGTTCGCTCCATGTTTTTACCAAATATTTGTGACTAATTCTTAGGGAAAGATCTTGGAGAGTATGCTATCAAGAAGTTGGGTATGGAGGGAGCTTCAAAATGTATCATAAGGCCTTGCCATGACAGAGAAAATCTTAGGTTTATAGAACCTACCACCCCCAAGTGGATTGATACCAGAACTGTTGTGATAACAAGACGCACTTCATAATAGTATTGCAAATAATATTTTCTCACTTTCAAGTAAAGGTAAAGTGCGACACAAAAGGCAAATTTTCTGATGGTTTCAAAATCATCAAATTGTCTAATTGTGTCTTTTCCTTTTTTGTTCCATGCAGTTCACCATCTGCAATATATATATATTACACAGCACCGGTCACCACTGTGTAGTTCTAGTTAGGATTTACCATATGAAGAGTGTTTTTTGGTTTGCTGCTAACTTTGGTACCATTTGAGGAATCTTGACCAAACTTCCCAAAAAATAGTGCATCCACCTCTGCTCATTCCTTGAAAGTTTTGGGATAATCTGTCAAGCGGTGCCCAAGAAAAAAGGGGGGTCCCAAAATGCAATTTTTCATGCGATTTCCATAGGACTTTTTGAGCAGTGTTACAGCCCAAACAGCTGAACAGAATGACACCAAAGTTGGCAGATAGCTAGATCTTGATTTGTGAATTGGAAATTCATTCAGTAGTTTTTGAAAAATGAAGGTTAAAAATATTTGTATATCTGGAGGGTTGGGTTTGCGGGACCCTTGCAAGAGTCCTGTGCTCCTGCAATTTCAAATAATAGAGCTGATTGACTGAGAGGGTCTCTTTTCCTGTCATCTCACTCTTTTAGATCATATAGCGTTAGAGCCATTAGTTATGTAATGTCAAATTGGACCATCTTTGCTGAAACTGTGCTGGACTTTATGACTTCACAGTTCAGCCAGTTAGCTCAGAACAATAGTTAAAGGGTTTTTCAAACAGAAAGAAGGGTGCATGACAACCCTTATTATGAGTGATTATTATAATGTTTAGCTTCAAATTCTACTCGCCATAGCACTCTACCCTTTAATAAACAATAAACCATTCAACAACAACACATATCACACAAAAGCAATGGTCACCCACCACCCCACATTATGGGCCAGATGTTCAACCATAACATTTTGCGACTCGCAATTTGCGACAGATTGCGAGTCACAAAATTCAATGTACAGCAGTGTCTCAGACACTGTTTGCGATTCCCAATGGGGTAGCAAATTGCATGCCTCATGAATATTAATGAGGCTGTCGCAATTTGCGACCCCATTGGGAATGGCTAGCGTTCCCAGGGATGGTGGCCAGCTGGGGTCAGCAGACCACCATATCTGGGACTGCTTTGTTATTAAAGCAGTTTTTTTTGTTTAAATGCAGCCCGTTTTCCTTAAAGGAAAACGGGATGCACTTAAAAAAGAAAGATGAAACTTTTCAGTTTAATTTTTTAAGAGCAGGCAGTAGTCCCTTGGACCACTGCCTGCTCCTTTAAAATATTTGTGCACCCATTCACAAAGGGGAAGGGGTCCCCTGGGGACCCCTTCCCATTTGCAAATAGTTTACCACCTACTTGAAGTAGGTGGTAAACTGCGAGTTTTTTGCGACCGTAAGTGCGGTCGCAAAACACTCATACATGGCATTTGCACTCACTATTAGGAAGGGACGCCTTTGGCACGCTCCTTCCTTTGGGAGTCTCTAATAGATTAGAGACTCGCAAAATAGGGTTAGGACATTGTGCATCCGTTTTTTGCGGTCACAAACGGGCTAAATGCCCCTTTGCGACAGCAAAAAACGGTCGCACATCTGGCCCTTAGTCTGATTGAAAGGATATTGTGGACCCCTTACAAGACACCATACTCTTAATGACCTCAGACCACAGATGTCATATACACAAATTGGTAATGACTTCTGGCTACAGACATGTAACAACAATAACAGCTATAATACACATTTAACCACATGTATACATGATCACATCTTATTAACCACATCCAAGCTACGGATGACTAAACATGCAATTAGAAAACAGACTCTGGTCTCTAACTCAGTCCTCACATCAAGGTAGCCAGGCTCTGACAGTGCTCTAATGCCACAATAATGGCGGAATGCATGCTTTATAAGTGTCTGCCACATTTCTCAACAAGGCAGATCACAACACAACCCTTAACGCTGGAATATACTTTCATTCCTGCTTCAAGATGACGCATATCCCTTTTTCTATTGCTGTTGAGTCTCTGCAGTCCGAAAAAAATGGAGAACTATGTCTATCCGTCAGTGCTGCTATGCCGCCATATTTTGCTGGGCCTGTACCAGTGTCATTTCACCAGAGCACCCCTATGGGCAGTTAGTACAATGCATTACATCGCCCTGACTCACATGGCTGGATTTCATGTGTTTGTGTGGTGTTGGCCATTTTATTTTTAAGTGGCACGAGCATCCCATTTTGCAAAGCAACCAACATAAAAAGGAAACCGAATTGTGGCAAGTAAACATGCTGCACACCGCTCTGAAGCTATTGTCATCCTTACAGTGGTGTTTAGTATGAGACAACTAACTACCCCCTGTGCTCCAATAACGTGGCGAGGATAAATTAAAAGCAGGCAATGAGATGTTGCAGCACAAAACCCATCCATCTGGCTGTCCGCGCTGAGGAACAAAAAGGGAATTAGTTCAATTATGATGATAGAAACCGATGCAAAGGTGAGTAATGCTCATGAGTTACTTCTGTTTATTACTCCATTAATAATCTGTATTTCGCAATAAATTGGACGTTTGTGGGGGGTTCCAAGCAGCGGCAGATTTATTCCTGAGGCCTGACACTGTACTTAGCGATGCCAAATGTGTATGCTATAGGGATTAGCAGCGTGCCCGAGTAAATCAGAGCCAAGCGTTATGTTTTTAATCTGTTACCAATTGAAAAGTCATAAAAATGCAAATGGGTCTGAAGGATGTGTGTGAAGCCACTCTGCAAGATTTTGCCTGACGCACACTGTGTGTGTTGCGAGAGGGGGCAAGAGGGGTGGAGGAAAATAATTTCGATCATTTTGCTGTGTTTGTTGTCTGCTGTGATTATATGGCAAACTTTCATTGTGTAAGGTTGTTCATTTGTTAGCACTCCATGAATATATCTAGTTCACAAAGCCATTTATGCGTTTGAGAGCAGGTGCGCATATGACTTGCTTTGCAAGTATAACTTGATGTTTGTCATTTGCAAAACAAGAATGTGCACTTATAAAAGGATTTACTCAGGTGTAAAAGTACACGGACATCGTGTAACTTTACATGCAGAGGAAATGTACGTAAGGGGTGAAGTGGATCTTCCAGGCCAGTGATGCAGTGCTTAATTTGAGCCGGTGGTTTCCGGTGCTCAGCACCGACACTTAATCATCAACACCGGCGCTTGAGCACCAGTTAAGGACACATTCCTTTTTTGTGGCACAGGGAGATTAAGTGATTCACCCGGAATCATAGGATGTTGAGCCAACGCCGAGACTCGAACCAGGTTACCCGGCTCGAAGTCAGCAGCTTTGGCCACTATGCCACATCATCTCCCGGCTTGTAGGGTTTCATGGTAGGTGACTGGTTCTGTGTTAGGCAGCACTAACAGGAGTAATAGGCTGGTCGAAGCTGCCTCCCGAGTTTTACAAATGAACCAATGCAGAGATGCCTAGAAATGTAGATGAACACCCACAAAATAGTAAAGGTATGAGGATTCACAAACATTTGCAAAACACACACCCATACTCTGGATGGAGTTGTTGAATTACTTTTGTTAAGGACAAGAGTAAATTCACTTGCGGGATGGTAATTGATGGAAAATATTCTCAAAATTGATTGTGATATAGGGGAAGGGATTCCACCACCTAGAGAAATATTTTCCCTGTGCCAATAAAAAAGTTGTAACGTGCAAGTACATGTTTGCAAAGAATTAACACATGCAAACATGTAAACGTATTACATTTGCGCAGGCAAAAAATACTTTTGCATGGGAATTCCAGAACTACTCTTGGGAAAGTATGCTTGTTGCAAATTTCTAGGAATATTCCTGGCAACCTCTGTGAAGTCTTTTAGACATAATCCTATAGTAGTTAATGCCTTACTTTTTTTCTATAGAATTAGGGAGCATGCTACAGTGCTGCAAGCCATCTTGCTGCGGTGAGCTGCATCATTAGGAAAGTGCAGGGATGCATCGTTTCTACAACAATATGACGCATCCTTGTGCCTTCCTCTGCACAGATGCTCGATTGGCTGCCGAGCACCAACGCAGGCACCCGTGCACCATGGTACAGTGGCGCCTCCGTTGCAGGGATGATTGTTTTTGTGCAGGAAGAGAACGATCCTGCACAAAAACAATAATTGATGGCGTTTTCCTTCCTCTATGTGTGCTTCAGAATGCAGCACATATAGAAAGAGCAAAAAAGTTATTTCTCCTTGTTGCACCACTTTAACGCCTCCCCTGGGGAGGCGATAGAATCTGACGCATTGCCAGGTTTACACAACCTTGTAAATCGAGGAATGTGTTGGATTCCATGGGTGTTGCATGGGAACACCCGCAGCAACACCCATGGAACACCTCTTTCACGCAGAGTAATGTGTGAAAGGGGGCTGTATTTATAGCATGAAAAGCCATCCACGATGGCTTTACGTGGCCTTGTAAATATGGCCCAGCACACTGCGCCTCCGGAGCATTACAAAAGTGATGCTCTGGGGGAGTAAAAGTTTTTAGGGGGCATTGTAGATATGCCCCTGGGTCTCTTAGAATTTAAGAAAATACGTTAAATTACATATTTGCTAATGCATTCCAAGAAAGGGCTTTAGGCTACACAAGCCAGTTGTCATCATTTTAAGTACATCTGTCATCAGCTTTTATTTACTAAGGACCCACAACTTGCCTTGTGAAATCAGCCATTTTCACAGACACTTCTACTCTAAACCAGAAATATCAAGTAACATAATTTGCGTTACCTTAAATTCATCCAGTAAGGTTTTTTTTTAAAAATGCACGCTATCATGATGTTTCTCATATTTATTCAGCATTGTAGGGCACTATATGCTGATTAAAAGCCATTTCAGAGCTTTTAACAGGAAAACTGGGATGGCTGGTGTGGTGAGGTTATGGACCGGAAACAGGGCAAAGGGGATGCCATTTTAGCTGAAAAGAAAGCGGTAACAGGCAATCCAGCACTGTGCTGTAGTGGTCATACATGCATTAGTGAAAGTAGAGTTGAAAAGCTAAGATTCAATGCTCCTCTTGGTGAAGCAGGAGTGAGTTCTCACAGAATAGTGTTAAATGGTGAAACTGTATCTGGAATTAATCTGGTTACGCATAATACAACAAGGGCCTGATTACCAGTTTAACAGTAATGGGGTAACAGTAAACTCCCATACAGGCATTGTATTCTCTACCCTGCCAATAAGAAATGGGGCGTGAGACTTCACTGCCACTGCAGAAAAAACTTCATGTGATTTTTCCGTACAGTATTACCCGCCATAAAAATCGAGTGTGGTTTTCCAACACCTGGAAAGAAATGAATGTGGAAACACCTACACACACTGTGGAGCAGGCATAGCAAAATTCCAAAATATACTACAAATATGTGTGTGTGTGTATATGTATGTATATTTATATATAATATTATAATATATAATAGTTCATAGGAAAATATGTAGAACCGTACATGGATGTGTTTCAACATAGGGATGAGCTTGGAACCACCAGGTGGAAAACTTCCACTCTGTCTTCTCAAAACACACTTTTTGTGAACATGCCCTGTTTTGTGTATCCAAATTCCCCCCTCCCCCAGTGAGGTCATGATGGATCTGCTGAACATCATGCAAGATACAATCAACATGGTTGTACATTGGACTAATGTTAACAAAGTTGACAATGTCTGTTATAATACTATTGGAATAGTATGATTAAGAGCACGACGGATCAATTAAATGCTTGCTGTTGATGTTGCAATAATCTCAAGATCAAGAGTTTGCATATCAGTAGGGTTGACAAATCTTTCTTAGGTCAGTAAATTGAGTGCTATTAAATTGGGGTATAGGTTTCAGGTTGATTCATGAGCATGATTAAACTGGTAATGGTAACACCTTCTGTTTACAATGCTTAAAAAACAAAATTGCAGTATAAAACACTACTAGAGTTCCTACTGGGCACAGAAAATCTGGCACATATCACACATGGTAAGAGGAAGACATTTATATTCATGAAAATCTGGTGAACTATCCAGCTAGGGACTTCAGGGAACACAGATGCCCTAAGCTATTACTGATCTACCTGAATGTTAACCCCTTCAGTGCCCATGACGAGCTGGACTCGTCATGGGCCGCGGTGGCGCTGTGCCCATGACGAGTCCAGCTCGTCATAGACCCCGCCCGCTAATGCAACGGCCGGCACTGGGCGGGGAAAGGGGCGGGCACTGAAGGGGTTAAAGGGCCCCACAAGAGTGATGTAAACAAACACTTATTACGATGTTGGTCTGAAAGGCTCCGAACAGCATTCGGTTCATCCCAATCTGTCAGAAGACTTGTTTCTGACCGACTCAGAAACATTTCTGACCGACCGATTTTGAAGGTCAGAAACTGTTTGGACTTTCCAACTCGGTTCTGACTCACCTTCGAACGGCATTTGGAGAAACCTAGTCAGTCGGAGCTGACTCGTACAGCTCTACGGACCACATTGCCAACCGATCGATTAAGATGTCGGATTCAGACAGCCTTTTCAAATTGGTTTCTCCGACATGGATCAGCTGTCGGAATCTGACTTTGGGGGCATGTAGCAGTCCCCCCTTCACCCAGAAGTCTCTGGTTGGGGCCTGTGAGGGTACCCAAGGGACCCCCCTTTCCAACCACGCACAGTGCGGCAGGCACCATGGAGTGCCCGCCACAGGGTGCAAGATTTTCCACAGCCACCCCTTTCTTCAATGTGAGCCTGTGTTGTTGGTAGTAATACAGGCTCCTATTGAAGTCAATAGGAGTTTGACCGAACGGTGTTCAGAAACATTGTAATCGGTCGGTCGGACTCTCCGATTCGCACCAGGCCGAGCCCGTCGGAATGCTTTCCGACTGCCATCCTCATTGGCCCCTTAGGGTGGGCAATTCCAGTGAAGGGACAAACTAGGGAGAAAGATGCACTCAACTGATGAGCATTGAGAAGGGCCCATGGGCAGGAATGGGAGGGAGGAGCCATGCAGGTTTTTTCATTTTGTGTTTTAATTTGCAATAATTTGCCTGATGGAAACGTCTGTCAGACTATATATAGTAAAGGTAAACATTAATGAAAGCGTATTGAACTCTAAAGTCCTAAGAGATATCTAATTAACATAAATGTTATGTCTTTGTGTGTAAGCTATGTACAACAGTCTATTTTCTCCTGACTGGAAGCAAATATCCCAGGGTCAGATGCACAAAAGTCTTCTGTAATTGCAAGCCTGTGATTTGCGAAATCACAGGTTTCTGCAGCCACAAAACAGTTTTGTACTAAACCATTTTTGTGATACAGAAGTGCATTGCCAAATCACAAAAGGGTTTTATGGCTGTATTGGATTCACCGTTAAGAGGTCTAAAAGGTGCATCTTCTCTGATTTGTGATTTGCAATAAAAGGTATCAGTGGTTTGGGATGGCAATAGCTGTCACAAACCATTGAAAAATTGACACCTCAGTGGATGTGGTAACTCTTTTGCAAAGGGGAAACTGCCCTGGTTTGCTATCCCTGATCTGGTCCCAAACAGGAAGCATTTTTTTTAATGGGGCATCTGTTCCTTTAAGAAACATAGGCTGCTTTAAAAAATGCTTCTTGTTTGCAAATGCAAAAGCAAGGATGGAATTTTGCTGTTCCTTGCAGGCCACTATCAATGTGTTTTTAGCCAATCGTAGGGGTGAATCAGCATATTTTTCATTAGGTAAGTCCTTCTGTAACCTCTTGCTGTTGGGATATTAGCAATGCAATCTATTATTCCAAAAGTCACATTGCAAAATTACAGGCAAGTCACAAAATGTAAATATTCAATCTGCACCCACTATTTGCCTTGTAGGGCATTTGACCAGCCGCGGCCCGTGCAGGTAAGAGCGGTGGGGCTGGGTATGGGGAGATTTCGATGGACGATGACGAGGGAAAATTAAATAAATAATTTATTTTTCCTCGTCCGTAGAAATCCAGACCCCCACCTGGCCCCAACCCCTTACCTGCATGGACCCTGAGTCCTTTTCTGTACTATCCCCCGACTGCAATGCTATATGTTCTCTTTGTGGCTTTTCCAAAGGCTTACTTCAACTTCGTGAAAATAGCCAAAGATCTAAATTATTTTCCCCAGAGAGTATCACATTCTGAAATTCTACTATGATTAATCAGAAAGCTGGTAGTGGTGCCACATATTTTTCGAGGCACTCAGGTGCGACCATATGTGTGTGTGTCTGGCACGGATTTTGGGAATGAGTCGGTCCCCGAGTAACAGCACATGCATCATACTAATGCTATCCTGCCATCTCCTGTATATCCTTAATCAGCAAGCAGCTGTGGTACACTCCATTCCAGAAATACAGCAGACTGGAATACATTGAGCCCAGGAGGGAAGTGCTGATTTTGTTAACAGAAGAAAACACAGAGAAAGAAAAGGTAAAGCCACTATGTGTATTCCCTTTAGATTTAGCGTGCATTGCGTTTGTGGACCAATGTTCCATTTGAGGCCTAATCGAAACAGATTAATAACACATCAGTCATTCTCAAAAATAAATTGATAGTTTTAGACATTTCCGTCTAAATGTACTTCTAAAACATCAGAAAGAAAAAGGTTTGGCCAGAATCCCAGATTCCCACAGTTGCAGAAAGAAATGCAGAAAATATGTTTGTAATTTGGAGGCACTGAACCTCAGATCCCATGAATGAATAAAATGTGTTGTGCGTATAATGTGTGTATTGATTGCGATTTCTGTGGAGGCAACAGCTGGTTTAAATGCTGAAATAAATGTATGGTAAATGAAACCAACTTTTATGAATCCTTTTTGATGATCAGTCAGGACTAGTTAGCCTTGGTATTCTGCAACCCTAGCATTTGGCACCATCAGCAGCGGGCAAGTAGGAATATTTTGGGCACTTTCACTTATGTTTTTAGTTTTACACAATAAGCCTTGCTGTTGCCAGGGTGACAAAGCATTAATTATATGTCAGGTGTGGGACCAGTGACTGTTCAGTTCATAGGGTAGTGTCTAGCAAGGGCAGCTCCTTCTCGAAAGCGGAGGAGCGCCGCCCCGTCTGCTGCAAGTGCAGCAGGCACACACAAATACATAAAATGGCACGTCAATGCCATTTTCCTTACAAGCGCAGTGTGAGTGCATTGGTCGGACTGCATCCTGCAATTGGAGGATTACAGCTGCCCCTGAAGTGCGCATGTCAGGCTGGCCGGCTGGTTTGCTATGGCCAGCCTGACATGCACAGTGTACAACCAGCAATCTCATAGCTGTGAAACAGCCAAGGGATTGCTGGCACAGGCTCCCAGCCTCAAGATGAGCACTGGGTTAGCCTGCTCTAACCAATCCTGCAGCTACTTCCTTTTTGAGAACAGCTCCAGGATTGGTTGTTGGTGTTCCACTGAGCAGGATGGAAGTCTTTCCTTTTCCTGCTCGAGGACGCCGATATGGGTAGAGAAGTGCTGCACGGGGCAGCAGTACATATAGTGAGTTTGGTGCCGTCGTGCCCCACCATATCTTTAAAATTGTAGCCACCACTGGTGTTTAGAAACATTTGTTTTCGGTGTCTGACGGTATCGTGCATCACTAGAGAATAGAGGATTTGGAATGAGAGGTTTAGTGCATACAATTTATTATTTCAAATAGGTAAATCAAGTAAAACCTAATACATTAGATTCAGAGTCCAGTTTATTATAGGGTAAGGTACGGGGAAACAAAGTGAAAAGACTGGGCTCAGTGAGAAATGCAGTAAGTAATTAAAAGAAATTCTGTATACACTGTCACTAAAATCAGTGCACACAATTATGCAGTTCACTAAAGTATCTGGCTGACAGACAACTCTGTTCTCAACTATTGCCTATTTTAGGTATAGAGTGTTAGGCTTGAAGTTCTGCTTTGATTAATTTTCAGGTCTACAGTATGCTAAGTCCTTAGAATTTTACTTAAATTACCTATGATATGCTTACAGAGTTTTTCAGCTGACACCCTCCATCTATTGGTTTCCCGTTGTGACCTTCAAGATTTTTTTCTGCTCACTACAGTATATAGCACAGGGCTATTGGTCACCCTACTTCAGCCATTAGCTAACTTCACTGTGAGTGACAGCATCGTGCATTCACAAGGAGCACATCCAATTGCAAAGTAGTTCCCTTCAGTGCCAGGGAATACTAGGGCAACGTGCAAATTTTGAGACCACAAAATATTTTTGTTTTTAGCCAAATTTTATTTTTAGGTTGACTAGGACCTGGCAGCTTTTACAACACTAAGGTTTTGCAAAAAACATAAAAAAATCGAAACAAGCATTTACAAAGCCAAAAGGCTGGCAGCCAGCACAGGCCTTTTAGTATTGCTAGTCTTTCTTTGTTGTAATAGGCTGATCAATGCCCAAATGATACAAATATGTCAGATTTGTGGTTCTAATAATGTTGGTCAGCTAATAATTTGTGTCCAAGTATTTTGTTTTCCAAGAAAACTGATTAAGGGGATTCTTTTGCCCCTAGTTTTTAGTTAACATTGTGTAAAGTTTTGAAAAACATCTGATCGCATTGAGTAGACAAAAAGCCAAATGTTTGATATTGTTGTTCACATGGAAGTAAGAATGATTTATTGGGTAGAAATTGCCTTTCATTTATTCCACAGACTGGTGACCCAATGTATATGTTGATGGACAGGGACTATATAGCAATGGCGATGGCATACACTTCCTATCAACATAATGGTACACCCATCAAATTTAAAAGCGGGCAGACCACAGCTTGGCGACGGTGAAGACTACTCCATCTCCTCCTTGGCCAAACTTCTCAGATAGCTCGACGAAGTAAGGGATGTCATATGTCATATGTCCATCCATCCATCCATTTTGGATGGGCGGATATACAGCCTTTTTTTTACTGCCTGTCACATCCTAGAAAAAGCATGTGGTAAGTGCCTGTAAAAACATCAAATTACTTCCACAGCGAGTTGAACATCGTTTTATTTACTCTCAAAACCAAAATCCTATTGGGAGTTTTTTTACAACAGTAAAAAAACTTTGTAACTTTGCTATATGAATCCATCATGTTGAACAGAGCCACTTGTCAAAGTTTCAATGTGCTCGCAGGAACCTCTAGAAATGTCCTTCACCCCAACAGACATTTCTAAATTTGGCTGTTAGATCTCTACCAGAGCCCTGGTGGAGGACGGTCTGACTGCCTAATTTTAAATCAGGCACAAAGGGGCAGATTATGATGTCGGTCGGAGTTGCCTCTGACCAACATCTCTGTGGTTTGGGAACTGACCGATCTCAGGTTGGCGGTCTGAAACCACGATTACGATGCAACTGCAGCACCCATATATAAATGGAAGTTTGTGTAAATCCCTGCACCGTGTGGCAGGCACCTAAAGGTGCCTGCCACACGGTGCAGGGATTTCCCAGGCCATCAACCGGAGGCCACAGAGGGAAGGGGGCCTTGCTATGGGCCCCCAAACTCACTTTCCGACAGGCTTTCCATGTCAGAAACGCTGACATGGAAAGCTTGGAAAGCCTGTCTGAAACCAACATAATAACCCCGATAACGGAAACGCTGTCCGTTTGGGATTATATGTGGTCTACGACTGCCCCCTTGAGCCTGTCGGAAGCCAATCAGTTTTACCAGCTGGTTTAAACTCTGACTGCCTTATTTGTAATAAGGCGTTTGGAGTTTAAATCAAGGATGTCGGTTGGAAAGCCTCCGACCTGTGGTTGGAGGATTTCCGACCGACATCCTAATCGGCCCCTAAGCCTTTTATAGAGACCAGGAAAAGGAGAGTGAAATCTTGAGCATGCTAGTAAACTTTGAACTTATGTCTGTTCATATTTCTATCATCGAAGGCTCATATTTCTCGAATAAATACAAACCATCATCATGCATCATTCTCTAAATAAATAAAAACCGTTTGTGAAAGTACCCTTAAAATACTTGTGAAATTCTGATGCTCTAAAGTGTCATAAAAACTATTTAATTCTTCAGTCTCATCATAGCACACATGGAAATTAAGAGGTTAAGTCACATTTACATCTAATTCATTACTTTGAAGGAGACATGTTGGCAGTGGGGGCACCCCTGACCAATGGGGTACATGGTGCCACCCCAAAGCATGACAGATTCCTCCAAAGTGTAGCATTTTCTTGTTCCACAAAGCACTGCACTTTAGAATTCAAGATGGAGACTTTATCTCCTTGGGAGTTAAGGCTGGCTAAGTCAACCTGCTGGTGTGGCTCATTTACCTTACCACTCTCTTTACAGACCTCCTGCAAATTCCACTTGGAGCTGCCATCTTGCCGGGGGGTGCAGCAAGAAGGGATAGGCCTGGCTGGCATACCTTACTGTCCCATGTTCTTTGAAGCCCAGTTTGATTTACCCACCCCTGTCCTTACCAGTTCTCTTGAGCTGCAGAGGCCCCCCCTACCAGATAACCTCTTTCTCTATTCAGGCCACTTATCACCTCATTAAAGCAGTTTGGCTTAGTCTGTTAAGGGCTGGCCAATCAGGAGAGGCTATGAGAAGGCTGGATTTTGTTTCTCAGAAAAGAGAGTTCTATAACTTATTTTTTGTATTAATCCTGATAAATTCAACAGTGGCAAGTTGTTGGATTTATCATTACCAATCTTTGAAGTGCTTGAAATATTATTTTAGCTCACTCCAGGCAAACGTTACGCTGTATTACTGTATTCCCATGTAAGCCTATGGAGCTAAAAGTGCTAGAAAGGGGGGAAATAAAATTGGACGTTTTTCCCTCACCAGGGCATATAAAACATCTTTTAAAATGGCCCTGCTTATTTTTACATGGCACCTTAGGGGTGCCTTATATGTAAAAAGAAGGTAGTTTAATACTTTGGAAGTACCTTTAAATCCAAAGTCGAATTTGCGTGTAATTTCAATTTAAAAGCAGCTTGCAGGGCCGTCTTTTAAAATGACAGCAGGCAACACAGCAGTGCACACTTAAGTTCTTCAAAGCTGCTGGTCCTCTAAACCTACATGCTCTACCAATTACTAGGGACTTACAAGTAGGTTGTCAGTACCTTTTATAATTACACCTAATTACCATATACCTTTGTAATCAGAACACTGGCCCTGAGCCTGGATAGCAGAGCCTAGGGCACAGTCAGAGTCAGTTACCATCAGTATCAGTCACACATGGGGGTGATCAGGGAAAAAGGACAACTTTCTCACACTAATGTAGACTTTTTAAAGATGTAGCCATACAAATCTCAAAAGAGTTACAACATATTGCAACTTCATCCTACAAATGAAGGTGTCCTCAATTATTTTCCAACCTCTGATATTAATATCGTATGTGGGATCTTTAGTCCCAAGAAGGTCACTATGTGGCCATACTTGTCATTCTTTTTTCTTAAACAACCTTCTCTGAGATCTGAATCACATACAGACACTTCAAATTTTGGTAGATAATTAAAATGGGGCACAGATTTGATAAAGCCATCTTCACAAGATCACACCCAATGATTAAACGGGGAAGGAGGTTACAAACCCAGCTGCTTTTGTTCAGAAGTCTGTAAGCTAGCATGTAAGTTCGAGTTTGGCCAATGGCATTCCTGATTCCACCGGTGATGTATTTAGTATCACTGCCATGCTGGTGGTGCAAAGTCCATCTGATTTAGAGTTCTCCTTGACTACAGTATTGCAGAAGCAAATCCACGTTGGTATGTTGTGCCAAATTGGCCAATTATTTTTAGCAGCTATACAGCCAATGAGTTAATGAAAGATTCTATGTGAACACATTATATGGCCTCCTTTATTATTACAGGGGGCAGCTCACCAGGTCAGCAGAGGCTTGGGCCTTCCTTCATCTGTCAGAGGGCCACCCACCATGTTATGAGATCCCATTGCATTGTGTGCATTCGCAGGTGTTTGCACCGGGTGGAATATGCCAATGTTCCTAAAGATGGACAGAAATTGAGCGAATACTCAGTCATCCTCAGTAACAAGTTTCAAGTCCTGCAAGCACTAGAGAATGACAGAGACCCAGTAGAAAGCCCGATAGAGAAGATCAAAGAAACCGTGATATCAACCTACCAAGAGGACTAGATCCCAAGAAACACCAGCATAAAGAAAGAAAAGAAAAAAACAGCTGAACAACAGCAGATGAAGCAAAAGCTCAAGGCGAATATATCAAAACGAATAAGGAAGCAAAAAGAAGCTTAAGAGCTGACAAGTGAAGATTCATCGATGCCTTTGCCACAGAAGCTCAGGAAGCAGTGAAAGAACTCTACAACATAACATGGAAACTCTCTGGCAGATATAACAAGCCAGAAAGACATGTTAAAGACAAAGTTGAGAAGGCAATAGTGGGTAGCGAAGGACAACAGCGCAGATGGGTGGAGCACTTTGAAGAATTGCTGAACCAGCCCATACCGGAGTTTCCACCAAACATACAGCCATCTGACAAGGACTTGCTAATCGATTGCAGCATACCTACCAAGGATGAAATGCTGCAAGCCATCAAACATCTGATAAATCGGAAGGCAGCAGGACCTGAAAAAAATCCTGCAGAGGGACTGAAGACAGACACTGAAACATCAGTAGACATGCTCTATCCCATATTTGGAAGGATCTGGGAAGAGTAAAAGTTGCCCTCAGACTGGAAGGAAGGATATCTGATCAAGATCCCCAAGAAAGGTGACCTGAGTAACTGCGCAAACTGCAGAGGGATCTTCTATCAACCCCAGGAAAGGTGTTCAACAGAGTCATCCTGAAGAAAATGAAGACGCAAGTTGATGCTCAGTTACAAGACCAGCTAGCTGACTTCTGCAAAGATAAATCCTCCACAGACCAGACTGCAACACTGTGCTTCATCATTGAGCAGTCAATAGAATGGAACTCCCCCCTCTATGTCACCTTCATCGACTATGAGAAGGCATTTGAAAGCGTGGACAGGGAGACTCTTTAGAAGGACCTCGGCCACTATGGTGTGCTGGATAAACCTGTAGGAAACATCAGGAACTCTTACAAGGAAATGACTTGCATGATAGTCCATGGACGACAACCCAAGGAAGCTTTCTAAGTGAGGCCCGGAGTCCTCCAGGGTTGTTTGCATCTCACTTTTTCTCTTCCTGCTGTCCATACACTGGATCATGAAAACATCCACAGTAAGGAAAAGAAATGGGATCCAGTGGACACTTTGGACGATGCTCGATGACCTGGACTTTGCAGGCTATCTGGCACTACTCTCACATACCCATCTGCAGATGAAAGAGAAGACTGACAAAGTGGTAGCCACATTAGCACAAATTGTTGTCAACATCCTCAAGGGAAAAAGCAAGATCCTTAGGGCTAACATGGCCAGTACAACTGCAGTCACTCTTGCTGGTGATGCACTTGAAGAGGTTGAGGCCTTCACCTACCTGGGTAGTGTCCTAGCCAAGCAGGGCAGCACAGACACCAAGTCAAGGTAAGACTCAGCAAAGCAATGGCTGCCTTCATTTAGCTAAAGAAGATCTGGAGCTCCAAGGACCTATAGCTGCAAACCAAGATCAAGTTTTTAAAACCAACATAACATCTGTCCTTCTGTATGGAGCAGAAACTTGGAGGACAAGAGTGACCACCACAAAGTCCAGACATCCACTAACACCTGTTTAAGGAAAATCTTTTAAATCTGCTGCCCAAACACCATCAGCAACTACAACCTATGGCAGCAGACTTCCAACTCCCTGCTTCTGTAGAAATCATGAAAAGACACTGTGACTGAATAGTTCCTTCCATCCACACGCCCGCATCAAACACCACCAGACAAGCCCTTAACTGGAACCCTCAAGGGAAAAGGAAAGACGAATGCCAAGAAATTCCTGGTGTTGAGGTCTTGAGGCTGACTGGAGTCAGATTGAAAGAAAAGCCCAGGATAGAGATGGCTGGAGAGCCCTGGTTGATGGCTTATATCCCAGGAGGGCAAAACTGTAAAGTTTACATTAGACTATCCTAGAACCTGCTTTTGTGTTAGTCAGTATCTGCAGTGTGAGACTGTATGAAATGACATTTCCTAAGGTTATTATTTTAGTGGCTTTGCTAAGCTTTAGGGTCAGAAAGTACATTGAAAGGAGCAATAAATATTATTGTGTAAAAAGATATTAAATTCCACTCTGGTATAAATCCGATGTAGTGTTTTGTTATAAAGTGCAACTTTGTGCGTATTAATTGTAAAATGCCACACAATAAAACCACATACTGATCACTTAATTAAACCAGGAAAATTGTGTCTTCAGTATCAGGCAAAAGCAATTGAATAATAATCTGGGGAGAGTTGTGACTGGTTGATTGTTCATAATTCAGCCAATCAAACATATGCTTCATGACTAGCTATGAAGAGACACCTCGTTAGTATTTGAATTGATAGAAAAAAAAATCTGCTTTCTTTAGCAGCACTGAGAGGAGCAGCATGAAGTCCATATATGCACATGTTCATGCCTTATTATTGACCTTTACTGTATCTTATAAAATGTAAACATTGGGGTGAGCTATCCTGAAATCCATGAAAAATGTATATTAATTGCTGACGTTGTCAGTGGTGTAGTAATAGTGTCATGGGCTCCCTATTTCTCTGATCGGCATTAAAAATTAGCCACAATAGGGAAACCTGGCACCCTGTGATACTGTACCTATTGCATTAGTGATGACTAAAGGTAAATTCATCAGACCTGATGAATTAATGTCACAGAGAGGGGAGGAGATAACGAAAATTTGACCCGCAAAACAGGGATACCAAATTGTCCGTTCTGTTTCACCTCAGCATAATATGTAGGATTTCTGTTCCAAATTTGCCTCCTGCAGGCGTGATTCTCCTGGCACACACAGTCACAATTGATACACATGCTTTGTACAACTTAATGTCATGTTTAAGAGTGTAAACATTTGGAGATTGATTACTAACATTTTGACTTCATACAAGTTGTAAAGGTCCATCTCAAGCAAAAGCAAAGCAAACAGAAACATTTTATTTTTCTTTTGGAAATGCATCCTGTTTTCCTTTAAGGAAAACAGAATGAATTTAAAAAAAATGTTGCTTAATTTAAAAGCAAACACAGACATGGTGGTCTGCTGTCCACAGTTGACCACTTTCATTGTGTTTTTAGTGATTCCCAATGGGTCACAGATTGTGACTTACCTCATGAATATTAATAAGGTAGGTCAATTGCAACCCCCATTATGATTCACTAAATTTGTCAAGAACACATTAGTACATAGGTGTTTGCGGTTTCCAAATAGCGAAATTCACTTTTAGGAAATCTCAAAATGAAACCTATGCACATGCAGCCTTTAGTGAACTACACTGGACTATTAGGGTGCCCATGCAAAGCATAGACTAACAGTTTATTTCATATTCGAACATTTTTCAAGTGCTGCACTTGTAACTGCTTGCTTAGCAGATATTAAATGGAACACACAATTTGCATTTAAATTACTTTTTATTTTTAGCAAAAAAAGCCTTTCTTTGTAATAAATTTGGCTGACAGAAGCAAGATTTTTCTGACTTTTCCTTAACTGTCCAGGGGTTTCTCTTGTTAGGTTATCTGAAGGATACTCCTGAATGGGGCACGCTCTCCTTGGTGCACCAAGGTGAACGGCACACGCGCCTCCAATAGCTATCAGCTACTCTCAGGTGAGACAGATTGCTCAGCTTCTGTTTGGGTTTAGAGATGCTGGTGTGCTAGCCACTGGGCCATAGGATGACAAATTACCTTTCTCCTAGCATCAGAGCTGGGACTCTTCTCTCCGCTGCCTCCAGCAGATGGGCCTAATTAAACTATTAGCCAATGAGAAAGGTCTGATGACTCCATTAGGAATTCTCTTGTGCTTAAATAAACAGCTCAAAATAAATAATTTTCTCAATTATAGCTTGAAGCAGGAGTCTGGGTTATTATGACAGCAAGCACGCTTTTTCCCTTTGAACAATGTAATGCATGTAAGAGTGAGCTACAAACTTTTTTGAGGGATAGTGTCGATCAGCAAAAGGAATTCATGGTTCATTTTGGCTTTTTTTGTGTTTTCTGTGGTACAGCAGCTCCTCTGTACCAAAAACACAAAGGTCAAGACAGTGTGAAACTTCTGCATAACATGACCAGTAGCAACAGCCACTGACAATTACTGGGGGGCGGGAAAGCGGGCAGGGTGGGTGTTAGAAAATCAATAAAATGGGCAAGGGACGGAGAAATAATTGACTTACCTAGCTGCTGGCCGCCGCCTCGCCTCGCCTCCCTCCTCTTCTGTTCCAGCAGGAAGCACACACAGTCTCCCCTAGGCCAATCACGATGCTACTGTCACCATGATAGCAGCGTAGTGATTGGCCTGAGCGCAGTGGTTCGACGTTCAGATGGGGACTATGAGCCTGTGCATATTCCTCACCAGGCTGTGCATTACAGTCTAGGGGGAACATGCAAAGTGTACATGACTGTTTGACCGGCCGGCCGGACAAAATGTAATGCGCACTCAAGTGCCCCAACCACTCCTTCCCTGCTGGCTGTGATGACAGCCCAGTCCCGCCCCGTAAACCTCCTTCAGTAGAAAAATAAAATTATATTAACGTTGCGTTATTATTTTTAAAAAATCCTCTTTCCGCAGTGGGGCGGCACTCCGCCGCCTTAGGGGAGGAGCCGCGGCTGAACATGGCTCAAAAAGCCTACGCCCAAAAGAAGGCTTCTTTTAACTAAAGCCAAATAATTCCTCTCTAGGAAATCACTGCAGGTTTAAAGCTAAAAAGAAAGATTTGTCCAAGCCATGGTGAGATTTCTAGTTTGGCAGTCGCAAATGGTTTGCACTGGATTCAATGGTGGTGTATGGTAATTGGAGGCTGGACTACCAATGTCCAGTAGAAACAAATAAACAGATCTCTATTTATGTAAAGAGGGCAACAGGCAGCAATAGACACTGTTAACTACTAGTGACCAGTTAAAAGTACCACTTTGAATTCACCAAATAGCTGTCCATAGCAATTGAGCAATTAAACAAAAACCCAAGTGCTAGCAATTAGAACCAGCACAAAATATTTGTAACTCATCAACTGGAGTTCCATATAATAATCTATTGAACTGGGCTAGGTAGCCTGAGTTGTACACGAGGTACAATCTCTTTTCCCTGTGTGGCAATTTTACCAATCCATTGCAAAAATAGCCTAACATTTACCCAGAAGGCTCTTCGGCAGTATTTGTATCAATTTTTGTATGTTGTGGCTGTCTTGGGAGTTTGTTTTGTGTCTCTTGGCCTAGCCATATTTCTTTAATTGCCCTTTGTCATGGGTTAATTTAGTCATAATTAAATGTCTCAAATGTGTTACAGCCTAGAAATGCATTTAATGCAAGTATTGTTGATGAACTATACCATCTATTTCCAATTTGGCTTTTTCTTTGTAAGAGCTGCACAGTGTGTCCCTCTTAATATTTAGCTTTGACCACTAGCACAATATTGTTTGATGCTGTTACTCCAGACATTGCCACATGCAGAGTTTGACCTTGTCTAACGATGAAGTTCAACTGCCGTCATCAGTAGCAGAGAAAGGGAGAGATTAAGGGCCAGATGTACAAAGTACTTATTTTACATTTCCTAAATAGCGACTCCTTAGAATTCGCTATTTAGGAAAGGCAAAATGATATGCACAAAAATAGATATTCCCTAATAGCGAGTAGGAATCACTATTAAGAAATCGCTATTTAGGTAATACCAAACCATTTATTCATATGGGTCTAAAGGCTCATAGGTACGTATGGTTTTGGTTGTCCTAATTTGCGACTTCCTAATAGGAAATCACGAATTAGGAAATGCTAAAGCAAGGGTGATGTTCGGCCTAAGGCACCCACTTGCTCCCCTCCGAAAAATGTGGTGCACATGTAAAGAGCACAAATGCCCTATCGGCATGTGTGTACTTTATTGCACTTTTAAAAAAAGTATTGTGGAGTGTTTTTGTTAATTGCACATGGTTACCATTGACTTTGAGTTGATGGTAATTGCACTTCCTAAATACCCAATTCGCATTTAGGAAATGCTATGTATATGTGAATTGGGAATCGCAAATAGGAAATCCCCATTTGCGATTTACTATTTGGCTGTCGCAAAATGAGATTTCTACTGCACGGAATTTGCATTTTGAGATTCCCAAATGGACTTTCTACATGGCGAAAGGCTATTTAACATTTCTTATCCAGCTGAAATAGCGATTCAGCCCATTAAGATAAATAGCTTTGTACATCTGGCCCCATATAACCTGATAAATGGAGAAAATTGGTAACACAGTCCTACTTGGTCAGACTAATAAAGATATACAGTGTAGTACATTATACTAGGGCTTGAATTAGCGATTGGCAGAAGAGTAATTTCATCACACATGTTTTGGATATTGCATCCACCTTATTCCAAGTGCATTATATCCTATGGCACTTGTAATAAGCTCGATGGGATATTCATCACGTTTGTGTCACAGTAGCCTGGTCACCAACCTATAAATTAGACCCATAGGCCAGAAGTACCTTAAACTCCCAAATGTTTATCTTCATTACACACTAAGAGAGATAAAGGAGGGGCAAGAGCATTGGCTGTAGATATAGAAAGGTAAGAGAGAGTAACACAGAGGGATTGAGAGAGAGTGATAGAGATCTAGAGTGAGAGAGGGAGACCAAACACAATGTGAGTGTGCCAATTGGCATGTCTATTGCCAGCATAACTGCTCCTTTACTATTATGTTATAGTGATCTCTGTTTACTATAAAAGTCTCTTCACTCAATAAATCACTTATTCATCTGTTCAATCACCCACCCACGATAACCATAAATGTTCCTATTCATTCTTGTTATCTTATATGATCTTCTGTTTGATTTTTGTTAAGCAATGTTATGCTATTTTGTTTTCTAATGTAAGTTATTACTGTGTCCCTTTTTGTATAACATGTGCAGTAATATATAGAAATGCTTACCTTTCAACAATTGGAGGATCCTCATATGTCACTAATCAGTATAGAAATCACAACAGGTTTCTGTTAGCGAGTAATAAGTTGTGAATTGCTATAGCCACTGAGATACACAATAAAGCACCGTTTAAATAAAAACCTAAGGCAACAGATTACAATTGTATGCAAATTCAGATAGACTGTAAATGCATTTGTTAGACCTGGTGCCCTTAATGTAGTTCTCCCTTACCTTTTTGCCTACAATTCTCCTGTTTTCCTGACTTTGTTTTGGCTGGCTTTATGACTCTGTTCACTCTTTCACTGCTAACCCATGATAAAGTGCTTGTGCTCTCTTATTAAAACATGGTAGAAATGGATTACACCAAATTGGCCTATTTAATTTACTTGTAAGTCCCTAGTAAAGTGGTACTACATTTTCCCAGGGCCTGTAAGTTAAATGCTACTCATGGGCCTGCAGCACATATTGTGTCGCCCAATTAAGAAGCCCTCTGAACATGCCTCAGGCCTGCCATTGCAGCCTGGGTGTGCAGTTTGTAAACTGCCATGTTGACCTGGCAAAATAAATCTTTTACCAGGCCAAAAACATCATTTTAAATACATGTAAGCCACCCCTAGGGGTAGGCCTTGAACAGCTCAGAGATCAGGGTGCAGTGTATTTCCAAAGTAGGAAATTCACTTTTAAGTTTTACATGCACTGGTAGTGAATAATTCCTACATTTGTTTTTCAATACTGCAATGCCTACCTCTCCAATGCAATAACATTGGGTTACCTTACTACTTTTAATGATTGATAACTTTCAATTGGGAGCAGGTCAACAGGTCGCATTTTGAAAATGCCACTTTTTGAAAGTTGTCATTATCCTGTCCCAACCATTTGGAGTCTGCTGCCTGATCCTGGGTTGGATGACTAGGTGTAGCTGGCAGTTGGTCCTTGTGTATTGCTCCCAGACAGTAAGACAAAGGGAAGCTAGGTGTTGGCATGATGGGCCACTCTGAGTTAATGAGGCGTAGGAACTATCGCCTACAACACTGGCACATCACAATGGCTTTGATTGAGCACTCTCACAAAGGGTTTGACACTGGTAATTTGTGACCTCAGACAAGCTGGGGAAAGACAAGGAGGATGGGATGCCTGTCATCTCAGGGGGTGGAAATCTCTAAAGCTTCTTCCATTTCAAAGTGGGCACCAAGTATAAATATTGGACTTCTAGAACCAACTCTTCAGTACACTTCTGGACCTGTGGATACTCTTCCAGGAAGAAGGACTGTTGTGCTGCTGAAATGAATGCCACTCTGCTGGACTACTGCTCTGAAGGACTGTTGTCCTGCTGTGCTGACCTTCTGCCTGCTGCCCTCCTGTCTGATTGAGAAGGACAGGACCTCCATCTCTTGAAAACAGAACCATAGAGTGACTACAAGGGCAAGCAGGCTGGCCTCCTGATCTGAAGCTTCAGGCACACAACAGGCTTCAAACAACCTTGCACATCTGTGAGTCTACCCTGTCAGGTGGTGCCACTCGAGTCCTGGACCCTTCGAAGTAGGCTTAAGGTGCTCTCCCAGCCCATGTAGATCCAGTGGAGCCAATGCATATCCTCTACTGTGCAGGTGAAACCTCAGCAGAATCGATGCATCAATGCTGCTGAATGGATAAGACCTGCTGCAAAGACCCACATTACATTACATCCCATCGGAACCACCGCTGCACAATGCATCCTCGTTGCAGGCCCTTGCATCCCTCGTTGACGGAAGCCTCGATGACAATGTTGAACTCCACATTGTAGCCTCGCAGCTTCCAAGAACAAACACAATTGCATCATCTGTGCAACACCTCCTTGACGCTGGACTTTGCATTGCAAGCCCTCGCCTATGATCCAGGACCTCGCATTCTAGTTTGAACCCAGCCATATGCAAATCAGTATTGATCCTACACCCAATGGGAACAGTTCAGGCCAAACTGCAAGGCCAGGTCCTCCCTGGACTGGAAACAAGCACCCTAAGACCAGTTTCGAGGTTTCACCCCTCATCAGTCAGGATAGCTTGACTCCAGTGTCATGGAGAGCACAGGACCCACGTCTGAGCATAACCGTCCCACTGGGGGTGACAAATGCAAAAAGAACAATTGATGGACAGAATGCAGGCCCTCCCTGGCTGATGAGGGGTGAAACCCCAAAACCGGTTCTAGGATGCTTGTTTCCAGTCCAGGGAGTACCTGCCCTGGTAGTTTGGGCTGGACTGTTCCCATTGGGCGCAGGATCAATACTGATTTCCATATGTCTGGGTTCAAACTGGAATGGCATGGGGAGCAAATAACGATGGATTTAGACCCAGGTCTCTGTATTGGGGCAAATGTATGACATTGTTCTGCATTCTGTCCATCAATTGTTCTTTTTGTCTTTTACTTTATTACTATTTGATGTGTTGCACAAATACTTTACACATGGCCTCTAAGCTAAGCCTGACTGCTCTGTGCCAAGCTACCAGAGTTTTGAGCACAGGTTAATTTAGGGTTGGCTTGTGCCTCACCCTGACAAGGATTGTGGTGACTGCTAGACCAGGGCTCACACCCCAGTCAACCAACACCCCAATTTCTTACAGTCATTGTTTGCCATCAATGCCTTTGTAACTTTCCATGTAGTAGAACTCTTGTTCTTGTTCATTACCTATAGTAATGGTAAGTGCAACTTTTGGACACCTCCTATGGTGAAAGCAGTTATATGATGAACTTTAAAAGTACTTCACCAAATTGATTTTGCGAACCATTGAATTTTAATCACATAACCTGCAAGATTGAATGTATGTTGAAGGACTGCTCTGGAAAGTGCCATCCCTCATTTGCTTTCTTATATGTTACATGGTGTTAGACATCTCATAATGATCCATCAAAAAACCAGGAATGATTCTTTATATGTCTGAGATGTACCTCTTCTTAACTGGTTTCTCATATAAAGCTCTTTAATATTTGCTCTCTACTGTATTTTTTATTTTGCCAATCCTAAATTAATTGATTCTTTTTTTCTGTTAACTTTTTATGTATCGGGCAGCTTTTGAGACACACTTAGCATTGGGAAACATCTCAAGGAAAAGGGCTTATTATCTGATATCAACCACTTCTTCGTTAATCATTTATAATTTCATCTTAGAGTGCTACAACGTCAATGACCAATGATCATAAATAAGGCTCCCTGTTCTGTGCTTTACTGATTTGTACAGATAAATACAGACAGAAAACCATTTACATTCCTGTCTGTATTTATTTTTAAATGTGAATAAAAACGGAAATTGGTTGTTTTTGAGTGATTCTAAATGCTGTCAACCATGACTGAAAGGCCAATAGCTGTGCAGATTACACAGGAAAGGGGGTTCTTAAACAGGGGAGGGTGTAAACAAAAAGGGAATTTAAGTAAATCACCTTAAATAGCAGTTTAAGTTTAAAAATGGCATGTTTTATCATCTGAGTGTGTTTAAATCTTTGAAACCAGGCAGGCGGTCAGGCACAAGTGTACATTAAATGGTTAAATAAATGTAGAAATATACAAATTTCAGCTTCATTTTTTCACAAAACCTAAAATAAATATGGATAAATACAGATAAAATTACCACAAAATAAATATGGATATATACAGATGGAAATGTCAAAAAAATAAATACCATAAAACCGGGAGCCCTAATCATAATTCATGAAAGATGGTGCACCAATGAATCAAGGTTCATTTAAAGAAGTCCAATTCAAAATTACGTGTGTTCCATATATTCTTTTTTTTTGTGGACAAGAAAACGAGACTCCAAACGTTACAGCAAACAGCCAACACATTTAGTTTACCACATGAGAACTTCCTCAGGGCAATTAGAGTTCCTTATCCATGAGTTGTTCGTATCCTTCCTAGATTCCACTTGCCTCCAGACCGATGCGGGTCCTTTCCACATGTATGAATTTTGTATTAGCAATTAAACCCAATTCCACAATAGCTTAAGGACTTTGTTGTTTCTGGGACATGAGGCTGTGAGCTACGGCGATTGAGTGGTCTGGGACATTTACTAAGGTGTCAATCACACGGGCCAACTGGCCATAAGCTATTGTGGAATTGGGTGGAATTGCTAATACAAAATTCATACATGTGTAAAGGACCCGCATTGGTCTGCTGGTGGGTGGGATCTAGGAACGATACAAACTCATTGATATGGAACTCTAATTGCCCTGAGGAAGTTCACATGTGGTGAATAACATGTGTTGGCTGTTTGCTGTAACGTTTTGAGTCTCGTTTATTATCCACAAAAAGAAATAAAGATGATTTGGAGCACATGTAATTTTGAATTGGACTTCTTTAAATGAACCTGGATTTATCAGTGCACCACCTTTCATAGTTTATGATTCAATGTTACCAAAAGGTTGCACCTTTTCAGCAGCAGGTGCCAAGGGTGGGTACACCTGTCAACGACCAGAACATTGAAAACATAATTGTTGGGACATGGAGGAAGTGTGGTATCTTAGAAGTGCTTGCTGTTCTGTTGGTTTTATCAATGACCAATGATGTGTACATAAAACTGATGCAATAGTGATATCATTTATAAAAGCATGCATCCCACTTACCACAAACCCTTCCTCCTAAGTCCTGCTTTGAATGCCTTTTGGAAATATTTGCTCTCATATTCATCACATTACACTTCATATCTTGCCCCCGGAATGGTACAAGGACTTCATTTAGGACTTCATCTATTTTACCGCTTTCAAAACCATCTCCTTTGCAGAGAACATCCACCACAGAGAATTCCATGTATTTTACTTCCCACTTTAAATCTTTGAGAGCCTGCTTCCTTAGACACCTCACCTCACCCTTCCTTCATTTCATCTCTCCTGTAATATCAGCTATACAGGTGCCAATCAACACAGTGGACCTTATCCTTTCAGTAGCATTATCTCTATTCTGTCTACAACCTTTCGGTCTCAGGAGTCCTGCACTCTTCCCCATTACATCCACAAGCCTTCATGCAAAGGAAAGTCAAAACAATCAAATATAAACTTCTGAACCTTCAAAATACTTCCTCTTTATACTCTACAAAATTAAATGACTTACTTTTACCCAACTCATCAGCTGACATAAACACTATGGAGTTCCATCCAACTCATATCACTCTGTGACATATAAAAACTATCTACACTACACAAAATGTTGGAAAACTCTCCTTCTCCTTTTCCTTTAGCTCGACCCTCAGATCTAGCACGATGAAACTTGAGAACCCTAACATAAGAAAAAAGAAAATAAGAAGACACTACTTCTCTTTCCATTTCTAACCACTGGAACAATCCTCTCGCATTTCACACTGGCTTTGCACTTCAAACCTAAAGGGAAGAACCATTTTTTTTGCCAAGTATCTCCACCCTCTCATAGCTACGACATTTATCTTCCCCTTCTGCGTCTCTCCATCAGCCCTATATTCCTCTATCGCTGAATTGCTGATCTATGTATCCTTGATCTTACTAACCTTGACCTGACCTGTCTGAATTTCATTAACCACCCCTTTGTATCATAACCATTTGTATGCTCTAATGCTTATCTTGATGGTCTTCTATCTGTAATTGCATATCTGCCTATAGCTTGTACTATCTAATATAAAAAAGTAATTACAAATTAAATACTAATAAATTAACAGTACACTCCTTTATGCCACATTACTCAATGTGCATCTACCTGGTGTTCACTGACAAAGTGTATCTACTGGGTGTTTAATAGGGATGTGGGGTTTCTGGTCCATATGATATGGTCTAGTTCAATGGTATCAGATTTTTGGAATGCACGTTCTGCAAGCAATCTGATTATTACAAATATTGCTTTAAATAATTCCTTGACCTTGGCCTCAGTTCTTCATGTAGCTCTCCTAATAACTGTACATAATGATAAACATGATTAATTGTAGCTCATAAAAACGTTCTTTATCTTGGGAAAACAGGACATAATCTGTGTATTGAGACTTGTTGGATCATCTATAAAATTGACTTCTATGTAAAAGGCTATGCACTGTTTTGTTCCTTATTCTATTTATTGGATCCTAGTTTGATTGTTTTACTTTTTTTTCTTGAAAGTTTTATATAGTACCTCTATGATGTAAATTTAGCTTTTGGGCGGAATCTGGCTTTTTGTTTGTTATTGAGTGTTATTGCGTGTTTTGAATTTGTTTGTCTTGGGACATCAAGTGGTGGTTGGTTGTTGTTCATGACAGAGATGCAAAAATTTCTTGGTGCTATTTCAAGTCATTATTTGCTCTTTCCCTCTAAAACACTGTTCTAGTTTTTGGTATATAATGCAGATTTGTTGTGTAATGCAATAACTTGCAGTAATTTTTGCATATGCATGCCTATTCATAAATAAAGTATACAAAAAATAAGTCAATCAATGCATGTTAGCGAAATGTTTTATTGTATGCATGTCTCTATGTCTACTAGGTGTAAAAGCCGGGACAATATTGGCTTCTTCAATAGGAGCGCACTCTATGACCTTCACCCTGGGTTGTCAGACGGCATAGCAGATCCATCAGGCTCCCCAACAAAGCCAGCCACTTCTCCTGCAAGAAGATGCAATTGTTAGCACATCTCTTACTTTACTCAATCTGAATAGCAGCACTTTCTGGCCTTCTGTGGGACAGCCAGCATATTTTCCGTAAAGAGGCTAAAAGATAAAGTGTTGCACTAGGTTCTGCGTGTGCCACAGCCTAATATATTGGCAGCTTGCAAATGCTGGAGTAAGACTCAAGCATTTCAAAGATAATTTATGCAATCCCCATCAAACCTTTGTAGTGACTCAGAAGCTGCTAACAGAACACATAAGTCACTGGCTGCGGTAAATAATATCATGTGATTATGTAATATCACTTCTGGATCAAACATCACTACGAAGGAAGAAGGAGGAAATTTGGCTAGAACAGAGAAACATCTTTGTTTTCTGTGTAGATTCATAACTTGGATACTAATTTAAGAGAAACACGATTTCACTTACTGCCTCCAGCAGAGATTTCAAATTCTGGAAGCTCTAGTTATATCCAACATGACTCTATTGGACAGTATCCCATTGTGTCTCACCTCCTACGGGAACCATATGGTGGATCAGCGATTTGGGAGAAGCACAAGAAAAGCAAAACCCACAGTGAGCATTTTAGTTGGCCCAATAGAATGACTGATATTACTGACTTTCAAAAAGCACATGTTGTTTTTAATACATATTGGCTGTCTTCGGTTAGGGGCATTGAGCACCATGTTGTCCAGGATCATGAAGCCCATAGCAATAGGGATTTCGCATTTGAGCAGTCACCGTGCCTTCCGTGCAGCTAAGGTGCTTGCACATCCCTGATATAGGAAGGAGATATTTGCTAACTCTCCATGCAGATGATAGAAGTCGACACTTCTTTACATGGCCGTCTTGTAAAGAGCAATGCATGATCGTTCTGAGGCTCTGTGCGATGGTTTGCAAACCTGGGGCCTGATTTAGATTTCGGCAGGTGGGTTACTAATCCCAAATGTGACAGACATTCCATCTGCCGTAATACAAGTGCCATAGCTTGTAATGCATTCCAAATCAGGCCCTTGGTTATGATTAAAACTCCCAGTTTTCCATTTTTACTGAATTTTACAGATAAATACAGACAGAAAATAATGTGTTTCCTGTCTGTATCTATTTTTTTAAATGGAAAATTGCGGAAAATAGTGCTTCATGTGGGTGACTGTCCGTGCTGTCTTCTTGATGTCCAGGACAACAGCTGGGCAGGTAGAAAGCATTGAAGTTAAAAAACAGGTTGAGATTTCCCTAAATACAAGCATACATTAACATATATTTACATTATAACGCTGTTATTTACCTGTGGCTGTAGTGTTTCACTATATTTGGCTGTTACGTTTGCTAAAACTCGACAGGCATCAAAGTATGAGTTCATATTTATCAGTAAAATAAATGTGGATATATACCAATTCACGACTCAATTTATTCTCAGAACACAAAATAAATATGGATAAATACCAATAAGGGGGCCAAAAAATAAATATGGATGAATTCAGACTGAAATGTTAAAAAGCGAAATACCATAAAACCGGGAGCCCTAGTTATGATAAAAAGCAGTGGGGTATTTACTAAGGTTTGCTTGGGCTCTCATGTGTCGCAATGTAAGACAAAGTACTGCGTCAACGGTGTAAAGTCAAAATATTGGGAACAAAAATATCTTTTGGCATAAATGTTGTGGCGTCAAAAATTTTCACAAAAATATTGCTCCCTTGGGTGTAGATTTTCTATTAATATTTATTTATTTGTAAAGAATATTTAGGACAAAACATTTTTTTCATTTATGCAATGATATTCTCTTGCCAGACCGCATTCATTTATTCGCTGTGTGAATGCCCATGGGATCGGAGCAAATTTGTGCAGTGATGCG
Source organism: Triturus cristatus (assembly GCF_964204655.1). Taxonomy (NCBI): domain Eukaryota; kingdom Metazoa; phylum Chordata; class Amphibia; order Caudata; family Salamandridae; genus Triturus; species Triturus cristatus. The sequence goes on along the minus strand of NC_140593.1, from coordinate 486,633,584 downwards.
CAATACCCGTCCACCCTATAGAAAACCTAAACTGTAGTTCTTTGTGTGCGCTGTACGGGGTTCTCTACAGATGCATTGTCCCTTCACTTTATCTGACCAGAACCCCCCTCCCTTTTCCTAAACCCACCATTTACTGTTGCACTCCTACTAGAAAAGGCTGAGAGATCTTTAAAGGAAATATAACCCCATTAAGGACAAGACAGTGCTCTGAAGAATTGCCAGGAACTGTTAGTGCCCCTCTGGAGCAATCCATCTAAAGCTTTAAGTAGAGGAGTTTGCATTAAGGATATATTGCTCCTCAGGGAAAGGTTGTTCGGATGACAGATAATAGTACTCGAAATAGGATCACATAATGTCCATTGATTTTTTTTGCTAAGTGTGCAAGGAGATATGTGTTTTCGTGTTGCTCCCGGGATGTGCCGGTTTTCGGATATTAGATACTTTATTGCTGGTTTATACTTACACCACCATCCAAACACTAAATTGTAACATGATTCTAGTGTTTTTTTTTTTTTTTACAGTTGGTTTGGTTTCAGCATTGTGTAATAAATTAGTTTTTTAAACTTCAGTTGTTTAAGCTGCTATCTTATCAAATTTGTTTGAAGTCCCAAGCGTCTGGGTGAAGTGCCAGAACGCAAGTCAAGTAGAGAAAAGGGCTCTTCTGAGATTGATTTTTCAGACACCGCGGTTCTGTTCAACTGAATACACTGGAGTGGTGGTTAACACAAACAGTGTGGGGAGTATGACATGTCAAATTAGCAGCTTTGCAAATCTCCTGCTAATTGTCAGCCTAATTAAAAAATTGCTAATTATAATGTTTATAACTTCAAATAACTGCTCAGCTATAAAGCACTGGCTGTCAGGTAAACACTGAGAGACTGAAGGCAAAAAAAATCAATCGACATCTGTTAATTTATCAGAGGCAGTACACCAAATTGAAAAATGGATTGCCTAATGCACTGTAAATCTGCATTACGATAAAAGACCAATTCATTTCAGCACCTGCTTAATAAATGATAATAGCCATCTTTACTGGCCACCCTAGGGCTTCGTCTGTCAATCAGACGCATGTCCTGTCTCACCGAGGGAAGGCCACAAGGCTGAAATCGTGATATCAGGACATCAACTGTGGTTTATATAAAATAGGGCACACCTGGGAGGCCTTGTGGGGCAGACACCGAGTGATTAGACCAAATCGTTTGGTTTGAATTACAAAAGTGTTGACCGAATTTATTTTAATTATAATTTTAGTGAAATCCATTACACTAACTAGGAAAACAGAAAAAAAGGGAAAAGCAATAATAAAAAGGGAGAACATGAGAATAAAATAATTGCAGATGGAGAGTGGGTCGAGAAATAAAAGAACAGGTATAGGAGAAAGAGTTGTTGGAGAGAGTTTAATGCGGGAGTCACCTGGTAAGAAGAGTCAGGCTACAACATCAGTAAATAAAATGGCATGGAAAGAGGAGAAAGACTGAGGAGGGAGCAAAGGAGATTGAGAAACTCAATACATTTCAATGCACATTTCAAAACAATTGCTTTCACATTATTTGAATCAGAAACGTTTTTTACTAAATAATTTCAGCTGTTAACAAAAAATCAACTTGCATCCCCAGTGTCCACTGCATTAAGCACATACGGCATGGATGGCATGGCCTACGACCACTCACTCTCTGTAGCAGACACAGCCTTACACCACACTTTATAAAACATACGGGGAGTTTCGTAGAGTCGTACAACACAGGCATGCCACACATGGTTAGAGTACACATCTGCTGAGAATATTCATAATAGCACCTTGAGACCCTCGCGGGTATGTAGTGCGCTTTACAAATGACATGATGGATTGATTGATATTCGTAGGGTTTTTAAGGCACAAAATAGGTTGTTGAACTGATGGGGCATGTCCTAAAAACATGCCTATGCACTCTACAGCCACGCAAACATGACACACCATGGGTGTAGCACACACAGGCCAAGTCCTGCAATGTTGATGTCAGTTGTGAAGTCATGTGTGATGTCATCACTGATGTTATCAATTATGTAATTTATGATGTCATTTGTGAGGTGGTGTGTAAACAAGGACCAGTACGTTGAAAGATTCTTATCAAGGAGTTAAATACAACTAGGACTTTCAATGGTTTTTACGTTTTGGATGATAATGTCAATGCAAGTGAGATGCTTTTTCAGGTCATTTGAATGATTTTAAAAACAGGATGTATGACGTTACAACGCATACATTTACATCGCGGTACACTACATCGCGGTTTTGACAACGCAAGTCGTTACAACGACTTGCGCTAGATGGCGCTCTAGGACAAGGAATAGGACTTAGGAGTAGTATAATTTACTATTCCAACTCCAGTCTAAGTACAGTAGGGAAGGTGTTGGATAGTAAATTATACTATTCCTTGTCCTAGAGCGCCATCTAGTGCAAGTCGTTGTAACGACTTGCGTTGTAAAAACCGCGATGTAATGGCATCGCGATGTAATCCCCGCGTTGTAAACGATGTTTCCCTTAAAAACACAGGATAAACTTCGTGGTGATTAGCCTCTGTTTGACTTTGGATAAAGTAGTCTTAGCAAACCAAGTTTAAGCTCCCTAATCAGGGGCTTTGGGTGATATTATTGGGTTTTTAAAATATGCTTTTAACGCCCACTTGATATGACAGGCACCTTTAGTGAGTTGTTCTTCCCCCAGGGTTATTTTAGCGCCATAAGCATTTCTGTAATTATTCCTGGCGTTTTCGGAATCAGCAGCTCTTGGGCATTCCAGGAAAACCAATGATCCGCCATCTCCCTCCCGTCTCAACTCACTGCCCCCTTCCTCTGCCTGCTCAACACTTAGTCAAACTTCACTGTGTACCAAGCATGGAAATGTCATGATAATCTGGTAGAATGGAGACAAAAAACTCCCATCACCCATGCTCTAGCTTAAAAACTCATTCCGAATTATCAAATGTATTTGCTGTTAAAAGAACACTTCCCTGCTGGCAACATATTGTGACCCTGGCAGGAAGACCCTGCTAATACTAGATTAAGGGGTGGACAAGGAACATTGCCTATGCTACCTGGTGCAGTGTTTCAGATTTAGTAGATTAAGCAACACTGATTTCATTGTCATGCGTGCATCGCTTCTGGAATGGACTGGCTCTAGCAGGCACATGTGAGTGGGCCCTGGAAAGGATCTAAGATCTAGAGTTACGAGAACATGTGAATGGCGGTGAGGCAACACGTCCTATTTGTGAATGCACTTTCATTCAGATTGGCAGCCATGCCCATTCCAGCCATGCAAGGAAGCAAGTTGCAGTGTGATGTTTTCATATGATTACTGATTAGTCGAATTGTGTTTGATTTCAGAAGTCCTTTTTATTTCCAGTCCTAGCATTTTTCATTCCAACCATTTTTCTCTTGCATATAAATATATATATATATATATCATCTACTGTCGGTCGCCAGTAGATAGTTATAGTTAGGACCGAGTTTCCATAGGAAATCTGAAAATTCTATTTTGAATAACTTTGGCGCCGGTTGACGAATCCTCGCGAAATTTTCAAAACTAATGGGGCGCTCCACTCAGCTCCTACCCTGAAAGTCTCGGGGTGATTCGTCAAGCGGGGGCTGAGAAAAAAAGGGGGGTCCCAAAACGCGTTTTCCCCATGCATTTTCCCATAGGACCTTTAGTCGAAGGTACTGCCCGAACGGCTGAACAGAATTACTTGAAATTTGGCAAAGAGGTAGTCCTCAGGTCAGGAATGTGCCTTTTGCATATATGGAGTCAATCTGTTCAGTAGTTCCTGAAAAAATTGCAGTTAAAAGTACATAAATATCTATAGGCGCGCACCGTGCGCGCACGGTGCGCGCACCTTAACGTGCGCAAGCGTAATTCTGATTGGTAGTTACATGTCAGTCAACGTTTGAATCGGCCGCCATTTTGTGTGTTTTGTGTGTGACAGTGAAAAAGAAAGGTGGAGAACGTGAAAAGGGGGCAGGGTAGAGAGTTCCTGACCCCCTAGTCTTTGTCAGGGGGTCCCTGAAGGACCCCGAAGGGTGAAAAAAACTTTTTTTTTTTTTTTCAAAAAATCGCGGGGTGCGCGCACAGTGAAAAACCTTAAAACAAAAATATATATATAAAAAATATAATAAAACATACATAACTTAGCATTTAAAAAACCTTACAAATTCACTTAAAAAACCATAGGTTTCACACATGTTATAGTTAGGAATTAGCATTTAAAAAACCTTGCAAATTCACTTTAAAAAACCATAGGTTTCATACATGTTATAGTTAGCTGGACATTTCACTCGTAAAAAAACCATTGAAATTCCCCCGTTATAGTTAGTTCAGATAACTATAACTCGCGCGACCGCCACTCTATCACAAGGATGATGTCATCAGTGATGTCATGAGTGATGCCACTGACCATGTCATTAGTGATGTAATATGTGACGTCATGAGCAGTGGATTGCGGGCGCACGAGTTATAGTTATCTGAACTAAGTGAATATATATATATACACACACACACACACTTCGTGAGTTGGCTGCGCCCAAACCTCTTCAAACGGCGGGCACAGGGCGGGGTAGCCACCCATATAAATCCACCAGAATCCCAAGTGCATAAATCTTGTAAGTCAAGAAAAACACCGGACTCGGACCCCAGATCATGCATTGCAATTAAACACGCTCTTTAATAGGGGCCACGGCTCCCGTGTTTTTCTTGACTAACAAGATTTATGCACTTGGGATTCTGGTGGATATATATATATATATATATATATATATATATATATATATATATATATACAGAGAGAGAGATATTTGTCTACTATATGTTAAATGCCATCATCATGCCTCTTTTTAAAAATTGTAAGTAGGTTCATACTTTCCCACACTTTTTGGACCATTAACTCATAGTCCATCAGCTGTAAGTTGGAAGCGTAGATCGGTGTTGGATATCATTCTAAAATGCCTTAGATGCAAACAAAGTTATGACTGTGCGTTGGTTTATCTCATTTGCATTGTTTCTGTTACCCCTCTTTTGGGCATTGATTTAGCATGCCTACAGTGCCAACCTAAATTCAACAGTGAATAAGGGAGGTTTCATTGTGTACTCTGTGCACAATCAAATCCTGCTTACTAGTGAGCAGTTGCATGTGTTTAAAGCTTTGTGATTACGCATATCTAACTTATGGCTTTGCCATGTACAAGTCCAACTTACCCCTGGAGTACCATTGTGAATTGTCCACTGGCTCATTTGCTTTTCTTTGAGTGGTGATTGCTTCAGTCTGATGAATCAAGTTATTTTAATGCCAAAATGTGTACATGACCTGCCAATCATTCACAACAAAGGCAGCTAGGAACAGCTAAAGCAATATGTTGGCTCAAATTCCATGCACACAGTCAGAACACTGATTATGAGCCCACAAAAACTTTCCATCAGAATTATTTTCTTGTTTACTCCAAGCCATATTATTTGACGACCATAAATACCAGGAGAGGTCACTGATGCATGCCTTTATAATACAGAATAATATCACGATGTTTAGTTATGATGGTCCAAACCAACAAGTTATAAACAAAAACCTATAAAAAATGTAGGTGCACATTGAGCATTTTCTAAATAAGCATGACTAATTTTTAAATATACATGAATCTGCTGTTGACAAGTGAATGCTTTGGGCCAGTCACATAGCAACTAACACCTGCACACTGTTTTATAACTTCACAGTTTTACTTATAAATATTCGAATTTCGGCTTTCAATTTATAATATTAAAAAATTGCAATATAAAATTACATTTATAAAATGTATACAATTATCATTTATCATATAAAAAAGCCAGAGTCTCTTTTGTAAGGTGAGGGTTTACAGCTGAGACTTTATGGAATTGATAATTTTGCCTTGTCTTGGCTCATTCGCCCTAGCTGAACTCTGACGTCAGATCCTGCCCCATGCTGCATAAATGCTGCAATCAGTACATCCACCTTAGGGCAAGCGGGCAGCCCCATGAACAGCGGGGTGCACTTGCGCCGCCAAGCTATAGGACAACATTTATGGCTCTCGGTCATCGGTGAGCACATCACACACGTCTCTTTTCCTCCTCTTCTCATATTCTGTTCCATGCAGTAACGTCTACTGTACTTATTTCTCCTTCTCTCCTTTGCTACCCTGATATATAGTTCCTGACCGTTTCACACTCCGAAAGTTGAACACAAAATTTACATTCTTGAATCAATACTGGTTAAACCTCTCTTAGCGATAGGTTTCCGCCTCTACAGATAGGAAGGAACGGCATGTTCTGTATCGTCATGGCTCCAGGCAACTGGTGAATTCAAAAATCTCAGGGGTCCCTTTAAAATCTGAACGATCCTATCCAAAAGTGCCTTGGAGCGGGTAACAGACAAATCAATCGACCAACCACTTGATCAATGTATGGTGCCGCCATTTTGCCTTGGGTAATGATTGCTGGAACACCCAAAGTGCAAGTACAACATTGACAAGCTCTCCCCAACTCCTCCAGTGAAGGGCAGCTTGCTCACTTTGGCTTTCTTGAAAAAGAAAGAACTGAAAACTTGAACATGTAGAAAAGCAATATAGCAGCAGGGAGCTTGGACCATTAGTCACTTCATCAAGACAATTTATTTTCAATTTGTAATTATCCCTTTTTTAATGTCCCAGTTCTGTTTGTGATCCTTGCTAATGGGCGTGCAGTTACATTACGAAAACAAACTAAGATTAGAGCACAGAAAAGTGCATGTTTCGCTGCACAATGGGTACATCTGGAGATCTGTCCAGCAATAACAAGCACCTCGCTTTTGAATGCCACAGGCGTCTGGTTTGCTGTCAGCTCCAAAAATGCTTTTGTAAATGTCGAGGCGGTACATTAAATTCGTGCATGTAATACCAAGTGCACTGCAATGCACGCAATACCAAATACACTTTAATTTCAGTGTTTCTGGTGGAATACGCCAAAGGAAAACACCTCAACCACTCATGCTCATAGTTTTACTATTGTTTCACCATCAAAGTGCTGACCACTGGGCAGTGTAGGAAAAAAATCCTCTTATGTTCGTTGAATATTTAAAGCGCTTGCCCCATCAGGTAGGGTTCATGGCGCCTTTTAACTAGACTTGTAAATTAGGGCATGTGTTAAAAAGAAAGATTTAGAGAATGTGTTAAAACAGTAAGGGGGATATTCTCAAGAACGTGTGATAATTATCGCAAAATTAGCTTAATGCAACTTTGCACATCGCAGTCTATCGCGACAAAATAGCACTGTGTTAACGTTGTATTCTCATCCCGGCGGCACCGTGCGATAGTCTTACGATAATGCACCAAGTGACCGCGTTAAATTTAATGCATGCCGAAAAAATGCAAAACATGAACATGAAAAAAGCGGCGATGTCCCAAAGCGCGATACAAAAATCAGCGATAACCAGCGTCAGGCCTGCAATTTCCAAGCGTCATGCGGGAAAATGCACTATAAAAGCACAGAAAAACACAAACAAAATAATTTAAACTGCGTAGCACCATGGTGGAAGCCAGAGCAAGTACAGAGGACAACCAGAACCCCTCAAGCCCCCAGGAGGACCAGCCTGGGACCTCGTGGTCACGGAAGGGCAAGGAGAAGAAGACGAGAAAGACGAGGTTCAGTTCGCAGGAAAACAGGATCATCATCACGGAGGTGATAGAACACCACCAACAACTGTTTGTCACCACCAACGTGTCATTGGCAAGCAAAAATGCAATATGGCAGGCCATCTTGGACAAGGTGAATGCAGTCGGAGTGAGGAGGAGGACAATTGGAGAGGTCAAGAGGCGCTGGAATGATGCGAAGCGCAAAACCAAGAAGAAACTTGCTGACAACCATCAGGCACCAATGCAAACTGGAGGTGGCAGTCCAGTGGAAAACCAGGAGGTGGATGAGATGTAGGAAATGGTGTCTACAGTCATCAGTGGGGAGATGGTAGCAGGAGTTGGGAGTCTGGACACTGCTTGACATGACCTGACACAACAGCACCAGGGTGAGTACCGAACAGGGTCTGGGGTGATGGGCACACATGCACAATTAAGTAGAGCACACTGCACACCCACAATGACTCTGGATCATGTCCCTGATTCCCTTAGCACACTGCAGCACACATACAAACAGAAAGTAGGCCCCCGTCCACTATGGGCACACAGGGGTCCCTCCCCACACAGCACCAATCTCAGAACCAACCCATGCACACGTGTCAAAACCAGCAAAGCTGCGTGTCTGTGAGCCACACTGACAATGCAGGTGATACTGCATGATGAATAGCATGGCTGCAGTCCAATTATCACGACATGGTGCACGCCACAACACTGAGGTGGCTGAGTGTGGAACACATCCGGAAAGGAGCAGGTCACACTCTGACACATCCACGTGCACAAACAACCCCTGACGTCAACAACACATCTGCAGATAAACCATGCCCAAGAGTCCAAAATCCGAACAAGAGACAAAATTACCCATTGCAAAACGTATTGATCCAAGACTAATTTAAGACTATATTGAGATCTTCACCTAGACTCTAATTTCACTGTTCACTGCCAGTTCAGAGAAGGTGTCAAGGCCATCTGTCTCAAATATGCTTGGGTGAAATGTCACTAAATATAGCTAAACATCCCTTTAATTTGATTTTTGTTGGAAATATAAATGTCATCATACGTTCGAATTCCAGAAAAAGCAATAAGATCACAACCTTCTGAATATTAGGCAAAATACAATTTTGTGCACCTAGTTTGCACCTCAGAACTCTTACAGAGATGTGCACATTGGTGTTAAGTTGAGTATCATTATATCACTGCTGCAACCTATATGATAGCCTAAAAAAGATTATATCATAAATAGCAGGACAGGTAAAGAAAGCATAATTCACCTTCAATTTAAGTATTTTACTGGCTGCTGATCAAAGAATACTGACATTTGAAGACTTTAATGTGGTTAATTGAATGTCTTCACAACGAGGTATACAACATTTCAAAAAAGGAATTCTAATGCAAAACGTGTCAGTGAAAGCCTGACATGGAAAACTGTAATGAGTGCAGCGTGGTCACATGAGCACAGATCAGTGGGATATGTGGAACAACTATGCAAATCTATGTTAACAAGTTGTAAAGCACTCTGATGCCCTGTGGGGTCTGGTTCATGCTATATAAAACTGCCCAAATAAATAAAAAACAAGCAAACAGGTAAGAAAATAAATAAGATTTCTCGTACTAGATGGACGCAACCTCTTCAGCTAATGGAGAGTCACGCTGAGATATGCCAAACTGTCCCTAACTGAGGCATTTCCAGCACATTATTTAACATTAATCGCCTGATGTTGATTTCCCTTACTATCCATATACTTAGACAGCTACACAATCATGCAAAATGTGTGAGTTACATATTGCATTATAAGGCCAATATTGAAATAGAAGCAGCCCGGGAGCAAAGATATTTACAAATATAATGTTGTCTTCAATGCTAAAAAAAAAAATTGGTAGGTGAATTTTGTTCCAGAAAAAATCTCAGATAACTGCAGCCAAGACAGAGTGTAAAATTGTCTTGGTATTGTCTGCTTCTTGGAGATTGGCCCATATTTCATGTTTAAATAATATTGTTGATTTATTTCACTTTTAGCAATTGTGCAGTGGTAATAGTATATAAACTGTGCTATTTTAATTGAATTTCTAGTCCCCACCCCCACCTTTAATGCAGCCCAACATTCAGCTCGAGGCACACATGTGAGACGTGAGAGACTCAGGGGCCCCTTATCATATTCTGCAGGGGGCCCAATCCTTCTACCTTACACACTGCTTTCAGTGCATAAAATGCAAGGGGTATGCACTTCTCAATGACGTATATATATGTACTAGATTCCAATGATAGAAAGAGTAGAGAAGGCCATGTACATTTTATTTAAGAGCTCTTTCATGCTCTTGTATTGCAAAGATAAGTAAGGTTACTCATGAGGTTCTGACTGCCATTTCTCTGTATAGTTTGGTTCCTTTCAGAAGAACTGTTAACAATTGAATGTGGTGTTAAAGTGAACCGGTGACTAAGACCCATGATTAAGCACTAAAACCTGTGTAAATTGTAATTGTGATACCAAAGGGGATTATGGATGGAGCGTTTGAGCAAATCAAACACTCACCCGCAGTCAACTGATTTGGGTTCAATCCATCACCATTCTTTAGCTCACTCCACCACCCCAGTTCAGACATGGCCATATGAAAATCAGTCTGACCCTGTGCCTCATGGGAACAGTCTAGTCCGAACTGCCAAGCCATGTCTTCCCTGGACCAGAAACAAGCATCCTGGGACCGGTTTCGGGTTCATAACCCTCATCAGCCAGGCTATCTTGAATCAAGTGGCAAAGTGAGGGTTGTGCGAAGTTGCAAAACACAATGCTTCATAATTTTGTGTAAATTCTTTTTTAAAGTTCACCGCCATTTAACTGGCGATTTTTTTTTTCAAATGGGCAATAAAAGCGAATCTTTGTTCATCAAGGGGAACACATTTGTCCTTTTATTGAGATCTACAGCACTGACACCTCATGCAACTTCTTACCTTTTATTCTGTGATGTACGCATCTGACGGCAACATTACTTACCAGGGGCCGTAGTACATAAAGTGCCCCGGGGAAGAAACAGGCGTCTGCACGTGCTTTTTGCGCCCCCGGGGTACTTTAGTATTACAGAAGGGACTGCAGACGCTTTTGCGGCCCCTTCTGTAATACCAATACCAATAGCACTGGTACACATAAAGTGTCGGCGATATCTTCAAGGAGGCGTTCCCTTATTTGCATAGGGGTGTGCCCCATGCAAATAAGGGAATTTAGATCCCTCTGTGCCCTCGCCGTATTACCGACTTGGGCGCAGAGGCAAAGCAGCCCTCAGGAGGCGCAAGGACAGTGCGTCACCTAAAAGGTGGCACCCTGTCAGTGATCCCCGTGAGAGCAGCCCTCTGACGGGGGGAAAGAGGGCCCCAAAGTCATCCCCTTGCAGACAGGTGCAGTCACTGACTGCTCTCTATTCTCCTTTAAAAAGTTCAGGCAAAGTAGCCGTTCAGTATTTCAGTTGAATGCGCTACCCCAATGGCAGCCACAAACTCGTGGTGGCTTGGGGGCTGCCCCGTAATGCAGTGCATTTTCCGTCATTGCACCGGGGACACCTTTTTAAAAGTGCGCCCGGCGCAATGAAGGAAAATGCGCCGCATGTGTAATGCGTCCCCAGGTGTGCTTCCCACCTCTTAGGCCGAAACTTCTGCCAGGTGCGTAATGGAAGGTACAACAGAGAATCCTGGGTGCTCCCTAGTGCTAAGGGCACCCGTCAGTGGTAGCAAAGAAACCTAAAGTGGGAGGTAATTCCTTACAGCCTGACAGCCACCTTTACTGCCAGATTCTTCTTGTTGGTAATATACTGAGCTAACATGTGTGGAAACAGTTATAACTTGTGCAAAAAGACTGTAAGCACCTTGTACACACCCCAAACCCCATTCATTTACATAGGGGAAATTGGGTGTAAATACCACCAGAAACTCACCATAAATATTATTTACACGCAATATTTGCACCTATGTCTAAACAGGGTATAGTGTCTGAAAAAGAGCGAACAGCACTGCGCGTCTCATATTGCTTTAAGAATGGTTGGTATGAGATGTGGAGTAGCACGCGCTGTACTACAGCGCATTAGTGTATGTTAATATACTTCTTTATCACAGCCCCGCAGGAGGAACTTAATCAACCTTTTCTCAGTCTTTAACAAGAAGATGACAGCACTATGCTGTGTGGAGCCACCGGGCAAATCTTCAAATGTTCTGGAAATAGGTATAATGGTCTTCTTTGAGTGGAATTAATTTAACAGATTGCTCTTTGAAACATCTGTGCTCTGCAAAAGAAAGGAAAAGCAGAACCTTTACAAGCGCCCAACAGTCATTTGTATCCTTCCTGTAATTACCAATAAAATGTCGTCATCTGTTTGGATTTTTTTGTCATTATTTCTCTTGCGGTATGTTTATTGGAGTTGCTTACTTAACTCGTGGGCATGGGAGGTCATTAGAAATGAATAGTTTCCTGCTACAGAACGTGCTAAATTAATAGTTTTCTCAGTGGTGGGATCAAGGATGCTTTGTTAAAATGTTAGAATACAATTTAGGGGTGGGTGGTGGGTTTTTAAGATTATTAATTAAAAAGCTACCACATTCTATTCCGAGCGTGGCAACTATTTCGAGAACAGTTTTTTTTAGAGCTCAATGTAGTACTAGTAGGAACTGCATTTTGAGCACCTTAACCACCACACTCCTACCTTAGCCTCCACTCGAATCACACTTTATCAGAAACATCATCAAAAAACCTGTAGCCTAAATCTACCCGAGGTTCTATAAGCAATGGTCCCTTTCAAACACGCTAGGTATGTGGGATAGAATATGTTCTATGAACATTTATAAGGAACGAATGCCAAGCTTCTTTATGATTTCAAAGAATTCGGAGGTGGCATACAATATCCTTTCAAAGTAAGGCAGAGACAATTTTCTCAATACAACATATGGATTCATCATCACATATCTACAAAACCTCTTTTAAAATCTTCCTCTTTACCTTCTTCTTTATAAAGTAAAATAAATATGAAAACTTTAGTGTGCAAATAAGCAAACCTGTATTCACCTTATAATGTTTTGCAACCCCATATATTAAGAGGTTTAATATGTCACTTTGAAAAGTAGAAATAGAACATGTGCTAACAGGTACAGTTCAATTACTGCTATCCTGTAACCAACCCAAGCAGTGCAGTATGTAAACATTGATTCATAAATGTCTTCTTATTGCCTCCTGACTTGAATTTTCCAGGGAAAGAAATGCAGATGAAAAGTAGCTGGAAATCCATTGGACAGTGCAAGCAACACTTATAATTGTGTTCAGTGATCTGCATTTCACACTGTCTGGTGGCTTTGGCAGGAAACATTTTTAGGTCACAGCTCCACTATAATAAACGATTACAGTGTTACGGTCATGACATTTTATTATTATTACAGTTGAGCAGGGTCACAGCTAGACTGTAGAAAGGAGAATAGATACAGTTTACATTTGTTAATCTTCACATTTTATTTTCAATAGCATTCTGTTACTGCAGGCTTCGTATATTATTATTGTGCAATGCCCTGCTTGCATCAACATAGTCCATATATGTGTCGGTATTTAAATGTAGCCATTACACTCAGGCCTTAAGTGGACATTATACCTCTTTTTATGAAATCAAGATTACAACATCTGCTGCCTCTCTGGTGCACTCAAATTCTTGTCTGTTGCACTTTATGGATAGCCTCCTCTGTGCTTTCATGTTAAATTATTCTCTTACAAATATAATACATTAAACTATATCATATAGTGTGCTTTCAAACATAGTGAATAAATATTGTTAAAGCAGATGAAAACTGAATACGCCTCCAGTGGCATAACGATAATTGAGGGGGCCCCCCTGCAAGGTATGTGGAGGGGCCCCCTCCAGACTCTATCAGGAGTTCCCCGGCCAAAGTGCAGTGCTGAGGGGGCCCTCTGGAGCTTGGGGACCACCCCGCACTGCGGGGGATGCAGGGGCCTGTGTTACGCCCCTGTACGCCTCTGCGGTGTTATGTGGTGCAAGCACTGTAACTAACAGTAATACAGCTCATAAATACACATCAGCCCCAGCCCGACACAAAATAATTAACAACAGTGAAGACATTTCTGGACCTGATCTAACCTGCGCCTCCAAAATGAAGACACTTTAAAGGTACAATCATTGAATTATCAATGTTTCTAATGACTCTACCATTCCTTCAATCCATGCCCTATGCGCAACATTAAATCTCTGGCCATGGTCAGCTTGGATGAACCTGATCAGTCTTAATATTTCTCAACATGAAATACACAGTAGCATTGGAAAGCCACCTAAAAAGATTTGAAATGGCTCTCAGTGGACCACATGTTAAAATTAGTACCAGGCTACACACCCGCCAGCACCTTTAGATCAAGCATGATCTTGTTCATCTTCCTACCGAAATTCAAATCCTACCTACCCAAGGTCTCTCATTCATTTAGCTAAAAAAGTGAGTGCAGACAAGCACCACCACAAATTTCCATGAATCTGACACAACTAGTACAGATTGATGGGAATAGTAGTAATTTGTATGTGAAACCCATTCTTTTATAGCTAAAAGGTGGGTAGGACCAAGTTATCAGTTTAAACGTGAGGACATTGAACCAATCTTGCAATTGCCAAGATAACAAATCTCTCAGAGTCCCTGTGGTGATCATTATCCGGTGGTCAAACTATGTAGTGGATTGTCAAACACTTAGGAATTACATTTTTAACTGCAGACATTGCAATATTAAGTTTCAGCTAGTGCCCTGGAGTGCAGATCTGCAAAACATCCTACTGAACTACTAAAGCTCCGATACAGTGCCGGCAAATTTCCCAAGATTCTAATTATGCAAATGATACAGTGTAGTCTTACAAATGTTTGGGAGCATTCTTATCTTAAAAATGGGCATCGCCTACATTGACAGAAACTGCAATTCTTATTATTTAATAAATACATTCTATTGTTCTATGAAGAGGCTGTAATGTACTGTAAATACTTTTTTTCAAATGACTATGCGGGATGAATGGAAAAGACTGATGAGGAAGAAAGACATTTGCAGAGATGGGCAACACACACTCCTCTGGCTGTTCTGTTGATTGCAATGCAGAATTTGGATTGGAAAAAAAATAGAATGGCTGCCAGTGAGGTGGAGTAAGCACATGCCAACCAGTGGTGGACGCGTCACTGATGAGGCCCTCATGCAGACATTTGATTCATCAATAATTTTGAACCGAGTTTGGAGTGGGCTGCTTTGTTTACTGCATCCTATACAGACTTGTGCCAACTTATTTAGTATTTCCCCAAATCTACCACTGATAATCCAACGACTCCTTTCAATTAAGTGGTAAATGGAAGAAAATGAGAGGGGCACTATACACAGTTTCTGTTCCCTAACTTGTCTCCGAAAAGGGGACCATACAGCTGAAACACCTGGTTTAGGATGCCCAATTGTATTGTGTGTTATTTATATTATCATCAATGGAGAACAACTAATAAGGCATGTAAAACTTCCTACATACATGACTTTTCTGGACATGTAATGTGAGATAAGCTCTGACCTTAGCGTGCACAAATATAATTGGAAAAATAAATTACCCCGGTTTTTGAGCTAGGTGTGAGACCTAGATAAACTTCCTTTTATACACTTCCTGTAAACAGCCCTGTCCTAGGCTGCTTTTGACCATGGCAGCTCAATGTTACTTTCATGGCTTCTCTAAATGGAACTTCCTCTAAGTAGTCTTCCCCTTAAATGTAAATGTGACAGGTTAGGGCAGTCTTTGTGACTCTCTGTACACATTAGAAATTTAAATTTTAAAACTGAATAAAACGGTTTGCTCAAACACAACTATACAATGAATCCTGGCTCAAGCCCCACCCTGTTTAATTTCTGCACACTAAAATGTCCAGAGAGGGGCAGGGTGAATTGTCACCATCTCAAAAATGAAAAAAAATGGGCGTGGCTGGGTGGAGACCTCAGATATTTCATGTTGTAAACGAAGACTGAAAAATAGCGATGAAGTGCTGCTTTAAATTTAAAAAAAGTCTTTAATGTGCTAGTTAAAATCCTGGGACCCTGTCATGGATGAATGTAGTGGGACAGTGCACAGCTGTGTACCTATTTCTCAAATTCTCTGATGAAGGACAGGGACTGGTGACAACACGGCTGAATGGAAAATCCACAACTCTTTAGGCAGTCCAATTTCTAATGCACTGAGAGAGTCAATACGTCTGGTGCTGGCTGCCAACTTTTGTTTTTCTTATGTTTATGGATGGTTTATGTAAAATTGTGGTAACAGTTCCTAAAGAGGAAGGAAGGGCTGACAAATGCTCAACAATCTGACTATGATTGTGAGACATTAGTCACAATTGCTCCTCGTGGCACCGCCCAATGAGGATGCTTTACACTCGCAAAAGTGTGTGAGGGCAGAAAAGAAAAGTAGGAGGTATACCCCCACCTCTAGCACACTCAACCGTCTTTTTGGAGACGGTGACTAATGACTCACAATCAGTCAGATTGTTGAGCATTTGTCAGCCCTTCCTTCCTCTTTAGGAACTGTTACCACTTTATTATAACTCATTGTCTTAGGACCGTTGGTACAGGACCTCCCCCTACTCTCTCTAACTAGCTCCTCGTCCCCCTCTCTTATGTTAGTGTATAATTATGTAAAATTGTACCATGGGGATTACTTTTTCTGTGTCAGGGCCCCGTGCTATATGCTGTATATATAATATTTCATTAAAATCAAAAAAGGTCTTGGATACCTCCAGACCTAAAGAGGTGCACAGCCATGCTCTGCGCCAACGCGCACGTTGATTGTACTGCTCCTGAATTCCTATTCATCTTCATCATAAGGAACAAAAACACCATGGAGATGTCCCCTTTAAACAAACCGTGCATGCATATCTGTAGGTATTAGGTGTAATAATCTGTAACCACATCCGTGAAAAAGCACATTCCTTTGTATCAACTCACTGATACTCAACTACACTGTGAAACACATTAACAAATCACTGCAGAGTAACATTTTGGCACCATTTTTTGAACAAAGTATCACTCCCCTAAAGACATCTGCTTCAGGGATTCCCAATCTCGTTAGAAGTGGTCTAGTTCAAAACATACTTAGGTACGAAGAGTTTATTGAATTAGACATTGGCTTTAATTGTTTTTGCTGTGCTACTATTGAAAATTAATGGCCCCGCTAAATGTTGGCATATGGTTACTTTACCTGCTGTACCCAGCATGAGCTCATTTTACAAATCTACTGATCTATTCTCTTCTTTTTTTCTTTTTTTCTTTTTATTTTTTCTGAGAAAAAACAAAATCCACAATGTTATTCTCTTCAAAGTAGCCCTTCACTGCTAATTTGAGACACAGGAATAAAGTATTAATTCATGATTAAAATGTATTGTCAAGACATATGAAAGCTTTGAGGCAGTCCAGTCTTAGTACATACATGTGCAGACGCAGACCGTTTGCGTGCCAACTGTGCCTAGATGTATAGACACCATGTACGTGAATGACAGTCACATATTACATGACTAAGTACCCGTCGGAGTGGAAAGAGCACACCATAAATTGTGATTTTTGAGAACTTGAATCCCAAATTGAATCTCCCTTGTTTCTTAATGGAAATCCAAGGATTCTCTCAGCCTCACAGGAAGGCGTGAACAGCACTTCGAAGCAATGGGGAAATGGCAGGCGCTTCCGAGGTGATCTTCATTAATAACGAGGATATTAATTATTCTCCAAAGAGAAGATCTGGAAAGCTCCATCTTTTTACATCCCTTTTAATATGATTTATTGAAGGCTCAGAAATTGTGAGACTAAATTCTTCACTAAAAAGAGCACGTGAAGTCTATTCTGCATTACACTGTATTTAGTGACCAGTCGCATCGAAGCTTCAGGTCAACTCCAATTCCTCCCATGTATTAATGACCAAATGAAGACACTGTTGCTAGGTTACGAAATGTACAGATTTACTAGAAATCGTTCCGCTCTGTGAGAATCTGACATGCTGTATTGGGCAAATGAGAAAAAGTTTGCAGCGCCATATTTACAGAGTTGCGCACCAATGATGTCATCAGCTGTGCCCATGCACAAAATTGTTTATTAGTACGGTGGCTCAGCTGTTCATTCTTCCAATTGAGAGCACATTTTTGCCAGTTACAAGTAAACACCAATAAATATTCCCAGGACCCACTTGTACAATGATTTTATCTTTCTGAATCCGAGTACATGAAAAGATAATGAAATATTTTGTAATTTCATTACACATCCAAGATCCAGACAGTGTAAGTGCATTTTCGTTGTAAACGCTGCAGTTTGACAAAGCTTTTTTTTGCCTGAAACAAATACCTCTTTCACTGAAAG
Source organism: Triturus cristatus (assembly GCF_964204655.1). Taxonomy (NCBI): domain Eukaryota; kingdom Metazoa; phylum Chordata; class Amphibia; order Caudata; family Salamandridae; genus Triturus; species Triturus cristatus. Next base: position 486,615,579 of record NC_140593.1, on the reverse strand, counting down.
CTCTTCACACACAGTCACCACTATGAATTCTGAATTTACAGTGTGTCCTTTTGGCTGCAGAGGTTTTAGTCTGGTGTTCTGAATCAATGTAACCATGACATGCAGGGCCTGTGGTATGGAAATTCTGCATTGGTGCAAAAAACACAAACTCCATCAAGCCCAGTACTAAATAATGGAGCAAATGTTATTTGCAATGAGTCATTCGTTTGCGAAACTGATTCTCCATCAATGTTGCTATATTTATTTATTTAATACGATATAGAAAAATAATTGATCTTCACGTTTGAAATGTAAAAGCTATGACTAGGTCTGAGGTGCAATTATTTTGATCCTTTTTAGGTCTCGCTGAGTCAGCGCGCATGCGCTGCTAGGAGAGACTTTTAAAAAATGCTACCGCCGGCTACAGCTTGCAGTGCATGTGCGCCGGCGCGCGCTTCAGCAGAGGCGCCATATGGCGTGATTACTGCTGCACGCGCACCACTCGCGCACATGCACTGCAAGCTGTGGCCGGAGGTAGCATTTTTAGCTTGCTAATCGCGGCACCGGTGCGTTACTTTTAATGTTAAAAGTAAAGCGCCGGTGCCGCGATTATAGCAAAAGTAAAGAAACAGATGTTTGTTTCTATTTCTTTACTTTTGCTATAATCGCGGCACCCGCGCTTTACTTTTAATGTTAAAAGTAAAGCACCAGTGCCGCGATTAGAAAGAAAACAAGCATTGGCATAGCCAATAGGTCTCGCCTTTGGGGCCTTATAAGTGTTTAGCCATGCAACAGTTGCATAACTAAATACTTATAAGGTCCCAAAAGCGAGACCTATTGGCTATGCCAATGCTTGTTTAACATAAGCAGCAAAAACAAAGGGCAATGAGTTTGTGGGCTTTTTAACCAAGGGTTATTTGTCTACTGTGGCTTGTTGGCTAAAGTCTCTCTGACACATGTACATTGATTAATATGAAAAAAAGGGCGTTACATATGTTTGCCGAGTGTTCCAAAGTCTATTTTCTCTTTTTTACTCTGTTACAGAACCTTTCAGTGATATACAGTAGCGTGACATTTTTTGCACAATTCCATAAAACAGAAGCATCAGAATAGTCAAAATACATTCTCGCTGGTATTTGAACCATTGCAAAGTTTCTGTAGTACAGTCCCCCGTGCGTTACTGACCATATTTTCTGAATCATGGAGTCATGACATACAATGCTGATGCATTCTGCACCCCTCTCATTAGCTTGTACATCTAACGGATGCCAGCAGTAGCATGGCAAGTGTGCCATGTGGCCCTATTGCAAACATGTGGCTGGGTCTAACCTGGAATGGCCTGGGGAGCAAAAAACCGATGGGTTTAGGCCCAGATTTCTGTACTGGGGTGAATGCATGAGATTGTTCAACATTCTGTACATCAATTGTTCTTTTTGGCTAATGCAAACATGAACAAGCATTGGCAAAGCCAATAGGACTAAGCTCTGAAAAGGGCAGGCCAATTGGCTTTGGCAATGCTTTTTGATAATTGCATCCATCAAGATGCATGGGAACGTGTGGCAGGCAATCTTACAGTGGGATTACTATTGAAGAAAACAAAGTCCAAGATGGCTGCAGATTAGCATGGGTGCATCATGGTGCATGCATATGCGTGCATCATGAAGCTTCCATTATGACGCATGCATGCACATGTTGTGGTGCAAGGCAGGTATTTTTACTTTACAGTTCTAACATGGCACACTGTCATATTAAAACAGTAAATTAAAAACATTTTGAAGTAAAAAGCAAGTATGTGTAAAGCGCAAAAAAATGTCAGTGGCCTGTCAGTAGTGTGCAGCTGCCCTTGTACAAAATAAAAAATAAACCTAAAAAAAGTAGCACGGGAAGCGGGCGAGGGCCATCAGGGGTGGTAAAGTGAAAACAGATCACACAGAGGGAGGCAGAGGAAAACAGCAGGAAGAGAGAACAAGCAAAAACTTTCACTCCCATAGAATGCAGAATACACAATAAAGAAAGAGTTCTCCTCAAGTCTCGAGCAGAAGGCTACACGTCATCCAGTCACTGTGAAAAGTTCATAGAGGGGCCACCTCCCGGACTTACTCAGGAGCTCTCAGGCCACGGTACTGTGCTGAGGGGCCCCCCTGGAGCTCAGCCCCCCCGCACTGATGGGGGCTGCGGGGGCCATTTGTTCTGCCACTGATAGGGGGGGGGGAAGCCGTTAAATCGAGAGCAGACAACCAAGATAGACAACAAAGCCATCCAATCATGAGCAAGGAGCTGACCTGAAAACCCAATCTAGGGATATGTTATTTATTGCCAACAAAAGAGATCTGCCAAAGGTCATCTAAAGCTGTCTGCAGCTGAGACCTAAAAATAGGCCTGTGCTCCTGGTCTGGGTAGTAAAATATAGGAATAAATGAGAGCAGGCTTCTCACACCCCTCAGCCCTGGTGCCACTGCACATGCAGCACAAATGGTAGCTTCTTTCCTATGTGATGCTAGCTAAAAAGGTTTCTACCTCTGCATGACAGAAAAGCTCTCTTTAGAGCAATTTTCTCTATTCATGGGGTTTTTCCCTCAGCGTGCCATATTTTAAGCAGTCTATTCTGCAGTTCCAGAATTCTTGACCTGTGTGATATTTTCCCTTAAGATCCATTGCACTGCTTTGGATGGGATATTTTCCTTCATGGTGAGTCTCCATTTAGCCAGAAAGTTTAAATTGTGGTGTCCAATCTAAGCACAGCATCTAGAGGGTTTGGGATTGTTCTAGTTCTTCTGTGAGATGTCTCTCCGAGAGAGGGTGTCTCCCATCATCAATTCTTACAGTTAGTTTCTGAGTAAGTGAGCTCAAAATACTCTATCCAGCTTCTCTCTGCCTTCTGCTGCAGTAGGATGGACAGTTTCTACAGCAGGGCCAGCTTTAGCGCTAGTAGCACACAGTGCAACAGTGTTTGTTGGCACCTCCCAATTACCAACTCTACCACAAATTTCCTCACTACCACCCTTTCACAGTGTGCCTCGAGTCTCCATACCACTCTCTCTCAGACGCATTTAATTCATTTTATAGCGCCATTCATGCCAGTGTAGGGTGCCAGAGCACTTTACATCATAAGACATACATAAGACAGAGGACTACAAGTTGTAAGAGTCACATGTCATTCATACTGGTAAGCGGTATAGTTTAAGAGTGCTTGGTCTGGAGAAGAGCAAAGTCAGGGGCAGATTTACAAACCCCTTGCGCCTCATTTGCACCACCGTTGCGTCACTTCTGTGACGCAGCTGCAGCGTAAACCTTGCGCCACGTTGCGCCCTATTTACAACGTGACGCATCTAGATGCGTCACGTTGTAAAGCCCTGCGCCACATGAAACCTGCGTCTCGTAAACGTGACGTAGTGAAATCTACAAGATTTCACTGAGTCACTTTTACGGCCATGCTGCATCAAAACCCTGCGCCTGCTTGAAGCAGGAGCAAGGAGTGACGCAGCATGTTAGGCGTAGGGCACCCCCAAGCCTTGCTGGAGCCGCGTCGCGGTTGCGATGCGACTCCAGCAATGCGCCTTTACGACGGGGGATGTGACATGCATCTGCCCATCCGTGCGCCACGGTGCGCCACATTGTAAATGCGGCTCATCAGTGGTGGCGCACGGGTGTTTTTGCCTGTTGCAAGTGTTCTGGCGCATCCCTGCTGATTTGCAGAGGTGCGCCAGACCTTGTAAAAATGCCCCACAGAATTTAAAGTGTACCACCATGGTTGAGGGTTCTCTTTAATAATAAGGATTGATTTCTACCCAAATCAACCCTTTTTGCAACATTAGGATAATAAAAGACAGGAAAAAATCATGATGCTGTAATCTATTCCTTTCAGTTTGGATGCAGCTCTTTGATGACAGTTAATAGCTCACTGTTCTATATTAGGATTTTAATTTATAAACTACAAGTAACAATAGGATCTCTCCGACACAAGCAGTAACCCACTGACCTATTTACGTCATATGCACTTTGTGATCTGCATGGTACATCATCTATGCAGCAGGCATATCAATCCTCTGCACTACCATACAATGAGTTAAAACTTCCACTAGACAAAATTCCGATCTCTCTCCGGAAGAACATTAATCAACGGAATCATCCTGACATTTTTAGTGTTGCCTGAAAATTGCTGAAGGCAAGGAACGTGGCAGCAAGTGCTTTTAAAGTAGGCCTGGGCCAAAATTCCGTTCCGTTCGCGGAAATTGCGATAATTTGGCATTTTCGCGTTCCGCGGAAAGCGCGAAAATGTCAAAATTTCTGCATTCCGCAGCTTAGCGATAATTTGTTTCTTGCTCGCGCTGTAAAATAATACATTCTCGCGTGCGCGTGATCGCCTTACCTGAATCCCCGCGTTCGCCGACAAGTTTTCCCGATCCGGTCGCGTTCTCAACGAGATGTTGGATTGTTGGTAGCCATTTGCGCTGTCTCGCGACAGTTCGCGCCCGCAGTAACGTCATGCGTCGCGCGATCACGTCTTTCTTCTCGCGATCATGCACCGCGAGACAAGTGAAAACAAGATGGCTGCGCCCGCGAGCAACCGCATGGGTAAGTTGGCGAGCCGCGACCACGCAGAAACTACCGCGAACGGGCGGGAAAAAAACTTCCGCATCTTCGCGATATTTCCGCGTGTTTGCAGAGATTTTTAACATTTTCGCGATAATTTGCGAAAGTGAATTTCGCAAATTCCGCCCACCCCTATTTTAAAGCCATAATCTACTTGCAAAGATGGCGCCCCCACCTGAAGTCAGCGCCCGGTGCGGTGGCACCAATCGCACTGCCCCGTTATTCATTGAACTCAAAGGTGAGCTGCAATGTCCTCATTCTATAAATCACCGGTATTTTAATCCTTAAATTACAAAATCCCTCACATATGGTGCATCTAGGTGAAAAGAAACTTTAAAAAGTAAATTAGTTCAGGCCCTATAAAAGAGGCTTTGGAATGATGAAAAATCCATTTGCGCCATGTGTGCGGCATGTGTATTAGGCAACATAGCATGCGGTGTTTGTCCAAGGACAATAAATGGACGGAACACTACTTTTGTTGCGTTCATCTTCTGAACTCATTCAAATTGAAAGATGGGACTAAGTTTAAAATCAGATAGCTCCATTTTATTGCGTAAGAACATGAATAGTGCAAAACCAGTGTGCTTTATTTCTTTAGTTAAAAAAAACACATGCTCGTGGGCTAGGATCCCTTAGTTGAAATCTCCAGTACATCATTACATAGTGTTCTGCAATCCACATTCCCAATTTTGTCCCAGTTCAAAAGTATTCTGTAACACATGCAGAGGCAGACACCGTTAATATCGGCAAAGATGTTTCAAAATGTCCCATGTTTGGAGATCAGTCACATGGATGTCAATTTCAGATCATCCCAACTTAGAGACAGCGGTTTCATTAGGGTAGAAATAAAGAGTAGGTGGCCCCTGCTGCAGAGGATTCCCCACACTTTTCATTTATGTTTTGTCCTATTTCCTATTTCCTGTTCACATGTAATTTCAACTGACCCTACACCGAAGGCCTGGGAAAACGTCCTGGGAAGATTGGAGTAGTGTGGTACAAAGCTTGAGTTTCTCACTTGAAGCAGAAAGCCTTGAGGTAAGGTGGGGTTGCCGTGTATCCAGTAACATTGGGCCCATTCCACCAAGCAGAAGGATGTAATGCAAAAGGTGATTAAACAAAAACGTGCTGATGACTGGCAGTAAATTATTTGTATCATTCATATATTGTATGTATCTAAAATGTGCATGAAAGTGTATGCAAATGAAAAAACAACAAGCAGTTTGATTTGGCAGTTCACCAATCAAGAGAAGTGGGGAAACTGTGTTAAGGTCGAGTGCCATGAGAAAAACATTGAAATTGTCCCTGCACTCACAAGGATTACAGAGTTACTAATAGGAATTCTTTCGAGAAATAATTGAACTTCTATTTGATCCAGTTTGGTTCTTGACTCAGGCGAGATTGGAACAAGGGCCATTTATGTCTATAATAAGCAGAAGCCATTTATTTACTTTTGTTGTGTGAATCTGCAAATTTATGATTTTACTCATTGTACTTTTAAACCTCGTTCTCATTGCTTGCCTTTAGCCATTTATTTAAGACTCTTTTTTATCTATGTGAAGGAGGCACTTTTACAAACTCTAAATCTTCCGCTTCCTCTATTTTCAATCTCACTCACAGTTTGTGTGTACAAGTTGTATGTGTGCAACATAATTTACGCAAGCGCTGAGCCAGTCCTTAAGGAATCATCTTGCCTTTTTTGTGTGAATTATGCACATTTGGATCACTTGCAGGAATTTACTTTTTATGAACACTACTCGACTTTGGAGCCTAGTCACCACCTGCATTTTGTAGTACGTGAGTCGCACTAGACTAGTACTACTAACGTACTACAAAATGCTACTCACAAACCTATATGAAGAGATCAACGTTTCCGCCTGTCCTATCGTTTATCTGTGGAGTTCTCCACACAATTAAGGTATATGTTTTAGGATTAAATGTGGGAGGAATGGGAGAGCATCTGGAAAATGACCAATACTTACTACTATAGGCGAGGAGTTAAGGTAGCACTAAGGAGTGTTCAAAGGAGGGCTATAGAGGGGTTTAGGAAGGGACATACAACCACCCACAAACGGGTAAGCCCAATGATATTCACAAACTGCACTTCTTTTGTTACTACAGTCAAAAAGGACCCAAAACAGCTGTAAATGTACTGCTGTGAATCCAGAACCACGCATAGTTAACCACTGGCACTGTAACACCTTCCTATAGAAAATAATGTAATGGAAGCAGGAACTTAAAATAAAAGCACTTAGGAGCTTAGGAGCTAATGTTAAATTAAATTAACTTACTTTTAGTATATTTAACCAAATACAACAGACTTGGAGGTTTATTATAAGATATGTTAGAGACCTTTTTTAAATGTAAAAATTAACATAACTTTATTTTTAATAAAATGTTTAAATTATTATTCATTAATTCTGTACATACATTTTAATTTTTTTTTACTACTTAATAAATAAATATACATTTTATACTTAAGTGGGATTCTTTCTTAACTTCAATATTAAGAACAAGTACGTTAATAATGCTGTAGCTTTTTTATTTTGTTCAACATTTAAAATACATGTTATTCCTATATGTTACCACAGGGATCTCTTGGCCTCAGTGGTGGAGATTTCCACCTAATTGTAAAAAGTTACAGATAGTAGTTTTGAACTTGTAAATTAGGCTCCAGCCCCTGAATTTAGGAGTTGGGGACATGTAAGCCTTTAAGAAGTAAATTTAGTTCAATGAGTCAGAGTAAACTTACACAATTATATTTACTCACATGTAAGTTTACCTTTAACAATTGTCATGTTGTGAATAGTTTGCTCCCTCCGCATCTTCTGGTTCCAGTACTATCACATCACCAGACATTTACCATTCTGTGCCTGTATGTGGCAGATCTGCCTTGCAGGAGAGCAGTATGTCAGGTCTCTGGGCAACTTTCTGTCTTTTACAGCAATGACAAAATTCACAGTGGCTACCAAACACTTGTTTGGTTGTTGTGTGTTATCACAGCCAATACATTGGACAGAATTGTTTACATATGTTGGGGCCAGTTAGAGATTGCATATGAGAGAACAGGTGGAGACCAGCCTGGGTCACTTGGAAACATGAGGCACATTTCTAAAAAGGAAATGCAAAAAATACAGTCAATTTAAGACCAGACCCTAAAGCAGTCCAACCAAAGAAGGTTATGCTAGCTACTTTTCTCAGAAGAGGGGCAGCAGAATTGTAAAATGAAGTGCTATGGGTAGATAGGAATGTTAAATTTGGTTATCTTTGGAATCCTTGCAGGGCAAGAGAGCTCTGCTACTGAAGAGTTATAGTTTTAAGAACAAAGACCCCAGATTAATTGACAAAACAGACTCAAAGCAAGCTAGAAGACCTCCATGAGCAGGCATAAGGTAAATCCCTCCATCTTCCATTGCCATCCCTCTTGCAAACACATGCCTGATCCTTGAGCCTCCTTTTCTCATACAGGATATTTTGCTAAGTAGCTCCTTTGTATCTACACTCATAATTTTTATCAACAGTAGGGGGATTTCTCTGCTTCTTACATATTTTCCCATACAGCAAAACAGAATTACTGAGAGCTTTTAATTTTCCAATATACCTACATAAATCCCAAGAGACGCCCAAGAAATGCAGGGTACTTTACAAAGTCTGTACATCTATATCCACAAAAGGTAGATAACTTAATGAAAAATATCTCTACTACACCCAATATCTTCTAACAAAAGAATGCACTCAATTTCTACACGATTCATTAGGGTTCCACTTCTCACTTGAACTGATGTGAACAGTGAAATGCATAATCAAGTACCTCAGTATGTTATACAATTCACTTTTAATGCCTTTCACTCTTCAATCATTTTTAAAAGTTTTGTGCTAACGTCCTCATTGATTTGCAGACATCTTTGGGTGATGAATGATGCAGCTGCAGCACACGCATTCACTTATTTTCATACTTTTTAATATATCTACTGTTTTTGATGTACAATATTGCTATCTTGAAACAAATTTCATTAAATAGCGTGTGGCTCTAAAATCTCACATATCCTGCTAGATATATTGGCTGAACATTAACTAAATGACCTGTCACTTTAGTACTTGATCATACCATCTTAGTGACTTTCTTAAGCACCTTTCCCTGGTATCCCAGGAAAAATACCCAGAAACGTCTGTTAGGCAGTGTGAGCGGTGTTAGACCTGGCATCTGTTGGAGTGGCCTCCCCTGCCCTTTTTGGCTTCCGACCTCCTGTTTTGACCTTGTTTTGCTGGTGTAGGACTTTGATCGCTTTGACACTGCTATTCAGTGCCAAAGCGCTGTGCTTATCATATAAATATTTGTGATTGGTGTATACATGATTGGCTGATTAAATTAGCTGTAAATCCCTTGTCTAGGGCTAACACATATAACTAGTGCATGTAACTCAAATGCTCCACAGTGGGCCTGGAGCACTGGTTTGCCACACAGTGGTAGCTCCTCAAACGTGCCATAGGTTTGCCCTGGTAGGGCCTGTGTGTGCAGGTTACTGTACCTGACTTGGCACTTAAAAATCTACTTGCCAAGGTTCTGCATGTCTCTCGTTACATCGAAGTACTCCCTGAGGGCAGGGTGCAGTGTAGGGAAGAGGCAGGGCATTGGTGCGGGTATACTACATGCACTGATTGTGAATGGCACCAGATGGTGTACTTGGTATGGTGGGGCTGCGTCTCGCATTGATCAACATGGGGGACCAGAGGAACGGCTATTGAGCAGTTTATCGTACGCGCAGAAGAGTAGCAGTATAGTGTTTGATATCGATGAGTTTGTAATAGCAAATCCGCTCCGGTCTTGCAAGTGACATTACATGTGATTGACATGTGGAAAAGACACTTTGGGAAAGTGGGCATGTCTGTGCTCATGGTTCTGTGTGCCTGTCAGCCTGTCTCCAATCCACACTGACACGCACCCCATTCCCCGAGCAGATGAACTTATTGATCGGCTAGGGCCTGCCAAGTTCCTCAGTACCTTTGATCTTACATCTGGGTATTGGCAGATTGCCTTGACCAATGGGGCGACAGAGAGGTCAGCCTTTTCGACGCTGGAAGGGCACTTCCAGTTCTGGGTTATGCCCATTGGGAAGAACGCCCCTGCCACCTTTACAGAGGCTGGTGAACCAGGTCCTTGCCGGGCTGGAGAACTTCAGTGCCGCCTACCTCGATGACATTGCAGTTTTCAATGTCATCGAGATAGCAGTTGGAGGATTATTTGTACCACCTCCGGGAAGTACTGAGGGCATTGCCACCTGCTGGACTCGCTATCAAGGCCAGTAAGTGTCAGCTAGGGCATGGGGTCTGTGGCTTACTTGGGACACCGAGTGGAGGGGGGTCAGGTGGTGCCAGCCGTGGGTGCACAAAAGGCACAACGAGACCCCTCGGGTCCAGTTACGATATTCTCTAGAACAGAGCACCGTGTTGCGTGGATCTGGTGACCTCAGACAGAGGTCACGATGTCAGGCACGCTGGCTGAATTACGATGCACGGTTTCCTGCAAGGTTTCCATGTCGGCCTTTACAACATAGAAAACGCTGTTGGAAAGCATGTTTGGGGAACCTAGCAGGGCCTCCTTTCCTTTACGGCCTTCGGTTGGTGGCCGAGGGGACACCTATGGTGCCCCCCAGTTAATCTCTGCACTTCGTGGGGGTCTATGGGCTATTCCACCATAACAAAATAAGTTTGGGGCACTTCCTTGGCAATTTAAAACGTTTGAGAACAAACACCTATTCTATGATTTAATGTGAACTGGCAGATCCTTCTCTCAACTTTTTTGTTGTTTTTTTGCAGTTTTCAGATAAGGTTCACTTGGCGCTCCATTCACATCCAACAGAGTTAAGTGACATCCTCTGCTGATGATTTGCACAATAAGGAGTTTACAATACTTAATGTGCCTCAGGGAGCTCGGGGACCCCGCGCGTACGTGGAGTTCACGCGGTGTTAACGATGGCTTGCCTTGTACGTTCATTAGTTATCTTTGGTTTCCTGATAGCGGTGGTGGATGGCAGGATGGCACATAATGACAGCAGCACATTTCCAGGCCGTTTGTGATTCATATTTAATGACCTGGGTCTGTTACACCCAGCTTTTTACATTTCTGACAATAATTAGGAGCAAAATGAAGCACTTTGCCTAAAAACCTAGATTGTAACAGATAAGTATGATTAAGATAAGTGATATTTATAATTAGCCCTAGAAAAATAGAATTTCCTTCAAGGAATAATTGAATAATTTAATCAGCAGCTATATTCAACACTTCGCAGCAATCCTTTTGGCGGTAATGATAAGGTTATGCAAAATGTATTTTCTTCTGACAAGATATCAAGCAAAAGCCTTGTTTCTTTCTGATGAAGAGAATGTTTAAACCTTTCCTAACAATAATCTGTTAGATCAGAGGTCTGTACTAAATATCATCCATGATTTTATAACAATAGATTTGTGGAGAAAATATTGTTGTTACAATTTTAGCGTTTATTCAAATATATATAGTATAACTGGAGTCACAAAAATCTGGGTCACTGGAATTATGTGATTCTGTGGCCCTGGCATTGCCTCCATATTTTTTGATTTGCCACATTTGCCAAATAACCCATCAGCTGCTTCATAATTTACAGATTTTACCCCCAAACAATTTGTTTCTAGCTCAAAAAGATCAAAAGTTACTCAAAAAGTAGCGGCCTATGTTGCTGAACAGTGGATGGCCCGTCACAAAAGTAGACTGATCACCTTTCAATTCCCTATTGCTGTGTTTGAGTGTTAAACTGTTACCAATGGGTGGAACCTTTGCCCATACACACTTAACGTGTAAAAAAGAAAAATTATTCAGGAATACTGTCACAAAATGTGGCGCATTACTCTGCCTTTTCATGCCACATAATGTAGTGAATGCTGCTGCATAATTTGGTCCTCACCTGTCACATAATTCAAGTGGACCTGGAAAAAAGACACTAATCTAACAACAACAAAACTAGCTCTTCCGAATGACGATGGTAAACGTTGCATCACTGAAATCTTACAAATAGCTCTTGGACAAAAATAACTATACCATAAACAAAATGTAATAAAACAAAGTTAAATCATGAAGTCAAAACTACAGGCTGAATGTAACACAGTAGAGACTGTTCCAGAAGACACACCACTACGCTTGCACATGAGTGATTCTAGGGGACAAGCACGAGAACCCACAAGGCAAGAATATAGAGTAGACCCCAGCTGAGCTTTTATTTATATTAAGTGCCCAACAAGTGCCACCCACCACACAGCGATTATAACCATCCCTGGTATGGTTCTAATAGGGTCAATGCCTTTATACTTCAGCTGTTCTGTACTCCAGTGCAAGTATCACATTTGGGTGTGGCAGGAGGCGTGTCTGCAGGCTTGGCAATGAATGTGACACCCTCCATGCATATTAGGTAGGTTAGCAAAGGTTCTGCCAACAGTTGGCCGAGTACACCCTCTAGGGGCATCCTACCACCAATTTTGTGGTAGAGTTTTCAAGAAACATAAATATTAGAATGGACTGCATCGAAAAATGGACAACTTTACCTGAGCTGCAACATGAAAGATAAATAAATGCAAGTTTAAGACACTTACACTTTACATCAATTGTAAGAACTCAGGGAAACAAAAAATGTGAGCCAAGGACCAGCTCTGGAGCAAGAATAACTGACGTCCAATCAAAACTCATCTAGCAAAGGCAACACTGTGTGTTCTAGGGCAAGCAATGACCTGGTTAGGTATCTTAGTGCCAATAACTATATTGAGATTGCTTAGATCAAGAACTTCCTGGCATGAATCAATCACATTATATACCGGTGTTTTTGCCACTGACCTCAAATTGACTTGTTGTGAAGATGTAGTAATTCAGGTGGAGGCGTTATTGGCAAAGGTAAGAGTTTTAGAGATTTTTTTCACTGTTCACAATGTAACTATTACTATATACAATTTCCTGGTGACCAATCAGCTAAGAGGAACATTTTCCGCCAAGTATTGCAAAAATGATCTTGGACAAAAACCTGATAACAGCATTTGAGCAAGCAGTCAGGAGACAAAGTCAAAGTACACTATATAAAAATTCTAAATATACATCAATGTCTTATGGATTATATGTCAATGGCACATGCACAAACACATTGTTTTGGGTGGTTAGGTTGTCGTAGGGTGTTGGTTATCCTAATGTACCATCAACCCTATCTTCCGGTAATAGATGTTGTCATAAATGGGGGGAAATTGGGCCCATTGAGTGGTTGGATTAGTGGGAAGCGTTTCTGTGCTGTGTGTGTGGTTGTGGGTACAATACACCAATTTAGACACAGTTCCTGTAGATGGTTATTTGCACTGTGGCATAAGACGACCTGAAGGCTGTAGTTTCCTATCTTTAAAGTACCATACCTTCTTATCTGTGATTGTCATAGCAGACCTGCAAACAGCTACTACTACACATGCTATCTTGGGGAAGCTTTAAGGATACCTGTGCCACAGATACCCAATGAGAACATGCTTGGTGAAGAACACAAACACGCTTACGCTTTTCACAGTTTTGGTGAGGCATGATTTGGGACTTGTAAAGTTATTATTCTTTAACACCTGATTCCACTATCAATCATTCTGAAGGAATAGGGGCAGTGTTGACAATGTCAAATGTGGTTTGTATTTATAGCTCCATTGTAAGCTTCTCAGTGGATGGTTACCTACTGTACACTACTACATTTTCATTATTTGGGCATTTTGTCTCGCTTGCCTTTCACTGGAAAAACATGTCACAGAAAAACTTCACCTTATTTAATAATGTGTCCAATGTGACTGACATGGGACAAGTAATATACAACCTACTGCTCTCAATATAATGGGAGTTAATTATTTATTTTGCAGCTCCTGCTGATTTGAAAATACTCTCTCACTGAGACTGCTGTGCTTCTGTATATTTTAACCTGACATATGGAAACAAAATAATGCCAGAAAAATGCCTCATTGAGGTATGAAGGCTCAATAACTTGTTCAGTATAATGTATACACCATGCACCAACAACACTGCTACTTCAACGTGAGAAAAAATCCCAAATGAAAGGTAAGCCTCATGAAAAAGGGCATAATGAACACTTGTGAAAGAACTCCAAGTGTGATGACGCTGAGGCTAAACTGTATTAATCATGTGGTAACTGATAACAAGTTGGATTGGTGAAGTACAGAAAATGATAAACCTGTAATAGATTGAGAGATGTTGAGAAGAAATTGAATGAAGAGCAAAACAAACTCAATGGTTGGTACAGCACAGTGAAGAAGCTGGTAGTAGACTTATAGCAAGCCCAGGAGAAAGAGCAAGGACTGGAATGAGAGGTCTAAATAAAATTAGCATTAACTGGTGTCCCTGAATCTATGTGAACTGGCAATGTGGAGAAATGTATTAAGCTACTAATAATTTACCTCATGGCCTATACCGGCATCAAGGCACAAATCATATATATAAAGAAAGAGATAGAGCGGAGCAAAAGGTAACCAATCAAAAACTAGGAGGTACCATCAGGTCCATGACAACACAGGTTCTTGTAGGCTGCAACACAAACCTGTGGATAGCAAGTGAGAAGAAGGAGCTGAAATATCAGGGAACACCAGTCTTCAATTTCCTTGATCTCATAGAAAACGTTCAAGAAGACCTGTACTAATTTCTGACGGTGGGGAACGTGATTTAATGGCATAAGACTCAGATATCACTCCCTGGGAAACATTACAATCATCCATGAAGGAGAGATCGAATTTTTTGTAGCCCTGACTCCGCTGTCTAGTTTCAACAGTGTAACACGGAGAAGAGGATACATTTGCCAGCAGCAACAAATGAGATTCCAAGCTCACTTCAAACAAGCCAACTGTACAGAAAGTGTGGTCACCTTATTTAAGCCTACCACGTTGCTGTGATACGTGCAAGCTATTTATGTTCACGTACTCCCTTAACTGGCTTTCATGGTTAGATATGTAACTGCCTGTATGGATTTATTAGACATGTTTAAGCCAATAGTCGCAGGTGGTTGTCAATGCCTGAGAAGCAGGTGGCAGCACATTTTTTGGGACCATTTCACAAACTGCATTTCATAGTAAGTTTGATAGTATTGCAAAAGTGCTACTAGTGTACTACAAAATTCCCTCCTCTCCTCTCCTTTCCTTAGCGGAAACCTCCGCTCTGGCTGGAAAGCCTCTATTTTAGTGGTAAATGTCCCCAGTCACAAAAAAGAAAACTCATTGCTATTCACAAACTGCCCTTCTATAGTTACTACAGCCAAAAGGAACTCAAAACAGTAATAAATGTACTCTAGCTCAGAGCTAGAGTAAGTATAGCCACACCCACCCATCGAAAATAATGATGGTAGGGGCTAAAAATAGGGACCAATGTTAAAATTAATTACATTCTTTAAACTATTTAGAAATATATTTTAATGCTAATAATGTTAAAACGTCTAAAAATAAAAAATAATTTTAAATTTATTTTTAAAAATTGTATTCACTTTTTAGTGTAAAAATGAATGTAACACTAATATATATTACAAATAATTTAATCACTGCCAATTGTATACAGCACTTTTAATATTTATAAATAATCAAAAAAGTATTTGTAGGTGATTTTTTGAGAATTAAACTTTACAAAAATTACTTTTATTTTACATTTAATATTTTCTAAATATTTATATTTTAAAATGTGGTTAGAAATTCTGTAAAATGTTACTATATTATTCTACATTAAAAATAAATATATACAATAAATAATGTGTTTATAAATATTTTAACAAATGTTTTGAAAAGTTTAATAAACTTTTCCAATTGTTCCTACATTTTCCCATGCAGAGACCTTCATCCCAACAGCGGAGGCCTCCGGCAAGTCTGTGTAATATCAAATATGGTTGTAAAGTCACCCCTAATATTAGCTTTACAGTTATATTTGATATTATTGCTGACTTCACCCCCTATTTCAAGGTGTTAGGACATGTCTACACTTTTGATTAACTTTACATTCGTAATTGGTGAATAGGCAAAATAGTAAAGTTGCTCAAAAGTGTAAGAGTAAATATTGCTTACACATGCAGATGTAATTGCATGTAAGTTTACATTTGTGAATTGGCTCTAATGTGTTTGGGACATTACCCATGGACAATGTTATCGTATGACAAGGCTTTCACAACTTAGTTATGTATAATATACTAACAAATTAAGGGGCATATTCACAAGCCCCTATTGCCACCACAACGTCACTTTCAGTGACGTTGTGATGGCGATACGGGCCTCGCCTTATTCACGAGGCAGTGTTAAGCCACTTAACATGGCTTAACGCTGCCTTGTGAATAAGGCACCCTTTCATGCTGTATTTAGCGTGAAAGGGGCGTGCAGTGGGTGTTGCGGTGGGTGTTCGACCACAACAGCCATTGAAATTTGATGCTGCCCCCTATTCACAAGGGCAGCTTAAATAGGGGGCAGCCCCAAAGATAAGACCAGAAAAATCCTTGTCTTAAACAGGCGAAACGAAGAGAAATGCTTTAATTCGCCTCGTTTTTGCTTTTTCCATGTGTGCTGCCTTGTGCAGCACGCATGGAAAAGCAAATTGCTATGGTTTGTGTATGTACAGGAAGGTGTGCCTTCCTGAACATAAACAAATCTTTTTTCAAAATGCCATTCTGTCACTTTCATGTGTGCTGCATAAGGCAGCACACATGGCAGCACACATGAAAGCGAGAGAATTGCATTTAGGATTGTTTACGTGCAGGAAGGGACACCTTCCTACACATAAAAAATACTCCCCTGCACACAGACACCCTTGCACTCTGGTGCAAGGGTGCCTGTGTGGGCGCTAAGTTGTTAAACTTAGCGCCATTACAGGGGGAAACGCAAGGATGCACCATATCCTTGTGAATATGGTGCAGCCTTGCGTTTCCGAAGTGGCGGAGAGAGGCGTTAAGCCAAGAAGGCTCACACCTCTCTCCGCCACTTCCTTGTGAATACCCCTGAATCTCAAGTGAAACTGCGAAGAAGCCCAGTGCTAGCCCTGCAGGACGTGGCATTGGAACCAAAATGCTGTGGGCCGCGACATCTGAGACGTTTAGGGTAGAAATGAAGCGCTGTGTCCCACATACACAAATGTAATAGTACGCTGAAAAGCCTGAAGGATACGTGTCCTGAAAAGCACAAAGGCTGCATAAGCACTTTAAAGCTTTCAGAGTGGTTGCCATGAATAAAAGAGTACCGGTCAACAATGTGTTCATATTACAAGATACCCACGTGATCAATGAGCATGTCACTTTCATTATGGAAGGCACCCATGCTGGGCTCACTCCCAAAGTGCAAATGTGTTCATGATTGCTCTGTAAAGTGCAGTAGGTTAGTAGCGTGTGACCCCGTTATTTGTGATGAACCACTGTACTCTTAATGGCAACTGAATATTGCACCTTATCTGGCTTCGATAAGAGTGAAAATATCTCACTATGCAGAGAAAATTATTTATCCATGCGGAAAAATAACTTGAGGAGGTAAACTGCTTTAACCTGGCAACCTTTGGAAAGGGCAACAATCGAGAAATGGTAAGAAGAAAGAGGCATGAGAGACATTTATTGGCAATACACATTGATTATTTTTTTTTTAAAGAAAATTGTTTATTTCTTTTGCTAATGCATACAATTGCCTTTAAGGTCTGTTAAGACTCAACACACTTTATGCTACAACAAGGATTTAAGCTCCAGTGAAAAATAAGCATTGACAAGTCAAATAGGTCTGCCCTTAACAAGTGTAAAAATGTTTGTCATTTTTTTGCAAACATATGCAATAGGGAAAAATGTCAAGAATGTTACATTGATCAGTGGCCTGGTAGACCACGCACATCAGCACTGGCACTTCTATATTTGTATGTATGTCTTTCATTATGAATTTATTTGGAAAACTTTAGCTAGTTAGCTAGCTAAAGCTGTCTCTAGACCGGGCCTAATAGAGACAGACTGAACACATAAGAAATAGGAAAGCTTCCAAACAACTTGCTATTGATTTTCGGTGAGTCACAAAAATATGTTCTGGGAATGTT
Source organism: Triturus cristatus (assembly GCF_964204655.1). NCBI lineage: Eukaryota > Metazoa > Chordata > Amphibia > Caudata > Salamandridae > Triturus > Triturus cristatus. The sequence continues at coordinate 486,597,932 of NC_140593.1, read as the reverse complement.
CGTTTTATATGAACCCAGGCTACATTTATAATGTACTGGAGCCGTCATACCAGAGTTATTATATTTAAACATTGGCAATTTAAGTGTCTGGGATCACCCGAGGGCACCGCATAGGTCAAATGAAACACAAATTAAAAACAATATGCACTGGTTTGTCAAACGCCAGCATTAACCGCACGGAACAGCTATTGCAGCGCAGCGGGGGACATTGTACAGTGTTTGATCATCCCCTCCCCCGTGCCTGCGAGGGAGTGACCTTCTCCTATTAAATCAGGACTCATTAGTGCTGCCGTGAGGTAGAACTGGCCAATAGCCAAACTCGCTGCGGATAGAGCGCAATGTGTTCACTAGTATAACAGATCAATATCCAAATAAAGCCTGTGAGTGTTGCATGATGGGATCGCCATGCGCAGCTGGTTAGATTTCTGCTACTCCGAGTCGGTGAACCGTCAGGGAGCAGGATTTATGGACTTAAATAACCTGTGCAGTTATCCTAGTACAGCACTACTGGCTCCCACAGGATAGGGGGAGTTGTCTTACAGCTCATGGTACCTGCAGTGTAACTTCCCACCCATCACTAGCCCCGAATAGGAAGCTCTCAGTTTTCAAGACAGTGGGGTCTTCTACCAAACTGCGGCTTTTCTTGCATCGCAGTGGTGAATATACAGACAGCCTTTGTGAAAATCCTTAGGACAGTTTGCACGCGGATTTTTTCACAGCATCTGACAGGTTCTATGGCATCTTTGATGATCCTGGAGGCTGCTGAGAATAGTGAGAAATCAGCAGCAAACCCTTACCATCACCTCACCTAATGATAAGATAGACAGACTGGAACATTTCTCAGCCTAGCAGCCAGGTGATGGTAAACAATGATTTTATGTAGTGGCAGCGGAAATAACTTTGGTTCAGTAAACATGTTCTTGTGACCCTCAATTATCACGTTCAGCACTGCAGTGCAAAGATTATATTCAAAATGGCTGCCTACCACTGCACCTATGTGGTATTACAATCAACGAACGGAACAAAACAATTGGGCCCATATTAGCAGAACCTTACCAACACTTCAGCTATAGATGGGCGAGGCAGGCAAGGCCTTCTCAAAATTTCTGCCAGGTGGTGGGAAAAAAATTTTATGAAGTGGCAGTGCAAATAAAAGTGATCCAACAAAACATGGCATTATAACCCTCCATTTTCACGCTCAGCACTGCAGGGCAAATATCAAATTCAAAATGGCTGCTTACTGCATCAAGGAAGGCTTATTAGAAATACGAGTTTATCCCACTGCAAGGATCTAGCCCTTGTGATCTGGTTTAGGTAAGTCGCTGCTGGAGGGGCATCATGACACATTCAAGACTGTGCCTTTCAAGAGCTACAGCCCCTGGTCACACTCTGCAATGGCAAGGAACAGCATATTAGAGTGGACACCATATATACTATATTCTGTTTTTATGAAAAGCATTGCTGTTCAGATTGAAGGTATTACTGTACCTGTCACAGAGTGTTCACTGCTCGGAATCTCTTGGCATTTAAAGCAGTAATGCAATTAAGTTGTACTGAAAAACAGGGGGAGCCCACGCAGAGCAGAGAAATCAGGACCCAAAGTTCCACTTGACAACATTTATAAACCCTACCAGCAAATGTGCCTTTCATTGTGTGATGCATTTCTACCATTGTGTTTCTTTTCCTCTAGTTGCTCCCTATGTTCTGTTTCCACCAAGGCTTAACAAACCGTTAGATTATATTAGTAGAGCTGAAACGATCAATATTAATGTGTGTGCACACAGATTGACCAACTTTTGATAAATGGGAGAGAATAAGCCTTTTTAGGGACTAAGTTTTTTCAATTTTCTTCGCCATTTCAAACTGTGATACATTTTTAAACCGGGTAGGTATTGTAGTTTGGATGCCTCTCGGTTTGAAAATAAAGCTAGACAAAAAAACATACTCGCAGTTACTTTGATAACACTTGCCTCTAGTATTAGACCACAAAAAAGAGCGGTATTTTGAGTATGTTCGTGTGGTGTGCATGTATTTTGACAATATGTGTGATGAGAGTGACTGTACCTAAAAAAGAAGGCGTATCACGGGACAATAAGCAGAAAATAACTAAGGAAAGATTCTGTTTTATGTATGACACGGAGGACCAGATTTTCTGGGATTTTGCATCAGGGTTTCATCACTTTTGTGGCAAAACCTATTTTGGAATCTACTAATCCACTCAAATTAAATTTGCGTGGATTTGCGTGATTTAGTAAATACAAAGTAATGCAAAGCACAGCATAGTGGTGCCTTGTGTTATTTTGCGCTGGTTAGGCATTACGTTGGTAGAGGATGGGCGTTCCCATGCATCCACCCAGACTTAAAAAGGCTTGTAAACCTGTGTTTGCATCAATATGGCAAGCCTACCCAACAGAGGCATAACCCGGAGAAATATCCTCCCTTCTCCTCGTTGCTTCCTCTTTCCATATGGGCAAACAAATATCAATATATAGAATATAACTCTAAAGATTGTTTTTGTGCAGAAAGGCATTCCTTCCTGCACAAAAATAAACCTGCTTGTAACACAGGCTCCTTTGTGCCATGGCGCAAGGGTGCCAGAACTGGTGCTAGGCAGCCACAATTGCGCCAGCTCTAGTACAGATCTGAACTGTGAAATACCTTTCTAAGTATGGCACAGTTTAGCTCTCTCCTTTTCATGCAATGCAGCGCAGCTACGTCCCTTGCTGTGTTAGGTTACATACATTTTTTGTAAATATGCCCTAGCTTTGGAAGCAGGAAATCTAGGCCCTCATTCTCCCGTCCCTTATTGCCCGTTTGTAATTGTGTGCAAATATACAGCTGTGCATTTTCCTATCTTGAAATGAAGAGTTGATACAAGTTAGATGTTCTCTCATAGTACATGTTTTGGATTTGGCGTAAGGATTTCTCAAGCTCACTCCCATATGTCTATTACTGAAAGCTGGGTGCTGCCTGAAGTGGTGAGGCTTTGGCATCCATCCCCTTAATGGTATTCCATGATACTAGAACCATTCAGTGCTGAGTTATGTTGTATGGAATTAGCTGATGTTTCTGATGGTCACATAGTCACCTGATTTCTTCCAACTACATCTTCAGCTATTGTTACCAATACTTTAAAGTATGCATAGTGTGGGTTTTGGCTCCACCAGAGAAGTACTTCTCTTTCGCCTTATGCTATTGGCTGTTTAGTGTATCATTCAACTCTTACTGTGTGACTGCATTGTAATACATTAGGGACAATTTTACATGTCACACTACATCACACATTAAATTCTGTATCTTATAGAAAATTGTAAGTAAAAAGTAATCACTGTTTTGATTTTTTTCCTGGAGCTTGTTTTTAAAAATATTTGTTCAGGACTCAAAATGCAAGTCAGAGTTATAGGCTTTGCCAGTGCTTGTTTAATTTAGCATCATGCTAATATGAAATCAAATATCAAGAAAGCTTTCTTTGGAATTATTCCTAAACTAAATTTTACAATAATATTGATGATTATGAATACCTCTCCTACACCTGTCTGTACATCTAACCATACACTTATATGGTCCAAATGTAGTTTGTGCAGTAAATTTTGAAATGTTCACTACATCCAACACCTCAGTTTTACAAGGGGTGCACGGAAGGGGAAGCCTTCACCTGGTCAAACCGCAGTATTCCAGGAAAACTCTGGCAATGATTTTCCTGGCTCGTTAGCTTTGTGAAATTCACTATTAAATCTTAGTTGTATACAGGATCGGATTGGGGAAAAAAAATAGGCCCGGGCCCCAAAACAAAATGGGTTCCCATTAGCAAAGCAGACAGTTAAGAATGAGGCCCACATTTGGAAACCAGGCCACTTTTGAACTTGTAAAGACGCGCTGTATAGGTAATTTACAAGGTATGGGAGACTGCATGCATTTCTGTTTGCTGCAGGCAATCTTTCTGGCAAGATCAGGGAAATCAACAGTAAAACTGGCCCACCTGGCCATGAAACAGGCCCACAAACTGCTGGAAAACCAAACCATATACTGTCTCATCAGGCCAGCCCATTGGGCACTGCCAGATTGCCCTACAGTCCAGTCCGACCCTGCTTCTATCTAGGATTGCAGGTATGGTTGACATTTTTAAGAATGAGACCCAAAAAATCAAGGCCTGCTTATTACTGTGACAGCATTAATGCCTCTAACACAGAATCCTCTGGTCCAAATTACACTTATGTCACTTCTGCATTTAGGAAGATTACACAAATACTTCTATATTGTTGTAATGAAAGTAACATCCTTGTATGTAGATAATCCAGTAGGCAGTAGAGTAGGTTATGAGAAAGGTTTATCAAGACACAGTTACAGTTAGTTCCCAGTAACTGGTAAGATGGAAAGTACGCCCCACCAGGAGCAGCCTCCCTGCTGCTCAGCCCTCACTCCCTCCCTCCCTCCCTCCCTCCCTCACTCACTCACTCACTCACTCACTCACTCACTCACTCACTCACTCACTCACTCACTCCAACAGGCACACACCAACATTCCATGAATTCACACTCACCCTGGCTGAGCAGCAAGGAACAAAGCACTAGGTAAGAATGTAGTGCAGCAACAAAAGCCACAAAATTCAAGGCCCTGCATTGTGTGCTTCATACAGCAAACATCAGCACAGTGGCATAGCTAGACCATTTGCCGCCCGTGGCGGTCCCTGGAGCGGCCGCCCCCCAGCAGCCGTATGTAACAGCGGGGGAGGGGTGCTGGTGATTCCTGCGTGCGTTTGGTGCCCCACGACGGCCGCCCCTTCCTTGCTAAGCCACAGCCAATCTTACACAATCTTGCCTCATGAAAGTACAATGGAGAAAACATACTTGAAATATCTAAAGGACAGGGCTTGGTGGATTGTGTAGTCCAGTTTGCCTCATAAGCTGCCCTTGTGGATCCATTAAGTGGCGACCCAGTCAGAAGATGGTCATCAAGGATGGATGCAATACTGGGTCTTACCTACCAAATCACACAAGTCAATCACCCCGACCCATACCTACCTTTTTTTATCAAAACTCTATGACATTTAAAAATCATTGCCTTTGGCATCCACGCATTTGTATCACTGGGTTTGTTTTGTCCTTGGTCAATTATTTTAACACCAGCAGGTTTCTGGCAAAACGGGATAAATCTCACCGGAGCGGAGAGGCTCACAGGGGAAATGTGTTCGTGTAGAATATTTAACAGCAATCACTACGAACGATCACTTAGATTCATTACACGAATGTAAAAAAGAAACCGTGCCCAAAACACATCAATCACCCTCGGGAAAAGGCATGTCAAAGTATGTTAATAGTCTTTTTTTGTGACTTTATTCGCAGCTGCCACTGTGGCAAATATCACACGCCACATATGTAATTTTGTCGTGTCAAAGTTTGGGATAAGTCAATGATCATTCATTTAAATAAGAAGAACATAAAAGTGGAAAATTACTGAAACAGTTCCAGCGTGTATTTAAAACCACAGTCATTTAATTCTGCTCATTGTTTGAGTTTGATCAGTTCTTTACAAGATCATTTTATTAAAGGGGAAACATAAAAAGATATAGAAATACCTCTTTTGTAATTTTTCATTTGTAAGCGTTGTTACAACCTTAACCAATATCTTTGAAATAAAAAGATGATATGTAGCTACTTAAATGTATTAAATTTAAAAAAGCACAAAGTTAAGGAAAGATCACCATAGGACCCTAGAAAAATTTCTTATTTTTAGGTCAAAAAATAATTCCAGAACAGTATGCCACTCATTTTGTTCTACTAAATGACATCACGCAAATGGTCAGCAATGCTTCCATTTTTAAAGAACCCAGGGTCAGACACAGGACGATTTTAAACCACTATGCACAAGACCACACTTTATAGTCAAGTTGTTAAAACTGAATGAGAACACATGTACCATACCCGTGCTGGAAACAACTTCCCGATTACAAGTATAGTGGTGTTAGTTATACTACACAGTGGCGGTGCGTCCATGAGGGCGCTGGGGCGTTGACCCACAAGCCGCCCAAGCCTGCAGCTCCCTCGGCGGCTCTGACTGAAGTAAACTGACAACGGATGTCAGTCACCATGATGCCGGACCGCCCACCCCCTTCAGAGTCTGAAGGGGGTGGGCGGTCCGGCGTCATGCTGACTCATCTGACTGACATGCATTGTCAGGCCAGGGGGTGGCGCGGCGCGCACAGCAGGCAGCAGCACAAGTGTGCATGCTGGGTTTAGGTTGGAGAAGTTTTACGACCAGCCCAGTCATGCGCACTAGTGTTGAGTCTGACTGGCGGCTGCACATAAGGAGAGCGAGGGTTGATCAACGCCGCAACCCTCGGTCTCCTAATGGGCAGGCGGGGGGGGAATATCCCTGCTAAGGCAATTTTGGCGCTGCTGGAGCAGCGTCAGTATTGGCTGAGAAGGTTTGCCACTCCAGTGACGCAGCTGTTCCTGTAAAAGACGTAACGTTGAAGGCGCCAACGCGGGAGCCCAGCCCAGGAGCAGTCAGAGGCGGCGCAGACCCAGTCAGGTACGTTTTCTTCATTTTTTTATTTTATTTTAATCTCCCCCGGCCTCCACCACCTTGCGTATTGCGAGCGCGAGCCGCAACTGTTCAGGATACAGCCATGCGGAGAGGATGTGGCTTGAGGGCTAGAGCGATCGACCCTGACGGATGGGGAACCAGGGTTCGAGTCTCGGTGAGAGGCTCGACAACAACCTGTGATTCTGGGCAAATCAGTACGGAGAGATTGAAGTGATTTGAAATTAATGTGTTTGTAATGAAACGCAGCTGGGGCTCTTGTAAAGCGTGTGTCGTTGCTTCGGATTGAGTTTGCGCATCATGAAAAAGAATGTGGTTAGTTTATTTCTGTTCTTGGTTTGCTTGTCTGTCGAAAGACTCTTACTGCGCATTAGGCCAATTGCCACTGCCACAGCATTGCACTGATTGCAGAGAGTCAGTCGGGGAGTGAAAGGCCCAGAGCCAGTGAGGCGTGTAGGAACAGCTGGACGGCAGTGCTCCTGCTGAACGGCCCTGCTGCATGAACCCAGCCTGCCTCAGATCACAGGCAGTGTCAGCGCTGCAGCGTGCACGCCACACACGAGGGGGAAGCGAGGTGGGGGAGTCAGAGAGGGGGTTTGTTTATGAACTCATAATCTCTCACTCTAGGATGTCCAGGCCTGGCCTCAGGTCAGAGGCACTCAGGGACAGAATGTTCCAGCCAGGCCACCGTCACGCTAATATTATGTGTTTAAACTATGTCTGGCCTGCGGTGTTTTTTACTTTACAATCCTTAACATGTTGATTGCGGAGCACATGTGGGTCAGGCAATCCGTGCCATTAACCAGTCCAATCAGTGGTCCTTATATGGCAACACAATACCACCCATGGCTAGAAAAGAAACGGAAAGAATGTCTAGAAACCACTCTAATGTACCTGATACACTCGAGGTTAAGCCAACCTAAAATATACCATGAGCTGGCATGTCACTGACTGAGTTTCTGCTGCCTCACTTCATTTATGTGCGTTGGGGGTTGAGCAGAACAATGCATTTGACTCTCACTCTCTAGTTGCATTTTTCACAGTCATTTAGCACGATATGGTAACAATGCTATTAACCCGTTCCGTGCTCATGACGGAACCACGCCGTCATGAGTCACGGGCGAGCTGTGCTCATGACGGAGTGGTTCCGTCATGCTGCGGCCGTTGGCGGCCGCTCCGCCCACGCGGCGCTAATTCCCCGCCTGTGCGGGCGATTAGCGCAGTGGGCGGAGTCGTGACGGAACCACTCCGTCATGAGCACAGCTCGCCCGTGACTCATGACGGCGTGGTTCTGTCATGAGCACAGCGACGCCGCACTGCCCCCAAACCCCCCCCAGCGCCGCGGCGGAATTCGTGCCGCGGCGAAGGGGTTAAATGCCCTGAGCCCAGTGTTTATGGCCTGACACGTGTCTGGTGGTTTGGGAAAAGCACACTTTTTAGCTCCTCCCAAATGCACACATAACATTCAAGGACTTTGTCAGGGGAATTAACTTTTTGTCCCATATGGCAAATCACAATAACTTGCATTTCCTCTGTAGAGTTCATTTTATATCAATAAAGAAATCCGAGGTACCCAGTATTGTTATCTCAAGGTTTGTTATGAAGTTCTGTGGTTATATTGAATAGGCAGCTACCTATGTATAACATCTCTTTATCAATGTCATAATACACTTTAATTATTGCTTTATTAACTTTCCTGTTTTCTCAAAGATGCATGAAAATGCACAATTTGCCCAGTATTTTTTCAACATTTTCTCGGGGGGAGAAGTGACAGTCAGGCTTCCGTGCACTCACCCCAAACCTTTACGCCTCACTATTTTTACATGTCACCAGCTGCCACCGATACTACAAAATAGTAGTGTGATGTATTCTAACATACAACACCAGGAACCCAAGGCAACATAGAAGAACAAGCATGGTGCCACTTTTTAGTTCCTGAACTCCTGTTTTATCAATGAACATCTTTATTTTCTATGGTTGAAATTCTATAGTCGATGCTATAGATAGATACATGTGCCTCAAGATTTCCACGCCAGCTGCATGATAGCTGATAGGCACATCTGAAGAACATTGTACATCAGTATGCATCCGGTGTGACTGGTCAGCAGAGCGAGGATATTGTCACAATTAAATCTGCTGCATGAATCTGATCTATTTTTAAGACATTTTGCTTTGCAATAAAAAAAAAAACCAGATCAGCCAATTAAACATTCTTGTCGAAACTTTCTTTAAGTTCTAATTGTAAAGGATGCGATTAATGTGTGAATCTTGCCATCTGAGTGTTCATTGAAGGCGTTTAAGAAAGCTACTTATGGTGCGTACAACAGTGGGGCTTTTCTGTGACTGAACACGTATCCTAGTGACGCTTCCAAAACAAGATTGTTGAAATGATTTCAGTTATTTTTTCTGTAGCTTTCTTGGTCTCCTGAATTTACTGTGACTTATCAATAATTGACTGTTAGGCCTGACACCCTTCAGGTTGTTCAGGTAGTGTTCCCCTAAACCTTTTTGCTTTTTCCTCCTGGATTTTGCGGGTTCTCTTCTACTTGCCTTAGGGCTTGGGGCACTTTCCCATTGTAAATGCAGCGTAAAGTCTGCACGTCCTTCCTACACACGTTAGGAAGTGGTGCTTACTTGATGTTAGTAAAACAGGTCACCAGCCTGCCATTGGAGGCCGGTGTGCGCGCTGGCACCTATGATGTACATAAACATGTTTCCAGCCTGCATTTGCAGGCCAGTCTGTGCACTTGCACCAATGATGCGCTTAAACATTTGTCCAGCCTGCCATTGCCGACCAGTGTGCACACTTGCACCTATGTGGCCATCCTGCCATTGCAGGCCAGTCTGCGCACTTGCACCAATGAGGTGGTCAAACGTGTGCTCAGCCTCCCATTGTAGGTCAGTGTGTGTACTTGCACCTTTGGTGTTTCTAAACAGGTGTCCAGCCTGCCATTGCAGGTCTGTATGTGCACAATTGCGCATCTGCTCAGGCGAGCCTCTCTAAATCACTAACCATCCTAAGAGGACCTTTCACTACCAATAGAGCACCCCGAGGATACGTCTTAAGGGGTGAAGTGAGGGGTAGGTGAAAGGCCTGGCAAGTACACGTGTGTTTCCTGCCCAGATGATAAGGAATACCCATGTGTGTTTTCACTACCTATGAGGTTTGCTCTTCCCATATACTAACATGGGGAAATCGTTGAAATTACTTCAGGCTGCAATAGTGGATTGCAGTGGAGCAGCCTCATTGTGTTTTTATCATGGGATTCACAATGACAAATCCTTTCTTGTGGTAAAGGTGGTTTTGTCATTACTCGCTTAGAAATTACTCTCTTAGAAATTGAGCATTTTTCTGCTCTAAAACTATGTGTGTGCCTCGTAGCTTGACTCCAGCCCACACTGGAAGCTGGGGGAGCACATCTGGGCATTCTCCAGCGACAGCTATCAAACATTGGGAATGCAACTGTAAGGACCAACCTCTGCCAATTGAGGGCCTGGCTGGATAGACTGGAGGAAGAGTTTTTGAAACTTGGCCTCTGGGATCCAGATCATGGCCCCACTAAAGATTAAGATCTGTATTCCACGGCTCCATGGCAGACAGGACTGAAATTTAGGGTAGACATCTGTGGTTCAAAGGGAAATCCTCTGAACCACCCCAACTTCAATGGCACTCTACAGTATAACTACTGGTACCATACTTCAGCAGGGCAGAGATACACTTGTGAGGACTTAGGACCGGAGAACTTGGGACTGCGTGGTGCACACTGCCAGAGAAATTTGGTGTGCATTAGGAGGATTACTGCAATTGAAAGGGATTGTGAATCCTTCCTGAATGGTGGCTGGCTTGAGCTGACCACCTGCTGCTGTGTGGCACCCTGATGTGTGCTCTCCAAAGGCTTGTTGGCTTGTCCCCTGTTGTTTTGGGGGTCTAAGGAACATCAAAGATCTTCTACGAGGGACTTATTTGATCTACTTGTGACACCCTCTTAAGTGCCCACAAAGTCTGCTGGATCTCAACTGGAAGCGCGACATGAGTGTGGAACTAAGAATTGTGCCTGGAGACTGGATTGCCTGGTGCGCAGGCCCAGAAATCTTCCCCACATCTAAGGCATGTGGCTCCTGTATCGTGGGGACCTCGACATGCATAAGTATCTTGTTTGTGGTGAACGGATTCACTGGTTGTGGAATCCAGCGTGGCCCACTTTGTCGATCGTGCTGCTCTCTCATGAGACACACTGACTGCATGCTCATTGTGTGCAGTATCTGATTCACATGTTGTGACCCTCAGAGTTGGGGGTGTAGCCGTAGTAGTGCCTTATTCTACCTTGTGAGGCATTGCTGAACTTGCGCCTGTGTGTGTGAATTTGCAGCTCTTTGTTGTGTGTGACCGAAATTGTCTGGTATGACCCATATTAACGTGCACCGGACGTTGTGCCTCATTTCCAGAGACTTACAGAATTTGCAACCGTTTGTTGTGTGTGACAGAATGGATTTGTACGATCCCTATCTATGCACACCAGATGTTGTGCCCGGATTGCCTGGGTGCGAGTTTGATTGACATGTGTCCTTCTTCCGAGCGGCTTCCCTACTTCATTCTCCATTCATCGATTGTTCCCTTTCAGGCCCTCAGCATGGCAGACCAACTGCCCACACCTCACCCAGCCCCTGACGACATGCTGTTGCCAGGTAGTATTGCCTGGCTCTAGCTTGGGTAGTGAGAGTAGCTGACTGGGTTGAAGGAACACTTCGGAGGGCGATCGGAAGCAGGTCAAGAGACTAAGTGACCCCCCCAGTGCTTCGCAGATCCGGGCTAGAGCCAGAAGGCCCTTGTAGAACCCTGTTGAGTGACCGTCAATTGCCCTCAGCCTGCTTCTGCTCGGCATCCTGTGGGTGAACTTCCTGAGTGGCTGCCAAGCCCCCATATGACGACTGCCTCCTAATTACTCCTGCTACCTACCACATCTGCTTCACTGAGACCCTGACTAAGTGTGACTTCAGTCGCAAACGGTCTAGTATCTGGGGATAGGACTGATTATCTTTCATCTGTGGGCATAGGACAGTCGGGGTGAGCTGGAGGGTGGAAGGAGGCTTAGGCCTCAGGGTTGGCAGTGTGTTATCTATTGACCTGCTGGGTATCAGTTACATCGCGTTACAGTGCTGAGTGCGTATGTGTGCAAGCAGGTTCCGTACGGACCTGCCTGATATCTGTTGCACTGCGTATCGGTGCGGATTGAGTACGTGTGTGGAAGTGACAGTCTGCGGACCACCTGTTTTCACGACACTGGCCGACGGTGTTGCCTTACATGTTAATTTCTTGCCAGAGGAACACTACGGTTGGCATTGGTTTTACCCTCGCGGCCTCAGCCAGCGGTGCTGCTAAAATGTGTTATAATTCCTTGTATGTACATACTTCTGATATCGTGACTCGGGTGCACCCTATAACTGTGTGTTATTGAATTATAAGAATTGCTGGGGTGGTCCTGGGGTTGACAACATGTTGCACCGCATAAGGGTGCTGGGTGGTGGGTTAGAAAAGCATCTGTCCCAAGTGTGCATATTACCGATGTAATTTCAACACTGTTTGGCCTAGTTCTGCTAGTAATATTTCCAGTGTGATTTATGCCCCAAAATAAATGATGTTCATGTTGTGTTGATTATTGTGTGTGTTGAATACAAATGTTATTTACATACATCTTTTTTGTGATGCTCAGTGTATTTATCGTGAGTGAGTGCTATGCCAGTGCTTTATACATTGCCTCCATGATAAGCATGACTGCTCCGTGCCCAGCTACCCAGGGGTGAGCGCAGGTTATACAGTGTGTGTAATCAGCCGCTCCTGATGGGAGTAATAGGTTCTGCCTGGCTGGGGCACCGCATCAGCCAACAAAAAATACCAGCGCCAACATGGACCAACTGTAATATTTGTGCCAAGCATTTGTACATGTGCAATCTAATTTGTTCAACCATTCCTCTTTAATAGGCAACCAAATATAAATCACAGCTATTCACTACAGCAATCTGATGCACCTTGGGCAATATTTTTTCCGTGTGGAGGCAGCAACATGCACCGGTGGACTGATCCAAGGTTGCACAAATCACGCAAAGAATATCCCTTGCCATTTATCTTGAACCTTGCAAACACTTTAGTCACCTTCAGAAGGTGGGCAAGTAATCACCTCATCACTTCCAATTAGCATACTCCAGAAATCGTATGCAATTTAGTAAGTGGCATGCTGGCCACTGATTTGTATAACGCTAAAGAGAAAGCATTATGAGTGCCTATCAAACACTCCATTCCCTGTCGCGAATTTCTCTATGCGCTTGACATCTGTAAGCATTAGCAGTGACCTGGGATTGTGGCATCAGCTGTCCACCACAGCAAATACTTTGTAGAAGGAGGATTATGAGATGCTAACTGGTCATGTGCATGTTTTATTGCGGATGTGAAGCAATTTGTTGTGTTGCAGCTTTTGCCACATTTAGGTCTCAATGATTCTAAAAGGTGCAAATAGTCCACAGCTTTGTTTCTTCCTCTGAAAGTGAATTGTCAATAAGATATTCTGCTGGAATGGTCGTTAATATAAATGTAACTGTACCATATTACAGAAATTAACAAAGTGTTTTATTAAGTGTGTGTGGGAATGCAGACGGTACTCGCAATCATATCCAGATATATTATCTGAAAAAGTGTCAATTGTAGGGGTGGGCAAAATTGCAAACAAGTTTCTACAAGAAAGATGGGTAATTCTTTTGGGAATTACATGCATTAACCACATTTCGATCATCTGCATAAAATTGGACTCGAGATAAGCCATCTTGTACAAACGATACACAGGATAATAGCTCGATGTATTGTCTATACATTTTTTAAAGGTCCATGGAGAACGATATAAGTGCAGCCCCATGCACCTGTTGCACGCGTCCAGTTTCATTTTTCTCACAAGATATTGTCTGCTTCAATCAAGTCTCTCCCAAGCAAAACTTATGAACAATGAGCAAAATCCAGTACTTTTTCACAAAATTATTTGAATTCCTTCTCACTGTATTTTTTTTTTACACAAGCATGCACTTCAGGTATAAAAAATGTATTGCGAAATACTAGCAGGAGACTAGATCAAAGAAACAAATGTCTCTTGGCTAACCCTGAGCGGACAACTACGCTACGCTTGCGAAGTTTGCGTAGTTTGTGCTACTTCGCTCTACGCGAATTGCACATAGCACAGTGCAAAATCACGTAGCGTAGCGTAGTTGGCATTTTTTGCTCACTCGCGGTCCTCAACGTCAAGTTGGCGACCGCGAGCGAGCAAAATGACATCCCGGCGAGACTTTTTCCTCGTTTGCGATCAGCAACATCAAGTTGCCAATCGCGAGCGTGGAAAATAAACCTCCCGGCGAGATTCTCAACGCGGGGAGGTCAGGTTTCTCATTGCGAGTGGTCGATGTATGCTCGTGACCGCTCGCGATGAGAAACTACCAGTCCTCATTGAGAAAGCTGCCGCTCGAGTAAAAATCTACTCGAGCGGCAGAAAACGACCGCTTGCACTGTGCAAGATGCCGATTGCAATGATTGCACAGTGCGGACAAGCATCCGGCACTGTGCAATCATCGCGAACAGCGTACTACGCAGTTTGCGTAGTGCTACGCGTATCTCGCATAGTGCGAAGTGCACTTTGCGTAGCTACGCGTAGCGCTACTACGCGAACTAAGCCCAGGGTTACTCTTGGCAAGATATTTTTGGCCTCAGTGAGCTTCTCACATGCAAAAATTACATGAAATTGCGTAGTGCAAAATTTTAAGTCATTTTACCTAGCGCGTAACATGGTTATTATGCAAAGTACACCAGCATAGTTAAAATTTCTCCCATGCCTAAAAATTATGCAACCAGCTTACTCATAAGAGAAACAGAAGTCACATTTAATATGAGAAGTCATATCCGCGTTGTGGGAATACCAATGTCTAAAAATACCTCATGACTTTCCTGGAGGTATGAATGAAAAGGTGCCTCTACTACAGGCTTCCAGGTGTACAGCTGCACGTTTCTGAATTGGAAAAAATATTAAATTCGCACCTATTAGTAGGAGTAAGTGTATGAGTGCAGATCTACTACCATTTTGGTAAATCATGCACTTTGCCTTTGTGTCAGCTTACACTGGGCTGTTTTGAATGCCCAAACACAACATAACACAAATCAGCTCCAATTCAACGCAACATAATGAACTTTAACCTGAGTATCACAAATGAGCATAACATCTTAGTTATCTCTTCTTCTTTTTTAATGTGCATGCTTTACTTTGGTTTCCTGTCAGTGCAGTTACAGTGCAAAATAGTTCTTCAAGGAAATTCCTTCCTTTGGGAACATAGATGGATCCCCAACAAGTTAAGATGGCCACCGGTAGCCGCTTTGTATTTACGGGCTGTTGATTTTTCTTTTCCTGCACCCGCCGTGCGGCCTGCTCCCAATACTGTGCACACTTTTTTCTCCACTACTCGCCAGCCCCTGCCAACAATCTGTGTGCTCACCACCTACCAACACCGATGACTTGGATACCACTTTGCAGACACTTCCATATCCAGCGATAGTTCGAAGGTAATTTCTGTTCTTGAAGCGCTGTGCTCTACGCCCAATACGCTTCGCCAAAGTGTGAGTTCTGTCTGTCCGGGGTGACCGCTGTCTGTTCATCAATACATATAATAAGTAGCGACTAACGTTGTAGAAAGAAAGTACTTTATTACTCTCTGAATTGATTCAAATCCCAACCTTCTCAAGAGCCTGGTGAACAAGTCATTCTAGAACCCAGCATGCATAGCCCCACAAATGCTTTTTAACAACAAATGCGATCAGTGAAATACAAGCAAATACTACAAGATGGCTATATGGTCTGGGTGTTACATATAGACTATAGAGATGTTTTTTGTTGCTGCTTTACAGTTCGATATAATGCCTCTTCACACAGATCACTGTACATTAAAACTCATAAAAGACGAATGTTGGGCTTCATACTAAGTGACACAAGGCTGTTTTGTGCATAATTTGCCGTGGCTAGTTCTTTAAACAAGTGATACAGCCGCATTAAAATAGAATCGAGCTCATTAAGAACAAAAAAGATTGCTCCAATCAGGATCAGCTGCAATAATGGCTGTGCCTGGGGATAAGAAGGAATGCCTGCTTGTAATTTAAAACTTGCTAATGTCTTTCTTCTCTTTTGCTGTGTTTATTTTAGATAATGGCAATAAACTATCCCCATGAACAATATGGTCTCAAATAGGAGTTAGTAGTTCGGTGGATTCATGTTTTTTATCAGCTTAAATTCCATTTCTTTTCTTCAGAGTCAATTAGGCCGGCAAAATTGGCCTGTTAAATACGTGACGCTGACATCCGTGGAATGCACTTCCCTAATTTGATTGTCCACTAGGACCACTCACTCTTGCATCCTTCCCAGGTGGCTAAGTTGAGTATAAATAAAAAGCACAAGTGTTACACGTGTTATTGGCAGTGTGTATAAAGTGCAGAAGTACTATATAAAAAGCAAGTTTTCAAGGAAGTGTTAATCTACCCCCTCCCATGGTTCCCCTCTTTTTTTTATATATATAAAATTTAGGGTGGGCGTAAATGGTGTAATTCTCTCTAGCATAATTATGTGTAATTAGAGAAAAATTACTTGTAATTATGCGTAATTGTGTGAGAAGTGTAATCCAGCAATTTGCACTATTTTCTTAGTGCAAAATGCACCCTTACGTCCAAAATGGGCCTGAGGATGCATTTTGCGATGAGAATGTAGCACCAAATGCTAATGCTAGAGAACCCAAATAGCAGTAGCTAGAATCAGCTGTCTATCTCTTAGTTTCTCGTTCCTGTGCTCTTGTGGTACAATTTTTATACCGCATTACTCTCAATTACTCAAGCTGGCATAATCACTTAATTCCAGTAATTTTGCATCACAAGAGTAATGTAATTACTGAAACTACTCCGACATAATTAAACCTTCTCTCAGGCCTCTAGAAAATTCTAAAATAAAAGGTGAATTATTAGAAGCAGTCATCCGCAGAACTATATAGTAGTAGATGGTAATGAAAAAGTAAACAAAGTTGAATATTTAGTCCTGTTGGAGGTCTTTTGACACCATCAGCTGTCACGAGTCACAAATTCAAATGGAGTCCATGAAGTGTTCACCCAAAGTGATTTTCTTTATTCACGTAACATATATCGACAGTAGGAACAATTGGTGCAAGAAACAGCCAACACGTGTTTCGAGGAGTCATGCTCTTTCTCAAGGCTGCAATGTGAACATAAAAAAGACATCACAGACATATACTCTGAAAAGAACTTTGAAAGTAAGAGAGAGAGAGAGAGAGAGAGTGTGTGCCTGCGTGTGTGTGTAACTAAATATGGCACTTGTGTTGAGCATACACTTTGGTCACACACTGCTTGTTTACCAGGGAAAGAAAGAGACAAAGAGAGAGAGAGAGAGAGTACCTTTATTCGTGTGTGTGTGTGTGTTTGTGTGTGTCGAAATGTGGCACTTGTGTTGAGCATACACTTTGGTCACACACTGCTTCTTCACCAGGGAGAGAAAGAGACAGGGAGAAAGAGAGAGAGAGAGAGAGAGTGAGTGAGTGAGTGAGTGAGTGAGTGAGTGAGTGAGTGAGTGAGTGAGTGAGTGAGTGAGTGAGTGTGTGTGTGTGTGTGTGTGTGTGTGTGACGAAATGTGGCACTTGTGTTGAGCATACACTTTGGTCACACACTGCTTGTTCACCAGGGAGAGAAAGAGACAGGGAGAAAGAGAGAAGCAGGAAATCATAGAGTGAAAATGTATGATCTGGAGCTATAATAAAGAGACACCTTCTCCAACCATCACTCTCATGCCTACCTAGATCCATAATTACGAAGAAATGAACAACGGGAATTGTGTATGAGTCCCATTATGATCTGTTCTGAAACTCTCACCTTGACTTCCTCATTAATCCAATCATTCATATAGTTAGACTCTACAGCACAAGGTGATGTTCGTAGTATTAATAGCAACCGGTGCATGTGGGACTTCACCATGTAATCTGCATAATTCTGCGCACATCTAATTATTGGTGAAGTAGAGAATTCATTTTGCATCATTACAGCTTTCAGTTGTGCCAGTCATTTTGACCCACTTCGCCCTGGAAGCAGGTCTCGGCTCTCAAAAGATAGAACGGCTACACACGGAAACACGACGGGCCAAATTTATTAAGCGTTTGTACAGATGCAAACCTCCTGCTGTGCAAAAACACAGCAGAGAAAACAAAGCTTATTATTTCCGTGTGTGCCAACGCTGCCCTCATTGTGTCAGCACAAATGGGATGTCATCCTATTATCTCCTGTGGAGAGTAAGGTGTGCACAGTTTGGATTTTCTAGAAAACACTCTAGCATAAGACCAACAATATATTTTTTTAAGGTTTTTTTAATAGGACAGACCTGGCTACTAGGAAATCCATAATGCTTAATTTTTAGTGTGTCATTGCAGTCGAAGCATCTGTACAATAAGGTGATAGACATAGAAAAATATATTGGGACGGATGACGTTGGGGCATCGGCCATTGCAAAGTGCTCGTGGGGAACTGTCTTGCGCAGAATATGCCTTGCTGAGAGGCATTTTATCGAACCAGTCTCCTTCTGGTATTTCACACCATTTTTAGGTCTCGCCTGACCCAGCGCATTGCGCTGGTCTGGCGAGACTTATTGAGAGGGCTCCAAAAAGTGCTACCAGGCCAGCCTAGAGCTACAGTGCCAGTGCGCGGGCACGCGCGCCACACTTTACCGCGATTACTTTCACTTTTGCGGCCGCTTCGATGTTTGATCGTGATTGCGATCACTTTCAGCCAATACGTCTCGCTTTTGGGACCTTATAAGTATTTAGTTATGCAACTGTTGCATGGCCAAACACTTATAAGGTCCCAAAGGCGAGACCTATTGGCTATGCCAATGCTTGTTTTTGACCGAAGTATGCCCCCCCCCCCCCCCGTGAAAATGTGAGGCGAGATACTTGCACCACATTTTGTGCCATGTACACAATTTTGGGAAAAAAATTCATGACAAAAATTGCTAGTTCGTTAAAAGCCAGTTGAGACCAGGTTACCGAAATCAGGATTTGATGGGAAGAGGAATGTAAACTTGCAATTGATACAATTCATTGTGAAGATTAAATGTAAAGCACAAATCAAATTGTATTACACATATTTGGATTAGGCTGAGGCTAAGCGAGACCGTGAGTTTTCCAGGAACAAACAAAACTTGGTTAAGTGCCAAGATTGTAAATTAGGCCATCAGGTTCCAAGGGCTTCGACCTAGTCACTAGGACCCACACATATTAAAGCGTTCTCCCATAGGCACAGAATGGGTCAAACCTTTCATACATCTGGCCCTCAGGGCCGGCATTGGAACACAAACCAGCCCTGGCAACTACGTCAGAGAGGTTGGAGGGGAGGGCGGGGGGTGGGGTGGTGCTGGTGGCAAACACTGCTGCTACGCTTTTTATTACAGTGTGCTGATATCGCACCACTGCTGCAAAACCTGCCCGCCGTTACAAAAATGGCCCCCACCGATCCAAAATCGCCACCCGCCCTTTCGGCCCACTGGGAAAACGCCCGATGACCGCTACGGCCAGTCTGGCCCTGCAGCTCATATCTCCTCAAATACAAACCTTCAACTGCTTTCTTGGACCAGCTGCATAAAAAGCCGCCATTTTGATACAGTCTGTATTTCAGTACACAATAACTCAAACCTTATGTTTATACCTTGTCTTCAGCTATTGTAGTAATGAAGACATAGTTTCTATTTGTTCGGAATCTTAGTGGCTCTAACAAGGACGGTAACATTCTTGGATTATTCATGCACTGGCGGAAACTATTTATTCGACCCAGATATATAGTCATGCCGGGGACAAGGTGTTCTCTTTGTTAACACAATAGTGATCCGCACACAATAGTCTAATATCTGTATGTATTCTCGATGCACCAGGCTGAGCCCTGTTTTGGGCGGGGATCCTCATTATCGCTGTGATCATGGCCAATGTGCTTCCTGTTCAAGGAACAAGGCTCCTTTTGTCGCACAGTTATGAACGCATGGCACACTGAAATTGTCTTGTACAATTCACTGTTTTACTTTTCTTGAAAAAGAGTATTTGAAAGGCAAATGGATACTGCATTCTGAGCTAGCCATTTCCTATTGTTGATCTCCAAGCAGTTTCCTTCAGTCACCAGTGCACAATGTTTCTTCCGTGCTGCAAGTGGATCCATCCGGTCACTACTTATGGCAGCGCACTATTCAACAGGTTTATTTCTGCCAGGTAGCACTAGGTAAAAGATAACTTCCTTTGCACCCCAATGACTTATGCTCCTTTTCTTTACTCCATTCTGAGCTCCAAGTGCCCTCATTCTTCCCAAACTCACATCCTTTCATGTACTTGTATCTTTCATCCCTTCCGGCCACTTTTACCCCCACAGCTCCCATTATTGCGGATGCTTAGATCACTGAACCTTCTACCCTTCCAGGCACTGGTGTCCCTGGAACATAGTGACCCCCAACTGTTAATGACCCCATTGCCTTATCTATGCCAACTTTACCACTCGTCTCACTGTCTTTACATAACTTTATCTCCTTCATCCAATTCATCCACCCAGGCTAGACATCCTCCATGCCAACTTAGTTTCACTTACACAATGCTATGAACAACGCATATGCTAAGACTGTGTGCTCTCACTCTTCTCTGCAACCTATTGCCTGTCACTACCCCTTCCTCAATGAAGTGATTGGTTTCTCCTCCCTCTATTGCTCCTGCATTAAGGCTGCTCATTTTCAGTTTGCCATGATGCTTATTCCTGTATCCTCTAACCTCTCTGTTGCTAGTTTCTCGCCCTGCACCATGTATGTCCTCAACACGGTTGCTTAAATGCAGACCCGAAAAACAAGAGAGGGGCGGTAAAGGAGCCAGACATAGGACTCATCCTCCTACTCCTCGTATTCTAAACAAAGATAGCCCATCAGTCTTTCAGGACTTTCTTTCCACTTCAGTTGTTATTTTGAAAACAGAATGTTTTCTTTAAATAACCCTCACCGACCAAGGTTTCCCCTTGGTGGCATGCTTCTTCATTGGTTTCTTCCTATTCCGCTGCAGAACAGGGCGTACTGCGACCTACGGGTTACGTGGTAGCACTTTTTGGTGCTAACTATAAAATGCTTAAGTGCAGAGCCATCTTAGTGCGCAGAGTAGGTGGCAGGCTTGCATATTTCTTTGCAAAAGAACCCCTGTGTATGGTTCTGTGTGAGGGAAGCTTGCCTTGATACTGCATATTTTGTATCTGTTCTTTATGTGTGTGTGTGTGCATGCATATGTGTGTGGGTGTGTGTATATGTGTGGGTCTGAAAGTCTTTATCTGCATGTATGAAACTTGGCGGCATATCAGCAAGAGTCGGCGATAATTATCGCTAAGCGCACTTAGCGCTAGGATAATTATCGCCGGCTAACGCTGAATTTTATCGCTGAGATAGCGTGCTATCAGCAACGCTTATCTCAAAAGCGATAAAATTCCAGGCACAAGCTGCCAAATGTGCGATTATCGCTGGAAATCCAGCGATAATCGCACAACGTTTTGCGATAGCTTGTTGATAGGGCAGGTCAGACTCAGCCATGATATCCACCCTCCATTAGATATCATGGCTAAGTCAGATGAAAAGCAGGCATAAGGAAAGTAGCAATAACCGCGGTTAGCGCTACTTTTCTTATCACTGTGCTTGTTAGCGTGCCCATTGATAATTGGAGAAATGTCGGTTAGCGACATTTCTCCAGTTATTTTGGGAAGGAACGCCCACTTTGCATCTCATTAGAGATGCATACCTGGGCGTTGGGGAAAAGAGCGCTAAGGCAAGGATTCACGCGATAGCGTGACCTTGCAGATACTGCGATAAAATTATCGCCGCTTTGCGCCTGAAAACGGACGCTAAAGCGGCGATAATTTTATTGCGCCGCCTTGATGATATGCCCCTAGCAGTGTTACTTCTCCTAGTTTGCCTGGTCTGTTTGTGTGACAGAAGTTGCAATTGTTACTACCTGTGCTGTTCTTCTGAGTGTAGAAGGAAGCTTCCGCTTTTGCTGCGGATGTACCTGTTGCGTGTGTCTTCTTACACAGAGAGGCTTGGTTTGCTGTTGCCCGTGTTATCCCTGCTCTGTGTGTATGAGGGAAGCTCACAGTGATAACTGTCCATTGTGTGGGTATGTGTAACGACGCTTGCTCTGCTGCTGCCCATTCTGTACCCAGACTGCGTAGGTTGCTTCCCTGTTCCGAACTGTGGGTGTGGGGCGGTGTGGGGCCGGTGAATGTGCTGCTTCGCGACCTGCACTCCTTCTGTCTGTGAAGGAAACTAATTCTACTGCGAGCCAGGATCTGTTCTGTCTGGGACTGCTGTGTGAGAAAATCTTTCAGTTTGCAAAAGATAAAACTATGTCTTGGATGTATGATTCTGAGAAGGAAGCACGTGCATTCAGAAAGGTTCGCAGTAGTTTGACCCACACACATATCTGGAGGGACAGTTCTTTCTCGTTAAAGCTATAGTTAGCTACTTCCCTCTACAAGAAAGGCAATGTGCCTGTGACTGGCGACTGCTATGACCGGGAGCGTTCTGCCCATGAGTCTTGGGTTAAAGAACCAGTGAATGAGCTAACACAGCACAGAAGCTGCGATTCATAGAAATGGGAGGGCTAACAAAGCAGTACACCAAAGCTGTGTGTCCTAGAAACTGTGGGAAGACTACATCTAAGCACGCATCACGGCAATACATTGAAACAGAAAGTACGATGAACACAGCAGAATTTATCATCTTTCAAGCACAGACACTGAATGGCTGCGGTGTGAGCTCTTCAGAACCATAACTCTTGGTAATATAAAATGGATGAGTGGTGCAGCACCAATGAAAAGTCATCTTTTGAAAAGCAGAACAATCAATTTCAGTAGTACTCACTACTTTCTTGTGACTGAAACAGAAGAAGGACAAGCATGCCCATTAAAAGCCCACCATAGACACAGAAAGCGTTAGCGTTCTCAACCAATAATCCTTGTCAGTGACGCAGTGCCACTTTACATTCCTCTTTGTTTTTACTTCATCTTGCATTCCATGAGTATTTGCTTTTTCCAGATGTTTCTGTAGTTTTTTTCTTCATGCAGCTCTTGTATAGTCATAGTGCCTACTGTGAATTGAGTTGCTTCTAGGTGTTTGGGTGAGTTCAGATCGAGGGTGGTTCTTCACAATGAGGTACAATCGAAAGCTCTGGAGTTGAGACTGAAGGTCGTTTGAGTTTCTCACACTTCCTAACAATGAGTTGTAAAGGTGTTCAGACTACACGCTCATCCAATCCTTGGCCTTCTGCAGAAGGCACAGAGTGGTGCTTAAATATGTGGCAAGTACAATTATCATTTATGTGAAATTGTGTGAAGGAGGTATACAAAAGTGTTGAAATATCGAAAGCGCATAACAAAAGGATATGCTGTGCTTACAGGTGTGGGGGAGAGACAGAGTGAGAGAGATGAAGGAGATGGGGATGGTTCTTGAGGTATGCAGGTGGAGGATTTCAGAAAGATGTGTGGAGAAGAATGGCATACATGTCTAACAGAGTGAGACACAACAGAGGGAAGTGCTGTGAAAGGAAGAGAATGAGACACTCCAAAGATCGTTATCCCTTCCACTCACCTTAAGAATGTTTAATTCACAGCTGCATGCCGTTAGAACTGAAAGACGTTCAATTCTAACATTCACAACAAAATCATGGTTGTTACTCGGTAATTTGATATTGGTAACAAGGATTGGCATTAGGTGCATATTTGTTTATATTTGGATGCAGAAACAGCAGGCATCCGTTGACTGGGCAGGTGGCATGCGTTCTGAAGCTCAGCATTTTAGTTCACAGGTTTAAGCCACGCCCTCAATTCCAGCCTCTTGGAAAGAATTCTTAGTTAGCCTTCTATGGCCACGCCCCCTTTAGAGGTCCTGCACCTTTTTACAGCTCTTACAGACCAAGGGCCGACAACTTTAGCTCGCCTTCTCACGTTTGTAATCACCAATGCCAGAAGACTCTCCAAAATACACACCTGCAGCACAGGAATGATATTTTGTTTTTCATTATTATTATTATTATGTGTTCTTATATAGCGCTCAACTTACCCTTGGGCATCTTGGCGCTTGCATTGGGAACCCGTCCTGGTTTTTCCCTGTGAGATAACCCGTACTGGGCATCCCCAAGGTGAAAGCCAGGCATCCCGCCGCGGGGGGCCGTTGTGGAGATTAAGCAAGCTTGTTGCCCAGAGCTGCATAGTGTGAACTCGTGCTTAGAGTGGGCACCGAAGCGAGAATTATCGAGTCCGTGGACAATTGGGCTCCGGACCCTGCCGCGTCGGGAATTGAACCCTGGTCCCGGGTCTGACCTCTGCTTCAGGGTATGCCTCCTCTAACCAGTGAGCTCATGGCCTGCTCGGATTTGTTTATTTTTTGTAGCTTTATATAGCTCGAACTCGCCCCGGAGGTATTGGAGCGATTTAGAGGAGCACCAGTTACATTTTACACAAGGACACATTCATTTTTTTGGTATGGGAGATTAAGTGATTTGCCCAGAATCACATGATGTGGACGCGACCCCGAGACTCGAACCTTGGTTAACAGCACCCAAGTCGGCAGGCTAGCAGACGGACCGCATCCTCTCCAAGTGGAGACTTCTCTGTGTGCATCCTTGACTTGTACACATTAAGACGATGGCTTCCTTTTATTCTCAGGCGAATGGTGTTGGTTTCCGTAGGGTGTCTGAACCAGGGATGTAACGCAGGCCCTTGTCGCCCCGTCACTCATGGGGCCCCCCAACTCTTCAAGGGCCCCGATTCAGCCTAGGGCCACGTTTATCTGTGAGGTGTGGTGAAACTCAGGGCCCTTCATCACATTCTGATTAGGAGGGGGCTCATTTTGCGTTACGACACTTAGTCTGAACAACACATAAACCACTTGCATTTACTAAAGGGCGTGAAACCATCGTCAGCTCTGCTGTC
This sequence comes from Triturus cristatus, assembly GCF_964204655.1. NCBI lineage: Eukaryota > Metazoa > Chordata > Amphibia > Caudata > Salamandridae > Triturus > Triturus cristatus. The sequence goes on along the minus strand of NC_140593.1, from coordinate 486,573,334 downwards.
AGGGCACTGAAGGGTGATATGCGCGCCATTTAGCAAATTATGCCTACAGGACGGGACTGTTTTCCGACACGGCGGAGTGATATCGTTAAAGCCTGCAGCTAAACACCTATGTACTGGAGCCTCGCAGACAGTTCTGCTTTTATAAGACTGATGTAGGACATCCATATGTTCTCCTGCCCTCTACCTATATCAGACGATTACCTCAGCAGCTGAGCTGTGTTATTGAGACATTTCAGCGTGAAATTTGTTTTTCCTCACTGAACTTTAAGCGGAATTTCAAGTGCCAAGTCTCTGATGCCAAGTGGGGCTATTAAGAGATAATTACTAATTATGCTAATTTGAGAAGTTGCGCTATTTCTTTCCGTGGTCATTTTATCTGCTGCTCTCCTGAGAAGCGGTCTCCATTCAGCGTTAATAACCTTCCGCGTGTGGAGGACAGCGTGTCCTAAGCCCGCGACTGCTGTACACTGGATCAGGAGATATGACCGTGAGGCTGAAAGGAGCTCCCGCCTTTTTTTTTTCTGAGGAGGCGGTCGTTGCGATTTTAATCACTTTCATTAACGACAGAATTACGCGATATGTTTGGTCACCATTAATGCTCTGATAAATGGTTAGTGTAGCGCATCCCATTTCAGTTTAACCCTTTCGTATCTGCTGGGAAAATACTTCATTTCTTTTTCTTTTTCCCCCTGTCTTCAGCGGTGCGCGTGCTGCTTTATATTTCAAGGCCCACGAGCCCTGTGTGATTGATACCGCGCTTCCCGGTGGCATAATAAGCTAAGAGTGCAGCCTGATGTGCACAAATTCGCGCTTAATGCATTCCCCTGCAAAGATCTCAGCAAAAAAACACGGGTGCATTTCAACTCTGTCATGTTGCTCAAATATATTTTCGTTTGGGGAAGCAAATTACACAACCATGTGTTGCCTTCCAGGAGTAGCGGCTTTGATTTGAAAATGTACACATACCAATAGCAATGTTTATTTATTTTTATATTTTTTCCAAGCATTTTTCATTGTAGACTGCATTGCAGTGCCTCAATAAGTATTAATTAACCACCCCCCATTGTTTCTGTCAGGGACCCCTTTGTTTCCTTTTGTGTAGCGGGGAGGGGTGGGGGGAGGGGGGGGGGTAGTATTTAACTCTTTACAGCCTGGATACCTAGTGGCCTTCTGTAAGATTACACGGTAGGTTAAGCACATCACCAGTGGACCTCATAGAACATAATGGATGCGCGCGATTCATGATGGGGCCTGTAATTGCTTCAGGTGGTACGGGGTCCTAATCAATGTATCAATGTCTCCCACAACAAGAGAAGCAATTACCCCTTCCCATCCCACCCACCCAAGGCCTGGCATGAGGATCCATCACCTATAGCTTGATGATATAGGAGCTGCGCCATAAAGGACAAAAGAGATCAGCGAGGAGTCAGCCGGGTCAAGGCGCGGGAAAAGAGCGGCGTGCACAGAAGCTATATTTTGTAGCTGCAAGAGAACAAGCCCAGAGTGCCTGGTGGAGAAGCTTAGACGGAACGCGGGGGGAGGCATTTCATTTCTTTAGGCTATACATTATATGTTTCTTGTAAAAAAAATAAAAAAAAATCTGTACAAGCCACTGAAAACCCATCTAGAGCTGGCTGATTGTGTGACATGACAAACCACAAATGGATTTTGCCAGAGCAGGAAAACAGGTTGAAAATGTTTTCTTCAGCATTAACAAGATAAATCCATGCTGCACTCAGAATATTGTAGAAGTTCTTATATTATATTAACATTATCCATAGAAGACACTTAGGGGCCAATTACGATGGCGGACGGATTGGAGTCCGTCCGCCATCGTGGTGGTGACCGGGACCGTCCACAATACATGCAGCAGTCCCGCACACCAAATTATGATGCGACCGGCACCATGGCAGTCGGATTCTGCACTTTAACCTTGCGGTGGGTGCTGCTGACAACAGCATCAGCCGCTATGTTAAAATAGCATGTTGTGCATTTCACTGCACTACGTGGCAGGCACCACACAGTGCCTGCCACTTGGTGTAGTAAAATGTAGGAGAGTACCATGTGTACCCCCCAGTGCACCCACACCTCTCCCAATACAAGGGGGGGCCCACAACGGGCACCCAAAACCAATCTCCACCAGTCTTTCAATGGCGGTTTAGCAGCCACAGAAAGGCTAGCTGGAAAAGCATTGTTATTTGGCCGATGGTGCCCGCTAGGCACCGCTGCCATTTTATGGATGCAGACCGCTCTGCCAGGCAATCGGAACAATTGAATGTGGGGGTTCCGTGGCAGATGGTCTTTGCGTCCGCCGCAGTCTGACAGTGAATCTGACAGTGAATCCCACCGCCATCGTAATGTGGCGGGGGGGGAAATCGCGGTCCGATGGCAGAAGGACTTCAACCGCATGGCGGTGGTGGTCCTTCCACCATCGTAATCAGCCCCTTAGTTTGAACACTATTCACCCGAATTTGCAAACTGAGCCTCGTTTTGTTGTGGTGCGTGCATGACAGACCCCCTTGATCTAAATGAATATACGAGCACAGCTCTGAATGAAACAATCATCTTCTCATTCTATTGTACTGGTGTATAGTGTATTGATGTATGCCTGTGCGGTGTACTGCATAATATAATGTACACCTTCCCAGCACAACTGCATAAAGGGCCTTTCTCTGAGGATGCAGGGGCAGATGCCTGAATGAGGTAAGTGCAATGTCTGACTGCATCTCTCTTGAGGAGGGCTTCCAGTGTCCCCATAGAGACAGAGGTTAGTTTAGCATAGACTAGGCCTCTTGCGGACATTTTATAAGCTGTGGCTGGCTCTATGACAGGGATTTCCTCTGCCTGGCTTGGCTTTGAGTGGAATCCTGGAACCCTTGGGAGTGGGGTAGAAGAAGTCTACGACTGCTCTACCTATAAAGGTCTCAAAGAGTCCTCTTTTCCTGCTTTCAGAGTGCCTCTGCTCAAAGAAACAGTACAACTCACATCTATGTTGGGCAATGTTCTGCACCTGCTAGAGAGCTACATTTTCTGCTGTGTGATTATAATTATTACTAATCATAAAATTATATCATTTTTAAATGGCAATGATACACCATTTTTTGACACCGCTAAGAATTTTAAATACGATTTCTCATTCTTAACCAAAATAATGGTAATTAAACCACCAACTTTGGATGGATGAAAGACCAAGTTACAATTGCATGGATTTGAATTTCTGACATGAGCATCCCAAGGCACCGATTATGAGTTTGGGGTAAATATGTGCAATGATTCTGGGTGGGTGGAATTACCATTTCTAACAGTGTTTTCTGCACTTGTGTATTCCTCATTCCTGTTATGAGGTAAACACCACGGCATTGGGGACACTTGTAAGGAGCCTGATTTACTGGGTGAAATACCACACCGAATTCCCAGTTCTGTTGGATATAACTCTTTATTGTTAACCTCAAAATAGCACTCATTGTCATGGAAGTTCCTGGCCCTTTTGGATGCTGCTTTGTGTATGGAAGTACTGCTCTTGAAAGGACAGGATGCTGGCACTCACAGTGAAGATAGCCAGTAGCTGAAGTGCCCTGGCCCACTGCTCCATGCTGTATGCTTTCGAGGGCAGAAGAAAGATTTGAATGACACACTGACAGACGAATGGAAAAAGAGGGACCGCTGAAAGTCCCTTTTAGTAAGTATATTACATGTATATTTTTGCAAAATCAAAATGTCTTCACTAACATCAGACCTATGATCCCATGTCACAGCATCATCATAGCACAGATGAACCGCCTTCCCATCCCAAGCTTCAATATTCATGTCATGCTAAAAGCACAACATACAAAGTAACTTTTTACCTAGACAGGAAACTTACTAGGCATTGATTCAACAAAATGTAAGTGGTAGCGGAAGTGACATTCTTCAACTTTTAACCCCTTAACAATATCATATGGTTGACGATTCATCCCGCACTTAGATCCACAGCATCCACCTTCTCGCTGTTGAGAACACCAAATGAGAACTATGTTTACCCATCTCACACCCTCATTTTCAAATCCCAGTGATATAAATTTGCCAGATCCAGGCTGGGAACCAAAACCAGCCCTGCAAACATTTTTCAAACCAGCCCTACAATGGACAAAGTGAGCTCGTTTATTGAGCAAACCTGACCAACTCAATTGAGTTTGGGGGGAACCTCCTCTCATAGAAAAGTTTTTAAAAAATGGGCACATATTACAGCACCATTTTTCAAATATAATGATCAAGCACTTAGAAGGTGGGTTGTGGCAGCAAATTGAGCCCTAAAAGCTGCCCCTAGTTTGCAGCATGCTGGGGAAATGCCAGAGTGCTCAAATGCCCAATCTGGACTTGCACATTGCCCATCCCCAATGCCATCTGACGCCTGAACTGTACTGCCTTCCTTATGCATTTCTTTTCTTCAGAGATACACTTCATAAACCTACTAAGCTCTCTGCTGCAATAAGGTTTCCACAGATTCCTTCTACACAAAATAAACTTACCATTTGCACAATATCATCAATATAAAGTGAGCGTTTTCTATGTGGCTGTATAGTATGGTGTCTAACATACAGATCTGGGTCAGACTTATGGGAAAGCCTGCAACTTAAGTGTGGAAAAGACTGGTCAAAACAATGCGCATTGAAGACGTCACTGCTAGTCTATGTCTGTGGAGATTCTGTGTCCCACTTGCCTAAAAAACAACTACAGAAAACATAGATTTTCAGCCATGGACTTTAGATCAATGAGATAAGCAGTATTTTTCTCATTCACACTTCCTTCCACGAGGGGATAATGGAAACGTTTATACACACAACAACATACCTGAAAGCACATTTTTAATAATACTATTGCACATAATGTGCTTATGGGCACTTTTTGTGTTGGTGTTCACAAAACAATCAAACATAAGTTCCATGTAACCTAAACGCACTATTTGCATGACCTACTAAGGTCAACAAGGCAGAGGGCTCTCCCACAGACAGCGTGGGACATGTCTTTGCTTCTCTGCATGGTGTGAAGATGAAATTGTACATTCACTCGGCGAAAGCAGATTTGAAGGTTGTGTTGCCAGCCCTGGGAGCAGCTGCTGATTCAGGATTTGATTTTTCACCCATCGCAGGCAGACTGGTTTTAAAATTGGAATATTGTCAGAGACTAACAGGAACATAATTATTACACATCTGGCCTTTACAACTGCTGTAAAACGAGCCAGGAAGTTATAGGCTTGGTACGGAGAGGAATTCCTGTGCACTCAAATGTCAATGATTTCCCCAATATAATCCTGATCACTGCTCCTTCGGTTTTAGCACCACTGTACTTTTGAGATTTAACCTGGTTAATTTTATGGCCGCTGCTGCACTTTCTGAGGAAAAATATCTGGCGCATGCGTGAAAGCGTTTTGCTCATTTTGCAGCCTCCTTGCCATTGATGAAGTGCAGAAGTGTGAATATATTTTTCTGAATACAGCTAAAGAAAAGGAAAAAAGGCTAGTTTTCTGTTGATCTGGAGAGTTTTTCGTGAACCAGAGCCCATGACCCCAATTAACTTGTTAACAAATTGGATAGAAGAACACGCTGTTATTGACTGGTCGTTATATGTGTCCATCCTGTCATTCTCAAGAACCATAGGCAGCAAACACCAATGCTCCATGTGTTTTCAGTTTCCCACGTTTGGACAGAAGCACAAAGCAAACGTCACTAGTATGGGGGCCAGGACCTTGCATCATAGACTCAATATAATGAAATAAAGCTATTATATGCTGCCTTCCATTTAATCTGAGTGCTGATACCCCCACCCCCCTATCTGAATGGCCGTGTGAACATTTGACAGGCATTAGTAATGGAAGGCGCAGGCAGGCCCAAGATGTCAGTATCTGACTTCTACATAGTTAGGACTCTGCCATCTGTGACGGTCCTGAGAAAATTCTGCATCGATTGAAACAAAGTTGTTCCTATCTGGACCCTTGTCATCTGCATCTATAATATAAAGTGAGGTTCATGTGGCACCCATTAACCTGGCATCGGTGCTGTATTATCAAGTAAGAAAAGACAATGAACCAAGATGGTAGTTTTTTTTTAGCATGAACTACAGTCAAACATCATACCATCAAAACACTCTGCATCAAAGAGCTTATTTTGGTTGCATATTATTACCCGATGACCACTACCTCTACCTACTACTACGCCAGAGGCACCACACAAAGATTACCATTCCTTCAACCAGATAAGTATATAATGCAAATTAGCACTGCTTCCACTCCACTATGTCTGGGCTAACGCTAAACATAAACTCAACGAAAACACTTGCATTAAAATAAATTATATGAAACCTTTACTTAACCCCTGTAGAAGCCACCACCCCAATTCCAATTACATTAAATTATATTTAAATAAATAATATTAAATGAATAGTCTTAAATTAAAGTAACTTTGAGTGAAATAAAAAAGTAACTTTAACATAGTATATTCATAGTCTCCATAGTCCTAAACCTAACTTTAGCCCTATACCTAACCCTAACTAATTTTAATTAGTAACCTCAGCATAATTAGAAACTATCACATTATCACATTGTACATACACTGATGTTGCTCCATGGAGGACAGTTTGTATTGTTCAGAAAGACCCAGACAACGGAGCATCAGAGAACTTGTCTGCGTTGCACTATTTCAATGCATTTGACTCCTCTTTTAAATAAAGTCTTAGTGGGTTATTTTGATGGCGGTCAGACTGCATCCGATGGCTCATCAGATGCGGTCTGACTGGCATCTGTTGCTGTGGTCAGAACAATGCATTACAATGCATGCGGTCAGAGGCAGTAGGCAGAGGGACAGTCCATCGCTTTCAGATGGGCTTCTTGAAGCAATCGGACCGTCGAAGGGTCAGTAATCACTACAATAGCTGCGGTGTCTTCTCAGGCACTGCCATAGGGATTAAAATGTCCCTTTCTGCCTGCCCTTTCATGCTGGTTCACCGGCCATGAAAAGTCAGGCGGAAAGTGACTTTGGGGGCACCTAGTGGGCCCCTCTTCCAGCCTGGCACACCGCTATGGGGCCTGCATCCCTACACCATAAGCAGTGCCTGCCACATGGTTCAGGGATTTTTTCAAAGTGTATATTTTCTATTGCAGTTTGTGCTGCAGCCCGCAGCACAAGCCACAATTGAAAATACACACTTTGCGACTGCTGTGAAGGCGGTCGCATTGTAAGTAGGGCAGGGGGGCTGCCGACTGATTGTCGGGCGGCCCCTCTCCAGCTACAGGGTGGACAAGGGTCCGATCGGCAACGTAATGATGCCCTAAGTCTCAGGACACTTCCCAATGGAGTGGGAAAAAGCATTGGTATATCCCCTCCTAAAGTAAGCTTCACTGGACCCAGGTGATACTAAACATTACAGCCCTATCTCAAGGCTCCCCCTTCCTGTGGCGATATTAGAAAAAGCCATTAATGAAGACCTTATGGATAATCTGACGCATATGATGATCTAGATCCTTACCAACATGGTTTCAGATACCGACATTGCACAGAGTCAGCGTTATTGATCACCACAGAGGAGATTGCTAATTGGTGGATCAAGGAGACAGAGTTGCATTGATACTTGTCGACCTCTCAGCCGCATTTTGATACGGTGAACCATTCTACGCTTGTCATACGGTTGGAGAGTGTTGGGATTAAGGGTGCAGCCGTGACCATTTTACGATCATTTTTGTCAAACAGAAAACAAAGGGTGTCCTTTGGAGAATTTACATCAGTTCCTTTTTCTCTACCTTGTGGAGTACCACAAGGGTCATCTCTGTCACCTACATTGTTTAACATTTACGTTATCCATCTGTTGGAACTCAATGGATTTTTTGGAGTGGCAGCGTTATCCCGTGCAGATGATATACAAATTGTGGTATCGATATCATCTGATCTTGATCAGGCCACCATCAATTTTTAGAACTGTCTGGCCAAGATAGTGACCTGGATGCAGGATAGCTATCTAATGTTGAACTCAGAAAAGATGGAAGTAGTTATTTTTTGGTTCAAATACTTCTTTCAGGAACACTTCATGGTGGGTGACAAATCTTAGGCATCTTCCTTGCCCTGTATTGAAAGCAAAGAACCTGGGAGTGCTATTTGATAATCACTTGTATTTTTCTGCCAAATCAACCAAATCACCTCCACTTGTTTTCATCTCCTCAGAGTTCTGAGGAAAATATTTCCATTCATTCCAGCAGAATTACAGAAAACAGTAGTGGTGGCTCTGGTATTATCGAATATAGATTATTGTAATGCGTTGGACCTAGGCACCCAAAATCTCTTGCTTCGAAAACTTCAATCCATCAAAAAGGCTACAGTCTACTCTTGGGAATTCCCAAATTTGCTTCTATGTTAAAAAGTATCAGGAAGCTTCACTTGCTGCCTGTCAGTGACAGATTTAAATTCAAAGCTTTGTGTATTGTGCACAAAGGAGTGCATAGTAGGGGTCCTGGGTACTTCCAAGAGACTTTTGTCTGGCATGTACCTAGGTGAACTCTTTGATCTAGTTCAGCAAGATTACTTTCAGTCTGAAAAAAAAAGGAAAAGATGGGGAGGGAGAAGTTTTTCCTTTGTAACCTGTAAACTTTGGAATTCGATGCCATTTGAATGAAGACCAGAACAGAATCAATCCTCCTTCAGAAAGTCTTCAAAGACATGGCTGTTTAAGAGTAGCATGGCCTGTTAACATTTGCAATATGTTTTTCAGCTTCCTTCCAGTAAACACTAATGTTAAGACGCCTCGGCTATCGCGCGCTCTATAAAATTCCTTTACTTACTTACTTACATTACTCCTCCTACAATACATAACCAGACACCAAAGTTTAGCCTCTCCACACTGTCTCTTGCTAATTGCAATCAGGATACTCCAAGTTCAAGGGGATGAGGGTCACACATTACACCTCTTTTGGGTGTCTTTTACTACTCAATAAGGCGAAGTTGGCAATTTCCCTTAGTTGCATTATAGCCCATGGTACTCTCGCCCCCTGCTTGCTATAATTTCTTAATGGGACTTCAACCTTAAATATGCATCGGAATAAAGATTTAACTCTGCAAAAACTCTAAAGCTTCTACCTAGGTGGAGCCAAGGGAAGATGTAGCATATGATCTACTTACTAGGACATCTGAATCCTAGATTTACTCCTGCCATCAATCGGCCCCCTCAGCCACGCGCAGCAGTTTGGCACGTGAGATTTCTGGATGTAGTCTAATGCATGCCAATACTCACTCTAGTGAGAGACTCCAGTATTTAAAACCCAAAATAACAGTATTTTACTTTTCTCAACCTATTTGATGGCCTATGTTTAAGCAGCTTGAACTTTGATAAACATGTTACATGCATTGCTGCGTTACTTATTGTTTGTGCTTATTTAAAACATTGAATCAACATCAATTCTAGTTAGGTCATATTTTTTAGTAATTTGATACACGGCCTCCACGTGCCACTCTTATGTTTCGCTCTAAAAGTGTCAACACTCAGTATGGTTAGAACACTCTGTTCAGTGTCAGTATCAGGGCCTCGGAACCGATGAGGCAGATTGAGGAACACACCAACAAAGTGGCCCTAGCAGGTGAAGAAAGGAGGCTGGTGAGTGGACAGGCATGAGACCACCCCAATGGTGTCCGACACCCACCAAAGTTGAGTGAGTTGTAAGGTATGCATTAACTATGAGAAAACGTTTATTTTTAAGACTAACTTTAAACATTTGATACTAAATGTGTGAATTTTCAGACACTGATTAAAAAGCTATGAATTCATGTGTTAAAATTATAGTCTGTTATGGCTGAGGGCCATAACGGTTGTTAAAGGCCCTGAACCTGAGTTTTAGGCCTGACCCACAGGTGAGGCCTTCAATGAGGATGCACACCTCTAACAACTGCTAAAGCCTGAGGTAGAACAGCTTTCATGCTATTAGAACATTCCACCCACAAGGGGAGAGTGTTCTAAAATAAAAATGGAAGAACAGAAAGACAAACATTGGAATGTTGAACTACTATTGGCCTTGAGACACCTCATTGTCTTCATTGGAGCTGACCTCTTTCCAATATTCTAATGCTTATTATGGTGGGGCACGTCTGGAAAAAGAATGAGAATGTCCAGTGGTGATGGGCCATCTTCCTCCTCAACTCCCAACTGCAAATAAAAGGAGTATGACAAATGCCCTGGGTGCATATGGGAACGGAGTAGAGGTCAGTGGAAATTGCAATGGATGGGCAATATAAGCCATATCTATTCCCAATCTCTGAAAGAAGAAAACTTGAAACCTATTTTTTTAATACAACAATGGCATCGTTTAGCATCAGTATGGACAGTTCCAACCATTTCCCACTGTGCATCATAGCAGGCTGTTGTTACTAGCTTTGGGAGGACCAGCAATGATGGAGTACCCATTTTTAGGTCTCGCCTGACCCAGCGCATGCGCTGGTCTGGCGAGACTTATTGAGAGGGCTCCAAAAAGTGCTACCAGGCCAGCCTGGAGCTACAGTGCATGTGCACGGGCGCGCGCACCACGCTTTACCGTGATTTACTTTCACTTTCGCGGCCGCTTTGATGTTTGATCGCGATCCCTTTCGCGGCCGCACGGCCGCTTGGCATAGCCAATAGGTCTCGCTTTTGGGACCTTATAAGTATTTAGTTATGCAACTGTTGCATGGCTAAACACTTATAAGGTCCCAAAGGCGAGACCTATTGGCTATGCCAATGCTTGTTATAGCAGCAGCTATGCTTGGTAATTATCACATCCCTAGAGGCAGTTGTAGCAGTAGGTGCCATATGGAGGAAACGGCAGAGAGAGAGCAAGAGGGAGAAAAAGAGAGATGAGAGAGTGTGTGAGAGAGAGAGAAAGAAAAAGAGGGAGATACTGATATAGATGGAAAGAGAGAAAGAAACAAAGGTTACATTGAGAATGAGTGAGAGGGAAAGAGAACAAAAAAGAGAGAGAGGGTGAGAGAGAAAGAGTGAAGAAAAATAAAAAGATGGACAGACTTTTTGCGGTCCTTATGTTTTATCTTTATCTTTTAGTGAGTATGTTAGCATTTACCCAACAAGTGCAAGAAATGTTGACCAATTTTGGTGGATTCAGCCCATATTATCAAAACCCATAGGCAATATTAATCGATATTTTAGAAAACCCGCATTGTCAGTCTTCCTCATCCCCCATACTCTCTCCACGGGCCTGCTCACGTTTGGTGGCGGGTATGTGACGTTATTTACTCTCTTAGCAAGGAGGCAGCACTTGGTCCATACATTAAATACCCCCTGATGGTCTGCGGCTTGCATCGCAGTCAACGTTTGATCAGCTTTTTTCTAAAGACTGAATCAGGAGCTATTACTCGGGATAAGCAAATTAATTTTTCACAAATGTGTTCACACTACTAAGAACACTTGTTAGTTCCTCTGTACTCCCCCACGGTATCATCCCAGTGTTTACGCCATGCGTCACTTCCTGTTAGCACTGATCAGAGGAGCTCCCCGTCAAACTGCCATCCCCAAAGAAACTGCAGAAAGATTTAGATGCCATTTGATCTTCCTATGCTTTCAAAAATTACTGTGAATATTTTATTGCAAATTCGCACGTGAAGTTCCTTGAGAGGATATCATTAGATTTCTCATACGTAAACAGTCTTCATAGGGAATAATAGATAGAAGCGAAATAATTAGAAGTCTCACGGCACCGCAGGGCCTTCACTCGTTCACCTACATGGTGCAGTTCATGCCCAATGTATGATTAACTTGTAAAACTAAAATCATTTTTTAAAATAAATCTTAGCAGAAACTTACAGCAGTCTCTAATGTAGACATGCAGTTCATTTTGAGACAAGTAGGCATCACTGTGTGTTGTGTGGAGGCATACACGTTCAGCGGGGCATGCATTTTTGTGTATCCTTTTTGGGTATCCTCCCATGACAAACATCCAGTTGGTGGTGCACATTCATGGGATTCTGTGATATTTGAATGGTTTTAAGGTTTGATAACCTTACAATAACATATATTTGAAAACTTGGCATTCACTGCTTGGAGCATTGGGGCACCTTCGCATGGAATAACAGACCCTAGAGTTACAAAAAATGTGCGTTACTTTTTTAACACAGACCCGAGGAAAAATGTTGGGTTGGTATTTACAATCCATGGAAATCACTATTTTATATTTTGTATTGTTACCAAAATGAATGCAATGCATTACTTTGTGTCAGGGAGGCATCACATGGGTGGTGCATGGGCATTCCACTCGTGGATTTTGACACACACCCATGTCTATAAAGACTTGTAAACATGGATTTGCGCCAAAATTCAGAGCCGCCCTAAGGCTACGGAACCCTCCTCATGAGAAATATTTGCAGCACACATGCTAAGAGGAAATTGCCTTTCACCATAGTTTTTTTTAGCAGAAACGGACCTCTTTCCTGCACAAAAACTTTGATGATCACATGGCAGTTACTTTGGACTGGCAGAGAGCAGAACAGAGCCTTTTCTTAGCAGATATGGCGCTGTTCTGCTCGCTTGCATTCACACAACGCAGACCAGCAACTTCATTTGCTGCTCTGCGTTTTGTGATTTATTGGTAAATCCGGCCCAGATGTTTCTTGTCACCCTGATCCAAGGTGCTCATTTTATCGAATGAAAGGCTGAGAGGTCCTGCTGGGATGCAAACTTGCGACCATGAGGTCAAACTCAGATTCCTGGAGTGGATGTATTAGTCCACTGAGACAAAAGACCCAATTAAGGTATGTATTCATCTTCAAATTCTTCTGGAGAGTTGGACAAAGTTTGTGAGACTCACCATAGTTCTTTACTGGACCTTGGGCATTGCATGTATTTTATCATTTCTGGTTATATTATTAAGCGGTTTTAGCTCGAACAGAATATGGCCCAGTAGAGAACCCACAAGCTAAGCGAGTATAAGGAGGCGAGGTCAAAGACTTAATTCATGCAAATCACGAGTAAGCCGGCACAGTACCAAAATTGAGGAATCATCAGAGGTAAACAGGTTTCTATAGGGGTAGCATTGGGTCAAGTTTGAAAGCATCACCCTTAAGTAAAAAGGACAGCAATTGGACAAGGAAAATGTCACCGAAGAGAAGAAAATGGATAAGGGTTAGACAAGTATGGGAAAAAATATATCAGTAGTGAAATCAAGTGGAAAAAACATTGCATTAAAATCAACTGGAAGTAGACAAATAATTAAAAAGACGTTTTCTAATGACCACTAGGTAGTTAACATTGTCTCACCCCACCAGTGCACAAGGTTGGAAACAACATGGTTCTTTGCTATGGTACAGCAAGGTTCCATTACAATTAGGAAAAAAAAGTGTGGCGTAAACAAGTGACCAGCAGAATCAACCAATATTATGCATCTAAACAGCTATCCAGGTTTTCAGGTATGTGTTGTGAAAGTTAGTGATGTAGACATGTGGTTTAAGAAGCTCAAATTGGGCATCATATCATAGTAAGAGCGACCAGCCAGTAAATGTGGGCCACTTGAAGTTGGTGGTTCAGAAAGCTTGACATTCTTTAGTGCTAAAGAGACAAAGGTAGCTCGGTGGCTAGGCGCCCGTAGGAGATGGCGGCGTTCAGCTAGGAGCTCCGTTCACGCCGGAGTCTACCGGCGGTTCGCGCATCAGTTTCCACCAACGAAGGGCAGTCTTCTCTGTCGGAGCATGCCAGGATCATTTTCAACCCTTTTCCGGCGCTGAGGCACAGCTATTTTGGGTCTTACAGCCCATTTTATCTCCGGTCGCGGCTCGTCATCGGCCGCGGCCGCCATTTTGTTTTTTTTCGCCCGCGAATGCCTCAGCAGCGCGTTTCATCGCGCATGGATCCCCTGGATGCCTCATATTTACAATTTTGACCCCAGCACTTCCTGAAGCACAGTTGTGGCTGACCAGCACTCTAAGGTGACTTTTTTCTCTTTAACTATGATTATTTTTGTCGCTTCTCTTTTTTTCTTCATGATTTGACTGGAATTTTCAACTCTCCTCATATATGGCGGCCATTTTTATGACTCCAGTCTCCAACACTTATGACTCCAATTTTTTGGCCTGGCATATTTCTTTATTAATTTGCTTTCTGGTCCTTTTTTAGTCGGGCAATAGGATATTTTAAGACCTCACGCTCCATAGGCGTGCTGATGGCGGGTTGCTCCAGTAAAGTTCAAAAGCGTAATTTCATTAAAAATTCCAAGTTATTCACGGCACTGGCCCATTTGGAAGCTTCAACTGAGATGACGTCGACTGCGGACACCTCCTCACAATCTTCGGCAAAAGCGAACTCTAAGAGGTTAAAAAAAGACCCGCCTTCGCCTCCTAAGTCCTCTTCGCCCATCTCTATGGAGTTACTCCTCGAAGAGATACGGGCCTTGCGCCCTTACATGGAAGAGACTAATGCTAAGTTGCAGATTCTCACTGACAATTGGGCTTCGATGGATGAAAGAGTGTCGTCGGTGGAGCGTGACGTCTCCTCTCTTCAGGATTCTGCGACCAAGGTCTCTCACATGCATGCGCAGATTTCCTCTCTCCAGAAGCAGGTGGAGGACGTGAAAATCGCAACAGACACAATAATCTTCGTCTTTACGGCCTGGTGGAGGGTTGTGAGGGGAATGATCCCATCAATTTCTTCAAGTCCTTTCTTCCTAAGCTTCTGCACTTGCCTGATGACACCTCACTGAATATCCAACGTGCTCATAGGCTTGGTCGAGCATCCTCCTCTCTTTCCGTGTCAACGAAGCCTAGAGGTGTAATAATGTACTTTCTAGAGTACACAGACTTGTTGAAAGTCCTTTCAGCCGCCAGAGCCTCTCCTCGTCTCACATGGTCAGGCTCCACTTTGTTCTTTGCACAGGATTATGCCAGGACCACTGCAAATCGTCGCAAGGCCTTCCTAGATATGAGACCTAACCTTCGCTCCATTGGTGCCAGATATGGTCTCTTTCATCCTTGTCTATTTAAGGTCACTCACAATAACAAGACTACAACATATGAGGATCCTGGGCGACTTCGAAGCTTCCTGAATTCCTGCGGTCAAGCTGATATGGAGGTGTCTGGTCCCTCTTCTCACCCACCATGACTTTTTTTTCTGTAGTTGCAGTTTGATTCCCCAATTTACTATGCTTTAATGCTTTCATTTTTACAGGTTCTTCAGATTGTATGATCTCTCGTTAAGATTATATCTTTTATTTTAGCTTCCGATATTGTTGTTCTGGTTCCTCAGCTGGTCATATGTTTGTTTTTTTATCTTCGTTGTATTTGAGTGCCTAACTTTGTTCTTTTTCTCCCTTCACAGATCATTGTTTTGCGTTCCGTTTTGTTTTCTCTGGTTGGACGTCTCCTTCACCCCGAATGCCTTGCTTCTCCCAGTTGGCCCTACCTCCCTCCCCTCGTCTCTACGTATGTCTTCGCTTGTTCCCAGTTCCTGATTGTATTTTTCCCATGCTACCCCCCGTAAGTACTCTTCATTCCTTATTTATCATGTTTCTCTTTGTTCTATATTTTCTTATCTTACCCTTTCCCTCGATGCTCTCAGGTTTATTGGTGTCATTACCTTTTCCATGGTTCTCCTCCTCTTCTCTTTCTTCACTCTTTCTTCTCCCCATTGTATATTGGGTCTCTCGCTTGTGTTTATCTCTCTTTACTTATCTTACTCTCCCTTGGCCCTTACTTACCATTATCTTTGAGAATTGCTGTATCTTCTTATCATTCTTATTATTTTCTTGGCTTTTTCCTATTTACATGGCTTCTCTGGTCCCTCTCTCATTTTCTCTTTTGCTCATGTTTCATCACGTCTGTTCTCACCTCATCCTCTCTTTTTCTTGTGCCCTTTCTCGGTGCGAGGCTTTTCCTTGCTGTCCTATTCTCCATTCGGTCCATTCTTCGATTAACCCTTAATGTCAGTTTGAATTGTTTCCTGGAATGTTAAAGGTCTGCATTCTCCTATCAAGAGACAAAAAATTCTCTCTCATTTAGCCAAATTGAATGCAGACATTGCCTTTTTACAAGAAACCCATTTGTCTGATGCTGAAGCTGCTAAACGTAAAAGAGGATGGGTGGGTGCTGTATTTTCATCTCCGGGTGATGGTAAGAGGAACGGTGTGGTTGTACTAGTTCGCAAATCCCTTGCTCATTTGCTCTTGGTTTCTGAATCAGATCCTGAAGGTAGATGGTTGTATGTCAAACTTTCCTCGAAGGGTGTCCCTCTTTCCCTGCTTAATATTTATGCCCCCACCGGTGGTGATCCTGTCTTTTGGCGCGCAATGGCCTCCCGCATCACTGAATATATTGATGATAAATTTATCTTAGCAGGTGATTGTAACTTACCCTTTGATCCTTTTTTAGACAGAAACTCCAAGGCACCTTTTGTCCCTAATAAGTCTCACAAGCTCTTTGCTCAAGCGATATCCCAACATAAACTCATTGATGCTTGGCGTCTTTGTAACCCTACCTCTAAAGAATTCACCTTCTACTCCCCGACTCATCATTCGCAATCGCGTATTGACTATATTTTTCTTTCCTATCATATGTCTCAATCCCTCACCCATGCTGACATCGGTCCCATCTTATTTTCTGATCATGCCCCCGTTTTGATTAACATTGACATTTTACCCAAGTCCACTGGACCAAAGAGATGGCGCTTTAACAATGCCTTACTCCTCGATCCCAAATTCTCCGCCTCCTTTGTTGATTTCACCACAGAATTTTTCAACATTAATGACACACCCACCATGCCCAACCATGTTATCTGGGACGCCTATAAAGCAGCAGCCAGGGGCTTTATTATCAGCTTTGTGGCTAGTAAACGTAAGAATGCTTGTAAACGCACTAGTGACCTCCTTTTTACGATTAAAAAATTAGAGCATTCTTTCTATACTTCCCGCTCGCAAGAAAGTTTGACTGCTCTCATTGATGCCAAGATGCAATTTAATAAACAATCCACTGAGGATGCTTCATTGTATTTGTTGAAATCCAGTTCAAAATTCTATGGGGGTAAAAATAAAGCGGGGAAGGTTTTAGCCAACTATCTAAAAGTCAAGCAAAACAAACTGAATATTGAATCTGTCTACGATGTTAATTCTGTTTTAAAGCATACAGATGTTGATATTTTAGAGCAATTCTCCCAGTTTTATTCCAAACTCTACTCTTCTGAAACGCACCCCACTGCTCATTCTCTTGCTACTTTTTTTGCCAGCATTCAACCACCTTCCAATTTCCCTGTTGATTTATCTGCCCTTGAATCACCAATCTCTAGCGATGAATTACTTACCGCACTTCAGTCACTCAAGAAAGACAAGGCCCCTGGCCCAGACGGATTCACAGTTGAATTTTATTTGCATTTTTCTAAACTGTTATTGCCCAGGCTACATTCCCTTACTGACTCCTTCATATTAAGTGGCTCTTCCTCAGGTACATTTTCAGACGCTCACATTTGTGTTATACCCAAAGAAGGAAAAGATACCCAGCATTGTAAGAATTACAGACCAATTTCTTTGGTTAACATTGATTATAAATTATATGCCAAATCTCTCGCCATAAGACTAGACCCTTTTCTTCCCGAACTGCTAGGCCCTGAACAATCTGGTTTCGTTAAAGGTCGCTTCATCACAGATAACACCAGACTTTTGTTTAATGTCCTTTCCAAATCTCCACAGTTCCAAGACTCACTAGCAGCCATTGCCCTAGACGCGGAAAAAGCGTTTGATAGGGTGGAGTGGACTTTCCTTTTCTCCGCCCTTAAATGGTATGGGTTCGGTCCGCATTTCATTTCTTTTATCTCCTTCCTTTATTCCAGCCCTAGAGCGGCGGTTTGCGCCAATGGTTTAGTTTCCTCTTTTTTCAATCTAGGCAGGGGTGTTCGTCAGGGTTGCCCTCTCTCCCCCTTTCTTTTTAATCTGGCCTTGGAACCTTTTCTTTCAAAGCTTCGTCAAAACCCTAACTTATATGGTTTCCAAATTTCCCAAACTAATATTAAACTTGCTGCCTACGCAGACGACATTCTATTATTCATGTCTAATCCCGCCACTTCTATCCCCGCATTCCTAGCTGAAGTCCACGATTACTCTCAGATCTCAGGTTATAAGCTAAATAATGACAAGTGTGAGATTTTACCTCTTACTAAGTTCACTTTTAAACCGGATTTTATGGCGTCCAAATTTACTTGGAGCCCCTCACACATCAAATACCTTGGTTTGCACATTACTTCCTCCCTTTCCGACACTGTTTCGTTATGCCTTAATAAGTGCATCCAGAAATTATCCGACCTCACTTCCAGATGGCACCCATTATACCTTTCCTGGTGGGGCCGTCTTGACACGATTAAAATGATGCTCTCCCCGTTAGTCCTTTACACCATTTCCAACATTCCAATTCCTATCCCTGCTAAGTTTTTTAAGAAAATCAACACTATTCTCTCTTCCTTCCTTTGGTCCGGCAAAAAAGCACGTATGTCCTTGCTCAGACTGCAACTCCCCAAATCTGAGGGTGGAGTTAACTTTCCGGATTTTCCCGCTTACCACAAGGCATTCCTTTTGCGGCAAGCTTCCCATTGGTTGCAAGACCCTGATGAGCCGTCCCCCTTATGGGCTGTCATTGAACGCCTTTCTGTATCCCCTTTTACTTTTGCTGAATACCTTTCATTTTCTCGTAAGCCCCACTTCTCCTCCATTCCCATCCACAAGTTTACAGCCAAATTGCTTCTTTCCACCTCTCCAGGTCCCCCCTCCTCTGTGGCAGAGTTTCTCAATTCCACTATTTGGTACAATAACAGTATATCCATCAATCGTAAGCCCTTTTATTGGAAAACTTGGAGACAGAGGGGTTTGATCTGGGTATCTCAACTCTTTTCTAAATCTAATTTCTTATCCTTCTCTGTTCTTAGCCAAAACTTCCATCTCCCTCGTTCTTTTGCTTGTAAATATCTTATGCTTAAAAATGCAGTTATGTCCACTTATGCTCTTCTCTCTAACCCCCTCATGCATCCTCACCCTCCCAATCCTACCTCACAGCTTCATTCCTTCCTGCGTACCCACCCTACAGCCTCCTCATTATACCACTCATTTCATACGATCCTCACACCTAGACCAAAATCCAAGGTTGAGGAACAGTGGGAATCTGATTTTGCCATCTCTTGGCCCACCTCTCTTTAGGACAAACTATGGACCAAACTTCGCAAGACATCTAGAGCTGCCTCTCTCACACAAACCCTTTTCTTTATTTACAACAGACTTCTCTTTTCTCCCCAGGTGTTGAATAAGAGGTTTTCTTCTATCCCGGATCTTTGTTGGTCCTGTTCGACTCCTAAGGCCACTCTTTTTCACATGCTTTTTTCTTGCACTCTTACGCATAACTTTTGGACACTAGTTTGGGCCCAAATCAATGCCATATTCCGCACTACATCCCCCTTCTCTTATGTCAATATTTTTTTAGGGAGCCTCTCTCCTTGCTGGGATGACACTGATTTCAATACGCAGATTGTTGATTTGTTGTTAGCTGTTGCATTCCAGCAAATCACTGTCAATTGGAAAAACTTTGCGAATATTTCTTTCAAAGCATGGTGGTACAATGTTTGTCATAATCACAGGCTAGATACTGTCTTCCTGCACCCCCTTAGCTTAGCTGCTAAACGGCATGATTTATGGCTTCCTGTAACCTTGTACCTAGATACCTGTGCTAAACGCTCCTCTCATGTGTCACCTATTCAGCAAGAGGTCTCTAAACCTCCTTGATTGACATTGCTTTTCATTTGCATTACTCTTTTTATATAAGCTACTTTATTGCTCATTATTATCAGCGCTGTTTTTTGTTATTTAGCCTCAAATCTTTGTTATCCTCTGATTAATTGTATATTTTCATCACCATGTTTTACTTTTCTCTCATATTGAAGATATGTTTGTATTTTTTCTTGTGTATTGACACCTTTACTTATCCAATAAAAATCTTTTGAACTGAAAAAGAGACAAAGGTAAAATCAGTGAGGACTTCCAAAGCATGGACGTCATTTAGGGGTTTCCAGGGGTCGCAGCTGCAACCCCTGACTTGCCCCTTGCGACTCCTGGCACTGCATTTGCGACCCATCACCTCAGAGGTGACAAAATCAGTGCCAGGAACACAGGGGCAGCTAGCCTATATGGAGAGAAGTTGGAGCTCCAATCTCCTTGGGTTTTTGCCATCTTCTTATTACACTAATAGTGAAGAATAATATTCACTAGTAGTGCACTAAAATGGAGTACAGTTAGCTAGAATATGACCCTGCCTGGCACCTGAGATAAGTAACAAATGCTTTTTAATGAGTTTTGTGCATGCATATAGGTTACAGTGCGCATATTGAAAAATAGAGAGTGTGTGTGTATGTGTGATTATGTGTGTATATCTAGGCATGTGTGTAAGTGAAATAAATATTAAATGGTGTGCGAGGTCCCTTCCGACACCCCTGGCCTTTTGGTATATTGGGGTTCATGTTCCAAAGCCTGGAATTGATTTGTTTGGAAACCTGGGTCAATACGTTTTGTGGACTTAAAAAGGCTCTGAATGGAACTTTGTTTTATAGGCTCCCCTGGGTCACCCTGGTTTTCCCGCACCCACCATTTTAAAGCTTTTGTCCCACAAAAGTGCAAAAACACCTTTTCGAGGCAAAAAAAATCAGATTTTGTTTTCTAATCTTGCTACTCTTCAAGGCAAACCCATTAACTTCAATATTCTTGAATAAAGATGTAGGAGGGTCTGCAAGAGCTAACATCCATTATCAAAATATTAGGCTCTTCACAGCAGACTCTGTCCTCATTATTTTTGGAGGCCATATCAGAAAACGGGTTGTTGCATTTTGCTTCACAGAAAGTACTCCGATGAAGAGGCAAGATGCCTTGCATTGTGTGAGATTTTGTTTTAACCATTGTACATGTATCACATTATTGACATTCACTGGTACACAAAGGTTGTTGAATCAAAGCAGACACATCTTTCCCCCTGAATGGCTCAACTAGCCTAGGAATTGTCAAGACTTGATATAGTTAGAAGTCCTGAGTATTAGGTTAGGTCACTCTAAGAAAAAAGATTACAGTTCAAGCAAGTCAGGTAAGGTTAAGCACAAGGATAATATCAGAATTTTACACAATAAGCCATTTCCAGCTGAGCAGAGAAGACCAACAAATATTACACTCTCTTAGGATTAGACATTAATGACGATCACTGGCCCTCTAAGGGTTCCAGAGTAATTACATTTTAGAAACGTAACTTCTAGTCTTCTGGACCAAGTCTGAGGAACTCATCAATGAGGAGCTTGGTGTTTAGTGCTCCATGTATCACGCCTGATAAAATCCAACTCTGCAGGCATCAAAATGTATTGGGCATGATAAACACCACCTATTACAACTTTTCATAATGCGATCATTTGTGTTTACCAGTCCAAACTCTGCAAGTTCAGGTAGTTACTGAACATTTTTGACCTGATAAATGTTAGTATGGCTGACCTCTCAAAATTTGCCTGGGAAAAACTGAAATAATTTGGTGCTATCCATAAACCTAAAATTCTGGTATATGCAATAACAGGAGATACTTTACATATCGGAATTATACGGCACCACTTGTCACAAGAGCCTAATTGTATGGACTTTCAGTGGTGTAATGCACATCAAAACACATGTAAGCACTATATGAAATCAAATACCATACGCTTCAATATATAACTCTCCTGACCCACACTAATACCATAACACTCAACGGTTGGGCAGTTGGTTATAGTTCAAGCAAGCTGCATTAAAATTACAGCTTGGCACTCTTACACTCACATAAGACAAAACTGCTGTGAGCCATGTCCATCACCCAGTACTGAACCAGCCCACAGCAATAAACTACCATTACCAAAGCAATAAGGACTATATAAATGTTAATTTAATATTTTTTACTTTTATTTTTGTGATAGGCCATTTTCAAAAGCTTTTTGCAAATATATGGAACCCACCTTAAGACTTTAACTTTTTATTCTTTTGACGCTTTTTGTGCTTATTTCATATGTTTGCAAAGAAATAATAAAACATATTTTGCAGGCTTAGCCAAGGCCAGGCCTATTGGCTTTGCCACAGCTTGAGTTAACATAGTATTATTCTGTGGTCGGGCCATGCTTTCAACCCGAAGAACCCTCAGTTTAAACAGAGGGCAATTTCGGCCTTTAGCCACATTTACCCTCTCCCTTTTTTAATGTATAATAAAGTAAATCGGGCCCCTCCTGACTTCTAAATCCATATACATCGAAAAGTTTCGCATGGGGTTGAGTCTTGAGCAGTGAAGAACATAGTTACATACAATTTTCAAAAAAACGTTTAAACTGCATTGGGAATCTCAGGACTGCCTGTAGTTTTTTTGTCCACCTACTGAGAAAACTTCAGGAGGGGAGCAAGTTATTACATTCACTAAGTAAATAAAATGGTGTGGGTGTGGCAAGGAGGTGTGTTTGTGAATGAAGAGGAATCCCGTAAACAATTTTAAAGTGCTTCTTTAAGTGCATGTTGTGGAAGGGCTTTTCAAGACACGTTCGCTGTGGCACAGGTTGTTTACATCAGCAACCCTAAAATGAGGTTTTCAAATTTGGAATCACTTACACTACCACACCTAACTGTAGACTTAACTTCGAGCTATTTTTCTTTTTCCTCCCTATATTTTAGCAAGTCCAGTTTGCTTCCTAAAGGCACTGCTAGCTCATTTGTATGCGGAATGAAGTGTGATGTTGCATGGACGCAGGCTACAGAATGCATTTGAAACCTCCCCACCAAACAAAACTCCTTCATTTGACACAGTGCACGGACAGCTGCTTGGTTTATAACAGTAAAAGTGCACGCATGCTAAAAACATAATGAAATCAAATCAAAATCTGCTTACGTTGTCACTTCCCAGGCAGACCTCATCATCATAAAATAATCCACAGCATTTGCCAGAGATTATGTCCTCAAATCCCATGTCTATCAAATTCTAAAGCATATTCCATATGCTGGGAAAAAAACCTATCATTATAATTGTCAGTGCTTTCAACTAATGAATAGGCATTGGAGTACCATAAGCAGAATTACAATTCAATCAGCATTATTGGTCAACGTTTATGAAACAAGCTGTTGCAAGGATGTTCATGTCATGCCATAGTCAACAGCCACAGCGGAAAAAATGCCCCACGAAAATAAATTGGATGAAGGCCTCTTTGACAATCCACTAGAAGCGCATTACTGTTAATCTTGGGGTATGGCTTGATTACAGACATGTTGTACTGTGCATTCAGAAAACATTAAATCTGCCTGCTCTTCTGTATATGGAATACAGGGAAATGGAAAGGCGAGTCTTTCTTCTAATCAATTCTACCCCCAGTGGGAAGGTCTGCCTTGAAGCAGTACGCCATCTGCGTGAGGTAAGGCAACATCTGGATGAGCTCAAATCATATGCAATCCGTACGCCTGTGTGCAATCGACGAGTTATGTTATTTTATGTCACGACGGGTTATTTTATGTTACGTCATGTTATTTTATGTTGCGTCATATGTTATTCTATGTTATGCTATATTACATCATGTTATGTTACGTCATGTTATGTTCCGTTGCATTTGTAAGCTGCAGTGTCATCCGTGGTCCCTAGGCAGTATACCAAATATTAGTGGGAACAGAATTAAACTAAAGATGGAAGCTTAAAATGTGCAACACCCATTGTTTTCAGAAAATACAAACCCAAAGACACAGAGGATTGGTCATTTTCAGATAATAAACATATGACAATTTTGTAATTGCAGGCTGAAAAAGTGAATCCTGCAGTGCTTAATTTGAGCCGGTGCTTTCCGGTGCTCAGCACAGGCACTTAATTGGTTTCCGGTGCTCGGCACCAGCACCTAATTGTCATCACCATACTTAGAACAGTCTACCACATGGTGGCGCTGCTCCTCTAATTTAGAGATGAGCAGAACAACGGTTGTTTAGGAACATAATATACATTAAAATAGTGCTAATAACCTGCCTCCTCAGCCATCCATTTAGCTTTGGGGACCTGGAATAATCTGAGCTGTCGCATTTACATGCAAGAGAGATGGTTAGTAGTTGTTGTGGCAGTGATGACAAGGGCGATGGGTGGTGCAAGCTGCAGTGGCCTTCAGGTCAGAGCACTGGCACTTAATATTTTACAAATTAAGCACTGGAATCCTGTATTCAATCAGAATCTGCCCCCTTACTGGTATATATTGGCTTCGCATGTGGCATCACTTGTGACATTTATGATGGCGCTAAGATCCGTATCATTTTGTCATAAAAAAATATTATTGGATCAGTACTTCTAAAGCAATCTGAGGCTACCAGTGACTGCAATCAGCTTTTACTGGGTTGGTCTGCCAAATCATGTCTGGTGCCACATGTGTCTGCAGATGTTGTTTACCAGTCTAGTAAGGCAATCAGGGGTTGTGGAGCAGTTCGCATATTTTCTGACTGCTCCATTACAAACAGACCATGTGCACATGCTAGCTATCAAGCGGGCAAAAAGCACATTTTTGTTCAAGTATAAAACGAATTATCATCATGATAAAAAACATAGGCGTATGGGGCTAGGTGAGAATGTTGAGCTAGTAAATGTACTGAAAAGTCACAATTTCTTCGAAAAAGTGCATGCACAATTTTCCACTTATGCAAGGGCACAGAACAATATTCTAATATAGCCCTATGGGTCATATCATGATTAGCACAGGCTGGGGCTACACACAATTTCAATTAAATCTCATTGTGAACCGCACAAACACGAATTCAATAACAGTACAGGTGAGGGCACGAGCTACAGACAGCACAGATCAGAAACAGAAGCAGAAAGCACCAGTTTCATATTTATTCGAGTTTTGTTGTCTGCAACTCATGCGCTAATTCCCAGTGTAATCAGCCTAGGAGCTCCTTATAATTCCCACAGTATATCGGTGCGGTAACAGAGCATCTGGGTAATACCTACACGACATGCTGTCATATTTACAGGGTACAGCATTATCACGTAATTGGGAGCTCTGAACCTCAAAATGGAAGGTGTCAATGCACAATGATGCAGGTTTTCCCTACACAAATACGGTGAGGTTTAATCGGGTGGATATCGTGTGGGGAAAATTATAGCAAATTTTGGATCATGAATTGAGATTCTTGCAGGCACTGGAGGCGAATTGTGGAAACAGAAATGAAGGCCCTAAACCAGAGCTGGGGCACCACCAAGCAGAACCTTGCAGAAGACAAACAGAAGTGGAGGTCCTTTGTTGCTGCCCTACATGCCAGTCGGCATATGAGGCACCAGCAGTAGTATTGTAAGGAGGGAACTCGTGGATGTGGTAATGTGGAGCAGACATCACAATTTCTTCAAAAACGGATGTACACATCTCTTTTGTGTCAAGTCAAGTAGGCAGCAGTTATCTGGCAAATTCTCTGTAGAAGGACAAAAAATGAGTCTGATCATACCATTCTGTCTGCAAACAGGATAATGCAACATGCAGAGGCGCATTCTGCAACCCACATGCTATTCTTTATTATTGTAATTTTTTAAAGACCAAATAAAGAATGATTGAATTGAGTTGAATTACTGTGCTATTAACTAAGTATTGCACAGTAATTGGGGGATTTATACCACACAGTATGGGGAATTCTAGATAAGGAGTTACCACCCACCACTCCTGTGCAACTCGCACCCTGCCCCTGCAGTGTGATGTATTAAGTGTGATCAGTTGCTTCATAAAATGATAAATTCTGCATTTATAGCAAGCACAACAGAAAGGCTAAATCATTAAGCCAGCAAAAGTTCAAACTGTTTAGACATCTCTCACCCTTATCTGATGGAAAACTGACCCGGATACAATGTCATTTCATCCCTAAGCACTAGTTTGGGGTGTAGTAACAGTGGCAGGGATTCCCTATTGAAAAGTGCCCCTGTGAATCTAAAACGCGAGCAAGTGCACACTCTTCAGAAAAGCTGGGTTTTCTTATTACCACATTTGTTCACAGCTTAGCAGCATTCTATCAGCTCCGTGGCTCTGGCAATAGCTTGGACACAGTATTTCACAAAGCAATTGCAGCTCTCGTTCTGCCTCTTTATGAAACCAGAGATGTGAGCCGCCAAAAGTCAAGATCCCTGGACCATTTCTTGCTAAACAGAGCAGCTGAAAACCTGCCGTAAAAAGGCTGCAGATGGTGTTTCCTCAACCAGTTTTTTATTTTTCTTTGTCACAATCTTCTGTGATTCACGTTATGTTGGTCTAAATCCGCTGCGGTCCCATGTAGCCTTTCTTCAGAAATGGGCATGTTCACTGCATCTTTCCAAAGCAGTTTTAGTATACATGTAGTATCCCCAAAACAAAATAATTACCTTTTTATTATGAAATGGCTAAGTAGAATACTACATTGTAAAAACTATTCATTTAATGCAGATCTTACATAGTAGGAACTAGGAATTTTACATGGAAGACGCAGATCTTTGCTTGGCTTTATAGACATCCAGATAGATGTATTACATATACAAGGCCATAATATTAGCTGTTACCTCTGAGAAGGGCAACAAGTC
This sequence comes from Triturus cristatus, assembly GCF_964204655.1. Lineage (NCBI taxonomy): Eukaryota > Metazoa > Chordata > Amphibia > Caudata > Salamandridae > Triturus > Triturus cristatus. The sequence goes on along the minus strand of NC_140593.1, from coordinate 486,546,785 downwards.
AACCTTCCCAATTTGTTTTAAGGTGTCTAATGCTTCATTGCTGTTTTGTTTTTAGTAGCATTTGATTTAGAAAACCACGGGTTGTGCTTTTAAATGTCGGCACATGGAGTACCAAAGTTGCATGGTCTTGAGTCAACCTCATGACTCTTCCATCCACTACCAGACACTCCCTGCCCCTTTATGTCACCCTTGCCAGTCCTAGCTTTCTCCCTTTGTGACAGTTTTTCCGTTTTTATCTTCCTACTTCTTTCCCCGTTGTGTGTTTTTTCCTCTCTTCTTGGCGATCAATGTATGATGAGGCAAAAAGAAGAGCTAGTGGACACCACTGGTAACCACCAGCTCGAATTAAGCATTGGTTTCTAGGCTACACCTGAGCGAAGGTTTGCCGTGCTTTGCCAAATGTTGGAACATTTCCTGAAAAAAGTAAACAGCTTAATCACAGTATTTCGCCATAAATGATTTTTAATTTGAGTGGAACACAACTAATGTTGGTGGAGAATGAAATTAGTCTGAGGTTGATGCATAATTGTTATCTAGGTAAATCTCTCTGTAGTCCTTTGTTTATATTGCACCATTAATTCTTCATTTGTTATACAAGTATAGCAGTGCCCCCAAAATAGATCAATGATAGAACAAAAGTCCAATTCAAACGTCCAAATTTCTGCGCTTCTTCTTTATTTTTACATTCCAAAATGCTCTTGTACTTTCATATTCCAATTGTTACAGCTTAAGCCAACGTGTTTCATCCACAGCAGTGGACTTCTGCAGGGCATTCCAAATCTACTGGTAGTGATCCATAATATTTCTCAAAGGCAGCAAATTGAACCCTCCTTGTCTTTCCAATCCCAGAGTCAGATTCCTCAATGGGAAATTGCAAATTGCAAGTTTTGTACCTAGACCTCATATTTAGGAATAGGCAAATACTGTCCCGGACAACTGGATCCGTGTCTTGCATGAAAGTGGCGCACTCTGCACATAAATGGCACAAAGAACCATTTAGGTATGAAAATCCCTGCTTTGATGTAGGAATCCAAATCTGGGATTAGAAAGACAAGGAGAATTCAATTTGCTGCCCCCCATAAATCTAATGGACCATTATTAGTAGAATTGGAATGCCCTGAAGAAGTCCACTGCTGTGGACGAAATGCATTGGCTGTGGCTGTAACAATTGCAATATGAAAGTAGGGGGGCATTTTGAAATATAAAACTTAAGAAGTAACACAAGAAATTGGACGATTGAATTGGACTTTTTTTATCATTGTTTTATTTTGGGTGCACCACTACACTTATATCATTTTGGGGACTGCATGTCAGAAGTATCCAAGAGTGGCGTATACTGATAGAGGGTTTAGTGTGTGTATATTTGTGGGGCTATATGAGAAATAAGGCGGGAGGTGCAATTTATTTTACCTGCTGCTTGTTTTAATTATTGTGATCATTCTTCATTTGGGTTGGACATTCTGTGTGCTTTTGAAGTTTATTTTGGACGTGAAACACTAAATGCCAGGTCACAATGAGTCTGGGTTTTGCGAACCAACATGACTGTGACCTGGCCATCTTCCTATGGTTCAACTGATGTACAAAGGAGCTGCATTGAAAAATATGGATTCACAGGAAGTTGTAAGACCTGTAACCTAATAGATTAGGCAGGAGGCCTTCTATGACCCACTGCGAATGCAGCCAGAGCTGGTATGGAGGCCTGCACAGGACAGAAGACCTCCATCCCTGCCTTCATTTCCAGTAGGAAAACATTTTTTGTAGAAGTTGTTCCTTCAAAGGCAGAGATGCTGCTCGCAAAAAAAGATTTTCTTCCTAAGAATGACATTGACAGGAGTATGTAGAGGTCTTCTGGACCAGCATCTGCCCCTCTGGCAATCCTGATTCCTAAAGGGAAACTAACAGATCAATGGCTTGCTATCGCAATCATGAACACAATCTATGAGTACATACCTTTGTGACAAACAAGAGATGATCACCCCTTTCATGCCCCTTTTCGATTTGTGATTCGGAAAATGTTGAAAAAGTCCGCTTGGAAACAGAAAAAACCTTTTCAACAATGAAAAGGGCTTTGGTAGGTTGTGAAATGGTATTTTTTGTTGTGAACCCTGTCTTTGTCCTTATTAATCACAAGCTTTGTGACTACATATCAGGCCCTAGGTTCCATATATAGTATTAGAGAAGTGATCTGCAGGCACTGCCACAGGGGAAATCTGAGGAGTCCCACTTTGAGGGCTGGGCAGGCCTTTTATTTCATTGGGCATTTCCCCAGTGGGCTGGAGCCCTTGGATGATGGTGTTGAAAGCCTGGGGCTACTCCTGATGCCTCTGTCACTTTTCCAGGCTCCCCAAGGTTAATAGCAGCAGGCACAGGGCGGCTTTAAGATAGAGAAAAAGAGCAGAAAAGGGGATAGGAAGAGAGAAAGTGATCCGAGAAAGAGGAGACGAGAGAAAGTGAATGGATGAATAGAAAGACAGAGATTGTGTGAGGAGACGAAAAGAGCGGGCTTGCTAGAACATTTTCGCCAGGGTTGCTTTTGTTTCTCCAGTCCATCCTTGTCCACTTAGGATAATTCAGAGCCTACAGACGTGAAGGGATGTTTATCCTCCCATATTTGCCTTAAGAGTAAACAGCACTGTTAATTTAGGACCAAGAGGAGGAAGGTAGACATAAGTGATACATGTTTTACCCATTTACGTTTTTTGCTAACTTTACATTTCTATATTCCTTCAAGGCCTATTAATATCTCTGAGATATTCCCTTCTCAGGGACCCCTCGCCTCATACTGCCGGGACGCCTCATCACGTTGCATTCTGCCATTGATTGCAGGTGGAGTGTGGTGGCCCTTATTAGCACAGCAAACTGTATCAAACCCAACTGAAGGAAGAGATTGGTGTTTGCAACTGGTGATTTTAGGTCTGAGTTTCCACCAAATTTGGAAAAGATCATATTAGGGGCCGTATTACACATTAACATGAGTTTCCTTTTTCGACATCATTTGGTGGCCCACAGGAAATCTCTGACAGCTAAACGTGAACAGTAACTTTACACCTTTACATGCCGAAAAACATACAGAAATATCATTAAAACCCAGGTTTGCCCTTACATCACAGTAGCTGGTTGTGTTAACAAAGTTACGAAATCAGTGCACCAGAACAAAATGCCAGAGAGATTCTAAACGAATGGCCAACTACTGCTTGGAGTTTTAACTCTTTGTTCCCACTCACACCAATGCTTTCGAGTTATATTGTTAATTCATTGGTGGTATGAGGTCCATCGTCATGATATATGATAGATGAATCGGGCTATATCTTCACGAACAATACAAAGGCAGTGGTTATTTTCTGTTCATGATAGGTATCAAAGCAAAATGTTCCACAAAGAAGATTTACACTTTTGGCGCACAAGTCTGGTATAACTCGACATAGAGGGGGACACTGGTGTCTTTAGATCATCCTACATTTCAACAGAACCGGCCGAACCATTACAATCTTTTTTTATCTGGAATCTCAAATAGTTGCAAAAACGTTAGATGGCATGGGTTCCCTCTCTTGTGGAGGGTGAATATGGGAATTCTAGGGAGCGCGAAAAAATATTCTTCTTTGTTCTCTGGGATTGGTCATCATCTGCTACATGACTAAACCTATTTTATACCATATTGTGAATCGAATTATGTTTACATTAACTATTAGCAGAAGATTGCGCCAAGACCGCAGTGTTGACTATGTTTTTCTTTGCAAGCACTGAGGGGCATATTTATGAGGCGCTGCGCCAGTTTTGCGCCGCTGTTCCGTCACTTTTAGTGACGCAGTGGTTGCGTAAATAATGTGCCATGTTGCGCCGCATTTACGAAGTGACGCATCTAGGCAGATGCGTCACTTCGTAAGCCCCTGCGCTACATTATACCTGCGTCAGGTATAATGTATGCAGGGTGGGCATTCCCCCGCAAGTAAGGGTCGTAGGAGTGGAGCAGCGAAATCTATGAGATTTCGCTGCACCACTTCTAGGACGCCAATGCGTCACAACCTTACGCCTGCCTCATGGCAGGCGTAAGAGTGATGCAGGCCCTTTCACATGGGGCTTGCCCCATGTGAAAGGAACATTGCTGGAGTTGCGTCGGTCTTCCGACACAACTCCAGCAATGCGCCTCTTTTTGCGCTGACAGATACGTCAGTTATACTGACGTATCTGTCCTTCCTTACGACATGATGCGTCATATTGTAAATATGACGCATCATTGGTGTCGCAAGGAGGGCGCACTGAGAAGTGGCGCATCTCTGCTTTCATGCAGCGATGCGCAACTTCGCGTAAATGAGGCCCTGAGTTTTCAATAGTAGACATTTATGAAAAAATCCTTTTTCTTGTGTGTATTTTTGACGTTGAACATCTTGAATTCTTTTTATTTTTTTATAAGTTGAACTATATGTTAAGTTATTTGTTTTGTATGTCAGTTCGGGGCATCAAACGTCGTTGTGTTGGCTATAAATTGTTTTTAAAATCTCCAGAAAATGCTGTATTCATTAATTTCACGCTAAATGGAAACCAGGCACCCCACAGAATCGCTGTTATTTGCTCGCACACGGATTGCTTGAAGATAAGATCCCCGTAGAATGAACCAGGATCGCTCCTCCTCCATCCAAACTCTGCTCACCGTTCTCAATGGCCCTCATTAGACACATCATGGGCATATGATGGGACACCCTCACCCATGCTTTGATCCGGCTCCATCGTCACCGGTGTCAGAATTAGGTCTTATTAGAAGCCGGCATGATTGGGTTTCCAGGCGCATGCTCCCCCGCCACTGCTGCAAAATTATACCATTTTCCCAGGTGCATTTCAGCCAGTCACTTAACCTCCTGGCAACCTCACAATCCATGACAAATGAGATTCTGCATTTACGGAAGTAAGCAAAGACGAAAATAAAAATGCTGGGTATGATATTGCTTGCAACAAATCCAAACAAATTGGCCGATGGACAGGCGATGCTGCAGTTCACCGATTACAGAGCCCAAATGTAGTCGTGCCCGGTTCATAAGCTCTTTCGAAGCAGGAATGGCTTCCGCATTTGTACACTGCACTTAATATTTTGAATTACATTTAAAATTATCATATTTCAGAAAACAGAGATATTTGAAATATGCGGGAACGGTTTCCCTAGCTTGAGGCCACCAGACAATTTCGTCAAAGATGATGATGGCGCTGCACTTGGTAATTTAATGTTTCCACCCTTGATTTGCTTTTGCAGCATACGAATGCCATAATTGCCTACAAATCTCATTTTACTAAATGTTATTTCTAGCACTTTTATGACTAGCAATTAAACACTCATTTCATTATTTCCACAGCGCTGAAATCAGCCACTAGAACTTTGTTTAAATAGTGTTGAGATTTTGGAGAAACTGACATCTTTCAGGCTGGGCTTGAGCAGTATCAGTTACTTATTTGTACCTTTGGCACTTCCCCCCCTGCATTTGATAAATACGTGATTAATAAATGTATAGGATTGTGAAGTAAAATCAGAGTGTGAAAAATGATCTCTTAACCAGAGAGTATTGTTTTTAATGTGCTAGAAAGACCCTGCTATTGCCTGCACCAGCAAAAATGAACAGGATTATTTTATTGTATAATATGCATTGGAGAACAGTAATGGGCCACATTTCTTCTGTAATCAGCACGGTATGTAGCCAGTCTGAAGGGCAGGTGTAACTGAAATTGAATAAATACTAACAGTCACTGGTGGAGCCAGGCCCAGCAAAAACATTACACCTTTTGTCATTGGTGAAACATGTCTCTGCAATAAAAGTCTGTGCAACTGCAAACTCGGATAAGAGGTGCATTTCATGTACCACTTATGCTGCACCCACAGAAGCAGAAGAATTAAGAGGATTGCCAGCGCTCCAAACAAAATGAAAGTTTGCAGATGGAGCACTCCCATTAACAAAAATTAATTTTTAGCGGTCACTTGATGTAATTTGGCCCCACTAGGTTGGTTCTTTAAAGCACGTAAAGGAAGCAACGCCCTGCATATATTAGATGAAAGGTGTGGTATGTTTCCCATTAAGGAGTATATTGGAAATTTCACACTGTATGAAATCAGAGTTATATTGGAAATTGAATTTTAAAGACCCATTGTTAGATTTAGCTTTGGGAGGGCCAGTGTTGATCTCTTATTTTGTCTAATGTTCACAATTCTCTTTTACGTGAAAGGTAGATGTTTAAGGTTTCCTTTATTTACTTCCCTATTATCCCTACACTTCATTCATAGGCCTATATGCTGTTTTCAAGCATGTTGTACCCTACAAACCAAGGAGGGCGGCAATGAGATTCACCGATCGATATTAAAGGAGCAGAACCCACTCCCTAACAGTAGAGGAGTGCGAAGTTCCAAAGGCAAGTGACTAGCAAATTCGGAAATTCTATGGAAAGCTCACAGAGCTTTATTAAGGAATACTCAGTTTTAGTCGTTCTTTGAGACATTGGGTAGGGGGAGGTCTGCCAATGCACAGCGGCCGCCGCTTGTGGGGGCCCCACCCTAGCACATCTTTTGCTCCACCCATTGCTCCTCCACCCATGCTTTAGTAGCCCCCAAACCCTAACTTCCACCCCATCAGCTGCTGTCCCTCAAAATACAAGAAACTACGTGTCCATGCCCCAACTGTAGAATGTTTGGCCATCCATGGTGGGGACATCCAGCGGCTAGCAAACAACACAGTTGTGCAAGCGGGCAGAGTTGACCCTTGCTCGGAAAACGTCGAAGGTGGAAAGAAATTTGCTGCTGCTGAGAAACAAAATGAGGCATCATGGGACCTTTCCACATCACTGGTTGTATCACTGATTTGTCTCTGACCAGAAACATCTCCTCACTGCCACACTTTTCCTGAATCACCCCCAGCTTACCTCGATCAGACTGGTGCCATGTAGTTTGTTGGGGTGGGGAGAAGGTGATGGTGTTGTTGTGTGGTAGGAGGGGGTCAGAGGCATGTGGGAGGGCAAGCTCGGGGGCGGATAGGGTGTTAACTGCTGCACGTTAAAAACAAGCATTGGCAAATCCAATAGGTTTTGCTTTTGTGAATTCTATTGCTTTTGTCATTGTTTTGTGCAGCATGGCTTAAAGTTATATAAAGAAAACCCCTATGACAAGGTCAAGGCTGGGCACCTCACACTGTTTTTTTAAAACTGTAAGCCATGTTGTACAGCAACTAATGCCCCTGTGCAACATGTTTTTAAAAAGTGAAAGCGTCCCTGTGTAATGTAAGTGATGCTCATGTAAAGCACTCCAGTACCTTCAAGATCGGGTTCTTGCGTCATAAACACAGCCCAAAAATTTAATTTTTCAAAAATCAATGTGCTTGTATGGAAATGAAAAGGACATGAGGGAGGAGGGTGGGGACACAAGGGAGGATGGGAGTGGCCATGAAGGAGGTAACGGGAGCTGTAAAGAGTACTTGATGGTGCGTTAAAAGCGGTGGCGTGGAGGGGTCGTTCAAAACAACAACGGGGAATGTAAAGCAATCCAATACCTTTGGGTCATGTTTGCGCTACTTAAATGTGCCAACATAATGAATAAATACAAATAAAAAACCCTGAATGGCAATGTGATGCAGGGAGAAGACAAACACATGCACTAGTATGGAGTGCTTGTTCAGAAATGTGAAAAAAATACCTACAGAGTGAGTAGCTAGTGGAACGACACTGGCCTGTAGCCCATGGCCTGTAACAGGAAGCTGTACTTGGTCCAAGCTCCATGCCAGGCAAGGACCACAAAGCAAGAGTGGAAGTGAAAGGGGACGATCTGTGAACGATGTGCAGATGACTTGCTGGCCAATCAGAAGTAAATTAATTAGAGCGACATTGGAATCAATGCATGGTAGGTTCAGGAAAGTAAGGGCGGGTTCTAAGCTCCTTTTAAGATTTGTTTTAACCTACAAAAGACGTTGCACGCACAACACAAGTGCTGTGCAGGTAAAACCGAATGATTAGCATTGCTTTAAACTAAATAGCTGTAGCCATGATAGAGGGACTGCTGTCTGCAGGACCATAAAGCGGACAGCTCCGTGAGCCCCTCTAAAGACTGGCGCCCTCGACCTTGGCCCAGCCCTCTATGATAAAAGCCAGCTCCGCAGGCGGGGAAAGCTCCCCGTCAGAAAATTTTGTCCGGCTTCAGCAGTGCAAATGTTTCAAATTTTCTAATTTGCTTGACTTTGCGAGAGAAAGTCAACCTTCACCTATCCCTAAATTAAAGGAAAGGTAACAATGCTATCACAGCGATTTGCAAATGTTTACAAACAAGAGGGCCACGACATCCAAAAGGGCTAGTGACTGCCAGCGGTATGCAATCTATCCCTTCCTCAGTCAAGAAGCTTCAGTGGGGTGGTTGGATTGAGCATCATACTTCCTCACTGTGAAGCCCAGTTAACCTTTCTGATCACCCACATATCAACTGATTCAGTTACTGTCTTCGATGTCATTTACTCAGAAATTAGGAGACATCTTGAATCTAACTGCCACATAAAACTTTGTAGGAGTCTTCTCTAGTGAGTCCAAACTCACTCAAACGCAGAAGCCCATAGAGCTGTTTTGAGGAAGTCATAGTACTATAAATTGTGCTATGTATACAGTACACTTAAAAATAAAATAGAAGCACAATTGAAAATGGGAAAGAAGTAATCTAATTGTGATGGCAATAAAATATACAAACCATAGGTTACATCAGTTAAGATATAGTTATGTCCCTACACGATGTAGGACCAGCGCACCTGAACCATCGCCTCACATTCCAAGTACCTGCCGGACAACTCCGATCCTCCCAACTCTCCTCCCCAGGATCCACAAGACCAGAACTGGACGAAGGTCATTCTCCTACCTCAGTGCAAAGACCTGGAACCCCCTGCCCCGCACCTCAGGCAGTCAGTGTCACTGACCCAATTCATGAAGGACCCCAGGACCCCAAGACCTGGCTCTTGAAATGATCCTCCACCCAGTCTGACCAGCAGCCCCCCTCACAGCACCTTGTGACCCTCACGGGTGAGGAGCCGCCTTTACAAGCCCTTGATAGATTGATTGATTGATCGATGAGTGCACCATAAAGCAATACCTCTTTTAAATTTAAAAAAAATATTTCCTTTAGTTTACCACCTCAATTGGTTTAGTGGGTCTGTTTAGTACTGTAAAATGTTTTTCATTTAGATGTTCATTTATTTGACCTTCCAGGGGTGAAAATAGTGTATGTCATGTCATGATGAATTGTATGGCGCGAATGTCACCTGGGAGGGTATCCTGGAGGCTAGGAAGTGGGGGGTAGGCCTGAATGTGGCCTACTGGAAGAGCCAGGTTTTCAGTTTTACAGAGCAATGGAGTCTGAAGAGATCCATTCGAACGTCAAACATGCTGCTTAGGTTTTAAAGAAGCATTCATTGTGTGTTCTATATTTATTGAAATTGTTAAGAATAATAAATAGTAGGGCAATCGATTTCCACATTTTGTACCAAGAATTCAGCAAGAAACATGAATGCCTGTTTGGCAAAGGGCGCTTTTGTCAGGGACCTGAAACAAGCATTAGGTTTTGCTTTAGAAATCATAACAATTTTCCAAAGGAAAAAAATCATGGCTGACTGAAATGGAGGCGCAATTCGCTGCTAGGGAAAACACTGTCAGACTCTGCTCCCTGACCAGCCATTCGGGCAAACCCACTAATAAGAATTCCTTTGTGTCTGTTTTATTTCTGTAGTAGCCACTGTTGTACAGCTTAGAAACCACTTATATATGGCCCATTAAATGTGCTGATGTTCATTAGACAAAGTTGTATGACCTTTTCCGCGCACTGTCTCTCTAGTCTCAGTTTGAGCAGGTTTTTAAAATTGACTCTGCTCTTAAATAGTGTGCTTTTCAATCCCCGCACAAACTCCACAAGCTATTACCGAGACAAATGTTAGCAGGAAAAAAACGTGCAAAGAATTCCTTAAATACAGGCCTTAGTTAACATATATTTGTATATGATGCTATATTTACATGTGGGTGTAGTGTTTTTTAAAATATTTAAATGATTAATGTGCTAAAACTTGACAAGCATCAAAGTATGAGTGCATATTTATCAGTTAAATAAATGAGGAAATAGACCTTTTTATGACTAAGTTTATTCTCAAAACACAAACTAAATATGGATAAATACCAATAAGATGGCCAAAAAAGAAATATGGGTAAATCCAGATGGAAATGTTAAAAAATTAACCACCAAAAAAACGGGAGCCCTAATTATAAATTACAAATTTGAAAATGCCCCTTTTAGAAAGTAGGTATTTTCCTGCCTTAGCCATTTTGCACCTGCAGCCTATCTCTGTATCATTTGACTGGGTGTAGTTGACATCTTAGCCATTTTGCACCTGCAGACTATCTCTGTATCATTTGACTGGGTGTAGTTGACATTTGGGCTTTGTGTATTCCTCCTAGACAGCTACACACAATAGGTAACTTAGGTGTGCCTGGATGGGCCATCACTGGCAAGATGAGAGGGAGAAGCTGGGCACAACCCCACTTACACTTGAATAGGCTGCGTTGTGCCTCCACATAAAGCGATGCATACCCTCTGTAATTAGTCTGGAGTCTTGGCGAGAAAGGCAGGGCACCTGTGAACTACAAAGGCATGCCTCTATAACCTTCTCCCCAATTCAAAGGAGGCATAACTGAGTATAAATACTGGACCCCAGACACCAACTCTTCAGTACACTTTGAAACCGGTGGATAGTCTGCTAAGAAGAAGGTCTACTGTGCTGCTGAACGGACTGTCCCTCTGCTGGACTGCTGCCTTGAAGGACTGCTGCCCTGCTGGGCTGACCTGGTGTCCTTTTGCCTTGGTGAGAGGGACTGGACCAGCATCTGTTGAATCCAAGACCCTAGAGTGACTCAAAGGGCTAGTTGGCTGGCCTTTTTACTTGAGCATAAGGGACAAAAGGCTCCAACAACCTTGACCCGATTCTGCCATCTGTGAGTCTGCCCTGGCAAATGGTGGCACCCCAGTCATTAACCCTTGGAAGTGGGCCTAAGGTGCTCTACCAGCATCTATGGATCCAGTGGAACTGACCATTCTCCTCTACTGCATGGCGTAAGCCCGAACATAACTAACCCATCCCAGCTAAGTGGATTGGACCTTTCACAAAGTTCCACATCCCCTCCGCAGCCTGCAACCTCTTTGGAATCGTGATTGGATGCAGCATTTTAGCGCAGGCACTCGAATCCCTCGTCAACCGCAGCCTAGATGATGATGCCGGACTGCACATCACAGCCTTGTAGCTCTTCGGAACCAACGCATCATCCCTATTGCGCGATGCATCCTAGATGCCAAACTTTGCATCAAAAGCCCTCATCAACTGGATTCTCGAGGACAACGCAGGGACTTGTATTGCAGCCTCACCGCACCTCAGAACCGATGCATTGCTTTGGTTGCATGACACATCTTTGACACCGATCCTTGCAATGCTCCACAAACCAGGATTTAAGGGACTTTGTTCAGCTGGGCTGACTGGGTCCCTGTAGCCAGCCCGCACTCAGGCTGAACTTCTTACTTCGTCCTGGTCCGACGCAACCAGATATCCACAGTTGGTGCTTTGTGCCTGTATTTTCACTGAAATCTTTAAACTTGCATATTTCTGGTGCTACTGATTACATTTTTATCATTTATTTATTAAAGAAATATCTATTTTTCTAATTTGGTGTGGGATCCCGTTTGTGTGGTGTTTTTCCCCTTATTACAGTTTGAAGTGTTGCACAAATACTTTCCACATTGCCTCTAAGTTAAGCCTCACTGCTTCCTGCCAGGCTACCAGAGGGTTGAGCACAGGCTCATTTAGTGTTGGTGTGTGCCTCACCCTGACAAGGACTGTGGTTGCTACTTTACCAGGGCTCACATCCCAATCACCAACAACCCAATTTCATACAGTGAGGATGTAATACAGATCACTGTTTTAGTTTATTTTCAATTAAAGGCACAGAAATATAACATGAAATGACATAAATAACATGATGTTTCAGTAAAGTGCTGAACTCTACCTAGTACCAAGGTCAGCACTTTAGCCAATACATCATAATGATTTACAGCACTGTGAGACAGTTTTGCTTGTGTCCTTTTTTTGCATATGTTTTAATCCTGCTCCCTGATGCCTTGGCCAAATTTCCTTGTCATGTTTTAGTTCATCAATAGAAACTTTATTTTGCATACAATATGTACAAAGTTTATTCAGCTAAAACATACAGAAGATCTGGCAGCACATCAATGACACCAAGCCTACTTTATCTCTTACACACACCCCTTCCTGTAGAATCCTACGGTGGTTGGCCTTCAAACCCCTATCTTTCCTGGATCTTGCTGACATACTGAACTCCTTCAACGTCACTTCTTATGAAGATGATGTCTTAACATAGTCCTTCATCAAACCTCTTTCTGCGGAGGCTCTCTTATCCCTAATCTCTTACCCTTACATGCCAAAGTCAATGTCTTCCTCACTCAAAACTTCTTAACCGAAGCTCTCAACACAGGCCAGATCCTCTCACTTCTAAAGAAATAAATTAACTTGCTAACTACGGCTAATCACTCAACTACCATTCATCGATAAGATCATTGAAAAAGCAGTCTATGTTCAACTTCCAGATCACATCCTGGTGTATCATATCCTGTATGACTATTAGTCTGGCTTCAGACCTGCTACAGCACTGCTCCTATGCATCGCAGACAATTCCCTCCAGACCACAGATGAAGATGACCCTTCCTCATGATGTCGCTGGATCTCTTAGCTACCTTTGAGACATTGGACTATCACCCTCATACGCACCCTGGAATTTAGAATGGGATTCACTCACAATGTCCTTCACTGGTTCTCCTCCTATTTTTACAAACGGCTCCAGTTTATTAACATTGACACTTCCAGTTCCCAAAAGATCCCTAAAACCTGTGGAGTCCCCAGGGTTCCATACGGTCTCCTATCATCTTCAGTCTTTATAGGGAGTACTTCACTCACAGATAACAGCATCAAGATTCACCAATATGCCCATGATACATACCTCTACCTGAAAACCTCTTCTGCGTCAGACATCCAGTGCCTGAAGCACTGCTTGAACATCATTCAGACCTGGATGTTAAGCGCATACCTGAAGTTCAACTCAACCAAGACAGAATTCCTGCTAAATGCCAAGAACAGCAAGCAGAATACAGTACAAACCTGGCTCAATGACAAGAACCTTGATGGCTTCCAACCCCACCTCTCACCCATGTACCAAGTCACTTGCTTAGATTCACCCCACACACCAACTTCACCCTCAAAGAATACACTGAATAAAAACAAAAGATGGCCTGTTGCTAGCTCTCTTTTCTAAAGAAAGTCTAACCGTTTCGTCCAAAAGGTGAATGCAGAGCTGCTGTTCAAGCCCTCATCCTCTCTTATCTGGATGATGGTAATGCGCTGCTCCATGGTCTCCAGGATTCCATACTAGCACCCCTTAGGGGTGTCCTACACTCCAAATCACGTCTCACCCAGGGCCTGAAGAAATATGATCAAACCCTCCTGATGGAACTCCATTAACTCCCCCTGCTGCCCTGCACCATCTTCAAAAGCAGCTGCATCCTTTACAAAGCATCACAACTAGCACACCATCTTATCTTGCAGACAAGCTTAACATCTCTGATGGTTATCTGCACACCGGTAGCCAACCCACCATCGGACTGGAGACTAAGAAGTGTAAAAATGATATAACAAGACAGCAGGCCTTTACCATTTATGACCCCAAGACCTGGAACAACATCCCCTTATTCATCAGCACCGCCCAACGCTGCTCCAATGTAGCAAATAGTTGAAGGCTCACCTTAAAAAAAAGAACATTACATCACAATGCGTTAACTGTCCACAACCCAGTTTCCTCTTCAATTACTCATTGACTTTGATCATGTACAGCGCCCGCTGTCTTTTGGCTAGGTTTGTGCTATAGAAATACCATATACATTTATTCAGCAGATTCTTGCAGCAGCAATTCCCATGGTTCAAGTATCTGCTCCTCAGAGGTCAGTCTTTGGGGTTTTGTCTGGTACTTCTAGCGTTGCATAACTCGGGGTGGCACAAGAACCAGTGTTCTATTTGCAATCGCCCTGCAGACCTGTGTGGTATGGAGACTAGTGGCAAAGGAGACAACTGAACTACAGGTGCTTTTAAACACATAAGCCACTTTTTACTTTAAAAAGCACGCCGCTATATTCTGAGAATTTTAAACATGCACAAACACTATGCCTAGCTCTCTCCACGATTATTTTTCATATATTAGATATAGTTTTCAGTGATACTGTAGGAACAGAAGCCATGTCAGATGCAGAACAAGAAAAAACAAGTTTAACATAAATGGTGGAAATAAGCAGCAGCGCTTACATTCAATGCTCAACATCCTCACATTGCAACCACCCGGTAAACTATGTAGGTGCACATAGTTTTATGTAAAGTTGTAACTAACATGTGTGCACTTTTGCAAAGTAACCCACAGGTCATGAACTGTCGCTCAAGTAAACGTCAGTGTTCATAGTATAAAATCTGCATCATAGCATATCACTACAAAAATATTGTTTGACTAAGCAATCCAAAACACAGACGGTTAGTCCAACATATAGGTGATCTATGCATTTTCTACCAACTGGGACTACGCTTGTATTTTAAAAATATATATAAATATGTCTAAATTGCTGCATACATGAATCTGCACATTATTGCAGGAAAGCAGTTAAAGAAACATATCGGTACACTAGAGAAACACGATTCCATTAAACATATCTACGAATGCACCTACACACAACTATACATACAAAATCAATACATTTTTTTTTGTTTTAGAATTTAGTTTACTCTAAAGTGTTAGCTTTTCATTTTTTCTATTTTATTTGTCAGTGCTGAAACCCACTTCTATGAACTTGATCTGCATTTTCCAGATCAGGGTATGATACACAGAGCACTAAATATGTCAATATCCTCTGTAAATAGAAGAAACCCGGGTCACAGAAAGTGCCAATACTAGGCAGATTTGGTGTCTCCACAGAGTTCTTAAATCTTCCTAAAGCTTATTTATGAAAAGTAGGAATACAATATTTGCAACCAGTATAAAGTTTACATTAAGGTAAATTGCTCTAAATTGTGATTCAGTTTATTCACTTACGATAGTGAGAGTTAATTTAAAAATGATACTGAATCCTTCCATCTTCAGCCATCCATGTCCTCTATTTACTTAATAGGTTTAGGCTCGCGCCGCCTTAGCTCACACCCTTCATGCAATCCTAAATTGGTCTTATTACACGGATCACTTAGACGGGGAGGCAAGAGTAGAAAATATAATACAAAAAGATTAGGAATTCGATGGCAGATAAAGGTGCAATCGATTTAATTTTATCGCCAAATCCAGCCCTTCCTCTTGAGCTGTCAGAGCGGGAGATAAGCTCTCGCATCTCGGGGCTCGACACGAGCTTGTCGCGGGGAAGGAGTTGTGTCCCTGAACCCAGCCAAGATGAAACACGCTCGTTTATTACTTTGGCGGTGCGGGGAGACGAGGCACTAGGCCGGCTCCCTACCTCCAGCCTTAGCACAATCTTTCTATTTCATTAATTTTTCATGGGATTTCATTTCACAATAATCCTACTTCTGTCATCCACCTGGTGTAC
This sequence comes from Triturus cristatus, assembly GCF_964204655.1. NCBI lineage: Eukaryota > Metazoa > Chordata > Amphibia > Caudata > Salamandridae > Triturus > Triturus cristatus. The sequence continues at coordinate 486,531,112 of NC_140593.1, read as the reverse complement.
TTATTTTCTTCATTTTGCCAACTTTGATTTTTGCCCCGCAGGAGCCGTCGACAAGCTCTGCCTGTTCCTGGTGTTTAGACTGCAGTCGCTTTGCGCATTCTTGATTTGCACGAACTTTTAATAAAGTCCAGCTTTAATAGTTCCAAGAAAAGATTACCTGAAGCTGGTGGAGATGAATCGTCTACACAACAGACATACAAACAACTAAATTCACTCCACAAAAGTAAAATGAACTCAGCATTTACCTGGTAAGAGTCACAATCCTCCTCAATGCCTATATATGCAGACAGAAGACAGGCGCGGTGCATGTAATGTCTGACCTTTGTCCTAATTGTACAATTGTAAACATCTTTTTACATACAGTAGCAGACCATTGTACAAAGGCAAAAATAAAATGCTATTCGAAAAAAAAAAAAAACAACCTTTCTGATATCAAACTTTTTCATTCATTTTTGGAATCAAGTATCTGAAATTGACCATATTACGGTCATAACATTTACACTCCCGTTTGCAAAGGCAAATGCAAAATGTGCCATAATTTCAGGGTTTAATTAGCTACCATCCTCAAATTAGTCCACAAAACATGCAAGTTACCTAATTAATTGTCTGTCAAAAGCTGATCATCTTCTAGTTACCCATCTCATCAGTTTCATTGCTTCTAAACGGATGACATTATTCTGCTGTCCAAATGGGGACTATCAATGCACATGTAATGTCAGAGAAGGATAAAAACACAAAGCATTCGCCAAGAGGGAACAGAAAGCTTCACACTTAAACAATAATACCCTTCATATTCCAAGCAGTGTATTTTTATAAACTTAGAATTTTGAGGATTGCAGAATTTCTTTGAATATATTTATGTTCGTGGATCAATATCCACATTTATCAACATGCCATGATAAAAAAATAGTATGGAAACCTTGGGCAATCTAAAAAACACAAAATCATATGCAATACTCCACACTTTATCGAACAAGGTCAGACACTATTGAAAGATACACGATAGGTGAAACATTTTTAGAAGACAATCTGAATGCAGAGTAATCTGTTGAAAATCGAAGGCCAAAGCAGTGTCAACTCTGTGCTAATTGGAGCACAACCCGATTCAAAGAAAGTAAGCAGGAATCACTTTGTTTACATGGTAAGCCATTCAGCTTTCACCTGGTGGTACTCCAAATGGGAAAGCTTAAGAGATCTTCCTCAGTCAAGGCAGGACAACTGGGGAGGCAGATAAAGGGGTAGGGTAGCTATTACCCTTTAGAAGGAGAGCAGAGTAGTGGATATCTGTTTTTAGGTTTTTCCTTTTGCATTCCATAACCGCCAGCTCCTTGATCTACATAGGTGGTCTTTGCATGGTCTCGTAAATGTAAGTGAAATGTACTTTTTTTTGGAGGAAGTATAGAGTGACTTACCATTACTTATAGTTGACTGTTGATGACTAGTTAGAAAATATGATTCCGATGTATAGCAACACAGTTCACTTGGCCATGTTTTGATAACCTTTTCTTGTTATTTGCTGTTACATTATGCCTCACACGTATATAGGTTTTGTGCGCTTAAAAGTATTTACGTTTTGCAGGGTTGTACAAAATAAATTGTTTGAAGGTAAACACAAACTTTACCAGAGCTCTACTTTAATATGTCTCTTTTCCTTAGTTGATAGTTTGGGAAGTTGGGACTTTGTGGTAACAGTGGTACACAAGACTAGGGATTGGTGCACAACTTCTCCCCCTGAATAATTTTCATGTTGAAGAGGGTAACATTTTGAAAAAATTACAGTCAGGAAGTATTGAGACGTACTCGCAATCATTCATCCATCAATCAAAACAAATAGGGACTCTAAGTCCAAATCTTTAGACTGACTTGCAAGATAAGGAAAGTGGACTAGATCCGCATTTGTTTTTAGGTACTGGGAATCTACTTCAGTTCAAGAGATCCTCCAATACTAATCCATAACAGTCCTGCAGGTCAACTATTAACCTATTTGTCGGGCATCTGACATTTATGTACTGAGGTTAAATCTTCAGGTGTAACTGCAGCCGTGTGTTGCAGGCCATGCACTGGTTTCTACATTTGTCTTCAGAACCTGTAATCGCTGCAGGGCATAAACCAGTGAATCATGCCTCTTCATTGTACGTGTGACAGTGAAGTAATGTGACAAAAAGTAATGACTGACACACAGGTTTACTGATCACTGAAGCCTTTCCGTAGTTGGTGATTATAAGCTCAACTGCCTGAAATTCTACATTTGTCAATACCACTTACAAGTGCTAGACTCCTCTCTGTATTTGTAATGGATCTCACTGAATGCCAAATTGCCCTACTTTCACAGCATAACTTTTTGCAAGCCTTAAATTGCCTGAGCAGAAGTCTGAATGCACTTTACACACATTCTGGCTAAAACATTATGTACCATCCATTAGCGTGACAATGGAACAGACAGCAATTCATGCCTAAGAAGCAGTGTCTAACAAATCCACTTTAAGGAGCTGTACATAAAAAGGATTTACTGTTCCTTAATTGATTTGCCATTTTTGTTAAAGGGTTTCTTTTTTTAGCTTGCTGGGTATGTAAGGTGTGCTCTGTATTTATTTCTCAGCATCAAAAAAAGAAAAAAATGCCAGGTACACTATGCGCAGACTGACATCCATTACTACGCTGTATTTATCTCCTAACGGGTGTGTTCCTTTATTGAGACTGACAATCCTCTCCGTCCCCTGGCACTGAATGTTCACGTTCTTCCAACAGCAGCTTCATCAAGTGTTTACGACACCTCCTCAGTACAAGTAATGGATCTTCGCAAAAGGATTTCAAACACGGAGGATTTTAATATATTGACCATCTGAACTTCACATCAGTCCATAGTACATATATGAAAACATATGAAAGTTTTTTAATAAAATAACAAATTCCTTTTCAGAGAAATTAATTTCATGCATATGGATCAAAACAGTTACCATCAAAATGTGCCCTTTATTTAATCCCGAAAATCATAACTCTATTACAAAAATCATCCTTTCAAGCTTTGAAATGACATGCCTTCACGCAAATTTTATATTATACCACGTGCTCTTACTCAGTAACAAGCATTCAGTTTGCTATTTGGTGCAGGGGATCCACAAACTAACAAGAATCAAATAAAATTACCTTTGGCTAATTTACTCACTCTCCTTAAAGAACTTTGACCTTTGTGAACTTCTGTCAAAGAACAAGCACACATGTATGTGTACATCCCTGTTCTGGCTTTTAGCTAAACTTACGGTTTCTTCATATAAACAAAGAAACAATGAAGTTAGTCTGTCAGTATTGTTTTCTAAGGAAATCGGACAACAAAGGATATTCATCTGTGACAGGTAAAGAGGTGACAAATTTTCTAAAATGTTGATGGTTAGGTTGCAATAACACTGTACTTTGTATGTTTAACTGGCCATGATTTTTAACTCTAACACGCGTTTAATTAAACGTATTTTAATGGGAGAAGGGACGCTTCATTTCTCAAATTGAAATAAAAGTTTTGGTCATGTTGCAAGTGGTCAATAGATTTATTTTTTCCTCTGTTATTATGATGGAGGTATAGTGGATTTTGAAGGCAAGCCTTGGTCACGCTCTATCGCAATTCTATTGCAACAGTATTGATAGGCGCTCTACTGCAGGAAGGAAGTGTGCATACAGGAATCGTTGGATAACCCCCTTCTGTGATATGGATCCAATGTTTCCTTTTCATATCACTCCTTTCAGATATTTTCTAGGGCCTGGGAACCATGGGAAATTACAGTCTATAACAAATATTCCAAGAAACAAAAACACACCTCATTTAGCAGAGAGCTACTTTGATTTTAGTTTGTGATCTTTTCTATTTTTATTTTCAGAAAAAATCAATTTAAAGAAACAAAATGAAGCATAACAATTACATTTCAAATTCCAGGGTAGCACATTTATGCAATTCATCAGGCAACCTAATGGGGCTAATTGTAACTCATCTCTTGCGCAGATGTGCGTTGTTTGGTTGCAGAAACCCTTTTAGAGTAGGCATTTTGTCAGCTGATGCATGCATGCGTTTGACAAGAAGAACCAAACAACAAAGGAGACATATTCTGCTGTGCTATTTGACATTTTTTCCTAACCTTATATCAGAAGGTGCAAGACTAAATAAACCAGCTATCAGATTCTGTGTCCATTATCACTGCCTGATTAGGTCGTTACATATCAGCATCCCCTGACAGCTATTTATCGGAGGCCCCAGTGACAAGAAGAATTGCACGCGAGGTGACTAATGCTGTCATGTCCGATAACAGTGTCTTGTGGTCTTTTTGTGTAAAGTGATTTCCTCATTCATCTTTTAGGGACTCACCTACACACAGAAACATGGGTGCAGATTTACTTTAGTGCAAGGTGAGGGTAATGGTTTAAAGCATTTTTCTTTTTTAAATTGAACTTTTCGGCAGTGTGCATGCGAAAGACAGCATTGTGGAAACAGGTCAACGGAAATATGAGCCTATAGCACAATTTTTTGGGCAAAATCGCGTATTTTTCTACATTAGTGGAAAGCAGTCAAAAATTGATTTGGGAGCAGCAGGTTATATAGATCATATAGGCGCATGTCTTCTTATGACACTGTTAGGGCGTCAGGGGTCAAGAATAAAAAGCATCTCTCGGCAGTCTCGCTCAGTCCTTTTTGCATGTATTGATAAATGCACCATACAATTTTTGGCTGCTGGGGGGCAAAATATTATGTAATGCAAACATTTCCAAAATCCTTAATCATCTGGTTTTGCTGAATTAGGTATGTTGTGAACTTTTTTTAATGTCTAATATCTGAATTTGCAGGATGAATGCTCTAAATATTGAACAGCTTTGACATATAGCACCAACTTGAACCTGAGAGTTTGATACTGATGGGACAGAGACTACAGATGTAAACAAAAAAAGTTGAGTGACTAACATGTTGCGTTTCACTCTATGTACCAACCACATCGTGTTTTAATGTTCATTGTTCAAAGCGCACAGGAAATCACTCTCAATGCAAAGGTTACAGAAGGTGACTTGAAACTAACAGGCATGGCATGGCATAGCAATTTCTTGGTTGACATTTGGTACAGCTGACTCACTAAAAATTAATCCTTGATGCTGGCATAATGACATCCCGTCACTACTTTGCATCAAAGCCCGTTAAGGCCTTTCATTTAGTTTCACTAGCGTAGTTTTATGGCTGTGTCGTAGCCGTTCACTGGCATATACTTTGGATGCTGCAAACATTGAACGTAAACATTTAGGAAGTATATTTTAGAACTTTATGTCAAAACTGATATGTGTAGTTTTGAAATTGTAACTACTGCAATTTTTAAACACTCTGAATGATCCTACTTATGTTATATTTTGAAGATTTGTTCAACCTATTATGCGACACAAAGTATGAACATGAGATGCAAATGCACTGATATATCAGTGCACACGTGTGTGAACTCTGTTGCTACAGACTATACTCCACAGTGCTGTTCAGGTATAGCAGAATATGCTGGTGGAGACCAACACAAGTACAACGTGACCACATTGGATGTCTCACTTTCTAAAAAGTTTGTCGAGGTTGCCTTCGGCCCTTCAGTGGTACATGGTAGTTATTGTTGAGGTTTGGCTTGTGAATTGTGGTATGATCACTCTAGAAAAAGCATGTCTTTGTTTGAGAAAACGAGTTAAGATGTGTAGCACATTAATACAATACGCGAGTAAAAGCCCTTGTTTTGAATTATATATAAAGCACAGACACATAGAACATAGAGGAATATTTTCAACATTTAACTCTCAGTCACATGCTTTCCCTGCACATACTCTCCAAACTGCATGTTTCACTTTTTACTGAATCTCTGTGATTTACTCCGCTTAGATACTCTTTATGGACCACATGGAAGCCAGGCAGTGCATGTAAAGTGATCTATATACCCCGTTTCTTATACATCTCTGCAAAAGAGCTGCTGCTCGCCCAGGAGTTTCTAGCAGACTACAAAGGCAACCCCCAGTTTTCAAAACAAGGCTTTGAGGAAGAGCATGCCTCCCTCGTGCCCACCCATGCCCTGCTCTGTCGAGGACAGCCGAAGCCTCGCGGTGTCAGGGGGTCCTCCAGTCGGACTCGGCGCGCCCGGCTACAGAGGCATCCTGATAATTACCCTGACAGGCTCGCCTAATGACCAGCCGACATGTGAACACGAACCCTTCTTCCCAGAGAGATTCCTCAGCGTCGGCGTTCTCTTGTTGGCGCGTGCGAACTGCGCGCGAAGGACTTAGCGCACCTGCACGGCAGGGCTCCAGGCTGCCTCTGTCCCAAGCATGGCAACTACAAGCGCACATGCTCCAAACCGGTAAACAACAACAACAGCAACAAAAAGAGGAAGGGAACCAACGCCAAAAGGTAGGGAGAAAAGAGAGTCTCAGGGGAACACTGAGACGGGACCCTACCTTTTCTCTTTGATCTTCGCCTCCGTCTCCTTTTAGATTTGCATTTCAGCTGGTGGCTGCTCGGGCCGCCGGGAGATCTGCTGCTCCCCAGAACTGATGCCATTGACGTGCCTCAGGAAAGAGTTGCTCTTTTGTGGACAGACGTGCGCCGTGTCGCAGGTTCCTTCCAGTTGCTGCTGCGTGCCTCTCTCTCTCTGCTTCTATTAGTGTTATTACTCGAGTCACTTGCTCTGATCGCCGGCGTGCCTCTGATCCCCTCAGCTGGCACTCTAGGCGCGCGCGCGGCAGCGCTGCACTCTACCGAGCAGACACCAGCCTGCAGGAGTGCCTGCCAGCTCCCTCCAAGCCCGCCGCGCGCTCGCAGGGCTGCAAATGCACTGCTCCTACTTTTTTGCACCTCTGCTAGTTGTTTGGCACCAGCCACTTTGAAGGCAGTCATGCAGGGAGCCTGTCTATTTGCCGCTGCAAAGTCTAATTAGATCCAATCAGAGCTGTCTCCCGGCTCTGACATCAGCACCACCAGCCCTCTCCATCCCCTGTCAGCCTGCAAACTCAGCTCCCATTCGGGCTGACGGATATGGGCAGCACCTGATAGGAAGGGAGAGGGAACAGCTCCGGAGGGAATAAAAACATTCTGCCAGTTTGTCTGGAAGGAGCCCGAGGGCGCACCATACCGCGCCAGGGATGTCAAGGCGCTTTCTGTTAGACTAGACGGACAAAACGTTCTGCTGCTACAGGAACGTGGTGACTTTTTTCCCGCCTAATCTTTATTATGTGCGCCAGTTAATTAATTAAATTCGTGTTGTATGCAGCAATGTGGGGGTAAGGCTGCGCGCACACGTTACTGTCACTTCTACATAATCCATGTAGGACGCACAGCCAACCTCGTGATTTTGGGCGAGTGCTTTTAGCAGGCCGGGCTAGTCAGAAGCTGCAGCTGACTGACAATTTTTAAAATTTAATCACTTTTGAAAAGTCACATCTGAGGTGCAACAATAATTCATCTGTTCCTTTTTTAGATTCCGTGTTTTTTGTTTGAAGTTTCTGAAAGGGGAATTGTAGTCAGGAATGTAACAATTCCAGCTGGAACTCTTTAACTGTTAGTATTTAAGTACTCCTTCTTCTTAAACAAACTTATCCGGGCACAGTACCTTGAGAGGATATTGGAACGTGGGAAAGATATCGCTAGGTTAAAAAGAAAGAGAAGCAGACTTAAGAGAAAAATTAAAAGGGACAGGGAGGATGAAGTATGGATTAAATTAAGGGAATCCGCTGCTCATGGCAACAGTAAAGATTTTTGGGCAATAATCGGGAAAGGATGTGGTACGCGTCACTCTCCTACTCCCGTAGCTATATCAGAAGATCTATGGTCCTCTCATATTCGAGAATTGTATGCAGGAATTGGGACCATGGGTGTGGATAACTTCATGCATGTCGCACCTGAGGCCTCAGTCTTTTCTCCCTCTGAGAAGGACATTGAGTTGGCTATAAAAAACATGAGAACCTCTGGGGCTATGGGACCGGATGAGCTCCCGATGACGGTTCTAAAACAAGACCCTTCAACCTGGAGCAAAATCTTGTATCCCCTGTTTAGGGCATGCCATTTCTCTAAATGTGTCCCTGCATCGTGGAGGGGAAGCATTCTGGTCCCTATCTTCAAAAAGGGAGCAAGGGACAATCCCAGTAATTATCGTATGATTGCGCTCCTCGACTCCATCGGAAAGGTCTTTGCGAAATGCCTCTTGAGATCTCTCTCCGATTGGGTCGAGGAGCACAACATTTTGCCTCTGGAACAGACTGGCTTCCGCAGGGAACATGGCACTCTGGATAACCTTACAACCCTTCAGGTTATCACTGACAAATATGTCCAGGTCAGAGGGGGTGTTGTATATGCCGCTTTTATAGACTTCTCCACAGCGTTCGATAAAGTGGATCGGGGCACGCTGTGGAGAAAATTGATGGGGATGGGTGTCCCTCCTCCCCTACTGGACTTAGTACGGGCTTTACACACTGAGACCTGGTGTAGGGTCTTAATGGGGGGTGAAAGGGGGTTGTCGGCTAAAATACCATCTCAGAATGGCCTTAAACAGGGCTGCTTATTGGCGCCCCTGTTGTTCTCCCTATATACAACTGACCTCCCTGCAGCTGTGTCCCGTAGTGTGGGGATCGCACCGTTGATAGGAGGGGTGCCAATAGCCTGTCTGATGTATGCCGATGATGTTTTATTGCTCGATTTAACTCCTGCGGGTCTGGCCAACAGGCTTCAGGCTCTTCAGGATTTTGCTGGCGAGCATTATATGAAGATCAATATTAATAAAAGTAAAGTGATGTGTATTGCGGGTAGGAAGAAATGTCGCTCTACAAATTTCGGTTGGGCCATCGGAGGGCTTAGATTGGAGGTCGTAACTTGTTATACGTTTTTAGGGAAAATATTCTCATCCAACATGAGCGAGAATCCTCATATAGAGCATTGCTCCTGCAAAGCTCTTGCCCAAGGTAATGGGTTAAAGTCCCTATACCTGGCAACGGGGAAAAGACATTTTTCTAGTCTTTTAGAAGCATTTAGAGCTAAAATCCCCGCTACCATCTTGTACGGTATAGAAATAATTGAGATAAAATATTGGGACTTTTGCAATAAGATCGAGGGAAAACTCCTAAGATCCCTCTCGAATTTTAATAATGCTTGTTCACTGGCTGCGTGTAGGCTGGACTTCGGACTCAGGAGTGCCTGGGTTCAGGGGCTGTGCGCCTTAATAAGGTGGGTCGCCAACTTAGCCAGAGCGAGAGAAGGAACCCTGCGAGTCCTACTCAAAAATGAACTTTTGGGCAATTTTAAGGAGTTCTCTAAACTTGTTAACAATTTTAGAAGGGCTGTGAATATCCTTAGATTGGATGAAAGCGTGCTTTTCTCCTACTCTCCCACGCAGTTAAAACAGGTCCTTAGGGAGGCCTCGTGGGAGTATTGTTTTCAATCCGATAAAAAAACAGTTGGAGATAAAAGGAATGTGGAGCTGCTGGTCTCCTCCTATAGGTTGAAACAGCCCCAACCGTATGCCCAGTGGAATCTGCCACATGGGATTCGTAGGTTTTGGTTTTTATTACGTTATGACTTAATCCCTCTTAATGTGTTGTTGTCTAAATGGTACGGCACTTCACCGTTGTGCAACCTATGTAAATTAAATAATCAGGACTGTATACATGTACTTTTGATTTGTCCTACGTTACGAAGCCTGCGCAAGAGATGGCTTAAAGTAATTTGTCTTCGCCTTAGCATTGTCACTTTACAAGATTTTCTTCATGCACTTTATTGCCCACCAAATGAAATGTTTTGTGCCTATGTTTTTAACTTTTTTAAAGGATTTTTAGATATTTATTAAATTTTCTGGAACATTGTGCCGGCCTGGCTATGTGGGACTATGGGTTTGCAGTGTACCTATTACGATATGAATACCATGCCTCATATTTTTGTATTGTTGTAGATTGTGTTGTTTTGTTTGTATATGCTTATGTGGCCCTCTCGAGAGCCAAAACATAATAAATAAAATTTGAATACTCCTTCTTCAGACCAAGATGGCTAGTTGGATTAAGGAATATTTTTAAAAGCGATCATTTATGTGACTTATTTTCTGATCTTTCAGATATTGCAGAAAGCATACCCTGCACCGTGGCAGCCACAAAAATCCCAGTGTTTTTGTTAAAACTATATTTTTAAAGGAAATTACTGATTTTGTTGCCATGTAAGTAAGCAATGTATCAAAGTTTTAACTTGAACTCTATCTGCTGATTTAGATTCTGGACTCCCTCTCACAACAAAGATGGCTGATTTGGTGATGGAATAGTTTTCAATTGGGTTATTTTTGTACCTCCTTCACGGATCTTATAAAAAGTAGGAAAGGAGCATGCCCCCCACTGTGTCAACCACACAAATCTCAGAATTCCCACTGTATTTGTAAAGGAAATTACTAATTTTATTGCCACTGTAAGAAAAATAACAACATCCATCTATTTCAACCACGCCAGAAGTAAACACTGGCAAAAACTCAGTCAACCTTACAAATCTGTTTTTAAATGAGAAATTACAGTTTATGTGCAATCAAAGTTCTACTTAGTGCGTAATTAACTGTGCGTAATGTGCTGTTTGGATGCAGAATACCAAATGGGTCTTTTAACACCCTTAAAATGAATATATTTCAAATGTAACTACATAGAAAACTATGTTTAACTGACAAAAAAACATATTTACTAAAACTATAAGGTAGGCCAAAAAGCTCCTTGAAAATGTCATTTTGAAAAGAGCATGAAATTCTGCTGTTTAAATAGTTTCACAATGTTTTCTACTTGTGTCAGATACAGAAACTGGTGCATGGGTAGAATAAAGTGTGTTAAACAACATGGTCAAATAGTCATGTCAGATTATAATAAAACCTTTTTTATATATAAATAAGTAGGTGGACCCGTTTTGCCAAGTCATCTCACTGTAAGTAGTAGATGCCACGATGGGTCTTCTTTATAGCACGTGCAGTTTCTGCAAATACAATTTTTCCATGAACTGCACATTTTCCCAAGAAGCTAGGATTCGTATCTTCTAAATGCTGTACTGATTTCAAATTCAGCATTATCCGAACCCTGGAGTTAAGCTGCCACACCTGACGTCTGATGTTAACCTGCTATTTGGAAGACTGAAAACAGGGCAGCCAGGCCTAACTTGATAATGTGTAAGCCTAAACTCTCCCAAGAGGAAGCTAGGTTACAGCCCCTGTGTCCTGATTATGAAATAAGCGCTCTAGGGAGCTAGAAATTGTGCACTCGCTAAATAACATTAGCTCAGACTGTGATAATTAGTCGGTTTGTAATTTACCCCAGAGTCTGATTTGCAGATATTGAGATGAGTTATACAGCCCTAATTGTGGACATTTTCCCTGATTTCACGGTACGCATAATGAGACGTGTGCTATTTGCCCTCCTGGATTGCAATAGGTTGAGTGTAGTGCACTGTTCCACATTTTATTATGTGCTGCTTTACATTACTGTTTCCCATTTTATTGGTAAAATGCAATAGTTTGGTCTTTCTTTTATTATGTCTCCTTAAGTGATGCTTGTTTGCATCTCTGTCATTCTTAGAGTGTTCTATGCTCTAGATTCCACGACTGGCAGAACAATTGTAGTTCTTTGGAATATTACCTGCTTTTCTGGTCATGGGTGATTGGATATGGATTAAACCTTATCTCTTAATCTACTTCTCCTTCGTGTCCTGCTTATCTGCATATTGGATCTCAATACTACATTTCAGATCCAGGAGTGGGGCACCGGATGGAGAATCTACAACTTTGTCTACAACTTTGATGAGCTTCAGGCGGTTGCGGTCCACAGTTGCTTACCCTGATATCCTATCCTCTGCAATTATAGAAAAAAGAGCTTGAGGGGGTTGCAGTGTGAAGGTAGCTCACCACCATTACCCAACATAGACTAGAGATAGAAATAGACCATACACATGATGGAGCAGGGTGTCGCAAAATTGAAACCTGCTCGGATCATGTGCCCCCATAATATGTACTAACAGTAAGTAGGAGTAGCAAAATCTAACATGCACCCACATAAACACAGGGGAATTGCTTTGTGCATGTTCTTATCTAACCCGTAATCGCATTACATTGTAATAACTGTTGTCTTTTTGAAGAAACTAAGAAATTGCATGAGTTGGCCGCAAGTGCTTCAGTATTGCTTGTCGCATTCCGCTTCTAAAGTAATGATTAATGCTGCTTCCTTGCACTTTTGCCAATGCCGGGTAACTTAAACAGGAAGTAGAGAACGGTGGGAGGTAAACAATGATGGTTTCATTATCACATAATTAATAAATGTTCATTTCTATCCACTTTAGTGTGCTGAGTGAAGACGCCATTTTATTAAAATTCGCCGAAGTGGGAGGGGGTATTGCTAGGAGTGAGCTCGTTCTGCCATGATGGAGAGCAAGGGACGCTGTGCGCAGAAGATGACATAAAGAAGTGAAGGCCAGTGCATGCATCACCTGCCAATTACTGAACAGGAGCGTGAGACTGGAGACGCCCCAGTGAAAGAACTGTGCTTTCTTAATAAAATAATATAAATTGTTGCAAGTACATGAACATTTTAATAAATTTATGAAGAAGACCCTGGGAAAGTTTGCATACAAAGGAAATAGTGAATAAACCACAGACTCATGATGGTGTGACAGTGCCACCTCCCCAGCCCACCAATCAGCAGGCAAGTTAAGAGTGTAAATGCAACATTTTAGGGATGAACATGCCAATTTATACTATATATTTAGGAACTTTAGGGCTGGAGTTGGACTAGGCAGTTGGTATGCTGCTAGAGAGAGAGGAGGGAAGATTCACCGCTATCCGTCGGTTTCCTGAGAGGCCTAGCTGTTCCCATCTTATCCCGTACCTGTCCAGATTCTCCACATCTTCCTGATGATTCCTTAGGGAATCTTGGTCATCCCTTGGGACCAAAGGGTGGTTTTCCCAGATTTTCCTTCAGTCTACTAGGTTCGTATATAGATTAGGTGTCCTTTAAATTTTTCTTGAATTTATGTATTTGAACTTGTATCTTGTGTCTCTCCACCTATCCACTCCAGCAACAATGAATGATTACGTATTTCTTTAGATTAATCTTTTGTCTCTTCATCTATCTTTCTGTTAGGTATTATTATTTGTTTGGCATAATTCAATCTTGCTGAACCCTTATGTCTTTTACTCTATCCACTCCTTCATTGCACAATGTCGTTGAGAATTTGAGTAAAGATTTATGATTTGAACTGTCATTCCATGAGATTTGGTTTTTATTTCTGTAATTGTGACCTGATGCATTATGGGCATTTACTCTGAAATCTAAGATAAAATTAATTTATTAACCACACCATGAGTCTGAATTATTTAACAAAATGTTTAGTCAGATTAGACTTATCATTGCCACCAACTATTCAACTAATTGATCCATCGATCAAGTAGAGGAAGAGTTGACAGTAAACAGTGAAGTGAAGGAATGATATAAACAAACACTCGAAACAAATTGACCCCCGGCGCAATCAGAGATTTTTCTGGGTTGAATGTGTATGGGCCAATGTGGTGATTTATTGTGTATTGATCCCTGATCGATGGGTATCATTGCCGCCGGATCACACACATCTCCTGTCCTACGCTTGGCTCCCCCTTGTCAATCGAGCACACCAGTGACAAGAAGCCTGAGATACTGATAAAAGGTTTACCGTGATCCGATCTGATGCGCCTGTGAGGTGTTGCCTCCAAATGTTTTTGAAGGCTGATCTCAAACTGATGCATGTTGCAGGGAGGTCCTCTACAGCAGTCTGTTATCCTATACAGGTAAATACGTTAGATATTATGCAAAACAAGCAAAACTCTCTTGTGTGAGTGACTCCCCCTGAGGTAAATAGCCTCAAAAGGCAAGATACAGCTAGGTTCTTCATTACATATAGGAACTCATCACATCAGCCGAAACCTAGTACTATACTAAAACCATCAATTAAGATGCTAACAGAATCTGAACACTATTCAAGACCATCAAGCCCTTAATCAGTCTCCTGCCTGGTTCTCCAGTCCCATACTACTCAGCCAAGTACTATGCCATCAACGTCTTTTGCAGTGAACAAAATTGCAGAAGATCCGAAAACACATCAACAGCATTAAGCTTGCGTTTTGTCTTACCTCATCTCATCTCTGAGCTGTAGCCTACAATGGTCATCCTTCAAACCCCTGTCTCTTGCAGATTCCACTAACATCCTCAACTTTTTCAAAGCCACATTTTCTGAAGATGGTTTTTTATTCTCATCTGTCCTCAAAACCTTCCTGAGTTTGTTGGATAACTCAGCCACCTTCAACAACATCAATCCTCCCACCCTCATCCATCCTCTGAAGTCCAGAATAGGTTCACTGCCAATGTCATCCATTGGTTCTGGTCTACCTCTCCAACTGATGCCAGTTCCTTCACATGGGTGACCCTAGGTCCCAGAAGATCCATATCACCTGTAGAGTGCCCCAGGATTCAATCTTGTCTCCTGTTGTTTTCAGTCTCTACATAGAGGCACTTGACACTCTACACTCCGATCCGACCATCAAAATACACTAATAGGCCAATGACATTAACCCCTGTTGAAAGTTTCATCCACTGCTTCTATCTAATGCATCAAACTGCTTGGACCTCATTCTGACATAGATATCACAGCCCTACCTTCAACTCCACCTTACCAACACTACTTGCCCACAATAAATAACCAGTCCAAACCTGGTTCACTGACATGAACCTGGAGCTATATGAGCCCAACTATCAAACAATGCCAAGTCAAACAGATTTACACTGGATACCCAACTCACCCTTAAACACACTATGAAGAAAACCAAGATGTCCTGGAACCAGTTACCGATTCTGGAATAAGTGACAAAATCCCTCCCAGAAAGTGACTTCAGAAATGCTGTTCAAGCCCTCATACTCTTACAAGATGTTTCACAGCCGTCCAGACTCATAGCACACTTAAGAGCATCCTACATGCTACAGATTGTCTCATGAAAGGCTTGAAGAACTAGGACGTCATCATCCCTCAACTGAAGAAATTCCAATGGCTCCTACTGCCAGCCTGCACTATTTTCAAAACCAGCTGCAACATCTACTGAGTCATCATGACTTTTACTCTGTTTATCATGCTCACAAACTCATGACTTCCAGTGGCTTTCGGCACTCCCGTTGCCAGGACACCATCAGACGGGCGATAAAGAAGTACAAAAAAGAAAAATAAAGGCAACAGGCCTTTTATTTATGCACCCAGGATCTGGAACAACATCATTTTGTTCATCTGCCCCAACCATGCTTCAGTTTAGGATAGAGCTGAGGACACTTCTCTAATTAACACTACATCATGACAAAGTAACTCTCAGAACCTAGCTTTCACTCCAACCAATGATTGACTGCGTCTTTCCCTCTAATCCTATATAGCCCTCCATTGACTTTTGTCTTAGTTTATGCTATGTAATTTTTAGATACATAGATATATGCATATAAACAGATTAGTGTCAGGCAGGGGTTTACCCTATGTTAATTTAGTGGTTAGAAGTCTGGAAACTTGACCCCGTGAAGATAAATGAAGTGGCCTGAATTCTTCTCACTTTACCAAAACGAGGTTTAAGCTATTTGTGGTCCACAGGATGTGCTGATTTCCTGCCACAGGTGGGATGGGAATAGCAATTCAAGATAATGCAGGGCGATAGCGCAGGGGGACTGGCTGAAGCCTATGTAGGGGAGTGCAAGATATCTGTGTGTGTGTGTGTGTGTGTATAAGGAGGAACAGGCTAAAGGGACTTTGCTGTGCAGATAGGAAGGGACTCGTGGAGCAACTGACGCACTGTGGAGCAGGAGGGGCTCGGACTCTTTGAAGGAGATGCTGCATGCACCAGAGGTAACAGGTCTAATAAGGGACATTTGAGAAAGACAGATGTAAAGCAACTGCTCCTGCAGCCATTTATGATTGCAGAAAAGGTGTCCCTGTTGCTGGGAGAGTCAGTGGAACCAACTCTTTTTAAAACTTTGTAAACTTCGCACTTTGCCACCTCTCCCTATTTGTCTCCTTGTTTTTTTTGTCCGACCAGGCTATTTCTCACTAATCAAGAAAATAAACAGGGGCCCCCTGTACAATAGTTATGTAATTCCTAGGGCAGGGTACTTTCAAGTGAGGTATAAATCCCTAGGCAAATCAAGTTAAGCTATCTGTAGTTTGTTGGTAAATATATGCCCAATTAGTGCATTTGATTTTTTTGAAATATTGGAGTGCAATTCATATAAGGCGACTAACACTAACTAAATTTAAAAACATTCATTTAATGGCATATTAAAAACAATTCATCATACAACATAAAATGCAATTTTTAAAATAATTAAAATGTTACACTTTTTATCTCATCACGTAATAATTACACAATACACATTATTTAGTGGCTGGCGAGTAGGTTCTTTCTCGACGCGCGTTTCGACGCAAACTGCGTCTTCATCAGGAGAAGCCACACGTTAACCTATAACATAATGTAATAGTTACACTCCAATATATGATACTTCACAAGTCAATTTATTTTTCGACCTTCACCGACACCTCTGTGACATAGTAGGTATATTTTTAACTTTCTAATTTGTGCTTTTCATTCTTTTCATCAACAGGCGAAATTGCATTAATCGTCGTATCGTTTAGCTACCTTATTACTTTTTAATCTAGGCAAATTATTCGCCATCCTCTTTTTAAGTGATTAATTCAGAAGTGATGCATGCTTACGTTGTTTGTATTATAGATACGTTTCTCACACTCTGGTAGCTATGCTTCCTTTACTTCGTTACTGGTTTTAGGTACTGGAAGGCAATGATATTTATTTAAGTCAAATATAAACCTTCACCTATGGTTTGTAGGAATAAATTCTTTTAATGACAACTTACAGTGGTTTGTTCTCTGAATACGATAATCTCTTCTTTCTTTTAAAATTGTACGGTAACTGATAGAATTCTAGGTATACTGAAAACGAAGAGACAAATAATTTGTACATATCCATATTTTTCTGGGTCAAATATACTCATTTCCTGTTGTTAGGTCTCAATAATTTACCTATTTGGGCGTTTTAACGTCGTAAATGATGGCAACGATGGTTTATTTTTGATAAAAAGGCGAATGTCGTCATCAAGGTAAAGCTAAAAAAATAATAAATAAAATGTATAGTGATTTCCAACAGATTTTGTTATGTTTATCTAAATTTGCGAGACATAGTGATTTTATTTTGCATCCAAGTAGGGTTTCTTAGGGGATGTGTCTGACTCTCTTTAAAATCTACGTTATATATTATGGATTATTCTTATTGACAGTTCATTAACGTCAAAGGCATTCTCTTATTCTAAGTTTATCGATATTGTTCTAATCGTGACTTGTTATCTACTCCGGACTGCTTTCACTCTTAAGTGTCGGACAACTCCTCTCGTGTTTAGTGAATGCGTATAGCTAGTAAGACACCTATTTAGTTGAAAATAACAAGAGGATCGCAGTCATGGATTTCTTACCTTAAAATGGTTTTAACAATCAAGGAACCGGCGGCGTCTCGGCGTCCTACTCGGTCTGTTGTCATGTGTTCTATGTTCTCCTTTTCCTCCGTAATATTTAAACGTATTCGAGCGCGAGTTATCCGACATTTCATTGGTGGATACTATGTCTAAAGGCCTAAATCTCTATCGGGATTTCCGGTTGGGTAACAAGTAGGATGCTATTATCCTATTGGTTACTAGGATCCAATCTCATTCTCTTGGTGGATACTTATGTCAATAGTCCTTAATCTCTATCTGGATTTCCGGTTGGGTAACAAGTAGGACGCTGTGATCCTATTGGTTACTTTGATCCGATCATATTCTTTTACATAGACTTGTAACGGTTGGCCTCATGGATCGGTGGAGATTGTCGCTCTAATTTCTATAGAGTGATTTAATTGGGTATCGAGGGTACTAAGATAAATTTAATTCAGGGAATTGATTTCTTATTGGCTACTTGAGTGTAGATTCTTTATGTTTTCTTCCCACATTAGCCAATAGGAGTTACAGTGGGACAAGAGTCTGCCATGTTTTTTCTTTTATCAAAAGAAAAAACTTTATTGACAAATTATATAAAATCGAAATAAGGAAAGGTAATCACTGTCCAAAGGTAAATAATTACATGTACAGGTATATTTATTAGTTATACAGGATGTTCTACTGTTTTGAATTTATTAATTTTATACTATCTATTTAATTAAATTGCATTTTCCCAGGGTAGCTCATTATTAAGCCCATTTGTTGCTGTGTTCAAGGAAAAAATCCAAAAGACTTCTCTCAACTTTCTTATTCTGTTATTTTCATTTTCTGTTACACATTTAATTTTTTCTAGTATTCTCCATTGCATTTCTTCCGGTTTATGCTGTAAGTCAATGTAGTGTTTTACTAGAGGGGCAGAGAGTTTAGCATTTCTAATGGCTGAACGGTGTTCAGTGAGCCTTGTCTGGATTGCTCTAGAGGTCTCACCTACATAACCTAGTTTACACGGGCATATGATAAGGTAAACCACATTTTGTGTCTTACAATTCCACATCTCTGATGCATGAATTGTATAGTTGTTAAAGGTCAGATTTTCTCCTTCAAGGACAGAGTCACAAGATTTGCAAGAAAAACATTTGTGGGTTCCCTTCACAGGGTGATCTCCATCAATTGTTTTCTGTATGAAAGTGTTGGCTTTCGTGAATCTTGAATGTACTACCATATCTTTAATATTCTTATTGCGTTTATAAGCAAATAAGGGTTTCGGTATGGTGTACTCTTGTGCAGGGTCACTGTTTAAAATATGCCAGTTGGAGTTTATGATTTGTTTTACCTTAGCATTGAGTGTCGAATGTTTAGTGACACATACAAGTTGTGTAGTTCTTTTTTTAGAGGTTCCTTTTAAAAGGTGATCTCTGTCGTAGTACCTAGCTCTTTTATATGATTCCCTCACCAATCGGTGTGGGTATCCTCTAGCTATGAATTTTTGTTTCATAGAGACAGCCTGATTGTCAAAGTCTGTTAGTCTTGTGCAGTTCCGTCTAACTCTTAAAAACTGCGAAAATGGTATACTCTGTTTTTGTGTTCTTGGATGGTAGGAATTTATTCCTACAAACCATAGGTGAAGGTTTATATTTGACTTAAATAAATATCATTGCCTTCCAGTACCTAAAACCAGTAACGAAGTAAAGGAAGCATAGCTACCAGAGTGTGAGAAACGTATCTATAATACAAACAACGTAAGCATGCATCACTTCTGAATTAATCACTTAAAAAGAGGATGGCGAATAATTTGCCTAGATTAAAAAGTAATAAGGTAGCTAAACGATACGACGATTAATGCAATTTCGCCTGTTGATGAAAAGAATGAAAAGCACAAATTAGAAAGTTAAAAATATACCTACTATGTCACAGAGGTGTCGGTGAAGGTCGAAAAATAAATTGACTTGTGAAGTATCATATATTGGAGTGTAACTATTACATTATGTTATAGGTTAACGTGTGGCTTCTCCTGATGAAGACGCAGTTTGCGTCGAAACGCGCGTCGAGAAAGAACCTACTCGCCAGCCACTAAATAATGTGTATTGTGTAATTATTACGTGATGAGATAAAAAGTGTAACATTTTAATTATTTTAAAAATTGCATTTTATGTTGTATGATGAATTGTTTTTAATATGCCATTAAATGAATGTTTTTAAATTTAGTTAGTGTTAGTCGCCTTATATGAATTGCACTCCAATATTTCAAAAAAATCAAATGCACTAATTGGGCATATATTTACCAACAAACTACAGATAGCTTAACTTGATTTGCCTAGGGATTTATACCTCACTATTTCTCACTAATCACCCCATTTTCCCATAACCACTGTACTAACATGCTGCCTTTCAGGACGTTGACCTCGATTGTCATGTTTGATGTGTTTTCCTTTCCACCAATGCAATGCAGTCGATACTAACTTGCTGATATTGCTTCCACAACAATGTTTTACTTAATCAACTTTACTTTTACTGGTGATAGCTCCTTCGTCCCTCCTTTTGCTTGAATACTCTTCTTTTTATTTGGACATCCTGTTGCCTTCACGGAATATTTGTAAGCATGACCTCAGATTTGCAAAGCTCCCATGTACATACATATGTACATTTAGTTAGGCACCTGCAAGTCAGTCTTTTGGTACGAATCCCTGGGCCACGCTCATGCTATGCTAAAATAAAACGAATACATAATAAAAAGTAGGTGAAAATAAATCTCTGAACCAGAGAAGCACACTTGCCTCTCCAGTCCTTGAAGCTACGATTCATGAACGAGAAAAGAAAACTCTTCCACTGTTAATCAGGGCAGAGAAGCAGCACGCAGTCTTCATTCTTTTCCCTTGATCCAATCTAGTTATCAATTGCCACTGGGCGATGCATAATGAAGGTGGTGGTGAATAACCGTAAGCAAAACATGCATAATTTTAGTTTGCAAAACTGCGTAAAATCCCCCCGAATTACGTGTAATTATGCATTATTACCCAAAAAGCTGGTTCAGTATTTTGCCCTGTTTTAACTGCAAGATCAAATGTGACTGCCAAACGCTTTTTAGATGGCTACAGGACAAGCGGGAGATGCTTGGTCCAACTGTGGGAGTTGGGGCTTTTTACTCCTGATGTCCTGTGACCCGACCTACCATGGGTCCTGAGCAACTGGGCCAAGTACTAGCTGTTAGGGTGCACACAGCTTGTTAGCCCCTCCTGGGCGTCACTGTCACTGTTCACGGGCACCAAATTCCACCAGGTCCCCTAGAACCCACTGGCCCTCACAAGGCTTTCACACTGGCCTCCCTGGCTGCCGATGCAGCCACAACAAATGTGCCACCCAAGAAATGCCCCCGTCGGTGGAGAGACTTCCCTCCGTCTCCTCAAATAATGACAATGCCCCGTGGGGCAGCTGCCCACTCTCCTGTGGTGCAGCTGAGTGCAAAACTGGGCCCTGGGAACCTTGTGTCCCCAACTTCAAGGCAACTTCACTGGGTCCCCTCGGCCTGGCCCGGTATGTTCACCTTAACCAAGGCAGCTGCCCTCTACCACTCTGGGCAGCTGCTACTGCGGGTGAAGGGAATCCTACTACCCCCACCCCTTGCAACAGCCGGACTCACCCTTGCTCCGGCGAGTCCGGTTTCAGCAGGCGGTTGTATGGCCTCTTGATGGCCACGACCAAGGTACTGCGGCCTCGCATCCCCCTTTCCAGATGGCCTGCCTTCTCTTCCAACTTGGCACGCGGATCTCCGGCAGGGTGGCCCGTCTGGGCTCTGAGTCGTCCAGCAGTTTTCTGCGCTATTCTCCAGCCATACGCGGGGCTCTCCCTAGCATGGAAGCCCCGCCTACCTCCAGGCAACCGAGTTGCCTGACTTCCTCTTGGGGCGTCTTCCTCCGTGCAATGCCCGCAACCAGGCAACAGCCGCCTGGCTTCCTCCTACTACGGAGCAACACCTCCGCAACTTTTCGTCATCAGAACAGCGGGGCAGGCTCCTTCCAAATGCTGGGCGGGCTCCCGCCTTTCCATGCTTACAAGTGCGGGGCGGGCTCCCGCCTGCTTCTGGGATCACCGCAATGCGGGGTGGGCTCCCGCTTCCTCCTGGAAACCCGGGGGAATCCCCATGCCGGGGTTTCTCCTAAATGTAACTCCCGGCTGCAGGGCACCCACCAGCGGGGTAGGCTCCTGCTCTCCTTCGGCAAGTGCGGAGTGGGCTCCCGCGTTTTGTGGCATGAACGCAGGGTGGGCTCCCACTCGTAATAAACACCAATGCGGGGTAGGCTCCTGCCAACACAGGACACCAATGCGAGGTGGGCTCCCGCTCCTCCATCAGCAACACGGGGAATCCCTACATCGGGGATTCCCTCTCAATGATGGGCAGCTCGGTGCTGCAAAGCCCCAGCATTCTCCCCGTCCTGGAAAAGATAGATAGTGCTCTCAAGGCGCTCAAGCAAAATTTCAAGGGCTCAAGGCTGGGCAAAGAAAGCAACAGACAGGCCAGCACGCTGAGGCTCTATGGCAAACAGACCCTTCAGCTGCCTAGCTGGGCAGCCAGTCCATCCCCAGTGGCAGTTCGTCCTGGCAGGCCAGCAGCCTGCCAGCTGCAAGTAGGCACCAAACGGCACCCACAAAAAGCACACCATTCATGGGGCTATAGCCCCTATATTTATACTCATATTGTTCTTTGTCTGCAGTGCATGGCTTGGGGGAACCAGCAAAAACTGGTTCAGGGGGGAATTGGAGCACTCTGTTTACCAGGCTCCTCTTCCCCTTTGCCAGGTGGGGGCTCGGTGATCAGACACACCACAGGGGGCGGAGCCAGCATTGTACAGGCTAGGCACAGACCTATTCAGGGTCAGGGGATTACTCCTCCCACTACTCCCAATGCAGATGTCCCATTCAGCCTGGTACTGACTCACCCTGCCCCTCCTGGAGCCACACACACCTCACCAGCCCCTGTCACTCAACAGCCAGACATGCAATCCACATCAGGCAGGCAGACACATAGCACACAGAAATGACAACTTCTACAAGTGGCATTTCTAAAATAGTCATAATAAATCTGCGCACACCATTGCGTAGCATTTATTATTACTATTTCAAACATACCAAATTTGACCACGCTGCTCCTCTCATATCAGGAATTACCACTGAAACACTTATCAGGGAATCCCCAATGCATTCCTATGGGAGGGCAGCCCCACAGTACTGAGAAACCAAAATGGCTATTTGTCACTACCAGGACATGTCACACACTTAAGGTACATGTCCCATCTTTTACCTACAATGCACCCTGCCAATAGGGCTAGCTAGGGCCTACCTTAGGGGTGACTGACATGTAGTAAAAGGGGGGTCACGGACATGGCACACACCTTAGGTGCCACATCACAGCGGCAGTAACACTACGCGCACAGGCCCTGCAATGGCAGAGGCCTGAGATAGGTTTGAAAGGCTACTTTGGTGGGTGGCGCAATCAGCGCTGCAAGCCCACCAGTAGCATTTAGGTTACCAGCCCTGGGTATATGAGGTACCACTTTACAAGGGACTGACAGGTAAATTAAATAGGCCAAACAGGTGTAGATCAATCTTACCATATTTAACACAGAGAGCACACGCACTTTACACTGGACAGCAGTGCTAAAGTGCCCAGAGTCCTAAAACCACCAACACCATGTCAGAAAAAAGGCTAAGAGAAAGGCGAAAAGTTTCGGGATGACCCTGCAAAAAGGGCCAAGTCCAAAAATTGTTGACTGAAATTAACAATTTAGGAACTAACGCGCAATACTAATTTGAGTGGTACTAATTCATTTTAATTTTAACAGATAGAACATTCAACATCGTGACGAAGTTGTTAAGAAACATTCCTGAGTGTTTGCGGCTACATTCTTTTACCGAAGTAAGCGATTTAATAATTTGTTTCTAACATCTCCGAAACAAAATAGTGTTTTTTTGAAGCATAAAGACAAAGCCGTGTCCTTTGCTTTGTATTAACAGCACTGTCCGCGGCAAGAAAGCGGGAATCAAATTGCAGAAGCATATGTGGTCGACATACAACACAAGTAAGCCCTTCATATATTTTTTTGAAACCCCTAATTCCACCAAAATAACCACAAACGTTATAGCACAGTTTTTATTTCCCTAGAATTACCTGAAAGGGAAACACGTTGGTATCCAAACTGGCCTAAAGCCAAAAATAAAGGAAGAAATCCTTAACAAGAGTTCAGGTACCTTTAATTCTTTTAAAACGATAAGGTTAAGGTAAAAAGCGAAGGGATATTAAAGTACTAAATAAGTCTTTCACATTTTTTATCGCTCACAGATTACACCAAGTTACAGCCCTGATGACAATCCCATGATAAGTCAAGGGATATGAAACGTGTCGGCACTGTTTTCTCTAGTTCCATGAGGGAAATCAAAACATTTTGTAGCTAAAAGACGAAAAAACAGGGAATTAAACATTGGTTCACCCTAAGGGCATTAAGCACAAACCCCATGGGTAGCAACTCTCTTGACAAAAATTAAATAGATGATAAGAGAGCGCTTATTGATTATTTTGTGTGACAAATCACAAACTGGTGTAACAATGATACATTTAGATTTATGTTTCATACACTTTATGAGATGTTTCAATGTTTGTTTTCATTGATGTAATGTTTATTCTCAAGTATAATTTGTCTAAAGTTTATTCAAATTTTAAAAGCGTATCTTTTGATGCTCAGGCTTGCCTAAACAAGAAAATGATTTAAAAGAAAGCTTAAATATTGGCAACATAAAAAGCCAAGACCTCTGATTATATACATTGGTCTGAAGTCTGCTTTAATAAACAGCAGCAAGCAAATACAGTGGCCGGATTCTTTTTTGTCCATAAAACTTCAAGCTACGTCCTATCTGGCCACTATCAAGGAGGTAACCCCTTTCCTTAATCACTTTTAGAAGGCAGGCATTTTATTGTTTAACCATTCTGTGTGCCTCTGCTGTTTTGTGTATTTACTGTCTGGTTTTGGAGTGACAGGGGCTGGGGATGTGCATTCACTGTAGCCATCAACAAGGGGGGGTTGAGGTGCATCCTGCCTTTCCTGGGTGACTCATTGCTGAGCTGAATAGACCTTGGCTACAGTTAGAGTGGTGGGAGGAAGGAGTTTCATTAGCACCTGAATAGGCAGTGTCTCCTCTGCACAATGGTGTCTCCACCTCCTGTAGTGATGCTGAACCAGAGAGGACTAAACTGGTTTAGACTGGGCCCAGAGGCACTTGCCACAAAGAGAAAAAAAAATGGGGTATAAGTATTGGACCTTAAACCCCAGAGAATTAGATCACTTCTGGACTCAAGAAGAACCTCTGCCAAGGAGAAGGGCTAGAGAGCTGTAAGGAGGAGTACTGCCCCCTTGCTGTGTGCTTTGCTGGGTTGGCCTGCAGTTGCTGCTTCTGCCAAGGAGAAGAAAAAGACTGGAACTTTGCTGTGAACCTGCTTGAAGAAGAATCTACAAGGGCTAGTGTGTGCTGGCTCGTGTTCTGAAGTCTCAGGGACACAGAGACTTTACCTGCAACTCCTGCATTCAAAAGGGCATCTATTCCAGGTCCTGGGCCCCATGAGAATTGTATGGTTGGTGCTGCAAAGCAAGAAAAACAACTCAGATAACGTCAGTGATGCTGCCAGTGACGCTGTGACCTGCACCGAGGCTGGGGGCACTGCTCGTCAAGTGCATGATGCCCCTCCTGCACCCCAGCTCCGACGCCCTTCGACACTTGCCGACGCCTGTATTTATCTGCCTTCCCAACGCCAGCGGTTGCACCGATGCTGTAATGTCCAGCATCCCGTTGTCACGGAACCGATAACCGAGGATGTCTTCATGAATTCTTCGACTTCGCATCACCTCGCTGGAACTGACGCCTCACTGCCGACACCTTCCCCAGTCCTGGACGCGATGCATCGCCTCCTCACGGACACGACATCTCGCCTCCCCTGTGACAACTAGGAAACTGGCCTCAACCTCGGCACCGACGCCTCACCTCCATGATGCTGTGTAACATCGATAGACTTAATTTCCAAGGTACTGTTGTTTGGGGGTCTGTGTGACTGGGTGCCTGACGCCGCGCACCTCGCGGTCGGCACCGTCTTTTGGATTTATGCCTGTCACGACGTCATAATAGCCCCAAATGGAGCTATTTTGTTTCTACAAGTTCTATTTTTGCAATAACCGTTATAAAGTGATATTTTGATACATGTATGTTAGCGTTTTTGTCGTTTTGGTCTTGTTTTGTTCAGATAAATATACTTTATTTTTCGAAACTGCTGTGGAGTTTTCACTGTATTACAGTGTGTTTCCAGTACAAATACTTTACACATTGACCTAGGGATAAGCCTGTCTGCTCGTGCCAAGCTACCAAGGGGATGAGCAGGGGTTATCTAAAGTGTGTATCCTCCTTACCCTGACTAGAAGCAAGGGCCCTAATTGAACAAACTAGAGATCCCCATTTCTAACAAATATCTAACGTAAACTCACGAAGCATGTATGACACTAAATAATCCAATCCGCCCTTTTATTATATGTCAGGATGCTAGAGCTCTCTGTGGTGCAAGCCCTGTGCTCCTCTGTCACTTCTATTAGGGGTGACTATTCCCCATTCAAATAATGTAGGAGACTCTGAACTATTAAAAGCATCCAACGCTAATCTCACAAACCCAAAAGTTTATTGTTTGCTAAGAGTTCTCCAGTGCCTCTGTGCTAAGTTTGGTATAGTCCTCAGTGGCCCCAGTGACCTGGAACAGTCTTAACTGACCCGGTGGCAACCAGTAATCAAAGGAAGAACCAGGGAGCTCCTTTGCAATCTCAGGTCTTCACTCTCTAAGGGACCCCGACCTCCTGCGGTCTATCCTCAACATAGTGTCAGGGTGCCTCAGTCCTGGGATGTTCCACTTTGATGTAGAATGTCCTCGTGCAGCTCCAGAAGCCATAGGTAAGTGTTCTCTACAGAATCCTTGTCAGATTGAATCAAAGCAAAGGTCCTGTCTCATTGCTGCCTCCTCCAAGCAACGGCCCACTACTGGCACATGGGGTTATCAACTTCAACTCTTCCACTGACAACAGCGGTACTCTCCTCCTGGAACATGGGGTTACCAACGACAACGCTCACCCAGCAGGGAGAATGGCAGACTTTGGCCCCCTGCCCTGATTCCAACAGCAAGAAGTCTTGGCGATCTTCCTTCTCCTGAGGAGATGGTGCTGTTGTGCAACGTTTATAGTCCAAATCGAGACACATAAGTAATTTAGTGTCTGGCTTTTGGAATTCATATTAGGGGTGTCAGCTCCTAAGAAGTGCTCTCTCTTCTGCACTGCCCTTTGTAAATGTGACAATCTGCTACAGCTGGAGGGACCCCAATTCTGAGTGACTGACAACACAGGCCTAGGTAGGAACGTGGGATCACACCTGGCTGTGAGCTTCCACTGAAATATGCCCCATAAAGGTTCAAAGGACTAAGCCTCCGTCGCTATCACATTTGCTCTAGTGCCAACCTAATCAGTCTCTCCATTCCTCTGACAATGACCCCAGGCCATACTGACCAGTAGAGCTTCCTGGAATCAAAGAGACATTTGATTTGGACAGAGGAGGCACTTCTTCTCTCTGTTCAGTGTTTGTAAACAACCCCAGCCCTTAGGAATGTCAGCAATACATATGTCTTGTCTGATGGTTGCAGTCCTCACCACTCCAGCCTCTGCAAGTCCTCAACTTCCCCAATGGAACCTACAGGCCTCATTATTGTTTACCATTCACAGGCAAACATATGCAACCCAGCTAGTATCATCCGCTGTCTCAGCGCGCACCCACAAATATCATGTGTTGCACACTACCCATAGAGGTCAAGGGTGAGTTAAGTACAGAGCCACTGATTTTACATATGTGGGCCAGTACTCCGCACTCCAGTGAAACAGGTAAAAAAGTTGTGTTCACATTACTGATTCTGCTGAACACAAAATGGATATGCTGCCACCACTGTGCTCATGTCACCTAACTCCAGGTAAGGCTACTAGCACTCTACATTCAGGAGGGTAGTATTTGGTGCCCCCCTCTCCAGTCTAAGTAGACTGTATTACCGTGAGTCAGGTCTAGGTTCTGAGACACACACATGCACAGACACACGCACACACGCATGCACGCACACACACACGCACACGCACACACACACTCTCTGTGATCACCCATGAACAAAACATCAGTACCAGGGATTTAGATATCCATGTAGCTGGGACACTCTTGGTAATGGTGCTCATCCGTCACCATGCAGAGGAGTTTTGTATCCCAACAGTGATGCAAACAATAGCAACTTGTGTTCAGCTTAATTGTGTTGATCCCAAGCTCCCGCTAAAGGATTTTCACTCACACAAAAGCTCAGTTATGCATCATGGTGTAATGACATAAATCTGTGCATTTGGGTAATATTGTAACATTATA
Source organism: Triturus cristatus (assembly GCF_964204655.1). NCBI lineage: Eukaryota > Metazoa > Chordata > Amphibia > Caudata > Salamandridae > Triturus > Triturus cristatus. The sequence goes on along the minus strand of NC_140593.1, from coordinate 486,503,119 downwards.
TTCTATAACAAAAATGAGATTATGCTGGCATAAACAAAATTGTAACCGAGCACAGTGGTGAACACTTTTCAAATGACAATAACATACCATAAGTTTAAAATGTCATTGTTTCAATAGATTTTGCATTGTAACCCTAATGTCAATTCAGTTCCAGTTTTTCTGGAATTTTTATGGTTTTAATAACAAATGTTATTTTATTTTCTTAGTAAAAAAAAGGTATCCTCTGCACATCTTTGCAGTAGCCATAAAGGCTGTAGGCTACAGGAAGTTCATGAGCAATGTTACCTACAGAGTAGACTAAAGATTTTCAACATGCACCTGAAAATACTAGTCCATGTTCTACTTAGGAACATTATTTTCTTGCCAAAATGCTGCAATTGTATATAGTGTAAGGCAGTTTACAATAGTAAACATCCACGTTGTTCAAGTCATTAGGAGGTGGTGGTGGATAGGTACTGCATGGGGATTGTTCTTGTATTAAAAAATATATTGGGTACCATTTTCTTAATAACAAAATAATGGGCCTGATTCTCGAAGGTAAACTTACTCTTTTGAGTAACTTTCCAATTGTTTGCTATTCACAAAGGGATTTACGAGTAATATCTTTATGAGTGCGGAGTTTTAACATAAAATGATAGGACTTGATAGTTGATTGCAGCATTATCATATTGTCATCCTGTGACGTTCCAGCATGGACAGGGCCTGTGGATGGAAAGGTAAGTGGCTGCTGCTCTGGAGTTTGTTCTGAGGCCACAATGAATTTGGATTCTCTGGACAGCAATCTACCTTTGTAAAATAGCAGTGCATAGTGGTGTCCAGGACATTTCATTGGGCTTTCTTTCTGAGGACTATGGGCTTTTTTTGAGTAGGGTACCCTGAGTGGTATTTCAGATGGCTGTTTTCATCTTTTTAAATGTCTCATTGGTACCACAGTACTCCCATAGAAAAAATGATAGAGTGCCACATGACTTTCACAAGGCCTTTACTTCTTTTTCTGGGTCCTGCAGTACCCTAACTAAAGTTAAGTTTATAACGAAGGGGTCATTTTTTTCAAAATGGAGCCTAGAAGTTTCCGGACATTCCAAAATAAGTACAAGATTTTGAATTTTTTCTTGAAATTTCTGCTTTTTGGGATGTTGCAGTGCCCAAAAAAAATGATGCAATTTTAAAAGTTACAGACCCATTACCAGCATTGGGCATTTTTGATTTTGACAGTTGGTTCATATATTGTGCAATCTGTCCTTATTTGTTTTGGACTTGCATCTTATTGGGGGGATTAGACCAAAAATAACAGGAGAACGGCATCAGGTGGAGACCATCCTAAACTTCCAGACCATGAAAAGATGGAGAAAGAAAGCAGATGCCCTCCTGAATCCATAGTTTGGGAGTTCTTCTAAGTTTCACACAGAAGGAGCTGTCTGCCAAGAAAGTCTCATGCAAAATATGTGAGTAGGAGTTCAGTAGAGTGATCCATTAGCATCTCAATGCGTGGCTTTGCCACCTGTTCAATGCTGCAAAGAACATAGGTAGACAAAGGGGCGTCTACATTTGTCATTGCCCTTCAGCATGTGGTGACTACTGGGGAAAGACTTCTCCCAGATGTTTTTGCAGTCCAACAGAGGGACTGTGATCTATGCTTTGCCAGATCTAGAATCTTTTGTCTGGATTACAGCAAAGCTCTTTCTGTTGGCTAGCCACAGCTCGGAAGAACCAGGGGTAGCACATCAGGCCACTTGTAAAAAGTGAATTTGTTTCCCATCTTAAGTTCAAATATCATGTTTTGAGTTATTTTAAGTTTAGTCCCCAAATAAAGGAGAGTTTAAAAAAAGAAAAAATGTTACTACAAAAAGCTTCTTTTTAGAACTATCTCTATTGGTTTAAGAAAAGAAAAAAAAATATTATTTGACATGTCTGTCCCTAACTGTCAAAGTATGTTACCATAGACTTGAGTGAAGAAGTTGTAATATTACATTTGCAAAAAACGATTGCAATATGGGCAGTGACTTTTTACAAATCAAGTGAATTGACCTATGTACTAATTTAATTCAATTCAATTAATCTTTATTCGGATATCCATAAAAGCACAGGTCAAGTAACAGCAAAGAAATAGTTTAGATAATAAAAATACATTTGCGATAAAAACAGAAGCATCATAAAAAGGTGGGAAATTCCCAATAGGGACATGTAAACACAGATGAAATAGCCGCATGAAATACATTGGACTGTAGATAAACAATCAAATAAATGACAGTCCCACTACATAATACAGTACCAAATGGTGAAATAATTAAATATATACAAATGCCATCTCAACAAGTGTAATATTTAACATTTTGGGGCGACAATCCTGATGTTTTAACCGTGATCATAAATTTACAAATCAGTACACTTAATGGAGACAGCCTTCAGTGGTTACACATTGAGGCACGCGAACGAACTGCCAACTTCAGAAAGGATACCACACCAAAAACTAAATCATCCTCTTCTAGCTCAAGGATTTTCATGTAGGCTGCCTTATAATCGGCTATGGCAGTTTTCTTTAAAAATGGAATCAAAAACCATTTAGTATATTTTTGATAAAAGTTACAGAAAAATAAGAAATGTAACATAGATTGGGTGCAATGATCATTGCAGGGACATGGCAGGTGATCGAGGTTAGCGTTGTACCCTAATGGGAAGCAAAGTAAAAATTTCAAAGTACCTTCCCTTAAGCGAAAGAGCAATCCTCTCTCCCAATGACCTATGGTTTTTAAAAGGTAGCTTGATGATAAGTATGATGACAAGTGGGATGCATCGACTAGGTACATGTACCTGGCGACTGAGGATTTCAGAGCCTCCTTTGCATGTCTTACATTTCTATACTGTGTGTATAAAGCCTCCTGAAGGGATTTTTTATTTATGTGCTCTATATCAGTTGGTTTTAAAAAGATATGTTCAAGGTTCACACTGTTTAGGCTCTCCCTTACAGTGGCAAGCCAGGGTATGTTTCTCCACTTTTTCACATTTGAGGCAATCTATTATTACGTCTCTAGTGAGAGTCTCTGCCAGGTTTTTCCAGATTGAAAGCCAAAATATAGCTGGACGAGCCCTGATATAATCCTCAATGTATGGCAGTCTCAATTCCTTGTGGCAAACATACTGTGAAGAAGAGATCGGGCCCCCCAGAAGTTTGCGGCAAAATCTATTTTCCTCAACCTGGATGTTACTACACTTTGTGAAGCCCCAAACTTCAGCACCATATGTTGCAGTAGGAATACACTGTAATAGCTAAAACCACCTCAGCCTTTTTCGGTTGAGGGAGGCAGAGTATTGAGTTAATGGCTTTTGAAAACTTGCTCCTACTGTGTGCCACGTGATCAACCCAGGAACCATTGGCTGCGAATACCAACCCCAAATAAGGAAAAGTGCAAGTGCGATGAAACATTCAAAGCCTATAGAAATTGTATTAATGAGATGCTTTTTTGGACCACAGGCCATTAAGAAAGATGTTTTAAAATTGGTACAAAGATCTAAACCAGCCATAAAATTACCAAATCCCTGACCTAAAGTGCGTATTGCATTGGGTGTGCGACCCATTAGGACCGCATCATCAGCGTACAGCAGGGCAGGGAGTATGTTGCCATTAATTCTGGGAACATCATTAGTGAGTTTAATCAGAGAGTTGTGAAGGCCGTTAATATATAGAATAAAAAGGAGAGGGGCCAGGACACACCCCTGCCTGACCCCTCTACTGATATTGATGTCCCTTGAAACCTCCCCACCTTTACTGATCCTCACCCGAGCTTTTAGGTCCCTATGTAAATAGGATAAAAAGTGAACTAAAACCTCGTCCAACCCATAATTTAAAAGATTCAACCATAAGCGTGTCCTGTTAACATAGTCAAAGGTCGAGGTAAGATCCATAAAAGCCAAATAAATAAGTAATTTCTGGGCTATGGAATATTTTCCAATAATCAAGTTACGGTTTAGGCACTGTTCAACTGTACCTACTTTACTTCTAAAACCTAACTGACAGGAATTTAAAATGTGTTCTTCCTCGGTCCATAACCTAATCTTGTTAAACAGGATCCTCCCAAGAATTTTCAAGGTGTTATCAATCAGGGAGATCGGTCTATAGTAACTTGGGTTGGATCTGTCATCTTTTTTAAAAATTGGAACGATGATGTTGGTAGACCATGTGCTCGGAATCGTGGCATTGGTTAGATTGTTAAAAACATTTAATAAAAGGGGCGCCCAAAACTCCTGTTTATGTTTGATGAGGCCAATAGGAAGCCCCTCAGGACCAGGAGCTTTATTGCCCAAACTTCGATGAATGGCATCCTCTACTTCTAGCAATGATATCTGAATCTTAGAAGCAGTTTGATGATTGTAAAGATACTCGTTTTGTAATGGGGCCAAATAGATTCTGGAAAAATGGGCTTCCCATGCTTTGCTTGTTATATTTGCAGCTTATGGGAGTTAATGTGTGGCCCATAGTCCTCATATCTTTAACTGCTGCCCAGAAACCATTCCCATTCTTAAATCTGGCAGTACATGCGAGGTTGTCCTAACGCTCCTTTATAATCTCATCTTTCTGTAGGGTAATTGTAGCCTTATACTGTTGCCTCAAGGATTTGATAAGAGCCAGTTCTCTCAGGCTCTTTATAAGTGCTTTGCGGAGGTCTCTATTTACTCGCTAGCACTCACTGTGGAACCATCTCAGTCCACGACGTGATTCCACCATGGGCCTGGATATCATTGATTTGATTCCTTCACAGGGTTTGTTAAAAGCAATGATTACCTCAGGATTATGGTCAGTTGGCGACAGACACATTTTAATAAGTAACAGGTGTTCTCTTACCATTCTGAGAAATAAATCATTGTTGTCAACGCCTCTCCAGATCAATCTTAGATTATCGTTAGAAGGTGCTAGGTTGCTTGCCCCACACTCTTTAGCAAATTCCCTTCTCGGGGCAATTCTTAACGTTAGTGTAATGGGATTGTGGTCACCTAGAGCAGTAGGTACAACTTCAGCTTTTATCAAGCAATCTTCTAAGGTAGGAGAAATAAAAACATAATCAATAATGGAAGCGCTGCCTCGGCCTCTGTATGTTGGCACAACCTGTTCATCCTTATCGGGTACTGACGCAATTTCCATGACATTAGACTGATTAGTATTGGACAAATTATCCAGTAATTCTATCCCCCTATTACATGGAGGCACCTTAAAGGAGGAATCTATGTCCAATGTATTACCTCTGAAAATCCTGGCATTGAAATCACCACCCAAGCAGATACCAGCTAATTTATCACAAACCTTTTGGCTTTGTAAGGTAGCAATATAGTTAAATTAATAAAATTCACGTTCGGTGAAGTAAGGAAATCATTATTATAAAAATTAATAAAACAAATGAAAGCCCCTCGTGTGTAGATCAAGGTCTGGAATTTGTTGTTATTTGTAACAAGAGCCTTTGTACTGCCTCCTGCATTGATGTTAACCCAAACTGAAAGCCCACCAGACGTGCAGCCGACCTTAGGAGTGGGGACAACAATGTTAAAACATTCAAACCCTTCTAAATATAAATCCTGTGTAGCCCAAGTTTCCTGTAACATGAGAATGTTATATTTATAAACTATATTTATCCAGTCTGGTGTGTTTATTTTGGATGCCAAGCTGGCAACATTCCAACTTAATATATTTAGATTTGTCTCAATTGGAGGAGTAGTAGGGTGGGTCTCTAGAATGTGATGACCTGAGGGCGCGAGCATATTCAATGTAGTAGTGGACTCATCTAGTGTCGGGAGAGGTTCCAGTCAGTCCTGATTATCAAGACCAGATAGTAGGGAGAACCTATTGTGCATGGTTAAAATGAAAGCGTCCTTGGTTTTTGGCCCTGGGAGTGACTTGGAAAAATAGCCCAACAGCAATGACCAAATATGAGTTGATTTGGTAATGTTTGGCGCCTGTGGCATCAGTAGTCATGTACTAATGGGTTGGTTCACAAATACTCAATTGTAGTGGCTCGCCACCCTACCTCCCTCATCAAAATTCATGCGTTAGGGTAGAAATTGCAGCCCACTTTGATTTGAGCCATAACACAGATGGTGACCTGTTGGGGTCAGTAGACTCATGTCTAGGATCACTTTGACTGTGCACAGCAAGGGTTGGCTGGAGGGCCTTGTCCACCCAGCCAAGGCTGTGGGTCGAGGGAGTTTGCTGCAGAGCTTGGCCAAATCCTCAACAGAGAGGCCAATCACCATTGTGCATTGGCTTCGGCTACAGGGATCTGTGTAAATACTTAACTCATGAAGGCCACATTCTGTGACAGTATTGCCTAAGACTATGTGTAGGGAAGATTTGTACATTGTAGTCACTTGTACTGGGTTTCATATTTGATTTTGACACAAGATGTTTCTAGGTATTGCTGATTGACAGATTGCAGTAACCGGTCCTAGGATGCTTGTTTCCGGTCCAGGGAGGAGCTGGCTTGGCAGTTCAGGCTGGACTGTTCCCATGAGGCACAGGGTCAAGACTGATTTGCATATGGCCAGGTCTAAACTGGGGTGGCATGGTGAGCAAAAGAATGATGGATTTAACCCAGATCTCTTGACTGGGGGTGAATGTTTTGATTTGTTCTGCATTCTGTCCATCAATTGTGTGTCTTTTGCTTTCTCGTCCTAAGTGCGCCAGGTATGCCCAGACGTGGGTCCTGGGCTCACTGTGCCACTGGAATCAAGCTATCCTGGCTGATTCGGGGTGAAACCCCGAAACCGTTCCTAGGATGCTTGTTTCTGGTCCAGGGAGGATCTGGCTTGGCAGATCGGGCTGGACTGTTCCCATGAGGCACAGGGTCAAGACTGATTTGCATATGACCAGGTCTAAACTGGGGTGGCATGGTGAGCAAATGAATGATGGATTTAACCCAGATCTCTTGACTGGGGGTGAATGTTTTGATTTGTTCTGCATTCTGTCCATCAATTGTGTGTTTTTTGGTAAATACATTGACTACATTTAAAGTGTTTTCAAATATTTTAAGCAACTTTCCATTAATTGATCACAATCTCTCATCCATTTCAGTTCAAATCTTACATCATCTGGGTAGTAAAAATAAATGATACTTTTCATCAATCTCAAGGCAGTAAAATGTTTGTTTCTTATCCCAGCTCATATGAAACCATGCAGGAAATTGATACCTTGCATTTATCATAGTAGGTACTGGTTTTTACACTACCCCTTCTTGTTACATATGGGGATATTTTCAAAAGCCAATTACACTTGTTGGTAGGTTACCATCTACCATAGGGAGGTCACCACCCTTGATGTGGAAATCCCCCTATGGTAAAGAATAGGGAAAAGTAAAATACTTAATTAACTTGAAAACAACTAGTATGAATATGTTTGTTTAATATTAATGTAAAATAATTTTCTTTATTTATATTAAATATAGAACAAAATGTAAACATGCTACAGCACTATTAACTTAATTCTAATTCAAAAACTTAATTATATTTGGAATATATAAATGAAATTACAATTATTGGTCTGAAGTTTAAATTAAGTTAAAACATCCCACCAAAGGTAGAAATCATATTATTTTATGATATATTAAACATTATTAAAAGTGATTTTTAGAATAATTAATTACAAGTAATTTCAATATATGTGAATACAAATTATTGTCAATAATAAAAGGGTATCATAATATTTAAAAAAATAAAATATAAAAATGTTTTATGTTTCATTTTTTTTTCAAACAATAAACTAATTGTATTTATATTTTCTATGGAAGCGTGTTACAGTACTAGTGGTACGCCATGTGGGCTCCTGGAGTACATTTACTACTGTTCTGAAAACGTAATGCTGTCTTAGTCATTCCTACACAGTAGATCTGCATGAGCGTTTTAGCCTCTATTGTGACTAGACTGGATTTATGTGTTTGTGTAGGGATATTTATAAAGTGCAACTGCTACTCCAAGGAGTGTCCCTGCACTGATTGCCGAAGAGTGTCAGCAGGGGCAAGAAGGAATTATGGACTGGAAAAAAGCCAAGTTTTCAGCTTCTTCTGAAACGCGGGCGTTGTCTTGATGCTTCTAAGGGTCAGTGTCAGTTTGTTCCAAAGGGAAGGGCCCAGGAAAGAGAGGGCCTTTCCCTCAGACCTAGCCTTCTTGATCGCGGGGTTCTGGCCAGGAAGAGATTCGCAGAGCGGAGATTTCTCTGTGGGACATAGAACAAAATCCTGTCTTTTAAGTAGCTTGGGCCCATGCAGTATAAGGCTTTCTGGGTGACAAGCAGAGCCTTAAAGATAATCCATTTCCTTACTGGCAGCCAATGAAGACTCTTAATAAGGCTTGACACATGAGCATCAAGGGGGAGCCCGAAAATAGTTTGGACCGCTGCATTCTAGACCAGCTGCAGCCTATCCATCAGGTATATAGGCATGAGATGTTCAGGGCTTAAAAAACTTGTCTGGCCACCAAGACAACTTATCTTCTAACCTCGGCTTCCACCCCAGAGAAACTTCATGCCACCGCCACGCACAATGATGTCATCCATGATGTCATTTCAACTATCAGTGATAGTATCAAGGATATCATAAAACATGTAATTATTGATGCACTATGAGAGGTCATAAGAAGTGCGATGTGACGTGCAAGGTATAGTTACTTCAGTTAACTATAACTGGTTGATTACAGTTTTTTTTAGTTTATGTTTTAACTGGCATCATCATTTAACTATAACCTCACTTTCGCTTTTGTTTTTTCAGTGAATTTCATAGGTTTTATTTAATCTAAAGTAAGATATCACTACCAGACCTAAGCATAATATCACTTTGAACTTTTTTCAGTGAATTTCAGAAGTTTTTTTATGTAGAGTAACAATATAATGAGATGTCATTTTAAGAAAGGCATGCCTATTGTCTTTATCAAAGGGTAAGACCATTAAACTACAAAAAGCAGGCCTTTAGACTTTAGTAAGGGGTCCCAAAAGGATAGCACATTAACTTACATAAAAATTCACCACAATCATTTATCAATAATCATTTTCCAAAATAATCCTTATAAATACACAAATAGCAATGAATAATAATTGTCACAACAATTATTGTCAGCAGTGATGTCATAAATGATGTCATAGAACATGTCATGAATGATGCAATATGTGAGGTCATAAGCAGTGCATGGTGGGCGCGTAAGCTATAGTTAGCCCTGCTAACTATAATTGATGAATTTCAGTATTTTTTTTGTTCAAACTGTTAATGTTGTCCCTGACATATTCACCTAATTATAACGTTATTTTCACCTTTGCTTTTTTTCAGATTTCTAAGTTAAAAAAAAAAAATAGATCTTTTTATTACACCTAACTATAAAGTTAACTTAACCTTTGTTTTTTCAGTGAATGTCTAGAGATTTTTTACATAAAGTAATATTTTATTACCTCATGTAAAGTAGGCCTGGGCAGAGCTCTCAGAGTTTCAGAGCTACTGAAAAACTCCGCCAAATTCCACTGAGTTCCATGAGCAGGCGGAGTAGGAACAGTGCATGTTAGAAAATGACGGTTTCATAGTTATTTATCACTGACGAGGCGTGTTGTAAAGTTTCTTTCCACATAGCAGGCTATGTATCTGCAGACCTTACCTAGATAGGTATCTGTGTGTCTCCATTCCACGTGCACTCAATGGATTAATAAATGCTTGGTTACAGAAACAAATGAGTTTTTACTGTGCACAAAAACAGCACAGAGTTGGCATTTTGTATCTGTAACTCGGACCTGCTAATCAGTGTGAGGAGGAGAGAGAGGGCGCAGTGTAACAGCAGCTGTTGGGGCAGGGCCGGACTGGGAACCAAAACCGGCCCTGGCAAAGTGCTCAGCCGCCCCCCTCCCCCTCCGCGGGGGGTTGGGGTACCACCGAGCTCTTTGCCAGGGCCGGTTTTCGGCCGATTTTGTAACAGGGCCGATTTTGCAGTTATGCTGCAAACACGGCCCTGTAACAAAATCGGTCCCCAGGGGCCCAAAAACGGCCCCCACCCGTGCGGAGCACCGGGGGATTACCCGGTGCCCACCAAGGCCAGTCCAGCCCTGGTTGTGGGTGCTTCACTGGGCTGTATCTCACGGGGTTAGACAAATATGAAAGAAATATACATTGACGAGTCGCCACTTGAGGTGACCTCAGACCTCAAGCACCGCCCTTTAAGGTCCAAGTTTTCTATGCGACTGCCTATTGGATATTTAAGCAGTAGGAAGGGCAGCATGCAAGCTGGCACTTCACAAATAAGGTTGCATCACTGCGCGAGGCCTCTTCAGCATATTGCAGATGTGTTAATTCATTCACAGGATGGATTTGATCCAATTGCCATCCTTAATCTTTACGTTTTTACAAGTTAACACAGCAGAAAAAGAATGAATTTAAAATAATATTTTCTCCAGGATAATCTGTCGATAAACATTATATGGGGCAGTGCAGCATTGACGTTCATTTGAGTGGCCTGATGTGCATGCACTTTTCTGCTCATAGAAAGGAAAGGATATATGTGAAGAAATGAAGTACAGTGCTTACTAGAATTAGGGGAAGGCAGAGGTAATCTTGTTTCCCAACACTGACTGAAGCATATGTATATTGTTTTGATAATTAAAAAATAAACCAATAAATAAAAAAGGTTTTAATTTTGTTGTTTTCAATTCTCTCTCGAGCCCATCACGTAGCATCAGCATGTTTGTAATTTGGCCCAATCACACTGGTACTTTGGAACTTCGTAGGCGGGTGAAGAGGCCAATCCAAGATGGGGAGCCCTAGGGATCCCACACACCATGGGAGATGAGGGGCCCCATGTTACATCATCCTTGATCAATGAAGATTTAGTAAGAGCTTTCTTCCACTGGGAACAATGTCAGACATAAAAAATACCCACAACCCAGTGTTGCTGTCCTTCTATGCTGCGGAACATGGCAGCACTCACTTAGCAACAACACATAAGGTACAATCATCACATCAGTAGACTTCGTGTTAACCCTAATACTACTCAGCTGGGAAGGGGCGCTGCTCCCTAAGCAACCGCGACGTTTGTTCCAGCCACCTTGCATCCATACTGTGATTATGATGAAGTCACACCTCCAGCCCACACTCTGCCATCACTCTCGCGTCACTCATGATGCATGCAATCCAAGCAAGCAGCCCGCGAACTGCACTTGTATTTGCCACCTCAGCAGACATGGATCAGTGACAGACAGAGCCCCCATCTTAGAACCAAAATTATGGGACAAACTGGCACTTTATAGCAGCAGTCTGTGACACGTCTATTTGTGGCTGTACCTTCTTCTGAAACTGCTGCACCTAATGTAAACAAGTGCACCTCTTAGACAAAGTCACAATTCCTCAGAACTTCCAGCGCTTAAAGCCTCGGATTGAGACACAGTTTGTGTGGGTCACGCCTCCCTATGAGACAGCGTATGGGAGCGTCAAACCTCATTCAGCTTCTGAGCTCATTCAAGCCTCGGTTCAAGGCAGAATACCATAGTCCATGGGGGTTGTTCTGGTAAAGTCCGCTATGCGACGGTTAGCAGAATGTTTGCCAAACTCTGTGCTCCAAGCAGAGAGTGGAGTGGGCAAAACTTCGCTAACTCCTCCAGTGGAGTGAAATTTACCGCTCACCCCTAATGTAAAGCCAACCCACACTGCACACAGCAAACTCCCTACAGACAGGAAGCCCCATGCTGAGCACAGGGATTGGCAAAAGGACCTGGCCTGCGTCCAGGCTCTCTGGCCTACCACACAGAGGCAGCTGAACATCATGAGGGTAGCCAACCTCATGTTGCACTTGGCCTTTCATTCCAGCTGGTGTGGTGTTGGCCGCAGGGCCTGGTTGCAAGCTCCAACTGCCTGCAGGCAGCCAGCCCCACATCACGAGCGTCATTTGCTCATTCATGGCATAGGGTTAGACGCATGGCCCATGTTCCAGGCCCTGCTTCTAACTCCCTGCAGGCAGACTACCCCATGCTGTACACACCAGGCCCTGTGGTGGCAAAACCACCAGTAGGCTCCCAACCCCACACCAAGCACAAACTTTGTCGTGTGCAGCATAGGGTTGGCTGGGACACCATCCCCCAAGGTCAAATATAATAAAAAAAGAGGAGGTGAGCTGCACGGCATCACTCCCCGAGCCATATTAGGCCCCAGGGTTCCGATCCCACAGGGCCATACCAATGGGCTCCCAACCCCACACCAAGCACAAACTTTGTCGTGCGCAGCATAGGGTTGGCCGGGACCCCATCCCCCAAGGTCAAATATAATTAAAAAAGAGGAGGTGAGCTGCACGGCATCACTCCCCGAACCATATTAGGCCCCAGGGTTCCGATCCCACAGGGCCATACCAATGAAAAAGGAGAAGGGGCCATGTGGTCCCCTCCCAGAGCCTCATTAGGTCTTAGGAACCCCATCCCCAGGGCCTCATGTATTTTAGAGGTGAGGGGAGCCACATGGCCTCCCTGACCCTCATTAGGTCCTGAGGACCCCATCCACCAGGGCCTTAAAGACTTTAAAGGAGAGGGGGCCATGTGGCCCTCCCTCCCCAGCCTCATTAGGCCCTGGGGACCCCATTCCCTCAAGGGCTATTTTCTTTGAAGGGGAGGAGGCGGTCGCATGGCCCACCTCCCCGAGCTTCATTAGACACAGGGAACCCCATCCCTAAGGGCCTTTTTCTTCTAAATCGAAAGGGGGTATCACCAGAACAAATAGCCTTATTAGGCCCTGATGAACCCATCCCTTGGGGCATTTTTTTAAAGGAGAGGGATCCATATAGCCGACCTCTCATGCCTCATTGGGATCTAGGCACCCCATCCTCTAGGACCTTATATTTTTCAAAGAAGAGGGGGCCACTTCCAGAGTCTTATTAGGTTCTGGAGCCACCATCCCCAGGGCTGTTTTTTTTAAGGGGAGGGGCCCCACGTGGTCCACCTCCCTGAGCCTATTCTGCCCCCGGGGACCCCATCTCACCGGGTCCTGTGTTTAATATAGGCGGTGCCCTGGTGCACACACAGGGCACCCATCATACACAACATTGGGTACCACCGGGGAGGCTCAGGGTCCGTGGCCCCAGTAGGATCATCACATGCTGCGGGAGCCGGCATTGCTCCCGCCTGCTTGGAGCAGATATTTATGCTGCTCCCTCCGGGAGGGAGCAATATCATGATCTGTTTCCCTGCCTGCAGCAGTGTGGATAGGTAAACAAATCTCAGGCCTGCTCCCAGCTGGGTGGAGCATTTTCAAAAGCTCCCACCTGCTCAGAGCAGACTTTGGTGCCGATTACGATCCGGTAAAAACCGGGTACGAACCGTCGGTCGGAGCGTTTTCTCCGTCCGACTCGTACCCGGTTGTAAAACATTACAAACATGGAATTACGATTCGCACGGAAACACCATTTCCGTACGAATCGTAAAAAACACCGACCGACGAAAATATGCATACAAATGTGATCCGGGAATGCTGCGACGTGACGTCGGGACGCTTCCAGGCAGCGTTTCACGACCCAGGAATTACGATTCGAACCGACAGCAGTCCGGACGGCAATATTTTTACGGCACCCAAAAAGTGCCGGAAATGCGAAGTACGGCGCGAAACGACCAGAGTAGGTGGCCCGGTAAGCGCCGTACCCCCCCAGCCCCCGCATGTACGCGCCGTACCCCCCCCCAGCCCCCGCATGTACGCGCCGTACCCCCCCCAGCCCCCGCATGTACGTGTCGAACCCCCCCAGCCCCCGCATGTACGCGCCGTACCCCCCCAGCCCCCGCATGTACGCGCCGTACCCCCCAGCCCCCGCATGTACGCGCCGTACCCCCCCAGCCCCCGCATGTACGCGCCGTACCCCCCCCAGCCCCCGCATGTACGTGTCGAACCCCCCCGTGTATGTACACCCGAGTACGTGTCGAACCCCCCGTGTATGTACACCCGAGTACGTGTCGAACTGTACGTGTCGAACCCCCGTGTATGTACACCTGAGTACGTTCGAGTCGTACCCCCACCCGTGTATGTATGGTGCGTACCCCCAGCGCGTACTCGGGTGTACATACACGGGGGGGTTCGACACGTACTCGGGTGTACATACACGGGGGGGTTCGACACGTACTCGGGTGTACATACACGGGGGGTTCGACACGTACAGTTCGACACGTACTCGGGTGTACATACAAGGGGGGTTCGACACGTACAGTTCGACACGTACTCGGGTGTACATACACGGGGGGTTCGATACGTACTCGGGTGTACATACACGGGGGGGTTCGACACGTACTCGGGTGTACATACACGGGGGGGTTCGACACGTACTCGGGTGTACATACACGGGGGGTTCGACACATACAGTTCGACACGTACTCGGGTGTACATACACGGGGGTTCGACACGTACTCGGGTGTACATACATGGGGGGGTTCGACACGTACTCGGGTGTACATACACGGGGGGGTTCAACACGTACTCGGGTGTACATACACGGGGGGTTCGACACGTACAGTTCGACACGTACTCGGGTGTACATACACGGGGGGTTCGACACGTACAGTTCGACACGTACTCGGGTGTACATACACAGGGGTTCGACACGTACTCGGGTGTACATACACGGGGGGTTCGACACGTACTCGGGTGTACATACACGGGGGGGTTCGACATGTACTCGGGTGTACATACACGGGGGGTTCGACACGTACAGTTCGACACGTACTCGGGTGTACATACACGGGGGGTTCGACACGTACTCGGGTGTACATACACGGGGGGTTCGACACGTACTCGGGTGTACATCCACGGGGGGGTTCGACACGTACAGTTCGACACGTACTCGGGTGTACATACACGGGGGGTTTCGACACGTACTCGGGTGTACATACACGGGGGGTTCGACACGTACATGCGGGGGCTGGGGGGGGTACGGCACGTACATGCGGGGGCTGGGGGGGGTACGGCACATACCGGGCACCTGTTTGGACGTCTCCATGGTTGTTATAGGGGTTCGGTGCGGACGGTCTTTTAACCATACGGTTGTACATTCGGACGCCCGGGACGGATCGTGATTCCCCGGTCGGACTCCGCTTTTCACGTTTGTACGGTAAATCGTCCGAGGACGTGTCGGACACTTTTTCCGACCCGAGGACGTGTGGGGAATTATTCCCAATGCGATTCGTATGGTCTTTTTCCCATGCGAATCGTGATTGCCAGTTTGTACGGCACTTGTACGATTCGTACGGTAAAAAGACCGGATACGAGTCGCACGGGGAATTTTTTTACCGGATCGTAATTGGCACCTTTGTGTTTGCTTACATCTGACAGGAGTCTTGAAAATGCTCCCACCAGGCAGAAGCAAAGACAAGTTTACCTGCCTGTGGCGGTGCGAGCAGGGAAACTGCTCTGTCCCTGGGGTGGGCTCCCCGGGGCTTAGAAAGTTAGCCAGCCCTAGGACAGGAAGTCCCAGGCCCAATAAAAGCTCAGGGAGGGAGGCAGTGTGGTCCGCTCCCCTTTTTGCCAAATTTTGGCGCTGGGGTTGGGCTCTCCAGGACCTGTATTGGCTCGGGAAGGGGGGCCCACTACCACATCCTCTTAATTAAATAAATCAGTCAGAGGGATGGGGACCTCAGGCCTTTTGTACACCTTTCTGCCCAAGGGCTGCCTCCCCTCCTCTTAATTAAACAATGTGGCACAGACTGCCATTTTGTTTTTTTTAATCCAGTTGGGGTCCCGTGGGATTGCAGAAAAAATTGCGATTTGTTTTTGTATTTTGGCCACGGTGACTTCCCTCTGGGTCACCCCATGGGGCCTAGGGAGGCAGAGTAGGGATACCCTGCCTCCCTATATAATTTTTGTTTTTAACATCAGGAAAGGGGACAAAATCCTCTAGTGTCTACCAGCAACATTTTTCTGCTGATTCTAGCAGTTAATCAGAGTGCTTGTCATCTGACTCCAGTGGGAGTGAATTGTCCCAAGAGAAATAAAGCTACCTGGGCCGATCAGAATGCTCCATTTTTTAACTGGCCCAACTGTCCTGATATACAAATATTTTTGATACTTACTTTCTAAAAGAACTACTGAACCAATTTACACCAAATTATAAAAAACACAATCTGCTTACCAAGATCTAGCTCCCTGACAGATTCGGTGCAATTCTGTTCGGCCGATTTTGCTGTAGCCCTACCTAAAGAAGTCTGTGGAAAATGCATGGGGACTTTGTGTTTTGGGACCCCCTTTTGTCTCAGCCCCTGCTTGACAGACTACCCTGAAATTCTCCATGCACAAACTAGGCAAACAAGAGCACTTTTTTGGAAAGGTTTGTGATGATTCTGCAAATGGCGCCAAAGTTATCAGCAACAACAAAATCTCATTTCCTATGGAAACGCTGACCTAACTATAACTGTGATATAGATAGATAGATAGATAGATAGATAGATAGATAGATAGATAGATAGATAGATCAATAGATTGCTAGATAGAAAGATAGATAGAAATATTTATGTGTTAGACAGTGGCAGTCACCGCTGTGTATTTATATTTAGGATAGTGTTTTCATAGAAAATTACTTTTTGGTTTGCTAATAACTTTGGCTCAGTTTGACGAATCTTCGCAAAACTATCCAAAGATAAAAAGGTTCAGCCACCTCACCCCACTCTTCCCATAAGGTTTTGGGGTGATTCTTCAAGCTAGAGCTAAGAAAAAGGGAGAGGGTATAAACACGTGTTTTCCCTTAGCAACTTCCCATAAAACTTTTGAGCAGCGCTACAGCAAAAACTGCTGAATGCAACTACACCAAATTTGGCAGAAAGGTAGTTCTTTTTCTAGAAAGCATGCTTTTAGTGATTTTGTTTAAATCCGTTCTGTAGATTTTGAGAATTTAAGTTTCAAAATTGATAGATATCTAGCTATGTGGTTCTACCCCAGTACTACCACAGAGTACTGTGGTACAGAGAACTTAAAACTGATTGGATAACCGTAACATGAAGAGAAAGTTTTGGCTGCCATTTTATGACTCGGGGACTTGGTACCCATGTCATCAATAACAAATAAAAAATAAGGAATAAGCGAGCAGGAGAGTGGTAATCAGACCTATTGGCCTTTGTGGGCGATGGGGTTCCAGATGGACACCCCCTGGTGTCAAATTATTTTTTTGTTTTGTTTTTCATGGTGTCAGGGCACTGCAGTACAACCGTGATGTTCAGCACAACCCCATACATTTCTTGGTAGTATCATGGTACAGTGAAAAATGAAAAATGAAATTGAAGGCCTTTTGGTTTCTTCAAGACCATGGGGGCTGGCGAACAATGGAGTTTTGGTTGCCCATGTTTGGGAGGGTGAGGATAAACAACCCCATGTTGTACACATCCAAAGGTTGTTCATGGTGGTCTGTTGGTACCCCCAAGGTGTTTGGGCACTGTGTCTTGCTGGAACCCTGCACGGTGTAAGGCGAAAGGCTGTGCGGTACGGTGGTTTGGGCAACCTCTTGGTTTGGGTGCACGACCAATCCCACTGTGCGCATGGCATTAGGCCTGCGTGACGTGGGGTAGAGCTAGTTAAGTATAGTAATAAAATCTTCTTTAACATAAAAAAAACCTCGAACTTCACTGAAAAACACAAAGGATAAAGTGACGTTATAGTTAAGTATGCTCATAATATTTTACTTTGAATAGAAAACAAAAACCTGAGAAATTCAGTGAAAAAAACAAGTAAAAGTGTTGTTATGCTAAGGTGAAAACTTCAGTAAAAATGTTACATTTTAAACTAAAAAAAACATGGAAACTCACTGCTTATTAGCTCACATATTACATAATGCGTCATGTTTTATTACATAATTGATAACATCAATAAAACATCTGAAATTAGATCATTGATGACAACACTGTTGTCATGCAAGGGCATGAGTTATAGTTACTTCAGTTAACCAAAACTGGTGACTTTCTGTTTTTAAAAAAAATTACTGAGGTGTTAGAACGTCTCTTTTGTTAGGGTTGAGATATCATTAAAAATGCATTTTTTATTTTCCTAATACCTTTGACACTGCTTGATGAGGCTGCACAAAACATTCCAAAAAAGTACATCCATATTGAACACTTAGGTGACGATTTCGATCCTGTAAAACCCGGGTACGAACCGTCGTACGGAGCGTTTTCTCCGTCCGACTCGTACCCGGGAAAACCACCTTACAAACCCGCAAGTACGATTCGTACAGAAATACCATTTCCGTACAATTCGTACAAAACACCGACCGGCCAAAATATACCCACAATTCCGATCCGGGACACCGCGTACGTGACGTCCGGACGGAGTCAGGCAGCGTTTTACAAACCAGCAAGTAAGATTCGTGCCTACGTCACTCCGCACGTAGCATTTTTTACGGGAGCCAAAAACTGCCGGGAAATTGAGGAGGACGCGAGGAAGGAGAACCTGTATGCGACGGACAGCCATGGACCCCACCCTACCTGTCATCCTGGCCCTCATAGCCTATGACCTGGTGCACAGGAACCGACGCAGACACCGCAGAAGGTCAGAACAACACCCAGGGGCAAAGGTGGGGGGCAGGGACAGGAAACATAACCCCCACCCAAGGCAAAATGTATACATGCCCTGTACATACCGTACCTCCAGGGACTGGTCACTCCGGGGGAGGGGGGCGTGTCCACCAAGGCCTGCGTCCCGCCACAACGGAAGTGGACGTGGACGCGTCCCGTCACCACAACAATTGTGGTACGCTCCGTACCCACGCCTTAAGAGCGTGGGTACGGGTCGTACCACGCCTACCCCTATGTCACCCCGACATTGGGGGTACGACCCGTACCCAGGCCTTAAGAGCATGGATACGGGTCGTACCACGCCTACCCCTACGTCACCCCAACAATGGTGGTACGGCCCGTACCCACGTTCTGTAGGCCTGGGTACGGGCCGTACCCCTACGGCACCCCAACAATGGTGGTACGGCCCGTACCCATGTTCTGTAGGCCTGGGTACGGGCCGTACCCCTACGGCACCCCAACAATGGTGGTACGGCCCGTACCCACGCTCTTCAGGCCTGGGTACGGGCTGTACCACCATTCTTGGGGTGACGCAGGGGTACGTGTGGTGCGACCGTACCCACGCTCTGAAGGCCCGGGTACAGGCTGTACCCCTACGTCACTCCAACAATGGTGGTACGGCCCGTACCCAGGCCTTAAGAGCGTGGGTACGGGTCATACCACACCTACCCCTACGTCACCCCAACAATGGTGGTACGGCCCGTACCCACGTTCTGTAGGCCTGGGTACGGGCCGTACCCCTACGGCACCCCAACAATGGTGGTACAGCCCGTACCCACGTTCTGTAGGCCTGGGTATGGGCCGTACCCCTACGACACCCCAACAATGGTGGTATGGCCCGTACCCACGCTCTTCAGGCCTGGGTACGGGCCGTACCACCATTCTTGGGGTGACGCAGAGGTACGCGTGGTGCGACCGTACCCATGCTCCTCAGGCCTGGGTACGGGCCGTACCACCATTCTTGGGGTGACGTAGGGGTAGGCGTGGTGCGGCCCGAACCCACGCTCTTAAGGCCTGGGTACGGGCCGTACCCCTACGGCACCCCAACATAGGGGGTACGGCCTGTACCCAGGCCCGAAGAGCGTGGGTACGGGCCGTACCACGCCTACCCCAACGTCACCCCAAGAATGGTGGTATGGCCCGTACCCAGGCCTGAGGAGCATGGGTACGGGCCGTACCACCATTGTAGGGGTGACGGGGTACGGCCCGTACCCAGGCCTGAAGAGCGTGGGTACGGGTCGCACCACGCGTACCCCTACGTCACCCCAACAATGGTGGTACGGCCCGTACCCATGCTCTTAAGGCCTGGGTATGGGCCATACCCCTATGGCACCCCAACATATGGGGTACGGCCTGTACCCAGGCCTGAAGAGCGTGTGGGCGAGTGGGTGGGTGTCGTACTACGATCCACATCAGTGGACAGAGACATAGGGGTATGTGCCTATCACTCCCAGCAGTGCCCAGACATATGAGGGGTGGGTGCCTATCACTCCCAGCAGTGCCCAGACATATGAGGGGTGGGTGCAGAGGACCCCCAGCAGTGCCCAGACATATGAGGGGTGGGTGCAGAGGACCCCCAGCAGTGCCCAGACATATGAGGGGTGGGTGCCTATCACGCTCAGCAGTGCCCAGACAAATGAGGGGTGGGTGCAGAGGCCTCCCAGCAGTGGACAGAGACATGGGGGTGGGTGCCTATCACACCCAGCAGTGCCCAGACATATGAGGGGTGGGTGCAGAGGACCCCCAGCAGTGCCCAGACATATGAGGGGTGGGTGCAGAGGACCCCCAGCAGTGCCCAGACATATGAGGGGTGGGTGCAGAGGACCCCCAGCAGTGCCCAGACATATGAGGGGTGGGTGCCTATGACTCTCAGTAGTGCACAGACATATGAGGGGTGGGTGCAGAGGACCCCCAGCAGTGCCCAGACATATGAGGGGTGGGTGCAGAGGACCCCCAGCAGTGCCCAGACATATGAGTGGTGGGTGCAGAGGACCCCCAGCAGTGCCCAGACATATGAGGGGTGGGTGCCTATCACTCCCAGCAGTGCCCAGACATATGAGGGCTGGGTGCCTATCACTCTCAGCAGTGCCCAGACATATGAGGGGTGGGTGCAGAGGACCCCCAGCAGTGCCCAGACGTATGAGGGGTGGGTGCAGAGGACCCCCAGCAGTGCCCAGACATATGAGGGGTGGGTGTCTATCACTCCCAGCAGTGCCCAGACATATGAGGGGTGGGTGCAGAGGACCCCCAGCAGTGCCCGGACATATGAGGGGTGGGTGCCTATCACTCCCAGCAGTGCCCAGACATATGAGGGGTGGGTGCAGAGGACTCCCAGCAGTGCCCAGACAAATGAGGGGTGGGTGCAGAGGACTCCAAGCAGTGGACAGAGACATGGGGGTGTGTACATCATCCTCCCATTAGCAAAACTCCATGGGTGCATGAAGGCATCCACAATGTGCGACTATGTTGATAGTGCCATGACAACACATCACTGACAGCAGTGTCCCACTCCCATGAGGATGGATGTCCTTCCCCCACTGCATGACACACCACATGTGGGTGTGATGACAAATTACACATGCATACCCACCCCTGGCGGTGGCAGCACAATACACACACTGAGATCATGCAACAAGACTGTATCCTCATGTTAAACCCCACTCAACTAAGAGAGCCTAAGGGAACACACACGGTCACCCACATTCCAGGACTGATAGGAATGTACAGGTGCTGGGGCTGCCAACAAGTTGTTGCCTCCCATGGAGGGAAAAGGGTGGAGTACCCACAGATACAATGCCCACAATTGTCAGTCAGGTGCCCAAATACCCTGCAGAACAATTAACACGTGTGCTAGGCTGGGAGTACACACATGCATAGTGCGGAAAAGGGACCATGTCCAGATTAAGCCATGGCAACATACTCCATACACAAGTACAGTGACTACCAAGGATGGCACAGACGATGCAGGCGGAGACATTGCTGAGCAGGCATGGGCAAAGTTGAAGGGATCCCTCACACAGCAAGGAAATGTAGACACAGGTCAGCACAACAATTGGGAAACACCCTGCAGGGAAGAAGTCAGGTGCCACAGAGGAAGGAACACTCCTTGGGACAATGTCACCATACAGTAAGAGCTTACATGACCAAAGATTATTTGCAGAGACCTTGTGATGGCACGCAGATACCAGGCTCCTCCCCATGAGCAGCACACTACAACATTTCTCAGACGCCTAACACATTATCACCACCCCAACTCAGGGAGCAGCAGCACCAACAGCAACACCAGAAAAGCATTTGTGTGCAAATGCTTTATTCAGCAGCAGCGCCAAAGGTGGTGGTTAGGATGGCGCTGCACACGGTCGCAAGGTCTTCCAGCGTCTCCCCTGCACCCGAAGGAACCACAGGCCCCAAGGAGGGGGGGGGCGGAGGGATGGGTTGCAGCGCTACTGGGGGAGGGTGTGGACAGGGGGGGGCTCAACTCCCCTGCCCGGGGACTTCCTCGACCGCTTGCGGGGTGGTGTCACACTGGGGCTGAGGGACAGACTGGCCATGAAGGACTCTTTTTCTGACTGTTGGGCAGGGGAGCTAAGGGGAGTGGTTTTGGAGGAAGTGGGTCGTGAGGACTGCAGACTCCCACTGTGGCTGTGTGTCTGCCGTTTCCCCCCGACCAAGTGGGTGTGCCAACTTCCCCCTGTGTGTGCGTGACAGGAGGTGTGCGCTTGGCCTTCCCTGTTGGTGTGCTGCTTGTGTCTGGTGGGGTGCGTGCATGGGGATGTCTGGGTGTGCTTGGGACAGGCATGCGAGTGGGAAGTGTGGATGGTGCAGGGGTAGGGGGGACGGAGCACTGCAGGAGACCCACTGATGCCGTCAGTGACGAGTCCATGGACCTCAGCAACATCCGTTGGTCAGACATCGCTGCTGACATGCCCTCCATGTATGACACCATCTGTGTCAGCAGTCTGGTGTGGCCATGGAGGACATTGAGTAGCGATGTCTGACCAACCTGCAACTGCCGCAGGATGTCCACAGACTCGGCATTGACGGCAGCAGGGGAGACAGGGGCAGGGGGTGTGGTGCCTGGCACGAAGGAGACATGTTGTCGCCTAGCACGGACAGAAGGGACCCGAGCAAGTGGGAGGGCGGTGATGGGAATGGAGGGGGTGGCGAGAGATGGAGTGCTGCTTTCAGCTGTGGGAGCAGCCTCTGCCCCCCTGGGAGCTCAGCCTCAGACCCGTCAGCGTCATAGTCGGTGTTGGGACTGGACAGGTCCTCCGCCTGACTCCCCTCGCCCTCCGTGCCACTTGCTGCACCAGACTCCCCAGCACTGGTGGCACCGGTGCTGGATCCCTCCTCCACGTCCGTGCCGGTGTCTCCCTCGGTGTCCCCCGATGATGCTGTGGGCAAGGTGAAGAGACAGGAAATAATCAGACACCTGTATACATATGACACATGAGTCCAAACTACATAGGTCACAGTGCATAGCATAAAAAGCATCATGAGTAACATCTACAATACTACGCACATATGTAGGCCCTGCACTACACAGTTGGTTGACCCACCATGCCACTTGGAAACAATGGAGAGCATGACACAACAGCAAATAACTTGATATCGAATTATACAGAGAAGCAAGTGTCTGTGGACAGTCGAGCACAGCATCTGGACCACACACCGTTGCCAAAAAAGGATGAGCATGAACCATGTCTTTAAACTTTAGACACATGCTGCAAAGCACAAACATTAAACCCTGCACAACATGACTGGGTCAATACTTGTTTCGTGTCTGTTCAGACTGTCATCACACACAGGCCAGACCTGGAAAGGAGACATAAGGTTTGGACATGTAGGCCTTGGCCACACAAACCCCCCCCTACCTGAGACTATGTGATTGAGACAGAGGAAGGACTTACACCTCTTCATCTGGGATCAAAAGATGTGCTTCTTGAAATCCAAAGTGCACTCTAACTACCCCTCGTGGGGCTGACCACACATATTATTGACAAACAACCATCATCAGATAGTTTTACCGAGACACACAGGCACTGGCCACAGTGAGTATGCACAAGCCACATTGGGTCACCCTGTACAGTGGACACATGTAGCACACTTTACGTAAATACAAATGAGGCCAGGGTAAAATGCCACAGAGTCCAACCTATGCTGAAGACACAGAGAATGTCCACAGTGTTGGATGACACACATGATTCCTAGGAAAAGGTGTCTCAGGGGACTGTAGTGGCCACACTGCTCCATGGTCCTGGATAGATCTGACTGCAACAGGAGCAACCGTCCCCGCACTATGCATATCTCCCCCTCGTGCACATCATGTCTGAGGCCACAACATCGGTCATGCATGCTGCAAGTCTGCTCATTTCAAGCCTCACACTCCTATGTTGAGACTCAGCATCAGTGCCAACAATCATGGACCCCAAAATGACTGAACTGGACAGGGCAGAGGCAAGGTCCCAACACATGTCACAGACCACCCCCACACATGATGGTGCAACCTTTGGGCACTTGGATTAACTGGCAGCCTAGATTACCTTGTGCAAGAGTGACTACACACAGACCAGGGAACACATGTCAAGGAGGGGAAGGGAGGAAGAACAGCACCGGGTGACTTGGGGGAACAGGATATGCACTGCACATATAAACCCTGGCAGTGTATCCAGGCGACTGAGCACTTCCAAAAGCTGGTGACACACAACAAACACACATGTACCTACCCCCTTCCTGCTGCTGCTTCTCCTGTAGCCGCCTATCCATGTCAGGGAAGACCACCTCCAGGACACGCTTCATTCGGTGGGTCAGGCGCCGGCGCCTGCCGTGTTTGCGTGGAGGTGAGTCCCCCAGCAGGACCCGGGCGATCCTCCTGGTCCAGCACCGAATGTCCTGCCAGCGTTTCCTCACCTGGGCCAGGCACCGACTGCGACCCTCCACCGACCTCACGGCCCTGACGGCCCGCTTCCAGATCTCCCCCTTGGCGTAGGTGGCTACCTGTGAGGATGACAAAGTGAGACAACATCAATACACCTGCTCCATGTCACAGAGACACACATTAGAACAATTTGGCTTGTTTGAACAGGGCATAGTATGCAGCCAACTCATTGCACCTTTGTCATAGGGACATTATCCTCTGGGGAAGGCCAAAAGCACTACGTGGCATTGAAAGTACACAGGTGGCATGAGGGGTGCGACACAATCACTGATCATGGCTCACACTGTGCATCACAAGCAACACCAGGATTATGGACAGCACCTCAAAGCAGTCACATGCCCCAGGCCACTCATGCAACCTCAGTGGAGTACACAGACACACACAGCCACAGGCCAATCATCTGCCATTGGCAACTGCGGGTAAAAACCTCACTCTGCACATGTGCTACTTGACTGGGGGTTGTCACAGGTGTGCGGCTAGCTCGCACGTCAGACACACAACACGGCTCCCTGCTCACATCAATGGGTAGGGCAGATGCATCCTCCATGCAGCTGGGGTGCAACACTCCACATAGACACTCACCCACATGACAGGGGACTTACACACACACCAATGTCCATGGCCCGTACACATCATTTGGACACTCTCACCACAGATACACTCAACTCACACACATCTGTGGGTACAGTCACCTGTCACACTGGGGGGACCACAGAATCACATCAGGACTATAGAAACAACATTCCCAAGAGGATTAGCCACGCTGAAAGTGGCATGCACCATGCAGTGATAGTCACAGTAAGCACAATGCAAGTGAGGAGTGCAGATATGAACCACATCATGCTCTGCATGGGAGACATAAGTCATTCCCCCCCTGGGACCCACCATGAACAACATTGCATGTCTGTCACACCTGGACACAATGCCAGAAGTGACAGACACAAAAAAGGGGCACAGTCAAAGCTAGTGGAGTCAGCACTCACCTGCTCCCCTGGTCTCCCATACAGGCAGCGGTACTGTGGGAGGATGACGTCCAGCAACGCCTCATTCTCCTCTTGGGTGAAAGGCTGGGCCCTCTCCACAGACCTGGACATGGTGCCAGAGGAATCACAAGCAGCAGCAGTGGTGTGGAATGAAAGGTTGTGCAGGCAAGTGCTCTCTCATGGGTCCTGTCTGCCTTATATCTGCTTTGCTGGGCTGCTTCATTTACAGAGTGATTGGTCAATCTCATTTGCATCCTACGTTTCCTCCAATCCCTTTAAACCTACCCCAATGAGGGCCTTTGCATGGTTCAAAATTTGAGCATGATGTCAAGTCAACAACCACTTTGCAACATGGTATATTGTCTCCAACCGACTTTTGCTGGCCACCTGATGAAAAATTTTGAACTGGAAACTCGGTCTCCATGACAACCAGCATGCATTCAGGACCTTATACTTGTCCCTCATGTGTCCCCTATGTAATTTCACTATCCACACACAGGTACGGTGCGTTCCACACGTACCCCTAGGGCACCACTACTCCAGTGATACGGTCTGTACACGCGTGTGTAGGGTCCGTAGCACGATGGTAGTGTTGCCGTAGGCGTACGCCATGGTGCTACGGGCCGTACATGCGCGGGTACGAGCCGTATCTCTATAGCGTACTCCTACGCCGACACTACCCTAGTGCTACTGGCCGTACCCGCATGTGTAGGGCCCGTAGCACTATGGTAGTGTTGCCGTAGGCGTACGACATGGTGCTACGGGCCGTACATACGCGGGTACGAGCTGTATCTCTATGGTGTACGCCTACGCCGACACTACCCTAGTGCTACTGGCCATACCCGCGTGTGTAGGGCCCGTAGCACTATGGTAGTGTTGCCGTAGGCGTACGCCGTGGTGCTACGGGCCGTACATACATGGGTACGAGCCGTATCTCTATGGTGTACGCCTACGCCGACACTACCCTAGTGCTACGGGCGGTACCCGCGCGTGTAGGGCCCGTAGCACTATGGTAGTGTTGCCGTAGGCGTACGCCATGGTACTATGGGCCGTACATACGCGGGTACGAGCCGTATCTCCATGGCGTATGCCTACGCCAACACTACCATGGGGATAGGACCAGTGTGTACACGTACGTCTGTACGGTCCTTGCACACACGCGTACTCCTACCCAAACCCCATATTGCAATACGACCGTACACACGCACTCAGAGCGTGTGTACGGTGCGTTTCCCAGCTTACACTGGTGATAGGAGGCGCACAGGAAAGGAATGGAGGTGTATGACTTGCACAAGGATGGACATCAAGTCATTGTCAGTGCAGTGCTTCATGTGTAGGGCCTAGGTGTGTCAGGCAGTGAGCTGGCACATGTCTCCTCATGTTTTAACCCAATAGTTGTGTGATGACCTGTGTACACATGTCATGTGTGATGGGGCACCATGTGGCGCACTTCCCCTTCACACCTTTTACATGTGTGCATGTAGTTCAAACTTGTCAAGCACTGCATCACTGGCATGGCATAGTCCCCAACACCCGCAACTGTCCCCTGATGCCAGGTACTTGGATGATGACACCTGACATCTCACTACCAGCGTGCCACGATGTGACTATGTCATGTGTGTGTCATGTGTTCCCATGATCTTGCTGTTGGTGTTCCATCAACGTCATCTGCTGTAGCTGCATCCAACATGTGTCTGTGTGTAGATGCCCATGTCACACTATTACGCACACCAGGACACATGTGGAATAACACGTGACGTGTGTCTGTATGCATCTAACAGGGACTTGCGAGCTTAGGACATATCTGCGTAGTCTCAATGTCTGTGTGATCATATTTGACATGTACCCCTTCATGGCAAGGTGTGTCGTCTGTCCTTTTTCCATGACATGTGACCTGTGCGTCTAGCTTGCCGGCAGCTGTCTGTATGAGATGACATCCTTCAAATGCACATGTGTGGATGTATGTCACTCCTGTAATGTGTCTGGCTGTTCACTCACACTGGCCCACAGCTACTTTCATGCCATGTCATGTAGACCTTGACAATCCATGTTTGTAGCTGGCTCTTGGTAGGAGTATCACCTGGCTGGCATACGTGTGCAGGATGTATTGCACAGACCAGACTCTGTATGTGGCATATGTGTATTAGCTGTTGAACATGTGCTCAGTTCATTGACATTGGTTTAGTAATGTACTCAATCTTCGTTATTCCTTCCAATATTCTGCAGGGCACCGCCTCTCCCCCGACCAATGCCAGACTTGGCTGCCATGAGGGAACGTGACTGCATACGCCGCTACAGATTTCCCCAACGGTTAATTGTGGACCTGACAAACAGGCTGGCCCCACACCTCCAACCGCGACACAGTTATCCGACTGCGCTGACCCCCAAGATGAAGGTGATGTCAGCCCTACATTTCTTTGCCACCGGTATGTTTCAATTGACCATAGCTGATGTGGGTGGCATGTCTCAGACCATGTTCAGCCGTGTCCTGCATGATGTTTTAGAAGCCATGTTGGAGCACCTGGATGAATTCATCCATTTTCCAACTCGTGATCAGTTGACAGGTATCAAGGGTGAGTTCTATGCCCTGGGAGGGATGCCCCATGTAATTGGGTCCATTGATGGGACACATGTGGCTTTGGTACCACCACAGGCATAGGAGGTAGCCTTCCGTAACCGTAAACATTACCACTCCATTGATGCCCTTGTGGTGTGTCTTGCTAACATGGTGATTTCCCATGTCTGTGCACGTTTTCCAGGGTCAGCACACGATGCCTACATCATGAGGCATAGCAGGGTGCCAGAAATGATGCTGCAGCTGCACAACGAATGAGCATGTCTTGTTGGTGAGTAGACTCTGTTTGTCCAGTATTCAGCGGTATCTTAGTATGTGACGGCATCTCCTGACCCACTTCTTTACATGATGTTTCCATGTAGGGGACTCTGGCTATCCCAACATGCCATGGCTGGTGACGCCTCTCCGCAACCCGAGAACAGCTGCAGATCACCGTTACAACAACGCCCATGGGCAGACCAGGCGAGTGATTGAGAGGACGTTTGGCCTCCTGAAGAGCCGATTCTGGTGCCTCCACAAGGCCGGCGGGTCCCTCCCATATGCACCGGTGAAGGTTTGCAAAATCTTCCTCGTGTGCTGCATGCTGCACAACATGGCAGTGGAGAAAGCTGTGCCACTCATCCTGGATCCCGATGAGCAGGAACATCCACCCGTGGAGGATGACGGCCTTGGTCACGAGGCAAGTGAGGAGGAGGAGGAGGAGGAGGACATCCGGAGTCAGCTCATACGCAACTTCTTCTCATAATGGTGAGTCCCTGGGTCTGAGTGTGCCGCTTGGAGCCTTGTGTGGCATGTGTTGCAATGTGTGTGTCCTGCTGACTGTATGCTAAGTGACTTTGAGGTGTGTGCTGATGTGTCACTCGAGTGCTGATGTCATTCCACACATTTTAGCTGACACACTCAATTGACAACTAGCATGGTGTCAACCTTATTCATGTAGAGTACATGACCATGCATGCGAATGACTATGTTTTTCCTGACTTCTTGTGTGTCTCTCATCCCCAGGTAGTTGCGCATGCTGTCTGCTCATGGCATCGTTGTGCTCCTGCTATTCCTCATGAGTAATGCAACGTGTGCTGAATCAGCGTTACATGCACGGACATGGTGAAAATTCTCCTTTGGGTAAGGATTGCAGCAGTGCTTTTTGGGTGTGGTAGTTGTTTGTAATGTGTGGGCACTGCTCCTGTGCAGGTTTTGTTACTATGCATACATGTCAACTCACCATGGGGCACATGACATGTGGCATGATTCACATGAATTGATAGTCACACTTCGTGACAGTCATCTGTTATGGGATTGTGGTTTGTGATGAAGGCATCAATGTGTGTACAACTTCCCTCGGAAACATACGGGAGGCTACGGGTGGACATATTGCGGGACATCCCCATTTGATGCTCAATGGGGAATTGCAGCCTCTGCGTGTGCAGCAGGGGATGTTTGGCTCAACCCCTTCACTTGTGTGCCAGTACAATGGATTTACAGCATCTGTGGTGCAAAGGGGAGGTCCGGTGTAGGTCCCACATGTTAATCCAATAGACCTGTGAGTCTGTTAATGTTGATGCTTTTGCATAGGTGTGAGCCTGAGTAATAAAGGTGTTCCTCAGCCTCCAAGGTGCCTCATCTCTGTCAATGCAGGTCTCTTGCCACTGTGCATGCGGCATCTCTGGCATGGTTGTCAAGGATTGTGCATATGAGTCTATGTGTAGATTAGCAACCTGCATGCTGTTCTTCATGTATTTGATTCTCTATTGTGCATGATGTCCATGGCTGTGTATGTGTTTTGGCATGTTAGTCCCCCCCACGGGCGGTCAACACCTTCTGGGGTGTGTTTCCTGTGCGCAGCTCGGCCTTCAGTTTCATGATCCAGTGTCAGTCATCTTTGGTGATTGTGCATCCTTTGTCTCTGGGTGTGCCATAGCAAACCGGTAACTCCTTCCTTGACATACACTTGTTGCAGTAGTCCTTTCTGACATCCTAGTCTTTGTGTGGATATTGTGGCATAATTCCCAGGACATGCCGCCTGCTGTTGCAGCCACTGCAGCAAGGGCACACGTAGTTTCCAGATTTGGCAACACACACACATCAAAGGTGCTCCTCCCTTCCTCCCTCAACACATTAATTTGGCTGTCTTCTGCTTGTCTGTGCCACAGTTGCGGCCACGCGGTACCAAAGGCTGGACCGTCTGCACATGCAACGTGCACATTGCACGACCCTCATGTCCTTGCATGACCCACATCACACTACAGTGTGATTTGCAGCCACCCTCCAAGCAAGGTCCACCTACACATCTCCCGCCTGCTCTCAGGCATGCACTGAGTGCACACACAACACCTTTGCATGATGAGTGTGCAACTCTGACTGCTTACACAGCGCTGCCACGCCTTCCAGGACCTGTCACACCCACCAGGTCATGTCCCTCCTACTCCCCACCGGATCTGTACCCCTGCAAGGCCATGGGAGTGGGACTCAAGGCTTCTGCATGTGGTATGGTGTCGTCGTGAGGCACATGGCACAGGTATCATCTTTCAGCGTGTCAATCTAGAATGTGTCCAGGACCCCCCTATCCACCTTCACATGCTCACACGACCTCATCATCAACTCGTATGCCATTGACAGCCAGGCGCTCCTCACCCTCACCAAGGACGCAGACATTTCCAGTTCCAATATTCAAGATTGCATGGGATCCATAGATGAATGGCAGAACAGCAGCCACCTGAGGCTGGACTTGTACAGGACTGAGGTCAACATCTGAGGATTGTCCCCTTACAGCTGGCTCAACTGCTTGTGTCCCACCCACAGAAGCCCCGCACAGGCACCCAGTGTCCACGCACACAAGATGTTGTGCATCATGGATTGCTTGCTCTAATTTGCCATGGTAATCACCAGCATCTGTACCTCACACTGCAACACCTTCAGCATTATGCACATGTTTCCCAGATAGATCCACTCCAAGGTAAGACGGACCATCCCCCAGGTCCACGACAACATCCGTGTCGAATACTGCCCTGCCCTCTACAGAGCAGCCACATCCAAAATCCAGGGACACTTGTCCACATCCAGGCTGCATCTGCACACCTCAGCGTCAACATCCCGTGCCCCAGTCACATCACCGTCCAGCAGAGATAGCTGCAATCACTGTGTCACTGTGTGCTGCAGGATGACCTTCAGACTCCTCACCCACACTCAGGAGGCAGGCCACAACCCTGACCCAAAACCAACCTTGTACCACTGTCATCCGAGACCCCGTAGTGCCATCTCCGTGCATCCAACCTTGACCTGGCCACCATTCTTCTGATCCACCGTACTCCTGCATGCAGGACATAGTTCTTCCACCTGGGAAAACATACCTGGGACTCCCTCCCCGGGAACCTCCAAATGAGGCATGACCTCTACGCCTTAATGTTACTCTTCCAAATAGGTGTGTCCTCACAGTTTCCCTAGCACCCCCTCAGCAGCTTGAGGCCATCACAGGTGAGTATTGTGCTCCATGCCTGCATTGAATGATACATTGTGACCCATGTGTGTCCTGTACCAGACTCCTATCCCAGGGTATGGATGTGTGGAGTTAGTTCAACACTGAGGCATAGTTTGACATTTACACACACATATGTTGGGGAATAATGCCAAATGACAGCAACATCTCATGACAAAATAAAGTATTTATTTTTGGTGGGGTAAGTCTTTTGGTGGATGAAGTAAGGTGCTCTACCGGGTGCATAGAATCCAAAGTTCACAGGGGGAGATGGCATCCTTGTCAGTTGGAGTCATCAGAGTCCAGACCACAGTGTTGGTCATCATTGCTCATACTGTGACCAGCAAGTCCATGTGGCAGAGAATGTCATTGGGTGAGGTGATGCTGTTGCGCCAGAGGGCCAGGTGCCAGGCCAGGTGACCTGGGAGATGTGGATGGTCCGCTGACTTTCACGGTCTTTTCCGTGTACGACCCACCTTCCTCAGGGGACCCTCAGATACAGGCCTTGACGATGTCTGTGATGCTCCGTCGGAGGAATCCTCCTCCCTCCCTGTGGCTGGTACTGGTCTTCGCCTGGTGTCACAGGGAGGGTTGCCCATGTTGTCGGCAATCCGACGGAGTGAACGGCTCATGTCCGTTTGCACCGCCAGGAGCTCAGCCAGTCTTGCCTCCATCTGTCCTTGGTGTTGTTGTTGACTGGCATGTTGCTCGGCCTGCAGGTTCTTCATCTCGTCGAGGGTCCCCTTGATGTCTTTGAGGCTCGACACAACCTGGCTGATGCCCCTGGTGTCACGCCGGTATGTGTCCAGGATGTGGCGCATGTGTGCCATACCGGTTCCCTCAGCTGGCCGGTCAGGTTCTCGCCTCTGCCTGCCTCCACTCCCACCACCCCTACCCACACGAGCCTGGCCTGCCGTTGTGGGCACATCGGGTCTACGGGACCCCTGAGGGATGGCATTAGCGTGGTCGTCTGCCTCCTCCTGGGTGCCCGGAGAACCTTGTCCCTCCTGGTCAGACTGGCTGTGTTGTTCAGTGCGAGCAGGGCTCCTGGGTGTCTCCTGGGATGTGGCAGGAATGGGGGTGGGGGTTGGCACAGATGTACCTGATGCAGGTGCTGCAGGGGCTTGGGCACCAGAGGGGCCAGGTTGGTCGGGGTCATCCACGGAGTGGTGAGAGTCGTCGCTGCCAGTGGGATCATCTTCACCCTGAGCCTGAGACTGTGATTGTTCCCCCCCATTATTGGGGGGAGGTCGATGACGTTGCCCTGTGTGTGAGAGAGAGACAATGTTAATGCTGTTTCATGCCACATCCATGTTTAATACATATTCAAGTAGTCACAGTTCCTCCAGGTGGTTGGATGTGCCTAGCATTCCTCTCAATCTACACTTGGGGATGGGTATGTTCCGGGGGACAGATTGGTATGTGCTCCTGAGTGTTTGCCAGTAAATTTTTGGCTGGGATGCTTATTTGGCTATGGATTGGTCTTGTTGTGTCACATGTCCATTGTGAGAGTGGGTAAATCCGTTGCCTGCCCCGGGGGTGTGTGCTTGTGTGAGGGGGGGGTGTGTGACCAGGCCTGCTGTTGTGTGTAGTGTGATTTGTCATTGGGTCTCCCAGGTGATGTGTCTGTCCCCTCATGGTGCATGCTGGCATGACAGTGTGTGTGAGTTCCTGTGCTGGGTATGTGAGCTAGTGGAGTTGTTGTTTGAGTGTACAGTGGTCACAGGAGGGCCTTGTGCTGCCTACAGCAGGGCCAAGTGTCAGCTACCTTGTCATTACTTTGCCAGTCCCTGTGCATTGGGCATGGTGCATGGGTATGTACGTACGCCATATGGGCTGTGGGCATTGGTGTCTGGTTCTGAGTTGCACAATGTGTTGTGTGAGCCCCACCCTCCCAGCATCCCGGACATCCAGTCTTGGGTTTGTGGTTGGTGTGGCCTGGGACATGGCATTGCCTTTATTTGTGAATGGGGCATGGAGACGCTAGTGGCATGAGCGTGGTTTTTCGGGTGTGGTTGTGTGCGGTGAGGGCTTGGGGGTAGGTGAGTGCATTTGTTGTAGTTGGGGTGTGGATGGCATTCCCCCCATGTTACGTGAGTTGTTTGTGTACTCACCAGGCTCTGCGACTCCTTCGACTCCGTGTACTCCCACCGGCGGAAGCGTGGCCATCACCTTCTCCTCCCAGGGATGGTAATGTACAGGTCTGCGGGGCAGCCCGCCTCCAGTGATGTTACTCTGGGCGTATTCCTCGTTCATTTTCCTCTTGACTGCCCTGCGCAGATCGTACCACCTGGCTTGGCATTCATGCCTGGTCCTTCGGATGGGCGCAACAGCATTCACCTTATCGACGATCCTCTGCCACAGGCTGGTTTTTTGGGCTATGCTGGTCTGTATGACCAATGTTCCAAACAGCTGTGGCTCGACTCTGATGACTTCGTTGACAAGGCGCTCCAGCTCCGCCGTTGTGAACTTTGGATTCTTGTCAGTGGGTATGGTGTGGGGTGTGGGTGTGGATGGTTGTGGGTGTGTGGGTGTGAATGTGACGGTATGTGTGTGAAGGTGAAGAGGGGGTGTTTGTGAAGGTGGTTGTGTGAAGGTGTGTAAGTGAAGGTGTAGTTAAGGTGTGAGTAAGGTGCAGTTGTTTGTCTGTGGTGTCTGGGAGCAGTGGGTTAGTTGCAATGGCTCATGGGTTGTGTTTGTGTGCCCTTTTTATTGGTCCATTTGTGGGTGTGGCTGTGTTTGAATTTGTGGTGGGTGTGTTATAAGAGGTGGTTGTGATTTGGTCCTCTGTTTGCCTGTTTGGATGTGGCAGGTCAGTCATAGAGATGTCTTTTGTCATGTTGACATGTTTTGTGGTGTTGTGCGAGTCGAATTGACGCTCCTTGTGCTGTTTTACAGTGTCCTGGTTCTGTACGAGTCTTTTTCGCGTAGGTACGGTCCGTACATACTTGATGCTGGGTGAGGGTGCTGGGGTACGGTGTTGGGGTACGGTGCATACAGGTGCGGGGCTGTGCTACGGTGTTTAGGTGCGGCGCGTACAGGTGCGGGCTGTGCTACGGTGTTGGGGTGCGGCGCGTACAGGTGCGGGTTGTGCTACAGTGTTGGGGTACGGTGCGTACAGGTGCGGGGCTGTGCTACAGTGTTGGGGTGCGGCGCGTACAAGTGCGGGCTGTGCTATGGTGTTGGGGTGCGGCGCGTACAGGTGCGGGCTGTGCTACGGTGTTGGGGTACCTGTGCGTACAGGTACGGAGCTGGGCTACGGTGTTGGGGTATGGTGCGTACAGGTGTGGGGCTGTGCTACGGTGTTGGGGTACGGTGCGTACAGGTACGGGGCTGGGCTACGGTGTTGGGGTACGGTGCATACAGGTATGGGGCTGTGCTACGGTGTTGGGGTGCGGCGCGTACAGGTGCAGGCTGTGCTACGTTGTTGGGGTACGGTGCGTACAGGTACGGGGCTGGGCTACGGTGTTGGGGTACGGTGCGTACAGGTGCGGGGCTGTGCTACGGTGTTGGGGTACGGTGCGTACAGGTATGGGCTGGGCTACGGTGTTGGGGTACGGTGCGTACAGGTACGGGGCTGGGCTATGGTGTTGGGGTACGGTGCTTACGGGTACGGGGCTGGGAGACGGGCCTGGAGTGCGGCGCGTACAGGTGGGGGGCTGGGGTACGGTCCTGGGGTACGGGGCGTACAGGTGCGGGGCTGGGAGACGGGCCTGGGGTGCGGCACGTACAGGTGGGGGGCTGGGGTATGGTCCTGGGGTATGGGGCGTACAGGTGTGGGGCTGGGAGACGGGCCTGGGGTGTGGCCCGTACAGGTGCGGGGCTGTGCTATGGTGTTGAGGTACAGTGTGGAGGGGGGGTACGGTGCTGACATACGGGGGTACGGTGCGGACATGTGCGGGGTGAAGGGGGCTGTACGACTCGTATTCGGGCACAAGTTTACCCGTGTACATGTAGGCTACAGC
This sequence comes from Triturus cristatus, assembly GCF_964204655.1. Classification (NCBI taxonomy): domain Eukaryota; kingdom Metazoa; phylum Chordata; class Amphibia; order Caudata; family Salamandridae; genus Triturus; species Triturus cristatus. The sequence goes on along the minus strand of NC_140593.1, from coordinate 486,467,663 downwards.
GTTCGCTCCGTACGGGGCCTTTTACATGCGGTTGTGTATTCGGACGGGCAGTATGGATCGTACTTGTGCGCTCGGACTTCTGTTTTTGCACGTAAAAATGTCCGGCTCCCTGTCGGACACTTTTCCCGATGCTATTCGGATGTAAAAATTTCCGGCTCCCTCTCGTACCCTTTTCCCGACGCAATTCGTATGTATTTTTCACGTACGAATCGTACTTCGCAGTTTGTACGGTACTTGTACGATTCGTACGTAAAAAAACTACAGATACGAGTCGGACGGTAAATTTTTTTCACGGATCGGAATCGGCACCATGGGTGCCGATTCCGATTCGTTAAAAAAATATACCGACCGACTGGTATCCGTATTTTATTACGTACGAATCGTACAAGTCCCATACAAACGTCGAAGTGCGATTCGTACGTGAAAAATACATACGAATGACCTCGGGAAAAGTCTACGACACGTCCCCGGACAGTTTTGCGTACGAGTCGTAAAACTGAAGTCCGAGCGCACAAGTCCAATCCGTACCGGCGTCCCGAATACACAAGCGTATGGAAAACGTCCCGTACGGAGCGAAGTTTGTACGACCCCTACCCCGGGTACACTTGGGCCCGGGGTACGAGTTGTACGCCCCCCCAGCCTCCCACCCCTCCCGCGTATGTCCGCACTGTACCCCCAGCCCCCGTATGTATGCACCGTACCCCCAGCCCCCGTATGTACGCACCGTACCCCCAGCCCACGCGGGCTGGGGGTACGGTGCGTACATACGGGGGGCTGGGGGTATGGTGCGTACATACGGGGCTGGGGGTAAGCGCTGGGGGTACGGTGCATACATACGGGGGGCTGGGGGTACGGTGCGTACATATGGGGGTCTGGGGGTACGGTGTGTACATACGGGGGGCTAGGGGTACGGTGCGTACATACGGGGGGCTGGGGGTACGGTGCGTACATATGGGGCTGGGGGTATGCGCTGGGGTATGGTGCGTACATATGGGGGGCTGGGGGTACGGTGCGTACATACCGGGGGCTGGGGGTATGGTGCCTACATACAGGGGGCTGGGGGTACGGTGCGTATATACGGGGCTGGGGGTATGCGCTGGGGGCACGGTGCGTACATACGGGGGGCTGGAGGTACGGTGCGTACATACGGGGCTGGGGGTATGCGCTGGGGGTACAGTGCATACATACAGGATGCTGGGGGTATGGTGTATACATACGGGGGCTGGGGGTACGGTGCGTACATACGGGGGCTGGGTATACGGTGCATACATATGGGGCTGGGGTATGCGCTGGGGGTATGGTGCGTACATACGGGGGGCTGGGGGTACGGTGTGTACATACGGGGCTGGGGGTACGGTGCGTACCGGACCCCCTTTTCCTCGTGCATCGCGGCGTACTTAGCTTTTCCGGCACTTTTTGGCTCCCGTAAAAATATAGCCGTGCGGAGTGCTATGGGTACGAATCATACTTGCTGGTCCGTAAAATGCTGCTTGACTCCGTGCGGACATCACGTACGCGCTGTCCAGGATCGGAATTGTATGTATTTTTTAGCCGCACGGTGTTTTTTACGATTCGTACGGAAATGGTATTTCTGTACGAATCGTACTTGCTGGTTTGTACGGTGGAATTCCCGGGTACGAGTCGTACGGAGAAAACGCTCCGTATGACCATTTGTACCCGGGTTTTACAGGATTGGAATCGGCACCTTAATGGCAATCCATCAAGCGGAAGCCAGAATATAGGGGAGCCCCAAAAGTGACATGTAAAATTGTAACTCTCCTCTAATTTTTTGCTTCTCTATCAGAAATCATGGCTACATGGAATTATACAAAATCTTGGCATGTTAAGTAGAATTTTACTCAAGGGACTTCCTTTCGTTGGTCTCATCAATATCTGTTCAGTGGTTTTCAAGAAATTAGTATTTAAAAATTGCTCAATACTTGGCTTGAGGAGGCTAAATTTGATATATCTGAACTGTTGATCTGTGCATTCTCCCATGAAGGATTCTTGAATCCAGTTAAAACATTAAAAGCACATCATTGCATGAGGGAGCTGTTTCTCTCTCGGCAAAAGCTGAAAGACATGGAAAGATTTCTGTTGGACTGTCAAAATTCAACATCAAACATAGGGGTCTATTATTATTGTGGTCGGATCGCCACTGCCCGTATGGCGGTGGCGATCCGACCACCAAAAGTCACCACCCGCATAACTTTTCACCCCGCCACATTACGATGGTGGGGGGGACCCCGGCAGACGGGAAGACCGTCTGCCGTTTTTCTGCCGATAGGCAATCCGCCCAATTGCCTACCGGGCGCAAAAGCCCAGCAATGTGGCAAGGCACCGTCATCTATATTAGTATCATGGCGGTAAATTGCCTTCCCATGGCGGAGACTCCACCATGGAAAGGCATGCGTTTTTTTCTTTGGGGGCCCGTTGCTGGCCCCCAGGGTGTTCGGGAGGTTGGGGCTGCACATGGGGGGTACATATGGTACCCCCCTGCATTTGCAAGCACAACATGGCAGGCACCGTGCGATGCCTGTCAAGTTGTGCATGCAAATGCACAACATGCCTTTTTAGCATTGCGGCGGGTGCTGCTGACAGCACCGCCCGCTGCAATGTAAAAAATGCGGGATGCGCCCACCAGTGTGGCGGGCGCATCCTAATACCAATGGCGGGACCGCCGCACATATGGCGGACGGTCTCTTCTTCCGGTATGATGGCTTTGTCTGCCCGCCATTGTAATAGACCCCATAGTGTTGCAAAAAAGAAAAAGGACATGAGGGTAAAGGATAAACTTATTCTGTCCCCCAGGTCCAGGTAGGAGACCCCAAAAGGGTCAGCCCTAGCAAAAAATTAGATACTGAAAATATGATTTTTAACACATAGTTTGCAAATACTGTGCTGGATCCATGAATCCTAAAATGAAAAGCAAAACAATTAAGCGCACTACAGCTGCGCTCAGCCAATGGCCTCAAACGAAGGCTGGCAACATGTACTGAGTTAGGAGAATGACCTGGCCAAAGTCCCAGCTCTCTACACACCCCTGCTGTGCACAACTGAAGGCCATAACCTGTGAAAGTTGTCAGGTTACAGAAATATTGGTCACAGGGCTGGCATCATTCCAAACCCTGCTGTCAACTCCTGCTGATTTTGGCAATCACTGATGATATCATCTATTATAGCATTATACTGTGAACCATAACCATGAAGCATGGCCTAACCGTAGTTTAGGCCTTGTGTCCAACCTCCTCCATGTCCAAGGCCATGAGTAGTTGGGGTTTGTTGCCTTTTGAAGTTTGGGCCCGAGTTTTGATCAAAAGCCAATCCTTGTTGCACTTGGCTAAAGGCAATAAAGGATTATTGAATCCAATAAAAAAATAAAGGCACGCCATTGCATGAGCGAGCTTTTTCTCCTGTTGTCAATTGTTGATTCAATCTCCTGTGCCCTGAATGTCTGGCAGACACAGAAAGATGTCTATTGCATCTCCCATAATCCAACACCACAGTGTTGGGAAAAATTAAAATAAAAATGGCATGAGGGGGAAGGGCAAACCTGCCCTACTCCAGGGACCCAGGGAGGAGACCATAGATGGCCCTATCTGGCAAAAAATAGATATTAAAATTTAGATTTTGTCACAGGATTTGGAAAACTTGTGCTGGATCCATGAATCCTGAAATTTAAAAAAAACAATTCAACCCAATACAGCTGCACTCAGCCAATGACCACTAACAAGGGGATCACTGACGAAATATCGAGAAGGAGAATATCGAATTGCCAAAATATCGAAGGAAAAATATAGAATGCCAAAATATCGAAGCCCTATCTGCAAACAGGTAAGTACAAAAATATAGAATCCAAAATATCGTTGTAAAAAATATAGTTAGTCACAATATCGAATTATTTTAAATGTCTTAAAATTAATGTAAAATTAATGAAATAAAACATATAATTAACTGAAACATACTTAAAAATACTTAAATAACTTTAAAATTAATAAATAATTAATGTAAGTAAAATAAAAAAAATAATACATATATATTAACATAATATTAATTTAAAAAATGCAATATTTTTTGCGTAGGATAGCGGGCGGGTAAATTTTACTATTACCACTCCAGTAAGTGCAATAGTAGGGAAAGCGTTGGATAGCGGGAGGGTAAAAATTACTATTCCCACTCCAGAGAGTGCAACAGTAGGGAAAGCATTGGATAGCGGGAGGGTAAAAATTAGTATTCCCACTCCAGACAGTGCAAAAATAGGGAAGCATTGGATAGCGTAGGGGTAAAAATTAATATTCACACTCCAGAAAGTGCAACAGTAGGGAAAGCGTTGGATAGCGGGAGGGTAAAATGTACTATTCCCACTCCAGTGAGTTCAACAGTAGGGAAAGCATTGGATAGCGTAGGGGTAAAAATTATTATTCCCACTCCAAAGAGTGCAACAGTAGGGAACGCGTTGGATAGAGTAGGGCAAAAAATGACTATTCCCACTCCAGAGAGTGCAACAGTAGGGAAAGCGTTGGATAGCGTAGGGGTACAAATTACTATTCCCACTTCAGAGAGTGCAACCGTAGGGAAAGCGTTGGATAGCTGGAGGGCAAAATTTACTATTCCCACTCCAGTGAGTGCAACAGTAGGGAAAACGTCAGATGGCGTAGAGGCAAAAATTACTATTCCCACTCCAAAGAGTGCAACAGTAGGGAAAGCGTTGGATAGCGTAGGGGTAAAAATTACTATTCCCAATCCAGAGAGTGCAACAGTAGGGAAAGTGTTGGATAGCGTAGGGGTAAAAATTACTATTCCCACTCCAAAGAGTGCAACAGTAGGGAAAGCGTTGGATAGCGGGAGGGTAAAATTTACTATTCCCACTCCAAAGAGTGCAACAGTAGGGAAAGTGTTGGATAGCGTAGGGGTAAAAATTACTATTCCCACTCCAAAGAGTGCAACAGTAGGGAAAGCGTTGGATAGCGTAGGGGTAAAAATTACTATTCCCACTCCAGAGAGTGCAACAGTAGGGAAAGCGTTGGATAGTGGGAGGGTAAAATTTACTATTCCCACTCCAGTGAGTGCAACTGTAGGGTAAGCGTTGGATACCGTAGGGGTAAAAATTATCATTCCCACTCCAGTGAGTGCAATAGTAGGGAAAGCGTTGGATAGCGTAGGGGTAAAAATTACTATTCCCACTCCAGTGTGTGCAATAGTAGGGAAAATAATAATTTCATATTTTATTAAAAATAAATAAATTATTAATACCAAATAAAAATGTGAAAATTAATTACCAATCACACAATATTTAATAACTAATTTATTATAAATACCAATATTTTTTTATTAATAACCTATTAATAATTCATTAACAGCCAATTAATTTTCAATACCAAAAATTCATAAATAAAATTAATACCAATTAATAATTAATTAAGAATAAATTAATTAGCAATATACAAAAATTATTTCAATAATTAATTATTTACAATTAAATTAACTCCCACCATATTCCCCTATAAACCCACAACCCACTACAAATAATAAATTAATACAATTAACATAATTATCAATTACACTATTAATACTAATTAATTACCAAATAATACAAATTATTTACCAGTTGATAATTAATCAACAACCAATTAATTTTCAATACCAATTAATAATTACCTAATAACAATTAAATTACTTCCCACCCTATTCCACTATAAACCCACAACCCGCTACAGAAGTAAAACGCAAAATTAAAGTACAAATAATCAATAATTCCTAAAAATTATTATTTAATGTACTATAATTAAATTACTTCCCACCCTAATCCCCTATAAACCCACAACCCGCTACGAAATTAAATTACACAAAAATGTATTAACATTAAATTAATTACTTTGAAAATATTCAAACATACATTCCAAAATTTATTCATACTTTTAACACATAAACTAACACTTAAAACACTATAAAGAAAATCGATATTTTTAACAACTATATTATGACTGTCGATATTACTTACTTCTATATTATTTAAATCGATATTATATTTCTTACCTGATTTTCGATATTCTTCACCACTATATTTTGGCAATTCGATATTCTGTCCATTCTATATTAAAAACTCGATATTCTGTCCTGTCGATATTCTTAATTCGATATTATGTCTGTTTACCGTAACAAGGGTGGCCCGCATGTGGCGACTTAGGAGAATGACTTGGCCAAAGGCTAGGTCATGTAGACAGCTCCACTGTCCACTGTCCACTGTGGACGTTAGCAGGCCACAGCAGGTTGGTGGCAGGGCCTGGCAGCAGGTCAAGCCCTGCTACCAACTCTTCCTGCTTATGGCCATCACTGATAACCTTATCTGTAACAGTGATGTTTACATTAGACTGTGAACCATAACATGAAGCATGGCCTAGCCATAGGTTAGGTCCTGTGGCCAAACTTCGCTGCACGCAACCCAAGGCTATGAGTAGTGGGGGTTTGTGCCTTTCGAAGGGTCTGGCCAAAACCCAACCCTTGTTGTACTTGGCTAAAAGCCATGTGGGTTAGAGGTTGGCAACCCATGGACAATTTGGCTCCTGGTCCATCTGTGGGTAAGGCCTGTAGCCACCGCAATTGTGTACAGATGGAGGTCATGCGCCGGATGGGTTGGCTGTCTGTGGAGGGTTTATTATAGTGCCTGTGGCGAACCTCTGCTGCACACAGTGAAGGGCATGTACATTGTGAGCCGGCATCTCATAGAGGACTAGACACAGGGCCTGGTCCTACAGCTAACCCCAGTTGTGCGTGGAAAGTGACTGAGTGTGGCATCTCTGGATACTGCCTTCAATTATATCATTTGAAATGTCATCATTGATGTCATTAATGATGTAATTTAACATCTCATGAGTGATATCATAAGTAAGGTCATAATCAGTACATGACTGGGATGACTGGGATGAAAGTTATGGTTAGTGCACCTAACCATAACTGGTGAAGTTCAGTGGATTTCAGAATTTGTATTTGTAACTGTAGTCAAAAATCAGTGATACATTTTTTATCGATTTACAATTTGGAAGTGATGCCCACAACACACCCTTTCTGAACCACAATTTTGTAAGCATTCAGAATCACATTTTTGGCTTCTATAAAAGTATACCGATGCATCAAATGGGTTTCACACATAAGTAAAAGTGATCTCAAACACTACAATTTTGTGAAGCAGATCTTTTGCAAGGGCAAAAGAAGTTTTGTGCAAATGTCCATTAGTGCTTATAATACATAGCACCGTGAATGTATTGATAACAGATTCCTTGTGTTACTCATACATATGGGTAATTATGTTTATTTAATTGTTTTAGGCTAACAGGCTTCAGGGAAGCTTCCAGGAATTCGGTTTTCAGCTTCGTGTCTGATCGATTCTGAATTTCACAATCCTTGGGATTTCTGTGCATCTCTGTGCATTTTCAAAAGGAATGATGTACTAAATAGATTCTAATAACTCTTTGCCTGATTTTTCCAGCTCATTTTATTCATGTGATTACAACTAACAAGAACATACGCCTTTTTGATGAGTATGTGCCAAACTTTGGAAACAAATTTTTGTATCCGTTTGTGGATTTGAGTGTCTTAAAATTAGATGTCAAAAGTAAACAGAAATGAGTAAAATACTTACTAAATAAACCCGAGACAATCGCTGCCTTTTTTCACTCGAATAGCTTCTTGAATATAGATTTTTCCAACACACAAATCCTGCCCCAGAGAAAATATGTCTGTGCCTTGGAGAAGTATTTGCTATTGAATTGTTGTTGGAAAGTGTGCCACCCAATCAATTCCAAATCATTAATAGGTTTGAGTAGTGCTCCTTTCTCATCAATCCCAGCCTTAAATGAAGCTAAAACTGAAATGCTAAATATGATCCTCAAACATTTATTTGACACTACAATTTATTCATAAATATCTCTGTACAAAAAACAGCAGTATTTTAAACATTTTTAACAGGTTTAAATCACATATGCCAATAATCACCATTATAAAAGCGCAAAAATCACAGGTCTGTTGCACACAGAGATAAGCTATTCACCAAGGGGTACACAGTGGAAGATTGTACTGTTGTGTCACTTCCCCAAGGGCCTCTTTGCCAGTGCACCTGCATCTGTAATATGAAGCAGGTGCATTACAAAAAAAGTTACCTTGATAATATCATTCAGTAATGAGACGCTGCTTGTGTGCCACAACATGTTCAGGATGTATATATTGGCAATATTATAAATGTATATAATGTTTTTAATGTAAAAAATGACATTTTATATAAAACTGCAGACTAGTACCATCACAATGGCTTTTTGTGCAAGTTCTGCTATCCTCAATCGCACTAGGTAGTAAATGGAGGGGCCCCAAGGTCCCTTCTGGTTTTCCAGATACACCAGTGGCGGTGGCCGCCTACCTAAAGTGGTTGGGAGGTCGCGGGTGGAGAGGGCGGCGGCTTGGTTAGGGCAGCGGGTTGGGGAGGGGGGGAGGAATAAAATATAAGTAAAAAAGACTCCCCTACGGCTCCGCTCTCGCTGATGCCTGCCTCGCTGCTCCTCCTGTTGGCCAGAAGGGGATGGGCCTTCAGGGCACAGGCTCCACACCCAATTCAGACGCTGCTCTCATAGCATGAGAGCAGTGCCAGGATTGGTCTGAGCAGCCTCGTTTGCTGCTCAGACAGTGAATTGGAGTCTGCGCTGTTTCTGCAGCCCGGCTGTTCAATACAGCCTAGTTGGAGAAACAGTGTCTTTGGCCAGCCTAGGACAACCGGCTAAACACACATGCGCACTTATGAGTCCACACTACTCCTCCTGCCTGCCATGCCTGGCTCCACCCTATACTTATTGTATTGTGGAGCTCAGACAGCATAAATAAAATGATAATAACATTGTGTTATTGTCATTTTATTTATCGTCGGCTGGCAAGGGCTGTGGGGGACGTCCTCTGCCATTACAGAGGAGCAGCCCCTGAGATACACCAGTGTACCTGGTTGATGGTAACATTACTACTGGGGCTGTATCATGAGAGGCTTTTCTGGCGCAGTGCAGAGCCCATCGTCAGCTTTATGTGCCTGCAGGGTGTAAAGTAAATTCATTTAACCCGATATATCTCAGAGTTAATGCACTATTTTCAGAAATCACAGCTCGGAAACAGATAGGGACATACCTTGTCCAATATTTTTGAGCTGAGCTATCTGAAGATAAGGCAGCAATTCAGAGAAATATCAAGTTAAATGAATTCACTTTATGCACTTCATGTGCATGAAAGAGGAGTTCATCTCTGTGGTGTGCAAGAAGACCCCATCATGACTCGGCCCCTACAGCATTTCCTATTTTGTATGGGATTAATCAGTATGCCCATGAAGGAATATCATCACCCATTCACCAGATAACAGCACTAATGGATAATGCACCAAATGCCACCACCCCCTTTCTGAAAACCACCCCAATATTTAACAATATTCTATGCTTCCAAGCAAGGTTTTTTGCAAAGGTCGAGCAGGTCCTCATGTTGCTTCCATTTGGACAAGTGCTAAATTCAATGCCTGGGTGTCCAGGAGTAGAAACCTAGTAAAGAGGCTCAGGTCATTGCTGTGATGTTGGCTCTGGTATAACTGCCCCTAGCATTTGTAGAATGTATTCTCGCCACCCTCAGTCGGAGGGTCGAGCTTTTACAAGGCAATGTCCTGCGGCCAACCCTTTGGTAGTCGGCTTTGGCATTATCAGAGGTTGGTGCATACACTGAAGTTACTCTGAGCTCTCCATGACTAAAGATCATACGCAACCAGGATTGGTCACATTGGAGATTGATCAAAAGGTCTGGCTGTAGGCCCACAATTACGTCACATCCTTGCTGCACACAGCCCCATGCAGTGCTCAGCAGGGAGACAGCCTGGCAGCAGACCACACAGACTGCAGGGATTAACTGTATGGGAAGCTAGATTTCGCAAACAACTGAAGACATGGCTATTCACAACTACACACTAAAACACAGTTACTGGGCGTGATATGTAATTGCCTCCCGAATTCTTCAGAGGGATCGTTTTAGCGCGGGGACACACCGGTGGTGTAACCATGCACTCTTACAAATGGCTAAACTAACCTAAACTAAACTAAACTGGGTGCAGGCTCTGCTGTCAATGTCAACTGCACATAGCCATAGGTTATGCATAGTGAGGGTTGACCGCACAAGAGGTTAAGTGCTGGCACCGGCCATAGTCGAGGCCCTTCAACTACACCTCACCGTGCATCAACAAAGGCCATGCTTATCAGAGGGTGGCTGTGCAGTGGATCGAGTATATGGCTGGACAACGGCCCACCCCGTTGGCTAACCTCCACTTCGCATGGGCAGAGGCTGTACATAGCCGTTTGGGCTCAGTGTATATGGCCATCTCTGTGCAGGAGATTGGCCACACGGGATGCTGGATGCAGGACCTACCCAAAATTGATAATTGGAATGCTTTAAAAACATTAAGCCACTGGCAATTGCAGAGACAGCATTCCATTTCACCATTTTGGCCAATCTATCACTCCAGACATATGTCATCCTTATTCAAATCTCAGTTGGGCCTTCTCCAATAGCAGCAGTTCAGCCCAAATTACCAGGTCCCATCTGAACAAGAACATTGTAACCCCAGCTCAGCTTTGTCCTTGTTCGGCATCAAGGGGGAGGTGCAGCTTGAGTCCTGTGACAAAGCAAGCAAGGGACCCACTTCTGAGCATTCTAATTGCACTGAGGTCATTACACTGAAACACAAAAGTAATGACCAGAGGGCTCTCAAATGTTTCAATCACTTGGGGCTGCATTCCCTTCCATTGTTTTTTGCCCACTATGCAGCTGCCAGCCGGGACCAGACTATAGAAATCAGACTTGTTCTTGCTCCAATTTCTTAGTAACCAGTGTCATGTAATCTGGATGTGATCAGGAAGTATAGTATCAGCCAGGTAAGTTAACCGATGTGCTCCTTCCCCAAAATAATAGCACACATCCATTGCTGCCACAAATAAGTATAGCAGTACCTCAAATACACTTCTGATACAAGTCATCAACACTTGTCTATTACGCAATATCGATATTCATTCATGGAGGTCAACCTTTCATTGTAGAATTGAAGGGATTCAGTCAACTAGACTTCTCTTTTAGATTGCTCTTAGAAAAGATTATAATAACAAAAGCTTACCATCGCGACTATGGTGAGGTGATTTGTGTCTCCCTTTTAGTGTTGGCAAAGCATAGTGCCCATCCAGAGATGTTGAATATGATTCAAATATAGTTCAAATTGCCAGGAACTGAATGGAAAAAATATGACTAACTACAACCCCTTACACATGACTAATCTCCAACCCTAGCCTCCCACAGAGAGTGTTATGTCTGTCTGTAGCGCTTTATTATTTTAGAGCTGTAGTAAGCGCTACAGAAATATCGACACCTAAACATTTGTCAGCATCCCAAGATGCGATTAATGTGGTTTCAGTGCATAAAGTGGCACATCTTTGCAGCTGTTCTAAATGCACCATTCTTCCGATTGTCTTGAACATTTCCTAAGCATTTTTTCCTTTTTAGCACAGTTTCATGAGACCCTGATTTTTTAGGCACCCCTTAAACTGCAGATCTGGTGATCGTTAGCAACACCGTTGTTATCCACTAAGATTGGGAAGCCCAAGAAATTGGTCCTCCCATTCTTTATTGGTGACAGACACCAGCAACCCCTCTGTCTAAATCATGGCCGATGGGTGTAGAATATAGTGTTTGTGATGCAGTAGTTGCACCCTACTGGGCTCCGCTTAATTTAGTCGTTTTCAGAAATATGAACATTCACATGTATTTGGTGCATCTTTTTTTCAATATGGCTCCCAAACAGAGTGAGCCCTGCAGATGAAAGATTGACCTTGCCCATCCTAAGTGCACTTCTTTTTAGACATGCCCTCTCCAAATCCTTTGGAGGAGAGCTCTCAAGGGCACTGTACCTGCCTGGTGTCGTATGAGCATCAGCCTCACAGTGCATTTTGGGAGCAGGAGAAGATCTGCCATTCTCCTAAGGCATTCAGAAAAATGTAACTGTCCTCCAACCTGCTTGTTTGGGGTTGCAGACTTTAGTAATGTACTGACAGTGATCAAAAATGGATTGCTGACCAAGTATCCTGAACAGTAATTGATATCTGGAGCTCCACTTCACATCAGAGGTCAGGGCTGTATGGAAAACCAGGAGCTGCCCTGGCAAAAATGTTCAAACCACTCGCTCCCTTTCTCCACTCGCTCTATAGCTCTTCCACTCATCCATTTTCTGACTCTCTATTATCTCCTCCCTTCCAGATCTCTTCTCTCTTTTGCTTTCTATGTCTCTCTCTCACACATGCTCCAGAAGCCCCTACCATGCCCAAAGTCGGATTGGCCGATCGTGCAATCTGGCAGTGGCAGAATGGCTGGCCTGAAACGTCAGTGTGTGGACTGGTTTTCTGGCTGTTTGTCCACCTGTTTTATGGTCTGACGGCCTGTTCTTACTGTTGATTACCCTGATGTTAGCACAAGCGTTACCTGCAGCAAGCATACATGCATGCAGTCTCCCATACCCTGTAAAACACAAATGCAGAATGTCTTTGCAAGCTCAAAACACCCATGATTTACAAATGTAGGCAACTTTTTAGGTGTGCAGTTCATTAAAGGGAGCCACTTTTAATTTGGCCCCAGGCCAATTTCCATCCCAGTTCAAGCCTGATGCTACATTAATACCTAGGGAACGAGAGAATGTGAAAGAGGTGCCACCAGGGGTCCTGGGCCACCAAAAAGCAAACTCCAATAGCTCCACGCCCCCAGGAAAATGCCAGGTAAAATAAATGGCCAGTCGCCCCCCCCCCCTAGAAAGTCCATACTGATTCAGAAATTCCTGGAATCTGAGTCTCTTATGTTGGCCTACATTACTGCTGACTTTGCCTGCATAAAAGCCCTCAGTCCTTTGCTGACCCTTAATGCCGAACTCTGAGACATATGATTTTATACTTGTTGTATCCTTTGTCAATCATTTACAGGTTGGCCCCTCTATATTGTGGACTTTCAAAATATTTCTGGTGTTTGCAGCAGTGGCATCTGGTGGACTTGGAAAGTGGTGTGGTGAAAGAAAATGAAGGCTGAGGTGGGATCTTTATTTTTAGCACATTTCTCAAGTTGGGAACATGTGTCCAGACTGAGAAAAGCAGCACATGTCCTCCCTGCACTCACCAAGCACATGTCCTCCTGCACCCACTAAATAGACACAGAGGCCTGCCCTCAGCAGCTCCTAAACTGCACATACACTTAGAAGTATCAGAAGTCTGATGCGCGGCACTGCTCATCACAGCATTATTAGTTTCTCTAGACTGTACCTCTTGCATGTTGGCTTCTCTGGTATTCCCAAATGCCCCCAGGTCTGAATTCTACGTAGCAGATTACGCATTGCACATGACCCCTGTGCACTAAACAAAAATAAACGTAAAATAGAAACACAGAAGTGTTGATACTCCTTATCTGTTTGCTACTGAGAAGTGCCGGCATGCTCCCTTTCAAATTAAAGAGGTTCAGGTACTCAATACCTATCCAATCCAAATGCCTGTGAGAATATATAGGTCCCTACGCAAATGCTTTGCAACAATATCACCCATTTCTTCTCACAGAAAATAGAGCTTATCTACCAAAAAGTAGTCCCGTCAGGGAGCCAGCTTGCAGATTTCTCGTCACCCAATCTGCCAGCACAGGCCACCTCTCGGTTACTAAAGAGTTTTCCTCCTGTGACTCTGACAGATGTAGATACTCTTCTTCGCATGGTTAAATCAGGTTCCCCCCTAGATATCATTCCGGCCTGCCATCTGTCTCCTCTCATTCAGGGTCTTCTCAATCTCTGAGAGAGGGTCATGTCCCGTCAGAATGGAAAGCAGCACAGGTCATGCCTATCCGCAAAAACAACAAGGCTCCACTAACGGATCTCCCGAATCTCCACCCCATCTTGCTCCTTCCCTTCCTAAGCAAGCTTTTGGAGAAGCACATAAATAAACATCTCTACAACCATGTCAAACAGGCCGGTTGCGTAGACTCCTCTCAGTCAGGCTTCAGGCCCAAATACAGCACAGAATCGGCTCTGCTTGCAGTCACGGATAACATCAGGATGGCCATATATAAGGGCCAATCTATGATTCTGGCGCTGTTGGACCTATCAGCCGCGTTCAACACGGTTTCACATCAGATATTGCTCAGGAGACTGAAGGCGGCTGGACTCAGAGATTCGGCTCTGCAGTGGATGACAAGTTTTCTATCCTCTCGTTCTCAGACCGTCACCCTTGGCCCGTACCGTTCGACGCCTATGGAATTAACCAAGGGAGTACCCCAGGGCTCTTGTTTGAGCCCCACCTTGTTTAATATCTATGTTTCTTCCTTGGTCAACCTCCTTAGGGCGTGCGGGTTCATTCCCATTTCTTACGCCGATGACACACAACTGCTTTTCCATTTGACAAATTTACTCCAACAGTATAGGCGACCTTCTCCTCTGGGATGAGAACTATTTCAAACTGGATGAAAAGCAACTTCCTTCAATGTAATTTTGGAAAGACGGAGATTTTGCTCTTCGGGGAGGCTGCCCTACTATGGACTCCGGATAGGTGGCCGGCTGATCTCGGGGTTCCCCCTGATCCAAAATATCTGGTCAAAGACTTAGGCATTCGTCTCGATCAGGCTCTTATTTTAAAGGAGCATGCCGCTCAGACAGCCGGTTCCTGTTTCCACACAATGGGCCTACTACGCTGAGTCTTTCCTTTGCTTCCTGACTCAACGCGGAAGACCTTGACTCAGGCACTTATATTAAGCCGTCTGGACTACTGCAATGGCTTGTTGATTTCTGCTAATGAGCCCTCGCTTAGCAGACTGCAGGTAGTCCAGAACACTGCGGCACGATTAGTCCTCAATGCCCCTCCCAGGACTGCCTCCCGCCCCCTTCTTTGCCAGCTGCACCGGCTTCCCATACACGAGCGGGTTAAGTTCAAAGTCTGTTGTACCATCCACAAGGCTTTATTTAACCTTGGCCCGCCTATCTCTCTGAGAAATTTACACCTTATCTACCTTCCAGGCCCCTCCGCTCGGATCTAAGTCTCTTCTTGTGGATCCTCGAGTCAAGAAAGCCAGACTAGGTGAGAAGGCTCTTTCCCATCTCGGCCCCCTTTACTGGAACAAACTTCCTCTGCATCTAAGACAATGTTCAGATCACCTACAATTTAGAAAGCAGCTTAAAACCACTCTTTTCTGTCTGTGATGCTGTAACTCAGCCTCATGTTCTGCCGCCCGTCCAAAGCGCAGAGATACCCCTTTGTGGGTCGATTCAGGTGCTATATAAACAAATAAATAAATTAATGCACTGAGCACAATAGAACATGGAACCGGTGTCCCAACCCAATACCACCAGCTCAAACCAACACATGTGTATCAGCACCACAATGCCACAGAAACAGCACCAACCCGGCGAGTCGCACTCACAAGCAATTCAGGGAAGACTTGTGCAGCCTCACCTGTTTGGTTTTCAAATTTTTGTGGCTTCAAAATTGTTGGGCCAAGGATACGTTCATTTTTTGTAGGCACTGAAGATCAAAAGATTTGCCCAGAATCACAAGATACCAAGCCGATGCCAAGACTGGATCCCAGCTCCCCAGCTTTAAAGTTGGCAGCTCTGGTTGTTAGGCCACAACCTCTCAGCTAGGGAAGTGTGTAGTGAATGGACCGGAGTGATGGAAGTACCCAGCAGCACCACATGAAAAAGCCAGCTGCATGGAACTCACTGAGAGTGCCTGCTGCACATGGTGAATGCCCGGCTGGCAAACCGAGCAGGGAGTAGTGTGTTAGTCAGCACAAAACACACACAAAGGATTCGGGAAATCGATTATTTGCGACTCGTGCATCATGCCCATGATATGTAATGATTTCCGAGACCTGAGAATGGTACAATCAGCCAGAAATGTAATTTATAGAGACACGGGGGGATTTGTTGCTCTTGCACACATGCACAAGACACCTCATTAAGACCTCTGACCCTCGGTCTAGGTCCACTCTCTCCCCGCAGCTCTGCTGTGCTGTCTCTTGCCCCCAGACCACGAACTTCCTCCTTGGGACGTTCGAGCCTGCTGTCCACTCCTGCACTTGCTGCCCGCTCCAACTGGGACCAGACTGCCTTCAACCACCGTAACCTTTCTCAGACGTTTTTTCTTCTTAATTTTCCCTGTCGTGCCACTGTTATTGTGCCCATCTGTGTCTTGCTCTAATTCCACCACTGTTTTTATTTTCTCGTGCCTGCCTGTTCCTTTCGCCTTTCGCCGTTGCTGCCCCTGCAGCCCCTCCCCCCCAGAATTCCCCCTGGGAATTCCCAACCTGGAATTCTCCCCCGGAATTCCCCTACTCCTGCCTCCCAGCCAATCCTCCCTCCCACCTCCCCTACTTAATGGCGGCCGCCGTGCGGTCGGCAGTGGACGCGCCACCGACATGCCGAAAGCTCACCAAAGGCAAGCCCTCCTGCTCCCTTCCGCGACCCGACCGCGGCCAGCACCTGGAACCATGGACCTCCCACTACCCATCGCTACGACACCACCACCCTCCTCGCACTCAACCCTGGAAGACTTAGAGAATGCCAACGGGCCTCGCCGAGCACTACCCACGGCAAGTACTCCTGCCTCCACTGCAGCCAGGCCCTCACCGCCACCCCGGCCTCCAACACCGCCGACACCAGCACTAGCAACACCCTAAAATGCATCCTCCTCAATGTACGCTCCATACACAAACACACCATGGAAATCTGGAACCTACTTGACTTTCTCTCGCCCGACATCACCTTCTTCACAGAGACCTGGACCAACGCATCCTACGCCCCAAAATCGGAACCCCCATCCCAGACGGATACAAGATCCTGAGGAAAGACCGCCCCAACCACCCAGGAGGGGGCCTCACCATCGCCCACAAGAGCACCCTCCGCCTCACCACCTCCAGCAAAACCTTCCCCCCTGCCGAACACTTTCACTTCCAGATCCAGATCACCCACAAAGCCACACTCCGAGGAACCCTTCGTCTACATACCCCCCGCCCCCCGAACACCCTTTGCCACCACCATCACCGGCTTCATCGCACCCCACGCCATCGCCGCAACAAACTACATACTCATTGGAGACCTGAACTTCCACCTTGACAACCCCAGCGACCCCAACTCCACTATCCTTCGTGACAACCTCGCCAGCATCGGACTTAAAGAACTCGTCAACACACCGACCCACAGAGAAGGACACACCCTCGACCCCATCTTCGCGGCAGGAAACAGCATCCAATTCAGACACACAACGCAGCCGCCATGGACAGACCACCACTGCACACACTTTCCCATCAACAAACCCAAGGCACCCAAACCAGCCACACGCCCACCATGAAGAAACTGGAGCAAGGTTACCAACGAGCAACTTAACTCCACCCTCACCCGAGACAACCACACCTGGGTACCCGACACAAACGACGCAGCCAGAGAATTCCACACCTGGATCTCTGACTGCACAGACGAGCTTGCCCCGCTACGCAACCCCGACAGACAACGCCCCAGGTAAGCCGCCTGGTTCACCACTGCTCTCCAAGAAGCCAGATACACCTGCAGACGCCTGGAGAAGAACTGGAGAAGCACCAAGACAACCGAAAACCACACCACCTACAAGGACGCCATGATGGACTACCACAACCAGATCAGAGCCACCAAAAGGAACTTCATGCACAACAAAATCCTGATAACTCCACCAACTCCAATGAACTTTTCAGTGTCATTCAAGAATTTACCAACCCATGCAGTGAAGCCACAGACATCACCCCATCCGAAGACCTCTGCGACAAGCTCGGAACCTATTTCCACCTCAAGATCAAAAACCTCTACAACAACGGCCCGTCCCCCAGAAACACCAGCCAGCCCACCATCTCCAACTGGACACCAATCACGGCCGAAGACACTGCCTCGACCATGAAAAGCATCCCCTCTGGGGCCCCCACCGACCCCTGCCCCCCTCACATCTACCACAGAGCCTCGGCCACCATCGCACCCAAACTATAACGCACCATCAACACCACCTTCAAAACAGGCACCTTCCCAGACGACTGGAAGCGCGCAGAAGTCAGACCTCTGCTCAAGAAGCCCACAGCTGACCCCACCGACCTCAAGAACTATCGGCCCATCTCTCTCCTCCCCTTCGCAGCCAAAGTTGCAGAGAAAACAGTCAACAGGAAACTGAAAAGATTAATTGAAGAGAACGCTGTCCTCGACCCGTCCCAATCCGGATTCTGAAGCAACCACAGCACAGAGACCGCCCTACTCGCCGCCACAGATGACATCCGCACCCTCCTGGACCAAGGCCACTCCACAGCCCTCATCCAACTCGACCTATCTGTTAAATGGTAGCTGGCAGTTCAGTCGATAACCTTTCAAGTATTGCCCGGCGGTAATCGCCTCTCATACCATTCGATAATTTACCAATGAAAGAGGCAGGCGCCGGAGACTGGAAGGCAGGAAACAAAGTTTTATTCCGTCGGAGCAGAACACATCAGATCAGACAGCAAGGTATCGTCACGAGGTGCTCTAACTGCATCTCTGAGGCCTGGCCTTTTATACACAGGTTTATGACTTTATTGCAGGGTTATCATACATGGCACATTCTTGAGATTGTCTTGGAACATGAAAGAACATCCTCGGAATCCCCACTTCAAGCTCGTTCCCACACATATCTACAGTGGAAGTCCCCATCCCACCCACAGTAGGAGATGGCTATCACACAGCAGGATATTCCGCCAATTCCCGGGGGTGTGTGTGACCGTTCCGGTCTCAGGGGGTGAGGGCCTTGATCTGCTGTAATCCCTTTGATGTGGGGTGTTTTCCTTACAGTAGGGGCAATAAACTGCATCCGTAGGGCTAGGTGATGGCCTGGGATCGGTTCGGACAATCGGGCGCGGAGGATGGGGGTTATCAAAGAGATGCATGACCATATATGGGATGTCGGTCAGGCGTGGGATGTGGTTCCATGGCAGGGTCGCGCAGAAGGAGAGGGTTTATGGCCCGTGTATGAGAGAGCGGGGGTGGCCAGCGCGCGGGGGATGTTCGCACGCCTGAGGGGCGCGCTGGTGATCGGCAATGAGCGGGGAGAGAGAGTGGGGTGCCTAAAATGGCGGCCGTGCGTTCGCTGTACGTGGCGCTGGGGAGAGGCAAGATGGTGCAGATAATGTTCAGTTACAAGCTAAATTTCCACAGTCCTCCCTTTTAACATATCTCGCCAGCTTGCCTGGCCGACATTTACCTTCGTTAACCCTTTAGCTATAATACCTGGAATGTTTTTCATGCATTCCTTAAAAGTGCGGAGTTTTTAGGACAGGCAGGAGCAATCTGACACAATTGTACATAGTTACATACAGTTGATAAAGTAGGCGAGGAGGTAGTGCATACAAAATTACATCAGCTGTGCCGCATGTCAGGCCCAGGGATAGGAGGAGGAGAGCTTGTTTGAGCACAAACATGATACCGTATAGCAAAAATGTTTCTGGCAAAACAAGGGATATTTCGTACATTACTTAAGGCCCAGACTTCGTGTGGATCAAAAATAGTCAGCATAGTCGTGTGCACGGCTGGTGTTATACGAATGTCATTTACACACAGTTAGAGTTTCTTAACTTATCAATGTACAGTTGGAAGTGACTGACGCAATATCATGAAAACTCGATTGGAAGATAGTCAATATAAAAAGGTGGTTGGGAGAGGAATTCAACTTATCATGAGTTACAGTCATGGAAGGGAGTTCTTCTTTCCAGTGTCCTATTATAACGAGCCATCACTGGTAAGCTCTTATTGTTGTTCTTCTTTCGTTGGCACTGTTGAGCACCGGCGGTGGAGCTAAGGTCCAGCTCAAATCCGAGTTTTCACGTAGCAGGGTGTGACCATTCGTGGTTCTCGGATCACAGTCCTGTCCCCTAACTCATTTTATCATAGGTACCCTGAGGCGGGGTACCCGCATTTTGTTCTTCTGTTGTTTAAGTCAAATTCAAAATCCATATAAAAGAGAGAGAGAGAGAAGGGGTGTGGCGTACTTTGGGATGCCGAGGGAAGAGGGGGTGGAATGGGATCGGATCAAAAAGCAGACTAAGGGGAGCAGAATCTTTCAGCACTGGGCCCATCAATCGGGCCCGACGGGTTGGGACTTCAGGCATGCTGGTCGGCGAGCAGGGGGCCTCGAGATAGCCCTTCGTTCTATCGTTTATCATGCTGATAATGGTGCCTCGTCTCACGCCCTTTTTGCTTCGTTGCTTCCCCCTTGGTCGATGCTATAGATGTTCCTTGGTCCGCAGCCAGGCTGTGCGTCACGTCCGACCCCTCTCTTCCGATGGCCGCAGGTTATCTTTGAATGAGTACAAGAAATAAAATCTTAGAGAGTTGGCAGGGAAGACATTTACACACTTCATCCTCTCTCCCAACCACCGAGTAGTTGGGGAAATGCTTTTATCGGTTGCTGTATGATTGATGTCTATCAACTCTGATGTCAGTGTGCGTGTTACTAATTTATTAATCATTGCTGTGGTGCAGGTTTCTGTGGGTGTCCCTGTCCATCGTCTGGCCTGCTAGGTGTCGATTCCTGTGCCCTATAATCGTTGCAGGAGGCCTGACATCTGTTGACTTTCTGGTTTATTAAAAAAAATTCGAACCGGCTTCTCCGGTAGAGACTCGTTCATTTTAACACAAGTTCTGTTAATACACATTTTCCTCCGAGGACTGCTAAGTTTATGAAGAAAGTACGAGGTGCTACTGTCATGGGTTCACAGGTATCTATTTCGGGGAGGGACATAAGCTAAACATTTTTCTTGCTGGAGACAATAGGTAACCCCCATCAGCTTAGGCGATGTACCTTTAGAGAATAAGGTCATCAGTTGTTTCATTCGAAATACTCTGAGACGGCTAGTACAGGGCTGGGGTTATTTTGGGAGAGCGGGGTGCTTAGACATTCCAGTTCGGGGTAATTGGGCGGGGACAATTCTGGGCGGTGGAGATGGTGTTGTTAAAGCTCTAAAAAACGAAAACCACTGACAAATAGTCCCCGTGATGAGGGCCAGATTGGGAGACATTAGTCGTCTTACCTGTCCTTTCTTTCTTAGTCAATTAGGTTCAACATTTGCAGAAAGGAGAGGTAGTAGCGTGGTAAAGTACGGTCGTTTTTGTTTCTGTCAATTTGTTCGAACACCACCGTGTTTGAGGCCAATTATACACATACTGAGGAGGTACAATGTCGTTAATTTATTCAAAAAGAAAGAGGGCAAGAGAGCCTTCAGCGAGGGAGGGAGAGAGTGTAAGAGAGAGAGAGAGAGAGAGAGAGAGAGAGAGAGAGAGAGAGAGAGAGAGAGAGAGAGAGAGAGAGAGAGAGACGTGCGCATCAAGTAGGCGATTTGGTACACATACGACACAAAACGAGAGAGAGAGAGAGAGAGACATGCGTACGATAATAGGCTACTTGGTGCACACACAACATGGAGTAGCACGGGTCAGTTCTATGTAAGAAAACACAAGCGGGGGGGAAAGACATAAAGTCGGTGATCACGTATACACAAATACCGGGTAGGGCGTAACAGTACATACATCAAGCACAGGAATTAAGACGGAGACACAGAGCTACGTTAAGTACGGGGACCTCTCCTTTCCTGTCCTCTTTCCTATGCATGCTGCGTATTTTCAGTATTTTCCGTAATTCATTTTGGGGGGGTGTCGGACTTTTTACTCCCCTCCCTTTGATCGATAGACAAGCATTTTAGTCATACGATGACGTTCTCTTCCAGCGACCCAAGCCTATGAAATGCATACACATTCATACCGTATAATCAAGGCACATACGCGCAGTCATACCATACAGTTTTTCACGCTCCCAGTGGTGGTCTGCACTTCACGCACCATCCCACAACGTTTGTCTATGTTTTTCCCTACATTGAGCACGGTGCGGTCCATGTCCACTCCATTCTTCAGTCGGAACTCCGATGTGACCTATAGAGAAGAAAAGAAGGAGGGGGTGTGCAGCATTCAAAGCACATCAGCGCGCATAGACACGAAAAAGTTCTACTTACCACGTACCAGGCTAGCGGCAGGAGCGGGTAATACCACGGACCTACTATATCCTTCCTTTCGACTATACAAGATGCTCCATTTTATTCGTCTCCTAAATTCGGGTTCCCTTGTCGTGCAT
The DNA here is from genome assembly GCF_964204655.1 of Triturus cristatus. Lineage (NCBI taxonomy): Eukaryota > Metazoa > Chordata > Amphibia > Caudata > Salamandridae > Triturus > Triturus cristatus. Next base: position 486,445,434 of record NC_140593.1, on the reverse strand, counting down.
TTGTTTTTCAATCGGTCGCGTATTATGGGGCAGGGTACCGTACCTTGCAGTCGGCAGATACCTTAAGCTATAGTCAACCATTTTCCAACAATTCTGAAAAAGACAGGCGTGATTGGTACAAATTTCATCAATCCAAAATTCAGGCAAATAGGGTCTGCATTATCTGCTTTCTATTGATTGGGAGTAACAATCATTTATTCAAAAAAAACCTTTTACCAACCTAGATGACTTGTCATGACACTGATTCCGTAATTCCTTTAAGAAGCCCTTTATTTAAAACAATGTCAGTATACAAATACGGGCCTACAACCGTTACAGGCCGGCCACGGTGTGAAAGGCGTCGAGTATCATGAGCAACACTATCTTAGCATAAGAGAATAAAAACGCTAAATAAAAATGGGTAGGTCAGCAATCAGTAAGGTTGTACGTATGCTCGGTCAGTACCCTTCCCGTCCCTCTGCTCATCATGTGCGGAAACATCACATACATATCCTTTTAACACAAATGCCACGTGACTGGAACGCCACAAGGAGTTGTAGGCCTCTCCTACATCGGCGCCATTTTGGGGCGAGGTCGGGCCAGTGTACAGTCTAAGTCTTTCCATGAATTAGCTGTTGGACCAGAATTCCTTTCGGCAGTTCGAGAACTTTCGTTGGCATCGATGGAAAAGAACAGACAGCATGAATCGTGATTCGGGGATGAGGAGGTACAGTTTTGGTTCCTACCGGGTCATGTTGAGATTCCACCGGAACCGATCCGAGCGGATAGGCCGCGGTGTCTTCTGATAATTCAAACAGAAGCTTGCGTCAGTATGGCGTCACCACGGTCTCACGGTGACGCCGTGATCCGTTCTTAGGGCGGGACAGTAGGCGGGTCTTTCTGCCGACGTCCTGCCTCAGTCTTTTTCACTGCACCAAGCGGAGGCAAGGTGGCTGCCGCCCGGGGCAAAGAACAATGGCGGCGGTTTGTCCTTACCGGAAGTCCGCGGGAGTCGAGGGCCAATGACCCCCGCAGAATCTGCAAAGCTGAGGGGGCGTTTTTCTTCAAGGGTGGGGCCCACGCCCGAGCAGACAAGCTTCCGAGTCCAGAGCCGCCTTTCCAGCGGGCCGGGCCTGAATCTGAAAGATCAACCGCCATCCCGGGGGTCCAGCAGCAGCGACAGCAGCAGTTCAGATGGTATCGCCACCGGGGTGGGTCCCCGATCATTCGGCTGCGGGGGCCCACTCCTCGCGTCGGGTGCTAGTGGCAGTCTTGGTGAACCCGTGCTTGGGTGGTTGTCCGGCGGTCGAGTGCAGGGGCACCAACTCAGCTGGACGGCGAGTGCAGAGAGGAACCTGCGCTTGGGTGGTCGTCCGGCAGGCGAGTGCAGAGGCAGGGGTGCCCTCTCTGTTGGCGAGCCTCCACCTGGGGAGGCGGGGGAGGCCCGTCCGCGTCGCTTCCCCCCGCCAGGGCACCCTCCGTTATTGAAGGAAGAAGAGAATGGGAAGATCCGCACAGCGTGGCAGACTCCATCTTGGCGCTGCCAGAGCTTCGGCGCTTCGTGTAGCCTCCGGCCTATTCGCACAGTTGTCCGCCACTGATGTCAATGGATTTTGCATGGCTTTTATAGCCCAAAGCCGACTAAAAGGACCGCCCAAAGTAGGTCAATGTTGCAACTTCGAGGAAGGAGAGGCGAGGACGGTGTCACGTGGACGTAAATGCTTTGGGATGCAGGTCGCAGCAGACTGTCATGTAAATAGTTGTTTAAAACGTGTTTTAACCTGTTTACCCTGTTGGTGTGTTTGTTATACCTATAAGTTATTAAAATGTTATAACTATACTACTTTGTTGGAGTGTTTGTACATATTTGCAATCTGGTAACGAGCACAAGGATGTTACTGCGTAATCGGAAAAATAACATAGCCCAATTGTGCGCGATCTAGCCCAGTTCGGTGACGTCGATGGTGGGTATCAGCAGGCTTCCGTTTGTGCAGGATTTTGTCGTGCTTATTGGGCGGGGTGGGCAGTAGGGCAGACATGTTTAGGCAGCGAGAGCGATGGAGCCGGGCTACCTCGTGGCCGTCTCGACCGTGAGCTTGGCTCCTTCCCTTAGTTCCATATATCCCACAAAGGGCTATTTCCTAGCGTTTCTTTAGTTTTGTAGGGTCAAAAAAGAATCCTACCAGTGGCCACTGACTCTCGGGGTCCCCCTTTGTATATTTTAAGCCATAGCTTGCTACAAACTACGGCGATTCGTTCGTATTTAGTGAACATGTCCTTATTAGGGGTGCCTTCCAGAGGAGCCGGATGGTTCACCTCTAAAAAGCGGTCCGGGCAGAACCAACTACCAATCAGTGGGGAGAAGATAGGCATGACGGGTTTCAACAGGGACAAAAGTCAGCACTACCTATCCTTTCACTGCTTGCAAAGACTAGACAGAATATCTCTATTCCTCTTTATTTGGAAGCAGAGAATACCTCCAAAGAACCAATATCGAACAACTAGTGTTCGGACAATCAATCAATCAATGGGGAGATAAAGATAGGCACGACGGGTTACAATGGGGACAAAAGTCTGCGTTACCTACCCTTCACTATTTGCAAAGACTAGACAGAATATTTCTATTCTACGTTATTTGCAAACAGAGAATATCTCAAAGAGCACTATTCTTCAAAACAATCAATGTTCGGACAATCAATCAGTGGGGAGATAAAGATAGGCACGACGGGTTACAACGGGGACAAAAGTCTGCGTTACCTACCCTTCACTATCTGCAAAGGGAGAGAGAGAGTATTTCTACTCCTCCCCGTTTGTAGGCAGCGAATATCTCAAAGAGAACAATCAATAAGCAATACTAGTATTTCAATCAATCAATCAATCATTTCGCAATTTGTCGTGTTTCACGACCTTACCCGGACCGCGTGGACAGTTTCTCGTCTTCCGCCTCCAGCGCCCGATCGTCCTCTACTCTCCGTATTTGCCGCGGCACTCCTGATGGTTCCCAGTCAGGACCGTAGATCACTCGAGAGAGGTCTGCTCGGAACCAGTGAAGTTCGGATGATCGGCTGCCAGACGAGGGTCTATCGGGCAGGAGCTCTCCCGATCGTTGCAGTCGTTCACTCTGTCGTCGGGACCTCTCCCACTGGATCCACGTGTCGCTGATGGGCCCCACGCTTGGGACGCCAATTGTTAAATGGTAGCTGGCAGTTCAGTCGATAACCTTTCAAGTATTGCCCGGCGGTAATCGCCTCTCATACCATTCGATAATTTACCAATGAAAGAGGCAGGCGCCAGAGACTGGAAGGCAGGAAACAAAGTTTTATTCCGTCGGAGCAGAACACATCAGATCAGACAGCAAGGTATCGTCACGAGGTGCTCTAACTGCATCTCTGAGGCCTGGCCTTTTATACACAGGTTTATGACTTTATTGCAGGGTTATCATACATGGCACATTCTTGAGATTGTCTTGGAACATGAAAGAACATCCTTGGAATCCCCACTTCGAGCTCGTTCCCACACATATCTACAGTGGAAGTCCCCACCCCACCCACAGTAGGAGATGGCTATCACACAGCAGGATATTCCGCCAATTCCCGGGGGTGTGTGTGACCGTTCGGGTCTCAAGGGGTGAGGGCCTTGATCTGCTGTAATCCCTTTGATGTGGGGTGTTTTCCTTACAGTAGGGGCAATAAACTGCATCCGTAGGGCTAGGTGATGGCCTGGGATCGGTTCGGACAATCGGGCGCGGAGGATGGGGGTTATCAAAGAGATGCATGACCATATATGGGATGTCGGTCAGGCGTGGGATGTGGTTCCATGGCAGGGTCGCGCAGAAGGAGAGGGTTTATGGCCCGTGTATGAGAGAGCGGGGGTGGCCAGCGCGCGGGGGATGTTCGCAGCGCCTGAGGGGCGCGCTGGTGATCGGCAATGAGCGGGGAGAGAGAGTGGGGTGCCTAAAATGGCGGCCGTGCGTTCGCTGTACGTAGCGCTGGGGAGAGGCAAGATGGCGCAGATAATGTTCAGTTACAAGCTAAATTTCCACATATCAGCGGCCTTCAACACCGTCTCCGACTGCACACTAGTCGCCAGACTACACTACGAAGGCATACAAGGAACAGCCCTGGACTGGATCCGATCATTCCTCACCGGAAGAAACCAAAGGATCAGACTCCCACCCTTCATCTCCGGCCCCACGAAAATCACCTGCGGAATCCCACAGGGTTCATCCCTGAGCCCCACCCTCTTCAACATCTACATGGCCCCCCTCGCAGCCATCATCCGACAACATGGCCTCAACATCGTATCCTACACCGATGACACCCAGCTCATCCTCTCCCTCACCAAAGACCCCACCACTGCCAAGCTCAACTTCCAGAAAAGAATGCAAGACGTCGCAGTCTGGATGACCAACAGCTGCCTGAAGCTCAACGCCGAGAAGAAAGAAGTCCTCGTCCTCGGTACCACCCCTTCTGCATGGGTAGCATCTGGTGGCTGACTGCCCTTGGAAGCCCACCCACCCCCTCAGACCACGTCAAGAACCTCGGCATCGTACTCGACTCATCACTCACCATGAACTGACAGGTCAACGCCGTCACCTCCAGCTGCTTCAACACCCTCCGCATCCTCCACAAGACCTTCAAGTGGATCCCCCTGAGTCAAGGAAGACAGTCACCCACGCACTCATCACCAGCAGAATGGACTATGGAAACGCACTCTATGCCGGCATCAACAAGTTCCTACTCCTCAAACTCCAGACAATACAGAACACCACCGCCAGACTCGTCCTCGGCATCCCCCGACCCAAACACATCAGTCAACACCTACGAAGTCTCCACTGGCTCCCCCGTGGAGAAAACCCCACGCATCCACAGAGCCAGAGCAGGCAGAAGATCCTTCTCTCACATTGCAGCCAAGACCTGGAACGAGCTACCGGCAGACATCAGACGCGCCCCCTCCCTGAACACCTTCAGGAAGCCCCTCAAGACCTGGCCCTTCAGCTATACAGATCTGCGGACCCTCCCCCCCCCTCAGCGCCTTGAGACGCTCACAGATGAGTAGCGCACTTACAATTCCCTGATTGATTGATTGATTGATTGATTGACCTCATTGAACATAGCAGGAGTTCCCGTTGTTAGATCGAACTCAGGTTACAGTGAAAGCAAAAGAAAACCAAGTCAAAGTAGGCGACATTAGGGAAACTTTCACCTGCTGTATGTTTGATGGATGTCCCTGCAGAGCTTGTAGGGGGCATCTGGTTCTCTTCAAATGCATTGATGTTTTAAGTAACAGCGGTTCTACCTTTGAAGATACTCTGCTGTCTGGTCGAGTTTAGGAACCCCTGACTCACACGAACTTGAACCTAACCAATCCTGATGCTTCTCTCATGATGAGAGAAGCATCAGGATAGGATGGAGCAGCCTGACCTAGCACTCCTTTTGAGCCTGTGTAATCCCCTGGGCTGCTTGACACAGCTGCTGGATAGGTGCAGGCAGAAGTGTGCATGTCGGGTTAGCTTTCGCCAGACAGCCGACCAATCCGACATGCACACTTGCACTTTAGGGTGTCATCCCTGCTATGCCAATTAATCAGAGAATCACCCCGCCCCAGCCCACACACTCGCCAGATGCACAAACAGCCTTAAAAAATGTTAATGTGATCATTTTATGATTTACTTTGATTTACTGCTAGGTGCCGCTTGCAGCAGGTTGGGCGACGCTCCATTGCCCTAACGGAGGAACCGCCTCTGGTTTGCTGTCTTTTAGTTATTGTAAACAGTGTTTGAAGAGTTTCCATAATTTGCCAGGAAGATTGGTATCTTCCATGTTCTTTTTATCCTAGTGTTGCAACTCTATATCATAATGTCATTTTGTTGCTAAGTAAAAGTTTGAGTAGAAATCTCTGTTATGTGTGTCAGGATTAAGGCCAAGCAATCATTACCACCGCCATCTCCGTTGATTAGGCCACAGTGCAGTCTTATCCTTGGATGCCACTTGAACTATGTTCTTCTTCTTCCTTTTACAGTTGATAAATTAGGATCTATTGTAGAAAACAGGTATCAAATAGTTTACAGTATTTGTTTGAAGACTAACAGATTAGACCACATTGACAGCATCGTGCTAAAGGTGAAACATATTAAATTGAATGTGACATATTTCTTATTAAATGGAAAAAACTAATAATTATTCTCGAACTACTGAACTCTTTTTCATATCAAAAGATTAGAATTATTTTGATTTGCCTTAATACTGTATAAATAGGGGCAGATTTATGAGCCCCTTGCGCCACTTTTGGGTCACTTTTCCCATGTTAAAAGTGACGCAAAAGTGGCGCAAGGGGCTCATAAATCTGCCCCATAGTGTGCAACAGACGTCTAAATGGTTGGATTTATTTGTAGGATTCACCACTTTGTGTTGGTCCCCTAATATACTATATATATATATATAGTACCTACTGGCGGTCGCCAGTAGGTAGTTATAGTTAGGACCTATTTTCCATAGGAAATCCGCAACATTCTATTCCCAATAAGTCTAGCGCTGGTTGACGAATCCTCGTGAAATTTTCCAAACTTTTGGCCAGCTCCGCTCCTACCCTGAAAGTTTCGTGGTGATTCGTCAAGCGGTGGCCGAGAAAAAAGGGGGGTCCCAAAACGCGTTTTCCCCATGCAATTTCCCATAGGATCTGTTGTTGCAGCTACTGCCCAAACCGCTGAACGGAATGACACCAAATTTGGCAAAAAGGTAGTCCTCAGTTCAGACTCGTGCCTTTTGCATAAATGGTGTGAATCCGTTCAGTAGTTCCTGAGAAACTTAGAGTTAAAAGTACAGAAATATCTATGGCCGGGGAGGATCCGCAGACCCTAGCCGCACCGTATGCGCACCCTCCCCGAACCGAGCGCGCACCCTCCCAATCGCGCGCTGAATGCTAATTGGCTGTCGAGTGTCTCTCTACATTCGAAACCAGGAACTGTTGGCGTCCATTTTCTGCCTCGGTAGAAGCGAGGCTGAAGAAGCAAGGGGAATAAGTGTGTAGAACATATAAAGGTGGCAGAGTGGAAATACTCCGACCCGCTAGAGGTGCTTAGGGGGTCCCCCTTTTTTTTTTTAAACGGCGAAATGTGCGCACGGTGCGCTCATCCTATCGCGTTGGGTGCGCAGATCCACGGAATTTTTTTTTAAATAAAAAGACAAGAAATCATTGATTGTATGACTACTTTGTACACTGAAAGGTAGGGTGTATATTTCTTTTTTTTAAAGGTATGGTTCTTATTGGTTAACAAAAAAAGATTGTAAGGAACATTATATATGATTAGCTGATATGTTGAAAAGTGAAGCACACTTCCTCTCTTGTTTAGCAACATTGTGTGCTGAACTTCTGACCTGTGTGCTCAGTGCAGTGTTCCATGACCTGTTTCTATGGTAACAGGCAGAAGGCAGATTGGGGGAAGGGTTGAAATGTATTTCAGTTGGAAAGGGTTGAAATGTTTAACCAATAGAAATGTGTGTTTACTTTTGAGTTTATGTGTGAAGGATTGTGATTTGATGTTTACATGTATATGTGTGGAAAATGAAAGGGAAACTTTTCCATTCTTTGTTTTTGCGGAGAGGTGCACAGTGCAGAGATTCTGTAAAAGAAAATATGGTGAGTGACTGATATACTTCTTAATCTACAAAACAACTTGAAAGATGAGTTATTTAATTGTGAGGGGATGTATGTAGACTATTTTGATTTTAATCAGACTAATGTATTTCTCCTGCTAAAGTGTAGGGAGTACTTTTTTTCTCTACAATCTTATTGACAGTGTGTGTGCATGTAGAAACCATTCTGTGATAAGCATTTGTGTTTTTCATGTGTTTGCAGACAGATAACTGTGCTGTTTTTATATTTTGGTAGAATTAGAAACCAGTCATTGTTTATGAATTTGTGAAATGAGTTATGTTATGTTTCTATACTAAAATGTAGTACTTCTTCTAGATGAAGAAATGTGTTTTGGTATAGTGCAAGGGATAGTGTTGTTTGTCTAGAATCACACAGTGAGTATGTGTGCATTTGGTAACATTGTGTATTTGCTGACAGATAAATGTTTTAAAACCTGTCTTGTTGTCAAGTTTTAGTAGCATTAGAAGGCAGTTTTTGCTTATGCTTTGATTAAATGAGTCAGGCTTTGACAGAAAAGTGCAGTCCTGAAATGTGTAGATTGTGTGCAGTTCCCTTACCACTTGCACTGTAGTGAATGAGTTTTGGGAAACTCCTAGGGATAGTGGTGCTTGTCTAGAATCACACTGTGAGTTAGTGTGTATTTGGGATCACTGTGAGAAAAGCATTTGGTAACATCATGTATTTGCTGACAGATAACTGTTTTAAAACCTGTCATGTTGTGAAGTTTTAGTAGCATTAGAATCCAGTCTTTGCTTATGCGTTGATTAAATGAGTCATGCTTTGACACTAATGTGCTGTACTTAAATATGTAGATTGTGTGCAGTACCATTAACTCTTCTAGACTAGTGAATGAGTTTTGGTAAACTCCTAGGATAGTGTTGCTTGTCTAAAATCACACTGTGATTCTGTGTGCATTTGGGTAAGGATTGTGAGAGAAGCATTTGGTAACATCGTGTATTTGCTGACAGATACCTGTTTTAAAACCGGTCATGTTGTCAAGTTTTAGTAGCATTAGAAGCCAGTCTTTGCTTATGCTTTGATTAAATGAGTCAGGCTTTGACACAAAAGTGCAGTCCTGAAATATGTAGATTGTGTGCAGTTCCCTTACCACTTCCACAGTAGTGAATGAGTTTTGGTAAACTTCTAGGGATAGTGGTTGTTGTCTAGAATCACACAGTGAGTCTGTGTGCATTTGGGAACCACTGTGAGAGAAGCATTTGGTAACATCATGTATTTGGTGACAGATAACTGTTTTAAAACCTGTCATGTTGTTAAGTTTTAGTAGCATTAGAAGCCAGTGTTTGCTTATGCTTTGATTAAATGAGTCAGGCTTTGACACAAAAGTGCAGTCCTGAAATATGTAGATTGTTTGCAGTTCCCTTACCACTTCCACAGTAGTGAATGATTTTTGGTAAACGCCTAGGTATAGTGGTTGTTGTCTAGAATCACACTGTGAGTCTGTGTGCATTTGGGAACCACTGTGACAGAAGCATTTGGTAACCGTGTATTTTTTAGCAGATAACTCTTTTAAAACCCGTCATGTTGTCAAGTTTTAGTAGCATTAGAAGCTAGTCTTTGCTTATGCATTGATAAAATGAGTCAGGGTTTGACACTAAGGTGCAGTACCATGTACTATTCTCTTCACTGTGGCAGAACTGAAAATTTAAAAGTTTTACCCAAGCACTGTCCTAGAAGTAGTCTGATGATTTAGTCAGTTTCTAAGTACCAAATAGACTGCTTCAAATGTCTATGCAGTATGCATGTAGTGTTCTAACATACTATACACTTGTCTTTTACACCTTCAATTCCCTAGTCAGTATCCATACACTTCCCGGAAACACCCTGTCACTCCCTTTGCAGTCCTCTAGTGACCCATTCAACACCATGTACTAATCCATTCACTGTGCCAAAACCCAAACACTTATAAATTCACCAAGACACTCTCTTTCCAGTACTCTAATGATTCAGTCACTGCCTAAGTATTCAAGCACTGAGCCAGGCCTTAGCACATGGACTTCTTCAAACCCCTATCCACTATGCATGCAGTCCTCTAACCACCTACACACTTGTCTTTCACACCTTCAATTCCCCAGTCAGTATCCATACACTTCCAGCAAACACCCTGTCACACCCCTTGCACTCCTCTAGTGACCTATTAAGCATCATGTACTAATCCATTCACTGCGCCAAAACCCAAACCCTAATAAATTCACCCAGGCACTCTCCTTGCAGTACTCTAATCATTCAGTCAGTACCCAAGTACTCATCCAGTGACCCAGGCCTTAGCATATGTACTGCTTCAAACCCCTATCCACTATGCATGCAGTCCTCTAACCACCTACACAATTGTCTTTCACACCTTCAATTCCCTAGTCAGTATCCATACACTTCCAGGAAACACCCTGTCACTCCCTTTGCAGTCCTGTAGTGACCCTTTCAGCATCTTGTACTAATCCATTCACTGTGCGAAAACTCAAACACTTATAAATTCACCAAGATACTACCTTTGCAGTACTCTAATCATTCAGTCAGTGCCTAAGTATTCATGCACTGAGCCAGGCCTTAGCACATGGACTGCTTCAAACCCCTATCCACTATGTATGCAGTCTTCTAACCACCTACACACTTGTCTTTCACACTTTCAATTTCCTAGTCAGTATCCATACAGTCCAGCAAACATCCTGTCACTGCCTTTGCACTCCTCCGGTGACCCTATTAGTACCAAGTACTAATCCATTCCCTGTGCGAAAAGCCTACCACTTATAAATTCACCTAGGCACTCTCCTTGCTGTACTCTAATCATTCAGTTAGTACCCAAGTAGTCATGCAGTGAGCCAGGCCTTAGCACATGGACTGCTTTAAATGCCTATCCAGTATGGATGCAGTCCTCTAATCACCTACACAGTTGTGTTTCACACCTTCAATTCCCTAGTTAGTATTCATACACTTCTAGCAAACACCCTGTCACTCACCCAGTGTGTCTCCTTATAGTACTGTAATCATTTAGTCAGTTAGCATGTAGTGTTTTAGTGAGGTAGGCTTCAGGGCATGAACTGCTTCAAAGTAGTATGCACTATGCATGTAGTGTTTTAACCATCGTCACACTTGTGGTTCAGGGCTATAGTTTCTTTGTCAGTATTTATGTAAAATGTGTTTGTACAGTAATGGAATAGTATACATTTGAAAGTTATTAATATACATTTATTTGTGATTCTTTTTTACAGATACAGAACAGGAGTGTTTCTCATCTGTTTGCACTCTTCTTGTGCAAGATTGTTTGGATGAAGGGTCCTTAGGTGTTTCATCACACTTGCTGTGCCGCACGAGTATTTTTTGTTAGGATCCCCTCGTAACAGAACTCTTTTGAAAATCTTGCGCGTGACAAAGGTGGCATTGGTCTTTGTTTGCCCCTTGAGAAAAGTAGAAAATTTCCACATCACTGAAGGAAAACGTTGTGGGCATGGTGCATCCTCCAAGAATTCATCTTTAGATTTGGTGAATATTTTAAAGCGACATCATTTACAGCTTTTGTAAGTTAAAGTTAAAATTTTTTGTTAGGTGTGTGCATTTTATATATCTGTGATTTGTATCTTGTTTTTTTTTTTTGAGAACAGCATGTTTTTTTTTTTAACAATCTTTGAGATTGTGTTTTTTTTGCCCGCTGTTAAGTGATGAGTACGATTGAAATCACTATTTTTTGTGAAATCTAATATATTCTGAGAACAGCAAAAAAGGCAAACAAATTACTTTGTGGAAATAATGCTGTGTTGTAAAAAATGTATTATGACATGTTATAATTTTTTTTTCCTTTTCTTTCACAGATCCAAATTTTTAAATAAGCAATTTATATGAATTTATATTGGAATGAAAAACAGAAAAAAATGTATACCATTTTTTATTCCTATTTCTGTGAAGGTAAGTTTAACTAAGTCTCAATATGCAGAATGAAGAGGTCTGCAAGAAGCTACAAAGTTGAAACACGTTTCTAAAAACACTCTGTTTATGTAGTTTTGAAATCTGACCATAATCAGATATCATGTGACCTGCAAAAAAAGAGATTTGAGGGGTTCATAATATTTCCCATTTTAGCTATTAAAGGACCACAATTATTTCAATCATTCTTCTTTGAACATCTTTGCAGACAAAACTCTGTGCTTACCTTCTATCATTCGCAAGGAAATTTAAAAATGGAAATATGTCACTTTTTGTAACATAACTATTGTGCAAGATACTCTTTCATATTTACAAAGAGAGGCAAAGGCACTCTGTGCACTTTTTATACTCCATGTAAATACAACCTCATCATGCACACCACTTTGTGTTGAAAGGGTGTTCTATAAGTGTTGTTGTGCATGATTGCACTTAATACTCATAGAACAAGACACATGTCTAGATTTATCAGAAATCATAAATCTCTATATGTGTGTGAATTCTGCACCATTCTAAAATTGGTGTAGGAAAGCACAACAAGGAGAATTGTTTTAATTTCTCCACATTTTTATATCTTCAATGCATGCTGAAATGTTCAGCATACATTGAAGGAGAAAAATCCATTTTCTCATTGTTTTTGTGCAGGAAGGTGTGTCTTCCTGTAGAAAAACAAACAGCACATGACACTGATATCCTTGCACTATGGTGCAAGGGTGCCTGTGTCACCACATGGCTGCAGTTTAAGCAGCCGTGCAGAGAGAAGCATAGATTTGCAACATATTTATGTACATATGTTGCATTCCTGTGCTTCGGAAGTACTACAGCACACTGCAGTTAAAGAGGTTACTGTGTGATGCTGCAGCCCTTCCTCATAGTTCTGCACTTATACATTCACCATACGCTACTAATGCATTCATTCAGTCAATGTACTACACATACATTCATCTAAACTTTCACACACTAACAAAGAAATGTAGCTCTTTTTTTAAACCAGGAAAGTTAGTTCTTAGAAAACCTTTTTTTTTTCTTCTTTTCTGTTTTTTAATTTTTTTGTACTTTTTGGAACAATTTTGTTATTTTTTTGTTTTTTCAAAAGGAAAAAAGACAACAGGAAGAACAAAACAGTCAACTTCTGCAAAAAAAAAATAAACACAAGTTTAGCACATGTGGTTTTGCTGCACTCGGCAGATTAGTTCAATTGACTGCTCGCCGTAACATAGTAGTTTGTTGCATTAAATGCAACTCATTTTTAGTTTTCCAAATTCTAGACGTATGTCCGGGTGAGTGCTTGATGGTGATGCTGCAGAAGTGCTTGCCACTGCTGGCTGAGGCTGCTGTCAGAGTCTTCTGCATTACTGCTTGGCCAGGTTCACGGGATGCAGAGTCTTCAGGTGTTTTAACATACTTGCAGTCCCACAAGAGTATTTGTTTGATGGATCTCCTCTGGAAAGCACTCTTTGACATATTTTACATGTCACTTTAGTTGAATTAGTTTTATTTTGTCCTTCTGGGAAGGAAAAACATTTCCACACCACATAGGTGTATCTTTCTGGGCGTGGAGGTTCCACAACAAATTCCTCATCGGACGGATGGTCTGATTCTGGTGGTGGCTGCTGTGCAGAAGCCATTGTCTTCAGAAAAATTGCAGCTGTGGAAATCTTCCCCAAATAGTTTCTTCTAGTTCTAAAGTGTGAGCTGTTCCTCCAAAGAAGCTCTAAGAATGATTGAAATGGGTGGGGTCTTTTAATAGTTAGAATAGGAAGTGTAATGAGCCGATCAAATCTCTTTTTTTGCAGGTCACATGGGATCCGCGCACCGTGTGCTTACGCAGCACGCACCCAGCGCGCATCCGCGAAATTGAATAAAAAAAAAATAATAGGATTAGATGTAAAAATATATTAGTTTTAAGACTAGTTTAGAGTTTGTCTTCAATTAATATTCACATGAAATAGATATACATATATGTTTTTTTAAATGTTAAATATTTCGCGTGATCCGAGCACCTACCGCGTCATAGACGCAGATGACGCATCGCGGAAGCGCATAAACATCGCGTTACATACATCAAACGTGTCGTGTATACGCTGGGAGTCGCGTACCGGTCGCAATGCGATCGCGCACTGAACACGTACCCAACGCATACCATGCGCGGATGCTACCGCGTAGGGATCGGGAATGGTGCGCTTAGGGTGCGCGGATCAAAAAACATTGAAAAAAATATATAAAATAAAGTTTTGCACATATAGTTAAAAAAATATTTTGAAAAATATAAAAAAATATGTTTGAAAAACCCATTAAGTTCAAATAATATTTTTTCATTTTTAAAAGAATTAATTGAAAAAATAAGTTTAAAAATTGGTGATTAAAAGTATTTTAAAAAAAATGTAATTAATGAAATTGACACACTGAATTTGAAAAATATACAAATCCAATCAAAATCATTAAACATGATATCTTCAGAGATAAGTTATAGATAGGAATTAGCATTTAAAAAACCTTTGAAATTCACTGAAAAAACCATAGGTTTCATGCACATTATAGTTAGGAATTGGCATTTAAAAAACCTTTGAAATTCACTGAAAAAAACAAAGGTTTCAGGGGCGTTATAGTTAGGAATTGGCATTTAAAAAAACCTTAGAAATTCACTGAAAAAACCATAGGTTTCAGGGCTGTTATAGTTAGCTGGACATTTCCCTCGTACAAAACCCTAGAAATTCCCCAGTTATAGTTAGTTCAGCTAACTATAACGCGCGCCCCCGCAATGCACTGCTGATGACATCACATATTACATCACTCATGACATGGTCAGTGACATCACTGATGACATCACTCATGACATCTCAAATGACATTACTGATGACATCACTGATGACGTCATCCATGTGATACATTACTGCATCTTCTGACACCCTAATTTAACCGTTGATACACCAACTCAAAATTTCAGACGTCCATTCTCAAAACCATAGATACTCCAATACCAATAACTACATACCCACTTATTAACTCTTAGGTCTACATACACCCCCACTCATTCACCTATACAGTCACTCATACTTACAGTCACTCCGTACAAGACTATCATATGCATTTATACACCTACATAGACACTCACACACCACCAATCATCCATAGAGGTACTCTCACACCTAGTCAGTCATGCAAATAATTAATTACACTCCCATTTACTCACCTATGCAGTTATACACACACAAGTTCACTTACTCATAAAAATAGTACCACATTCTTACGCTCTTATACAATCATTGATACAAGCACACACTCATCCATACAGCCACTCTCACAATCACAGACTCTCACATATACCCACTTATATACTCTTACATGCATATATACTGCCTTTCACATATGTAGTTAGTCACAAATGTACCACTGAGATATACATTCAATCCCTAACACACCCATACATACACTCACTCAACCATACAGTTAATCACAGATGCACTCTTAAAACCATGCACCCATAAAATGTAAATTTGATACTTGTATAGCGCACTACTCACCCGCAAGGGTCTCAAGGAGCTTGTACGAATACCGCTGTGGAACCCATCCTGGCTTTCCCTGTGAGGTGTCCACTCCTGGGCACCCCCAAGGTGGAGGCCAGGCATCCTTAGCGTTGTGGGGGCCATTGTGGAGATTAAGCAAGCTATTGCCTAGAGTGGGACTCCATGATTGGAATAGGCACCGAGGCGAGAATTATCAGGTCCGTGGAATTTTTGAGCCCAAGACCCGCCGAGGCGGGGAATTGAACCCTGGTCCCGGGCTAGACCTCTGCATCAGGGTCTGCCGCTCTAATCATTGAGCCACACTTCTCCACAGAATCACCCACAGAATCACCCACTCACACATCTATGCACAGAGTCACACACAGCCTACGCACACAAACACTCAGGCACCCATACAGATACTCAGACAACCAATCAATAACCCATATAGACACTCATATAGCTATTCACAAAACCATGCAGCCACTTATACACCAACACACAGACACATACAGACATTCACACAGTTTAGTCACTAGTCTGCAGTTAGATACATATAATGACTCACTTATAGAGTCAGTTACACACCTGCAAAATCATCCATTCACACACTTGTACACCCACTCATTCTTCAACAGGCCTTTCACTATAAATATATAAAACATATTTAAACTTTACAGAAACACACAGTCACTGGATGACGTCATCAGTGATGTCATCAGTGATGTCATTTGAGATGTCATCAGTGATGTCATCAGTGATGTCACTGACCATGTCATGAGTGATGTAATATGTGACGTCATCAGCAGTGCATTACGGGGCGCGAGTTGTAGTTAGCTGAACTAACTATAACAGGGGAATTTCTAGGGTTTTTTAAGTTTGGGGGGAGAGCCTTCAGCTGAGCTTCTGCCCGTCTGTAGAACAATCGTCTGCCTGATGTTAGACAAATAGGAGAATACCTTCAGTTTAGGAAAAAAACTTAAAACTTATCTCTTCCCTAGGAGGTAGTGCAGGCTGTACATCCGGTGGCTAAATATGTGCTTGTAGAGGAACTGCTGTCAATAAGCACCAGGATACCCGTGGGGTGATAGTGCGCTTTAGAAATTTTCTATTACATTACATTACATTACTCCCAGGTGGTAGGGAGTGCAAATTGCTTTGCACTCCTCATCAATTACTGTAGGGAGCTGGGTTCTTGCTGCAGTACCTTCCTCCACATATTGACTAGTATTTGATGCAAATTTGACTGAAGTATGCCGGGTTCCTGCTAACCAGGCCCCCAGTGCCACTGTTCTTTCCCTACAAATGTTAAATTATTTTCCCCAATTTGCAAAACCTCGAGTGTTCTCTATCCCCAGTAAATGGTACCCTTGGTACCTAGGGCCTGCAGTAATAAAGAGGGTCCATAAGGGCAGCAGCACAAATTGTTCCACCACAAGGGATTCCTCACCAAACACATGAAAGGCTGCCATTGCAGGCTGTGTGTCTTGGTGCAGACAAAAGTGAAAACACAACATGTCACACATCCCTGTGTGCCATGTCTCCTAACATTGCATGTAATATTTGTAAGTCACCCCTCTAGCAGGCCTGATAACCCTAAGGCAGGGTGCTGCATATTACATGTGAGGGCATGCCTGCATGGGCAAATATGCCCCAGTACTGGTCAGTCATCTTTCTGCCAGTACAAGTGACCAGACATTTTAAAATGTGCTGACAGATGGTGAAAACAAGTTCCCTAGCTACATGATGGCTTCACTGAAGATAGGGATGTTTGGTATCAAACATCTCATTTTGATAAATCCACACTGATTCCAGTGATGGATTTATCAATACATGCACCCTGAGGCCACCTTAGAGGTGCCTCCTGAAAACCTACTAGCCTCTGGTGCACATGCTGACTGATTTCTGCCAGCCTGCCACCCGATACACCCCTTAATTCGGCAAATTATATCCTCATATATGGAGCAACGACGAAGGATTAAAGTTGTGCATGGTTGCGGGGGCCCAGTGGGGGCTTCATCGAAAGCAGTCATTAGTGCGCCGAATTATGGAGTGAATGTTTGTGCACTACAACTCCCAGAAGTCTTGAATTTGCCGAATTAAGGGGCGTGACATTATTGTACTTATGGGAGTCGCTGCACGCCACAGCACGAACTTACCACAAGTCTTTGAGAAAGGGGAAACCTGAAACGCGTCAGGCTGGGTGGAAAGCTGCTCTATTCAACCAGCACTCATCGCACAACTGTACCTGAAATAAAAGGCTGATAACCTGTCGTTTGTCTCGAGTGCATCTCATGTGAGTTACCATGTGTTTACATATATATATATATATATATATATATATATATATATACAGGTCCCCAGGAGATATACTGGAGGGTAATCTGGTTCGAGCCATTTCCTCAATAAGAGCACAGATGCAATTCTGGAAGACGCTGCCACTTAATGTGATGAGCCGCATCACCTTAACTAAAATGATAGTACTGCCCAGACTCCTGTAATATTTTGCAAATCTTCCGGTATATGTTCCAGTGAGACTGTTTAGAGACTTGGAGGGGTTAATCCGAGGCTTTATCTGGAATACAGGGAGCCCCCGAATTGCATTACGGAAACTGTATGCACCCTCGGAAAGTAGAGGGCTGGCAGTGCCAAATCTGGAGCTCTACTACATAGCCGCACAACTACAGTGGGTCGCGAAGTGCTAAGCGGGAAAAATCTAACAGACACGGAGACAACAATCTGGACGCAGACTCAGATATGCGGATTGTTTCACCCACTGGCAAAAATTCCCCGACTGACGCAGATACATATAGAACTGGCACACAGATGTTACAGGAGAAGCCTCCACCTCACGAAAGACACACTCCCCTATGCACCGACACTACCGCTTATAGGGACGCCTAGGGGCAGAGATTCTATAACAGACACAACATTGATGCCTTGGACTGAAGCGGGAGTGGAGACACTTGGAGATCTGTACGTGGATGGTACCTTGTTGTCTTTTGCGGCACTAACAGCAGATACTAGTTTACCAATGGGCCAATTTCTCACATATGCAACTATTACACGGATGTTTACTCTAACATGGGGGGACATAACAAATGAACCACTGGCGCATCAACTAGTGCAATACCTGCATGTAATGGGGGAGGGGTCGCATGTAATACACTGGCTGGTGCAAGCCCTTCTCAGTCACACATTGAAGCCGCTACAGAGGCTTCGCGCATATTGGACGAAGGACAGAGGCTGTCCCTGGACTGATAAAGACTGGGAACGAGATTTAGCCAGTGCCACACATGTACCGCGTAATTCAAGATTTAAACTAATTCAAACATATATATTACATAGGGCGTATCTCTCACCAGATAAGATTAACAAATATTTTAATATCAACACCTCCGAATGCCCAAGGTGCCGCCTCCTAGGTGCTAACCTGCTACATATGCTGTGGTCTTGCCCTAGGCTTCCCACTTATTGGCGTGCGATATCGGAAACGCTCACTACTTGCACCAACATGGAGGTACATGCCAATTGGGAGGTCTGTATCTTGGGGTTCTATAAAAGAAATAAGACAAATAAAGCGAGCTTCCGATTTCGAGACTTAGATCTCATAACAGCAAAACGACTCATAACTAAAAGATGGAAGCACAAGGATCCGCCGAAGGTATTACAATGGAAGAAGTCCCTAGAGGTGTGGGCACAGGCAGAGAGCACCACCCTACGCAGGGAAGAATTGACAGGGTTGAGGAAACATCCCATTGCGTAGACCTGGGATGATATGCTCAGGGCGCTCGTGCGCTCCGGTGCTCCGCTGCAGACACCTCCTGCACAGCAGGTGGGGCCAAGCACCTGATGTGTCACCTGAAAGTAGAGGATGTGCTGCATCTGTATGCTATCCCACCCACAGTGGTTGGATCAGAGAAAGCCTTGCATTCCTTAAAGATGCTAAACGGAAGCAGAAGTAACCCTAGCGACCACACGCCTGCAAAGGCAATAGAAGTGGCAGCTCACGCTCAATAACGACACACTAATCTAGACATGGCAACACCTAAAAAGGCATACCAGGTATTGGATATATATTCCCTCAGCATATTGACATCTCTTGTTTGCTTAGATTTGTTGTCGGTTCTTAAAAAACTTTGGTTGAAATGTTATAAAAAAAAAAAAGAGATATCTAGTGAACAGATGCGACATTCATATATATATATGGATCTTTTATTCTAGACATGTTCTAAGGTATAATTCAAGAGTTGAGATCCAAAATGAACAGCATTCTCATATAAGTGTTGCTTACCTTTTATTTATTTTTCTTTAATTTTCTTGCCTCTGTCGCACTGTGGATTACTGTCGGGAATAGGCATACCGAACACTTTTATCCTGGTGCTCGATTGGAGATGACAGAATGTGCGGGCCGTAAGTGCCTAAGACGATCAACAACTGCATGAGCATCCATATACTGTAGATACAAATGAAACCACAAATATGTAAAGGAAATACGCTGATTTTTCTACACAGTGCCGTTGAATAAGAGATGTTATACTGAAAGTGATGCTTATTGATGCTTAACAATAGCTGTATCGTACCAGAAAAAAATGTACTGACAAAAATGTTTAAAAAAAAAAATAATAATTCGAGGATGTTGAGCGTCATTGCCGAGACTCGAACCCTGTTACCCAGATTTGAGATCGATAGCCCTAGCCTGTTCGGCCACATCAGGCCTCAGTTTGGTATGAGTTATAGTTTTTTATAAACTTAAATTCCCGCAAAACAGGAAGGCATTTCTAGGCACAAATCTCTTACTTCTTCTTGCAGAACCTTAGCACAAGAAGGGAGGCCGCACACCTTGCAGGCGTGTCTCAACTTCCCAGACTCCCACAATCTCCTATTTGCCACTTGTATTTTAAGAGGAGAGCTGCAAATATATAATTCTAGTTAAGGAACCCCTAGTCCTAACCTTAAGGGCTTCGCAAGGTAATAGCCTTTGTACTGTAAATAGTTCCCCCAAGTTGTTATCCCAGTCTTTCTCACAAGATAGCTCAAAGCATCTAGCACTATGGGGATCCTGGGGGATCCCAAATTGGTGAGAAATCTAAGTAGTAATTAATACCCATAATCTTCCTGACTCTATACCAGAGAGTGAGTGAAACCTTCAAACCTTTCAGATGGACTTTTAAAAAATATTGTGGGCCCTAAACCGGCATGTTCAAGCTTCATGATCATTTCCGCTGAGATTCTACTCCATGTCGAACTGTACGGTGTCCCAAGGAGCATCCTACAGTTCTTGAATTTAAAAGCCATAAAGTAGAAACTCAGATCTGGAAATGCTTGTCCCCCTTTTTCCAACCTTTGCCTCAGTTTTTCCAGGAAAGCCTGGCTCCACCAATGACCCAAATGAAACTTATTTTCCCCTATATTTTAGCAATAACTGTTCTAGGAAACGTAAGTGGGATACAGTTGAAAAGTAATGTCAATTTAGGGAGTATCAACATTTTTATTAAGTTTACCTGGCCAAAGATTGTCAACCGAAGATTCCTACACCTGGTAAGCAGCAAATCAATCTCCTTTACCACCTTCCCTAGATTGTGTGTCAGGATTACCTCCAATGAGTGGACTATGGAAATGCCCAGGAATTTGATCTCAGTGTGAACCTCCCTATCCCAATACATTAATTATAAATACCAATTAAAAAAATATATAATTATCAATTAATCTATTAATAAAAATAAATTAATAATTAAGAATTAATTAACAATAACATATTTATCAATACCAATGCATAATAATTATTAAAAATTAACAACCAATTAATGATTAATCAGCAATAAATTGATTATCTATATCAATAAATATTAATAATTACTTAATTTAAATAAATTACTTCCCACCCTATTCCCCTATAAACGCACAACCCGCTCCTAAACTAAATTAACACAATTAATATATATATCAATTAATTAATTAATAAAAATTAATCACCAATTAATAATTAACAAACAATAAATTAATTATCAATATCAAAAAATAAAAATGAGTTATTACTTCATTATAATTAATTTACTTCACACCCTATTCTCCTATAAACCCACAACCCACTCTAATAAAAAATGTATACAATTAATATAATTATCAATTAATCTATTAATAAAAATAAATTACCAATTAATAATTAATTAACAATAAATTAAATATCAATAACAATAAATAAAAATTAATAATTACTTAATTACAATTACATTACTTCCCACCCTATTCCTCTATAAACCCACAACCCGCTACAGAACTAAGATGCAAAATTTAATTAAAATAATTAATAATTTCTAGCAATGATGAACTAATTTACTATAATTAAATTACTTCCCACCTTATTCCTCTATGAACCCACAACCCGCTACATTACTAAAACGCAAAATGTACTTTAAAAAAGATTACTAACTTCTAAACAATTAATACATATATTTAAAAAAATAATCCAAAACATAACAAAACATGTGGAACACATACATATAAAATACATACTAAAATACATAACAATAACATAAACATTGATATTATTAACATTGATATTTTTACTATCGATATTAATAACTTCAATATTAACAAAAATGATATTTCTTACCTTCAGGTCAATATTCTGGTCACCGATATTCTTGATGTCGATATTCTGTCCCTACGATATTTAAAATTCGATATTAATGCAGGTAGATATTTAAAAGTCGATATTTTGACTGTGCACCAATATCACCTTTTATATACCCACTCCAACTTCTACACTAGCATTCTCAAAACCATTTGCATACCAGTACTTACACATCCACTCACTGATTCATAGGTCTACACACACACATCCACTAAGTTACCCATACAGCCACTCATACACCAACTCACTCACTAATACAGCCACTGATATATCCACTCTTACACCCATACATCCACTCACACACAGTCAGTCACCCATAGAGCTACTCACCCACCTACTCACTCACCTATAGAGTCAATCACACAGCCATTTACTCACCTATACAGTTATACAAACACCCACTCATTTATTCATACAGACACTAACACATACTCACTCACCTATACAGTCACTGACACAAGCACACACTCACCATACGGCTACTCTCGCAATCACTCAGTCACACAAACAGTAACTCATATACTCCAACACTCACCTAATCTGCCTTTCATGTATGCAGTTACTCACCCATATACCACTGACACATCTATTCAATCACCGTCACAGACATACACACACTTATGTACCCATACAGCCCCTTACGCACACTCACTAACCCGTAGAGCCACTGACTCACCCACGCACTCATTCAAACAGGCAGTTATACATCCCTTCACCCATCCGCACAGACATTCTCTGAAAAAAACAAAGGTTACAGAATACAGGGACCCTATAGTTAGGCTGACATTTCACTCCTACAAAGCTGACTCTTGCCCCTCAATGCACTGCTTATGACTTCACATATTACATCACTCATGACATGGTCAATGATATCACTGATGACATCTCTGATGACATCTGAAATGACATCACTCATGACATCTGAAATGACATCACTCATGACATTCTCCAGTGATTGTGACTATTTTCTAAAAATTCCTGAGTTGTAAACATATATACTAAGGTAACTCGCTGTGAAAGTGCCTGTATGTGTAAGTGAGTGGGTGTGTAAGTGGTGTATATAAGGTAGACTGGGTATATAAGAGACTATATACATGAAATAGTGGCTGAGTGAGTTTTTGTATAGGTAAGTGAGTGGGTGTGTCAGTGCGTATATTTGTAAGTGAGTGGTTGTGTATCTGTATAGTTGACTGAGTTGGTGTATCAGTGGTTGTAAATGGGAATTAAAGGGTGCATGAGTGGCTGAATGGGTGTATAAGCAGATTCATAAGTGGGTGTATAGGCAACTGACAGGGTACAAGAGTGGCAGTCTCAGTGCATCAATGGATATTTAAGTGGGTGTATGGGTGAGTGAGAGGTGTATGCGTGGCTGTATGTGTGAGCAAATGGGTGTTTGAGTGGTTGTATGGCTGAGTAAGTGAGTAAGTTAGTGTGCGACAGGTTGTATGGGAAAGTATATGGTTCTCTCAGTCACAGTATAGGTGAGTGAGTATATGTATTAGTATATATATATATATATAAGTTACAGAGTAGCTGTGTGTGACTGTATGGGTGAGTAAGTAGGTGTGGAGTAGGTATATGGTTAATTGATTACCAACTCTGAGTATATGAGTGGTTGTGTAAGTGTGTCTATGTCTCTATGAAAGGATCTGTGACTGGCTGTATTGGTAAGTGAGTTGGTACATGAGTGTCTGTATATATGAGTTAGTGGTTCCGTTAGTGGCTGTATTGGGAAGTTGATGTGTTGCTGGCTATATAGATGTGACAAGATGTGGGAGTGTTTGTATGGGTTCTATAAATGAGTTTGTTCATGATTGTGTGGGAGTGGGTGTATGACAATTTATGCGGTGTAAGTGGGTGTGTCAGAGTTTCTCTGGCTGATGTCATGAGTGATGCCATTCCTGATGTCGTCAGTGATGTCATCACTGATGTCATCACTGATGTCATGAGTGATGTAATATGTGAGGTCATAAGCAGTGCATTGCAGGGGCGCAAGTTATAGTTAGCTCACCTAACTATAACTACTGAATTTCTCTGTTTTTTTATGAGTGAAATGTCAGCCTAACTTTAATGTCCCTGTAACCTTTGGTTTTTTTCAGTGAATTTCTAACATTTGTATAATTCTATTTCATAACTGTGGTAGCTTGACTCCAGTGGCATTGAGAGCATGGGACCCATGTGTGGGCATACCCGTTCCACTTGGGGTGACAAATGCAAAAAGAACAATTAATGGACAGAATGCAGAAAAATGTCTAACATTCACCCCAGTACAGTGATCTGGGCCTAAATCCATCATTGTTTTGCTCCCATACCTGTCATGATTCTCTGAGGACGTTGACTAAATGGGGTCTGATGACTACAAGTCCCAACATGCCTCGGGACTCACCGGGTTTTCCGAGGGAGTAGGCTGCTTTATAAGCCCTTCCCTCGGATCATACCGGTGCTTATCAATCTTTTTTTGTGAGCTGTTGTGTCTTGCTCCATGCATCTCGTTTGAAGGTCCCAGATGCCATACTGTGTTCCTGGGCCTCGGAGTATCCCGCTGGTGCTGCGTGCCGAACAGAGAAAGGACCCGCCATTGCCGCAGACAGTATTCTGAGATCTGACACAATGAAACCTTCCTCGAGTAAGACGAGCCTTACCTGCATTCTACTTGCTGCCTTCCTGCTTGTGCTTGCTTACGCCAGGCTCCATGGACAGGAACATACATTTCGATTGCGGAGCCTTCACAGGTCGTGAGAGCTGCCAGGTATATGAATTTGGTTAATTTTCTTTGTTGTTCTCATTCTTGCTGCCTCTTGGATTAACTTGTTTGTGGCCAGACATTGGGTTTTATTTTGGTCACTGCTGGACTCGGACCGCTCCTAGGAAGGGAGCACTGTCCTATTTCTTTTTACTCAACTCCACATTGTGATTTCTACGCCCCTCACAGTAGTGCATTTGTGAGGAGCGGGCAGAGCAGCCCATTACTTTTTAGACATCGTTTTTAGTGTGAGCATGATCACGACACCTCAGGATTACCTGTTTTTTTTTCCTTATTGTACTATCCTTATATTTATTATTGAGAGTAAGAGACTACATGCAGTTGTGCGCTCGTAAAGGACTGGGGTGACTTATCGTATATTCTCTTTGGAGTCCTGATTTATTTTGAATGGTCTGTGCCTTGGACTCCTGTATGCATTCCTCATTTCCAGCCACCTCACTACCTGAAGTTTTCCCTGAGGTAGAGAGAGTAAGTATCTCTGTGGAATGTTTGGGACAAGGTGTTAGAGGCTAGGACATATTTGTTAGTCTTATGGTAGTAATCTCTGTCATTTCTCCCTTATACAGGATATGTCCTTTACTGAAGAATTCTTCCATTGCAAGGGGTTGCTCCGTTATCAAGTGTTTAAAGAGGCTATTCGAGAAGCGGACATCTACTTCATTTATTATTTTATCCACTTTTACTTTTCCCCTGCGTGCTGCCTTCGCAGCGAATAACCTATAGCTTTCTGGAGAGGCTAGTACTGGGTGGAATCAAGATCTATGCATCGCCCCTGCTGGATTTGTTCCTGAAGGTTAGTGGCTGTATGCTTCTAACATATCTGTGTTCTGACAGATTGACAAGCCCAAGTAGCATAGCCACCAGCCTGGGCGATGGATTCTATAGTGGTTCTCACTTTTTTGCTGGAGACCTTGTCTGCTATGCAGGTAGAGGTCCATGCATTTCGTGCAGAGAATCAAGAATTGAGACAGGAAATGGGTTCTCTTAGGTGAGAGGTAGCTGTTATTGCCAGACAACCTAAGACTGAGTCAGGGGGGATGTCATACATCATAGAGTGGAAATAACCCCCTCCCACACAAACACACACCCCAGGTTTTAAAATGGAACAGTCAGGAAACGGTACTGGGTTTGGGATGTTCACAGCCACACACACAGTACCGGTGTCCACACCCAAGCATACCGCTGTACAGGTGATAGAGGCACCCTAAATGCCTTTAGCAGCTCCAGAATGATTTTACGTTGACCCAAAGAAATTTCGGATATTTCTGAGCCAGTGTAGGTTGCACTTCTTGTGCAAACCCGCTGTCTTTCACAATGATCAAGCAAAAACCGCTTTTGCCATGTCCTACCTGGGAGGAAATACTGCCAATCGGACTATTCATCTGATAGAAAGGAACAACCCCTTGTTGTATAGCTTTGGTGACTACTGCACAGAGATGCGAAAGCTATTTGACTGGAAGTCACATCTCTTGACTTCTGACTACGAACTGATAACTTTGAAACAAGGAACACAGGATCTTCTGTCATATATCACAACCTTCAACCATCTGGTGGTAGAAACTGAGTGGACACAAGAAAAACGCACCTCTCTGTTTTATTAAGGTTTGCAAGGAGAGTTGAAGGATATCTTGTCACAGGTAGGCCATGTACCACAAACATGTGAAGAACTAATCAACCTTCCAGTCCAATTTGATCACAGAATCCAGGAAAGAAAGACTGATAAAAACCACGGCAATTTGAAGTACTATGTACGTCGCATGAGACTAACACCTGGGGAAATTCTGAAACCTACTTGCGGAATCGAGCCAATGCAGATAAATGGAATATGGGGGCCTATTGCGACAGAGGAAAGAGAAAGGAGAAGGAAGCAAAGACTTTGTCTGTATTGTGGTAAAGGTGGGCACTTCCTCAAGGAATGCAGGGCTAGGCTTAAGTCCCCGAATAAGATGTCTACTTTCAAAGCTCAAGGTGTGGTCGAGGGCCATGGAACAGAAGAGAGGTGTCGGAAAAATAATGGACTTGAGCCAGAGCGAGACCCCTAGCTCGGGCTGAAGAACAAAGAGGTTTCTCCTATCATCGCTAATACCATCTAGCGCTCTGTAACGCATCTCAACGTATGTGTGTCATTACGGTTACCTACTGAGAATTTGTCGCAGGCACCTGCATTATTGGATTCAGGAGCAGCAGGGAATTTTATTGACAGAACTTACGCCCAGGAAATCGGAGTACCGCGTCAAATGAAAACCGTCCCGGAACAAGTCAATGCAGTAGATGGTACAACCTTAACATCTGGACTAGTCAAGTATCATACAGAACCCCTAATCATGCAGTTTGGAAAAGCCCATTTTGAAACTATTCAATTTGACTTGATAGATGCTCCGTATTTTAGGTTAATCATGAGGATGCCATGGTTGACACTGCATGACTCTACGGTAGGGTGGGCGAGTCTGTCGGTAACGATGGACTCTTCATTTTGCATGGAACATTGTACCAAGACTCAAGAATTCCAGCTAAAAGTCTCAGACACTCGATCTTGGCACCTCTAAGTGGGAAGTGTGGATCAGATAGTAGGTTGTGCAATGATGATCCCTCCTGAGTATCAGAGGTGTAGCTCAGTATTTGATAAAGAAGAAGCAAGTCTTCTTCCTTCCCATAGGGAGCACAACTGCAGGATTGGTCTGATCCCTGGAGCCTCGATTCTGTGCAGCCAAATCTACGCTCTGTCCAAACCTGAATCGCAAAACCTTCGAGAATACTTGGATGAAAATTTGGCCAACAGAATTATACGTCCTTCTTCCTCTCCTGCTTCTTCTCCCCTCTTCTTCATTCCTAAGAAAAAGGGAAATCTGAGGACTTGCATTGACTACAGAGTCATCAATAGAGTCACTGTAAGCAACCAGTATCTGTTGCCCCTTATACCGGTGTTGTTGGACCAACTGAAGGGCTCGACCATCTTCACTAAGCCGAATCTCCGTGGACCCTATCACTTGGTGAGAATGAAGTAGGGTGACAAATGGAAAACAGCTTTCAGGACCAATTTTGGACTGTTCGAATATGAGGTTATGCCTTTCGGTCTGTGCAATGCACCTGCTGCATTTCAATATTTCAAGGATGAGGTGTTGTGAGGACTTCTGGAGGTTATGTGTATGGTTTACATTGATGACATTTTGATTTACTCCTCAAATGTGGCAGACCATATCAAACATGTGAGAACAGTTTTGTAAAGACTTTAAAGAAATTTGCTATATGCAAAACTTGAGAAATGTGTATTTCACGCCTCTGAAGTGGAATTCTTGGGTTACGTGATCAGCGCCAATGGAATACAGATGGACATGCGGAAGGTGATGGCAATCACTCAGTGGAAGTCTGCTTCTACATTGAAAACCCTCAATGCTTCATTGGCTTTGCTAACTTCTATAGGAGATTTATCGCTGACTTCTCCAAGATTGTTTAGCCTCTCACTCATTTGTTGAAGAAAGGGGTTTCTTTTAATTGGATGGAAGCAGCAGAAGACGCCTTACAAATATTGAAATCCAGGTTAGTCCAGGCTCCTATTCTAGGGCATCCTGATGTGCAACTGTCATTCGTGTTGGAGACAGATGCTTCCTTCCATGCGCTGGGGGCAATGCTATCCCAGAGACACCCAGAGACATGACAACTGCATCCTGTTGCCTTTTACTCAAGGAAGCTATCACCATGTGCGATCAACTATAGCATCCCTGAAAAGGAATTGCTGGCAATTAAAAGGGCTTGTGAGGAGTGGAGACATAATCTTATGGGGGTCAAGTACACTGTTGAAATTTACACCGACCATCGAAATCCTCTGTTTTTGAAGACAGCAAGAGCCCTCACTCCACGGCAACAACACTGGTCCCTCTTTTTTTGCAGACTATGATTTAGTTATCAAGTATCGACCAGGACCCCAACACGGCAAGGCTGACGCATTGTCCAGATCTGATGTAAATCCCTCAGAAGAGTAAAAAACGGCTATGGAACCTCCACACATTTTTAAGCAAGGCGTCTTCATGGAACAAGAGATAGCATTAATCATTGAAGACAACTACCTAGAAAACCTGAAGGTATGCTTGGCTATGATGGACAAACAAGCATGGGTAGCAGAAGACCCAAACAGCAGAAGGAAGAGGAATGGAGCATGCTATTGTGGACTGCCGAATTTGCATACAACAATGGAAAGCACACAACATTGGGATGTTCTCCTTTCTACTGTCTGTACGGATATAATTCCAATATGCTTCCCTTTGAGTGGCCTGGATCAACAAGACATCCTTCCATTCAGGAACATCATGTGCATCTTTTTGCAGTACTCCTAGAAGCAAAGGATCAGTTAAATAAGGCTCAGGAATCTAATAAACACTACGCTGATAAGAGAGGTTCCCAGCAACCTGCTTATCAGGTGGGTGATAAGGTGTGGTTGGCCACAAAGAATCTGCCAATAAGCTGAATCCCAGTACTGATCCCATAGTACTGATCATCAATCCGGTAGACATGAAATAATGACGTATTCACCCTGTGTTTCATGTCTTCTTTTTACGTCCCTGTCCCCCTCACACATCCTTGTCAGACACTCCTGCCTCTGTGGATATGGCTAGGGAATTGAAGTATGAGGTACAGAGCATTTTTGGCTCTAGGAGATGGAGGGGGAGGTTGTGCTATCTTGTTGATTGGAAGGGGTTTGGTCCCGAGGAACGGACTTGGGAAACGGCCCACCATCTTCACTGCCCGACTCTCCTCCTGCGAGTCCATGCTCTACACCCTTCGAATACTGGTGGTCCTCCAGGACGTCAGACCTTGTGGAGGGGTACTGTCATGATTCTATGAGGATGTTGACTAAATGGGGTCTGATGACTACAAGTCCCAACATGCCTCAGGACTCACCGGGTTTTCTGAGGCAGTAGGCTGCTGTATAAGCCCTTCCCTCGGATCATACCGGTGCTTGTCAATCTTTTTTGTGAGCCGTTGTGTCCTGGCTCCATGCATCTCATTTGAGGTTCGCAGATGCCGTACTGCATTCCTGTGCCTCGGAGTATCCCGCTGGTGCTGCGCGCCGAGCAGAGGAAGAAGCCACCATTGCCTCCGACGGTATTCCGAGATGCGTCGCAACAAAACCTTCCTCGAGTAAGACTAGCATAACCTTCATTCTACTTGCTGCCTTCTTGCTTGTGCTTCCTTATGCCAGGCTCCCTGGGCAGGAACATACATTTCGATCGCGGAGCTTTCACAGGTTGTGAGAGCTGTAGCATATATGAATTTGGTTCGTTTTCTTTGTTGTTCTCATTGTTGCTGCCTCTTGGATTAACTTGTATGTGGCCGGTCTTGTTTTTTTTTGTGGTCACTGCTGGACTCGGAACGCTCCTAGGACGGGAGCACTGTACTATTTATTTTTACTCAACTCCTCATTGTTATTTCTATGCACCTCACAGTAGTGCATTTGTGAGGAGTGGGCAGAGCAGCATATTACTTTTGAGACATCGTTTTTAGCGTGACACCTCAGGATTACCTGTTTTGCTTACCTTATTGTACTCTCCTTATATTTACTATTTAGAATAAGAGACTACGCACAGTTTTGCGCTTGTAAAGGACTGGGGTGACTTATCGTATTTTCTCTTTAGAGTCCCGATTTATTTTGAATGGTCTGTGACTTGGAAATTCCTTATTTCCAGCCACCTCACTACCTGAAGGTTCCCTGAGGTAGAGAGAGTAAGTATGTCTGTGGAATGTTAGGGATAAGGTGTTAGAGATTAGGACATCTTTGTTAGTCTTATGGTAGTAATCTCTGTCATTTTTCCCTTATACAGGATATGTCCTTATGCTGAGGAATTCTTCAATTGCAAGGGGTTGCTCCATTCTCGAGTGTTAAAAGAGGCTATTCTTGTAGCGGACCGCTACTTCATTTATCATTTATTATTTTATCCACTTTCCCTTTTCCCTTGCGTGCTGCCTTCTCAGGGAATAAACTATAGCTTTCTGGAGAGGGTAGTACGGGGTAGAATTGAGATCTACACATCAACCCTGCTGCATTTGTTCCTGAAGGTTAATGGCTGTATGCTATTAACTTATCTGTGTTCTGACAATACCATTCCAGTTTGAACCCAGCCATATGCAAATCAGTCTTCACCATGTGCCCATGGGAAAAGTCCAGCCCAAACTGCCATGCCAGGTACTCCCTGGACTGAAAACAATCATCCTTGGACCAGTTTCGGGGTTTCACCCCTCATCAGCCAGGATAGCTTGACTCCAGTGGCATGGAGAGCACGGGACCCACATCTGGGCATACCCGTCCAACTTGGGGTGACAAATGCAAAAAGAACAATTGATGGACGGAATGCAGAACAAGGTCTTACATTCAACCCAGTAGAGAGATCTGGGCCTAAATCCATTGTTTTATGCTCCCCATGCCATTCCAGTTTGAACCCAGCTATATGCAAATTTTCAGGTGACGTGAGTCCCGGCTCACTGTGCCACTGGATTCCTAGGATGCTTGTTTCCGGTCCAGGGAGGACCTGGCTTGGCAGTTCGGGCTGAACTGTTCCCATGAGGCACAGGGCCAAGACTGATTTGCATATGAGCAGGTCTAAACTTTGGTGGCATGGTGAGCAAAAGAATGATGGATTTAACCCAGATCTCTTGACTCGGGGTGAATGTTTTTATTTGTTCTGCATTCCATCCATCAATTGTGTGTCATTTGCTTTCTCTTCCTAAGTGTGCCGGGTATGCCCAGACGTGGGTCCCGGGCTCACTGTGCCACTGGATTCAAGCTCTCCTGGCAGATGAGGGGTGAAACCCCGAAACTAGTCATAGGATGCTTGTTTCTGGTCCAGGGAGGACCTGACTTGGCAGTTCGGGCTGTACTTTTCCCATGAGGCACATGGTCAAGACTGATTTGCATATGCCCAGGTCAAAACTGGGGTGGCATGCTGAGCAAAAGAATTATGGATTTAACTCAGATCTCTTGACGGGGGTGAATGTTTTAATGTGTTCTGCATTCGTCCATCAATTATGTGTCTTTTGCTTTCTTGCCCTATATGCGCCGGTAATGCCCAGACGTGGGTCCCTGGCTCACTAAGCCACTGGATTCAAGCTATCCTGGCTGATGAGTGGTGACACCCCGAAACCAATCCTAGAATGCTTGTTTCCAGTCCAGGGAGGACCTGGCTTGGCAGTTCGAACTGGACTGTTCCCATGAGGCACAGGGTCAAGACTGATTTACAGATGGTTAGGTCTAATCTGGGGTGGCATAGTGAGCAAAAGAATGATGGATTTAACCCAGATCTCTTGACTGGGGGTGAATGTTTTGATTTTTTCTGCATTCCGTCCATCAATTGTGTGTCTTCTGCTTTCTTGCCCTAAGTGCGCTGGGTATGCCCAGACGTGGGTTCCTGCTCACCTTCCCAATGGATTCAAGCTATCCTGGCTGAAGAGGGGTGAAACCCAATAACTGGTCATAGGATGCTTGTTTCTGGTCCAGGGAGGACCTGACTTGGCAGTTCGGGCTGGACTTTTCCCATGAGGCACAGGGTCAAGACTGATTTGCATATGCCCAGGTCTAAACTGGGGTGGCATGCTGAGCAAAAGAATGATGGATTTAACCCAGATCTCTTGACAGCGGGTGAATGTTTTAATTAGGCCTGGGCTAAAAATCCGTTCCGCTCGTGGAAATTGCGATAATTTGACATTTTCGCGTTCCGCGGAGAGCGCGAAAATGTCAAAATTGCCGCAATCCGTATTTTACCCAAAATTTTTTGCTTGCTCGCGTTGTAAAATTATACATTCTCGCGTGCGCGCGATCGCCTTACCTGAATCCCCGCGTTCGCCGACAAGTTTTCCCGATCCGGTCGCGTTCTCCACGAGATGTTGGATTGTTGGTAGCCATTTGCGCTTTCTAGCGACAGTTCGCGCCCGCAGTAACCTCATTCGTCGCGTGATCACGTCTTTCTTCTCGCGATCATGCACCGCGAGACAAGTGGAAAACAAGATGGCCGCGCCCGCGAGAAACCGCATGGGTAAGATGGCGAGCCGCGACCACGCAGAAAATACCGCGAACGTGCGGGCAAAAAACTTCTGCATCTTCGCGATATTTCCGCGTGTTTGCGGAGATTTTTAACATTTTCCCGATAATTTGCGAAAGTGAATTTCGCAAATTCCGCCCACCCCTAGTTTTAATGTGTTCTGCATTCCGTCCATCAAATGTGTGTCTTTTGCTTTCTTGCCCTATGTGCGCCGGGTATGTCCAGACGTGGGTTCCGGGCTCACTGTGCCACTGGATTCAAGCTATCCTGGCTGATGAGTGGTGAAACCCCGAAACCAATCCTAGGATGCTTGTTTCCGGTCCAGGGAGGACCTGGCTTGGCAGTTCGGACTGGACTGTTCCCATGAGGCACAGGGTCAAGACTGATTTACAGATGGCCAGGTCTAATTTGGGGTGGCATAGTGAGCAAAAGAATGATGGATTTAACCCAGATCTCTTGACTGGGGTGAATGTTTTGATCTGTTCTGCATTCCGTCCATCAATTGTGTGTCTTTTGCTTTCTCGCCCTAAGTGCGCTGGGTATGCCCAGATGTGGGTCCCGGCTCACCGTGCCACTGGATTCAAGCTATCCTGGTTGATGAGGGGTAAAACCCCATAACCGGTCATAGGATGCTTGTTTCTAGTCCAAGGAGGACCTGGTTTGACAGTTCGGGCTGGACTGTTCCCATGAGGCACAGGGTGAAGACTGATTTGCATATGGCCATGTCTAAACTGGGGTGGCATGGTGAGCAAAAGAATGATGGATTTAACCCAGATCTCTTGACTGCGGGTGAATGTTTTGATTTGTTCTGCATTCCGTCCATCAATTGTGTGTCTTTTGCTTTCTCGCCCTAAGTGCACCGGGTATGCCCAGACGTGGGTCCCAGGCTCACTGTGCCACTGGACTTGAGCTCTCCTGGCTGATGAGTGGTGAAACCCCAAAACCGGTACTAGGATGCTTGTTTCTGGTCCAAGGAGGAACTGGCTTGGCTGATCAGACTGGACTGTTCCAATGGGGCACAGGGTCAAGACTGATTTGCATATGGCCAGGTCTAATCTGGGGTGGCACGGTGAGCAAAAGAATGATGGATTTAACCCAGATCTTCTGACTGGGGGTGAATGTTTTGATTTGTTTTGCATTCCATCCATCATCTGTGTGTCTTGCTTTCTCGTTCCAAGTGCACCGGGTATGCCCAGATGTGGGTCCCAGGCTCACTGTTCCACTGGATTCAAGCGATCGTGGCATGTGAGGGGTGAAACCCTGAAACCGGTCATAGGATGCTTGTTTCTGGTCCAGGGAGGACCTGGCTTGGCAGTACAGGCTGGACTGTTCCCATGAGGCACAGGGTCAAGACTAATTTGCATATGCCCAGGTCTAAATGGGGGTGGCATGGTGAGCAAAAGAATGATGGATTTAACCCAGATCTCTTGACTGAGGGTGAATGTTTTGATTTGTTCTGCATTCCGTTGATCAATTGTGTGTCTTTTGCTTTCTCGCCCTAAGTGCGCCGGGTATGCCCAGACGTAGGTCCCGGGCTCACTGTGCCACTGGATTCAAGCTCTCCTGGTTGATGAGGGGTGAAACCCCAAAACCGGTCCTAGGATGCTGGTTTATTGTTCAGGGAGGACCTGGCTTGGCATTTTGGGCTGGACTGTTCCCATGAGGCAAAGAGTCAAGACTGATTTGCATATGGCCAGGTCTAAACTAAGCCTGAGCGGAGTTCACGCAGTTGTGCTATGCGAGCCTACTCAGAAGCAGCAAAAAAACTCCTCAACACTACGCGGAGTTACGCGAGCATGCAGAGTTGCTTGTTCTGCATGCTCGCGTGTGGTCGCGCATGCTAGCAAGATGTTTTGACGTTAGGCAACGCGGATTGATTGTTCGGGGGAAATATCATGCGAACCTCACCACGCGGTCACCAATGGGCACGGCAATCTTCTTTTCCTGCTCCTTGCATGGTTCTGGGGCCCATTTTTCACCCCTCTCTAATCTTTTAATCCTTTGTTTTTTACACTATTTTTTATTTATTTTCTATCCCTCTCTCTCCCTAAGTGTATATTTTGCGTTTTATTTCTAATTTTACAGCGTTTTTTCTACTGTTTTATATTACTTGCTTTTTTACTTTCCTACTTCTTCTCCTGACTTTATTTTTTACTCCTACATTTTCTTTCCGCCCCCGCTCACCTAGAACCATGGCTAAGGCTACTACTACCTCTAGTAGTAAGAAGATTAAGGACAAGGCTACTGCCCTGCCTGCAACCAAGATCCGCCTTCCTTGCGGCAGATGTCGCTCGGAAGTGGTGCAGCCCCAGGCCCTTTTCTGAGAGGGGGAGGTGGCCGCCCTTGTTTTTTTTGTACACGTCACCTCCCCTTAACCTTGGCAGCAGGTGGCAGGCCCAGCTCTGGGTACGCTACCCAGGAGCGTAACCGCCGGTGGGCGAGGGTGTTCCGCACAGTGTTTCGCTGCTCTGGGGTCCGGCGCACCCATAACCAGCTGACTCACCGGTGGTCAGATATCTTGGACCAGGAGCAGGACCTGCTGGACATGCTAGGTGTTGAGGTTATAGGGCTTGGTGAGTAGCTAATTATAGCAGTGTTGTGTGCTCTGTTCTGTGTCATTGCGAATATTAATTTTTTCCCAAATATCAAGAATGCTGCTGCTTACGCAGGTAAGTTACATTTAAAAATCTTATATTATGTGATTGTTATTCTCCTAGACACTAGACAAATGCTCGGTGCTACTAATCTTACTTGTTTGCAACTTTGTGCTCGCTTGGGCTGATTATGTAAGAGGTTTTTGAGAACTTAAATTAGGTAATACTAGAGAGACTCCAGTACTTTCCTTAGTCCTGTCACTAAGATAGTGGTGGATTGGTAGGTAGTTTAGTTACTTAGTTTTAGTTGGTAATTTTTTTGTGATCTGTGTGACACGTTCCCCGTCACATCACGTGCTGCTGACTCCTGTCCTTAGTAGAACCTTTTGTAGTTTGTTAGTGAGTGAGTAATGTAACAACTCATCAGCACATCAGCAGCAACCAACCAACAATTGGTGTATGCAATATGCATGCTTCCATCTATGCATTTTTGAGGACTAAACTTGGAAATGCAGACTTAGGGGTCGATTCCGATCCGGGTCGGACAGCACATCATGTGTGACCAAAAACTGAGTGTGGCCTACACAAGGCAAGCATCACTAGCACTGTGGCAATGTAGAAATAACACCCCCCTCACTGCATAGAACAAAAGTTAAGTGTGTGCTTCCAAACTGCAGCAGATGTTGGGCATTGTGCTGATGGGGTCCAAAACCCCCATCCTCACAGTGACCAAAAGGTAAGTGTCATCATGGACAAAGCTGCAAATGCCAAACAGCATGTATGATTTCTGGTCCCAACACATGAAACACTTTTGGGGCAAAGTAGTGGCAGTGTCCCATACCCACAGAGATGTGGTGATGCTAACAGTGCTGTGATAACCTAACATACTCTCGGCCATGTGCAGACAAGCACCACCCATGGGGGCTGACAATGCATACAGTGTACAATGACGCAGAAGTGACCATCACAAAGCATACACACATCTCGAAAATAGACACACTAATCAAAACAACCTGTGTAGACTGTAGGTGTCAGGTCACAAACTCCCATTCCATGCCAGCAATGGGACCTAACAACCAGGATGAATGTGCAGAATGATGTGATATGACTCACAGGGACAGCAGGGTAAATCACAAAAACAACATCCAGACAATGGCGCACAACAGCAATACCAATGCACTGGTGCAGATGCACAAACACAAACAGGCAACCTCACACTGCACATCTGACACAACATGTGTGTGTCTAAGTATCCCCAGGCAACTACACAACACATGAGGGGGGCTGAACCACAGTGACACAGATGTGGACACAGTGCCATACAAAAGTAACCCATCAATGGGCCCCCCTTAGTGGGCAATCAGGTATTGTGAGATGAGAGGGAGGACAACAGGCCAGTAACACACACTATGATGTTCTCATGTCCTGATAATCAATGCCACAATGGGGTGCATGGAGCACACTTGAACACAATGCAGGATCACTCATAGCAAATTAAATGCCATGGCACTTACATGCCTGGAAAGTCAGTCAACACTGTCTCCTGTCACAGGGGCAGGGCATCCAGACAACAACAGTATGCACTGTGTCACATTCATAGCTCAGGGGTAAAGCAAACTCTGCAGCTGACAAGTGCACTTGCCCATCCCCTGCAAACAACATATCCCGGACCCAGAAGACCCCACATCATACAAATCAGACACATTAGTCTCTGCGAACACAACTCCCTGTACATTAGCACATCACATTCTGCTGTGCATGTAACCCAGCTGCCTGAAGTGCACAGTTGCATACACCAAATGCACTGTCAAATGATCACACACCTATATGTCACACAGGTCTTGTCTCTCATAGTCACATCTCAGCTGTCCTGCTGACCCTCAAACTCATGAACACTCCAGTTGTACGTAACAGGAAGCCACACCATATGGACACAGAGGCAGACACCTGAAGGCACATGTTACTAAGCACAACCTGTAAGTTGATACACAGGAGTGGGATTACAGAGTGTTTCTAAATGCCCTTGAGTAGGTATGACTGCCTAGGTCTACGTGAAACAGTGTTTGGCCCTGGACAGTAGTCAGGTGGCTAATTAAGAGTGACACACTTTATATACATATTCCTGAGGCACACACATTGGAGTCCCCTGCTGCATGGGTTTGTTTGAAATACCCCAGCCACATGTGGCAAGTCAGACCAGCAATTGGAACACATATCAAGGGCACACACAGATCACATGTCAGATCTCAGGCATTGGGTAAACAATTGACCCACCCATGAAACACACAACAGAGTCACAGGAACAGATGCTGTCCGGAAACTGAAGCATAGCTGACTGCAGGGACACAGTGCCCTAGTGACACAAGCAACAGACTGTAGGGGTTACACCATTGGATCAGATGAGGAGGGTGCATCACAAAATTGAGGGACATGAGTATTGGACCACAAGACCTACGTAATGTGGAAGTGTGGCCACGCCAAAATACTGCAATTAGCATGTCAGACATAGTACACAGATTAGGCATGGACTTACCCCCTCCTTGCTGCTGTCTGTCCTTCAGCTGCCTATCCAGGTCCGGGAAGACCACCGCCAGTATCCGGAGCATGTGGGGGGTCAGGGTCCGGTGCCCACCTCTCCTGCCAGGAGGCGACAGATTCAGCTGGACCCTTGCTATCCTCCGGATCCAGCCCCGAAGGTCCTGCCACCTCTTCTGGCAGTTGCGGATCCGGCGCTTGTAGACCCCCACCGAACAAACTGCCCGGGCGATGGTCAGACATATCTCCTGCTTCTGGTGGGCATCAACCTGTGAGGATGAAAAAGTGAAAAGGCCATTAACACACATGCCCCATATTTGTGCAGCACACATTTGGATATACATGTCATCATCACAAAGGGAAATGAGTGACACAGGTAGTGCACCCATGGAAAAGGACAAATGACCTGCATGTCTGACATGTTAACAATGCCTGGGAAGTTTAAGCTTGCACAAATGCACTTTAGCTGCAGAACACCTGTTCATTACATGTACCTACATACTTTGGGGGATGAAAGTACTCAGTGAGTATGCTTGCCACTGGTGTACACACTGCTAGTCAGACAACATGTATAATTAGGAAGGCAGTGGACTGCACACTCACCTGCTCCCCTGGTTTCCCATACAGCTTGCTGTACTGTGGAAGGAGCCCGTCCAGCAGGGCCTGGTTCTCCTCAGTGAAGGCTGGGGCCCTCTCCAGAGTACGTGCCATAGCAGTAGTCGGAGGATGCAGAGACAGCAGCAGTGGTAGCAGGGATGTGATCCAGTAGCATGTAGTGCAGGCAAGTGAGCTCCCTGGGGGCCAGCCAGCCAGCCTTATATCTGTGCTGCAGAGGCAGACTCTGTGCCCTGTGTCCCCAGTGATAGGTCCAACACGGTTGCATTCTATGAATCTGGCCAATCCATGGAAATGTACGACTCCTACACAACATCCGCATCGTTCAAATCTTCACCTTCATAAAACCCTAGAAATTGCAAAATTGTTGTAGGCATCCAACTGAATTTCCAGCGCACAACTCGTACAAGTTTTGAATCTGCATCCGTCTCCATGACAGTCCAGAGCCAATGGGTGCGCCCGACTCAGTCAACTGACTGTACAACTCGTATTTTGAAAATACACATGCACCCGTCTCCATACGATTCAATGGCCAAGGCGTACGCCTGTCTTGGACCATGCCTACCCGACGCGCATGCATGATAGTCACCCGCGTCGGATCTCATTGCAGTCAATAGCAAAGCGTACGCACGGCTTGGTAATGAGCCGTGCAATGCGTACGCATTGTCACCCGCGTCGGACCTCATTGCAGTCAATGGCAAAGCATACGCACGGCTCGGTCATGAACCGTGCAATGCGTACGCATTGTCACCCGCGTCGGACCTCATTGCAGTCAATGGCAAAGCGTACGCACGGCTCGGTCATGAACCGTGCAATGCGTATGCATTGTCACCCGCGTCGGACCTCATTGCAGTCAATGGCAAAGCGTACTCACGGCTCGGTCATGAACCGTGCAATGCGTATGCATTGTCACCCGCGTCGGACCTCACTGGTGTGACTATTTGACGGCTTCAACACACAATTACTTGCCAGGGACACATGTGCACACCTACCACACTACAGCATTGGCCACACAGTGTCCCATGGCATGTAAGGCTGCATTCCCTGTGTTTTGGGGGGTAACATTTGGTTTGATGTGAGACACTTTGGTTCAGCCACTCCCACGCTGTGGACGTGTTCATGGGGGCAGAATCCTTTGTGTGTTGTGTACATTACCACTGTGATGTGCAACTGTACAGTAATGGGCATGAGTCATAGACATAGTTGCAGGATGGATATGTTTAGGACATGTCACAATCACCCTGAGTCCTGGGGGTGATGGCATGTACATCACAGTGAGACCTGTAGCCACAATTCTGATGTAAACCCACAGTCTATGTGCATGTTGTGTCTCAGATGTGGCTGATCAAATGTGCCCAATGGGAGACAGTCTCCACATCAATGTGGTATGTGCAGCAACCTTGATGTTGTGTGTGTGTCCATGAGACGTAAATGTAGGGCCTGCAGAGACAACAGTGGCCACTATCTGTGGGACTCACGCTTGCCTTGTGGCGTGTAGGTGAAACGCCATGTCATGCCAGGGTCGATGCGGCAATACAGGGACCCTGGGTATCAGCATGGCAAAGATCTGTGATGCCTGGGAGACATCAGGACTCACTTGTCACTGTGGTGTGTGTTTGTAACGTCACAGCAGTACATAGGTAGGGTGACACAGCCCAATGATTGGCCATTGCACTACATGGGACTTATGTGGACTTGAGATGTGGGGTGATGGCCATGTAGGTGACATATGTGTCCATGCCCAACAGCACACACCTCAGTACATTGTGTATTGTCATGATGTATCATGTGATGTTTTGCTTGGTCATGGCCACATGGGTGGATGAACCGACAATCTTCCTTTGTGGATCTCTGTTCTGCAGGGCACCAGCTGTCCATCGATCGTTCCCAGACCTTGAAACCATGCAGGAACGTGACTGCATCTGACGGTACTGCTTCACCAGGCCACTGATTGAGGAGTTGGAGGAGCAGTTGACGCCACATCTGCTACCTGGCTGGACATACCCTACAGCATTGACCCCAGAGGTGAAGGTGATGGAAGCCCTGCACTTCTTTGATACTGGTACCTTCCAGTACACTGTGGCTACTGCTGGTGGTATGTCGCAAACTATGTTTAGTCGTGTGCTACGAGATGTCTTGGAGGGGATGTTGCATTTCCTTGTCGTGTACATCAAGTTCCCTAGCCCAGCTCAACTCCCTGAAATAAAGGATGCCTTTTATACACTGGGGAGGATGCCGAACGTCATCAGATCTATTGATGGTACACATGTGGCCCTGATACCACCACAGGCACATGAGCAGGCATACCGGAACAGGAAACATTTCCACTCGATCAATGCTCTGGTGGTATGTCTTGCAGACATGTGTATCACACATGTGTGTGCACGTTTCCCCAGTTCTGCGCACGATGCCTACATAATGAGGAGTAGTCGCATTGCAACGCTGATGTCACAGATGCCAAACCAGCGTGCCTGGCTTGTCGGTGTGTACTGACTGTTTTCCATTGTGTGTTTGGCAATTTTGAATTCTGCACTCCTACAAAACTCAGCTAATTGTTCAATTGTTTGTGTGTAGGTGACTCTGGATACCTCAACATGGCGTGGTTGCTGACACTTCTCAGGAACCCTGTGACACCAGCCGAGATGGACTACAATGAGGCACATGGTCGGAGCAGAAGGGTGAATGAGCGGACATGTGGCCTCCTGAAAAGCTGCTTCCGCTCCCTGGACAAGACCGGAGGGGCCCTCCAATATGACCCTGCAAAGGTGTGCAAAATTATCCTTGTATGCTGCATGCTACACAACATGGCAGTGCGGAAGAAGGTGCCTCTCATCCAGGATGACGATGACCGACCTCCGCCACCTGTGGAGGATCCCGGCCTGGGCTACGATGCCAGTGATGATGAAGATGAGGGTGACGTCCGCACACAGCTCATCAACAACTTCTTCACCTGAATGTGAGTTTACAGGGTTGTTATGTCAATGTATGGAGTTGGCCTGAAATGTGTTGTGGCTGCTCTGTTGCTGTCTGAGTGTGTCTGTGTGCCACTTGACTGGATGCATGCAGTGATGTGTCCATTCAGGTGATCTGTGCTCCACAATAGTGTAGTACTGCTAACTTGTTTCTGTGTAGATTTCTTGTGACATGTTTTGTGCATGTGTATTGCATTTCTCTCCTGTTCTGCGGTGCTTTTGACTGTGTCTTGTGTCTGTACTTCCCAGGGTACTTTGCCTGTTATTTGGTCAACACTGACCTCCAACACCCAGAATCCAACACCAGTGTGGGAGTAGTCAATTGCCATCAAGTGATGTGCCACACACCCCATGACTTCAATTCTCAGACACTCTGTGACCGTGTGTCCACCGTAACGTACAATTGCCTTGCAACTATTTTAGAATAAACATGTTGCTGATGTGTAATGAACATGTGCTATGCTTTGTTAGGTGCATTGTCTGTCTTCCCACATCTGAGTGACATTTGCTTACCTCACATGTGGACTTGTTACCGCTGACTGTGGATAGGTGTTGTGTCTGTTCATACCAATGTGTTTCAGGTCAACATAATTGTGTGGTAGGAGTAACATGGCCATGGTGAGTATGTGTTGTGGTACCATAGTGATGTGTCTCCCTCACATGTGTCACATCACCATGACTCACATAACGGTGGTCACATTGTTGTAGTATTTGGCATGCACTGTGTTGTTTAGCAGATCAACATCTCCATGACATATGACAAGTTGGCATCACAACAGAGGCAAGTATGGTGTACTGGTGAGTTTATTTTCGAACATGTGTGAGGAAAGTGCACAGAATGGTAGGTGCTGTACATTGGGTTTTGAATCCAAAGTTCACAGTAGAGTTGGAAGTGTTGGTAGATGAAATGTCCAGAGTAAAGTCCACAGTCATCTGCTACATTGGACCAACATGAACCCTCCATGTCATGTGGGCGAGTTGTGTCCGATCGGACAAGGTGACAGGGTTGCGCACAAAGAACATTGTCCAGAACAGGTTTAGAGGCCCTGGGGGATGTGCAGAGACATCTGCGTCTCACATGTCCTTGTTTGGACGACCCCTCTTCTTCTTGGGAGGGATACCTCAGGTGCAGGCCTCTGCGGTGAGAGTCCTCCTCCCTCCCTGTGGCACTGGCAGATGGTGTGGCAACAGATGTTGTGGCCACACGGGGAGGTGTGGACATGTTTGTGCTGATCTGGTGAAGGCATTGGAGTATGTCCCGATGCACCGCAGTAAGTGCATCCCACTTTGCCTCCATGCGGGCATGGTGGGCAGCCTGCTCCTGTTGTATGTCCTTGAGGATCCTCACTACCTGGCCAAGTCCTCCGGTGCTATCCTGGTATGCATCTATGATGGGGCGGCGGCACGCACAGGTGACACTGGGCCCCCTTGGGTGTTGTTGCTGGTGGTGCTGTCCGTAGCTTCCGTAGCTTCCGTAGCTTCCTGGGGATCCTGTGTCGCTGTGCTGTCGGTATTCTGTGATGTTGGTCTGTCCGTGTTGGTGGGGGTGCCC
The DNA here is from genome assembly GCF_964204655.1 of Triturus cristatus. Classification (NCBI taxonomy): domain Eukaryota; kingdom Metazoa; phylum Chordata; class Amphibia; order Caudata; family Salamandridae; genus Triturus; species Triturus cristatus. Next base: position 486,402,667 of record NC_140593.1, on the reverse strand, counting down.
TGTCTGTTTCCAGATGCTGGAGGTGTGGATACAGGGGGTGCAGATGTTGGTACTGCTGGTGCTGCATGATGACTCACACCGGAGGTGCCTGGTTGTTCGTCGTCATCCGAAGAGGATAGAGACAGAGTCAAACCAGAGAGCTGAGTGTCCACCAGAGTCTGGGACTGGGAATTCTCTTCATTTGGTGCTGTGTCCCCAGCACCACCTGTGTTTGGAAGAGACACACAATGTAAGTTATGTTTCTACAGGCATCAATGGTTCACAAACATGACATTTTCTACTGTACGAACTGATGCCTGCCTGTACACTGCTTTGTTCCGGGTTGTCACGGACAGAGATTGATATAGTTGTTTCACATTGCACAGCCAAAATTAAACATTTCAATGTGCATGTCGAAGTGTGTGCATGCCCAGCTCATGTATAGATTTGTCTGTACATGAACATTACTACTCAAGGACCATCACGTTGCTGACACAGGTTTGTCATCCCTGTACACATGTGAGATTTAACAAGGACATACGTGCTATTCCACTTGGGATATGTTGTACTTTTGGGGCATGTGTGGTAGCAGAGTTTGCTAGTCTTTGTGTGCCACATTGGTGTATTGGTATGACCTGGTCACAGTCCGGTATGCCTGTGATCTCTTTGGAGGAAGTGTTTTTTTACAGTGTTCCTAGTTCCCATCGCATTTCATACAAATTATGATGTCACCATCGTTAATGGGTCTGGTACTGAGTTTTGTACGTGCATATGTGATTTGACTTGTCAATGTTCTCCATGGTGACATGGATTGGGCAATGTAGCACTCTGACTTTTCAATGCTCATGACAGTGAGGGCCGGTGGTGTGTGTGTTGCAGTTTGGCTGCTGTGAGTAGCATGTCTCCTCCAATGCTGTCCAGGTTTGACCTTGTGTCAACAGTGTCTATGTCAGTGAGTGGTGTGTTTTGTGAAGGATGCCTATGTTTCAGCACGATGTAGGAGCGGAATGCAGCTCACAACAGCACTAAGCGTGAATGCGAACATGCTATGGTGTCGGCTATATTGGTGTGTCCATTCCATTCACTGTCAGATGTCCCCTGTCAATGATGTATATGCGAGTTCCTGTGTGTTTTGTGCAATGTACCATATATGGGTCTCCACATTTGTCATCTGCAAGACACACCTCCCCTGCCCGGCCGGGGCACCCCTGGACACTGCATCCCCAGACAATGATTTGGAACTTATGGTTGCAATGGCTATGTGTGCGACCGGGTTTTGTTTGGCCAGTGCATATGTGTGATTGTCAGCCACATCATTTCTCAGTCCCAGTGTCAGACATCTTGTCAGTCCCTTCCCACATCCTGTCTGTGACTGCAATTCCCATCATGCTCTTGGCTACACCCTCCTTACCAGCATGCCCATACTTCCTTCCTCTAGACTGCTTCCCTGTGAGGGTATGTGACAATGATGGCAAGATGGCTGACTGTGAAGTCCTAGTGTTTGTTGGTGCCCAGTTTCCAGCATGGCCTTGTGCTCCCCACAACACAGCCCAGTGTCAGACATCTTGTCAGTCCCTTCCCACTCCCTGTGAGGTGAGCATGGTTCAGTGTGAGCTTGCTGGGCCATGTGGGTGGCTGGGGAATGTCTGTGACTGCAACTCCCATGCTGCTCTTGGCTACACCCCCATTCCCAGCATGCCCATACTTCCTTCCCCTTGACTCTGCTTCCCTGTGAGGGGGTGTGACAGCAATGGCAAGATGGCTGACTGTGAAGTCCTGGTGTTTGTAGGTGCCCAGTTCCCAGCATGGCCTTGTGCTCCCCACAACAGAGCCCAGTGTCAGACATCTTGTCAGTCCCTTCCCACTCCCTGTGAGGCGAGCATGGTTCAGTGTGAACTTGCTGGGCCATGTGGGTGGCTGGGGAATGTCTGTGACTGCAACTCCCATCATGCTCTTGGCTACGCCCCCCTTCCCAGCATGCCCATACTTCCTTCCTCTTGACTCTGCTTCCCTGTGAGGGGGTGTGACAGCAATGGCAAGATGGCTGACTGTGAAGTCCTGGTGTTTGTAGGTGCCCAGTTCCCAGCATGGCCTTGTGCTCCCCACAACAGAGCCCAGTGTCAGACATCTTGTCAGTCCCTTCCCACTCCCTGTGAGGCGAGCATGGTTCAGTGTGAACTTGCTGGGCCATGTGGGTGGCTGGGGAATGTCTGTGACTGCAACTCCCATCATGCTCTTGGCTACGCCCCCCTTCCCAGCATGCCCATACTTCCTTCCTCTTGACTCTGCTTCCCTGTGAGGGGGTGTGACAGCAATGGAGAGATGGCTGACTGTGAAATCCTGGTGTTTGTTTGGCTACAAGTCCAAAGAGACCCCCTGTGCTTCACACAGCAGCACCCAGTCCGGTGTATCTTTTGCTGATATTTCACTGAGGTGCGGGTCAATGCATTCTACCCGGTGAGTTGTGTGGAGTTTGTGTTGAGGAGGGGGGTCTTCACATGCTGGTAAGTATGGTCAGAGCTGTCAGTCCTCCTTCCCACCCGGCCTGACATCCCACCATGAAACGTGCTTCCATTGGAGGGCGTGCAAGTAGTCTTTCATGATATCAGTCAGTGGTGTCCTGCTTCTGATTTGCACACAACCCCTACCAGGGCCTTGTGCTCCCCACAGCAGGACCCAGTGTCAGCCATCTTGTCAGTCATTTTCCACTCCCTGTGATGTGGGCATGTTTCAGAGAGGTCTTGATGGGCCAATCAGGAGGGGGAGCATTATCTGTGACTACAAACCCCATCATGCTTTGGGATACACTCTCTTTACCTGCATACCCACTATTCCTTCCTGTCAGTCAGCTGCACTATGAGGTAGTGTGTTTGTGGTGGCAAACTGTCTGACAGTGTTTATTTGGCTTTGTACCACTGCCTTGCTCTATTTGTTGGTAGGTTTGTACATGTCATGATACAGTTCCAAGTCACTATGAGATAGCAGGTATTGTGTTTGTCCGACTAGCATACACATCTTGGGATGATTATCTATTGGTTACTGTGGCTTTGCTAACGGTGCATGGTTTCACTTTCCCCTTGCCACACAATATTGAGTATGTTGTTTGTGTACTCACCAGGCTCTGGTGTGTCTGTTAGGCCATGGACGCTCTCTGGTGGTAGGATGTCCCGCACCTTCTCCTCCAAGGTCCTGAAGTAGACTGGTTTGGCAGGAGTGCCTCTGCCGGTGCGCTGACTCAAGACGTGATCTTTCTCGATGAGTTTCTTGACCCTCCTGCGCACGTCATACCACCTGTTCTGGATATCGTCCTTTGTGCGCAACGCTGGTGCTTGTGCGTTCACCTTGTCCACAATCCTCACCCACATCTTGGTTTTCTGTGACTTGGGGGTCCTTTGGACCAATGTACCAAACAAATGTGGCTCTACTCTGATGATTTCGTCTACCAGCACTTCTAACTCATCATCTGTGAACTTTGGATTCTTCTTTGGGGGCATGGTGATGGTGGTGGTGGTGAGTGATGTGTGTGTGAGGGTGCAAGTGAGTGTGGGTTAGTGTTGGTTTTGCTAGCTGTACGTGTGTGTGCTTTTGGTGAGGTGGTAATGGTGTGTGAGTAGTGTGATGGGTGAGTTGTGAGTGTGTCTGTGGTTGCTGGGTGATGGTGTTTGCTGCTGGCTGTTGTCTCCTATTTGCAAAGGATCATGGTAGTGATTGATGTCTTTTACATAGGTGGAGTTGTGGGTGTGTCTTTGTCCCAGGTTAATTTTTTAATATTTATTGGCTTTGTCATTGCTTGTTTGGTCCTCTTTTTTCTTTTTTCCTTTGGGTTTTCTAGGCATGAAGGAGACGTTCTTCTGACTGAGACGGATGCTGATGTTGGCTCATGCGGGCTTTTCCACCTCATTCACGCTGACTTTCTTCTGTGTTTCATCCGCGTCGGTCGCGGAGATCTCCATTGCTTGAGGGCCCTGTTTTCTGTGCGTGTCGGTCATGAGGCTTGGTCTCCGTGCGAGTCGGTCTGGGTTTACATGCATTGCATCGTACTGCACGGATCGGACATCGCGGGTACGTGTCGGTCGGGTTCATTCCGGGTTTGTGTCGGTCAGTGCAACTTGCGTTGGTTTTCCGGCTGGATCACTATTTTCCCTACGGCTCGGTCATACGGCTTGTATTTCATACGTGTCGGTTGTAATTCTCACGCATTGCATCGTACTGCACGGGTCGTACGGTGCCGGTCCGTGTCGGTCGGTCTCCGGTCCAGGTCCGTGTCGTTCGGTATGTTTTGCAGCCGGAATCGGAATCGGCCCCTTAGTGAACAATTGGCCCATCAAAGGGGGTTGATTCATTGAAGATTTGATTTCGAATGAGATTGAAAAACTTAGAAGAAGCATATATATTTTGTGGCAATTGAATTTATTTCCAGTGTCTCTGAAATAGGCGGGCTAGGCTAGGTGGTACTTACTTACTGGTTTAGGATTCTGGAATTGGAATGGAACACTGGATTAATAAATAATAACTAGACCGTCTGTGATACTACTACTGTTCGATCAGATTAGATAGGTCAATTTTATTGCAGTTGTTGTTTCCTGTCCAAAAATGGTTTAGAGCGTTTTTTAAAATATTTTATTTGTTTCACACCAATCAATTTTTATTATATCTTACATGATCAGCATCCAGGGGCAAAAAAACGCCGGGGTCGTCTGAGGCCGGACTCGGAGCTTGAGATGCCTCCCAGGGCCAGGATCGCTCCTCTACCGAGGGCTCTGCTGCTGGCCCCAGCAATTCCTCCTGTTATTAATATTTATAATTATATTTCTCTAACTTTTAGTGCACCTTATTTTTTCAAAACTATTATTTCCATGTCCTAATTCTCTTTTACCAAATCTTTTTCGCTCTGTTTCTAAATTCTTGTTATCCCTGCATTACCTACCTACTTAGTAATTTTTTTTCTAATATCTGTTTTTTTTTCATCAATCTAACTGCCTCTGACTCTGTACTCCTATTAGTCTGTCTGTAGCTTGCCCAGTTGGCCACTCTTTATTTTTAAAAAGTTTTAAAACTCAGATTCACCAATAGCTCTAGCCACTGAGTCCAGTCATTTGGGTTATCCTCTTCTTAATCTTGAAAGGCTTTTCAACAATTGCCACCAACAAAATGCCCAACCAGATACTTTAATATTTTTTATAGGATACTCTACTCCAGTAGCCAATTTGTAGTGATGTATGTGGTATATGTATGCATGTATTGTATTTTTTCAATCTTGCTAGTGAAAATATATAAATACGGGGAGGCGTATATGCCATCTAAAAAACGTGTAATGTTTTTTCTAGGCATACCGACCACCAGTGCCGGTGCCAGAGGCTTGGACAGGCAATGCCAGCAAGGAGGGGGCAGATGCGGCAGCTTCTGCAGGGGTGGGTGAGCCAGCAGCAGGTGGTGGTAAGTTGTACTTATATTTCTTAGTTGTTGTGAACAACGGTTGAAGAAGACACCCTTTACATAGCATTAGCGGCGGGAGTTCAGTAACTAATGGCCTCTTCTATTGTTTTTTTTTCTTTCTTGATATAGCTACTCCTTCCCAACCAAACAGGAAGGAGTTAGCAGACATGGCCCGGCGCCGGAAGCTGGAGGCCATCTGCAGAGAATATTGGCGGCTGGTGGCTCTGGCAGAGGAGGAGTCCTTCACTGCCCCGGGGTCCCAGCCAGGCCCCCCCAGTTGTACGGCGCTGCGGTCTGGCAGCCACCGCCGCACTTCATCTTCATTCAATACTGCTGCTCCCCCTGTGGATATCATTGTAGAGCATTCAAGCGCCGCATGCTCCTCTGGATGGCGTGCCTAGAGGAGCTGGTAAAGGAGGTCCTTGCAATTAACCAGCAACTGCGAGCCCACCGCTATAACTCAGTCGCCTTGCCCCTTTTTTAATTTTTTTGGGTGGGTGGTGGGGCATTGGGGAAAAGTTGGGGTTTATATGGACAATGAATTTTTGAAGTGGGCAAACTTTGGACATTGGTTGGGGCTGGGGAGAGGGGTGGGTCAGGTGATGTGGGTTTTTTGTGTGCAGAGTTTTATATAGCGCAAACTTAACCCGAATCCAATCAGGTATCAGAGCGCTTTACATAGCACCAGTTACGTTACATGAGGACGCACATTCATTTTTTATTTTTTTTGTTAGGCACGGGGAGATTAAGTGATTTGCCCAGAATCACAGGATGTTCAGCGTCATTACTGAGACTCGAACCCAGTTCCCCAGGTCCGAGGTCGAGCGCCCTAGCCGTTAGGCCAACTCCTCTCCCAATAGTTTATTTCGTATGGGTAATAAATTATTTATACTTACTTTACATACAATGTAAATGTTTTGTGGGGGGTTACTCTTTTACTTCACACGGTTTCCTTTGTTGCTGCAGGGCTGCAGCCAGTTTCTGATTGAAATAATAATCTGCGATAGTGTAACACACCAACAGATAGATGTGGTACCCTCACTTGTGACTTGTCCTACTAGTACTGTCAGTCTCTGCTCCTAGTCTATGCAGTCTGCAACTGGACATGGAAGGGTGTGGGTGTGTGAATTAATAAATTAATTTCCATATTAATTAATTATGCCTCCCTCAAACTTCTTCTCTTACCTGTGATTGATGTTTATTCATACTTAGCTAAAGCGATGGCTGCATGGTGATTGATGGTTTGGTTTCCCAAGATGCCATGGTGGTGGTGGTTGTAGTAGTAGACCCTGACAGTGACAGTAGCATTTACAAAAAAAGAAAATGAGACAGTCAAATGCCTGAAGGAGACTCGGGAATGAGTAGTAAAAGTACAGTACACATGAAGACTGGCAAACACAAAACCATGATGATGAATGATAAGCAATGTTAAAGTAAGATAAAATATAATGGTGGCGGGGATAGCCTAGTACAAGTTACAAACTGAAGTTGACTCGAACTATGAAGTGGACAAGAGTAACCTCTAGTGCTGGAAGGGTGATGAATCAATGCTGGCAATTATAACTTATGATGGATTATGTTCCTCTGGAAACAAAATTTACTCGCGAATACTGAGCATGGGTGGGCAAGCAGAAGAAGATCCTCGCTCTGCCTTGAGTTAGTGTTGCTTTCACCACATCCACCCCAATAGTGTGTGATCAATTATTGGTGTACATTTAATTTAGTCACACCTCAATATAAATCACACAGCCCGGGGGAAGAGGGTTAGGGTTTGATTAATGGTTGGGAAGGGGTATTTGAGAGAAAGGTTTGACACAGACAAACATTACACATGGACAACACACAATCTTGGCAGACGACCATCATAAATCTGTTAAGGGAGAAAAAGGAAATGCATGCATGATGATGACTTGTTGGTTAATGATGAGTAGTACTAGACTAGTACATTAAATTATTACTTATTATTATTACGCAATTGCCTTGCCAGTCTGACCCCAGAGAGAACCAAATTACATACATTTTACGTTCTGATGTACCGGACTTCCTTTTGAAAGCTAGCAAAGAAAATAAAAAATAGCTGTAGGGGTCAAATATATAAGCAAACATAAACACACACAGTCGTAATGATTGAAGAGAAAAAATGAATCAAATTAAAAGATGATGACACTATAAGTTACTATGTTATGGTCAAATTGGGAGTTGCATCTCGGCATTCGTCTTGGCCCTTCCTTCCATGGACGCTCCGTGGGTGCCACTGCCTGCCTGGTGGATGCGGATTGGTAAGGTAAGAGTGAGTTATTTTTACCAGTAGAGCACAGGGTGAAGGTTGGCCTGTAACAAGTGTAGATGGAAAAACAAAAGGGATATTGAAACATCAAGGAGAAAAGGAAAGTTAAAATGCATAAATTAAGGAGGAGTGCTACAAGAACACTTTCAGAGGTGGCATGGCTAAATCGGGTCTACTCTGTTTCCAGCATCGACCTACAACAACAACAGGTCAGAGCAGGCCCGTGGTGCCCACCCAATCTCCACTTAGCTTAGATTTTGAGCCAGACAGCACTGAGCACACATATACAGCAACATAGCATTTTCCAATTTCAAGTAACTAAATCAATGCACCGCTGTCAGTCATACCACTACACTCGCCTCCACCACTACACAGACAGGCAGGTCTGGTGTGGTGTGGTTGTGTTGACTTGTTTACCTTTTAGGGCACTTCATGAAACTCCTGAGTTATTTCATCAATCATCTTCAATCCTACTGACTGACTGCGAGTATAGTATTGTCATCATGGTGTCCAACTCTGTAGTGTACAGAGTGAGTCCAGATTCCACAATCAAAAATGCAATGGATTGGCCTGTAGTAGTGCAATTTTGACTTGTCACTAGAGTCACTTTTGTGTGTGTAGATTATACTAGTAGACTTCATGCACAACAAAAACACAAACACCACACTCAGAGTCAGCGTCCAATGCATGCCATCATTGACCTGTTCTTATGGGGCGGTTCCTCTTGGCTTGGAAAGGGAGATAGCTATAGTCAGGTTCTTTGGAGGGACTCAATGAGGCAGGCACACATTTCTTGTACTATTCTCCATCCAATGTCTGGCTTGAGGTAAATGGATTTGGGGTGAATTAGGAGAGGACTGGAGCAGGACTCGGAGGACTGGACTTACTTCTTCACTGACTGCACACAGTTGCAACTCCAATCCGGCCATAAAAGAGTAAGACGGTGGTGATGGATTTGTTGTGATTTGAACCAGAAAGACTTAGACACACAAAAATAATAAAAGTAAATAAGCAAGAAAGAAAGCAACAAGTCGAAACTCGAAAGCCTAGTTGTCAGGGAAGTAGAGCTCGTCCTCAAACTCTGGTGGTTCACCCAGAAGTAGGTCATCGAACACACTACTTCCATGACTTAAGTCACTGTCATCATCTTCCTGCTTTTCTACTTCAAGTATGGTGTAATCAGATGGTATAAAGTGCTGATTCATTTTGATCATGGTTACCCTCTCCACATTTTGGGGCAAGAGACTGGTCCTTCTCACTGACAGAACAGCACCAGCAGCACTGAGAACACGCTCAGAAGGGACACTTGCGACAGGGCCAGCCAGATAGTTTATCGCCAGCCTGCTGAGTACTGTCCATTGGCGCCTTTTTCCATACCAATACACCAATGGGTTTTGATTACTGTAGACCTCTGTTGGGTCATCCAGATAGGCCTGGGCCATCCGCTCAATGCTCAGGGGTGCTCCGCTTTGCTCGGTCTCTTTTGCCTTTGCCTCAGCACAGGACCTAACAAGCCCTCGCTGTAGAAACCATTCCTGTGCCAATATAGGTGGGCTGATGCTTCTGTTCTTGTTGATGTTGTTCTTGGTGTTGTTGGTGGTTTTGAGTGCTGTGAGCCAACCACACTGCCCTCAGGCTCTGAAGTTGAACTTCACGGCGGCTGCACCGCAGTACTTGTTGTGGCCTGGAGTAGCAGGCCTATAATTCCCAACTGTTTTTGTTCTAAGCAGCTGGCTGCCACAGCTATCCAAGTTTTGTACTTGGCAACATTCCCTTCTAAAAAAGGAATCAATGTGTTCAGTACTTGTTTGTACCGTGGATCCAGAATTGTGGCAGAAATTTAATGGTTGGATGACGCAATACCTGTTTGCACCCTTGTATTTTCAGGTAAGCAAAATGTTAAGCTCTCCACCAATTCGTATGCTTCTTTATTTTCCTCCACACCTGTGTACATTGCAGACACCCCCTTCAGCTGTACCTGTAGCGTGTGCAACAATGGAATAGCTTGGCCCATAGTACAGTCCTTCTTACTGACTTCACGTGTGATGAGCTCAAAAGGAAGTGGCATCTCTGTCAGGCGTTTTAATAGGTCCCATTGTTCCATCTCAATAATCATGCCTTTCACAGTAGCATCCCCACTTTGCATGACGTATTCATTGATTGGTCTGTACTGCTCAAACAGACATTCAAGCATGTAGTAAGTTGAGTTCCAATGTGTTGGCACCTCCTGGATAAGTGCTTTAACTGGTAATATATGCTCACGTTGAATGATCCTCAGCTGCTTCTGGGCTTTAAGAGAATGGCTGAAATGTGTGCAGATTATTCTGCAAGTGGTCAGTAAGTTGCTGCCACGGTCTTCTTTTTACAGAAACCATTCTTGAACAATGATGTTAATGCAGTGCACCAAACACAGGACCCTGAAATAGGCACCATATTGCATGGCCTTAACTATATTACTGCCATTGTCTGTGGCAACAAAACCAATGCTAAGCCCTCTTGGGCGCAGCCACTCAAAGACCTTGCTGTCAAAGTCTTCTAAAATGTTTGCAGCAGTATGAGAGTTCTCCATGGCAAACATGGCTACAGTTGCATGTTTCCAAGTGGCATTAAAGATCTCAGCAGTGCCAACAACACCTGCTGCAGATATATTTTCTCTAACCTCAAAAAAAGGGATCTAGTGTGCAGTGATGCACATGTAATCAGTGACTTGGCAACTGGTCCACATGTCTGTTGTCAGGTGGATAGTGTGAACAGCACTCTGCTGCAAAGCTTGTCCAAGCAATTCAACCACGTCGTGATGTAGTGCTGGAACAGCAACTCTGGCAAAATAGTACAGGCTGGGAACCTTCAATTTTGGGCAGATGGCTGTCACAAATTCAAGAAAACCCACCCCATTCATAAAAGAAAAAGGGAGGAGGTCCAGCGCTAACATTTTAGCCAGCTTCTCATTGTACAAACGTGCCATTGGGTGGTTGCGTTCTTACTGCCCCTCCGACCTAAACATGCTGAGAATGGTAGGCTGGATTTTTTTCTTTTCTGGTGCCACTGATACAGGTGAATTCTTGACACCAGATGTTGTTAGGCTCAATGCCACACTTTTTTTGTTGTGGTACTCTCATGCCTGGGACCCCTTGGTGTCTCAGCCTGACTCTTACTCTTGTGCCACTGCGATGTTGCTGAAGAGGATGTGGGCGGTACCACTGCACTGAAGGGGGCAGTGCTACTTTGTGTACCAGACAAAATGTCTCCCTCTTCTTCACCCTCCACTGCGATCGTAACTTCTACTTCTTTATCCCCACCAAGAGCTATGGGTGCAGTTTTTTGGCCGCTAAGGTGCGCCTCCCACTGGATCAAGTGGTGTTTTTTCAGATGGGATGTTTGGCCTCTGGTACCAAAGTTTGTACCAAGCTTACCCTGACTAACACCTTGTCCACAAATGGAGCATATAGCAATGTTCACCTCCTTCCTGCTAACCTAAAAGAAGTCCCTAACTGGGAGGTGAACTTTCTGGTGCTGCTGCTGATGCTACTTGCAATGCCAGATGAACTGGTAAGTAGGCGTGAAGTTTGACTCTCTGCAGTACATACTGCTACAGTGGTGGTACTTGTGGTCGATGTACGTGGCTGCTGGCGAAATATAGAAGCTGGAGGTGGTGTTGGTGGTATGATCTGTGTTGGTGGTATTCGTGCCACATCCCGCACAGCACTTTTGGATGGGGTAATGTCAGTCTCCACTGGGGGGGACAAATTCCCATGCTGACTGGCTCGTCATCATCCTCCTCTTCTACATCTACCTCTATAACTTTAAGGCTTTCTGGAACTTTCCTTTTCCCTAGCCTTGTCTTGTGGCGTTTCTCGCTCTCAAAAACAACAGTTGATGGACAGAATGCAGAACAATGTCATACATTCACCCCAGAACAGAGATCTGGGCCTAAATCCATCGTTTTTTTGCTCACCATGCCATTCCAGTTTGAACCCAGCCATATGCAAATCAGTCTTGACCCTGTGCCTCATGGGAACAGTCCAGCCCGAACTGCCAAGCCAGGTCCTCCCTGGACTGGAACCAAGCATTCTAGGACTGGTTTCGGGGTTTCACCCCACTTCAGCCAGGATAGCTTGATTCCAGTAGCATGGAGAGCACGGGACTCATGTCTGAGCATACCCGTCCCAATCAGGGTGACAAATGCAAAAACAACAGTTAATGGACAGAATGCAGAACAATGTCATACATTCACCCCAGTACAGAGATCTGGGCCTAAATCCATCATTTTTTTGCTCACCATGTCATTCCAGTTTGAACCCAGCCATATGCAAATCAGTCTTGACCCTGTGCCTCATGGGAACAGTCCAGCCCGAACTGCCAAGCCAGGTCCTCCCTGGACTGGAACCAAGCATTCTAGGACTGGTTTCGGGGTTTCACCCCACTTCAGCCAGGATAGCTTGATTCCAGTAGCATGGAGAGCACGGGACTCACATCTGAGCATACCCGTCCCACTCAGGGTGGCAAATGCAAAAACAACAGTTGATGGACAGAATGCAGAACAATGTCATACATTCACCCCAGTACAGGGATCTGGGCCTAAATCCATCTTTTTTCTGCTCACCATGCCATTCCAGTTTGAACCCAGCCATATGCAAATCAGTCTTGACCCTGTGCCTCATGGGAACAGTCCAGCTCGAACTGCCAAGCCAGGTCCTCCCTGGACTGGAACCAAACTAAGGTTTTGGGATCAAAGTGGCGTCTAGATCATCAGAAGAGGGACTTGCAGAAGAAGTTGATGGACTAACCCTCTTTCTCTTTGCTGAGGATCTGGAAGACAATGTATCTTCTGAAAGAGTGGCTTGCTCTCCTTCTTCCTCTGCAGGAAGCTCGATCTCCTGAACTGCCCCTACTTCGGGAGCAACAACTACTATTGGGGGAGGTTGCAGCTGTTGTTGCCCACTTATCTCAGTTCCCTGTATTGATTGGGTACTACTTTGCGATACCGATAAGTCAATTTCAACATCACTGCTCATCAGCGTTGTCGTGATTAGACTGGCTGCCTTTGTGACAGACATGGGCTTGGGCCTAATTTGTTGGGGTGTGTCTACTGATGCGGGGGTGCTGGTCCCAGCTTGATCTCCAGACACCACTGCTGCAGGAGCCATTTTTGGTATCCCAAAAAAGGTCTTGGGTGACATACCGGTCTTGTAAGTGGCAGTGCCTTCTTCTCACTGGCAACTTTCTTGGTACTGAACCTGGTACCCTTCTTTGGGGCCATCTTGAAGATGTCACCAGCACGCAGTGGCACAAGTTGAAGAGATGTCTGTGGTTACACGTCACGTGACGTGCGCAGCAGGACTTCTGTCTGGCAGTACAATGGTTGATGTTGTCTTCTCTTTTTTTGTGAACTTAAAAGCAAAGAAGCAAGAAGAACATCAGTAAAACTTGGCATTCATTGCTGGGGTTCAATTACTACTAGTAGAAACAAACAAATATAATATATGCAACTTAGTGTGTTGTTGGTTACACTTGTTAGTGCTATTAATATTATTACATTTATTACCTCAGTTATTTAAAAAACATAACAATACAGTATAGCCATTTGTGAGTCTTTGACAACAACAAGGGCTTTCATGGTTGGTGTACTATAGTGTACAGTACACTCAGGAACGATAGGAAAGAAGAAGAACAAAAATACAAATGTAACCGACCCGGTTTGGCCTGGAAAACAATGAACTCAAGCAGGCCTATATGGACACTGACTTTACAAAGTGGCCCCTGGCCACATAGGGAGGCTCAGCCAAGGAAAATGCTGGCCCACACACTATTACAAAAACACTCACACACTGGCCAGACAAAGGAGGCATGCTAAACAACACAGCTTCAATACAACAATGCCAAAACCGAAAATCCACAGGGCTAAAAATGGTTTGCAAGTTACACAGCAACCACACATATCCAACAAAGGCATTTATTTAACACACAAGAAAAAAGTAAAAACACATTTTGCATTTTAATCCAATGCCATCCATGCCCTAAATAATGTTTAAATTAAACTGACGACACAGAAACAGTTTTTTTCATGTACCCATGAGTAGCTCTGGGCCTATTGGTTGGAAACCCCATTGGCAGAATAGGCCACATAGGGAATCAATCAATTCAAATCAATGATATTGACATTTATTGGAAAATGTAGTGAACTGTGCTACATTTTTTGCTGGATAAAAGAAGAAAGAATTGCATGCAAAACAACAACCAGCAAGAAGGCATGGCCACCACAAAGAAGGCTTGCAGGCCTAATGCAGAAGCACACTGACTGCCTCTTTACAAAATGGCTGCCAGCCATATGGCCAGGCAGGCCACATGAAGAAGCAATAAGCCAAGAGGAACAAAGGAAAGAAGTCATGCAGGCCTATGGCAAAAGCACTACCACCATCACAAAATGGCCACCAGCCACATGATCACTGGCAACAACAACAAGCAGGAGGCCTGGAAAACAATGAACTCAAGCAGGCCTAGATGGACACAGACTTTACAAACGGGACCCCTGGCCACACAGGGAAGCTCAGCCAAGGCAAATGCTGGCCCACTATAGAAACACACTCACCAAGGAAGGAGGCATGCTAAACAACACAGCTTTAATGCAACAATGCCAAAAACGAAAATCCAAAGGGCAAAAAAAGGTTTGCAAGTAAAACCACACACAACCAACAAAGGCATTTACTTAACACACATAAAAAATGTGAAATATGAAAAAAAATACATTTTGCATTTCAATCCAATGCAATCCATGCCCTAACTGATGTTTTAATTCAACAGACACCATAGAAACAGTTGTTTCATGCACCTATGAGTAGCTTTGGGCCTACTGGCTGAAATGCCTATTGTCAGACTACTGGGCTAGTGAATTAAATAAATATTGCAAATTAATTAAGATTTAAAAAGTAAGTTGGAGAAAATGCAGTGAACTTTGCAACATGTTTCCTTTATAGAAGAAAACTAGTAGGAAGATTACCTTATAAAGAAACAACTAGGCCCCTACTAAAACTACAGGCCACCCAACACAATACATTTAAAAAAACACAATGAAAAGTACAAAAAAATGTAGGTGCAATGCCCCAATCAACCAACACCAATTTTCCAACTTACTTGTGAAATCTCAAATCCAAAAGTCCTCAAATCCAATGATATATGATGCAGCAGACACAAAGAGTGATCTTTCCAGCTCCAAATCCAAATGAAAAGTGAACAGGAGATGGACAAAGAACTGGGAGGAGCCTGCTGGACAGGAACAGGAAGTTAGAGACTCTGGGGCACTTCCTTCCTCTTCAAAAGAAATTTAAAAAGAAAAAGGACTTCTTGCACAAAAAAGTACAGCCAAATGTCAATCTGAGGAGTTTTATTTTATACAAATCATCATTTCGAGAAGGTTTTTTCATGCTGCTCGAGAGAGATTCTTCACCAGATTGCAAATTCTACATGTTCGGGATCGCGATCTTCACAAAACATCCGCCGGATGTCCGATGGCGCGCCCGAATGACGTGTTCGAGAGCACACACTCTCACGGGACCATGCGGCTGGCTAGCAAATCTCGTGGCACCCTCGAACAGATGGGAAATCTCATTGGCGAACGTAGGCATCCCAGTAAATGCATTTTGAGCACGCAAGCACAAAAAAAACTCCGCTCCGATGCAGAGCAAGGAGTTTTCGGTAACTCCGCTTTCTACACGGAACGAAAGCCAAGTTGCCAAAAATATGCAAACTCACGAGTGGAGCAGATTTTACGCCCAGGGTTAGTCTAAACTGGGTGACATGGTTAGCAAAAAAATGTTGGATTTAACCCAGATCTCTTGACTCGAGATGAATATTTTGATTTGTTTAGCATTCTGTTCATCAATTGTTTGTCTTTTGCTTCCTCGCCCTAAGTGCGCCGGGTATGACCAGACTTGGGTCCCGGGCTCACTGTGCCACTGGATTCATGCTATCCTGGCTGATGAGGGGTGAAACCCCAAAACCGGTCCTAGGATGCTTGTTTTCGGTCCACGGAGGACCTAGCTTGGCAGTTCAGGCTGGACTGTTCCCACAAAGCACAGGGTCAAGACTGAATTGCATATGGCCAGGTCTAAACTTGGGTGGCATGGTGAGCAAAATAATGATGCCTTTAACCCATATCACTTGATTGGGGGTGAATGTTTTAATTTGTTCAGCATTCCATCCATCAATTGAAGAGGTGTGGCGCCGCGGCCAGGGTGACTGCCTCCGGAATCTGGGGATCGCGGTTCGAATCCCAGCGTCGGCGGCAGATTAGCCCAGCACCATGTGACTCTGGGCAATAGCTTGCTTAATCTTCCCGACAGCCCCCAGCGCCTAGAGACCCTTACAGGTAATTGTTTGCGCTTTACAAATGTGGATTACAAATGTGGATTACAATTTGTGTGTCTTTTGCGCTCTTACCCTAAGTGCGCCAGGCATGCCCAGACGTGGGTCCCGGGCTCACTGTGCCACTGGATTCAAGCTATCCTGGCTGATGATGGGTAAAACCCCGGAAACGGTCCTAGGATGCTTGTTTTGGGTCCAGGGAGGACCTGGCTTGGCAGGTGGGGCTGGACTCTTCCCATGAGGCACAGGGTCAAGACTGAATTGCATATGGCCAGGTCTAAACTGGGGTGGCATGGTGAGCAAAAGAACAATGATTTTTAACCCAGATCTCTTGACTGGGGGTGAATGTTTTGATTTGTTCTGCATTCGGTCCATCAATTGTTTGTCTTTTGCTTCCATACGGACTATAGCCTGAAATGGGTGCATACGCTGCATAAGAATGAACTCATAAACATTTAAAACCATGAAGTGGTTCTGGAATGGGAACCAGTACTAACTTTTTATACCCAGCTCTAGCTGGCATTTGATTATCCTCTAATTTATTGTAACACTGCTCACGTATGACTTGCTGTGTGAACAAGACAAAGCGTTCCTGTACAAACAAGTACACAGCAAACGTTTCTCATTTATCATTATTTTCTTTTTCACTTTTTAATTACATATCAACAGTCAGTGTTTGACTTTTGTAGTGGATGTGTCGACAACATATATAAACTTACTCTGATTTTTTAGAGTACACTGTGCTAAATTTTGTAATCTCTTCTTCAAAGCTATCAACTATAATAATGGTGTCCTGTTGTGCAACTCCTCCGTTATCAACTCTTCATTTTCCATAGAGTCCTGTTCTGGACAGAAGAAATGAAACTGCACATCATCACAAACCTTTTCTACCTCTTCCACAGTACCATACAAAAGTGCTGTATTCATTTCTCCTAAACATATAGCAGGAATTTTCACATAGTACAACCTCCTAATTAAAGTTTGCATTGATGAGAGCTATACAACTTAGGCACACTTTCTTTTCTAAACAAGGTAGGGAGTGTCCCTCCAAATGTGTATACGTTCTAACCTAGCAAGGAACCAATCCCTGTAAAGTACTTATTTTGTGTTTCAAACTTTTTTTCTTGGAAATATATGTAGAAATGTTCTAAGTATATCAATGGATTGCTGTCAAATACTGCAAACATTAATACAGTTACATTTGGATACAGGGCCTGACCTTGCCTTCTATGTACCTCTTCTGCAATAATCTGTTCTATATTTCTTGATACCATACCTCTTTAGCTCTAGGAGTGCCATTTTTCATTTTATTACATTGCTCTCTTTAATCAATACCATAAACTAATGTGTTATCCTGGAAATAGCTGTCTTCATTAAAGACAGGCTCTGTAGTAGAAGTAAGTATCCATTCTCCACTAAAAACTGTACTAAAGATAATTCTATTGACTAATCTTTTCTTCTGTTTTTGACTCCTCATGTACAACACTATTATGTCGAAAGTCTTCATTCTATTTATAATCAAAATGAAATGGTTCCTCTACAAAGCAAAGGTCTTATCAACTACTCCCTCAACTTGTTCTTTCTGTTTCAATCCCTTTCTCCTTCTTCTATACATTTTCATTTTTCTCAGTAGATTTGCAACCACTGATTCCCTTAAACTGCTCTGTCTCCTGGTTAAGGTGGGTCCATCTTTGTTACATTCTTTCCTGTTCTTAAAATATAGATTTTGTCCACTCCTATTCTTTCTCATAGTTTGGTTTTTATTTCATTATTTTCTTATCTTTACACATGCCCACATATATTTTTGAGAAATGTTGGTGCCCTCTTACTACTAGCTGTATTTTATTTCACCAATCTTTCAGCATTGTTCCTCTTTTTGTCTCAGTTCTGCACAGATACTGTAGCTGCTTCTGTTGCTTTCTCCTCTGAACTTATGTAGGCATTCTAACTGTCTGTAGTCATGTAGATATTATTCTGTAAAAGACAAATAAGTATATTTAAATGTTTACTCTAGCCAGTGAACCAACTATTTTACTACTGACTTACACATAATACACAAACAGTTTTTATGTTATGATGCAGTTTTAAATCAACTGATGAACCTAGCTATGTACCTGCATGCACTTACTTCAATATACCAACCCAAAGGAAACACAAAACTTTATTTATTAGTTATCTTTTAACTTTATTGCACCCTTGCCTACAACACAGCTCACCATATGGAAGTTCTCACTTATACATGGTGAACAACCACTTTAGCCCTTCTGTAGTACATTTTAAAATGAACATAAACCAAAGTGTAGAAGTATGTATAGGGTCTTGACACTGTGAATCCAAAAAGACAACATAAGAGCTATGTGTGTACCTCTCTACCACTGTGTCAGTGGTGTATTTAGTATCTCAATACTTTTATACTTAAATGTATCACATTTAAATTTTGGGAAACAGTGCATATAAAAATCTGCACATTAATCTCTATCAGAGCATATAGCTCACTAATACTTCCGAGTACATGCACAGAGTATGTCACAGCTTGCACATATAATTTACCAGATGGATCTAAAAGACTACATATTCCTTATTAAACCTTGTAAATACATGTGTTTTTGGTTGAATACATGGATATTTCCTTGATGGTTGAATGAGTGCATAGGTAGTGACTAGGTGATTCCCTGAGGATACAGGTATTGTCTGGATGATTCCCTGAGCATATGAGAACTACATTGGTCGTTCCCTATCTGCATAGTTACTGCCTGCATGTCTGCATGAGTATATCCCTTCTATCTAGGTGTTTGGATGAGTGCATAAGTAGTGCTTGAATGATTAGATTAGTACATGATTAAAGCCTCAATAATTCAATACATGCATAGATAGTGGTTGGATAATTAAAGGAGTACAACTCTACTACCTGCCCGGATTATTGCAGGAGTGCAGTATCTAGGTGATTTATAGAGTTCATGGATAGTGTATACATGTTTGTTTAGGTACATGCATAGCATCTAGCAGATTGGATGAGTGCATGAGTAGTGTTTCAGTGATTGGATGACTACATGGCTGCTGCCCATGTGTTTTTGGTTCAGTTAACAGATAGTCCCTGGGTGTTTAGATAAGCACATAGGTAGCGCCTGGATAATTGAATGGGTGAATCAGTAGTGCCTGGCTGATTTGATGACTGCATAACTAGTGTCTGAGTGATTGCTTGAGTCCATTGTTAAAGCTCGAGTGATTGGAGGAAAGCAAGTGTACCGCTGGGGTGATTGTATTAGTGCAAGTGTATTGCCTCAGTAATTGAATGAGTGCATAGGTACTGGATGAGTAATGTGTTCGCCGAAGTGATACTCCCTGCGTAATTAGATGAGTGCATGAGTAGTGCCTGAGTGTTTGGATGAGTGCATGGGCTGTGCCTCAGTATTTCGATGAGTACATGGGTTGTAATTGGGTGTTTAGATGAGTTCATGGATTGTGCCCGGGTGTTTGAATGACTGCATAGGTGCAGCCTTGGTGATTATATAAGTGAATGGTTATTGTCTGAGTGAATGGATGAATGCATGGGTCGTGCCTGTATAGTTCAATGACTACATAGTTGATGACGGTGTGATTGTAAGAGTGCAGGTGCAGTTCCTTTGTGATTGAATAAGTGTATGGATAGTGCGTAGTAAATCAATGAATGCCTGAGTAGCGGCTGAGTTATTGGATGAGTGCCTGAGTAGTGCCTGGCTGACTGTGAAAGTACCTCTATTGCTGTTAGATACATAACAGTTGTGACTATATATGTGACTCATTGTTTAAGACATTCTATCAGTATCAAACTGACGATTTTAGTGTATCTATCCTTTTCTACTGAGCTATGTGTGAGCTAAGCCTACATATCACACTGGATATATAATTGCATACATGGCTGTCTAGGAGCACACACTGCTCTGTTACTCAGTGTGTGCATGCATCATTAACTTTCTAAAACTGAGAACAATTCTCACTTTTTCAAAGCACAAACACAAAACCTTTTCTTAATGGTATACCTATATAGATTCTCAAATATTGCTTTTGTCTTTAAAACATGTATTCAGCATTTCTCACAGAAAAGTTACACACCAAGTGAAGCTAGCACAGGAACTCTCAAGAGATATTCTGCACTATTAACCCTCCACAATTTTAAACAGTGCATATTTAAAGAAATGGATCACCCTCACCATATACATGATATTGTCAACAGCCTTAAAGAATATAGATGACCAAGTAAACATATACTTGATGTCATAATAGACATACACCTTCAGACTATCTTTCTAAAAATATATAGTTCTCTACATCTTTCAGTAAACTCAAGAGTCTCATCATACATATAACTATCTGCAACAAGAAATACCATATCTCATCATCTAAACTTATGCAAACCGGTCATATAAGTTAAAAACCACATTGACAAACACTTCCTAATACATACCTAACAAGTATTACTACTTTATAATTCATGTACAGGCGCAGCACATTTTCTTAGGTTTTATTCATGACTACACTACTCGTGTTCAATAATGGCACCAACAGTAGTACAATTCCCAGAATGTAATGCCTCTTCTGCACATGATGCTTGGGTATCTAAAACATTGTCATTTTCAAAGGCATTGCACATTGGAACTTTCAACAGAACTAATATCTTAAACACATCTGCCAGATACAGTTCATCTGACATTTTTTTCGGTGAGCAGTCTAAATATCGAGTTTTAAATTTCGACCTACAAGTATATCGAGTTGTAAATATCGTAGGTAAAGAATATCGAAGTCAAGAATATCGATGGACAGAATATCGACCCCAAGGTAAGTATTATCGAAGTTAATAATATCGAAGTCATTAATATAGATGTAAGTAATATCGTAATCAAAAATTTCGATGTCAAGAATATCGATATTTTATTAGTGTAATGTATTTTAATATGTATTTTATTTGTATGTTAAAGATTATTGTAATGTATTTTAATACATTTAAAAATAAATGTTTAGAGATTATTAATTATTTAAAATATAATTTAGCGTTTTAGTATCAGAGCGGGTTGTGGGTTTATAGGGGAATAGGGTGGGAAGTAATTTAATTATAATTAATTAATAAATTAATATGTATTGTTTAATTGGTATTTATGATTAATTAATTGTTAATTAATTACTAATTGTTAATTAAATATATTAATTGATTAATTAATTGGTAATTAATTATTAATTGTAAATTAATTTTATTAATTGGTTAATTATATAAGTTATAATTAGTTTAATATTAATATTTATTTATTGGTATTGTTAATTAATTAATTGTTAATTACTAATTAATTGGTGATTTAATTTTATTAAGTGATTAATTGATGATTAAGTTAATTATGTGAATTTTTATGTGTAGTGGGTTGTGGGTTTATAGGGGAATAGGGTGGGATGTAATTAAATTCAAATAATTACTGATAATTTTTATTTATTTGTAAATTAATAATAATTAATTGTTAATTAATTATTAATTGGTAATTAATTGTTAATAGTACATTAAATATAGTAAATATAAATAATTTATTATTTCATGTTATTTGTTGTTATTGCTAATTAATGTATTGTTAATTAATAATTAATTTGTGAATAATTGTAATTTGGTAGTTAATATGTATAAATTTGTAAATAATAAGTATATTAATTATAAAGAATGTATTATTAATTGTAAATAATAGATAAACTGATATTTAAATGTATTGTGTATTTTGTATGTGTAGTGTGTTGTGTGTTAAAGGGGGAATAGTGTGGGATGTAATTTAAAGTTATTTATATAAACATTTAATTTAAATAATTGGTATTTAATAATACATATTTTGTAAATTAATTATTAATATGCTATTTTTTTTATAACTAATTATTTAATTGGTTATTATGTTTATAGAATCCCTATGCTATCCAGTGCTTTCTCAACTGTTTTACTATCTGGAGTTGGAATAGTAATTTTTAACCCTACGCTATCCAGCGCTTTCCCTACTGTTTCACTTACTGGAGTGGGAATAGTAATTTGTACCCCTACGCTATCCAGCGTTTTCACTACTGTTGCACTCTCTGGAGTGGGAATAGTAATTTTTACCCCTACGCTATCCAACGCTTTCCCTTCTGTTGGACTCACTGGAGTGGGAATAGTAATTTTTACCACTATGCTATCCAGTGGTTTCCCTACTGTTGCATTCTCTGTAGTTGGAATAATAATTTTTTTCCCTACGCTATCCAACACTTTCCCTACTGTTGCACTCTCTGGAATGGGAATAGTAATTTTTACCCTTACGCTATCCAACATTTTCCTACTATTGCACTCTCTGGAGTTGGAATAGTAATTTTTACCCCTACGCTATCCAACGCTTTCCCTACTGTTGCACTCTTTGGAGTTGGAATAGTAATTTTTACCCCTACGCTATCCAACGTTTTCCCTACTGTTGCACTCTCTGGAGTGGGAATAGTAATTTTTACCTTTACGCTATCCAACGCTTTCCCTACTATTGCACTCTCTGGAGTTGGAATAGTAATTTTAACCCTACGCTATCCAACGCTTTCCCTGCTGTTGCACTCTTTGGAGTTGGAATAGTAATTTTTACCCCTACGGTATCCAACATTTTCCTTACTGTTGTTTTTGTTGGAGTTGGACTAGTAGTTTTATTGTGTCTGATATTTCATATGTTTTGTATTATTTTTGCTATTGTAATATATCATTAATAATACAAATTATTCACATTAAAAATATTGATTATTATTTGCTATATGTAATTATTAAATATTTATTAATGTTATTATTTTATGTTTATAGATGTATTGGTAATTTTTAAAAACATTTAATAATTTATACGTTACAGAAATTATTATTAAAATTAATGATTAAGTAAGTATATATATTATAAACTGGCAACCTTTTGACATTTAGAAATGGCCGCCAACGTTACAGACACCACTAGACAAACTTTTGTCTGTCGTCTATTTTCCCAGCTATGTATACACCTCCCATTTTTTGTACACTTCGGTGCCGATCACGATCCGGTAAAAAATATCCCCGTGTGACTCGTATCCGGTCTTTTTACCGTACGGATCGTACAAGTGCCGTACGAACTGGCAATCACGATTCGCATGGTAAAAAGTCCATACGAACCGCATTGGGAATCATTCCCCACACGTCCTCGGGTCGGAAAATGTGTCCGACACGTCCTCGTACGATTCACCGTACAAACATGAAAGGTGAAGTCCGACCGGGGAATCACGATCCATCCCGTGCGTCCGATGTCACAACCGTATGGTAAAAACACCGTCCGCACCGAACTCCCATTGCAACCATGGAGACGTGCCCGCATACGCGCCGACCCCCCCCCCAGCCCCCGTAGGTACGCGCCGACCCCCCCCAGCCCCCGTAGGTACGCGCCGACCCCCCCCAGCCCCCGTAGGTACGCGCCGACCCCCCCTGTATGTACACCCGTGTACGTGTCGAACCCCCCCGTGTACGTTCGAGTCGTACCCCCACCCGTGTATGTACGGTGCGTACCCCCCGTGTGTCGTACCCCCACCCGTGTATGTACGGTGCGTACCCCCAGCGCGTAGCGCTGGGGTTACGCACCGTACATACACGGGTGGGGGTACGACACACGGGGGGTACGCACCGTACATACACGGGTGGGGGTATGACACACGGGGGGTACGCACCGTACATACACGGGTGGGGGTACGACACACGGGGGGTACGCACCGTACATACACGGGTGGGGGTACGACACACGGGGGGTACACACCGTACATACACGGGTGGGGGTACGACACACGGGGGGTACGCACCATACATACACGGGTGGGGGTACGACTCGAACGTACACGGGGGGTTCGACACGTACACGGGTGTACATACAGGGGGGGTCGGCGCGTACCTACGGGGGCTGGGGGGGTCGGCGCGTACCTAAGGGGGCTGGGGGGGGGGTCGGCGCGTACATACGGGGGCTGGGGGGGGTCGGCGCGTACCTACGGGGGCTGGGGGGGGGTCGGCGCGTACCTACGGGGGCTGGGGGGGGATCGGCGCGTACCTACGGGGGCTGGGGGGGGTCGGCGCGTACCTACGGGGGCTGGGGGGGGGTCGGCGCGTACCTACGGGGGCTGGGGGGGGGGTCGGCGCGTACCTACGGGGGCTGGGGGGGGGGTCGGCGCGTACCTACGGGGGCTGGGGGGGGGTACGGTGCGTACCGGGCCACCTACTCTGGTCGATTTGCGCCGTACTTTGCTTTTGCGGCACTTTTTGGGTGCCGTGAAAATATTGCCGTCCGGACTGCTGTCGGTTCGAATCGTAATTCCTGGGTCGTGAAACGCTGCCTGTAAGCGTCCCGACGTCACGTCGCAGCATTCCCGGACAACATTCGTATGTATGTTTTCGTCGGTCGGTGTTTTTTACGATTCGTACGGAAATGGTGTTTCCGTGCGAATCGTAATTCCATGTTTGTACAGTTTTACGACCGGGTACGAGTCGGACGGGGAAAACGCTCCGACCGACGGTTCGTACCCGGTTTTTACCGGATCGTAATCGGCACCCAAGTGTGATCAAGTCAGTTTCACTGACGAAACGCGTTACGAGTGACTAAATAAACAGTCTATTCTCCTTCCCGAGTGCGAGTCCTTCTGTGAAGAAGACGCTGTGTTTATTGAATTACCGGGAGACCTGCTCGGTTTTTACTCGCCACCTGCCCACGGGACACGGATTCCAGTAAACAAGGTCATTTTGTGGTGAATATTATATATTATATGTATATGTTTAATTAAAGTTTTATTAAATTATATATATTAATTATACATTTTAAATATTATACAATATATTTAATTATGTTTATTTAATTTCTAAGTATAATTTGGTTTATTTTACATATATTTTTAAAGTAAAAGAAAAACGATATTTTTAATAACGATATTTTTGACATCGATATTTAATTTTCGATATTTTTGTACTTACCATGTTGTAGATAGGATGTTGATATTCTTGACATCGATATTTTTGTTGCGATATATTTGTAGGTCGTTTTTCTGTCTGTCGAAATTATGTCATACAACCATTTTTTTCATATCACTGTCATACTTTTGTTTTATCCAGCTCACATATACTTCTTCATTTGAAATTTACAAACCAGTGAATTGAGTTTGAAGATTATACTGTTGTTTTAGCTCTTTCTGAATAGTGTTGACACTCCTAAGATTTGTAAAAACTAAGCACAAGAATGGTACACCACTCTCATACAAAGCAATTATAAAATGTCAAACTATTCAACTTTTCACTCTATGATCATGAGAAAAGGCAACAAATGAAATCATGACTATCATTTAAGACTACTCTATCTCCACTTGTGAATGGTTAGCATCTGTTAACCCTTTCCTTTCAAAATGAGGTTCCTGTCTCCGCTTGTTCGCAATGTTTTCGCGATGATCGCAGAGTAACTGATATATAGCTTCAGTTGTTTTTAGTTTAAATACTGCACAGCAGTTTATTACATGGTCCTGAGTTAGAAAGTAAAGTGTATCATTACTTTAAATTGTGTCACAACTCCTCAACTAAAAAAAAAATCTGTTTCTTTAAAACCCTTCCCCCAATACACTCTTAGCTCAGTGTACCTAGCAACCAAGTGGAACCTGTAGGTCACAAGTTCACAGCACATTCTAGAAGGACCATGGTACTTCCAAATCAGATACAGCAGGTGTGGTTTATTCCACAGATTCAAAAGCATATCCATGTCTATATTACATTTCTTTTTTTGAACAACAGCCAATATTAGGACTTCTAGCTATTGCATCCAACACGGGAAACAGCGTTGACAACGCTGTTGCCACAATCCATGGCTTTACAATGGCGTTGTTACCACGCGTGCCATTACATCGCAAGTCGTAACAACAACTTGCAGTAAGGGGCGTGCAACACCAGGGAATGTGTTGGATTTTAAATCAAACACCTTCCCTGCTGTTGCACAAACTGGAGTAGGAGTAGTGATTAATTCTATTCCTAAGTCCAGCGCGCCCCCTACAGCAAGTTGCTGTTACGACTTGCGATGTAATGGCACGTGTGGTAGCAACACGGGGGCCGATTACGATCCTGGAAAAACCCGGTACAAACCGTGGGTCGGAGCTTTTTCTCCGTCCGACTCGTACCGGGTTGTAAAACTTTACAAACATGCAATTACGATTCGTACGGAAACACCATTTCCGTACGAATCAGAAAAAAGACCAACCGACAGAAAAATACATACAAATGTGATCCGGGACACCGCGGACGTGACGTCCGGACGGAGTTAGGCATGTTTTTACGTACCAGCAATTACGATTCGCACCGACTGCAGTCCGGATGGGAAAATTTTTACGGCACCTAAAAAGTGCCGGAAAAGCTAAGTACGCAGCGATGCGAGCTGATTAGGGGGCCCGGTATGCGCCGTACCCCCCCCGCCCCCCGTATGTACGGAGCGTACCCCCGTACCCCCCAGCCCCCCGTATGTATGGAGCGTACCCCCGTACCCCCCAGCCCCCCGTATGTACGGAGCGTACCCCCAGCCCCCATATGTACGGAGCGTACCCCCGTACCCCCAGCCCCCCATATGTACGTAGCGTACCCCCAGCCCCCCGTATGTACGGAGCGTACCCCCGTACCCCCCAGCCCCCCATATGTACAGAGCGTACCCCCAGCCCCCCGTATGTATGGAGCGTACCCCCGTACCCCCCAGCCCCCCGTATGTACGGAGCGTACCCCCAGCCCCCTGTATGTACAGAGCGTACCCCCGTACCCCCCAGCCCCCCGTATGTACGGAGCGTACCCCCCAGCCCCCCGGATGTACGGAGCATACCCCATACCCCCCAGCCCCCCATATGTACGGAGCGTACCCCCACCCCCGTATGTACGGTGCGGACCCCCAGCCCCCCGTACATACGGGGGGCTGGGGGGTACGGGGGTACGCTCCGTACATACGGGGGGCTGGGGGGTACGGCGCGCCCATCCGCGGGGGGGCTGGGGGTACGGCGCGCCCATCCGCGGGGGGGGCTGGGGGTACGGCGCGCCCATCCGCGGGGGGGCTGGGGGTACGGCGCGAACATACGGGGGGCAGCAGGGGGGGGTACGGCACGTACCGGGCACTTGTTTGGACATCTCCATGGTTGCTATGGGAGTTCGCTCCGGACGGTCTTTTTTCCATACAGTTGTACAATCGGACGGATGGGACGGATCGTACTTGCGCATTTGGACTTCAGTTTTCCCATTTGTACGTAAAAATGTCCGGGGACGTGTCGAAGACTTTTCCCGACCCGAGGATGTGTGGGGGAATTTTCCCAATGCGATTTGTATGGACTTTTTCCTATATGAATCGTACTTGGCAGTTTGTACGGCGCTTTTACCATTTGTACGGAAAAAAGTCCAGATTCAATTCGGTTGGGGAAATTTTTTCCAGGATCCTAATCGGCACCACGTTTGTTGTAATGACCGCATTGTAAAGCCATCACTTATGCTGATGGCATCCAACAATATATATATATATATATATATTCACTTAAAAAACCATAGGTTTCACACAGGTTATAGTTAGGTGGACATTTCCCTCGTAAAAAACCAATGAAATTCCCTCGTTATAGTTAGTTCAGATAACAATAACTCGCGTGACCGCCACTCTATCACAAGGATGATGTCATCAGTGATGTCATGAGTGATGCCACTGACCCGGTCATGAGTGATGTAATATGTGACGTCATGAGCAGTGGATTGCGGGTGCGCGAGTTATAGTTATCTGAACTAACTATAACGGGGGAATTTCATTGTTTTTTTACGAGGGAAATGTCCACCTAACTATAACCTGTGTGAAACCTATGGTTTTTTAAGTGAATTTGCAAGGTTTTTTAAATGCTAATTCCTAACTATAACGTGTGTGAAACCTATGGTTTTTTAAGTGAATATATATATATAGGTGCCGATTCCGTACGACTCGTATCCGTATTTTTTTACGTACGAATCATACAAGTCCCGTACAAACGGCGAAGTACGATTCGTACGTGAAAAATACATACGAATAGCTTCGGGAAAAGTCTACGAGACGTACCCGGACAGTTTTACATACAAATCGTAAAACTGAAGTCCGAGCGCGCAAGTACGATCCGCACTGGCGTTCCGAATCCACAAGCGTATGGAAAACGTCCCGTACGGAGCGAACTTTGTACGACCCCTACCCCGGGTACACTTGTGCCCGGGGTACTAGTTGTACGGCCCCCCCAGCCTCCCCCCCACCTGCGTATGTCCGCACCGTACCCCAGCCTCCCCCCACCCGCGTATGTCCACACCGTACCCCAGCCTCCCCCCACCCGCGTATGTCCGCACCGTACCCCAGCACCCCACCCGCGTATGTCCGCACCGTACCCCAGCCTCCCCCTCACCCGCGTATGTCCGCACTGTACCCCAGCCTCCCCATCTGCATATGTCTGCACCGTACCCCAGCCTACCCCCCCACCCGCGTATGTCCGCACCGTACCCCAGGCGTACCCCCCCACCCGCGTATGTCTGCACCGTACCCCAGGGTACGCCTGGGGTACGGTGCAGACATACGTGGGTGGGGGGTAGGCTGGGGTACGGTGCGGACATATGCGGGTGGGGGGGTACGCCTGGGGTACGGTGCGGACATACGCAGGTGGGGGTACGCTGGGGTACGGTGCGGACATATGCGGGTGGGGGTATGCCTGGGGTACGGTGCGGACATACGCGGGTGGGGGGGAACGCCTGGGGTACGGTACGGACATATGCAGGTGGGGGTTGGCTGGGGTACAGTGTGGACATACGTGGGTGGGGGTAGGCTGGGGTACGATGTGGACATACGCGGGTGGGGGGTACGCCTGGGGTACGGTGTGGACATACGCGGGTGGGGGGGTAGGCTGGGGTACGGTGCAGACATATGCGGGTGGGGGTACGCCTGGGGTACAGTGCGGACATACGCGGGTGGGGGTATGCCTGGGGTACGGTGCAGACATATGCAGGTGGGGGGAAGGCTGGGGTACGGTGCGGACATACACGGTGGGGGGTACGCCTGGGGTACGGTGCAGACATACGCGGGTAGGGGGGTACGCCTGGGGTACGGTGCGAACATACGCGGGTGGGGGGTAGGCTGGGGTATGGTGCGGACATACACGGGTGGGGGTTAGGCTGGGGTATGGTGCGGACATATGCGGGTGGGGGGGTATGCCTGGGGTACGGTGTGGACATACACGGGTGGGGGGTAGGCTGGGGTACGGTGCGGACATACGCAGGTGGGGGGTACACCTGGGGTACGGTGCGGACATACGCAGGTGGGGGGTACTGTGCGGACATACGCACCATACATACGCACTGTTGGCCTATGTACAGTGCGTACCCCAACAGCGCGTATGTACGCACCGTACATATGCAATGTTGGGGTACGCACCGTACATGATGACACATACGATGTGGTTGATGGCGTGTACGTCGCGTACCGGGCCCCCTTTTCGTTGTGCATCGCAGCGTACTTCGCTTTTCCGGCACTTTTTGGCTCCCGTAAAAAAATTGCCGTGCGGAGTGCTGTAGGTACGAATCGTACTTGCTGGTCCGTAAAATGCTGCCTGACTCCGTGCGGACGTCGCGGACGCGCTGTCCAGGATCAGAATAGTGGGTATTTTTTAGCCGTATGGTGTTTTTTACGATTCGTACGGAAATGGTATTTCTGTACGAATCGTACTTGCTGGTTTGTAAGGTGGATTTCCCGGCTACGAGTCGTACGGAGTATACGCTCCGTACGACCATTCGTACCCGGGTTTTACAGGATCGGAATAGGCACAATAATGTTTATATAATTTTAAAATTATAAAATACATTACAATTATTAGTTTAATAATTGATTTAAAGTAAATATATATATGTATATATATATATATATATTCACTGAAAAAACCATAGGTTTCAGGCCTGATATAGTTAGGAATTAGCATTTAAAAAACCTTAGAAATTCACTGAAAAAACAATAGGTTTTAGGGGTGTTATAGTTAGCTGGACATTTCACTTGAACAAAACCATTGAAATTCCTCCGATATAGTTAGTTGTGCTAACTACATCTCGCGCACCCGCAATCCACTGCTGATGATGTCACATATTACATCATTCATGACATGGTCAGTGACATCACTGATGACATCTCAAATGCCATAATTTGCCCCGGGGACCCCATCCCCCGGGGCATGGCCCTTTTGTTTAAAAAAAAATATTTTTATGGAGGGGGGCTGCGTAGCCCCCCTCCTGTGGCCACTTAAGGCCCCGGGGACCCCATCCCCCGGGGCCGGCCATTGTTATAGATATATATTTTTTATTTTAATGGGGGTGGGGGCCGCGTGGCCCCCCTCCCGGGCCACTTCTGGCCCCGCGGACCCTATCCCCTGGGGCCTGGCCTCTCGTTGGAGACCGTGGGGGGGTCACCAATCCCCCCACGGTCCCAGCCGGCTCCCCGCCTCCTGCTGGAGCCGGCATTGCATTTCCACATGGGGAGCAGCTAACATGCTGCTCCCCATGTGGAAAAGCAATCTGCTTTGCTTCATGAAGCGAGAGCAGGTTTCCCTGCTCTCGCTTCAATGAAGCAAAGTAGTTTGCAATGACAGGGTGGGAGCCGCGAGGCTCCCGCCCTGCCATTGCAAACAGCAGTGTCCCGGGGGTGGGCACCCCGGGACACTGCAGGAGCCGGCGCTGGGGGGTGGCGGTCCCCAGGACCTATACAAGGCTCCAGGAGGGGGGCCGCGTGGCCCCCCTCCCACATGTACAAGTTGCCCCGGGGGGTGGCAGTCCCCGGGGCTGGGGGGGCCTGAGAGCCCCCCCACATCAAATTGTTTTGAGCCCCGGGGGGTGGCGGTCCCTGGGGCTGGGGGGGCTGCAAGCCCCCCACCATGTTGACGAAGCCCCGGGGGGTGGCGGTCCCCGGGGCTGCGGGGGGCCATGAGTCCCCCCACATATACAATCTTTGAGCCCCAGGGGTTGGCGGTCTCCGGGGCAGTGTGGGGGGATTGGGACCCCACCCCACACTGTTTTTTTACTCGGCCCCGGGATTTGGCCCCCCGGGGGCAAATTACCATATTCAGCGCGGGAGCCCACGCTGAATTTTTTTTTCTTTCAGGAGGATCCACGCATCCAGCAACACTTCCTGATTCAGAGTGTTCGCAGCCAATTAGCATACAGCTCATGCTCGAGAGGATGCGGGGAGGGTGCGCGGATCCTCTGAGGCCATAGATATATATGTACATTTACCTCTAATTTTCTCAGGAACTACTGAACGGATTTACACCATTTAAGCAAAAGGCACGAGTCGGAACTGAGGACTATCTCTCTGCCAAATTTGGTGTAATTCCGTTCAGCAGTTCGGGCTGTAGCTGCGTCAAAAGGTCCTATGGGAAAATGCATGGGGAAAACACGTTTTGGGACCCCCCTTTTTTCTCAGCCCCCGCTTGACGAATCACCGTGAAATTTTCAGGATAGGAGCGGACCGGAGCTGGCCAAAAGTTTGGAAAAGTTCGCGAAGATTCGTCAATCAGCGCCAACGTTATTCCAAATAGAATGTTGCCAATTTCCTATGGAAAATCGGTCCTAACTATATCTACCTACTGGCGACCGCCAGTAGGTAATATTAATTATTATATATGTGTGTTTAACTTTTTAAAATAAAGTTCATTTATTTGTTAAAATGTATATTAAATATCATTTATTTTTTAAATTAATTTTATTCATTAGTATATTTAAAATGTATTGCTTTATTTTATATATATATAGATTTGTTTATATATATATATATATATTCACTGAAAAAACCATGGGTTTCACACACGTTATAGTTAGGAATTAGCATTTAAAAAACCTTAGAAATTCAGTGAAAAAACCATAGGTTTCACACATGTTATAGTTAGCTGGACATTTTACTCGTAAAAAACCATTGAAATTGCCACGTTATAGTTAGTTCAGCTAACTATAACTCGCGCGCCCGCAATGCACTGCTGATGACGTCACATATTACATCACTCATGACATGGTCAGTGACATCACTCATGACATCACTGATGACATCTCAAATGACATCACTGATGACATCATCCAGTGAATGTGTGTTTTCCTGAAAATTAAATATGTTTTATATATGTATATCTCAAGGTCGATGGAAGAATAAATGGGTATATAAGTGTCTAAATGGATGATTTGTTTTTGAAAAATTGATTGTGTAGCTGACTGATTAAGTGTATCATAGTGAATACATGGCTTAGTGAGTAATGTTTAAATATGGAAATATCTGTATCAGTCTCTCACTTTGTGTATATGTGGCTGCATGGGTTGGTGAGTAGCTACATGGGTGTCTATATGGGTTATTAGTTGGTTTTTTGAGTATCAGTCTGAGTGTCTTCATGGTTCGGTGGCGGGTATTACGTAGTGCATAGGTGCATGAATGAGTGGCTCACTCTT
The DNA here is from genome assembly GCF_964204655.1 of Triturus cristatus. Lineage (NCBI taxonomy): Eukaryota > Metazoa > Chordata > Amphibia > Caudata > Salamandridae > Triturus > Triturus cristatus. The sequence goes on along the minus strand of NC_140593.1, from coordinate 486,370,127 downwards.
TGTATATGTTGAAGACAGCATGTGTGCAGGACTGTATGGGTGGATGAGTGTGTGTATGGGTGTGTTAGTGAGTGAATGACTGTCTCAATAGTGTCTTTATGAGTAACTACATATGTTTTAAACTAGTATATGTGACTATTGGTGTAAATAAGTGAGTATATGTGAGAGTGAGACATTGGAAGAGTTCCTGTATGAATAAGTATGTGTTTCTATAAGTGATTGTTTAAAAGACTAAGTATGTGTAAGTTTCCGTAGAAGTAAGTGTGGTGGTGTGTGAATAACTGTATATGCAAGTAAATGTATGTTTTATTCTTTATTAGCATGGGTGACTATGTGTGTGAGTAGCTCTATGGATAAGTGGCATTGTGTAACAGGATGTATAGGTGTATGAGTACATATGATAAGTGAGTACATGTATGAGTGACTGTATTGAACTGTTGGTGAATGAATGGATGTGTATGTGGATCTTAGAATTACTGAAGAGGTTGTTGTAACTGTTATTGGTATGTCCATTCTTTTGTAAATTTTAGTCTCTATTTTTGTATGTGTGTATCAAAGGTTATATTAGGGTGAGAGGAGGTCTACCACTCTATCACAAGGATGATGTCATCAGTGATGTCATTTGAGATGTCATCAGTGATGTCATGAGTGATGTCACTGACCATGTCATGAGTGATGTAATATGTGACGTCATCAGCAGTGCATTGCGGGCGCGCGAGTTATAGTTAGCTGAACTAACTATAACGTGGCAATTTCAATGGTTTTTTACGAGTAAAATGTCCAGCTAACTATAACATGTGTGAAACCTATGGTTTTTTCACTGAATTTCTAAGGTTTTTTAAATGCTAATTCCTAACTATAACGTATTTTAATTGTCTTACCTTTTATAAAGACTATGATTAAATTTTTTTAAATTCTTTAATATGTTTTTTTAATATATTTTTTAAAATAAACATGTAAAATTTATTTGCAGTACTTTTTTTTTTTTTATTATTTTTTTAGTACGCGTACCGTAAGCTTACGGTAAGCGTACGGTTTACGCTACGTCCGTAATTTATCCACGCTGCTTGCGTATAGTTACGCAATTTGCGTAGCCGCGCGTACTCCGCGTGGGACGCGTACGCGTGTACGCTACATGCGCACGTTACGCGGAAGTGTCGGGTAGTGACTGTTATGCGCATGTGCGCGTGAGCGTTTCTTTTTTACGCGCATGCGTAGTTTTGCCGTAAGCGTACCGTAAGCGTACGGTAGGTCATGTGATCATGAAACACAACTTTTGATTGGTTGAAACTACTTTCAGTTCTAGAACTCTCCTACACCACACCCATTCCCCTAATTTCTGCTTGTGATCCCTTAGGAGAAGGACTGCTCTTTTTTTTGGCAAGTGATAATCACTTTTACAGACTGACACATTATGAAACCACTTTTTTGATTTTTAAATGCACATGTCCAAACTGCTTTTTCAGACCACCACCATGTGTAACCTGGGTGGCTGCCTACATTCCAGCAAGGGCAACCAGCCTTAGTGATGCTGAATGTATTTGCATTACTGAGTCCAACCTCAAACCCTTAAACTATTCTTTTTTTTTCCAGTACAACTTAATTTATTGTGAAAACATAGTCCATATTATTTTACATGTTCCTCACATTTAAATTTCTCCCAAAACAGAAAATGATAAACGCAACTTCAACAAAAAGAATTTCCATTTCTATTATTCATTTCTTAAGTTACCACATACATCCCCTCTCAAACTCATAACTCACCTTTAAAATTAGTTAGTTGTGAAAGAAATGTGGCACTCAAACAGCAGATTATCAGAGCCAGGATCTCTGTTGTGTTCACCTCTCTCCTCTCAGCAGAACCAGATAATGGCAAACTTTCCCTCTATTTTTCCACACATATACATGTAAGTTTCAAATCTCAGTGCTTCCCCCTTTTTTCAAATGTAATCACACATTTCTATTGGTTGAAAACCAACCCTTTTCCAAAAGTACCCTGCCCCCAACTTGACTTCTGCCTAGTACCCTTCCCCCAACTTGACTTCTGCCTGCTACCATAGCAACAGCTCATGGAACACTGCTGTGTGGAGTTAGGTCAGAAGTTCGCCACACAATGTTTCAATTCCACAGAGCAAGAGTGCTTGACTTTTCAAACCTAACAGCAGATCCATAGTACTGTTCTTTGGTAACACATTTTTCTGTACCAATACAAAACATGCTTCTATTAATTTACACATACAGCCTAGTTTTTATTCTAGAATGGTATGAAACAGCCAATCAGTTCTTTTTTTTTTGAAAAAAATATGTATGCCTCCATTTCCAAACTGTCTTTCTTTTCATATTGCCATTCTACTGAAAGACACCTCCTGAGTGCATCCAGGACTCCTTTGAAGATGTTCACAGTGTGGATTGTAGGGCACAGCTATGTCTTCTGGAGTGAAAAGTTTGCAGAGAAAACAGATATGGTGAGAGACCTTGCTTTGCCAAATGTAGACATTAAATGGATTGGTCAGAGAGGGTTAAAGTGGCACCAGTTGATGCCATTGGTGAAATCCTTCATGCAAATCCAACACCCTGACCTCATAATAGTGCACTGTGGTGGCAATGACCTAGGCACTTTGACTGGGGTAGGTCTGGAAATGCTTATGAAGGACACCTTTGCACAACTGTTTTCACTTTTCCCTAAAACTGCCTTTGTGTTTTCCAACATATGCCAAAGGCAAAAATGGAACTGGTCCAATCATTTCTGTCCGCAGATTGACAAAGCAAGAAAGCACGTCAACAAATCTGTTTCTGCTTTCCTCCGTGACTATGGTATGGGTGCCATTTACCACAACAACTTGCGTTATGACATGCAAGACATTTATAGAGGAGATGGTGTGCACTTCAATGATGAAGGGAACAGAGTCTTCCTTTTGAACCTTAGACTCTGCATCGGTACTTACTTGTAAGTACCACTTAAAAAAATGACTTCATAAACACAACAGCTCTTTTTTGAGCTCCCTAATATCTAAACTCTTAATTCTGCATTTCATTTATTATTTTTTTTTTTTACCGTACGCTTACCGTACGCGTACCCCGTGATTTTTTTAAAAATCAATAAATGTTTTCTATGTACTTTTCTGTCCTTCTTTGACCCCCTTACAAATGTTAGGGGGTCTGTAACTCTCCTCATTGCCCCCTTTTCTTGTTTTCACTCTTTTTTTTCAGAGTGAAATACACAAAATGGCGGCCGCCGCTTCCTGGTTTCGGCCGATTCGAATGTTTACTAAGATCTAAGGGCCAATCAGAATCTCGCTCGCGCACGCCATTTTTCTTCCGTACGCTTACCGTAAGCTTAACGTACGCGTACCCCGTGATTTTTTAAACAAACAATAAATGTTTTTTTTGTACTTTACAGTCCTTCTTTGACCCCCTCACAAATGTAAGGAGATCTGTTACTCTCCTCTTTGCCCCCTTTTCTTGTTTTCACTCTTTTTTTCAGAGTGAAATACACAAAATGGCGGCCGCCGCTTCCTGGTTTCGGCCGATTCGAATGTTTACTAAGATCTAAGAGCCAATCAGAATCGCGCTCGCGCACGCCACCGTACGCTTACCGTAAGCGTACGGTAAGCGTACCGTAAGCGGGCTCAGATATATATATTGATTTAAAGGCTATTTTCTCAGAATCTACTGAACAGATTTACACCAAACCTACAAAAGGCACTTCCTTGACCTAGGGACTACCTCTCTGCCAAATTTCGAGTAATTCTGTTCAGCCGTTCGGGCTGTAGCTCGTTCTAAAGGTCCTATGGAAAAATGCATGGGGAAAACGCGTTTTGGGACCCCCCTTTTATCTCAGCCCCCGCTTGACGAATCCCCCCGAGACTTTCAGGGTAGGAGCGGAGCGTAGCGCCCCACCTATTTTGAGAAATTCGCGAGGATTCGTCAACCGGCGCCAAAGTTATTCAAAATAGAATGTTGCGGATTTCCTATGGAAAAGGGGTCCTAACTATAACTACCTACCGGCGACCGCCAGTAGGTAATATATATATATATATATATATGTTTTTAAAAAAAGAAACCACCTCCATTTTAACTGCTTTTCATGTAGAAAACTACTTCACTTCATTTAGCACCAGCCTTCTCCTGACTGCTATTGCCCCTTCACTTCAAACTGCTTAGAGTGTGGATTGTTGGCCACAGCTATGTCTACTTGGCTAAAGAGGCTGCAAAAAAGAGAGGTATTTACAGGTACTTCAGTTTGCCAATTATGGAGGTTACTAGGTTTGGCCAGAGACGGTTAAAGATTCATCAGTTGTTGGCTTTGGTTAAAACAATTGTGGATTGTCGAGCTCCTCACCTCATGATTGTGCATTGTGGTGGCAATGACCTCAGCACATTGACTGGAATAGGGCTGGAAATCTATATGAAGGATACCTTTGCAGAACTGATGTCACTTTTCCCTCACACTGTCTTGGTGTACAAGACAGAAATGGAAATTGTCAAATCAATTCTGTCCACAGATTGAGAAAGCCAGGAAAACATGTTAATCAAACAGTTTTTGCTTTCCTCAGAGACCATAACATGGGCTCTATCTACAACAACAATCTGCATTTTAACATGCATGGAATCTATAGAAGTGATGGAGTTCATTTTTCAAAAGAAGGGAACAGGGTGTTTCTAAGTAACAACTCTGCATACAGTCTTATGTGTAGCTGTTTTATACACAATCTAAACACAAAGCTTCTTGTCAGAGCCACCCAAGAACACATAATTTTGTTCATTTTCTTGCTTATATATATTTTTTGAATATTGGTAATTCATGACGAAGTTGCAATGATCGCGATCATGTCACAAAATCATAAAAACAAAAGCTGACATTCAATGATCACCACCACATGAAAACATTTTAAGTTAAAAAATTAATCCTAAGTATTACAATACACACATTACTAACTGCATCACTGCTTAAAAAACATGTTTGTACACATATTTTTCTAGTAAGTTTTTCAATAAACTGTGTTTGAACCCTACTTTCCATCTTCGCGATCACGCCTGTGCTGTTTTTAAGGGGTGTAAAACACATATATGCACACATTTTACAGTATTTTAGATACAAAGGTTTTATTACTGCACTGTTAAAAGTCATATTTTTAGAGGGAGTTTGTATAAAAACTATCTTTTAAACTAACTTTCCATTTCGCCATTACTCTCAGAGTCACAATGACATCAGTAACCTGTTGGCACGCTTTCGAGATTTACCTTGTACATGTCGTTATTCACATGTGATCACCACAAAACCGCCGCAACATTCGGCTCATGTTGCGTCCAGCCAATTATAGCATATCCGCTGGCGCGTACATTTGCAATTTACCTCAACATCATTGTGATTTAACTGTGATCGCCATGGAAGCCATGAAATCGCCACGATCCGAGATATCACTATATTGTTCCACTTTAATTTCCAAAATTCCCCCAAAAAGAAAAAAAAATATGTAAAGGTATTGTTATTGTTAGACCTGGCATCTTTTGGCATGGTCGCCCCTTACCTTTTTGGCATTACATGTCTCCTGTATGGACTTTGTTTTGCTGGTGTAGGACTTTGAGTGCTTTGACACTGCTATTCAGTGACTAAGTGCTGTGCTTGTCATATACATACTGGTGATTGGTGTATATATGATTGGCTGATTTGAGCTAGCTGCAAGTCCCTTGTCTGGGGTAAGACATACACTTAGGGCATGTAACTCAAATGCTCCCCCATTGGCCTTCAGCACTGGTTGTGCCACCCACGGAGGTAGCTCTTCAAACATGCCACAGGTTTGCCCTGGCCGGGTTTGTATGTGCAGGTTACTGTTACTCGGCTTGCAATTTTAAAAGTTACTTTCCAAGGTTCTGCATATCTCTCGCTACATTAGAGTACTCCCTGGGGGCAGGGTGCGGAGTCAGAAAGCGGAAGGGCATGGGTTTGGGTGCACTACATGCACTGGTAATGAATGGCACCGGATGGAATGCTTAGTACGTGGGGCCTGTATCTCGCATCAATTAACATGGGGGACCAGTGCAAAGGCACTTGAGCAGCATTTCTTATGTGTAGAAGAGTAGCCGTATAGTGTTTGATATCGATGAGTTAGCAATGGCAAATCCTCTCAGGTCGTGCAAGTGGATTCAACATTACTAATGTGGAAATGCCACGTTCGAAAAGTGGGTATTTCTGTGCTTGTCAGCCTGTCTCAAATCCACGTCTGGGTGCTGGGAGGAAAGCTACATCTGTGTATTCCTGATAGAAGTCCATAAACCAAGGGGCTCAAGGAAATTTGCAAACCTATGACTATGAGGGGCCTTACTGGCGTGAATATGAGGGGGTGAAATTGGCACCTGCATTCTAAGGGGCAGGGTTTTGGCCCTACTAAAGATACTGATCAAGCCATCCAGGGTATAAAGGCAGACAGGACACATTTAAGAGAGGGCCTGTGCATTTCAAAGGAAGCCTTTTGAACTGATCTAATCTTCAAAGGCCATTTTGTGTATAACAACTGGGGCTCTGCCTTCAGGAATTAGAGACGCTTTTGGGATTGGAATCATACTACGCTGGATCGATGCTGGGACATCGACAAGAATAACCATAGAAGGAGAGACTGCAACTGGATTATCTATAGACTTGTGGTGGCCTGGGACTTGTTGTGCTTCAAGAAGGGGACTATCACCTGGTGGATTTTGCCTGGATGTTGTTGGCCTGTAGCTAATTGCCAACTGATGCGGCCCGGGTCCTAAAGTACTCTCCAAGGGCCATTTGGCTGGCCTCCTATCCTTAAGATCCCAGGGACAGAAAGTATATCCCCACTTCCATGAGATTGTAAGGACTGCACAGGGTGCAGTGGAAATTGGTGGAAGTGATCGTCGGTTGGGACAAGGACTGTCCTGATGTGGTATACAACGTTTACAACGCAACTTTTACACCGCACTACCATTACAACGAAACTGTAACAACGTGAAATCTGTTACAACGCATGCCATTACAACGCATGCCATTACAACGAAATGCACTAGATGGCGTGCTAACATTAGAAATAGTGTAGTTTTACTATCCAAACACCTTCCCTACTGCAACGTGGACTGGAGTTAGAATAGTAAATTATACATTTCTAATGTCAGCACTCCATCTAGTGTACGTCGTTGTAAAAGCATGCGTTGTAAAGGCTTGAGTTGTAACAGATCTTGCGGTGTAAAAAATGCGTTGTAACGGCATGCGGTGTAAAAGCATGCGTTGTAACGTCATACATCCTCCTGATGTGCATTGTAATCACACTGTGCAGAGGAGCTTGCTCATAATGATCAGCAGCTCACCTGGGGTGCGGAACTTGAGAAGTTTAAGGAGTGCTGGTGAGGTTTGCCGATTACAAGGGACCTGTGCTTGCAACCAGAAACATGTGCTAGCTTGCACTCCATGGCATGTGTGTGGTATCTGATGGGTGTTTGGGGACATTTGACAAGTGTACAGGATCCAAGCTGAAAGACCAGATTGTCTCCAACCTCCAGCTCGAGAGGACAACAGTGACTGACATTGCGGCCTCCATCCTAGGTCCCCGGCTCCCTCTCCTCGTACCCACGTCACAAGGTACTGTGTTGTTGAGAATATCATGACTGGACCTGAGGGGTGTTGTTGTACCATGTGTGCAACAATAATCAAACTGGAGGGAGAAAGAAGAGTCTCTGATCCACTCAGCGTCCTTTTCTCAAGTATCTCAAAAATCAATGGGGGAGTGGATCACTAGTCCCGAAAGAACCAGGGTGTGCAAAGGCAGTACATAGTACTGTTAAAAACCCTCAATCACGTTTTGCAGAGATCGATTTAAGCGGTATATTTTCGTTCTCCGCTCTGTTGTTATCAACGTGACAGCATCATCATTGGGTTCATGCAATGCTTCCTCCACCTGGAGGTCGTCCCACTGGTTGTTTCAGTAGTGATCGTAGAAAGCAAAAAGGTGAGAATTAGTGAAGTGATATGTGGTGAAAATAATACTCAAAATGGTTAAAAAATCCTGTAGAGCCAGTAAAATAACTTTAATTGCACTGGATATGAGAAAGTTCTAATAGATCTTCGGTGTGCACTCAAGGACTGTTTATGGTCTAGTGCACAGTAAAAAAGTGTCCATAAAAAAGGTCGACATGTTTCAGCCCTTTTAAATGCCCCTAAGGGTCAAGTGGGCTTTCTTCAGGACCTAAATAAAGTGAAGGTGACCCTAGTATTCAGGGGTCTCCAGTGAAAAAAGAAGAAGGGGGGGATATAATGTTTGTAGTCCCACGTGTATCTGTTCAATTTGAACCTGTTCTCCCGTTGCGGGGGCAACAGCGGGTGTGTGTAAGGCGGTCGCTCACGCTCTTCGGCGTGGGAATTCTCCAGTGCTGACTCTGCCTTCTTGGACCCGGTAATGATCTCTGCAAAACGTGATTGAGGGTTTTTAACAGTACTATGTACTGCCTTTGCACACCCTGGTTCTTTCAGGACTAGTGATCCACTCCCCCATTGATTTTTGAGTACCATGTGTGCACCCATGGCTGGCTGCCTGGAAGCAACTACAGATCGCACCTTGGCCTGAGCGGAGACTTTTATCCAATTTGGAAATGCGCCGGCTTCGGTGTCACAGTCTTTTGTCTACAGGGGGGGGTAGTGAAGGTGTCACTGGGTGTCTCAAGGCCTAATCTGGAGGGTTTAAACCAAGTAACTCTTTCCTTCTGCTGTAGGTGGTCTCGACAATTGAATCAAAGTGTCGCCAGTAGGTGTAACATGTATCATTGGCTAGTGTAGTTTGGGTGGCTGAGGGGCTGGGTCATGAGGCATAGTCAAAACCTGTGATTTCTTGACCATTAAAGCTGAGGGTATAAAGGGGCAGGTGAATAGCTGTGACTAGTACATGTATATTCATGTTATTCTGCTGCTAAAGGGAGAGTTCGACAGTTGCATGTAACTGTAAAGCATATATCCTTTGTGTATGTCATTCTGATTTTATTGTGTGTGTAAAACAAAGACTAGTGTTTTAAACATATTGTATGGAGTCTTTTTGTAGTGTACTCAGTGTGTTGCAAGGGTGGTGTTGTGCCAATACTTTACCCTTTTACCCTGAGGATAAGCGTGACTGCTCTGTACCAAGCGACTCAAGGGAGAGCACAGGTTATCGGACAAGTGTATCATTTGCATCTTATCTAGAACCGTGGATTCTGTCTGGTTTCGATGTGTCCCAGTCAGTCAGAAACCGCTGGGACTAACAGTTGTACGTTCATGCAAATATCACTTTAAGGATTAACATTACTATTATGAAATGTTCTTTTTGCTAGACATGACTTCAACCTATTAATATTTGATACTTTTTGGACTGTTTCCAGTCCTTAGTAAAAAACAATACTTACTTTGGGCTCATTTTGTTTTGTAGTAGACTCGGTGGTTTTTTATAACTTGAAAAGTGTTTCCCATATAAAATGGAAAAATTCCATTGTTTAATTTGTTAAGGAACTTACTGGCAATACACCTATAACATCTCCATCTTTTTATGAAGTCTTTAGATATGCCTGTCTTCTACTGAGTCTTTGCTCATTGGTATGCCAAAATATTAGCTGTTTAAAGACAATTTTGTTTTTATTGCCCAAGAATGAATCAGAAAGAGTTAACCACAGTGAAATGAAGGACTCAGGTGAAAGACACTGGTATTTAATTTTTTCGTGACCTCTGGTGATATCAGAAGGGTCATAATTAAAAAATATAATTATTTTTAGGAAGTTTATGAAAATGATTATCTATTCTTGCTTCACTGGGAACTTATGATCAATACTCTGCTTGGACGCTTAACACAGTGGTTGTTTCTATTATCAGACTTATAATTTAGTTCATTAGATTTTATTGAATCAGCTGCAATAAAGTCTGAGGGATTTAATCAGAGCACCGGAGTTCTTTTGAGACTTTGCCTGATACATTTCAGAGACGTTAATAGTTGTTGATCTTGCCTCCTCTCCTGGAAACACTGACTTTGACAACTGGCAATGTCACTGTCTCAAGGGAATTACACAGTAGTACAAGGAAAATAAAAACTTAAAACAGGGATACAATTAAATATTTAATTCACTAATCAATGCAAGGAGCGGACATAAGGATGGAGTTCGGTCAAGGTATCGTTAGGTCAGTTTTCAAGGAGTGCTTATACAGGCCTAGATGGTACATATGTCAGAAACAGAACAGTGTCCCTTCATGTAAAACAAAGGATGTATGATGTTACAATGCAAACTAATACAAAGCATACTTTTACAATGCAGTTTTTACAATGCGAATTCCATTACAATGCATGCTATTACAACGGAAGCCATTACAACTTATGGTTTGCTTGGAGAGAATGTGGCCTAACGGCTAGGGCAGTGGACCTTGGAACTGGTGGACCGGGTTCGAGTCTCGGCAAGGACGCTCAACATTCTGTGATTCTAGGCAAATCACTTAATCTCCCCGTGCCTAACAAAAATGAATGTGTCCGTCTGTGACTTAACTGGTGCTCATGTAAAGCGCTCTGATACCTCTGGGTCAAGTTCGTGCTATTTAAAACTCCACAAAAAAAAAAAACTGAAACAAAAACTCATGCACTATTAGAACGTAATTTACTATTCTAACACCGCTGGGTGCTTACCTTAGAGAAGGTGCTGGTCAGTGTTGTAATGGCATGTGTTGTAATTGCATGCATAGTAATGGAACTTGCGTTGTATTGGCTGCATTGTAAAGGCATTGCGTTGTAATGCTTATGTTGTAATGGATGTTTCCCAAAAACAAGTCGCCCTAGCTGAAGAAAACTTCACAAGACTTGAAACATCCACATTTGTTGGTGTTTAGACATTCGCTGTCCTCTCTAACACTTTTGTACTTTAAAATAGAGATAGTTTGACCCAGAAATCTGCTACGTTTGCATTTAACCCATAAAGTTTGTTGGGAAGACTGTCTTTGAGATGAAACTGCCTCAAATCACAGTGAATAGATTTATATGTAAAACTCACAATCAATTTCATTATATTTAATGAAGCATATTGCATATACCAGTGTTGTAATTTCCATTTGTACAGTGCATTAACATCTTTGATATGGCCTGTAAGCAGTGTGCATTCCTTACCCCTTTTGAGGTTTGCCTGGGGATGAGTGTCTAGTAGGTAGAATGTTTTGTTATTTGAAAAGCATTAAATGTTGTACATGAGGACATGAGAAGTGCTCCTGTCTTGTCTTAGAGAAATAGTGCTGAAGATAATCATGTTAAGTCTTTGAGAAAAGTAAGGTTAATAGAATTGTTCTTCAAAATAATATACATCATCTAGGTTGGTCATTAGGGGAAATAGAAGTTTTCTCATACACTCCCCTCTTATGTATTTTACTGCTGCATTAAATTAGTTTGCATTCCTTCCAAAAAATCTTTCTTTTACAGCGAGGGCTGCCTGATAGGTGAATGACGGGGTGCTATATTTAATCTCTTTGATGCTCTTCAGAATTCAAAGTTGGCTTTTGAGGTTCTTATTCAAGCCACAATTGATTGTAGGCGCTTGGGTTTGTTCCAAAAGCGTAAAACTGCCCATACAAGATGATAGGTTAAGTTACAGAAATATTGAGCCTGCACTGTGGACTACCCAAAGCACAATATAGATTTGTGAGAAATATGTTTACTTCCCCATGGGATTTGATTGATCACGTGAGACAAAAAAACATTCCAGGACTAAACACAAAAGACAAAATGATTCTCCATACAGTGGTATAATCCAAGCAAAGATCCACATTAGGGGCCTGATTATGAGTTTGGCCGTGTGACTGCGGGACCTCCCTGCTGCTGCACCAGATTGCAAGTTTTCTTGTGTCTGGTCGGGCAGTTCTTTGGGATGTTCATGGCGGTGCCTATCAAATAGGCAGTGCACTAGGAACATCAAAGTCAGTACCTGCACAGCATGAACTGCTGAAGTCCATGCCGGGCAGATACTGGGGTGCATGCACACAGGGGGGCACACCATATGCTATGTTTCCTCTATGCCGCGGTTTTCATGGAGGAGGAACCAACATGAAAAACATGGTGCAGAGGAAACTCGTAATATGCTTGTGGGACCATGGCGGTCCCGTCAAGCATTTTGCGTCCTCAAGACCGCTGCGCAACCGCCAGGGATCTCTGTTCCCTGGCGATTGTGGCGGTTGCTGCGGTTGCGGCAGTCCCAGGGCGGTATGACCGCCCGAATGATAATGGGGCAGTCAGAAGACTATAGTATACATAAACAACTATGAGTCTCATACAATTGAAGACCTTGACACAATAGTAAAGGTGATGCTAAAAGTAGTGGAGCTGCGAATTCATGTATGCATATATGTGTGTATGCATAGGTGTAAAATTCCCATCATCCACCCAAAGTGGTTTGCTTCATCATCTGGGAACCAAGGACTTATTAGAGAACCATCTTCTACTTGGCAATTTGTAGATCTTGGTCTCTTATGTGTCCCAAACTAGTAGCTAGTATATTGTTGTTGTTGGATGATGATAGGGTGTGATGGTTGCAGTGCTGGTGATAAGTGATAGTGTATAGGTGCTATTTAAAAAATGTCTAACAAGGCACTAAGAACACTTTATTAGATCGCTACCTTGTTGACAAAATCTAAAAACAGTGCTATAACAGTTTCAAAAATATAATAACTGTGTTGAAAAAAGGGGGGTCTACATGTTTCTGCTATCGGATGAAATTCATCCAAGCTTTCATCAGGACCAAAACAAGCTACTGCAAAAGTAATTAATGCTCAAGTAAACAGTGAAGTGGTAAATACAACCTGGACCCAAATGGAGGGCCAAGAAGCTCCGTGGGAAGTAGTTTCACTTCACTGACCTGCACAAGTGAAAAAAAGAAAAGAGAAAACACAACATAGCAAAAACCCTTAACATAGTGGTATTTTCAAGGTCAACATTTAGCATCCAGAAAATATGTCCAGTATGCAAATACTCATAAGTGTATCAAGACTGTGATAAGTCTATATAGTTAAGTAAGGTAAAGAGAATTTATAGCACTTACCCAATTTGTGATGGGTGTGCACCTCACCTCACCTGGCCACTGCTCAGGTTTAAGGAGGCCCCGCTCTGTAAAACAATCAGAGGGTTCGAAAGTATTACAACCCAGATGTTGGGCAATTTTAAAACCGCTAAAGCCCACTCCGCGATGTGCCAGAAAGCGCCTAAACCCACAGAATGTCATTCGAATGCTACGTAATAGGTGAGATCATTAGGCATTGTTGGCTCAAAATGAGCTGTGTGACCGCCGTAAAATCGACCAAAAGGGACCCGACTTCTGAAAGCAATCGGGTCTGTTAAAACGAAACCGTGCCTCTGTTAGAATGCATAGAGAGCACAGACGATAGGGAAGATACGCTTGCTTGCTGACATTGGAAAGGGTGAAAAGTTCCTACTCACCTATCCGTCGGTACCTCTAGTCGGAGCTGAGCTCGTAGGGGAGGCAACCTGCGGAGTGTGAGCACTCGGTTAAAGTAAAGAATGCCGGTCTTGGTTGTCAGGGCAACCAACAGCAAGGCCGTCATTGGGACGCTGTTCAGTGCGTCATCCCGTCACGTTTAGTAAGCCTGGGAAATGTAGTATTTAACGGCCGCCTACATAGAAGAGCGGGTTGGTGGCCGAAAATACATTCATAACTAGTTTTATCTGACAAATAGGAGTGACGATGAGAGTACAATGAGGTTGTTATCGCACTATAATGTTACAGCATAAGACCTTATCGTGCAGATAGAGATCAGTTTAGCCGCAAGTCTTAGTGTAGTCGCGGATGGAAACACAGGCGATTTAGTCAATGTGAAAGCATGTGATATTATAATCATGCCGAACCTGTATCACAGTGTATGTACGATACCAATACATATCTATTCTTAGAGTGAGGACCATGGAATCTCGTCATTTAGCCCATTACGATCACTTTGGAGTCTAAACACCCATTTCTGTTCCTTGTGAAAGAGGAAGTTGGTAACATCTGTTATATGTGGTGGAATAAATGGTTGTTCCAGGACGAGCCATTTCATGTCTTCTGGTTTATGGTTCAGTGTCAGGAAATGGTTAGTCATTCTGGTCGCTTGTTTTTTGCGCCTGATGGTACTCTTATGTTCACTAATTCTCACTTTAATTTTACGGGTGGTCATCCCTACATATTTGAGTGAGCAAGGACATGTAATCAGGTAGATGACTTTCTCTGAATTACAGTTGGTGTGTTTGTGAAGAACCCAAGGTTTGGAGGTGCCAATATCTACTGATTTGGTAGGTTCTGTCTGTGGGCACACTGAACAGGAGCCACAAGGATAATGGCCCTGCACAGGTGGCATGTCCCAGAGTGTAGATGTAATAGGATTCCTCTTGGCTTTTGGTCGTGTATGTACAAGACTGTCCTTGAGGCTCGTCCCTCTCTTGAATGAAAAGAGTGGAGGGGGAATTTTCTCGTTGTTCAGATTCAGGATGCGCCAATGTTTACGCACCACTTTTTGCACGTCGTTAGATAATGTGCTGAAAGTATTGACAAAAGTCAGTCTCGTAAGTGGTGCTTTTGGTGTTGAAGGCGCAATAAGAGCGTCTCTGTTATTGTTCGCCGCTCTTTTCTTAGCTTGTCTAACCAGAGGCGTAGGATATTTCTTTGCTTTCAGTTGTTGAGATAGGTCAGCTGCGTGCTTGTCAAAAGTCTCTTTAGTGGAACAGTTTCTGCGTATCCGCAGAAACTGTCCGACAGGTAAGTTTTGTCTTAAAGACTTTGGATGGTGACTCTGGAAGTTCAAAAGAGAGTTCTTTGCTTGGGGTTTTCTGTACAATTCACTCCCAAGAGTCCCTTGTGTGGGGTAAATGACAATGTCTAAGAAAGGCAGTCTGGATTTATCGTGTGTCACTGTGAATCTCAGAAAGTTATTTTGGGCATTTAGCCATGCATGGAAGTCAAGCAGGGTGGTAACGTTGCCACGCCATATTACTAAAATGTCATCAATATATCTTTTCCAGACGACAATCCTGTCGCGGAAGGGATTGGTGTTGTTCAACACATTATCCTGTTCAAAAAGATGAACATAGAGATTCGCCAGGCTGGGCGCAAAAATGCTGCCCATCGATGTTCCTGAGGTTTGGAGGTAGATGGTTTCTTCAAACCTGAAGAAATTCTCCTTCATTGCTAGCCTGGCGCACTCCATGATGAAGTTAATTGGGGTGATCGTAATTAGATCTTTTGTATCAAGTAAACCCCTAATAGCTTCTAATGTTTCATCTTGGGGAATACAAGTGTAGAGTGATTCGACATCGAAACTAACCAACAGGTCTGTTTCGATGTCGAATGTGGTCTCAGGTAACAATCTTAGGACGTCTTTGGTGTCCTGTAGAAATGTTGGCATTTCTTGAACCAATGGTCGTAGAAAAAAGTCCACAAAAGTGGACAAGGGTTCTAACAGTGACCCTATCCCGGATATAATAGGGCGTCCTGGTGGTGGTCTAGTGGCTTTATGTATTTTGGGGAGGACGTAGAAGTAGGGCATGACGGGATACTTAGTGATCAAGAAATCAGACTCTTGCGGTGTAATCCAGCCAGATTCTTTAGCTTCATAGACCAGGTTGTGTATCTCTTTAGACAGTCTTACTGTTGGGTCTTCGGACAGAACCCGGTAAGATTTACCGTCATTCAGTTGTCTTAGACATTCGTTCCGATAGGCTGTTGAATCCATAATGACAATGGCACCTCCCTTGTCAGCGGGCTTGATGGTGATGGTATCGTCATTGGATAGTGTCGTCATGGCTTGTTTCTGCAAGAGAGGAAAGTTACAGTATCCTCTCTCACTTCTAGAGCAGAGAGAGGTGACCTCATTAATTACAGCTTGTTCAAAAACCTTTACGTGATCTGGCACCAAATGTACTGGCGGGTTGAAGTTGGAAGGTGGTTTTAGACCTGTGTTAGATTCTAAGGGTAGGTTGTCTAGGCCCATCATATCAATTCCTTTTTCTTTGTTCTTGAAAAAGAAGTGCAGACGAACTTTGCGGAAGAATTTTCCCATTTCGCACCTCAGTTGAAAAGGGTCGCCTACACACGTTGGGACAAAACCTAAACCTTTGTTTAGAATCTCATGTTCAGTAGATGTCAGTTGACGTTGGCTCAGATTCACCACTAATTGATTATTTTCCTCTGTAGTCCTAGTGGTTGTATGTTCCTTGTGTTCTATGTGTTCTGTGGTGGCTGATCTGTTTGCCAGTGTACTTGTTGTGCTTGTCCTCCTCTTCTCCTGCCTCTGCTGCGTCCACGGCCTTGCCCTAAAAAAGGTTGCTGCCCAAAGAAAGTGGGTGGGGGCGGCTGGCAAGGAAAGGGTGGCATAGGTGGAGTGTATGGTGAGGGTTGATAACCCCAAGGTGCTGGGGGCCACCAGGGACTTGGTTGATCATAGTAGTTTTGTGTACCTCGTCTTCTACTGGCACGTGAATGTTGATTGTTTTGTCTTTGCGACGGTGCCGATGTAGTAGAACCCTCTGAATCTGATGAGAGGGTGTCTGTCCCTGACGAAGAATAATTTGAGCCGTATCTCTTGCCCTTTTTGTTATATTCTGGCGGGGTGTAGGTGTCGCTTGTGTATGGGTAGACTTTCTCAAAAGAGAAACGGGCCAGATCTTTTTTGAATTTTTCAATTTTCGTCAGTAGAATAGTATCTTTATGCTCTTTGTTGGATTTGTTAGTATCCTCAAGGTTTCTTTTGAATAAAGCACTCATGATTGTGGCTTTTATTTGACCCTCTAGAGTTTGTATTTCTACAAGGATCAGATCAGCTGCCTTTTTGGCTGTACTAATGATTAAAATAAGCCAATCGCGGGTGCATCGCCACGCAATAAGCGACCAGTCCTTGAGAAAAGTTTTATCTGTCAGGAAAAGTCGTGGTGTGTTTGTTACTATCAAGCCCATAGGAGCACTGTTGTTTCTTAGATATTCTGTCATTATCGCACCATGTATAAAGGTGCGCGAATGTGACTTCTTCAGAGTAAGTAGAGTTTGCCATTCATCTATTGTGTTGTTAGAGACTGATGGCAAACTATCTAATATGCTGGGGTTGGTGCTCAAGATCGATTGTAGCATATTATCATCGAATGACAAACCAGTGAGTTCGGCCATCTTAAATACAAAAAACGGTGTGAGCAGCGGTGTAAATGTACTCGCAATTCGCTTGATTGCGTGAGTACAAGAGAACAAAAAGACCCGCAGCCAGAGCTGCTCCAAAAACAATTTTATGATATCTCGAAAACGAGTGGGGGTCCAAGGGATAAAGTTTACAGACTCTAATAGTTGTGAAATCCCTCTGATTGTTTTACAGAGCGGGGCCTCCTTAAACCTGAGCAGTGGCCAGGTGAGGTGAGGTGCACACCCATCACAAATTGGGTAAGTGCTATAAATTCTCTTTACCTTACTTAACTATATAGACTTATCACAGTCTTGATACACTTATGAGTATTTGCATACTGGACATATTTTCTGGATGCTAAATGTTGACCTTGAAAATACCACTATGTTAAGGGTTTTTGCTATGTTGTGTTTTCTCTTTTCTTTTTTTCACTTGTGCAGGTCAGTGAAGTGAAACTACTTCCCACAGAGCTTCTTGGCCCTCCATTTGGGTCCAGGTTGTATTTACCACTTCACTGTTTACTTGAGCATTAATTACTTTTGCAGTAGCTTGTTTTGGTCCTGATGAAAGCTTGGATGAATTTCATCCGATAGCAGAAACATGTAGACCCCCCTTTTTTCAACACAGTTATTATATTTTTGAAACTGTTATAGCACTGTTTTTAGATTTTGTCAACAAGGTAGCGATCTAATAAAGTGTTCTTAGTGCCTTGTTAGACATTTTTTAAATAGCACCTATACACTATCACTTATCACCAGCACTGCAACCATCACACCCTATCATCATCCAACAAAAACAATATACTAGCTACTAGTTTGGGACACATAAGAGACCAAGATCTACAAATTGCCAAGTAGAAGATGGTTCTCTAATAAGTCCTTGGTTCCCAGATGATGAAGCAAACCACTTTGGGTGGATGATGGGAATTTTACACCTATGCATACACACATATATGCATACATGAATTCGCAGCTCCACTACTTTTAGCATCACCTTTACTATTGTGTCAAGGTCTTCAATTGTATGAGACTCATAGTTGTTTATGTATACTATAGTGTAGATTTGGGGATTTCACAACTATTAGAGTCTGTAAACTTTATCCCTTGGACCCCCACTCATTTTCGAGATATCATAAAATTGCAGTCAGAAGACTGCCATACTCGCAATAAGCCATAAATATAAATAACCATAAATCAATTTTTAAAGTGCCGCCTGCAGTCGGAATGGCCCGAAAACTGCAAACTTGCAAATTAAACCTTGCAGAACAATCAACCAAACAGCTTTTGAAAGTTTAATAATTAGTGATACAATTCAAAGATGCCCACAATATGTCATAAATAATTATTGTGTGAATGCAAAATCTGCAAGATCTTTTATGGTACGTTTGAGAGGAATGATTCACATAATGCTTAACTATTGAGTGCCTTAATTTGGAAGATTAATCCCTTACAGACGTGATGGATATCCCTTCCACCGTATTAAAAGTGACATAGGATATAATGCACTTGAAATAGTGTGGAAAGGATATCCATCATGTTTTTGATGGAGCGTCCTGTCCGGCAAACTCTAATTGGGTTCAGAGAGTCTGGTCTCACTGAACATAAGTATTTGCCTGAACTCTTAAAGTCTGATGTATGTCAGATTCAGGACTAACATAACCATAAAGGAATAGACAGGATGAAAACAATTGAGGGACATAAAAAAAAGTGTGGGGCCACCAAGGCTAAACCACTAGGGGTGCGCACCTTTGGTTGATAATAGTTTGATCAATATGTTGTTTTGGGGGTTAATTCCAATAAAATAAACAGTATACATATACAATGCATTAAAATAACAATAATAAAATGCAAATTTCCAACAAGTTAAAATGTATAGAAATTTTAAATAGTAAAAATAACAGAAACAAGTAATAATATCTTTCAATAAAAAATCCATCTGGGTTCTAGGCAAAAAGAGCTTCCACAACCTCTATGCTAGCTTTGGAAAACCTGAGAGACGAAAAACAATAAGATCATTGGTATCTGATTTATAGACTCTTAAATAATCTTCATACAGTTTGAAGCCCATTCTTTTATATAAAGGGACAATCTATTTTCTTTGCAATTTACAATAAAATGAGCACAAAAAGAGAACATGACTTTCACATTCAATTGCTATTGCACAGACTGGACATTTCTTGTTATTCATTACATCATTGGACCACTTGGACTTAAATCTGAAGCACATCTATACAGAGTTTTTGGACATAGTCTATTGACTACGCTCTTTAACGACTAGCGTCCACTCTGTACAAGCTAACATTTATAGTAGGAAGAAACACTTTTAGCATGTATAGCGCTAGAAAGGGGCCCCCTGTCACCACAAATTTTAATGATCACCACTGATTTTTCCTAAACTTTAACAAATTACCTTACACCAACATTTCGAATAAGGGAATAAAAAGCATGTAAGGCCTCCCAAGCATCAATGGTTTCCTTGAACCTTTTCTTGGGAAATTTTCAGAGCAATCAGCCTCCTCCTCCTGACTCTCTTTTGTTTATTTTGATTATTTGGAATATATGCTTTATCGTTTGGAGCCAGAAAGTACACCCTCTGCATCAGTAGAAAGTGGGATTTGTGTGAACCTAGGCACTATCAACCCCCCTCTTTTTTATAAACACAACTGAGACACGATCGTCCTGGTCACTTTCAATAATTTTTGTTAAAAAATGCAGATTCCATCATTGCCTTAAATCTCTTTTGAAAGGGTGCCCGTTTTTATTAATTTTTTCTTAACACTCAGATTAATGAGTATTAACCCCGGCCGGCCAGCAGGCATGAACCAGCGTAGTTGAAATGCACACAGAACACAAGAAGTTGTGCCATTAACAGGCAGCAATCTTGTTGAGTTAGTGGTCTAGTTATTGCTGAAACAAAGACCCAAGCACAAGACCGCCTCACATTTAACATGACGGTCTCTGCTGGCGTATTCAACTTCGGAGCCATGGGCAGGCAGAGTATGAAGGGCAAGGGTGCAGCTTTGAAGACATGAGTATGGCATAGCCAATCCCCTTGACAACGAACATTCTCCATCGGATTTGCAATTAATATTTCTTTAAAAGTCTAACCAATTTCTCAATCATTTTGAAACTTTATTTCTCTTTCAGTGTGTGACTACAAGCGCCCCTACCCTTCTGTGCCGAGCTCATGGGGCTAAAATTAGGCATTAAGCTTGTGTATTGAACCAATACGTAACTTATTTTTCCACAAACTCACTATTTATGTAAATTGACAATTTACTCACTACCAGTCATGAAAGTTCAGCCTATCGATGCACATATGCAAGGAGCAGCTACTCAAGTTTCTCCTTTAGCATGTAGAAAACTACCTTATAGAGTGTGTGATGTATGTTACATGTCTTGTATTGTTTTGTTTGTTTTTCTAAAAGGGCAGCACAACACTAAGAATTTGATGACAAGGATCAGTCGTGCACGAGTGAAAAAAATATCACTTTTGTTCCACAAGTTGGTGATGTGTTTTCTCAATACAACCTTATTGACAAGTTAACAATGTCATGATAACCTATCTTTCCAGATCTTATTCAAGAAATATACCTACTAGGTATTGTATTTGCATGAACATATCTCTACTTCACCTTAATATTAATTAAGAAGACCAATAGGGTTTTTCTAGGAGTAGTACAAGGGATTATTTAGTCTGGTCCTGAAGAAAAGCCTTAAGAGATACGCTTGAAGCATGTAAACCAGGAGACACACACCCATCACAGTGTGTTTCTCTCACTACCCCCTTTTTAAAAATACCAGCTACAGGATTTAATAAAGCTTAGGATCCACATAGCCATGTATTTTTTAATTCACAAGTTTTGACCCTTCCACTCTCGCATCATTTTTTAGTCTCAGTCGGTCGTAGCACGCCCCATCCCGCAGCAGGGCGGAAAGAACCTGATTATGAAGCATGCCACTAAGGGACTTTTTGGAGGGTGAGGGTTCTTTTAAGAAAATGTATCGTTTTCCTTAAATACTACCAAGACCATTGGAAGGATAGTTATTTTGAAATACGGGTAGACTTTTCTTTGGTTATTTTTAAACTTTTTCAGTCCATATCTGCAGCTTGAATTGTAAATAGAAAGCCTTTTCCATAAATGGCTAAGTGCTGTCCAAGTACATTTTAAACTTCATTGAGCATTCGAAAGACAAGAAATTGTCAATGATTCCCCCTCCCTTGGCTTCTGCAAACTATCTGTCTGTCACACATGTCCTGTTAGACCTTCCATCCTTAGGGTGGTCTTCCTCAAACTATTTGCCTGCTTAACTCCTCTTTTTGTTGTATCTTTTTGTTGGCCATAGGACTCTGAACACTTTATCACTGATAACCAGTGTTAAAATTCATGTGCTTCTCCCCTAAACATGGTGAAATTGGTGTATACATGCTTGCCATATTTATTATATATATAAGTCCCTTGTAAAGTAGTATACCATATACCTAGGGCCTGTAATCTAAAGGCTAGTAGTGGACATACAGCACTGGTAGTGCCACCCACACAAGTAGCCTTTCAAACCTGTCTCAGGCCTGCCATAGCCAGGCATTTGTGTGAAGTTTGCCGCCACTTCGACTTGGCATTTAAATCCACTTGCCAAGCCTTTAACTCCCCTTTAATTACACAGAAGTCACCTCTAAGGAAGTCCATAGGTAGCCCTAAGGGCAGGGTGCTGTGTAACTAAAAGGTAGAACATGTACGTTTAAGTTTTACATGCCCTGGTAGTGTCAAATAGCTAAATTAGTTTTTTCTCTACTGTAAGGGCTTTTCCTCTCACAGTCTACCATTGGGAATTCCTTAAAATCCCTTAAAGCTGTAGTTCCTGATTAGACAGGAGTAGCTGCATCATGTTTTATATCTTTGGAATAGTAATGAGAAATCCTCTTTAGTGGTAAAAAAGTATTTAACATTACTATTTTACAAATGGCACTTTTAGAAAGTAGACATTTCTTCTCTTATTGCCCTGTGTGCCTTGCAGCCTGTCCCCAATAATTGCCTGGGATGGGTGTCAGCTACACTTTGTGCATTATTACTAGACAGCCACAAATACAGGAAGAGTGGGTGTTCACAGAGAACTCATCTGCATTCATCTACATTCTAATAGCTCTTCCTGGGCAGGAAGTGGGCGGGGATATAACACTCCTGAATAGGCAGTGCCTGGTGTCCCACACAAATGGCTGATTACCCCTTACAGATAGCCTGGCAGATAGGACTGGGATCAAAGGGTAACTGTGCACTTCAAGGACCTGCTTTGAAGTCACCCGCACTTCAAAGGCACATTTGAGCATAAATACCTAGGGGCAGATTTATGATAACTGGCGCATCCCTGCATATCAGCAGGGATGCGCCAGTTATTATGCGCCTCAGCTGCGCCACCATGGATGCGCCGCATTTATAATGCGGCGCACCATGGGGCAAAAACGGCACAGATGCATCTGTGCCGTAAAAGTGGCGCATTGCTGGAGTTGCGTCACAAGCACGACGCAGCTCCAGCAATGCTCTGGGGGGCCCTATCTGTACAATGCTGCGTCAATCCTTACGCCTGCTTGAAGCAGGCGCAGGGTTTTGACGCAGCATGGGCCTAAAAGTGACTGAGTGAAATCTTGTAGATTTCACTCAGCCACTTTTAGGAGGCGTTCCTGCCCGGAACGCCCCCACCTGCCCTGGAACGCCTACATGTGGCGCAGGGCTTTACAACGTGACGCATCTCCCAGATGCGTCACGTTGTAAATACCCCGCACCATGGCACAGGATTTGCGCCGCTGCTGCGTCACAAAAGTGACGCAACGGCGGCGCAAAAGTGGCGCAAGTGCAACATAAATCTGCCCCTGAGTCTCTGTCCCTACCAAAGCAGTAGGCTACTGGACCTGTGAAGAACTCTGCCAAGAGTAAAGACTGCTGTGCTACCAGGATTGCCACTCTGCTTGACTGCTGCTCTAGAAGAACTGCATTTCTCCTTTGCTGTGCTGCCCTGCTGCCGGCTGATCTCTGCCCTGCTGAGGACAAGGACTGGACCCATCTCACTTAAACCCAGAGTGATGCCAAGGGCTTGCTAGCTTGCCTCCCATTTTGAAGTCTCAGGCCCATCAAAGTCTTTCGTCAACTCTGCAGCAGCACCTAGACTCCACCATTTGTGATTCCTGTCCTGCCAAGTGGTGTCAATCCAGTCCTGAGCCGTTGAAAAGTGATTTCTGCTGTCCAGGAAGATCAAAATCAACACAGTGATGACCTTGTGTCAATCAGAACTGACGCATTGCGCTTCAACACCCACTTAGGGGCTGATTGACACATCGCCTTGATGGACTGCATCTTAGGAGGAAAAATAAAGCAGTTCAAATCAGAACTGCAAAAAGTTAGCATTGCGGTCACTGGTAAAAAGCACTAGTGACAATCGGTTACTTGCAGGTTGAGTTGTGTGGAATACCCTGGGGGTTAAGGTGATGTGGGTCCAAGGACCAGGCCATGACAGTCAGTTGAATTTTACCTGGCTCGTAGGGCCTGGGTGTAGAGTTGCTCCGGCTGTCCTTGGTGCTGAAGCAGGAGCCGCGGGGGAGCTGGTTTTACTGCTAAGACAGTACTGGTGCGGAAACGGGTGCAAAAAGTGGACAACAGAGCCACTGCAGTAGTTGATGGAAGGTTGCCTTGTGTTGCAGCGTCGAGTTAAAGTAGTGGTAGCGGGACTGGCCACAAACAAGTGATGGCAATTGCGGTAAGGTCAGCGAGAGGTTGTTTCAATGTCTGGATGTCTGGCAGAAAATGGTAGCCACCTGAAACTTGCTGGAGGTCAGGACTACCTTTCCCACAATACACTGGATAATCTAATTATGGGAAATCCCTCAGAGGGCCTAATGGGCAGCGATTCTTTGGTTCTGGAGCGTTTTTTTCAGGTGCAGACTGCAGGAAACTAGTGCAACTAGTCCACGAGAGTCTGAAGTTGCCTTTAGCTGTTAAAGGGGTCCCTCTGTCTGGCGGAATCGGTTTTTGGTCCCGGATGTGTTACAGTCATTCAGTATCAGGATGGCTGCTACAGGTGCAGAGTACCATGCCCTTGTTTTTTGCAGGCCCTGTAGTCGCAGACTCAGGTCTCTTCTTTGTCCTCTGTTGCGTTTGAATCAGAACTGAGGTTCAGATTCAAAGGTTGCCCCTTAAATCCTAGATTTAGAGGTGTTTGGTTGGAGGGTGCAAGTGGCTAATAGGCTACTGGCCCCATCGGCTAATCTGCCCCTGAGGGGATCACATCCAGGGGTGTCTGTCACCTTTTCTGCCCAGAACTCTCTATTGTGCCACTTTTAAAAATGGCATAAACCTTATTTGGCAGTAGAGACCAGGTATCCCATCCTAGGGGTGTGGTTAATCTTCTGGGGGTGTACACCTCTTGATTACATAAATGGAGCTAGCATTTTCGGGGTTGCCCGGGTGCAAGCCCATGTTATCCTAAGGTTCGCTGATCACTTATACTAGCCCTTAATGGAAAAAGACTACTAAAGGGATATATACGCTTGCACTTATATTTCCAAACCTTTAATATAATGCACACTACCTCCTGGGCTCAGAATGCCCTAATTAGGGGTGACTGGCCAATATTAATAGTGCTTTGACCTTGCTACGCATAGAGATGGCAAAGTTGAGTTGGAGCACTTTGCGCTGCTCCTGATGTCTACAGTGGCAGACCTCCTGTAATTTACTTTACTTAGATCTCTCAGGGTGGCACAAACAGTGCTTCAGGACCTGGGGACCCATTTAACTCGCATGCCCTCCGTACCACTGGTACCAATTACCAGGGACTATATAGGGGGTTAATTCCTTGCAAATTGGGGTTCCCAAGTTACATTTATCAGTTTCAGGGAGAGAGCACTGGCACTGGGGCCTGGCTAGCAAGCTCCAGTGCGCTTTAAGAGTCAAAAACCAGCATCTAGTAGTCCAAATGGGGGCAAAAGTAGGGGGATACCTGCAAGTATCATGTCTTTTTGTGTCTTACAGAAACCAATATAGGCTTTAGACAGACAATGCGAGAGATTCTTTGAAGAGCCATTTCAAATATGATGAATTAAGGGGTGAACTTTGCAGTAAATTAATTAATGATCTCAGAATGTAATCTCCTTTTTCACAAGTTGGGATGCAGAAAGACAACTGCAGTGTGGGTTTATTATTGATAAAGCCTAGCTCCCCAGGAAAAAACAGATATACTGATTGAAACCCATAAAATGTGGTCTTTATATACTGAGTACCGATGAGAGAAATGTTTCTCCCAAGCCTCTGGCAGTATATGAAACTCAGCTGAAGTGGTAGTCTGCAGACTACTAAGCGCTATTATATGCCAGAAGGAGCAGCTGTCTTTGTTATTGTGTGCTTCTAATAGAATGTGCCAATTTGCATTGTCCCATGCTCTATCACTTGTGGATAACTGTTTTTTAAATTCCCTTCTTGCCTTTTGTGTAGCATCCCCAGTGTGACTTTTGATTGCAGCTATTAAACCTATATTTTGGCCCTTTGGTGGTGTACCAAGGATTTTGATTTATTTTCTTGATTAAAGGTTTACAAAATTTAACAAAGAAATCTTAGAGAGAACGATAAAGGCCAGTGTGAATCCGCAGAATTGAAATCTCACTTTCAGGTACAGAGACATATGGTTTGAGTATACTTTAGACTGAAGCAGAGATATTAATCAAAGTTTTTGGGTTGTTAACAATCATTGGCCACTTGGCACACTTGCGTTAGGGAGCATGATAGTCACTGTTAGACTTTTCTGCGATCTCCATACCCCTTACTGTCAACCACAGCTGAAGGTCTAACAGGATATCGTCCAGTCTTCTCTCTAAATTGCCCTTCTGAATATGCTTGCACCTTTGGTATCGGAATGAGTGTGACGAGTACAGGCTTGTAGCCCTAATTAAAGGGTCAAAGCGGTCAGTTGTACTGCCACCGAGATCCATGATGTAATAGGAAGGACCTCGCTATCAAGTGGTTCAAAATAGTGTTAAAATTGTCAATCAAAAGGAGTGGCTAGTTATGCACTGGCTGGTCTAAAACAGTCTTAAGGAAGAGTAGAATCTGAGATTCTTTATTCGGTACTCCTGATCTATTGTATTTATTAACTGACGAAAATGTGACACCCAATGCTGGTGTAATAAGAATTTCTAGAAGATCTTGAAGGGGATTTCTAGGATATTTATTTTGTAGCCCAAAGCTATTTTAATCCAAATTAAAAGACCTCCCAAAGGCCTTCCTGCACTGATGGTGAGAGCATTAATATTATTATTAAACACTTCTATAAATTGGTTGTTGTGCACACATCTATGGAAAGACACATATGTAGTGTTTACCGACAAATTGCCCCAATAATAGGTCACTGAACTTAGAGTTTATCCCTGCAATATTCCAGGAAAGAACAGGAAGCAACACTCTTCTCTAGTAAGATCCTCCCTGATCATAGAGTGGCATTGGCCTGTGTACCATAACTAATAAATACTTTATTCTTGAGGTAGTTTGTATCCCCGTAGGAATGCCCTCTCAGTTTAAGGAATTTTGGTCATGTGTATAACCCCCCTCGTGGTCATTTGCTGGGCCAACCAATTTGTTGGACCTTTAGGAATCTAATCTAATCCTATAACCTCTACAGGGTCCTCTAATGTATTTACCATTTTATTATAAATGTTCAAAGACTGCCCTTCCCTCAGTAATGATGTAATGTGGGATCAATGAAGATGTTGGTTAGATAGTACTTTTGTGATTTGCTTAGCTGCTAGCCACATTACCTGCTAGTAGTACACCACAATATGTGTTGCCTGAATCCATCACCATCTCGTTTAATTTGTCTATCTCTTCTCTCAGACCCTCCACCATGTTGACCAGTGATTCAACCGTGGGCGGTGTCGTAGCTTCCTAATGTGAAGTTTGGTTGTTTTTATCATCCTTTACACATAGCGGTGAAACCTCAAGCATTGTTAGCGGCAAGAAGCGATTCTGGCAATTAACTGGAGATCCTGGTGTGCAAAGTTAGGAGAATAGTTAGCTTTTGCAATGCTTTGTTATTCAGGAGTTACATGTGGTGATGTTATTCCATGTGATCTGTTTCAACGATGCCTACCAGTGATGTATTCCTCTTTCTTTTTGGAAGGAGGAGTTGGTAACCTTCTGCATCAAATTGTATTACTGTGAGTCAGAGGTGCAATCCACATTTCTAATTCTTACTGAATAGGCTTATGGGGATGCAGGTGTACTCACTGGGGGGATGCTCTATGACCTTAAGTTGTCAGACATATCAACTTAGGCTATTTAAATATATGTTTTTGAAATGGAATTTCAGGATATTAGGATTTACATAAAACACTTTACCTTGTTCTTTAAAAGGTGTCTACTGTGGATCTCTACATATTGTGGTTCCAGGGATTAAAAAAGATATACTGCCCATTGCTCAAAAGTAAGGCATGACTTGCCTTTGCAGTAAATATTGTAGGTTAACTGAATTAGCCTCCCTCTTGAATTCATGCCTCTATCATCTTAGTTTGGATGTGAAATAACTTGTGAGACTTTATTGACAACATGATTTGCAAGTGTATTAAGTATCTCAGGATTTGAATGCTGCAAAAGAGGAATAGGCAATGTTAATCACTGCAATAGATTTTCAAAGAGGCTCCAACTAATGACGCTCTAGTCAGAGATCCTTAAACTGATGGTGACAATAACTCTGAAAAAAGTGACAACGAATTCCTCAGTTCACCTTCTGAAAGAAATACAAGATAAACTCGACTTCAGTCTCTTCCTAAAATAACTTGTCACTGGACTGTTGAAAACAGCCTAATGAAAAGACTTGCATAACAATTATACTGTCTGTTCTTTTGTTACATTGATCCTGCTGTGAAGATTACCTTCTGATCATGAAAGCGCCTGAAGCCAAGAATAGAGGTACTTCAGTCCACTGGGAAGAACTCCTTTTCAGTTCTTGCTTTGAGGACAGACAACAGTTTACAACCTGTGCCACAGTTTGGGGATTTTTCTGAGGCTATCAGAAAGTGGACTGGGTTTTTAACTTGTTATGAAAAATGGCAAAAAACAGTGAGTTGACACGCATGTCTGACATAATATCAGAATGACAAAAATCGTGACACACAAATATCGAGTCAAAAATATCAATGACAAAAATATAGTCTACCTATGCTTACAATGGTAAGTACAAAAATATTGTTGACACTAATCATTAAAAACAAGACAAAAATATTGATTTTCATATATATGAGGAAGTTGACACGAGGGGGAGTTCGAGAAAGGGCACTGAGACAACTTGAATGCAGATACATTTTAAGGATGGGCACCTGGGAACCTATCGGTCTAAATGTAGATGAGGACATGTACACTTTTTTATGAATAATAACATATTTTCTTTAGCTCCTTTGCCTCTACATCTTTATGTAATTATATTGTAGACTTTTAAACGTTATGCATTGTTTTTAATATGCTGCAATCATATTTTTTGAGTGCATGCAATGACTAATTGTATCTACATATTGTTTTGTTTTACAGAGTGTTCTGGAAGACATTTGTACAGCAAATGCAGTAGGGCTAAGATATATATATATTTTTTTTTCACAATACGTGTTAGCTCAATGGGGCTGAATGACTGATTATTTATTTTGTTTAGTACAGTGTAAGTTCCGCATATGTACAAGGTATTTTAATTTGAAGGAGTACTATAAAATAAGTGGCCAAATTATGGTTTGTGCAGAAAACAATTGCCCAATAGGGCTGAATTTTAGGTACAATGATGTGCTTGGCAATTTCCATAATGAAGGATATCCAGTTTTCAAAAGGATATTAATTGTGCAATCAAGTATTTTACTTGTATATGTCTCTAGTAATTAACCCTTGTGATATAATGGGAAACCTGAAGATTCAAGGGAATGCCCTATGTTGATTTGTAATGGAGTTTGTCAAGAAAATTGTAACCATGAAATGTCAATAGAGTATTTGCATGCTGTAAGATGGCTGCCACACAGCATGAGTGTCAGGGTGGAGCCATTAGTCCACTTTCTTTGTTTATCAACTACATGCAGAAAATGGTTGCAGACGGATGCATAGACGTTTGTCTGCAATTGGGATAAATAAATATTTCAACCGCATCGTCTGGAGTGCAGTCCTTTGTTTGAAGAGTATGGAGTTTTATGGATTTATATATAAATATATATATATATATATATATATATATATTCACTTAAAAAACCATAGGTTTCACAAATTTTATAGTTAGGTGGACATTTCAATCGTAAAAAACCAATGAAATTCCCCCGTTATAGTTAGTTCAGATAACTATAACTCGCGCGCCCGCAATCCACTGCTGATGACTTCACATATTACATCACTCATAACATGGTCAGTGCCATCACTCATGACATCACTGATGACATCATCCTTGTGATAGAGTGGCGGTCGCGCGAGTTATAGTTATCTGAACTAACTATAACGGGGGAATTTCATTGGTTTTTTACGAGTGAAATGTCCACCTAACTATAACATGTGTGAAACCTATGGTTTTTTAAGTGAATTTGCAAGGTTTTTTAAATGCTAATTCCTAACTATAACGTGTGTGAAACCTATGGTTTTTTAAGTGAATTTGTACGGTTTATTAAATTCTAAGTTATGTATGTATTATTATATATTTTTTTTTAAGGTTTTTCGCGGTGCGCGCACGGTGCGCGCACCCCGCGATTTAAAAAAAAAAAACATGTTTTTTTCACCCTTCGGGGTCCTTCAAGGACCCCCTGACAAAGGCTAGGGGGTCAGGAACTCTCTACCCTGCCTCCTTTTCACGTTCGCCACCTCTCTTTTTCAGTGTCGCACCCAAAACAAACAAAATGGCGTCCGACACTTCCTGATTTCGACCGATTCGAACGTTGATTGACATGTAACCACCAATCAGAATTACGCTCGCGCACGTAAGGGTGCGCGCACGGTGCGCGGCTTTAGATATTTATGTACTTTTAACTGCAATTTTCTCAGGAACTACTGAACAGATTGACTCCATATATGCAAAAGGCACATGCCTGACCTGAGGACTACCTCTCTGCCAAATTTCAAGTAATTCTGTTTAGCCGTTCGGGCTGTACCTTCGACTAAAGGTCCTATGGGAAAATGCATGGAGAAAACGCGTTTTGGGACCTCCCTTTTTTCTTGGCCCCCAGCTTGACGAATCACCCCGAGACTTTCAGGGTAGGAGCTGAGCGGAGCGCCCCATTAGTTTTGAAAATTTCGCGAGGATTTATCAACCGGCGCCAAAGTTACTCAAAATAGAATTTTGAGATTTCCTATGGAAACACGGTCCTAACTATAACTATCTACTGGCGACCGCCAGTAGATAATATATATATATATATATATATATATAGAGAGAGAGAGAGAGAGAGAGAGAGAGAGTGCGAGAGAGTATAAAATATTAAATGTAAATTTTCTAAAATCTAACATTAATGTTATGTTATGTTATGTTAAAAGACATTTGTAGAGCGCGCGGACACCGGAAGGCTTCAATGCGCTAATTGTTGCTCAGTTACACTACGGGTGGCTAGTCAAATGAACGCACGAACAGCCAAGTTTTAAGGGCCTTTCGAAAACCCATAAAATTTTCCTGCGCTTTGATGTCGAAGGGCAGAGAGTTCCAGAGTCCGGATGCTAGGTACGAGAACCTACGCCCCCCCAGACGTTTGAGTTTGATAGTTGGGGTAGCGAGCAACCGGAGGTGACTAGACCGTAGGTTGCGGCGAGGGATATGTTTCACGATCAGGCCACTGATAAATTTAGGGCTTCTGCAGTGCAGGGCCTTGAAGATTAGGCATCCTGTCTTGAAAGCTGCACGTTGTGCAATTGGGAGCCAATGGAGTTGGACCAAAAGGGGTCTGGCAGAGTGCCATTTTGGTTGCTGAATTAATCTGGCAGCCTGGTTCTGCACTATTTGGAGGCGATTGAGCAGGTGCGTAGGCAAGCCGAGGTAAATGGCATTGGAGAAGTCGAGGCGAGACATTACGAGGGCTATCACTGCCTGGATGAGGGCCGGGGGGGTAAGGAGGTAAGCGATTTTCCTAATTTTCCTCAGTTGGAAAATGCATGAGGAGACCACAGTTCCCACCTGTCCTCTAAACGAGAGGTCAGCATCTATGGTGACTCCAAGGCTTTTTACTGAGGTAGAAGGTATGGGGGGTGGTCCGAGATCGGGAGGCCAGAAGTGGGGCCCCCACAAGATTATGCTGGTTCCTGGTAGGACTAGTTCCGTCTTGCCAGGATTGAGTTTAAGGTGGTTAATGTTCATCCAACGCTGGATATGAAGCATGGTGGCTTGAAATTCAGAGTCAGAGTTTGGGCCATCCAGTGTAAAGACGAGTTGAAGGTCATCAGCATAGTTGAAGGTCGTGACCTTCCTATGTTGTAGAGAGTTGATGAGGGGTTTGAGATAGAGATTGAATAGGAGAGGGGAGAGGGATGAGCCCTGAGGGACCCCACAAGGGGTGGCAATCCTGGGTGAGGTAAAGGTGCCTAGCTGAACTGCCTGTGTTCTGTCTATGAGAAAAGATTGGATCAAGTTATATGCTGGTCCTTGTATGCCTGCTTGTTCGACACGGGATAATAAGATGTTGTGATCCACCGTGTCGAACGCAGCCGACAGATCCAAAAGGATAAGTGCCTGATGGATGCCTTTATCGGCATTGGCTCGCAAGGTGTCTAGCACGGCGAGGATGACAGTTTCGGTGGAGTGTGCAGGGCGAAATCCAGCTTGATTGGGTTCAAGATGGTTAGAATGCTCGATGAAGTGCGAGAGGGACCTGGCGACGTGAGCCTCGAGGATCTTGGCAAAAAAAGGGAGCAGGGAGATGGGGCGGTAGTTGGAATGATTCGTAGGATCAGCCCCAGATTTTTTTAATAATGGGACCAGAGTCGCATTTTTAAATGCTGTGGGGATCTTACCTTGAAGGAGAGACTCATGTAGGAAGGGGAGCACCCCATGGGGGAAAGTTGACAGGACCTCTTTTAGAATATGCGGGGGGCAACAGTCGTTGGGGGAGCCATATTTGACGCGAGTCAACAAATCTGATAAGGTTTGGGGGCAGAGAGTAGGGAAATGATCCAAGACAAGGGAGTTGGTTGTGACAGCGTCTTTGTTATCTATACAACAGGAGGCGGGAATGCTGGCTTTGATGGTAGATATTTTGTCCACAAAATAAGAATTAAGGGAGTTACATAACTCCTGAGAAGGAGGCTGATTAAGGTGAGTTCTGTCTGCGTTGCAGAGATCTGTGATTATATTGAAAATTTCTTTGGGTTTGTTTTGTGCGTTGAGTATTCTGGCAGAAAAAAAAGCAGCTTTAGCTTCACAAACAGCATTTTTATAGTTATTCCGGGCTAAGCAGAACAAAGATTTGTCCTCCATGGAGTAATTAAGTCTCCATTTCCTTTCTTTTTGTCGCAGCTCGAGTTTTTGTTTTTTTAACTCTGCGGAAAACCACTTATGTGCGTCGGTATAACGAGACCGTGAGAATTTAGTGAGGGGGGCATAGGCATCGCAAGCCCTTGATAGCCAGTCTGTGATCGCGGTGTTCATGGAGTTAAGGTCTGAATAAATGGAGGTATGGATCTTGCTAAGAAATTAGTGAAACTAGATTTATCAACCGAATTCCATTTTCTAGACATGCCTCCGACAGTTGAGGAGGTCTTATGTTTAGTAATGGTGGTAATTGTGAAGCTAATTAGATGATGGTCAGACCATATACAGGGTGAGACCGTTGGCTCCGAAAGGTTGAGATTAGAAGACCAAATTTGGTCCAGAGTATGGCCTTTGATATGAGTGGGAGAAAAAACATTTTGAGAAAAATTCAGGTTGGTGAGGGAGTCCGTAAGTTCCGCAGCCTGTGTCCCACCCCCAGCGTCATTGAACCAGTAGTTCAGATCTCCAATGAGTAGGATGCTGGCATAGTTAGTATACAAATTGGCCATTTGCTCACTGAGGGCTGACGGAAAAGTGGGCATAGCATGGGGGGGCCAATACAGTAGCATAAAGATAATGGAGCCGGTTACGGCATCTAATTTAATGACTAGGTTTTCCACCTCAGGAAGGGTCAGAGGGGTAAGAGCATTGAAGGCATAGTCTCTGTTGATAATGGCAGCGACACCTCCTCCATATTTGCCCTGCGGTCGATTTTCAGCTAATATATAGTATTCCGAAGGGAGTGCTGCAAGGATATCGGGTACGGAATCCTGAGTAAGCCAAGTCTCGGTGATCAGGAGAATGTCTGGTTTCTCCGAACTGAGTAGCAAAAAGATATCCAGTTGGTGTTTGACCAGCGAGCGAGTATTAAGATAAATAATGCATAAGGCCACCCGGGTAGGATAATTGGGGATGGTGATGATAGGGTGGTGGAAGCCAGGGATGGAGGGAATAGCTTGGGAGTGAGGTTCAGGGTAAATGCTGAGTTGCCTGAGACGTTTATAAATGGGCAGGTTGAGAGGTGAGCTGTGGGTGGCCAATGAGCGTAGCATTTTGGAGGAGTACGTAGTAAGATGACCATTACTTCTGGTCCCTGGTCCCGGCTGGGCGCGGACGGGCGCAGACGGGCTTGACTTTAGTGCGCCTTCGGCGCGCAGACGGCGCGCCCGCTGCACGCGTCCGCTGCGCGCGTCCGCTGCGCTCCCGCGCTGCGCTCCCGCGCTGCCGTGGACATAAGTATCTGAGCCCCGCCCTCCTACTCCTCCTCCTTGCGGCCGATAGGCTGGGGGCCTGGGGAG
The DNA here is from genome assembly GCF_964204655.1 of Triturus cristatus. Lineage (NCBI taxonomy): Eukaryota > Metazoa > Chordata > Amphibia > Caudata > Salamandridae > Triturus > Triturus cristatus. The sequence continues at coordinate 486,336,177 of NC_140593.1, read as the reverse complement.
GGGAGTGTCAGGAGATCAGCGAAGGGTACAAGTTATTGGCAAAGTCGTGAGTTAAAAAGCAATACAATCAAGGTTCAGGTAAATTTTAAAGTTTTTTAAAAGCACATTAGAGCAACAAGGCAATGCGCGATGTAAGCGGCAATCCGTGCGGTGCAGTGGCAACAATTCCCCACTCCCGCGCTTCCGTGTACTTAAGTATCTGAGCCCCGCCCTCCTACTCCTCCTCCTTGCGGCCGATAGGCTGGGGGCCTGAGGAGGGGAGTGTCAGGAGATCAGCGAAGGGTGCAAGTTATTGGCAAAGACGTGAGTTAAAAAGCAATACAATCAAGGTTCAGGTAAATTTTACAGTTTTTTAAAAGCACATTAGAGCAACAAGGCAATGCGCGATATAAGCGGCAATCCGTGCGGTGCAGTGGCAACAATTCCCCGCTCCCGCGCTACCGTGAACTTAAGTATCTGAGCCCCGCCCTCCTACTCCTCCTCCTTGCGGCCGATAGGCTGGGGGCCTGGGGAGGGGAGTGTCAGGAGATCAGCGAAGGGTGCAAGTTATTGGCAAAGCCGTGAGTTAAAAAGCAATACAATCAAGGTTCAGGTAAATTTTAAAGTTTTTTAAAAGCACATTAGAGCAACAAGGCAATGCGCGATGTAAGCGGCAATCCGTGCGGTGCAGTGGCAACAATTCCCCACTCCCGCGCTTCCGTGTACTTAAGTATCTGAGCCCCGCCCTCCTACTCCTCCTCCTTGCGGCCGATAGGCTGGGGGCCTGAGGAGGGGAGTGTCAGGAGATCAGCGAAGGGTGCAAGTTATTGGCAAAGACGTGAGTTAAAAAGCAATACAATCAAGGTTCAGGTAAATTTTACAGTTTTTTAAAAGCACATTAGAGCAACAAGGCAATGCGCGATATAAGCGGCAATCCGTGCGGTGCAGTGGCAACAATTCCCCGCTCCCGCGCTACCGTGAACTTAAGTATCTGAGCCCCGCCCTCCTACTCCTCCTCGCGGCCGATAGGCTGGGGGCCTGGGGAGGGGAGTGTCAGGAGATCAGCGAAGGGTGCAAGTTATTGGCAAAGCCGTGAGTTAAAAAGCAATACAATCAAGGTTCAGGTATTCACATAAACACACACACACACACACACACATATTTATTCATATATACATGTATCTTGTAATATTATTAATAAAAATATATATTTTAATTTAAATGAACATGTTTGATAATAGTTTTTTAATTTCACTATTATAAAAAGCATAAATATATATATGTTTATATATTTAAATAAAATATAAAAAAATATTCAAACACAAGTACAAAACACTGAACTAAATTAACAAATGAATGAAATGTAATAAAATATATCTTTATATAAATAAATAGAATGAAAGTAAACAAACAAATAATGCTAATATATATTTCAACAATTGTAAAAATAAGTGATTAAAATTGGATAATTTGCAATTATAAATATGTTTTCACGTAAGTATTGTGGGTGCCTTATTTTTCGGTTACATGTATGTATTGTGCTATAAGTATAATTTTTGGTTTTTCAAAGCTTTTCCCCTGAACCATTGTTGCTTTAATACTTTTAGAAAGTGAACATTTCTCTGCACTTACTGCTCTGTGTGGCTGATAGCCTGTCTACAATACATGTCTGGGGTGGGTGACAATTATACTTTGTGCATTCCCCCTAAACAGCTACAACACAGGATGGATAGGTGTGTCTGAGTAACTATCTGCATACATCTGCATTCTGATGGCCTTGCCTGGGCAGAATGGAAGGGAGGGCTAACACTTCACTTGAATAGGCTGTGTCCTGTCCCCACACTAGGGGGTCTATTAGGATGGCGGTTGGAAAATCACTCCGACCGCCATGGTAGCGGGAAAACACCGCCAGCTAGGACCGCGGCATAACCGCCAGTCCAATTAATATGCTCCGCAGTTGAAATCCGACCGCGGCTGTACGATCGTGGCATTTAACATTGCGGCGGTTGCTGCTGCCAGCAGCACCACCGCGATATCCAAAAAAAGCATGTCGAGCATATCTCTGCACTGTGTGGCAGGCACTGCACAGTGCCTGCCACCTGGTACAGGCACATGTAGGGGGTACCATGAGCACCCCCCAGTATGCCCACATCCCCCCAAACACATTGGGGGGCTGCAATGGGCCCCTGGAGACATTCTCCACATGCCTTTCTATGGCTGTTCCACCACCGCGGAATGGCTGGCTACCACCGGCATCATAATCATGACGGCGGAGCCTGACCCTGCACCGACCCCATTTTAGCAATCCAGCTCTGCCCACCAGGCAAGCGTGCGGACTGCTACTGGCGTAAAAGTGGCGGGAGGAAAATCTCACCGCCGCCGTCGTCACCACCATGCTAATGGGACCGGCAGTTTTCTGGGTTGCGATCGCGGAGGGATGACCGCCGCCGGCCCGGCGGTTGCCACCGCCGGCCCGGCGGCAGCCATCCAACCGCCATCCTAATAGACCCCTAAGGACTGATTACTCCCCACAGATAGCCTGGCAGACAGGGCTTGGTTGAAAGGGGCCATTTTGCACTTGAGATAGTTGCTTTGAAGTCACCACCCACATCAAAGGCACTTTTGGGTATAAGTACTGGGTCTCTGATCCCCTAAAATGAGACACAACTGGACTTGTAACTGAATCTTTGACAGAAGAACTGCTGTGCTGCCTAAGGACTCAAATGGACTGCTACTCTGGGGGGACTGCTTTTCTACTTGTTGGCTTGTTGCCTGCTGCTCTTTGACTCTGTTGGAGGAGAGCGGGACTCTGCCTTCTGCTAGGTGATCTCCAAGGGCTTGTTGCTTACCGCCTGTTCAGGTAGTTTCAGGAACAACAAAGACTTAATTTTTCCATTCACGGTGGCTGTGCACTGCCCTGCATGCCCGAGTGATCGAGAAGCTTGTCTATGAACAGTGCTTCATGCCTGAGTGACATCAGAGTTTGTCTCTGATCAACACTTCGTGACCGAGTGACAGTGGAGTTTGTGTACAATCATGGATTTATGTCTGAGTGACAGCGGAGTTTGTCTACGATCAGAGTTTCATGTCCAAGTGACAGCAGAGTTCATCTACGATCCGGGCTTCATGTGCGATCAGCGGCGGAGTGAGTCCAGGAGCAGTGCTTCATAACTGAGCATGCACTCTTTCCTGACACCACCACAGCTCACCCATGTAAGGAGAATCCAATCTGTGTGTATGCTAAGCAGACGGCCCTCCTCCCATCCTAGATACTCAATGACACAGGCAGCACACAACCTGTAAGGTACTGAGTGCTACCGGACCTGTGGGTGCCTGTAGCCAGTCTGTGCTCCCTCATGGGTACCCCTACCTGTGAAAGTACCTCGGTCTCAGTGACCGGAATTAACTATTGAATCACTAGTGACTTTTTGGGACATGGTTTCATAGCAATTGTGATTAAGCCTCTCTGGCGAGGGATTTGTGTCACATTACAAAAGTCTGCCTGAGCGCAACTTACCTTTTAGAAAACATTAGTGACTTTTAAGCACTGTTTCACAAATATACATTAAAGAAGCCTATCATGAGATCCACTGATTGTATTTTTGTCATTTTGGTCTTGTTTTGTTCAGAATATAATATTCTATATTTCTAAACCTTTTTGTTGTGTATTCATTGTGTTACTCTGTGCGTGTACGAACACAGGTTATTTTATTTTGTATCTAGCTTTCCCTAACTGGGGTGGCGGTTTCTGTCTGTCCTGGGTGCATACCTCAGCCAACAATATTAAAAATGTTAATAAATAATTTTGAATCCATTTTTTATTAATAAATTATTATTTAATTTCACTCACTGTGCTCCCACAAACCTAGCAGCCCACACAATATAATGAAAATAAAGAAGTATTACAAATAAATTAAAATATATTTAATAATCATTTAAATATTTGTTCATAAATGATCAATTGTTAATTAATTAATTATTAAATAGCTTCACACCCTATGCCCCTACAAACACAGCAGCCCACAGCTAATATATAATTTAAAAATATAATTACTACACACTGTACATAATTACTAATCAATTAAACTGTTAAGAATAAATTAGTAATTGTTAATTTATTTCTTATTACTTAATTAACTTCCCACCCTATATCCCTACAAATCCAACAAACCGCAACTAAAATATGACTTAAAAATCGAATTATTACTCAATTTACATAATTAACAATCAATTAAATATTTGCAAATTAAATATTAAGCAATTATTGGGGGGCATGGCTTGAGAGACGCTAATGGCAGACAAGTGAGCTTGCTGCTCCGTACCGTCCCCACATTAATCCTGTATATATCTGTGGCCTGGGCTGTAGGAGAGTCGGCCACAATACCTGGAGTTGTGGAGGAGACCCACTGGGAGAGCTCTGTGAGCTGAGGGACCCAGTGGCTGCACCACGACAGGGTGATGGAACTGCAACAACCTGCCTGACTGCTGGCTCATTGCAGTGTGAGAGTTCTGATAGGGGATGTGCCTGAGCTGTAGGTGGCAGTGGCACCTGGAGGCTGTCTTCTCTCAGCTTAACGTCCCAGGCTGGGTGCCTGTGGGGCTGAGTTGAAGACCCCTGAGGCTGTAGAGGAAAGCAGAGTATGTATGGCAAGGCAGGCCCTGCTAGAGCTGCAAAAGGCACCTGATCTTGCAGCCCGGATTGTGGCCTGCAGTAGAAGAGGATATTGGAGTGGGGCACGGCCCTGAGAAGTGCATCGGGCCCTGGAGGCCATGGAGATGGGAGGGGAGGGGGAGCGCCAGAGGAGATTATGAGAACCAGTCAATGTGTTGTGGGACGTGAAGACTCCTGTTGGCCGTAGCCCCCTGCTGGGTGGCAGAATCTGGGAGCCTGAGGGGTTGCGGCGAGGCCCCCAAAACAACTGCTGACAGCAGAACTGTGCTGCATAAAGGATCCCTGCCTGAACTCGAGGCCCAGATCGGGGTTTGAGAGAGTGATATACAATTGAGCTGAGGCACAGCCCTGGGAAGAGGTTGGCTGCAATAGCAGAAGTGGAACAAGTGGTGTGGGATAGTCTCTCTGAAGGCTGGTGATTGTAAGAGGCTGTTCACCGTTTGGTATTGACATTGCAGGAGTGAGAGGGCATGATGGCCTTGCGTAAATGGGGAGCTCGCAGAGGGTGGCTTGAAACGAAGAGTGGGACAGCGGCCTGATGTGGGTGGAGGCCATTTTTGATTTTGGCCAGGGGGTCCCCGATTGATGAACTGTGGAGTATTGGCGACTGGTGGAGGGGCTTCCTGGCTTGAGAACAGCACACACATCAGGACTTAGCTGAGACAGTGACCACTGTGACAGAAGTGAACCGGGGCACAATGGATTCCCTGGCCACTCTCTTGCACCTGAGAGAGGAGTACATGTTGGAGTGCTGTGACGTAGGGGGTAACAAATTGGTACCTTTGGACTGGGGCCCCTTGTATAGCTATATACTGTGCACACTGGTAGTGGTCCACATCTTCCTGGGGGTAGTTGGAGCTCTGCTTGGTCTGCCGGTGGAGCCTTTGAAGGATCTGAATCTAGGCATTTCATTACAGAGGTTGGCAATTGCATCACAGTGGGCAAACCAAAGGTAAAAAAATGACTGCACACAAATGCCTGCACAGCCCAGCACTGAGGAGCCCTCCTCAACTGTAGTTGAGATGGCAGGATGCCGGGAATCCCCAGAGCACTCCATGCAGCTGCACTTTGAGAAATTATTGGCTGCCACTGCAGATACCAAATGTACACTTCAACAAGAAATTAGCACAGGGTCGGTGGGGTTGGTGCTGCTATGGGCAGAGCACTGCAACCTGGCAGACTGAGTGGGCGAGGTCAAAACTTCCCTGAGTAAGTTACATCCGGAAGGTCCTGGCACACAAAGGGGCCGATTCCGATATCGGTCGGAAGGGCTCCGAACGATGTTTGGATTCCTTTCCGACCGAGCTATTCTGATGGGCTCAGTCAGAAAGGAATCTGACTTGGATTTCCGGATTGTGGACGACAGGCCTGGAGAGCCCGTCAGCCTGGAAATCCCTCAGTACTCCCCCGCCGCCTCTTTGCGACCGAGGGAGTACGATGGCAGTTTTTCACTGCCTTTTCATGCCGGTCTTTCCGGCACGAAAAGGCAGTTGGAAACTGTCTTTGGGGGCCCCCAGTAGGGCCCCCATAGGTGCGAGGCTGCCGAATGGTGGCCTGGGGGCACCCATGGTGCCGCTCTGTGGATTCCTGCACCCGGTGGCAGGCACCTTAGGGTGCCGGCCGCAGGGTGCAGGGATGAACTGCACCCCTGCTTTTCACAATGCAAGCATGCATTCTGCTCGGAATGCATGCTTGCATTGTGAAGTATATGAGTGCGACCAAACCCTGTTTGGTCGCATCGTACTTGCAGGGCCGTAACCGACGACAGAAGGTCGGTCAGTTATGGCTCCTGACCGATGTCGGACGGACCTGAGTCCGTACGACATCGGAATCGGCCCCAATATGGACGATCTTTAGGATAGAGTGCGCACCCTGTAACGGTGCACATAAGACATTGAAAGCTGTAATTTCTGTAATATTATTAAAGGTGGTGGGACTCACCAAAAGTGTAGAGGGACCAAATAGGGTGTCATATTTAGAGAACTGGCTACAGGCGGAGGTGGCCCAGAACAATCTGAGCCTTCTCTTAGCTTTGGAGAGGGCACATAGAGTACTGGCATGTCTGCTAGTGTCTGTCAGTCCTCCCCGTTCAGTGGTGACTAGGTTACTCCAGGGACACTATACTAGAAGAGATAGCTCAGAGGGTCCCTTTGAGATTCAAAATGCCAAGGTATAAGTGTTTCCGGATTTCACAGTTCCGGTTCATGCTCAACGTGCAGAAAGTGCATTCTTTTTGGGAGTCAAAAAGCCCCTCCCGAGAGGCTGGGCTACAATTTTCCCTGATGTTCCCTGCCAGGCTACTTCGGGGCCGATTCCGATACCGGGTCGGAGAGCTCTCCGAGAGCTGTCCGTAGCCTTACCGTGCGACTGACACGTACCCGGAGCCATTCCGTCCTGCAGAGGAAGTACGATGCGCATAACTGCCAAAAACACGACCGACACGTAGGCTGTTATTCAAGCTCCATTCTCTGTCCGAGTCGTAACTCCTAACGCTGAACCGAGTCGCCCGGAAGCAGTATCCATAGCAGTTTTCGGCATGACAAGTACGATGCGTACTTCCTATTCGCCGGACGGGTCGCCACGGGCGGGACGTCACAGCATCCGGAAAACAAGCATATCAGCTACGATTCGCGCCACAACTCAATACACGGCTACAAGACGGACCAGCTTGCAGCGGGTACGAGACGGAGCAACAAGCAGCGTGTACGACACGAACACATCATGAATCCCATCGCGCAGATCATACCAGTACTCTACATCTATGACTGGCTCAGGAATTAACGCCGATGGCGCAGGCGGTAAGCCAGACACCTACCACATACACAAACGACACGTACCCGCAAAAAGGCACACACACAGGGGATCCACATCCTGGCCACTAACAACAGGCCACCATAGGGGTTGCATGGCCAGCACCACTAACACCCCCAGCCATAGGGCTTATGTTGCCCATCACCACTGCCACCCCCAGCCATATGGCATATGTTGCCCATCACTACTGCCACCCCCACTCATAGGGGACCTGTTGCCCATCACCCCTGCCACCCCCACTCATAGGGCTAATGTTGCCCAACACTACTGCCACCCCCACCCATGGGTCATATGTTGCCCATCACTCCTGCCACCCCCACACATAGGGGACCTGTTGCCCATCACCCCTGCCACCCCCACTCATAGGGGACCTGTTGCCCAGCACTACTGCCACCCCCAGCCATAGGGCTTATGTTGCCCAGCAATACTGCCCCCCCAGCCATAGGGCTTATGTTGCCCATCACTACTGCCACCCCCAGCCATAGGGCTTATGTTGCCCATCACTACTGCCACCCCCATCCATGGGGCATATGTGCCCATCACTCCTGCCACCCCCGCCCATAGGGTCTTGTTGCACATCACCCCTGCCACCCCCACTCATAGGGGACCTGTTGCCCATCACTACTGACACCCCCACTCATAGGGGACCTGTTGCCCATCACTACTGCCACCCCCACCCATAGGGCTTATGTTGCCCATCACAACTGCCACCCCCACACATGGGTCATATGTTGCACATCACTCCTGCCACCCCCACCCACAGGGGACCTGTTGCCCATCACCCCTGCCACCTCCACTCATAGGGGACCTGTTGCCCATCACTACTGCCACACCCACTCATAGGGGACCTGTTGCCCATCACGACTGCCACTCCCAGCCATAGGGCTTATGTTGCCCATCACTACTGCCACCCCCACTCATAGGGGACCTGTTGCCCATCACCCCTGCCACCCCCACTCATAGGGGACCTGTTGCCCATCACCCCTGCCACCCCCACTCATAGGGGTCCTGTTGCCCATCACCCCTGCCACCCCTACTCATAGGGGACCTGTTGCCCATCACCCCTGCCACCCCCATCCATAGGGGACCTGTTGCCCATCACCCCTGCCACCCCACCCATAGGGGACCTGTTGCCCATCACCCCTGCCACCCCCACTCATAGGGGACCTGTTGCCCATCACCCCTGCCACCCCCACTCATAGGGGTCCTGTTGCCCATCACCCCTGCCACCCCTACTCATAGGGGACCTGTTGCCCATCACCCCTGCCACCCCCACCCATAGGGGACCTGTTGCCCATCACCCCTGCCACCTCCACTCATAGGGGACCTGTTGCCCATCACTACTGCCACACCCACTCATAGGGGACCTGTTGCCCATCACGACTGCCACCCCCAGCCATAGGGCTTATGTTGCCCATCACCCCTGCCACCCCACCCATAGGGGACCTGTTGCCCATCACCCCTGCCACCCCCACTCATAGGGGACCTGTTGCCCATCACCCCTGCCACCCCCACTCATAGGGGTCCTGTTGCCCATCACCCCTGCCACCCCTACTCATAGGGGACCCGTTGCCCATCACCCCTGCCACCCCCATCCATAAGGGACCTGTTGCCCATCACCCCTGCCACCCCACCCATAGGGGACCTGTCGCCCATCACCCCTGCCACCCCCACTCATAGGGGACCTGTTGCCCATCACCCCTGCCACCCCTACTCATAGGGGACCAGTTGCCCATCACCCCTGCCACCCCCACCCATAGGGGACCTGTTGCCCATCACCCCTGCCACCCCCACTCATAGGGAACCTGTTGCCCATCACCCCTGCCACCCCCACCCATAGAGGACCTGTTGCCCATCACCCCTGCCACCCCCACTCATAGGGGACCTGTTGCCCATCACCCCTGCCACCCCCACTCATAGGGGACCTGTTGCCCATCACTACTGCGACCCCCACTCATAGGGCATATGTTGCCCATCACCCCTGCCACCCCCACTCATAGGGCATATGTTGCCCATCACTACTGCCACCCCCACTCATAGGATGGGTAATGCGCCACACATCCATCATACTCCAACATTAGGTATGTCAGCAAAATACATCCCCCCAACATCATGACAACAGTGTGTAGTCTGTGACAAATGCCAACAACAGTGATTATGACTTCGAACATACAATGTAACTAACAGCACATGTGTGACCAACAAATGAGTGTGCCCTACACAAGCCCAGCATCACTATAGCACTGGGGCAATGTAAAAAGAACACCCCCTCACTATGTAGAACAAAAGTTAAGAGTGGGCTTCCAAACTGCAGCAGATGTTGAGCATTGTGGTGATGGGGTCTAAACCCCTCCTCATCACAGTGACCAAAAGGTAAGTGTCATCATGGTCAAAGCTGCAAATACCAAACAGCATGTATGATCCCTGCTCCCAACACATTAAACTTTTCTGGGGCAAACTCGTGGTTGTGTCCCATTCCCACAGCGATGTGGTGAGGCTAACAGTGCTTTGAAAACCTAACCCACTCTCGGCCATGTGCAGATAAGCACCACACTTGGGGGCTGACAATGCATACAGTGTACAATGACACAAGAGCAGAAGTGACCATCACCAAGCATACACACATCTCGAAAATAGACACACTAATCAAAACAACCTGTGTAGACTGTAGGTGTCAGCTCACAAAGCCACATTCCGTGCCACTAATGGGACCTAACAACCACAATGAATGTGCACAATGACGTGATATGACTCATAGGGACAGCAGAGAAAATCACAGAAACAGCATCCAGACAAAGGCCCACAACAGCAATACCAATGCACTGGTGCAGATGCACAAACACAAACAGGCAACCTCACACTGCACATCTGACACAGCATGTGTGTGTGTGTGTGTTACAATATCTGTGAATCGAATGGGAATGTGGAACCTTCGCACTCCTTGAGGTATTTGTGTGGTCAAATTTAATCGTAATTCATCGAAATGATGGGTGCAGAGTTGCTAACCCTTCTGAGCACAAGGTAAGTAATACTACAAAGATGTGCGTTATTTCCCTTGGGAGTAACGTCCCCAACTGTGCACTCTTTAAATGTGCTTCAACTGTTTTCAATAAGTTTCAATAAAGTTTCATATAAATTTGTTCGATGGTTTCTTCTTTTTATTTCATATTATTAATTTCTTTTCTCAATTTTGAATGGTTTTATACTATTGCATTCATAGTATAACATTAATTCCGCCCAATGCATTTCGGGCTTTGCCCTTCTTCAGGGAACTTACATTCAGAAAGTACAAGAGAGGCATAATTTGCATGATGTTTACAAGACTCAATTCACAATTGTTATCTACTCGAAATTTCAAAAAACTTTAAAGAAGTAGATGAACGGAAGCCCGTTTTAGATTTACAAACCTGGCAGTGAAAAAAATCTTATACTGTGGTACATTTAATTAAATTAAAAAAATTAAAAAACTAAAAAACATAATGCTTCAAAACAGTACAAATGAAAAATGAATTATCGTCTGAAACGTGTTTATATTTAATTTAAAAAATGGGGGGGGATAACTGTTCTTTTCAACCGTTTGTTTACGGCGTGGTGCGTGATATTTATAAACAATAGTACAGGTGAGAAAGACACTTGTGCTTTAGCTGGCTGTAGGTAGCAATGATGAAAGTTGGCGCGGGAAAGTGTGAAAGTCTGACGTTACTTTAAGCGCCGGTATCACGTCTTTTTAACACACATGCTCATACAACACACACCATGGGCCCAGGCTATGTCACGGGACAACACACTTACTTGAGGGGACCCAACTCCTGTGGAAGCCCAGCTGTGCCAACCATATTCACAGCACGTCTCACTCATGTCTGCAGAACACTTGGTCAGTCAGCCATCAGTTACCACACAATGAAGGCTCTGGTCACAAAAGCCTGGGTATGTGAGTCTCCTCTAAGTCATCTGCACATACTCAAGACATATGTACAGCAAGTTGCACAGAGGATCCAGTTGCACCTATACCAATGATGCCCACACCTGTAGGTCCAGTGATGATGCGCACAAAGTCTGTTGAATTGACAAATTGGACAATGGGAAGCACATCATATGTGCATGGGTGCAAGCCAGAGATGTGACCATGCAAATTAAATGTTCACAGAGATGTCTACAAATTGTTGATCGTGACACACCCATGTAGCTGCAAAGGATGACATGGATACCCACCAGAATAGGATACATATCTCATGGACCACATGGAGTACCTCACAGCAACACATCAGTATTCAACATTGGAAACCAAGCATTACAGGTGCAAGGGCATGTTAAACATCATCAACATAATGTACAGCTAAATCAAGTTCACAGGGATAAAGAAAAAAGCTTTATTCAGCATGTTAAAAGTTAAACGTCCGTTCAAACAAAAGGCCAATGGCCAGTCCATGTCCAAATGCCAAGGAGTGAACTAGAGTGACAACTGTCACTCGTTGCTTGCCTGCACTGCTAAGGACCGGGGTCATCCCCTCGGAGGGGCATACATGGGGGCAGGCCAAGCACCACAGGGACAGGATCAGGGTGCAGCAGAAGGAGGCAGTGAAGAGATGGTGGATGCAGGCGAAACACTTGCAACTGCAGTGGAGCTGATTGAAGTGGTGGGTGCTGTCACAACTGTGGGGCACAAGTCAGATGGGGTGGGTGCCGGCACAACTCCAGTGGGCAGGTCAGATGGAGTGGATTGGGTCCCCAATGCAGTGCCCAAGTCAGATGGGGTGGTCGTGGACTCCACTGCAGTGCCTACATACATGGGAGCGGAATGGGGGGGCAGGTGAGGTCGGAAGGACAGGGGGGACACGGTCCCCACATCAGTGGCACTGACCGTCTGACCAGGTGTGGAGGAGCAAGTGGCAGGGGGGATGGCCTTAGCAATTTGGGGATGGTGTATCAGTGGGTCGGGGAACCCGGGGCAGGGTGTGGCGGGGGAACCTCTGGAGTGGTGGCCTGGGGGATGGAGGATGGAGACTTTGCCTTGGAGCTGCGTGTGTGGGGACTTCCTCTTCCCCTTGTAATCAGGATCTTCTGGGTCGGTGGGGAAGAGGCCAAGGTCACAGAGGAAGAGCTTCTGGGGAGATGGGGTTGCAGGTGATGCAAGGGAAGGGGGCTGGGAGGGAGAGGTCTCGGAGGACTGCGGAGTGGTTGTGGATGACTGTGTGTGTGTCTGCAAACCAGCCCCTGTGAGTGTGGTATCAGTCCCCTGCGCTTGCTTGTGTGCACGTCCAGACCTTGGTTTGGGTGTTTCTGTGCTTGGGACAGGTAGGCTGCTAGGAATCGTGGGTGGTGCAGGGGTAGGAGGGGTGCGGGACTGTTGGAGGAGGGACACTGCTGCCATCAGGGAGGAGGCCATGGACTGATTGGTCCTCTGTAGGGCAGACATGCCAGAGGAAATGCCCTCCATGAACTACACCAGTTGTGTCAACAGACTTGTGTGTGCATGGAGGACCTTCAGCATCGACGTCTGCTCTACATGGATCTGTCTAAGTGAGTCCTCAGACTCCTCACTCAGGGCAGCATGGGACACAGGGGCAGGGGGTGCGGTGCCTGGCACAAAGGAGACATGCTCACGAACACGGGAGCCTACAGGGACCTCTGGGATAGGAGCTGATGGGAGGGTGGTGGTGGTGGCGGGGACAGCCTCACTAGCTGGGGTTTGGTGGCTGCTGACACCCGCCTCCACAAGGGTGTCATCCTCAGAGCTGCTGTGGCCCTCAGCTGGGGGTGATGGTGCTGACGACTCCTCTGTGTGGCTCCACTCGCCCTCCGTGCCACTGGGTCCCCCCCGACTCCTCTCTGTGGCTCCTCCTGGTCCGTTTAGCTGTCCCCTCCTGTGGCCGTGGATGTATCTGGATAGGAATAGGGAGTAAGAGAACAACATCAGTCACCTGTACCGACTGCACACATCACAGTGACTTCATCATATCACAGGGCAAGCCCTGGCATCATCAGCTGAACACAGCTCAAAGTGCCAACACTGTTTAGAATAAGCCAATTGTCATTCTCAACCTCAACCATGGCACGCATATCCCTCCTTGACTTTCACACATATGTCTGTTGCATGTTGGATGCTAACACCCCAATGTGCTGACATGCACCACCCACACCTCATTTGGACATGCAAGTGAACATGTGGGAGTATGTCACTATACACACATCACATCTCTTGCTACTGACTCAGTACAGGTGTCCGGATGAAGGGATGGGGAGAGACTCATTTCACATGCTTGTGATGCATGCCAGCAACACACACTATGATGTTCTCATGACCTGATGGGCAATGCCACAATGGGGTGCATGGTGCACACTTGAACACAATGTAGGATCACTCATAGCAAGTTAAATGCCATGGCACTGGGATGCCCTGAAAGTCAGTCAACACTGCCTCCTGTCACAGGGGCAGGGCATCCAGACAACAACAATATGCACTGACTCACAATCCTAGCTCAGGGGTAAAGCTAACTCTGCAGATGACCGGCGCACTTGCCCATCCCCTGCAAACAACATGTACAGGACCCAGAAGACCCCACATCATGCAACTCAGACATATGAGTCTCTGCAAACCCAATTCCCTGTACATTAACACATCACAGTCTGCCATACATGTAACTCAGCTGTATGAAGGACACAGTTGCATACACCATTGTGCGCTGTCAGATGATCACACACCTACATGTCATACGGGTCTTGTCTCTCACAGTCACATCTCAGATGTCATGCTAACCCTCTGAATCATGGACACCCCAGTTGTGCGTAATGACAAGCCACACCCTAATGACACAGAGGCAGACACCTGAGGGCACATGTCACTAAGCACAACCTGTTATTTGATACACCGGAGTGGGATTACAGAGTGTTTCTAAATGCCCTTGACGAGCCATGACTGGCCAGGTCTACATGAAACAGTGCTTGGCCCTGGACAGTAGTCAGGTGGCTAAGCAAGTGTGACATACTTGAGATACATACTCCTGAGGCCACAAAATTGGAGTCCCCTGCTGCATGGATTTGTTTGGAATACCCCAGCCACATGTGGGGAGTCAGACCAGCAATTGGAACACATCTCAAGGGCACACACAGATCACATGTCAGATCTCAGGCATTGTGTAAACAATTGACCCACCCATGAAACACACAACAGAGTCACGGGAACAGATGCTGTCCGGTAGCTGAAGCATAGCTGACTGAAGGGACAGAGTGCCCTAGTGACACAAGCAACAGACTGTAGGGGCCACACCTGTGGAACAGATGAGGAGGGTGCATCACACAATTGAGGGACCTGAGTATTGGACTACAAGACCTACTTAATGTAGAAGTGTGACCAGGCCAAAAGACTGTAATTAGCATGTCAGACATAGTACACAGATTAGGCCTGGACTTACCCCCTTCCTGCTGCTGTCTGGCCTTCATCTGCCTATCCAGGTCTGGGAAGACCACCGCCAGTATCCAGAGCATGTGGGGGGTCAGGGTCCAGTGTCCGCCCCTCCTGCGCGGAGGTGACAGCTTCAGCTGGACTCTAGCTATCCTCCGGGTCCAGCCCCGAAGGTCCTGCCACCTCTTCTGGGAGTTGCGGATCCAGCGCTTGTAGACCCCCACAGAACGAACAGCCCGGGCGATGGTCAGCCATATCTCCTGCTTCTGGTGGGCATCAACCTGTGAGGATGACAAAGTGAAAAGTACATTAACACACATGCCCCAGATTTGTGCAGCACACATTTGGATATACATGTCATCATCACAAAGGGAAATAAATTACACAGGTAGTGCAACCATGGGGAATGAAAACTCACATGCATGTCTGACATGTTAACAATGCCTGGATAGTTTAAGCTTACACTAATGAACTTTAGCAGCAGGACACCTGTTCATTACATGTACCTACACACTTTGGGGGATGAAAGTAGTCAGTGAGAATGCTTGCCACTGGTGTACACACTGCTAGTCCTGCTAGTCAGACAACATGCATAATTAGGAAGGCAGTGGACTGCACACTCACCTGCTCCCCTGGTTTCCCATAGAGCTTGCTGTATTGTGGAAGGAGCCCGTCCAGCAGGGCCTGGTTCTCCTCCTCAGTGAAGGCTGGGGCCCTCTCCAGAGTACGTGCCATAGCAGGAGCCAGAAGATGCAGAGACAGCAGCAGTGGTAGCAGGGATGTGGTCCAGTAGCATGTAGTGCAGGCAAGTGAGCTCCCGGGGGGCCAGCCAGCCTTATATCTGTGCTGCAGAGGGAGAATCTGTGCCATGTGTTTAAAGTGATAGGTCCAACACGGTTGCATTCTATGAATCTGGCCAATCCATTTAAATGTAAGACTCGTACACGCCTTCCGCATCGTTCAAATCTTCACCTTCATGAAACACTTGAAATTGCAACATTGTTGTAGGCATCCAACTGAATTTCCAGTGCACAACTTTTACAAGTTTTGAATCCGCATCCGTCTCCATGACAGTCTGGAGCCAATGGGTGTGCCCGGCTCGTTCAACTGACTGTACAACGTGTATTTTGAAAATACACATGCACCCATCTCCATACGATTCAATGGCCAAGGCGTACGCCTGTCTCGGACCATGCCTGCCTGACGTATATGCATGATAGTCACCCGCGTCGGACCTCATTGCATTCAGTGACAAAGCGTACGCACGGCTCGGTCATGAACCGTGCAAGGCGTACGCATTGTCACCCGCGTCGGACCTCATTGCATTCAATGACAAAGCGTACGCACTGCTCGGTCATGAACCGTGCAAGGTGTACGCATTGTCACCCGCGTCAGACCTCATTGCATTCAATGACAAAGCGTACGCACGGCTCGGTCATGAACCATGCAAGGCGTACGCATTGTCACCCACATCGGACCTCATTGCATTCAATGACAAAGCGTGCGCACGGCTCGGTCATGAACCGTGCAAGGCGTACGCATTGTCACCCGCGTCGGACCACATTGCATTCAGTGACAAAGCGTACGCATGGCTCGGTCATGAACCGTGCAAGGCGTATGCATTGTCACCCACGTCGGACCTCATTGCATTCAATGACAAAGCGTACGCATGGCTCGGTCATGAACCATGCAAGGCGTACGTATTGTCACCCGCGTCGGACCTCATTGGTGTGACTATTCTACGGATGCAACACACATTTACTGGCCAGGGACACCTGTGCACACCTATCACACTACAGCATTGGCCACACAGTGTCCCATGGCATGTAAGGCTGCATTCCCTGGGTGTTTGGGTGGGGGCACATATGGTTTGTTGGGTGGCACTTTTGTGCAGCCACTCCCAGGCTGTGCACGTGTACATGGGGGCAGAATCCTTTGTGTGCTGGGCACATTCCCACTGTGATGTGCAATTGTACAGTAATGGGCATGAGTCACGGACACAGTTTCATATTGGATATGTTTGGGGCATGTCACATACACCCTGAGTCCAGGGGGTGATGGCATGTACGTAACAGTGAGACCTGTAGCCACAATACTGATGTGCACCCACAGTCTGTGTGCATGTTGTGTCTCAGATGTGTCTGATCAATTGTGCCCAATGGGTGACAGTCTCCACATCCATGTGGTATATGCATCAACCTTGATGGTGTGTGTGTGTCTAAGAGACGTACATGTAGAGCCGGCAGGAACAACAGTGGCCACTACCTGTGGGACTTACGCTTGCCTTGTGGTGTGTACGTGATATGCTATGTCCATGCCAGTGTCGATGTGGCAATATAGGGACCCTGGGTTTCTGCATGGCAAAGATCTGTGATGCCTGGGAGACATCAGGCCTCACTTGTCACTAAGGTGTGTGTTTGGAACGTTGCAGCAGTACATAGGTTGGTTGACACAGCCAGATGATTGGCCATTGCACTACATGGGACTCATGTGGACATGTGGAATTGAGATGTGAGGCGGTGGTCATGTAGGTGACATATGTGTCCATGCACAGCTGCACACACCTCAGTACATTGTGTAATGTCATGATCTATCATGTGCGATTGAGCCTGGTCATGGCCACATGGGTGGATAAACTGACAATCTTCCTTTGTGCATCTCTGTACTGCAGGGCACCAGCTGTCCATCGCCCATTCTCAGACCTTGCAACCATTCAGGAATGCGACTGCATCAGACGGTACCGCTTCACCAGGCCACTGATTGAGGAGTTGGCAGAGCAGTTGGCGCCACATCTGCTACCTGGCCGGACATACCCTACAGCACTGACCCCAGAGGTGAAGGTGATGGCAGCCCTGCACTTCTTTGCTACTGGTACCTTCCAGTACACTGTGGCTACTGCTGGTGGTATGTCACAAACAATGTTTAGTCTGGGGCTACGCGATGTCTTGTAGGGGATGTTGCATTTCCTAGACCTTTACATCAAATCAAATCAAATCAAAAATAGCTTTATTCGATTTTAGATCATAAAATCATGAAAGCACAAGGTAAAACACATTTAGTCATATGTACAATTATTCAAGGTTAAACGATATTCAATGCACAGCTAAAAAATACAATCAATTATAAAAACAAAGATACATATTTAAAAAACAGAGAGTTGGTGACGCGCCAAATATTTGCAAATTTTTTCCTTTTCACATAGTATTTCGAAATCTTAAAATGGTTTTTAAAAAAGAGGAGATGGGAGATAGCTCTAGTTCATTTTCCAGCATCTGTAATTTTAGGAAGGCTATTCTACATTGTTTTAGCTTCCAGCTTCTCAGTATAGGCAATAAAAATATTTTCCTTGGGACAGCATAATATTTACAAAACAAAGTGCAGTGCATAGTCGTCAAGATGGAAGTGTCGTCACAGGGGCATATTGGATGACGTTTAGACCAGTCATTGGCCTCCGGAAAAGTAACCAACCTCAAAAAAGACCCACTGCGTAAACGGGCGAGAAGCATACGAGCAAAGCTGCTTTGTACCACTATTAGGTAGGGTTGTAGACCTATAGAGGTACACATCAGGTGGTTTGCCATAACAGTTTTCTTCTTGCTCTCCATGGTCCAGCGTTCATTCTCTAGATGTTTCATGCAGTGTGTCTTAAGGGATTTCCTGGAGACGGATTCCAGGCAACTGGGGTTGTAAAAGTATTCAGGGTGGCCAATCGCCTGTGTCATGTTCTTTATAAAACTAAACCATGGTAGTTTTGCCACCCCGTTCAGATTTAAACAGTCTGTTATCACATCCCTGTTGAAACCCGTCTCCCTCGAGACCCATATTTTATGCCATAACAAGAGAGGAGTAATCTTTATAATGTCAGAAATATATGCTAGGCCAAGTTCCCTATGGCACAAATAGGTGGCTGTCGAGCTAGGGACCACCAATAGGTAATGCAGGAAAGAATTTTCACAACGTTGTAAATAGTCCACGTTTTCAATGCCCCATATACCTGCCCCATATGTGCCCGTTGAGATGCATTTGGATTTATAAATAGTCAATAATTCTGGGACAGGTCTCCCACCTAGTTTTTTAGCAAAATTAGTGACAGCTCCCATAGCTCTCATCATGGCCAGCTTTCTATTATTTGTAGCTGTTACCCAGGAGCCCCCCCTATCCACAGTTAGGCCTAAGTATGAAAATTTGTCTGTAGTTGAAAGTTTTTTGCCATCAATAAAAACAACGCATGACTTTTTCGTTTTTAGCCCACAGCTCATAGTAAAGGTCTTAGTAATATTAACATTTAAACCCCGCTCGGACATAAAGGTTACAAAATTAAAAAACGACTTTTGCATGCCCATTTGTGTCCGTGACATGATAACTGCGTCATCTGCGTACAGTAGGATGGGAACGGGAATGCCCTTGATAGATGGATAATCATGCTGGAATTCACTCAGGTACTGTCCCAAGTTGTTTATATAGAGGGAGAAGAGTAGGGAGGAAATAATGCACCCCTGTCTTACCCCTCTGCTTATGGGAAACCTGGCTGAGCATTCTCCCTGATTCCCAAACTGTACCCTTGCACCTGCCCCCCTATATAGTTCCCTTATGAACGACAACAGGGACGGGTCCAAGTCCAGATGTTTAAGGGTGTCCCATAGCATGGCATGTTTAACACAGTCAAACGCGGGGCTTAAATCCACGAAAGTAAGAAAAAGATTACCTTGCTTAGCTTTGGTGTATTTATCAATTATCAAGGACAAGTTCAGAACCTGTTCTATCGTCCCTAGGCCTGGTCTAAAGCCATATTGGAACACTGATAAAACACCTGTCTCTTGGACCCACGTCTCCAGCTTATTTAAAATGACCCTGCCTGCTATTTTCATAAAAGCATCCAATAGGGATATTGGGCGATAGCACTTTGGCTCATTCCTGTTCCCTTTCTTAAATATTGGTATCACTATGGCGTCTGCCCATGTGGGAATTGGCCCGTGGGGGGTGCAACTGATTAGTACATTTGTTAAAAGTGGAGCCCACAAGCCTAAGTTAGATTTGTAGGCGTCCACCGGAATGCCATCGGGGCCTGGTGCTTTTCCAGGGGCAATATCGATTATAGCCTTAGTGACTTCCTCTAATGTAATGTTAATATTTAAAGGAAATGGCCAACAATCCATAAAAACATCCATTCCATGTGTGGTTGTATCGCGGGTACTATCATCCGGGGGCTCTTCCCCGTAGAGACCCGAGAAGAAGTCTACCCACATATCACCACTGATCGCCATATCTACAATGTCGGTCTCTCTGTTATCAAAGAAAGGGGCATTAACCGCTCTCCAGAAGCCAATATTATCTTTATTCATGCAGGCCTCATGTAAGGCTGCCCATAGCTCCTTTTTTAGAGATGCCCTACGCTTTTTTTGTGCTTGCTGGTATAGGGATCTTGACTTCCTTATTTCGTTCCTGCACCTCGGTGTGTTATGCAAGGCCTTTTTTAATTGAGTATGAGCCTTCGTGCATTGTTTATCGAACCAGCCCGGGGAAATTTCATTACCATGGCGTTTTTTCCTTGTTAGGAGCTTCCTGGCCTCATCTACAATGTTCATAAAAGCATTAATTATGTCCTTGTCTTCCCTGTCCTGTGACAAGCATGTAATTATATCCTCTCTGCTGTTAATAATCAGGCCTTGGAGGAATGCCTCAGGATCCACTTTGGTCCAGTTTAACCTATAACCATTTGTACTGGCGAGATATATGTCACTATTGTATGTAGAATTCCTGTCAATTTTTTTCGTCTGTCCATTTAGTACGAGATCCAGGCAGATAGGGTAATGATCACTCATGAGGAGATCAAGAGTCTTACAAGAAAGTACTTTACGGGAGTACCTGTTGGATGTTAAAACGAAATCAATGATTGAATTACATCCCCTTCCGTTGTATGTAGGTTGAAACAGGGTGGGGGTCAGACATGATTCGTTAGCATATCCAAGATCAGATTGGAAAGCAATATCATTCAATAGGTCTCCCAGCGAAGTATGAGCAAAGTGTGAAAGAGCAGCTTTGGTGTCGTTACCCAGCCCACAGATGCCCTGTTCGCTAAACTGACACAGAGAACAATTAAAATCGCCTAACCAGATGATATGCATATCTCCCTTTGAATTTTCTTCTAAATTTTTTACGGAAGTGCCTAGGTTCGATAGAACATTCAACTGTTGCACTTTAGGAATGTTGTTATATAAATTTATTAAGACTACGTCCCTCGGCCCAGGTAGTTTTAGTGACAAGATTTGATAGTATATAGAGGTTTCTCTAACTTTCATATGTGAGATGCCGGCTGAGTTAGATACGTAGGTGCATAGGCCTCCTTTATTTCACCCTTGATTACTAATGCACGCAGGTATACTAAAGGTTTGATAGCCAATAATATGCATCTCTTCTATCGCCCAAGTTTCTTGTAAGGAGACAATAGCATAATTATTAATATAAGTTAGCCACTGGGGATCTTTCACTTTAGTTCCTAGGCCAGCAATATTCCACGTTAATATTTTACAGGTATTTTCAGGATTTTGTCTACATGCTGCTCTTCTTTTTGTCATTTGAGTGGATGAGATATTAAGATCAGTTTGGCCCTTTAGATTTAAACTTTTTACAAGAGCATTACCACTATCCTCTTCCATAGTTATAATTTTAGTTGAGACGGGATCCGCTGTGTCCATGCAGAAAGTTTTTAATACTGTGCTGGATAGGCGGCTCCCGCTCTTCACGGTCATGGCCATGTTTCCCTTGGCCTCTGACCTTCTACACACCCACCCGCAAGCTAAGATCGACCAGCCACGCCCTTGCCGCCGTTCCCCGCATCCGAAGGGTCACAACGGGAGGAAGATCCTTCTCCTACCTGGCCGCCAAGACGTGGAACTCCCTCCCCATCCACCTCCGCCTGACCCAAGACCACCTCTCCTTCAGGAAGCAACTCAAGACCTGGCTGTTTGAGCAGTAGCGGACCCCCTTCTCCCAGCGCCTTAAAACCCTACGGGTGAGTAGTGCGCTATACAAATGCTTTGATTGATTGATTGATTGACCTCTCTGTCGTAACAAGAGGTCAATCCACTTCTTCCATCCCTGTTAGGGGTTCATAGTGATTGTAAAGTGGGATGCCCGCACCCCCCGAGTGTCCCTTGTACAAGTCCCATGTGCGTCTTCTATTGTCAGGGTCCATGTTTGCATGTTTTCTATTGTCAAGGGCCTTATTTGGATGAATTCCAATTAAGCTATGTGTGCCTGCATGTGGAGGGTAAAAGGCTCCCAAAGGGTATACCTTGATTGCACTATTAGTGGGAAAGGCATTTTCTAACCTATTTAATATTGTAAACACAAGTCTCGGATCGCTAAACGTCAGAACAACACAATCGCCCTGAGACTTTTTCCTTTCTTTACCCACCCATGCAACCCGTCTTTCATTTTAAAATGCCTAAATAGCACATCCGTGAGACCAGTGTGCCTTCCTAACCAATGGAGGGATTTATTACGGAGTTCTTGCCAGGATTCTGGTTCCAGTGACCTTAAAACTGGAACGTTGGCCAGTATCACCACATAAGGTGTGGCTTCAGGAGGTAATTCAAGACAAGTGTGAGTTTGAGGTTCCTGGGGTGTCCTCCAGTCCCTATGATGATCCTCCAAACTGTTTTTAAGTCTATTTTCCTCTCCCACTCTATTGGTTGATTCGGAGGATACATTTTGGGCACCCAGGACAACATTATATCCAGAGATAAGGGAACCGTAAGTGCCATCCCTGGGCGCTATGTTTGGGGTTACCATATTACTCGAACTTGTCGGGCCAATTGAGATCAAATTTTCCTCTGCCTGTATTACTTTCCCCTGGATATAGGTAGAATGCTTGGCTGTCAAGGACCCCTCCAAGTTTGCCACTCTCTTGGTTAGTGTCCCCAATGCATTCTCGATATATGTATGCAGTTCAACTATGCTTTTAGCAATTTTATCAAGTGCCAAGGATTGAGTCAATAGCTGGGCATTCATGGTACAATTCTTTGTAGCCCCTCTGTTATTACCAATGTTTGACTTATGCAGTAGTGATTTAATCTGGGGTGCCCTTTTCTTATCTTGTGAACTCTTTTTAAACCTCCCCGCCCCTTTCCCTTTCAAATTATGTATAGTGGTGGTCTCTGGACTGCCAGGATTTTTGGAGCGTTTCAAGGGAGGTTGTGTATCCTCTACTGGCTCGCTCAGGTCACTCTGGGTTGAAATATTCTGTATGGAGGCATTTGGATGTCCCAGGGGTGGATCGTTTTTACATTGTAGTTGGGGGGTATCGGCGTTTAAGCATCCCTCCTCCCTCACTGCGCCCAGCATACACTTCGATAGTGTTTCCTCCACTGTATTAATCTGTTCCTCAATCTCCCCCATAGCCCCCGTAAGATACGACAATAAAGAAGTCTGACCCGATAACTTGGTCTCAACCTTAGAAGTAGTTGTTGAGTGCTTTAGCTTCCTTTTGGGCATAATTAGACGTTTAACAGTGGCAGGACAACAATGTCAATGTACGAGGCTAAAACACTCACTTCCCGCAAGCTTACTTCTGCAAGTGCAGGTCCAAGGCCGAGTACCAGTCACTGCGTCGTCCGCTTAGTCGCTCACGGCGAGAAGATTAGAGGGTAGGCCCAGCCCGGCCCCTGTTGGTCCCTGACAGGCACGGACGGGCCCGCCCTTGGCCAGGGCTTGGCCCGGGCGAGCCCGCGCGCGTCCCGCGCTGCGGGAGGCGCACATAGGTTTTTATGGGGCTCTGGCGCCCTCCAGTGGCGCCTGGTGCGTGCTCGGTGCGCTGGCCCCTGGGAATCGTAGTTTAGTCGCGATGCCGTTCCCCTCACGGCAGTGACCACGTCGGTCGTGGAAGGCAGGCAGTGAGGCAGTGTACACAGGACACAGGAAGGATCCGGCCGTTCCCCTCACAGCGTTAGTAGCGATGCAAATGGCGCGTCCCGCGCTGCGGGAGGCGCACGTTGTTTTTATGGGGCTCTGGCACCCTCCAGTGGCGCCTGGTGCGTGCTCGGCGCGCTGGCCCCTGGGAATCGTAGTTTAGTCGCGATGCCGTTCCCCTCACGGCAGTGACCGTGTCGGTCATGGAAGGCAGGCAGTGAGGCAGTGGACACAGGACACAGGAAGGATCCGGCCGTTCCCCTCACGGCATTAGTAGCGATGCAAATAGCGCGTCCCGCGCTGCGGGAGGCGCACGTTGTTTTTATGGGGCTCTGGCGCCCTCCAGTGGCGCCTGGTGCGTGCTCGGCGCGCTGGCCCCTGGGAATCGTAGTTTAGTCGCGATGCCATTGCCCTCACGGCAGTGACCGCGTCGGTTGTGGAAGGCAGGCAGTGAGGCAGTGGACACAGGACACAGGAAGGATCCGGCCGTTCCCCTCACGGCGTTAGTAGCGATGCAAATAGCGCGTCCCCTTTACATCAAGTTCCCTAGCCCAGCTGAACTCCCTGAGATAAAGGATGCCTTTTATACACTGAGGAGGATGCCGAACGTCATCGGATCTATTGATGGGTCACATGTGGCCCTGATACCACCACAGGCACATGAGCAGGCATACCGGAACAGGAAGCACTACCATTCGATCAATGCTCTTGCTGACATGTCTGTCACACATGTGTGTGCACGGTTCCCTGGTTCTGCGCACGATGCCTACATTATGAGGAGTAGCCGCATTGCAATGCTGATGTCACAGATGCCAGCTCAACATTGTGTGTGTTTGTCAATGTTGTATTCCACACTCCTACAAAATTCAGCTACTTGTTCATTTTTGTGTGTGTAGATGACTCCGGATACCCCAACATGCTGTGGTTGCTGACACCCCTCAGGAACCCTGTGACACCAGCTGAGCTGCGCTACAATGAGGCACATGGTCGGAGCAGGAGGGCGATTGAGCGGACATTCAGCCTCCTGAAAAGCCGCTTTCACTGCCTGGACAAAACCGGAGCGACCCTCCCATATGAGCCTGCAAAGGTGTGCAAAATAATCCTTGTATGCTGCATGCTACACAACATGGCAGTGCGGAAGGAGGTGCCTCTCATCCTGGATGATGATGGCGATGACCAACCTCCGGCACCTGTGGAGGGTCCCGGCCTGGGCCAAGATGCCAGTGATGATGAGGATGAGGGTGACGTCCGCTCACAGCTCATCAACAACTTCTTCACCTGAATGTGAGTTTCAAGGGTTGTTATGTGAATGTATGGAGGTAGCCTGAAATGTGTTGTGGCAGCTCTGTTGCTGTATGAGTGTGTCTGTGTGCCACTTGACTGGATGCGTGCAGTGATGTGTTCATTCAGGTGGTGTGTACTCCACAATAGGGTAGTACTGCTAACTTGTTTTTGTGTAGGTTTCTTGCGACATGTTTTGTGCATGTGTATTGCATTTCTCTCCTGTTCTTCTGTGCTTTTGACTGCGTCTTGTGTCTGTCCTTCCCAGGGTACTTTGCCTGTTGTTTGGTCAACACTGACCCCCAACACCCAGAAGCCAACACCAGTGTGGAAGCTGTCAATTCCCATCAATTGATGTACCACACATCCCTGGACTTCAATTCTCCAACACTTTGTGAGCGTGTGTCCACTGTTACGTGGGATTACCGTGCAACTATTGTGGAATAAATGTGTTGCTGATGTGTAAAAATCTGTGCTACGCTTTATTATGTGCGTTGTCTGTCTTCCCACATCTGAGTGACATCTGCTTAACTCACCTGTGGACTTGTTACCACTGACTGGGGTTGGTGTTGTGTTTGTGCATGGCAATGTGTTTCAGGTCAACATCATTGTGTGGGAGGAGTAACATGGCCATGGTGAGTATGTGTTGTGGTGCCATAGTGTTGTGTCTCCCTCACATGTGTCACATCACCATGACTCACCTTATGTTGGTAACATTGTTACAGTATTCGGCATGCACTGTGTTGTGTAGCAGATCGACATCTCCATGAACAAGACAAGTTGGAATCACAACAGAGGCAAGTATTGTGTACTGGTGAGTTTATTTTCAAACATGTGTGAGGGAAGTGCACAGGAAGGTGGGTGCTGTACATGGGTTTTGGAATCCAAAATTCACATTAGAGTTGTAAGTGCTGGTAGCTGAAATGTCCAGAGTAAAGTCCACAGTCATCTGCTACATTGGCCCAACATGAACCCTCCATGTCATGTGGGCGAGTTGTGTGCGATTGGACAAGGTGAACGGGTTGCGTACAAAGAACATTGTCCAGAACAGGTTTATAGGCCCTGGGGGATGTGCTGGGACATCTGCCTCTCACATGTCCTTCTTCGGATGACCCCTCTTCTTCCGCGGGGGGAAATCCTCAGGTGCAGGCCTCTGCGGTGCAGGGGACTCTCTGCCAGAGTCCTCCTCCCTCCCTGTGGTGCTGGCAGATGGTGTTGTGACAGATGTTGTGGCCACACAGGGAGGTGTGGACAGGTTGGTGTTGATCTGGCGGAGGCATTGGAGTATGTCCCGATGCACCGCAGTAATGTTATCCCACTTGGCCTCCATGCGGGCATGGCGGGCGACCTGCTCGTGTTGCATGTCCTTGAGGATCCCCATTACCTGGCCAAATCCTCCGGTGCTATCCTGGTACGCATCTATGATGCGTGCCAGGTGGGGGTCATCATGCAGTCCAGACCCCTCTGCAAGGCGCACCCTCTGCCTCCCACCCCTCCCAGCACCCCTATCCACACGGGCAGGACCAGCGGCGAGACGCACAGGTGACACTGGGACCCCTTGGGTGGTGTTGCTGGTGGTGTTTGCTGTAGCTTCCGGGGGGTCCTGTGTCCCTCTGCTGTGGGTGTTGATTGGCCTTGGTCTGTCCGTGTTGGCGGGGGTGTCCTGTCGGTGTCCAGATGCTGGAGGCATGGGTACAGGGGGTGCAGATGTTGATGCTGTTGGTGCTGCATGATGGCTCACACTGGAGGGGCCAGGTTGGTTGTCATCATCCGAAGAGGACAGAGAGAGAGTCAGACCAGAGAGCTCAGTGTCCGCCAGAGTCTGGGACTGGGAATCCTAATCATTTGGTGCTGGGTGCCGAGCACCACCTGTGTTTGGAGGAGACACACAATGTGAGTTATGTTTCTACATGCATCGATGGTTCACAAACATGACATTTTCTACTTTTCGAACAGATGCCTGCCTGTACACTGCTTTTTCCCAGCTTGTCACGGACAGAGTTTGATATTTTTGTTGGCTATTTCCCAGCATGGCCTTGTGCTCCCCACAACTGAGCCCAGTGTCAGACATCTTGTCAGTCCCTTCCCACTCCCTGTGAGGCGAGTATGGTTCAGTGTGAGCTTGCTGGGCCATGTGGGTGGGTGTAGATTGTCTGTGACTGCGACTCCCATCATACTCTTGGCTACACCCCCTTCCCAGAAAACCCATACTTCCTTCCTCTTGACTCTGCTTCCCTGTGAGGGTGTGTGACAGCAATGGCAAGATGGCTGACTGTTTAATCCTGGTGCTTGTTTGGCTACAAGTCCAAAGAGAGCCCCTGTGCTTCACACAGCAGCACCCAGAACGGGGTATCTTTTGCTGATATTTCAATGAGGTGTGTGTCAATGCATTGTACCCGGTGAGTTGTGTGGAGTTTGTGTGAGGGGGGTGTCTCTACATGCTGGTAAGTATGGTCAGGGCTGTCAGTCCTCCTTCCCATCATGAAACGTGCTTCCATTGTAGGGCGTGCAAGTTGTCTTTCAGGATGTCAGTCAGTGGTGTCCTGCTTCTGATTTGCACACAACCCCTAGCAGGGCCTTGTGCTCCCCACAGCAGGAGCCAGTGTCAGCCATCTTGTCAGTCATTTTCCACTCCCTGTGATATGGGCATGTTTCAGAGAGGTCTTGATGGGCCAATCAGGAGGGGGAGCATTATCTGTGACTACAGGCCCCATCATGCTTTGGGATACACTCTCTTCACTTGCATACCCACTATTCCTTCCTGTCAGTCAGCTGCACTGTGAGGTAGTGTGTTTGTGGTGGCAAACTGTCTGACAGTGTTTATTTGGCTTTGTACCACTGCCTTGCTCTATTTTTTGGTAGGTTTGGTGCATGTCATGACACAGTTTCAAGTCACTATGAGATGGCAGGTATTGTGTTTGTCTGACTGGCAAACACATCTTGGGTTGATTATCTACTGGTTACTGTAGCTTTGCTTGCGCTGCATGGTTTTACTGTCCGCTTGCCACACACTCTTGGGTATGTTGTTGTGTACTCACCATACTCTGGGATGTCTGTTAGGCCATGGACACTCTCTGGTGGTAGGATGTCCCGCACCTTCTCCTCCCAGGTCCTGAAGTATACTGGTTTGGCAGGAGGGCCACCGCCGGTGCACTGACTCAGGGCGTGATCTTTTTCGATGAGTTTCTTGACCCTCCTGTGCACGTCATACCACCTATTCTGGATATCGTCCTTTGTGCACCTTGCTTGTGCTTGTGCATTCACCTTGTCCACAATCCTCTCCCACATCTTGGTTTTCTGTGACATGGGGGTCCTTTGGACCAATGTACCAAACAAATGTGGCTCTACTCTGATGAGCTTGTCTACCAGCACTTGTAACTCACTATCTGTGAACAGTGGATTCTTCTTTGGGGGCATGGTGATGGGTGGTGGTGGTGAGGGATGTGTATGAGGGTGCAAGTGATGGGGGTTGGTGTTGGTTTTGCTGGGTGTATGTGTGTGTGCTTTAGGATGAGGTGCTGATGGTGTGTGGGTTGTGTGATGTGTGAGTTGTGAATGTGTCTGTGGTTGCTGTGTGATGGTGTTTGCTGCTGGCTGTGTCTCCTGTTTGCAAGGGATGATGGTAGTGATTGTAGTCCTTTATATAGTTGGAGTTGTGGGTGTGTCTTTGTCCCAGTTTTTTTTAATTGCTATTTATTGGCTTTGTCATTGCTTGTTTGGTCCTTTTTTTGTCTTTTTTCCTTTGGGTTTTGTAGGCATGAAGGAGACGTTCATGTGACGGAAACGGACGCTGTTGTTGTCTCGTGCGGGCTTCTCCGCCTCGTTCACGCTGTCTATCTTCTGTGTTTGATACGTGTTGGTCGCGGTGGTCTCTATTGCTTGTGTGCCCGGTTGTCTGTGCGTGTCGGTCATGCGGCTTGGTCTCAGTGCGAGTCGGTCTGGTTTTACACGCATTGCATAGTACTGCGCGTATCGGACATCGCGGGTACGTGTCGGTCGGGTTGATTCCGGGTTCATGTCGGTCGGTGAAAATCGCGTCGGTTTTCCGGCTGGATCACTATTTTCCCTATGGCTCGGTCATACGGCTTGTATTCCATACGTGTCGGTTGTAATTCACTTGCGTTGCATCGTACTGCACGGGTCGTACGGCGCTGGTCCGTATCGGTTGGTATTTGGTCCGGGTCCATGTCGGTCGGTTCGTTTTGCCGCCGGTATCGGAATCGACCCCTTAATATTCTAGATGGAAAAAAAAATTTGCGATGAGCCCAACACAGCCTGGGCCTGGTTGGAAGGTATACTGTGGGAAGAACGATTCCCAAGACCAGATCTATGGCGCCCACAATTAGGCTGAGGACTCAGAAGCAATCCAGGAGGCCTCCACATGGTCAGTCCCTGAAAAATCCAGCATACCGTCAAAATATCAACGCTCAACATATCCCCATGCAAAAATATTGTGACCAAAATATCGATGTCAAAAATATCAACATCCTATACTTATAATGACAAGTACAAAAATATTGAAAAAACATATTGCTGTCATTAATATAGTTGCATAAAATATCGAATTTTAAATATATACAATAAAATAATAAATATTAAATATATTAAAAAGATAAACATATTTAACATATATCTTAACAAATAGAACAAATAAACTTAATTTACAAAAAGTAAATACACATATATAATATTTAAAATATACTTACATATGTCTACTTATAAAAAAACTTAAATTAATAATTTAAAATTATTATAATTTAAAAATATTATAAAAAACAAATAAATATACATATACAAATACCATTAACAAAAAATCTTTGAAAAAAACTAAATGAAAAATTAAACAACTCTAAATTCTTTAAATATACCAAAAATTATTTAACATAATACAAATATTAATAATTACAATTTTAAATAAACAAAAACATAATAATATAAATTATAACAGCATAAAATACATGATAAAATATTACATTTAATTCATATACTATTTCTACTACAATTTATACCAAACTACACACATTAATATATAAAAAGAGGTAGTACTCCCTCGTCACACAATGCAAAAATAATAAAACTTGTTACAATTTACAAATCTTCCTCCGATAAATGCAACAGTATTAAAAGCATTGGATTGTGGATAAGTACAGCCAGTACAACAGTAGCATAACTCTTGGAGTGCGGATGGACACATTTACTATTTCCACCCCAATCACTACAACAGTAAGGAAAGTGTGAGATTGCAGAGGGGTAAAATGTAATATCCCTATTCCAGTCAGTACAACAGTAGGGAAAGTGATGGATTGCGGAGGGGTAACATTTATTATTCCCACCCCAATAAGTGTAACAGTAGGGAAAGTGTTGGATAGCGGAGGGGTAACATTTACTATTCTCACTCCAGTCAGTACAACAGTACGGAAAGTGTTTCGGATTGCAGAGCGGTAACATTTAGGTGCCGATCACGATCCGGTCAAAAATGTCCCCGTACGACTCGTATCGGGTCTTTTTACCGTACGAATCGTACAAGTGCCGTACGAACTGGCAATCACGATTCGCATGGTAAAAAGTCCATACGAACCGCACTGGGAAACATTCCCCACACGTCCTTGGGTCGTAAAATGTGTCCGACACGTCCTCGGACGATTTACCTTACAAACGTGAGAAGCCAAGTCCGACCGAGGAATCGCGATCCATCCCGGGCGTCCGAATGTACAACCGTATGGTGAAAAGACCGTCCGCACCGAACTCCCATAACAACCATGGAGACGTCCAAACAGGTGCCCGGTACGCGCCGACCCCCCCCAGCCCCCGTAGGTACGCGCCGACCCCCCCCCAGCCCCCGTAGGTACGCGCCGACCCCCCCCAGCCCCCGTAGGTACGCGCCGACCCCCCCTGTGTGTACACCCGTGTACGGTGCGTACCCCCCCCGTGTACGTTCGAGTCGTACCCCCACCCGTGTATGTACGGTGCGTACCCCCCCGTGTACGCTCGAGTCGAACCCCCCCGTGTATGTACGGTGCGTACCCCCCCGTGTACGCTCGAGTCGAACCCCCCGTGTACGCTCGAGTCGAACCCCCCCGTGTACGCTCGAGTCGAACCCCCCCGTGTATGCTCGAGTCGGACCCCCCCGTGTACGCTCGAGTCGGACCCCCCCGTGTACGTTCGAGTCGTACCCCCACCCGTGTATGTACGGTGCGTACCCCCCCGTGTACGCTCGAGTCGAACCCCCCCGTGTACGCTCGAGTCGAACCCCCCCGTGTACGCTCGAGTCGAACCCCCCCGTGTACGTTCGAGTCGTACCCCCACCCGTGTATGTACGGTGCGTACCCCCCGTGTACGCTCGAGTCGAACCCCCCCGTGTACGCTCGAGTCGAACCCCCCCGTGTACGCTCGAGTCGAACCCCCCCGTGTACGTTCGAGTCGTACCCCCACCCGTGTATGTACGGTGCGTACCCCCCCGTGTACGCTCGAGTCGAACCCCCCCGTGTACGCTCGAGTCGAACCCCCCCGTGTACGTTCGAGTCGTACCCCCACCCGTGTATGTACGGTGCGTACCCCCAGCGCACCGTACATACACGGGTGGGGGTACGACTCGAACGTACACGGGGGGGTTCGACTCGAGCGTACACGGGGGGGTTCGACTCGAGCGTACACGGGGGGGTTCGACTCGAGCGTACACGGGGGGGTTCGACTCGAGCGTACACGGGGGGGTTCGACTCGAGCGTACACGGGGGGGTTCGACTCGAGCGTACACGGGGGGGGTACGCACCGTACATACACGGGGGGGTTCGACTCGAGCGTACACGGGGGGGTACGCACCGTACATACACGGGTGGGGGTACGACTCGAACGTACACGGGGGGGTTCGACTCGAGCGTACACGGGGGGGTTCGACTCGAGCGTACACGGGGGGGTTCGACTCGAGCGTACACGGGGGGGTTCGACTCGAGCGTACACGGGGGGGTTCGACTCGAGCGTACACGGGGGGGTTCGACTCGAGCGTACACGGGGGGGTACGCACCGTACATACACGGGTGGGGGTACGACTCGAACGTACACGGGGGGGTACGCACCGTACACGGGTGTACACACACGGGGGGGTCGGCGCGTACCTACGGGGGCTGGGGGGGGGTCGGCGCGTACCTACGGGGGCTGGGGGGGGTCGGCGCATACCTACGGGGGCTGGGGGGGGGGTCGGCGCGTACCTACGGGGGCTGGGGGGGGGGTCGGCGCGTACCTACGGGGGCTGGGGGGGGGTCGGCGCGTACCTACGGGGGCTGGGGGGGGTCGGCGCGTACCGGGCCACCTACTCTGGTCGATTCGCGCCGTACTTCGCTTTTGCGGCACTTTTTGGGTGCCGTGAAAATATTGCCGTCCGGACTGCTGTCGGTTCGATTCGTAATTCCTGGTTCGTGAAACGCTGCCTGAAAGCGTCCCGACGTCACGTCGCAGCATTCCCGGATCACATTCGTATGTATGTTTTCGTCGGTCGGTGTTTTTTACGATTCGTACGGAAATGGTGTTTCCGTGCGAATCGTAATTCCATGTTTGTACAGTTTTACGACCGGGTACGAGTCGGACGGGGAAAACGCTCCGACCGACGGTTCGTACCCGGTTTTTACCTGATCGTAATCGGCACCTTAGTATTCCCACCCCAATGAGTGCAACAATAGTGAAAATGTTGGATAGTGGAGGGGTAACATTTACTATTCCTACTCCAGTCAGTACAACAGTAGGGAAAGTGATGGATTGCGGAGGGGTAACATTTACTATGTCCATTCTAATAAGTGCAACAGTAGGGAAAGTGTTGGATAGTGGAGGGGTAAAATTTACTATCCCCACTCCAGTCTGTTCAACATTAAAAACAAACAAAATTATTTAAAACATTTTTTAATAAAAAATATATATAAATATGTTTAAAAATAAAATTAAAATATATTTAATATTTTAAAAAAAATATATATTGCAATCTTAAATACATATCACAAATACCTACAAATATTATTATGAATAAAATACAAAAATAATTTTCATACAAATATTTTTACTTAGAACTTATTCATTAACAAATACAATGATTATTTCATATATTTAGTTTAGTTACTTCCCACCCTCTAACACCACAAAACTCACAACCTGCACCTAGAAATTCTTTTCACTATTAATATAAATATTCAAACTATTTTTATTAAATATTAATTATTAATTAATTATAATTAATATACTTGCCACAATAAATTCCCACAAAACACACAACACACTCATAACATGTAACAAAAAATTATTTACACAATTCACATAATTAACTATCAAATTAATAATTATTAATGAAAAAATAATTATTAATTTCTTATAATTAATTTATTTTCCACCCAACACACCTACAAAACCCACTACCCGCATCTAAAAAAAATACATTTATTTGCACAGTTAACATAATTATCAATGAATATTTAATTAGAAAAAAATTATAATCATTAAACTTAATTACCTTCCCACACGTTACCCCTATAATCTCCACAACACGCACCTAGACTTAAACTTAAAGAAAGTCAACCACACAATTAAAATTAATTTTCAAAGAAATAACTAATAGTGTTTAACAACTAATTATAAAGTAATCACAAATAATTTACTCCCCACCCTTTAGCCCTATAAACCCTCACCTAAAAAAAGTAAATAAACAATTTACATAATTATCAATGAAATTAATAATAATTATCAGCTAATTGTTAATCAATTAAAATTAAATAACTTCCCACCCATTACCCCTATAACACCACGACCTGCACCTAAAAACAAATTACACAATTAACATAATCAGTGATCAATTAATTAATTAATATTCATTAACAGCTAATTATTAATTAATACAAAATATATTACTTCCCACCCTTTCCTGCTATAAACCCCACAATACACACATAAAGGTGCCGATTCCGATCCGTTAAAAAATATTTCCGTACGACTCGTAGCCGTATTTTTTTCCGTACGAATCATACAAGTCATGTCGAGCTGGGAAAGTTGTATGAGACGTACCCGGACACTTTTCCGTACGATTCGTAAAAAGACAGTCCGAGCGTACAAGTACGATCTGGACCGGCTATCCGATTTACGAATCGTACGGAAAACGTCCTGTACACGGGGAATGACTCTACCCGCTACGAAGCGAAGTTTGTACGAGTCGTAGCCCAGGAAAAGTAGTTCCTGGGGTACGAGTCGTACAGGCCCCCCCACCCCTCCGTATGTACGCACCGTACCCCCACCCCTCTGTATGTATGCACCGTACCCCCACCCCCGTATGTACGTATGCGCTGGGGGTATGGTGTGTACATACGGGGGTGTGAGTATGGTCCGTACATACGGGGGTTGGTGGGGGTACAGTGCGTACAAATGGGGGGGTGGGGGTACGATGCATACATACGGGGGTGGGGGTACGGTGCGTACATATGGGGGGTGGGGGTATGGTGCGTACATACGGGGGTGGTGGAGGGGCCTTTATGACTCGTACCTCTGGGGACTCAGCTTTTCGGATGTTTTTGGCTTCCGTAAAAAAAGAGCCGTACGGAGTGCCGTAGGGACGGATCGTACTTGTTGGGCCGTAAAACGCTGCTTACATACGTACGGACGTCGCATACAGGCTGTTCCTGGATCTGATTCGTAGGGTTTTTTTACCCGTACCGTCTTTTGTACGATTCGTACGGAAATAGACTTTCTGTACGAATCGTACTTCCTAGGTTGTACGGACAGTTTACCGGGTACGAGTCGTACGGAGAAAACGCTCCATACGACGATTCGTAGGGCCTTTTTACCGGATCGGAATCTGCACCAAAATGTACTCCCAAAAAATTTAAATCACAATTAACACAGTTAAATATCAATTAAATATTATTAAATAAAAAATAATCATTAATGTATTATAATTAAATTACTTCCTACCCTATTCCCCTCTAAACCCACAGCAGAACTAAAAAACACAACATTTATTTAAATGAAATTAAATAAATGATAAAATGTAACACATATATTAAAAACATAAGTAACACTTATAAAAAAAAATTACATCACATACATTTAAAATAAATACTAAAATACATAACACTAATTAAAAAATGATATTTTAAACAACTATATTTTTGCAAATGATAATAATGACTTCTATATTTTAAAAATCAATATTAATTACCTTCAAATCAATATTCTTGACATCAATATTTTTGACATCGTTATTACCATATCACAATATTTTAAACCCAATATTCTTGTACATCAATATTTGCAATTCGCTATTTTGTCTGAACACCGAAAGAAACATCCCCATCTTAGGCAGAGAAGGAGTGGGCAGCGGCACTGCTCCTAGTGGCTGAAATTGCAACGAATCACACACAACATGAGGAACTTGGGACTCCATCTGAACATGACTCAATTGCTTAGGACTCTGAAGCCTCCATATTTCATAGTGAGGCTTTACTCCAGGCTATTCTTCAGACGGCAGAGGATTTGATCTGATGAGTTTGGGGTATAGGATATAGCACTTTCTTTTTGTCTCCAAACAAAGCTCTTATTTGTGTCTAGGGAGCCCTAGTGCTCTGGATGGGTCCATGAAGAAATGTGATATTACCCAAGCCAATGGGACAACTGATTCATTGAATAGGTGATGACCACACATGTTGGGAAATGCCCTGTCTTAAGAGCAAATGACTGGCCTCAAAGTCTGAGTTCATATTTACTGTTGGGAAGGTGTGGTAGCCTTCTCGCTCATTTTACACAGACCACCTCACCCAGTCTAGCCCTTGCCAAAACTCTAGGATTGGCATACTATTAACAATGTTTTTGTTCACAGATTTTGGTGGTCAGCTGTTGCTGGACTGCTCTTGGGGTTGAGTCTTTGTAGTTGGGGATTGTTTAATGATGTCTCTGGGGATGTCATGCCTGCTCTTTTTTCTGGGTCAGGACCTGGGGGAGGTGTTGGGAGAGATGGTGGAATCATTGCCTGAGGTTTTCATAAATGGCTGACTCCAAATTTAGTTACATTCATATCCTGGAATATTAGGGGGATGGGATTGAACTCTAAACATCATAACATTCATAGATATTTGAAAAGGAGGGGAGTACAAATAGCCATTCTGCAAGAAACGCATCTCACTGACTGTGAAGTGTAATGCTTGAAGCATAAATGGCGGGGGCAGATCTTTGCAATGACAAACTTGCCATTTGTTCCAGTGGTGTGCTTAAATCGATTAGGGCAGGTACGTCTTTGGGCAAACACATTCTGTGATTAATGAAGAGGGTCGCTATGTCCTGTTAAAAAGTAGATTGCTTGGTCAAGATATTACATTAGGAAGCATATATGCCCCAAACAAAGATCAGATGGTTCTTTAACAAGCATTGTCGACCCAACTAGACCCAATGGTAGTCAACAATCTCCTATTGGGAGGAGACTTTAATTGCATAGCTGACTTTGTGCTGGACCACTCTACACCCCCACCAGGGGCTCCAGCACATAAAATATCAGAGGGCTTCAGGGAATGGATGGGACACTGGGAGGTGGTGGATATTTGGAGGGTAAAACACGGACAGGAATGGGATTACTCTTATCACACTGATTTTATCACTCACATACTAGACTGGACATGTTTATTTGCTCCAACAGACTTAGCCACTGGGTAACGCACACTTAGGAAGTCCAGTGTCTGGCCACAGCCCACTACTCCTGAAGTTCAGACCAGTCAGGGACCGCATGGAGATTCCCACATAGAGATTTATCCTCCAGTCCCTCGAGAGTTCATGCTTTAGGGAATCTTTGGCTACCACCATTCGAGATTATTTTGCTGATAATTGGGGCTCTGCCTCCGCGGATGCAGTTGAATGGGAGGCGTTTAAGGTGTTAGCGAGAGGACATTTTATGGGTCAGTCAGTTGGGGTGCGGAGGGAGCTTAATAACATGCTACTTTGTCTGGATGTCAGGCTGCATGAGTTAGACTAACGTTATGGGGACTGATGACCACTCACGGACCCGACTCCGGGAGGCCAGGGAACTTTATAATGAAACACTGGAACTCCTACGCTGTAATGACTACAAGGATTATAGAGTAAGGGCTCACAACGAACAGGGCAGGCTTGGTAGATTACTGTCATGGTTTACCAGACCTGAGTCCGGAGGGGCACCTATAACTCAGGTCCCTTCAGGAGACACTACACCACTCTATTCCACCCAGTGAGATAAATATGGCATTCCGGGAGTATTATGATCCCTATATGGGCGTCCAGAGCCGATGGACATGGTAGGCTTGTCAACCTTTCTATTTAGGGTGCCCCTGTGGGAGCTGGACCCCATGGCCTGAGAATATCTTGGGGGCCCAGTGTTGGTCCAGGAAATTAGAGCCACAATTAAAAATGTGGAAAATGGGAATACACCGGGGTCCGATGGCCTCCCAGTTGAAATTTATGCTGCTTTTGCTGGACCTTTGGCCCCCTGGGTGGAAGCACTGCATGCCAAGCCATTGCGCAAGGGTTCTCTGCCTGAATCTACAAGGGAAGCTATAGTAATTACCCTCCCTAAGACCAGAGAACAGAATAACCCCGTTTCTGCATTTTGCCCATTAT
Organism: Triturus cristatus; assembly: GCF_964204655.1. Taxonomy (NCBI): domain Eukaryota; kingdom Metazoa; phylum Chordata; class Amphibia; order Caudata; family Salamandridae; genus Triturus; species Triturus cristatus. Next base: position 486,298,516 of record NC_140593.1, on the reverse strand, counting down.
CCATGTTAAATATAGACTTCAAGGTCCTCAGTCAAATCCTAGCACTCCGGTTACTACCTTATATGCTGACATTGGTACATGGTGACTAAAACAGCTTTATTCCAGCGAGGACTATGTCCCTTAACCTCTGTCGATTATACTACGTCTTGTATCACCCAGATGTGCTGGCCCACCCCGATACTACCATTATGTTGATTGATCTGGAAAAGGCCATCTCCTCGGTTCAATGGGATTACCTTTACGATATAATGCTTCAGGTGAAATTAGGGGAACAGTGGGTGATGTGAATCCGATTATTGTACTCGTCTCTGATGGTATGGGTTAAGACAGGCCACAGCAACTCTGCACTGTATAATGTTTATAAAGACACAAGATAAGGATGCCCGCTGTCGCCTCTCTTGTTTGCTCTCACTGTAGAACCACTGGCTGAGCTATTTGGGTGGGAGGATGCAGGCTATGGTGTGATAGTGGAAGGTAGAAAACATATTATATCATTGTATGCAGATGACCTACTACTCTATTAGGGTGATGGCTTGGCGTGGGCACAACAAGCAATGGACCTATTGGAAGAATTTGCACTGTATTCAGGTCTCCAACTAAATAAGGCTGACGCCTGCTTTTTACCTGTGGTGGCTGGCAGCCAGAGGCCTGACCACATGCTGCATGGTCTGAGTTGGTCCCTGACAACATTTAAGTAATTAGGAATACAGATGTTCCACTCCCTGGAGGGTTTGCAGGAAGGGAACTTCCGGGGCACCCTCAGATCCATTAAGTCCTGTATCCCTTTCTTCCAACAAGGTCATGTTACCACAACTGTTATATTTCTTCACTAATCTCTCTGTTAAAATCCCTGGGTCCTGGTTTAAACATTTAGACACCTTACTTAGGGATCTGGAATGGGATGGTGGAGGACACAGGATGTCATTGGAGACTCTTAGATGTTTCATTGGTAACGGTCACTTAGGAGTCCTCGACTTTGCACTTTATTATTTTTTGGCTCAGTTACAGTGGGTGACACAATGGCTAGCTGGTTCCAGCTGGAAGTAGATGGACAAATCTGCTCAGCAGGGGGCAATGCTGGCAAAACCCTTATCCCGAAAGGTTGAGCTCCCACAGATGGAGATGCTGCTGTCTGTGGCACTAGAGTGTTGGAGGCGATGTTTGTGACAAACAGTTGAGAATCCACTGTATGCCCCAGAGTTGCCATTAGTGGGGTTTCCCCATGGAGACCTGATTACATTTTAACCAGCAGCTGGTGGCGTGGACGGATGCAGAACTATATACAGTGGGCGACTGCTTTTAGTTTGGAACATTGATCCCACAGGACGATTTATTGACGCATTATAAGCTATGCCCGGGCCAATTCCTGACTCATGGAGCACTAATGCTGTTGTTCAGGTACATGTGATCCGGTGGTAGAGAGGATCCCAAAACTCATACTGTACTCCAGCTTTTGTTGACCATGAGTGCTGCGCGGAATTTAGTGAAATGGTTCTATAGAGCATTGTTTGGAATGACACAATGGCCCCTTACGGCTCCAAGGGCTAAATGTCGAGCTCTGCTGGAGTGTGCATTGTCAGACAGAGAGTGGAGTAGGGTTCTGGCGTACCCCAAACAGATATCTAGGAACATGAGGCTGAAATCTACTCAGTTCAATTATGTGTACAGACTTATTTAACACCTCATAGACTTCAGGCCATCTATGTTGAAGGGCTACGACTGTGCTCTAGATGTGCAGTTTCAGATGCAGACTTTGAACACATGACCTTGAGCTGCCCCAAGTTGTGCCCGTTTTGGGGAGATGTAGTGCATAGGCTTGTCTGTTGATTGACCTTTCCACTTGCCTATTCATTAGACACCTGTCTGCTGGGATTATTCCTGAGGCCTAAGACAAAGAAGGTGGGAGCTAGGTTTTTGGACAAATCCTTGCCCTGGCAAAAAGACGCATAGTGCTAGTATGGAAATCGGAAATGGGCATGGGCATGGGCATGAGATGTTGCGACCTGGGATGGGGCAGAGGAGAGAGCCCTCATTCGAGAAGATGCCAGGGGTGTGCGTAAGCACCCCATTGCAGGGCTGTGGTCAGAGGTACTGGGGAAAACCAGCTGAGGATACAGAGAGTACCAGTGATAATGAAGGAGGTGGTGTTGGGGAGGAGGGGATTGGCCCCTTGCAGCACACAGCGAACACAGGAACATATTCCAGAGCCCCCACCTGGGCCTGGGTGGTTGGACTCCACACCTTCTTCTATTTTGGAGCTCATACCCACGGATAGGGCTGGTGAGCCATAATATACCATAATACTTTATATGCACCCCATCCCCCACCATAGATGTCCCTCTCCTGTTAAGGTGGCCGGTGGCTGTGGAACAGAGTGCACCTACACTGACCCCCCTATATAGTGCAGTGAAGACTCCCCTGAAGGCAATTGGGTTAGTTATAGTTGTTATTTTATGTTTTTCTTGAATGGCCACTACAAATGGTCCTTTCCTTTTAAAAGCGCTTATGGAGCACTACAAATTGTACGAGGGCCTTGCACACTATCCAGATACACAAAAGGGTATACCTGGTGTGCATTATTGGAGAGGGGAACAGATAATAGACGGCAAGGCACTAGAATGGGTAAAGCAAACAGGTAGACATGTGGAGTGGTTAGCCGGAATACATGGACCCCGTAGTACTGGAAATCTGCTTAGTCATCATGTACTGGTAACTTGATGTATATAGAAATATAATGTTCCTCCTTTACATGTATGTTGGTGGCTACTGTGGGATAGCTTCCTCTACTTGTAACAGAGTCAAGACCTGGTTGAACTTATCCTTGTAGAGTGCAAAGACCATATTACTGCAATGTATATTATTAAATACCAATAAATATGTTTTAAAAAATAAATTACTATTCAATTATTACTTAACTTACTTCCCACCCTATACCCCTGCAAACCCACCTACTCACACCTAAAATATAACTGAAAAAAGATACATACATAATTAATTGCCAATTAAATAATGAATAATACATTACAAAAATGAACTGTTAATTAATTATACTTAATTTACTTCCCTCCCTGTACCCCTACAAACCTATAAAGCACTATAAATTAGTTTGGACAATTAAATAAAAAAATTATAAATCATTTAAAATTACAAACTATGTTTAAAAATATTGTCAACAGTTATACAAATAATATTAAATATATGAAATTAATATATGAACTAAAATGAATAAAGATAATTAGAAAATGATATTTTTTACAACCATATTATTGAAAACAACATTAAAAGCACATATATTATTGAAAACGATATTACTTAGCTAATAAATCACTATTCTTGTCAACAATATTTCTGCATCACGATATCTATGTGTCAGGATATTTAAAACTCGATATTTCTGTATCTCAATATTCCTAAATCGATATATGTCCAAGTCCTAATGGCACTACCCCTGTAACACCGCTGACTGCTATTTTGTTTACCACCAATGAAAAACCTTTGCTTTGTAGACATTAAGGTGCCGATTCCGATCCTGGAGAAACCGGGTACGAACCGTCGGACGGAGCATTTTCTCCGTCCGACTCGTACCCGGCAAAAAAAACATTACAAAAATGCAAGTACGATTCACATGGAAACACTATTTCCGTGCGAATCGAACAAAACTCCGACCAACGAAAATATACATACAAATGTGATCCGGATAAGCGCCAACGTGACGTCGGGACGCATTCTGGCTGCGTTTCACGAACCAGGAAGTACGATCCGCACCGACGTCACCCCGCACGGATTATATTCTCCGGCTGACAAAAACTGCCGGGAAACCAGGACGACGCGCACAAGGAGCCCCTGTACGTGACGGACAGCCATGGACCCCAACCTACGCATCATCCCGGCCCTCATAGCAGTCCACCTGCTCTACAGGAACTGACGCAGACGCCGCAGAAGGTCAGAACAACACCCAGGGGCAAAGGGGGGGGCAGGGGCAGGACACATAACCCCAACCCAAGTCCCAAATCAGACATGCCCTGGACATACCTGACCTGCAGGACCTGGTCACCTCGAGGGGGTGGGGGCGTGTCCAGCAACGCAAGCGTCCGCCACAACGGAAGTGGATGTTGACGCGAACCGGCAACACAACAATTCCGGTACGTACCGTACCCACGCCTTAGGAGCGTGGGTACGGGTCGTTCCACGCCCACCCCTACGTCACCCCAACAATGGCGGTACGGCCCGTACCCACGTTCTAAAGGCATGGGTACGGGCCGTACCAGCATTGTTGGGGTGATGTAGGGGTACGCGTGGTACGACCCGTACCCACGCTCATAAGGCCTGGGTATGGTGCGTACCCCTACGGCACCCCATTGGGGGTCCGCACCCTACCCAGGCCTTAAGAGCGTGGGTACGGGTCGTACCACGCATACCCCTACGGCACCCCAACAATGCTGGTAGGCACCGTACCCATGTTCCAAAGGCATGGGTACTTCCCGTACCCAGGCCTGCAGATCTTGGGTATGGGAATGAACGGAGCGTACCCCCACCTGTGTATGTATGGAGCATACCCCCACCCATGTATTAATGGAGCATACCCACACCCCACCAGTGTATGTACGGAGCGTACCCCCACCCTACCAGTGTACGTACGGAGCGTACCCCCACCCGTGTATGAATGAAGCGCACCAACACCCCACCAGTGTATGTACGGAGCGTACCCCCACCCGTGTATGAATGGAGCGCACCAACACCCCACCAGTGTATGTACGGAGCGTACCCACACCCCACCAGTGTATGTACGGAGCGTACCCCCACCCGTGTATGAATGGAGCGTACCCCCACCCGTGTATGAATGGAGCGCACCAACACCCCACCAGTGTATGTACGGAGCGTACCCCCACCAGTGTATGAATGGAGCGTACCCCCACCCCACCAGTGTATCTACGGAGCATACCCCCACCCGTGTATGAATGGAGCGCACCAACACCCCACCAGTGTATGTACGGAGCATACCCACACCCCACCAGTGTATGTACGGAGCGTACCCCCACCCGTGTATGAATGGAGCGTACCCCCACCCGTGTATGAATGGAGCGCACCAACACCCCACCAGTGTATGTATGGAGCGTACCCCCACCAGTGTATGAATGGAGCGTACCCCCACCCCACCAGTGTATGTACGGAGCATACCCCCAACCGTGTATGAATGGAGCGTACCCCCACCCGTGTATGAACGGAGCGCACCAACACCCCACCAGTGTATGTACGGAGCATACCCCCACCAGTGTCTGAATGGAGCGTACCCACACCCGTGTCTGAATGAAGCGCACCAACACCCGTGTATGAATGGAGCGTACCAACACCCGTGTATGTCCCGAGCGTACATGCCCAGACACAGGAGGGGTGGGTGCCTATCACTCCCAGCAGTGCCCAGACATAGGAGGGGTGGGTGCAGAGTCCTCCCAGCAGTGCCCAGACACAGGAGGGGTGGGTGCAGAGTCCTCCCAGCAGTGCCCAGACACAGGAGGGGTGGGTATGTTTCACTACAGACCTAGGTCTTTAGAAGGTATACTGGTCAAACACAATATGGTTCAAAAACCTTTTTCAATTAGGTTATTCCATGCTCCCCATATTTTCAAATTTTGGGGTAGTAACCAAAAGATTCGCCACCTTCAATTTCAATATTTAAACACTTTACTTGAAGCAGTCTCCCCAATGAGCCTCATGGTGTAAAGACTCATGTAAAATACACCAGATGTTTCTCTAATCAGTCGATTAATGGAAGAAACGTGAAAACAAAAAATGTGAAAAGAGACGTGATGGCACCTCACGTGCGCAACACCAATTGAGCCTGCTGACTGGTACTCATCAGCTATGCCCACTCTTATCATCATCGGTAACCATCACGCTCAAAAAGAAGAGTAAAGAAAGTGTCCACACTATAAACCCAAAAGAAACTGTTGAAGGTGAGTGGTGCGACTAAATAGTGAAGATTAAAAAATGAAAGGGATGCACCCTCATCAGGGCAACTACAGTCGCTAGGCACACGTCAAGGACACTTCTTAGAGTTTCATCAGGGGACCTTGTGGAGCCATGGTCTCTCGTACCAGCTCATTCATGGAGGTCACCCAAAGGCTCCTTGTGTGAGTCCTCGTGATGAGAAAGCATTCAGCCGTAATGCCAATCACCCAAAGCCTCACGGAGCTCTTCCTCTCGGCCGGTCACTCTAAGAAGTGTCCTTGACGTGTGCCTAGCGACTGTAGTTGCCCTGATGAAATCGCCACAAATAAACTTGGCGATGAAACATGTTGGCACATGCTAATGGTATGCATATTTAGCAACCTTTTTAAGCTTTGGATTGGGTGCACTTCTAAGGAAGAATAAAGTTGGAACCTATAGAGGGTGCATCTCTTTCATTTTTTAATCTTCACTATTTAGTCGCACCACTCACCTTCAACAGTTTCTTTTGGGTTTATAGTGTGGACACTTTCTTTACTCTTCTTTTTGAGCGTGATGGTTACCGATGATGATAAGAGTGGGCATAGCTGATGAGTACCAGTCAGCAGGCTCAATTGGTGTTGCGCACGTGAGGTGCCATCACGTCTCTTTTCACATTTTTTGTTTTCACGTTTCTTCCATTAATCGACTGATTAGAGAAACATCTGGTGTATTTTACATGAGTCTTTACACCATGAGGCTCATTGGGGAGACTGCTTCAAGTAAAGTGTTTAATTATTGAAATTGAAGGTGGCGAATCTTTTGGTTACTACCCCAAAATTTGAAAATATGGGGAGCATGGAATAACCTAATTGAAAAAGGTTTTTGAACCATATTGTGTTTGACCAGTATACCTTCTAAAGACCTAGGTCTGTAGTGAAACATAATGATTGAGAGGAGGGCGACCTAGGTTTTGTTCCCTCTATTGCTCCTTATTGTTGTACACAGGAGGGGTGGGTGCCTATCACTCCCAGCAGTGCCCAGACATAGGAGGGGTGGGTGCAGAGTCCTCCCAGCAGTGCCCAGACACAGGAGGGGTGGGTGCCTATCACTTCCAGCAGTGCCCAGACACAGGAGGGGTGGGTGCAGAGTCCCCCCAGCAGTGCCCAGACACAGGTGGGGTGGGTGCAGAGTCCCCCCAGCAGTGCCCAGACATAGGAGGGGTGGGTGCAGAGTCCTCCCAGCAGTGCCCAGACACAGGAGGGGTGGGTGCCTATCACTCCCAGCAGTGCCCAGACACAGGAGGGGTGGGTGCAGAGTCCTCCCAGCAGTGCCCAGACACAGGAGGGGTGGGTGCCTATCACTCCCAGCAGTGCCCAGACACAGGAGGGGTGGGTGCCTATCACTCCCAGCAGTGCCCAGATATAGGAGGGGTGGGTGCGGAGTCCCCCCAGTAGTGCCCAGACATAGGAGGGGTGGGTGCAGAGTCCCCCCAGCAGTGCCCAGACATAGGAGGGGTGGGTGCAGAGTCCTCCCAGCAGTGCCCAGACATAGGAGGGGTGGGTGCAGAGTCCTCCCAGCAGTGCCCAGCCACAGGAGGGGTGGGTGCAGAGTCCCACCAGCAGTGCCCAGACATAGGAGGGGTGGGTGCAGAGTCCACCCAGCAGTGTCTAGACACAGGAGGGGTGGGTGCCTATCACTCCCAGCAGTGCCCAGACACAGGAGGGGTGGGTGCCTATCACTCCCAGCAGTGCCCAGACACAGGAGGGGTGGGTGCAGAGTCCTCCAAGCAGTGCCCAGACACAGGAGGGGTGGGTGCCTATCACTCCCAGCAGTGCCCAGACACAGGAGGGGTGGTTGCAGAGTCCTCCAAGCAGTGCCCAGACACAGGAGGGGTGGGTGCCTATCACTCCCAGCAGTGCCCAGACACAGGAGGGGTGGGTGCAGAGTCCTCCCAGCAGTGCCCAGACACAGGAGGGGTGGGTGCAGAGTCCCCCCAGCAGTGCCCAGACATAGGAGGGGTGGGTGCAGAGTCCTCCCAGCAGTGCCCAGACACAGGAGGGGTGGGTGCCTATCACTCCCAGCAGTGCCCAGACACAGGAGGGGTGGGTGCAGAGTCCTCCCAGCAGTGCCCAGACACAGGAGGGGTGGGTGCAGAGTCCCCCCAGCAGTGCCCAGACATAGGAGGGGTGGGTGCAGAGTCCTCCCAGCAGTGCCCAGACACAGGAGGGGTGGGTGCCTATCACTCCCAGCAGTGCCCAGACACAGGAGGGGTGGGTGCAGAGTCCTCCCAGCAGTGCCCAGACACAGAAGGGGTGGGTGCAGAGTCCCCCCAGCAGTGCCCAGCCATAGGAGGGGTGGGTGCAGAGTCCTCCCAGCAGTGCCCATGGAAAGAAAAGGGTGCAGTACCCACAGATACAATGGCCACAATTGTCAGTCAGGTGCCCAAAGACCCTGCAGAACACGTAACACATGTGTGCGATGCTGGGAGTACACACATGCATAGTGTGTAAAAGGGAACATGTCATGTCAATATACTCCATACACAAGTACAGTGACCACCAAGGATGCCACTAATGATGCAGGTGGAGACATTGCCCAGCATGCATGGCCAAAGTTGAACGGATCAGTCACACACCAAGGATATGTAGACACAGCCCAGCACAACATTTATGAAACACCCTGCAAGGAAGATGTCAGGGGCCACAGAGGAAGGAACACACCTTGGGACAATGTCACCATGCAGTAAGAGCTGACATGAACAAAGACATTTGGCAAATACCTTGTGATGGCACACAGATACCAGGGTCCACCCCATGAGCAGCACACCATTACATTTCCCAGACACCTAACACATTATCACCACCCCAAATCATGGAGCAGCACCAACAACAGAAATACCAGAAAAGCAGTAGTGTTCAAAGGAAAAAAAACATTGCTTTATTCAGCATGAAAAAAAAATGGGTAATAAAAGTTCAATATGTACAAGGCCCATAGGGCAGTCCATAGTCCAATTCCTGGTGGGGGACACATAGGGACGCGTGTCCCCTCGCTTGCCTGCACAGTTCATACCTCCTTTGCTTCCACAGGGGGGGGAGATCATGTGGGGGGGAAGGACCAGGCACCGCAGGGACAGGAGGGGCAAGGGTAGGTGTTGTGGGTGCAGGGACGGAGGACTCCACCACAGGGGGTGGGGCAGCGCCAAAGGTGGTGGTGAGAATGGCGCTGCACACGGTTGCAAGGTCCCCCAGCGTCTCCCCTGCACCCGAAGGAACCACAGGCCCCAAGGAGGGGGGGGGGTCGGAGGGATGAGTCGCAGCGCTGCTGGGGGAGGGTGTGGACGGGGGGGGGACTCAACTACCCTGACCGGGGACTCCTTTGACCGCTTGCGGGGTGGTGACACACTGGGGCTCAGGGACAGAGCGGCCATGAAGGAATCTTTTGTTGAATCTTGGCCAGGAGAGCTGAGGAGAGTGGATTTGGAGGGAGGGGGTTGTGAGGAATGTGGACTCCCACTGTGGCTGCGTGTCTTCCGTTTGCCCCCCGACCCAGTGGGTGTGCCTACTTCACCCTGTGTGTGCGTGACAGGAGGTGTGTGCTTGGCCTTCCCTGGTGGTGTGGTGCCTGTGTCTGGTGGGGTGTGTGCATGGGGACATCTGGGTGTGCTTGGGACAGCCATGGGAGTGGGAAGTGTGGATGGTGCAGGGGTGGGGGGGGACGCAGCGCTGCAGGAGACCCACTGCTGCAGTCAGTGTCGAGTCCATGGACCTCAGCAACTGGCGTTGGTCAGACTGCGCAGCTGAGATGCCCTCCATGTATGCCTCCATCTGGGTGAGCACACGGGTGTGGCCATGGAGGACATTAAGCATCGCAGTCTGACCAACCTGCAACTGGCGCAGGATGTCCACAGACTCGGCATTCGCGGCAGCAGTGGAGACAGGGGCAGGGGGTGCGGTGCCTGGCAAGAAGGAGACACGTGGTGACCTAGCACGGCGGGAAGGGACCCGAGCAAGTGGGAGGCCGGTGATGGTAATGGAGGGGGCGGGCAGAGATTGAGTGCTGCTTTCAGCTGTGGGAGCTGCCTCCGCCCCCTCTGGGAGATCAGCCTACGACCCGTCAGCGTCATAGTCGGTGGTGGGACTGGACAGGTCCTCCGCCGTACTCCCCTCGGCCTACGTGCCACTTGATTCACCAGACAAGACAGCACTGGTGCTCGATCCCTCCTCACGGTCCGTGCCAGTGTCTCCCTCGGAGTCCCCCGACATTGCTGTGGGCAAGGTGAAGAGACAGGAAATAATCAGACACCTGGATACATATGTCACATGAGTCAAATCTACATAGGTCACAGTGCATAGCCTGAAAAGCAACATGAGTAACATCTACAATACAAGGTACATATGTAGGCCCTGCAACACACGGTTGGTTGACCCACCATGCCACTGAGAAACAATGGAGAGCATGACACAACAGCAAATTACTTGATATCAAATTGGACAGAGGAGCCAGGCTCTGGGGACAATCGTGCACAGCATCTGCACCACACAGCATTGCCAAAAAAGGGATGAGCAGGAACCATGTCTATCAACTTCATGCACATGCTGCAAAGCTAATACATCAAACCATGCCCAACATGACTGGGTCACTGCACCTTGAGTGTATGTCCAGACAAACATCACACACAGGCCAGACCTACCATGGAGACTTCAGATTTTTACATGTAGGCCTTGCCCGCACAAACCACCCCCTACCTGAGACAATGTGATTGAGACAGAGGAAGTACTTCCACCTCTTACTCTGGGATTAAAACACATGGCCTGCACTAAATCCTGATTGTACACAAACTACCCCTGGTGCGCCTGTCCACATATATCATTGACAATAAACCATCATCAGATTGTCGTACCATGACACACAGGCACTGCCCACTGTGAGTATGCACAAGCAAAATTGGGTCACACAGTACAGTGGACACATGTAGCACAGTTTACGTAAATACAGATGAGGCCAGGGTACAATGCCACAGAGCCCAACCTATGCCGAAGACACAGAGAATGTCCACATTGTTGGATGACACACATGATACCTAGGAAAAGGTGCCCCAGGGCACGGTAGTGGCCACACTCCTCCATGGTCCTGGATGGATATGACTGCAACTGAAGCAACCGTCCCTGCACTATGCATTACTCCCACTCATGCACATCATGTCAGAGGGCACAACATTGGACATGCATGCTGTAAGGCAGTACACTTGTAAGACACACTCCTATGTCGGGACTCACCATCAGTGCCAACTGACATGGACCCCACAATGACTGAACTGGCCAGGGCACAGGCAAGGTCCCAAAACCTGTTGCACACCACCCCCACACATGATGCTGCAAGCATTGGGCACTTGGATTAACTGCCAGCCTAGATAACCTTGTGCAAGATTGACTACACACAGACCAGGGAACACATGGCAAGGAGGGGAAGGGAGGAAGAACAGCACCGGTGTACTTTGGGGAACAGGTCATGCACTGCACATTTAAACCCTGGCAGTGTATCCATGCAACAGCGCACTTCCCAAAGCTGGTGACACACAACAAACACACATGTACCTACCCACTTCCTGCTTCTCCAGTAAGCGCCTATCCAAGTCGGGGAAGACCACCGCCAGCACACGCTTATGGATGTGGGTCAGACGCCGGCGCCCACGGTTCTTGTGGCTCTCAGGTGAGTCACCAGCAGGACCCGTGCGATCCTCCTCGTCCAGCACCGGATATCCTGCCAGCGTTTCCTCACCTGAGCTAGGCGCCGCTTCCGACCCTCCATCTTCCTCACGGCACTGACGGCTTGCTTCCATATCTCCCCCTTGGCATGGACGCCTACCTGTGAGGATGCAAAAGTGAGAATACTTTAATACACCTGAGCAATGACACAGAGACACACATATTAATAACTTGTCTTGTTTGAACAGGCCATGGTATGCAGGCAACTCACTGCACCTTTGTCATAGGGACATTATCCTCTGGGGAAGGCCAAATGCACTACGTGGCAATGAACGTACACAGGTAGCATGAGGGGTGCCACACAATCAATGATCCTGGATCACACTGTGCACCACAAGCTACACCAGGATTATGTACAGCGCCTCAAAGCAGTCACATGCCCCAGCCCACTGCCACAACCTCAGCAGAGTACACAGACACACACAGGCACAGGACAATCACCTGCCATTGCCAACTGCGGGTACATACCTCACTCTGCCCATGTGCCACTAGACTGGGGGGTGTCACAGGTGTGGGGCTGGCTCAGCACGGCAGTCACACAGCACTGCTCCCTGCTCACATCAGATGGCCAGGGTATATCCATCCCTCATGCAGCTGGTGTGCAACACTCCCCAAATGCACTCACCCACATGACAGGGGACTTACACACACACACCAATGTCCAGGGGACGAACATATCATTTGGACACTCACAGCACAGGTACACTAAACAAACACACATCTATGGGTACTGTCACCTGTCACACTGGGGGGACCACAGAATCACATCAGGACTGTAGAAACAGCATTCCCAGGAGGAGTAGCCAGGCAGAATGTGGCATGCACCATGCATTGATTGTCACAGTAAGCACTATGCAAGTGAGGAGTGCACACAGGAACTACAGCATGCTCTGCATGGGAGACATGAGGCCTTCCCCACCCTGGGACCCACTCTAAACAACATTGCATGTCTGTCACACATGGACACAATGCCAGAAGTCACAGCCACAAAAAGGGGCACAGTCTAAGCTAGTGGAGTCTGCACTCACCTGCTCCCCTGGTCGACCATACAGCATGGTGTACTGTGGGAGGATCACATCCAGCAACGCCATATTCTCCTCCATGGTGAATGGCTGGGCCCTCTCCACAGACCTGGACATGGTGCCAGAGGAATCACAAGCAGCAGCAGTGTTGTGGAATGAAAGGATGTGCAGGCAAGTGCTCTCTCATGGGACCTGGCTGCCTTATATCTGCCTTGCTGGCCTGTTTCATTTACAGGAGTACAGAGTGATTGGTCAGTCACATTAGCATCCTACGTTTCCTCCAATCCCTTTAAACCTACCCCAGTGAGTGTCTTTGCATGGTTTAAAAATTGAGCATGATGTCAAGTCAACAACCACTTTGCAACAAAGTATATTGTTTCCAACCGACTTCTGCTGGCCACCTGATGGAAAAATTCAAACTTTAAACTCGGTCTCCATGACAACCAGCATGCATTTAGGCCCTTATACTTGTCCCTCATGTGTCCCCTATGTTGTTCCAATATTCACACACAGGTACGGTGCGTTCCATGGCCCTAGGGCACCCCAAATGCAGTGAAACGAACCGTACACGCGTGTGTAGGGTCCCTATCACTATGTGAGTGTTCGCGTATGCGTACGCCATAGTAATACGGACCGTACACGCATGTGTAGGGTCCCTATCACTATGGGAGTGCTCACGTATGCGTACGCCATAGTAATACGGACCGTACACGCGTGTGTAGGGTCCCTATCACTATGGGAGTGCTCGCGTATGCGTACGCCATAGTAATACGGACCCTACACACGTGGGTACGGACCGTATCACCATGGTGTACGCCTAGGGCTGCACAACCATGGTGGTACGGACCCTACACACGCGGGTACGGACCGTATCACCATGGCGTACGCCTAGGGCTGTGCAACCATGGTGGTACGGACCCTACACACGCGGGTACGGACCGTATCACCATGGCGTACGCCTAGGGCTGCGCAACCATGGTGGTACGGACCCTACACACGCGGGTACGGACCGTATCACCATGGCGTACGCCTACGGCTGCACAACCATGGTGGTATGGACCCTACACACGCGGGTACGGACCGTATCACTATGGCGTACGCGAGCACTCCCATAGTGATAGGGACCCTACACACGCGTGTACGGTCCGTATCACTATGGCGTACGCATACGCCAGCACTCCCATAGTGATAGGGACCCTACACGCGCATGTACGGTCCGTATCACTATGGCGTACGCATACGCCAGCACTCCCATAGTGATAGGGACACTACACGCGCGTGTACGGTCTGTATCACTATGGCATACGCATACGCCAGCACTCCCATAGTGATAGGGACACTACACGCGCGTGTACGGTCCGTATCACTATGGCGTACGCATACGCCAGCACTCCCATAGTGATAGGGACACTACACACGCCGTCAGTGCGTATATATGGTGCGTTTCACACCTGACAGTGGTGACAGGCGGCACACAGACAGGAATAGAGCTGTCCTACTTGGCCAAGGCTGGACATCAAGGTATTGTCTGTGCAGTACTACATGTGTCGGGCACAGGTGTGTCAGGCTGTGATGTGGCACATTACTCCTGAGGTGTGAAGCAAATGACTGTATGATGAGCTGTGTACACATGTCATGTGTGTGTCATGTTTTCCCATGGGTTTGCCGTAGGTGTCTGGTCAAATGCATCTGCAGTTGCTGCAACCAACATGTGTCTGTGTGTAGATGGGCATGGCACACTGTTCCGCACACCAGCCCACATGTGTAATCCGACGTAAGGTGTGTATGTATTCATCGACACAGAGTTCCAAAACAAGGACATATCTGCATACTCTCAATGTATGTGTGATCAGCCTTGACATGTACCCCTTGATGGCAAGGTGTGTGGTCTGTCCTTTTTACATTACATGTGACCTGTGCCTCTAGTGTTCCGCAACCTGTCTGTATGATTGACATATTTATTCTGCCCATATGCGGATGTCTGGCACTCCTGTGATGCGTCTGCCTGTTCACTCACACTGGCCCACTGCTAGTTTAATGCCATGTCATGTTGAGCCTGAGAATCCATGTTTGTGGCTGGCTCTTGGTAGGAGTGTCACCTGCCTGGCATACGTGTCCAGGGCATATTGCACAGACCTGACTCTGTATGTAGCATATGTGTATTGCCTGTTGAACATGTGCTCAGTACATTGACATTCGTGGTGTACTGTACTCACTCTTCGTTGTCCCTTCAAATTCACAGCAGGGCTCCGCCTCTCCTTCGACCAATTCCGGACTTGGCTGACCTGAGGGAACGTGACTGTATACGCCGCTACCGCTTCCCCCAACGGTTGATTGAGGACTTGACGACACGGCTGGCACCACACCTCTAACCGCTACACAGGTATCCTACTGCACTGACACCCAAGATGAAGGTGATGGCAGCCCTACATTTCTTTGCCATGGGTACCTTTCAAAATACCATTGCTCATGTTGGGGGCATGTCCCAAACCATGTTCAGCCGTGTTCTGCATGATTTTTTAGAGGCCACGTTGGAGCAACTGGATGAGTTCATTAAATTCCCAACTCCTGAGCAGTTGACAAGTGTCAAGCGTTAGTTCTATGCCCTGGGAGGGATGCCCCATGTCATTGGGTCCATAGATGGAACACATGTGGCTTTGGTACCACCACAGGCACAGGAGGTAGCATATAGGAACCGCAAGCATTACCACTCCATTAATGCCCTTGTGGTGTGTCTTGCCAACATGGTGATTTCACATGTCTGTGCTCGATTTCCAGGATCAGCACACGATGCCTACATCATGAGGCGTAGCAGGGTGCCTGAAATGATGCTGCAGCTGCGCAACGAACGAGCATGTCTTGTTGGTGGGTATACTCTGGCAGTACTGTAGTTAACGTCATCTTCCTGTCTTACTGCTTCTCCTGACCCACTCTTGTCCATGATGTTTCCATGTAGGGGACGCTGGCTATCCCAACATGCCATGGCTGATCACGCCTCTCCGCAACCCCAGCACGGCTGCCCAGCACCGCTACAACAACGCCCATGGGCGGACCAGGCGAGTGATAGAGAGGACGTTTGGCCTCCTGAAGAGCCGATTCCGTTGCCTCCACAAGACCGGTGGCGCACTCCCATATGCACCGGTGAAGGTCTGCAAGATATTCCTCGTGTGCTGCATGCTGCACAACATGGCAGTGGAGAAAGCTGTGCCACTCATCCTGGATCCGGATGAGCAGGACCATCCACCCGTGGAGGATGAAGGGCTTGGTCACGAGGCAAGTGATGTGGAGGAGGAGGAGGCGGTAGAGGACATCCGGAGTCGGCTCATACGCAACTTCTTTGCTTAGTGGTGAGTTCCAGTGTCTGAGTGTGCACGCATTTGGCCGTGTGTGGCATGCGTTGAGATGTGTGTGTCCATCTGCATGTCTGCCAAGTGATTCAGAGGTGTGTTTGGATGTGTCACTCGAGTGATGGTGCAATGGAAGAATGTTTTTCCAGAGACATCATTGTCACCTAGCATGTTGACAACCTTATACGTGTCGAGTACCTGCACATGCATGCGGATGTGCTTCTTTTGGCTGACTTCTGGTGTGTCTCTCATCCACAGGTACTTGCGCTTGCTGTCTGCTGGTGGCATTGTTGTGCTCCTGCTATTCCTCATGAACACAGCAACATGTGCTGAATCAGCGTTACATGCACGGGCAAGTTTGAAAATCTCCTTAGGGTAAGGGATGCAGCACGGCTTTTTGGGTGTGGTATTTGTTTTGAATGTGTGTGCACTGCTCCTGTTTGGATACTTTACATACATGTAGAATCACCATGGGGCACATGACATGGAGCTGAATTCACCTGAATTGATGGTCAGACTTGGTGACAGTCATCTGTAATGGGATTGTGGATTGTGATGAAGCCATCAATGTGTGTAACACTGCCCTCGGAAACATACGGGTTGCACCGGGTTGACATGGTGTGTGAATTCCCCATTAGAGGCTCAATGGTGTATAGCAGCCTCTCCGTGAGCAGCAGGGGGTGTTTAGCTGTAACCCGTCACTTGTGTGCCAGTTCTAAGGATTTACAGCATCTGTGGTGCACAGGGGGGTGCCAGTGTTGGTCCCACGTGTTCATCCACATGACCTGTGTATGTGTTGACAGAATTGCATTAGCATTCCGACACACATGACTAATAAAGGTGGCCCTCTGCCTCCAAGGTGCCTTATCTCTGTCAATGGTGGTCTGTTGCCACTGTGCATGCGGCATGTCTGGCATAGTTCTCAGAGATGGTGCATATGAGTCTATGTGTAGAGTGGCAAGATGCAAGCTGTTTGTCAGGGATTATAATCTGTATTGTGCATGTTGTCCATGGCTGTGTAGGTATTGTGGCATGTCAGTCTCCACGACGGCCACTGTGCTGCATGTGCATCCATTGTGTGTGTGTGTGCCATGTTGAACCAGACAGTCCTTCCTTGACATACACCGTTTGCATGGTTCCTTCCTGAGATCCTTGTCTTTGTGTGCTACTTGTGGCATTGTTTTCTTGACATGGCGCATGCTGCTGCAGGCCCTGCAGCAAGGGCACCCAGTGTCCACGCAAACGAGCTGGTGTTCATCATGGATTGCTTGCTGACATGTGCTATGCAGATCAGCAGCATCTGTGCCTCATGCTGCTGCACACTCTGGATTATGCACAAGATCCCCAGTTCCATCCACCTCAAGGCAAGAGAGACCATCCCCCAGGTCAACTACGACATCCGTGTCTAATCCTACCCTGCACTCTACGGACGTGTGCGTTACAACTCCCATGATACTTGTCCACATCCAGGGTGCATCTGCACAGCTCTGCTTCTAAATCCGGCGACCAGGCAACATCAACGTCCAACAGAGATGGGGGGAATGAATCACTGCCAGCTGCAGGATGACCTTCTCAATCCACGCACACACTCAGGATGCAGCCCACAGCCACAACACAACCTTGTGGCACTGTGATCCAACACCCCATTGTGCCATCTCCATGCATCCAACGTTGGCCGGCCCACCATTCTCCACATCCACCTGACTCAAGCATGCAGGACATGGTTCTTCCACGTGTCTACACATACCTGAGAGTAGCACCCCAGGACAATCCACATGATCCCTGACCTCTGCGCATGACTGTTGCTCTTCTACATTTGTCTGTAGGCACAGTTGTGCGGGCACCCCCTCAGCTGGTTGGGCCCATCACGGGTGAGTATGGTGCTCCATATCTGTATTGGATGGTACATTGTGACCCATGTGTGTCCTGTGCCAGACTCAGACCCCAGGGTATGGATGTTTGGAGTTACTTCTGAAATCAGGCATGGTTTGACTTTACAATACACACATGTAGTGGAATAATGCAAAATGACGGCATCATCTTGTGATTGTGATGAATTTTATTAGTGCTGGGGTACGTGTTTGGGGGGGTGACAAGAGGTGCTTGGCGGGAGTGTAGAATCCAAAGTTCACAGGGGGAGTTGGTATCCTTGCCATTGAAAGTCATCAGAGTCTGTGCCACAGTCTTTGTCAACATTGGTCAGACAGTGACCAGCAAGGCCATGTGGCAGAGAATGTCATTTGCTGCTGTGCTGCTGTTGGGCCAGAGGGCCAGGTGCCAGGCCAGGTGACCTGGGAGATGGTGATGTTCCGCTGACTCTCACGGTCTTTTGCGTGGACGACCCACCTTCCTGCGGGGACCCTCAGAAGCAGGCCTTGACGATGCTAGGGACGCTCCGTCAGATGAATCCTCCTCCTCCTCCCTCCCTGTTTCTGGTGCTGGTCTACGCCTGGTGGCACAGGGAGGGTTTGCCAGGCTTTGGGCGATCTGACGGAGGGATTGGCTCACGTCCCTGTGCACCACCAGGAGCTCAGCCAGTCTTGCCTCCATCCGTCCATGGTGCTGTAGATGACTGGCATGATGCTCGACCTGCATGTTCTTCATCTCATTGAGGGTCTCCACTACCTGGTCGATGCCTCTGGAGTCACGCCGGTATGTGTCCAGGATGTTGTGGACGAGTGACATAACCGGGTCCTGAGCTGGCTGGTCAGGCTGGCGCCTCCGCCGTCCTCCACTCCCACCACCCCTGATCACTTGAGCCCGGCCTGCCGTTGTGGGCACGTCGGGTCTCCGGGACCCCTGAGGGATGGCATTTGCGGTGTCGCCTGCCTCCTCCTGGGTGCCCGGAGAACCTTGTTTCTCCTGGACAGACTGGCTGTGTTGTTGTGTGTGGGCAGGGCTCCAGGATGTCTCCTGGGATGTGGCAGGAATGGGGGTGGTGGTTGGCACAGTTGTACCTGACGCAGGTGCTGCAGGTGGTTGGACACCAGAGGGGCCAGGTTGGTCTGGGTCATCCACAGAGTGGTGAGAGTCGTCGCTGCCGGTGGGGTCCTCTTCACGCAGAGCCTGGTCCTGTGAGTCTTCCCCCCAGTGTTGGGGGGAGATGGACGACGTTGACCTGTGTGTGAGAGAGACAATGTTAATTGTGTTACATGCGACATCCATGTTTGATTCATTTTGAGTTGGCATAGGTCCTCTGTGTGGTTGGATTTGGCTTGCATTCCTCTCACAGTGCACTCGTGCATGGGTATGTCCCTTGGCCACAGCTTTCGACACTTGACCTATGTGTGACACAATCTTAGTTGATGCATCTTTTTGGAACGCAGTCAGCAGTGTACTGAGCGGGCGTAGCAAGCCATGCAGAGCCGCCTTACGTGTTGCACTGTACGTGGCCAAATGGTGTTTTTTCCATGCTATTTGGAATGCAGGTAGGTAACTTAAGCATTTGTGACAGGGTTCTAACAAACACAGTGGGTGGGTATACTGGGTGTAAGGTTAGGTTGGTGCCTGCAGCACGGATGTACTCGTGCACAGATTGACACATGGCCCAGTATTTATCAGAGGTTGAAGGGGGGGTTCACGCACTGCCAAACCTTGTCTACATGCACACATTCCACCTGCTGACGAGCGGACATGGCCACACCACCCAAGGGTGATTTGGTCTCCCTCTGTCTCCCTTTCTCCCTCCCTCTGTCAGCCTCCTCCATCTGTCCGTCTCCCTCTGTATCCCTTTCTCCCTCCCTCTGTCAGCCTCCTCCCTCTGTCTGTCTCCCTCTGTCAACCTCCTCCCTCTGTCTGTCTCCCTCTGTCTCCCTTTCTCCCTCCCTCTGTCAGCCTCCTCCCTCTGTCCATCTCCCTCTGTCTCCCTTTCTCCCTCCCTCTGTCAGCCTCCTCCCTCTGTCTGTCTCCGTCTGTCAACCTCCTCCCTCTGTCCATCTCCCTCTGTCTCCCTTTCTCTCTCCCTCTGCCAACCTCCTCCCTCTGTCCGTCTCCCTCTGTCAACCTCCTCCCTCTGTCCGTCTCCCTCTGTCTCCCTTTCTCCCTCCCTCTGTCAACCTCCTCCCTCTGTCCGTCTCCCTCTGTCATCCTCCTCCCTCTGTCCGTCTACCTCTGTCAACCTCCTCCCTCTGTCCATCTCCCTCTGTCTCCCTTTCTCCCTCCCTCTGTCAGCCTCCTCCCTCTGTCCGTCTCCCTCTGTCAACCTCCTCCCTCTGTCCGTCTCCCTCTGTCTCCCTTTCTCCCTCCCTCTGTCAGCCTCCTCCCTCTGTCCGTCTCCCTCTGTCTCCCTTTCTCCCTCCCTCTGTCAGCCTCCTCCCTCTGTCCGTCTCCCTCTGTCTCCCTTTCTCCCTCCCTCTGTCAGCCTCCTCCCTCTGTCCGTCTCCCTCTGTCAACCTCCTCCCTCTGTCCATCTCCCTCTGTCTCCCTTTCTCCCTCCCTCTGTCAACCTCCTCCCTCTGTCCGTCTCCCTCTGTCAACCTCCTCCCTCTGTCCGTCTCCCTCTGTCAACCTCCTCCCTCTGTCCGTCTCCCTCTGTCTCCCTTTCTCCCTCCCTCTGTCAGCCTCCTCCCTCTGTCCGTCTCCCTCTGTCAACCTCCTCCCTCTGTCCGTCTCCCTCTGTCAACCTCCTCCCTCTGTCCATCTCCCTCTGTCTCCCTTTCTCCCTCCCTCTGTCAGCCTCCTCCCTCTGTCTGTCTCCCTCTGTCAACCTCCTCCCTCTGTCCGTCTCCCTCTGTCTCCCTTTCTCTCTCCCTCTGTCAACCTCCTCCCTCTGTCCATCTCCCTCTGTCAACCTCCTCCCTCTGTCCGTCTCCCTCTGTCTCCCTTTCTCCCTCCCTCTGTCATCCTCCTCCCTCTGTCCGTCTACCTCTGTCAACCTCCTCCCTCTGTCCGTCTCCCTCTGTCTCCCTTTCTCCCTCCATCTGTCAGCCTCCTCCCTCTGTCCGTCTCCCTCTGTCTCCCTTTCTCCCTCCCTCTGTCAACCTCCTCCCTCTGTCCGTCTCCCTCTGTCAATCTCCTCCCTCTGTCCGTCTCCCTCTGTCTCCCTTTCTCCCTCCATCTGTCAGCCTCCTCCCTCTGTCCGTCTCCCTCTGTCTCCCATTCTCCCTCCCTCTGTCAGCCTCCTCCCTCTGTCCGTCTCCCTCTGTCAACCTCCTCCCTCTGTCCGTCTCCCTCTGTCTCCCTTTCTCCCTCCCTCTGTCAGCCTCCTCCCTCTGTCCGTCTCCCTCTGTCTCCCTTTCTCCCTCCCTCTGTCAGCCTCCTCCCTCTGTCCGTCTCCCTCTGTCTCCCTTTCTCCCTCCCTCTGTCAGCCTCCTCCCTCTGTCCGTCTCCCTCTGTCAACCTCCTCCCTCTGTCCGTCTCCCTCTGTCTCCCTTTCTCCCTCCCTCTGTCAACCTCCTCCCTCTGTCTGTCTGCCTCTGTCAACCTCCTCCCTCTGTCCGTCTCCCTCTGTCAACCTCCTCCCTCTGTCCGTCTCCCTCTGTCTCCCTTTCTCCCTCCCTCTGTCAGCCTCCTCCCTCTGTCCGTCTCCCTCTGTCAACCTCCTCCCTCTGTCCGTCTCCCTCTGTCAACCTCCTCCCTCTGTCCATCTCCCTCTGTCTCCCTTTCTCCCTCCCTCTGTCAGCCTCCTCCCTCTGTCTGTCTCCCTCTGTCAACCTCCTCCCTCTGTCCGTCTCCCTCTGTCTCCCTTTCTCTCTCCCTCTGTCAACCTCCTCCCTCTGTCCATCTCCCTCTGTCAACCTCCTCCCTCTGTCCGTCTCCCTCTGTCTCCCTTTCTCCCTCCCTCTGTCATCCTCCTCCCTCTGTCCGTCTACCTCTGTCAACCTCCTCCCTCTGTCCGTCTCCCTCTGTCTCCCTTTCTCCCTCCATCTGTCAGCCTCCTCCCTCTGTCCGTCTCCCTCTGTCTCCCTTTCTCCCTCCCTCTGTCAACCTCCTCCCTCTGTCCGTCTCCCTCTGTCAATCTCCTCCCTCTGTCCGTCTCCCTCTGTCTCCCTTTCTCCCTCCATCTGTCAGCCTCCTCCCTCTGTCCGTCTCCCTCTGTCTCCCATTCTCCCTCCCTCTGTCAGCCTCCTCCCTCTGTCCGTCTCCCTCTGTCAACCTCCTCCCTCTGTCCGTCTCCCTCTGTCTCCCTTTCTCCCTCCCTCTGTCAGCCTCCTCCCTCTGTCCGTCTCCCTCTGTCTCCCTTTCTCCCTCCCTCTGTCAGCCTCCTCCCTCTGTCCGTCTCCCTCTGTCTCCCTTTCTCCCTCCCTCTGTCAGCCTCCTCCCTCTGTCCGTCTCCCTCTGTCAACCTCCTCCCTCTGTCCGTCTCCCTCTGTCTCCCTTTCTCCCTCCCTCTGTCAACCTCCTCCCTCTGTCTGTCTGCCTCTGTCAACCTCCTCCCTCTGTCCATCTCCCTCTGTCAACCTCCTCCCTCTGTCCGTCTCCCTCTGTCTCCCTTTCTCCCTCCCTCTGTCAGCCTCCTCCCTCTGTCCGTCTCCCTCTGTCTCCCTTTCTCCCTCCCTCTGTCAGCCTCCTCCCTCTGTCCGTCTCCCTCTGTCAACCTCCTCCCTCTGTCCGTCTCCCTCTGTCTCCCTTTCTCCCTCCCTCTGTCAACCTCCTCCCTCTGTCTGTCCCCCTCTGTCAACCTCCTCCCTCTGTCCGTCTCCCTCTGTCAACCTCCTCCCTCTGTCCGTCTCCCTCTGTCAACCTCCTCCCTCTGTCCGTCTCCCTCTGTCTCCCTTTCTCCCTCCCTCTGTCAGCCTCCTCCCTCTGTCCGTCTCCCTCTGTCAACCTCCTCCCTCTGTCCGTCTCCCTCTGTCAACCTCCTCCCTCTGTCCATCTCCCTCTGTCTCCCTTTCTCCCTCCCTCTGTCAGCCTCCTCCCTCTGTCTGTCTCCCTCTGTCAACCTCCTCCCTCTGTCCGTCTCCCTCTGTCTCCCTTTCTCTCTCCCTCTGTCAACCTCCTCCCTCTGTCCGTCTCCCTCTGTCAACCTCCTCCCTCTGTCCGTCTCCCTCTGTCTCCCTTTCTCCCTCCCTCTGTCATCCTCCTCCCTCTGTCCGTCTACCTCTGTCAACCTCCTCCCTCTGTCCGTCTCCCTCTGTCTCCCTTTCTCCCTCCCTCTGTCAGCCTCCTCCCTCTGTCCGTCTCCCTCTGTCTCCCTTTCTCCCTCCATCTGTCAACCTCCTCCGTCTGTCCGTCTCCCTCTGTCAACCTCCTCCCTCTGTCCGTCTCCCTCTGTCTCCCTCTCTCCCTCCCTCTGTCAGCCTCCTCCCTCTGTCCGTCTCCCTCTGTCTCCCTTTCTCCCTCCCTCTGTCAGCCTCCTCCCTCTGTCCGTCTCCCTCTGTCTCCCTTTCTCCCTCCCTCTGTCAGCCTCCTCCCTCTGTCCGTCTCCCTCTGTCAACCTCCTCCCTCTGTCCGTCTCCCTCTGTCTCCCTTTCTCCCTCCCTCTGTCAACCTCCTCCCTCTGTCTGTCTCCCTCTGTCAACCTCCTCCCTCTGTCCGTCTCCCTCTGTCAACCTCCTCCCTCTGTCCGTCTCCCTCTGTCTCCCTTTCTCCCTCCCTCTGTCAGCCTCCTCCCTCTGTCCGTCTCCCTCTGTCAACCTTCTCCCTCTGTCCGTCTCCCTCTGTCAACCTCCTCCCTCTGTCCATCTCCCTCTGTCTCCCTTTCTCCCTCCCTCTGTCAGCCTCCTCCCTCTGTCTGTCTCCCTCTGTCAACCTCCTCCCTCTGTCCGTCTCCCTCTGTCTCCCTTTCTCTCTCCCTCTGTCAACCTCCTCCCTCTGTCCGTCTCCCTCTGTCAATCTCCTCCCTCTGTCCGTCTCCCTCTGTCTCCCTTTCTCCCTCCCTCTGTCAACCTCCTCCCTCTGTCCGTCTCCCTCTGTCAACCTCCTCCCTCTGTCCGTCTCCCTCTGTCAACCTCCTCCCTCTGTCTGTCTCCCTCTGTCTCCCTCCCTCTGTCAGCCTCCTCCCTCTGTCCGTCTCCCTCTGTCAACCTCCTCCCTCTGTCCGTCTACCTCTGTCAACCTCCTCCCTCTGTCCATCTCCCTCTGTCTCCCTTTCTCCCTCCCTCTGTCAGCCTCCTCCCTCTGTCTGTCTCCCTCTGTCAACCTCCTCCCTCTGTCCGTCTCCCTCTGTCTCCCTTTCTCTCTCCCTCTGTCAACCTCCTCCCTCTGTCCGTCTCCCTCTGTCAACCTCCTTCCTCTGTCCGTCTCCCTCTGTCTCCCTTTCTCCCTCCCTCTGTCAACCTCCTCCCTCTGTCCGTCTCCCTCTGTCTCCCTTTCTCCCTCCCTCTGTCAGCCTCCTCCCTCTGTCAGTCTCCCTCTGTCAACCTCCTCCCTCTGTCCGTCTCCCTCTGTCTCCCTTTCTCCCTCCCTCTGTCAGCCTCCTCCCTCTGTCCGTCTCCCTCTGTCTCCCTTTCTCCCTCCCTCTGTCAGCCTCCTCCCTCTGTCCGTCTCCCTCTGTCTCCCTTTCTCCCTCCCTCTGTCAGCCTCCTCCCTCTGTCCATCTCTCTCTGTCAACCTCCTCCCTCTGTCCGTCTCCCTCTGTCTCCCTTTCTCCCTCCCTCTGTCAACCTCCTCCCTCTGTCCGTCTCCCTCTGTCAACCTCCTCCCTCTGTCCGTCTCCCTCTGTCAACCTTCTCCCTCTGTCCGTCTCCCTCTGTCTCCCTTTCTCCCTCCCTCTGTCAGCCTCCTCCCTCTGTCCGTCTCCCTCTGTCAACCTCCTCCCTCTGTCCGTCTCCCTCTGTCAACCTCCTCCCTCTGTCCATCTCCCTCTGTCTCCCTTTCTCCCTCCCTCTGTCAGCCTCCTCCCTCTGTCTGTCTCCCTCTGTCAACCTCCTCCCTCTGTCCGTCTCCCTCTGTCTCCCTTTCTCTCTCCCTCTGTCAACTTCCTCCCTCTGTCCGTCTCCCTCTGTCAACCTCCTCCCTCTGTCCGTCTCCCTCTGTCTCCCTTTCTCCCTCCCTCTGTCAACCTCCTCCCTCTGTCCGTCTCCCTCTGTCATCCTCCTCCCTCTGTCCGTCTACCTCTGTCAACCTCCTCCCTCTGTCCGTCTCCCTCTGTCTCCCTTTCTCCCTCCCTCTGTCAGCCTCCTCCCTCTGTCCGTCTCCCTCTGTCAACCTCCTCCCTCTGTCCGTCTCCCTCTGTCTCCCTTTCTCCCTCCCTCTGTCAGCCTCCTCCCTCTGTCCGTCTCCCTCTGTCTCCCTTTCTCCCTCCCTCTGTCAGCCTCCTCCCTCTGTCCGTCTTCCTCTGTCTCCCTTTCTCCCTCCCTCTGTCAGCCTCCTCCCTCTGTCCGTCTCCCTCTGTCAACCTCCTCCCTCTGTCCGTCTCCCTCTGTCTCCCTTTCTCCCTCCCTCTGTCAACCTCCTCCCTCTGTCCGTCTCCCTCTGTCAACCTCCTCCCTCTGTCCGTCTCCCTCTGTCAACCTCCTCCCTCTGTCCGTCTCCCTCTGTCTCCCTTTCTCCCTCCCTCTGTCAGCCTCCTCCCTCTGTCCATCTCCCTCTGTCAACCTCCTCCCTCTGTCCGTCTCCCTCTGTCAACCTCCTCCCTCTGTCCATTTCCCTCTGTCTCCCTTTCTCCCTCCCTCTGTCAACCTCCTCCCTCTGTCCGTCTCCCTCTGTCTCCCTTTCTCCCTCCCTCTGTCAGCCTCCTCCCTCTGTCCATCTCCCTCTGTCAACCTCCTCCCTCTGTCCGTCTCCCTCTGTCAACCTCCTCCCTCTGTCCATTTCCCTCTGTCTCCCTTTCTCCCTCCCTCTGTCAGCCTCCTCCCTCTGTCTGTCTCCCTCTGTCAACCTATTCCCTCTGTCCGTCTCCTTCTGTCTCCCTTTCTCTCTCCCTCTGTCAACCTTCTCCCTCTGTCCGTCTCCCTCTGTCAACCTCCTCCCTCTGTCCGTCTCCCTCTGTCTCCCTTTCTCCCTCCCTCTGTCAACCTCCTCCCTCTGTCCGTCTCCCTCTGTCATCTTCCTCCCTCTGTCCGTCTACCTCTGTCAACCTCCTCCCTCTGTCCGTCTCCCTCTGTCTCCCTTTTTCCCTCCCTCTGTCAGCCTCCTCCCTCTGTCCGTCTCCCTCTGTCAACCTCTTCCCTCTGTCCGTCTCCCTCTGTCTCCCTTTCTCCCTCCCTCTGTCAGCCTCCTCCCTCTGTCCGTCTCCCTCTGTCTCCCTTTCTCCCTCCCTCTGTCAGCCTCCTTCCTCTGTCCGTCTCCCTCTGTCTCCCTTTCTCCCTCCCTCTGTCAGCCTCCTCCCTCTGTCCGTCTCCCTCTGTCTCCCTTTCTCCCTCCCTCTGTCAGCCTCCTCCCTCTGTCCGTCTCCCTCTGTCAACCTCCTCCCTCTGTCCGTCTCCCTCTGTCTCCCTTTCTCCCTCCCTCTGTCAGCCTCCTCCCTCTGTCCGTCTCCCTCTGTCAACCTCCTCCCTCTGTCCGTCTCCCTCTGTCTCCCTTTCTCCCTCCCTCTGTCCGTCTCCCTCTGTCAACCTCTGTAAGGATCGCTGGGGATGTTCCACAGGAGCGTCAGGAACCTGAAGATTAGTCCTCAGTCCTCCCCTGCGGCCTTCAGACTCTATCAGACTCTAGAGTAACGGATGACACGCCAGGGGAAAACAGGGAAACAAAACAAGGATAGGCGGGGAGAAAGGCAGGTTGTGTTGTGGGACCACGCCAGAGTTCAAGGCAGGAACATTCGGCTGTAACACTCGGCTGGAAAATAAAAGAATATAATAAAGTCCTTCAATCTCAAGTAACCTCAATGTGCGAACACCTTATCTAGGTTTACCTACCACGGTTATAGTTCACCATTCGAAGTATGAGGGGGTGGTGTATCTGTCTCACATGTTAGGCTCCCTATAACGAGAAACAATGTGGATAACTATCAATCTACTCTGTGTCAGTGCCTAAACATAGAAAGTGCAAGGCTCACCCCGTCTGTAATCAGGAGAACTGAATGAGGCAGAATGATTTCTTCGTTGATATAACTGCCTAAGGTGAACGGGATACTATAAGTACCTAAAGGAAGGATAACGAGTGTTAGACCCGGCCTCGTGGCATGGCCATCCCTGTCCCCGCACCACATATCCTGACCCATGCACCTCAGGCAGCCCCCGAGCACACGGCCTAGCCGATCCTTCCCACCAGAACTCACACACCCGACCCGGACTTCCCCGTCCGTGGCCTTCCTCCCTTCGGCCACACCGGGCCCGCGTGCCCACTTCATGCACCAAGATGGTCGCCCGGCCCCAGCGTGACCCTGGCCTAGAGGCGCCACTCCGGCTGGAGGATATCGCGCTCCCATTGGGATGAGAGAGGGAGGAGCAGTTTCCATCGCACCTCTGAGCTCCCCTGGGAAGGTGGGTTTCGATCGGCCCTCCGGCCTCCCCGAGGGCTAGCTCCACGCCTGCTGGGTGTCTGGGACTCCTCCCAACCCGGCCCTGAAAGGATCAAAAGACACTGGCAGGAAACCCCGACAAGCGACCCCCAGGTGACAAGACCCCTGCCTGCACAGACTCCGGACATCAAAGAGGGGTCGACCTATAACAAGGGGTGCTCTGGGACTATCCGGCAGATTCGCCTTTGGAAACACCTGAGCCCTGCTGAGTGACTCGCGGCTCCCTGAAGATCGTAAGACCTTCGAACTTGTGCTTGAGCCCTGCTGAGTGACTCGCGGCTCCCTGAAGATCGTAAGACCTCCGAACTTGTGTTTGAGCCCTGCTGAGTGACTCGCGGCTCCCTGAAGATCGTAAGACCTCCGAACTTGTGCTTGAGCCCTGCTGAGTGACTCGCGGCTCCCACAGACTCTCCTGGGCCCGCCGGACCCCGACGACGACAAGCGTATCCCCCAGCCCAAAGACTGTCCCGCTACCTCCTACCCTCCCCGAGACTCTGTGAGCCCATGCTCTACTTGTATATATTTGCCTTGCTGATCATAAAGATCCTACGACTCCGATTTGATAAAGATTTGTTCTTAAGAACTCACGGTGTGGCGTCTCTTTGTCGTGTGGTGCCGAGTGTACGATCCTAGATACGAGATTCCTCCCCTGAGGAGTCTCCCGCCAGTGCCCTGCTACGATACCTCGAGGGTTGGTCTCAGGATAGGTCGCCTTCTAACATTGGTGGCAAGCGACGGGATTCGGGCCCATAATCTAGAGATCGTACCGTGAACGGCTGACGCACCCCCGACAAAGATGGCAGAAGGAAACGCCATGATTCTCACAGAAAACAACACCAGTACCGTGTTCCAGGCGGAACAACTGGAAGAGTACACGCACAGAGAACTGAAGCAATTCTGCAAAGAACTAAAAATCGCTACCACTGGTCTCAACACCAAAGAAGATATGCAGAAGGCACTAAAAGCTTGGGTGGATTCTGGAGCCCCCCGCCCAGAAGGAGCGGTGGAGCTCCGCGACGAAACTGGACCCTCCCAAGGAGAGCGCAGCAGCAACCAGGTGCGAAGCTTCGTACCAGACGGGGGCCTATCCCCGGAGGAACTCGCAGACAGAGAGAGAAGTCGCCATCACAAACTCGAATTGGCCAAACTTAAAATCGAGGGCGAGTTGAAATTAGCAGAGAAAAAGCTAGCATTGGAACAGATGCGAGTACAAGGAGAACTAGAAGAGAAGAAACTCCAACGGGAACCCGAAGGAAGGAGACTCCAACTGGAGCACGAATGCAGCTTGAAGGAAATCGAGCTAAAAGCAAAAAGCGAAGAAGCGCGGCCCCCGGGAAACCGAGAGGCGGCCTCCCCGGCGGAGCAAAAGGTCCACATTCCCAAGGATGTGGTCAAAGAATATTACAAAAACGATGACATCCAACAGTGGTTCAGGGCATACGAGGTCGCCATGACCTCCCACCGGGTCCCGCAGAAGGATTGGGGGGCCAGGATGTGGGGATGATTTCTGAGCGAAGGGAGAGACACCCTGCTCGACCTACCAACCTCCATGCAGACCTCCTACAACCACATGAAAGAGGCCCTCCTCACAAGGTACGGCCTCACCCCGGAGATGTACCGCCAGCGATTCCGGGACTGCAGGAAGATCCCGGGCACCACCTGGGTGGAGTATGTAAACTTCTTCAGCCGTGCATTCGATGGGTGGATCAAGGGCAGCAAGTTAACCACCCTAGAAGAACTAACCGACCTCATGTTGTGGGAACACCTGGCTGCGAACTGCTTTGTGGAACTACGCCAGCATCTGCTCGACAGCAAGCTCACGGATCCGAGAAAGCTGGCTGTCGAGGCGGATCGCTGGACCAACACCCGGGTCTCCCGGGGCCCCGTAGGAGAGTACCCCCGAGCCAGTCAGGGACCACCCCGCCAGAGAGGGGGGAACCAGGGAGGGCAGAGAGAGTCCCAGTTCAGTCCCCCGAAAACCCAATCTCCGCCATTCCCGGCGCCCCCACCAGCTGTATCCGGCCCACCCGTGAGACGGGGGCACCGGGTGACCATCACTTGTTTCCGTTGTCAGAAGCCCGGGCATTACGCCAACGACCCTGAATGCCCCATGGCCCCACACATCACCCCGACAGCACCCCCCGCTAGACAGATAGCCAATGTAGCACTGGGGGAGGAGGTTGAGGAGACCGTAGAATGGGAACCCGCCGCCATGGCCCTAGCATCATTAGGAGATAGAGAAATGGTCCCTGGAAGCCTCCTGCCCTCCAACACGAAGAAATATGGGCAGCGCGTAACGATCAATGGCCACCAAGTAGAGGCCCTTCGTGACACCGGGGCCAGCATCACCGGTATCCTCAGTCATTTAGTCAACGAAGATCAGGTCCTCCCCAACGTCTTTTCCCGGTAATTTCCGCTGACAATACGGAAAGTCTGTGAAAGGTAGCCCTGGTACCTTTTGAATGGGGAGGGGTGGTCGGTAAACTGAAAGTCGCAGTGAGAACCTCCCAGCCAGTCGACTGTCTCCTGGGGAACGACCTGGAAAGTTCCCCCTGGAAACAAGTCGAGCGCAGGACCCACCTAGGGATGATGGGTCTCCCTGAGTGGGTGTGCACCACCACCCGATCTATGGCAGCCCGACTGACCCCCCTTGGGGAAGTCGAAGGCGCCCCGACCACCGAAGACAGGATGGTCCCCGCCGAGGGTCCCCACATCCCCCCACAAGGAGGGTCGGTCGTCAGCGACGAACCCCCATCTTCCGACTCCGCACAGGTCACCGAGTTAGGCGATCTGCCCGAGTTGGCCCAGTGGCACCACGAGGGGGGCCCCTCCCGAGAGGAGTTCTGCCGGGAGCAAGATACCTGTCCTTCCCTGGTCGGGCCCCGGCAACAAGCAGCGGCCCAGGCCGCGGGCGACCAAACTGGAACGCACCGGGTGTATTGGGAAAATGACCTTTTGTACAGCGAGCAGAAGTCGGTGGAGCTAGGATCCGCCCGGGTGCTGGTGGTACCCTTACGCTTCCGAGACCTCCTCCTGGGCTTGGCCCACGACGTCCCCCTCGCAGGCCACTTGGGCCAGGACAAAACCTACAGTCGCCTCGTGACTCACTTCTACTGGCCCAGAATGAAAGCGGATGTAGAAGCCCACTGCAAGTCCTGTCCCACGTGCCAGGCTAGTGGGAAGAGCGGAGGAAAGCGCAAGGCTCCCCTCCAACCCTTCCCTGTCGTCAGTACCCCTTTTGAACGGGTCGGGATCGACATCGTGGGGCCCCTGGACCCCCCAACCTCCCAAGGTCACCGCTTTATCCTCGTCCTGGTGGATCATGCCACCCGATACCCTGAGGCCATACCCCTGCGCACCGTCACAGCCCCCGTGGTGGGCCGGGCGTTGATGGGAATCTTTTCCCGTATGGGTTTTCCCCGCGAGGTCGTGAGCGATCGCGGTACGAACTTCATCTCCAAATACATGACGTCCCTGTGGCAACAATGTGGAGTGTCCTATAAGTTCACCACCCCGTACCACCCCCAAGGAAATGGCCTGGTAGAGCGGTTTAACTGGACTCTGAAGGGGATGATCGTGGGCCTAGAAGAGCCCCTCCGGCGTAAGTGGGACGTCCTGCTCCCCTGCCTCCTGTTCGCCTACCGGGAAGTCCCCCAGAAATCCTTGGGGTTCAGCGCCTTCGAGTTACTCTACGGGCACCCCATCCGGGGGCCCCTCAGCCTGGTCAAGGAAGGGTGGGAGGCGGCGCCCCGAGGCCCCCCCCGAGATGTGTTCCGATACGTCCTGACCCTCCAAAACCAGACTAGGAAGTTCCGAGAGCTGGCCGAGGCCAACCTGGAGGCGAGCCAGGAGGAGATGAAGCGCTGGTACGACCAGAATGACACTCTGGTCGAGTTCCAGCCGGGCCAGCAGGTATGGGTCATGGCCCCCGTGAAACCTTGCGCCCTCCAGGATAAATGGACCGGGCCCTTCAAAGTGATTGAGCGGAAGAGCCAGGTCACGTAATTGGTGGATGTCCAGTCCCTCCGGGACCCCCTCCGGGTCCTTCACGTGAACCGCCTCAAGCCTCACTTTGTGCGGACGGAACTGAGCCTCCTGCTGGCCACCGATGACGGGGCCGAAGAGGAGTCGGATCCCCTCCCTGATCTCCTGTGTACCAAAGAGAAGGATGGCTCTGTAGAAGGAGTGAACCTCTCCCCATCTCTCACTTCCCAGCAACGTGAGGATTGCCACCAGCTCCTAGGGCAGTTTTCCGACCTATTCTCTCTGGTCCCCCAAGTCACCGACTGGTGTGTCTATGACGTGGACACCGGAGACAGCCCACTGGTGAAACACCGAGCCTACCGAGTCCCTGATCGAGTCCGGTCCTGCATTCAGGCCGAGGTCTCGAAGATGTTGACCTTGGGAGTGATCGAACCCTCAGACAGTCCCTGGGCCAGCCCCGTGGTCCTGGTCCCGAAAGCAGCTGCCCCCGGTGCCGCCCCAGAACTCCGCTTCTGCGTGGACTACCGGGGACTCAATGAAGTCACCCGAGCCGATGCCCACCCCATTCCCCGAGCCGACGAGCTCATCGACCGACTCGGGGCTGCTCGGTTCCTCAGCACATTCGATCTCACCTGCGGCTATTGGCAAATTGCGCTCACAGAAGGAGCCAAGGAGCGGTCCGCCTTCTCCACCCCGGATGGGCACTATCGCTTTCGCGTGATGCCCTTCGGGATGAAAAATGCCCCGGCCACCTTTCAGCGACAGGTAAATAGAGTCCTGGCCGGGCTGGAACAGTTCAGCGCTGCCTATCTAGACGATATCGCAGTTTTCAGTTCCGAATGGAGTGAGCACCTCCAGCACCTCCGGAGGGTGCTAACCGCCCTGTACCAGCCAGGCCTCACCGTGAAAGCCAGCAAGTGCCAGATTTGGCAAGGTTCGGTAGTCTACCTGGGGCACCAGGTCGGAAGCGGCCAGGTCGCCCCTCTACAGCCCATCCTAGCCTGGGAACCACCCACTACCCAAACAGAGGTCCGAGCCTTTCTGGGCCTCACGGGCTACTACCGGAGATTCATCCGGGGGTACGGCAGCCTGGTCGGTCCCCTCACGGAACTCACGTCCAAGAAACAACCCAAGAAAGTGCAGTGGACCTCTGCCTGCCAAGAGGCGTTCGATGCCCTGAAAGCGGCCATGTGCACTGCCCCCGTCCTCCAGGCCCCCGACTACTCCAATGAGTTTGTGGTGCAAACGGACGTCTCCGAGCATGGGATTGGGGCCGTCCTGTCCCAGGTGAATGACGAAGGCCTAGACCAGCCCGTAGCCTTCCTCAGCCGAAGGCTGTTGCCCAGAGAACAGAGATGGAGCACCATCGAGCGCGAGGCGTTCGCCGTAGTCTGGGCCCTCAAGAAGTTACGCCCTTATCTGTTCGGCACCCATTTCAAAGTCCAAACCGACCATCGCCCCTTGCAATGGCTCATGCAGATGCGAGGAGAAAACCCCAAACTACTGCGGTGGTCAATCTCCCTCCAGGGGATGGATTTCACCGTGGAACATCGCCCTGGTACTGACCACGCCAACGCCGATGGCCTCTCCCGGTTCTTCCGCCTCAGCGAAGAGAACCCCCAAGACGATGGGTAGTTCTCTCCGGCTTTCAGCTGGGGGGGACGCGTGTTAGACCCGGCCTCGTGGCATGGCCATCCCTGTCCTCGCACCACATATCCTGACCCATGCACCTCAGGCAGCCCCCGAGCACACGGCCTAGCCGATCCTTCCTACCAGAACACACACACCCGACCCGGACTTCCCCGTCCGTGGCCTTCCTCCCTTCGGCCACACCGGGCCCGCGTGCCCACTTCATGCACCAAGATGGCCGCCCGGCCCCAGCGTGACCCTGGCCTAGAGGCGCCACTCCGGCTGGAGGATATCGCGCTCCCATTGGGATGAGAGAGGGAGGAGCAGTTTCCATCGCACCTCTGTGCTCCCCTGGGAAGGTGGGTTTCGATCGGCCCTCCGGCCTCCCCGAGGGCTGGCTCCACGCCTGCTGGGTGTCTGGGACTCCTCCCAACCCGGCCCTGAAAGGATCAAAAGACACTGGCAGGAAACCCCGACAAGCGACCCCCAGGTGACAAGACCCCTGCCTGCACAGACTCCGGACATCAAAGAGGGGTCGACCTATAACAAGGGGTGCTCTGGGACTATCCGGCAGATTCGCCTTTGGAAACACCTGAGCCCTGCTGAGTGACTCGCGGCTCCCTGAAGATCGTAAGACCTCCGAACTTGTGCTTGAGCCCTGCTGAGTGACTCGCGGCTCCCTGAAGATCGTAAGACCTCTGAACTTGTGCTTGAGCCCTGCTGAGTGACTAGCGGCTCCCTGAAGATCGTAAGACCTCCGAACTTGTGCTTGAGCCCTGCTGAGTGACTCGCGGCTCCCTGAAGATCGTAAGACCTCCGAACTTGTGCTTGAGCCCTGCTGAGTGACTTGCGGCTCCCACAGACTCTCCTGGGCCCGCCAGACCCCGACGACGACAAGCGTATCCCCCAGCTCGAGGATTGTGAGCTGTGCGCCGGGTACGCCCCTGCATTTGATCCATATCCCCAAAGACTGTCCCGCTACCTCCTACCCTCCCCGAGACTCTGTGAGCCCGTGCTCTACTTGTATATATTTGCCTTGCTGATCATAAAGATCCTACGACTCCGATTTGATAAAGATTTGTTCTTAAGAACTCACGGTGTGGCGTCTCTTTGTCGTGTGGTGCCGAGTGTACGATCCTAGATACGAGATTCCTCCCCTGAGGAGTCTCCCGCCAGTGCCCGGCTACGATACCTCGAGGGTTGGTCTCAGGATAGTCAGGGCCAGGGCCCCCCTCCGGGCTCCTCTGAGGTCGCCTTCTAACAACGAGGTATAATCCACAACTTATATCTTATGCCAGATAGTGTAAGGCGCTATTATCGTCATTACCGTGTTTTCTAAAGTGAAGAGCTGTCCCCTTTATGTTGCACAATGGTCCACGCCAGTCAACCCCACATCCAACACGTACAGAGGAGAAAATGAGGAAACAAAATACGAATACCTCTCTCGCTCCTGGGGGAGGTACCTAGAACAACGTGCGAGTAACACTCAGGGAAAGGGAGGATAAGGGTCGGCGACACTGGCCTTAAAACAACTGCAGAGGCGCCTTAGCTGCAGGCACCACTTCTAGGAACAAGGGTGACGGAGCAAGTCTCACGCAGGGGAAGTGCCCGCTACACGGGACTACAAGAAACGTGACTGGAACAGGGGAGGAAAGCGGAGTCTTGCTTGTGTGCAGGATCTCAACCGGGTAAACAAAAAATAAACCAAATGGATCACAGCATCCGCTGTCACCACAACTGCAATTACGGCAACGCCGTGCCAGACCCGGAACAACGATTCCAACAGCACTCGTCAACGCCGAGTCGGACTTCACCGGAAACAGGAAACAAGGCGAACCGGAAGTCAGTCAAATGCAAATGGGACGGAAATGGGGCTAGGTGTAAGAACGCTAAGCGGCGATTACGCGCGCCTAAGCCCCTTAAATACTGTACATGTCACGGGGGGCAGGACCTCGGGGCATGACAACCTCCTCCCTCTGTCCGTCTCCCTCTGTCTCCCTTTCTCCCTCCCTCTGTCTGTCTCCCTGTGTCCACCTTTGTATCCCTCCCTCTCTCTCCCCCTCTCCCTCCCTCTGTGTGTCACCCTCTGTCACCTCAGCCCAGCTTCCTGGGCACACACAGTTTGCAGGTATTTCAAAGGCCATTGGCTTGTTCATGTGGGTTTGTTGGTTATCTCCGGGCACCCATTGGGCGGAGTGTGTGAGTCTGCGCTGCTGCTGTGGCGGTGTGTGCTGTCACTCTTTCAGTGCAAATTGTGCCTTCATACCCATGTCATCCTGCAACGCGGCCACCATTTGCATGCAACACAGTACTGTGTGGGGACACACTGTTTTTATGGTTGTGCCCTAGGCCATATGGGCTGAGGGCATTGTTGTGTGCTTCAGAGTTGCTCTATGTTAGTTTTGAGGGCCACCCTCCCGGCATCGGGGACATCCTGTCTTGTGTTGGTGTTTTGTGTGGCCTGTGACTTGGCATGGCCTTGCTTGGGGCATGGAGGCGCTAGTGGCATGTGTGTGTTTTTGGAGTGTGGTTGTGTCCGGTGCTGGCTTTGGGGGGGTTGCGTGCATGATTGGTATTTTGGTTGTGTATGGCGTTCCCCCCCATGTGAGGTGAGTTGTTTGTGTACTCACCAGGCTCTCGGACTCCTTCTAGTCTGTCTACTCCCACCGGCGGCAGCGTGGCCATCACCTTCTCCTCCCAGGGATGGTAGTGTACGGGTCTGCGGGCCGGCCCTCCTCCAGTGATGTTGGCCTGGTTGTGGTCGTCTGTCATTTTGCGGCGGACCGTCCTCCGCAGATCGTACCACCTGGCTTGGCACTCATGCCTGGTCCTTCTGGTGGACCCAACAGCATTCACAGCATTGACAATCCTCTCCCACATGGCAGATTTTTCGGATATACTGGTCCATCTGACCAATGTTCCAAAGAGCTGTGGCTCGACTCTGACGATTTCGTCGACAAGGACCTCCAGCTCCTCCTTTGTGAACTTTGGATTCTTGTTAGTGGGCATGGTGTGGGGTGTGGGTGTGGATGTTTGTGGGGGTTTGGGTGTGGATGGTTGTGTGAGTGTGGTTGTGAAGGTGTGTGTATGTGAATGTGATGAGGGGGTGTTTGTGATGGTAGTTGTGTGAAGGAGTGCAAGTGTAAGGTGTATTGAGGGATGTAGTATGGTGCAGTGCGTTGTCTGTGTGGTCTGGCAGTCGTGGATCCGTTGCAAAGGATCATGGTTTGTGTGTGTTGGGTCTTTTTATTGGTCCATTTGTGGGTGTGGCTGTGTTTGAACTTTGGGTGGGTGTGTTATAAGGAGTGGTTGTGTTTTGGGCCTCTGTTTAGCTGTTTGGCAGTTGCAGGTCCGTGTATAGGATGTATTTGGGCTTGTTGGACATGTTTTGTGGTGTTGTGTGCATCAAATTGACTCTCCTTGTGTTGCTTTTGTTTGTCCTGGTTCAGTACGAGTGTTTTTGGCGTCTGTACGGTGCGTACATGGGGCATGTTGTTGTACAGTGCTGTCCTTTGCTATGGCTTAGTACGACTCGTACATGCGCGATGTTGGGTGAGGGTGCTGGTGTAGGGACCTGGGGTAGGGTACATACAGACACGGGCAGGGTGTTGGTCCGCACCGTCCATCGGTGGTGGTGTTTCGCACCGTACATACAGGGGGTGCTGGGTGTACGCTCCGTACATACACGGGTGGGGGTACGCTCCGTACATACACTGGTAGGGTGTGGGTACGCTCCGTACATACACGGGTGGGGGTACGCTCCGTACATACACTGGTGAGGTGTTGGTACGCTCCATTCATTCATGGGTGGGGGTACGATCCATTCATACACGGGTGGGGGTACGCTCCGTACATACACTGGTGGGGTGTGGGTACGCTCCGTACATACACGGGTGGGGCTACGCTCCGTACATACACTGGTGGGGTGTTAGTACGCTCCATTCATTTACGGGTGGGGGTACGATCCATTCATACACGGGTGGGGGTACGCTCCGTACATACACGGATAGGGGTACGCTCCGTACATACACGGGTGGGGTGTTAGTACGCTCCAATCATTCACGGGTGGGGGTACGATCCATTCATACACGGGTGGGGGTATGCTCTGTACATACACGGATGGGGGTACGCTCCGTACATACACGGGTGGGATGTTAGTACATTCATTCACGGGTGGGGGTACGATCCATTCATACACGGGTGGGGGTACGCTCCGTACATACACGGATGGGGGTACGCTCCGTACATACACTGGTGGGGTGTGGGTACGCTCCGTACATACACTGGTGGGGTGTTGGTACGCTCCATTCATACACGGGTGGGGGTACGCTCCGTACATACACTGGTGGGGGTTCGGCACGTACATCCGCAGCCGGGGGGGCGTTTGGCGCATACATGCGGGGCCTGGGAGGTGGTGTTCTGCACGTACATACGGGGTCTGGGGTGGGGTGTACAGCGAGTATGCGGGCACATGTCTCCATGGTTGCTATGGGAGTTGGGTCCGTACGATGTTTTTTCCATACGGTTGTGAAATCTAAAGGACGGGACTGATCATACTTGCGCGGTCGGACTTCATTTTTCCGATTTGTAAGGTAAATCGTCCGGGGATGTGTCGGACACATTTTCCGACCCGAGGACGTGTGGGGAACTTTTCCCACTGCGATTGGTATGGACTTTTTCCCATGCGAATCGTACTTGGCAGTTTGTACGCTACTTGTACGATTCGTACGGTAAAAAATCCGGATGCGATTCGTACGGGGGAAATTGTTCCAGGATCGGAATCGGCCCCTAACTGGAGGATCGTGGAGCTCCTGTGGTGCTTTTCTAGAAACGATATTAGGGGCTGATTATGATGACAGTTGACCGACCATCCGACCGCCATGGCCGCCGTCCGATTACCCCTGCCGTATTACGTTGCATGCTGGACGAACTGCCGACCACAGCAGTCGGAGTGTTCCGTGTATGGGCCACGGCAGTCGGAAATGTTGCCGATAGGGACTCCAATGGCATCAGGGCAACAGTACTACTGCTGAACAAATCACGAATAAGATGGCATGCTGGCAGTGCATTGTTGGCTGTTTCACAATGGTGCTAGACTGCCATGCTACTGATACCACCAAGCAGCATAACAGTGCAAATCGGATGCAAAAAAAATCAACACAGCTGATGGCCATTGCCAAAGAGGGCACACCTACAACTCACACTACAAAACACACCCCATCTCAGACCAGGATCCTTTGCCTTTCCAGTTCAGCACAGCAAGTCAGAGCAACAATATTGGTCAGATAAGGCAGACCTTTTCACGCAATCCCAACACACACTCCACACTTTGCTTGCACATTTTTCTGCATAATTTCTTACTGTTAAGCCATTTTCTGTTTTATTTTCTGTCACTCACTTTATTTAATTAACATTTTAACTGCCAAAGATCCGCATTTCTCTGTTTCCTCTTTGTTAGCAATGGTGGATTAAATCATTAGAGTAGAGTCACAATTGTTTGGAACCCAAGTCCAACAAACGTCTATCACTAGAAAGAATAAAATCTGGCACAGGATAGTCAACAATGTGAATGCTGGCGGTACCAGCCTGCACACAAAGGAGAACATCAGGGAGAGGTGGCATGGCCTGGGGCGACGATGCAGAACCTGGCCTCCAGGCACCACCTTGCGACCCAGAAGACTGGCAGGGGTCTTCCGGGCCCACCATTAGAACTCGAACCCTGGGAGGAGAAAGTGCCTTCCATCTTGCATTCTGAGAGCTGACAGGAATACCTGGGGGGGTGGAGTCTGATAAGAAGCACCTCACCAACTGTCATTTCCTATCATTGTATTGTTTGCACACATCTCAGCTCTTAATAAGGTGTTTCTCAACTACCTTTCCAGTATGAAGTAGCCAAGGATTCAGAGATGTGTAATTGGCAGTTACAATAAATAGCCCTGCCCATAAGAACACTTGTTTCATTCGCCATTACATCCCACATATGGTAAAGCTGTCTGTTAGTGCATTACCATCAAATCATCATTCCAGGACCCATAATATGTGCAAATGTCTAATAGTATGGCCCAGCAGAACTTCATGTTCCAAACAGGTTTGTAACACAAACCAGTTTTGGTAGTGTTGGCAGGTCGACATTAATACGACTTCAAACACCATGAGGCCCTGTACCTCTAACTCTAAACAAGAGCCACCAGTGTTGTATACCTCACATGGTTGTAGCCATTGGTCAAGTGTGGGGTAGGAGAGAATGAAATGACTACAACTACCATGAAGCCATATTGCTTGAACACTTAACAAGAGGCACCATTGTTGTTTGTCCATTCTCACCTGTCAGCCATGTGACTACTGAGGCTCACCACACAGACAGTTAGCCATTGGTCAAGTGTGGGGTAGGAGAGATTGAAATGACTACAACTACCATGAGGGGCACTACCTCTAACTCTGAACAAGAGGCAGCAGTTCTTGTTTGTCCTTACACACTTGTCAGCCATGTCACCACTGGTCCAAGGGTCATGGACTGAGCACCTTACACACAATGCTCTGCTCAGGCATGTCTGACTAATCAGCCTGAACTTCCCCTGGTCTCCATAAATGAAAAGAATGAGGCCATGAGTGCCACCATATCAAGTGTGTACTTGAAATATCAGTAATGTGTTAAGGTAGCCCAGCTAATTTGAAATGGCTGGTGACTCATTGACACTACACAGTACACATGATTATCAATGCTAAATCTACTACCAAATTGTGTGTATGCCTGTATTGTACACACCTTGGACTTAGAAATTACAAATACACATGTAATTTCTACACTGGGGTGGCTTCAAGTTATTGGGAGATGTCATGTCTCTCCCTCGTGCCAATCTGAAG
Source organism: Triturus cristatus (assembly GCF_964204655.1). Classification (NCBI taxonomy): domain Eukaryota; kingdom Metazoa; phylum Chordata; class Amphibia; order Caudata; family Salamandridae; genus Triturus; species Triturus cristatus. The sequence continues at coordinate 486,258,633 of NC_140593.1, read as the reverse complement.
CATATCAGTACAGCAAATGATCAGGCCAATACCACTTCATGTAATAGATGCCTCCCAATGTCTTGCAAGTAAGTCAAACACAACAGGGTTAGTTCACAATGTCAACCTACATCCCCTTTGTCTCTCCCAGGCCTGAACGCACTGTGTACCAAATGAAGTGGATGAACATACTGCACTTACAACAATAACAATCTACTCTATGTCTGAACAGGTCGATCCAGCACAACTTTTGGCCAGAGTCAGGACACAACCCAGATTCCACCTCCCTCCCGGATAAAGCCTCCAGTGATGCAGAATCACCTGGACACATGGATATGGAGGATCTATCTTGTCCATCTGGACAGCCTGGCCAGACGGCAACAGTGAGTCTCACTGTGCCCACAACCACACCTCCCACCCCAGCTGCAATATCTCAGATGACCTTTGCCCAACAATTGGTGGACTTAGCATGGGCAGCAACATATCAAGCACCCCAGTCCCACTTCCAGAGGTAAGGATTGACAACATTCTCACTGAGGATGGAGGAGCCAGTGAGAGGGGGCAGCCTGGCCAAGGTCATAGGCCCGTGGGGGTAGGGGTGGTGGGAGGGTAATTGTGGCCCTGCAAAGTGAGACTACCAGTGCCTCTGATGCCCAGGACAACATCGTCTGAGTCCTGGGAGCCTATCAGATCTCCCAAGGAGTGATGGGTTAGGTACTTAAGGAATTCTGGGAGATGAAGCAGTTGCAAAGGTCCATAGTACAGAGGCTGGACACCCAAAATGACAACATGGGCCAGCTCATAGGGGTGCTGAGGGACATTAAGATCACACTCTGCAGGGCTTTTCCTCACCACCTACCCCTTTTTGAGGTCCATCTACATCTGCAGCAGCAATGGGAAGGGAGGTCCTGTTAGTGGATTAATCCTCAGACACCCCTGACCCTGCAATAGTAGATCCCCCCCATCATGGACCAGAACGTCAAAGAAAACATCCAGGAGGGTCGGTTGGCAAGGCATCCCTTACCACCAGGAAGGAACATTGCACCGGATGTCCTCCTTTGTGTGCAACATATTCACATTGATGACTACTTCTGTGCATTTTTCCCTTTCTGATGGAAGGAATAATTTGGACTTTGGACTTCAGACAACGAGGCTCCTACAACAATGGTTTCATCCACAAACACTGACTACTACACTCCTGTGTTGTCACTAATAGTCAGTCTATTTTTTTTGTTTTGTTCACATTGTACACTACAATAAATAAGTTATGAAGTTACCCCTTGTAAATTTTCCCTTTCTGATGGAAGGAATAATTTGGACTTTGGACTTCAGACAACGAGGCTCCTACAACAATGGTTTCATCCACAAACACTGACTACTACACTCCTGTGTTGTCACTAATTGTCAGTCTATTTTTTTTTGTTTTGTTCACATTGTACACTACAATAAATAAGTTATGAAGTTACCCCTTGTAAATTACCAAACCTAGGTAGAAGCTACTTGTGGAAGCTTGGCCATGTAGAATGTCAACAATGTGCAACTGAGTATCACAACCATGTTACCCCAACACAGACATACAAGTGTACAGTCTCATGACATCTTTCTTCCATAGTTCCAACCTGAGGCAGGCATAATCTCAAAAACAGAGCTAAATAATACATCACTAAAAAGATCTATGTCAGTGACCACAAATGGCATGTGCAGACCTCAACAACATGGTCAGACGGGATACATCAGACAATGACAAATAGAATCATCAAATGACAATTGGTTCATGGAATCAGCTAGAGCCACATCAACATCCTCATAAAAGGTATCCCACATCAGTGAAAAAGGAATCCAAACGTGGCAGTACAATAGTTTCTGAGCACAGGTTCATTCCAATCAAGTGTTGGTGCATCTGCTGGAATGTCACAAACATGTGCCAGTGGTGTGCCATAAGCACTGTGGCATACAATGATGAGACACGTCAACAGCTACATCCCTTTCATACACATCGAGGGCTTAACCAATGTGAAGGGAGACTAGCATGATTTGGCCTAACAACTACATTGTGTTAGAGAACATGATGACACACACATTACAATAGGACCATCACACGACACAGAACAAGTGCAATGGAGTAGTACACCCAAAGGCTATGCCAGACATTCCCAGGAACAATCCATGTCCACTTTGTACATAAAAACAGCATAATATACCTATTGATGTTACAACTCTGAAATGTCCAAATGAAGATACCTACAACATACTAATACAAAGATATTAACTAGGAAGTTATAGATATGACACTGCTGCAGCGTGGAACATCAAATTCCCCCTTCGTCACAGACCAACTACCTCAACATCAAATTCACTCATATACATTCAGTGGTGGGGCCCATAACACCAATACTTACACTCAGTTGATCTGTTTTCCTAGGGAAATAAGCTTCCAAACGCTGACATGAAAGGAATACCTTTACCTTACCCTAAACACATTGACTTCAAACCTAAGATATCCCTCTCATAAGGAGATGGATCATTTAGTTGTTTGTAGGTTCAGTGTCACAATCATTTATCTAGTCTTTGAATCCTATACTAAATTCTCTTCTTAAAATAATCGACACAACACATTTGTCAATTAATCAAGTATTCTTTATCTAAGAAATATTGCAAGAAACGTTAGAAATCATCATCAGCATTTCAGAGCAACATATTTACCTATTCTGGCTAAAGTCGTCCTCTAAGTCAGTCAGTCAAGGAAGAATTTTATTCAGCAAAGTTAGGCCGCAATTCAGTCTCTCAAGGATTCAGGATAACAGCTGTCCAGCAGTGTCACCGTCCTCTCCGTCAGCATAACGTCAGGAAATCGAGTTTGTCAAGAAGAGCCAGTCCTTGTCAGCATCAGCATAAGCGGCAGCCTTAGCTCAATTCCCTACCTACTTTTATAATGAAAATAATGTCAAAAAGTATCAAGATCGGGATTCAGAAAGTCCTGATTGGTCGACTTGGGGTTAGGAGGTGAAGTTCTCAGGGTGTCAAACGATGAACTCATCATACTTGCTGGTTCCGGTTTTTAAATCAAGCATTGTCTTTGGTTTTGGCTAGGTTCCCGAAGCGTCCTTGAAGGGTACATGTTCTCCCGGGGTCAGGTCCAGGCCACTGCTGCTAGCGGTGATGCATGCGCACTTCACCCAGAACCTCGTGTTGTCAGGGCAGTCACGTTTAACGTCTCGTTCAGCCATCTTGTTTAGGCCGAAATGGTCAACTTAAGCAAAAGAAACACAAAAACGTAATTAAAACATAGAAATGACTGATAAAATGTTATCCTGTTGCTAATACCCATATGTGTGTGTATTTATCTAGCAGAAGCAACACTCAGAGCGGTTTATACTTACTGAATAAAGCACAAATCACAAATACATCACCAAAGCCACATATAACATGCAATATTCTAATTTTCTACTATTAGTATGCGTACTCAAGTTAGTTTACAATTAGCATAGCCATGCAAAGTGCAATTCCCACGTGTAATTCTTTTGTTAGTATGATTGGTAAATGTTTTCACTGCAAACCAATTAATATGATTACTATTAGTTAATTATTCAAATTAATATAAACATGCAAAATGGGGGAGGTATACAAAATGTTGCACTACCCGCTCCAGCAATCCCCCCTTTGGTGATTATATCACCACACTAATCAAAAATTTGGTATCCCTTTTACTGAATTTTAAATTGATTTCTTGTTTCGTTCATATTTCAGTTTCCCCTGTTTCTTCTCTTTTTGCTGTTTTATACATGCTACCCTTTAACTCTTTTAGTTCTATTTCTTCAAATTCTCTTTCTTGTTTCTTATCCCTTCTCCTTAAGTTTTGTCTTTTTATTCTTTTCTGATTTTTATTCTTTCTACAACAAATACAACCTAGTCTAATTATTAATACTAGGGTAATCACACATGTTAATGGAAATAATATCTTACCTATAAATGTACTACCTAATTTTACTACAAAATCTTTAATAGCTGATATTTTCTTACCAATCTTCTCCCAGACACCTTCAACCTCCAGTGGTACAATTTTGTCATGCAATTCTGTAATATTCTTAATATAAATGTTCAAATCTCTACTTTCGTCAGGAATGTAAGTACAACAATGTTGAACTTTCAGCATTCCACAGACTCCACCCTCTTTTGCCAATAATATATCAAGGGCAAGTCGATTTTGCATTACCATAGCACGCATGGCAACCATTTCTGTATTCACCAATAAGAATCCTCCAGTGGTGCTTGTTGACAAGCGATCCACTACTGTTGAAAGTTTTCTAATTTTGTTTGCATTCAGAGATATTCCCACTGCGGGTATCAGTGCTCCAAAAATGTCACCCACAATTTCAGTCCAAACTGCAAGTCAAGTTATTTCTAAATATATATTCCAATGTTAGTTCTTTAGTCTCTAAGAAAAATTCACCTAATACCTTTGCAGGTTTTACCTTGTTTAATTTGTTAATTGCTGGTACTTGTGAAAATATAGTATCTACATCTGAAAAATAATACTCTAATTTACCTGTTTGATAAAATAAACTAGCTATTACACTACATGTTATTCCATATGTTACAGGAAGGTGATGATAAGTCACTCCTTCAGATACAGATGCAGGTAATTGCATACAAACGTAGCAATCCCTTACGTCCATAGTTTTTACATATTCATACAACAACTTTGAAAACACATTGTTAGAAAAATCTGTTATTGACCTGTCTTTATGTAAATAGTTTGTATCTATTCTAGTTGGAACTACCTTTTGAACTTTCCCTATATTAGTTATGTTATCACTATGTCCTTCTAATGTATCTACAGTAACTTTAAATGAAATTAGCAGAGCAAGAATACTCCAAAGAAGCATTAATAATCCTGTACAACAACAACACATTTTGCACCATCTTCTAAGGAAGGTATATCTACTTTTGCTACTTTCTACGTTTGCCATCTTTTCTAAAATGAGCCGTGTCTTTTGACTTAGCCTCTTCTACTTCACAACTAGTTTCTAACCCAAGGCTTCTAAGCACCTACGTGGTTCTACCAGTTTTTGTCTTTTTCAATATTTTATTGTCTTTCCATCAGTAACTTCCTTGTCTCATTCAGTTTGGCATCTCATCATCTTTCACTTTCCCTTTGTTTTCAGCATACAGGTTGTCCTGAACATCTGCTTCTTCTCCAATATCGGACAAGATAACTCTCAGGATTTCCGATTCTTCGTCTTCCTCTACCACTTCCGGTACAACCACCTCTGTATTTCCTTGGCTATCCGACTCTTCCTTCACTTCAGGCAGGGCCACATATGTCCATTCTGGTGATTTATACTTCTGGTTAGGTTTTCTTGTTCTTTTGTCTTCCTTGACTACTGTTTGTTCTTCTTCTTCTTCTTACTTCATTCACCTGTTCAGCTCTTGGCGAATTTACACGTGTCAATCGATATCTCAATCTTTTTATTTTGTTTGGCCACACCTCGTCTTTTGCCGCTCTTTTCAATTTACTCCCTTTATCATTCTTTTCAGTTCTCCAAGCTCTCTTTCTCAGAACTCGGCCTTCTGGTATTTCATCTTCGCTTTCCTCAAACTCTGTTTCAACTTGCTTTTTACCTTCAACGATTTCTTTTTCCTCCTCTTCTTTTGTTTTCCCTACTTCTGTCCCTCCTCGAATCTCCGTCACGCAATCTTCCTGCTGACTACTTGTCCCTGCTTCTAACTGGATGTTGGAGTTCCCTACACCTCCTCGGGGGTCTTCCGCAATAATCTTTCCCTCTCTCTCTGTATCTGGCACCTGTCCATCTAAAGGTGTTATTTCGGGTGGAATTTCTCTCAATATTTCATCTGGCACTTCCTTCTCATGGATTTCTTTTATTGTCTCTTCACTGTCCTTTCCTTTGTTCTTCCTTTGTTCTTTCTTGGAAGAGTGTGCTCTTTGTTCTGTCTCGAAGTCTGAACTGGTATCAGAAATCTGTAACCTTTTCCTTCTAGGGACCAAAGTTAACCTTGGCTCTGTCTCCCCCCTTTCAGGGTTTTCTCTTTCTTTGTCTGTTGGCTCTCCGTCGTCTGACTCAGTACTGGATTCTGATTCATCAAAGTACTCCTTTTCTCTACAGTCAACTGGATTTGGAATTCTCAAAGTATGACTTGCATGGATCCAGTTCTTCAATCCAGCACACTTCACAGCTGTTGTTGTAGTCAAGATGACTTGCCTTGGTTTTCCCCACCTGGGAACCAAACAGTTTTTTATTCTGTGTACTTTTATCCTTACCCAGTCCCCTGGGCTTAGATCATGAGCTGGCTTCTTTTCAAGAGTGGTGGCATCCGCTCCAACCTGATGAAACACAGAATGAACTGCGTCAGCCAGGCTTTTACAGTATTCCAATACCATGTCATCAGTTATTGTCATCAGCTTGTTGACTGGTATAAATACATGTCTCATGGGCGTCCCATGAGGATCTCATGCGGACTCAAACCAGTAGATCTGTCTGGTATTGATCTAATAGTCATGAGTACTAGAGGCAAGACATCGGGCCATTTCATACCTGTGGCTAAACACATTTTCCATATTCTGTTTTTGATAGTACCATTCATTTGTTCTACTACACCAGAAGCCTCTGGTCGGTAGGCACAATGCAGTTTTTGTCGTACATTCAATGCTTCACAAATCAGTTTTATAATCTCATTATGAAAATGTCCTCCTCTGTCTGATTCAATTGTTACTGGGAACCCAAACCTAGGTATAAATTCCCTCAACAGTAATTTTACCACTGTCATGCCATCATTTCTTCTTGTTGGGAACGCCTCTACCCACCTGGAGAATAGGCATACCATCACCAAAACATACATCAACCTGTTACATGGAGGCATCTCAATGAAGTCCACTTGCATTCTAGTAAAAGGTCCTCCCTCTTGACCTATTGTTCCTAGACTCACCACTGTCTTTCTTCCTGGATTGTATTGCTGACAAATTAGACATCTTTGACAAATACTTTCTACTACAAGCCTGAACTTGGCATTATACCAAGTTTGTTTAAAGGACCTAATCATGGCGTCTCTCCCTATATGTCCCTGATACATCCGTGCCATGGCAGACATCATGCTATCAGGCATAACTGGTCTTCCATCTCGATAGACCCACACATGATCTTTTTCTCTTGGTGCACATCCTGCTTTTACCCACTGTTTTACTTCTTCCTCTCCTGCTTCTTCCTGCAATTGTCTTACCTCATCCCATGTTCCCACAGTGTTAGTAAACATTGGGAAACAAGAAATCGACTCTTTTTCTTTTGCCCGATTGATTGAATTCTGATTTCGTGCACAATATTGCGCCATGTCATTGGCAAATTTGTTTCCAGTGGCAATGTAATCACCACTGCAACTATGAGCAGCACATTTTACCACAACCAATTGCCTAGGCAGCTGTATTGCCTCAAGCAACTTTCCAACCACTTCAGCATTCTTAATGGGAGTTCCACTTGAGCTTAGGAAACCTCTTTGCAGCCAAATTTGGCCAAAATCATGGACCACCCCGTAGCCATCCTGGCTATCAGTTATCACAGTCATCTCTTCCCAATCTTACATGCTCTGGTCAGGGCAACAAGTTCAGCTACTTGGGCCGACCTTACTCCTTTCAAATAGGATGCTTCCATCATTGCTGCAACTGTATATACCGCATATGCTGCACTCAGCACTCCTTTATCTGTTCTCAAACAAGATCCATCGACAAACATGACATAATCACTTTCTGGCAAGAGTTCATCTTTTATGTCAGGTCTTGGTTTTGTACAGAAATCAAGTACATCCAAACAATCATGATCTGCTTCATCTTTTACCTCCACATGCTCTGCATCTGGCAACAATGTTGAAGGATTCACATTCACACATCTCACAAGACTCACATTTGTTGCACCCAAAATGACCTTTTCATACTTAGTCAGTCGGCTGTGCGTCATATACTGAGTACGACTCCTTGTTAAAAGAATCGCCACATCATGAGGTACAAACACTTTCACAGGATATCCCATCACAATTCCCTCACTCTGTTCCAAACTTCGACATGTAGCAGCTACTGCTTTCAAACACCCAGGAGGGGCTACAGCTACTGGGTCCAACATGGATGAAAAATATGTAATTGGTTTCCTCAGTTTTCCATGCTTCTGTACTAGAACAGAGAGTGCACTGCAATACATCTCGAACTTCTTATCATAGTCAGGCATACCTAATGCAGGCGCTTCACACAATCCTTCTCTTAACTTCTTGAATGCTGCCAACTCCTCTTTGTTCAAATCAATTGGATCTCTCACATCACTTCTTGTCAATCGTACCAAAGGTTTTGCAATCAATGAAAAATTGCCTATCCACTGGCGACAATATCCAACCATTCCTAGAAACATTCTCACTTCTCTTTGGGTCATTGGTGGACTCATCCTTTTTATGATCCTGATTTTGTCTATGGTTATTTTCCTTTGTCCTTTCTCAATGCTGTGTCCCAAATATTGGACTTCTTTTTAACAAAATTGTAATTTCGATGGTGAAACTTTTAATCCTCCATCTGCCAAATGATTCAGCAAAGCTACCGTGTCTACCTCACAAGCTTCACGGGTTTTCGATGCCACAAGCAGGTCATCGATATACTGGACTAATACTGAATTTTCAGGCATTTCTAAACTCTCCAAAGACTTTTTCAATAGCTGATTAAATATTGAGGGGCTTTCCGTATACCCCTGTGGAATTCGGTACCACGCCAAAATACGCTCGCTGAAACGAAATGCAAAAATTTGCTGACTGTCATGGTGCAATGGGATGGAAAAGAAAGCATGGCACAAAGCAATCACTGTGTACCATTCTGCGTCATGAGGGATCTGATAGAAAATCACAGCTGGATTCGGTACAATGGGAAAACATGGTGCAACAATTTTGTTTATTTTTCTCAGATCTTGCACTATGCTGAACTTCCCACTAGGCTTTTTCAGTCCCATTATTGGTGAATTACATGGGCTACTCATTATTTCTCTCACAATTCCTTGTTTTATCATTTTCTCAATCACAGGAGTAACTCCTTCGATTATTTCAGGGGTCAACTTATATTGTGGGACATTTGGGTAACATACTCCTTCTTTTACATTTATTTGTACTGGATCTACATTCCTCATCAATCTTACGTCTTCTCCTGTAAAGTCCCAAACTTCTGCTTTTACTGATTGTTTTAATTCTTTTGGTAATTCGTCAGGGTTAAATACAACATAGGTTCCTGTAACCTCTTTCTCTCTGTTTGCCATTGTCATTTTATACAACACATCATCATCTGGTGTTTCAAAGGCTATTCCATCTGGAGTAGAAAATATGGTGCAATTCATCTTGCACAATAAATCTCTACCTAACAAGTTCAAAGGACTGGTGTCGCACACTACAAATCTGTGCATTTCAGAAAATGTCCCTATACTAACTTTCACCGGTTCTGTAAGGTAAGTTTGAATCTGTCTGTTGGACACACCAACTACTTGGATCGTTTAATCCGAGAGAGGAAGATTCTTGACATCAGCTGATCTAACAGTCGATCGAGTAGCACCAGTATCAACTAGGAAAGTAATATTTTCATTTTTAACTTTTCCATCTACAAATGGGCCTGTCTGGTCTACTTCTAGAGTTGCGCAAAGTACGCACTCTTCTTCCTCCCTTCGGCACCGTCAATAACCCTCTTCTGAATCGCTTTCATCGCATTGCAGCCAATACTGCGAAGCAGCGCTAGCGCGTTGCGGCTTATTTATATGTTCTTCGTTGTAGAATCCATTCTCCTTACTATACTTCTGGCAATTTTTGTTCTGTGGAAAAGGTGGTTTTGGCACCTGATTCTGTTGTGTTACACCCTGCTGTTGTCGTTGCTGTTGACTAGGCCTGGGCGGTAAAATCCGTTCCGCTCGCGGAATTTGCGGAATTTGGGTAATTTCGCGTTCCGCGGAGAACGCACCTCATTCTGCACCTGTGGATTCAAGGATGGATTTTCATCGTTAGTACTTGGTGGATTCTTACACTCGGATTTCCAATGCCCTATCCTACCGCAATTATGACACAGAAATTTCTTCTTAGCTTCCTCAATATTCCCTTTATTTTTCCCAGGATTCAATTTTTGTCTTGACCGAGCTTGTTCTGTTATTTGTGCTTCCTGTCTCTCTGCTACTTTTACTTGTGCCCACATAGCCTTCTCTTTTAGTTTTCGCTGTTTGCTTCAATTTTATCACTGAATTATTTAGCATGTCTCAATACTTCGTCTATTTTCTTATTTTGCAAATTTACCGTATGCTGTTTTATCATTTCACAAATTTCTGGACGAAGACCATATACAAACCTGTATACGAAATGACTCAAATCCTTGTCACTCAAATTTTCATTTCCACTGTATTGTTTAAAGGCTAAATTTAACCTCTCATAATAGGCATGTACTGATTCTTTGCTTTCTTGATGTGTTCTGTCAATTTTCACCCAATCTGTCTCTTTAGGAGGTACTTTGTTCTTCAAAAATGCCATAACCTGTTCATATTTCTTCATTACCTCGGGGTCTGGAGCTCCTGTCTTTGGATCCCTTGGGTATTCCTGTGTCGGCCAATCTATTACTATTTTGCATTCTGTCCATAGATCTGCTGGTACTATTATGTCAAACAAGCTATTTAGATCAATCCACAATACTTTGGATAGTTTCACAAATCTGTCCACCTGTCTATACCACTCGACGGGTTTTTCACGCAGTCGAGGGAAGTCATTCGTAAATGACAACATATCCTGTCTGGTCCATGGGACTTGTACATATCCTCCTCCCGGAATCTCTCTCATAGGGCATTCTGCCACAACCTTCTCTTTCTCTCTCACAGGATAAGCTGAAAACGTTTTGTCTGAAACTTCGTCTCGTTTGCGATACCATCTGCTTTTCCATTTGTCCACATCTCCACATTTTCTCAACAAAATTATTATTTCCTTAATCTGACCTATTCGTCCTGTGGTATTCATGTTTTCAATATCTTTTTCGGTGAAATCAACTTGATAGGTTTTCTGTAGGGCTTTTACCTTTTCAATATCAATACCCATTTCATTTGCCACTTCTTCTAATCTTTCATGAAGACTTTTTGCTCTCCATGTTACGCTTTTGCACAGAAATAACAACTCCTCATCTTGGTACGTTTTTAACTTCTCTGTCGGGATAGTTCCTACTATTAATTCTTCCAGTACCATTCGTAATTTTGCCACATCTATTGACTGAGAATCCTTGTCTTTCTTTTGCAAGCTTCTCAACCATTCACTCAACTCCTCTGTAGACGGTCCTACTGGCTTCCCTACATTTCCTTGTCCAAAATCTTTTTGAGTTTCTGACATTGTCTTTATCATTGTCATATGCTTTTCTGCACAGTTTTGAACTACAAATGGGTTATTTGAAAAATTTGGTTCAATCATACTCATAGTTTGTCTCCATGGATTCTCACTCTGACTCATTCTTGGTTGTTCAACCGTTTTCTTACTTTTATAAGGGACTGTCAAACAATGTTCGCTGTCTTTCTACTTATCAAAAATAGGCATTACTGGACCTATCGTTACTGGAACAGTTACCGCTTCCAAATTCTTAGTCAATTCTCTTATTTTCTCGGTTAATTCTAGGGTCGTTTTTGCTAATTCTGCTGAATTTTCTCCATCCAATTTTCCTCCAGACTTCTTTTCTACCTCTCTAATGAAATTGTTTCTTCCTAGATCTTGGAACTCTGGTTCCGATTTTATGATTCGTACTGTTTCTTTTATTGGGGCATTTGGAGTTAACATTTCTGGTTCTAGTCGATATGGTGGTGGATTCTTATAGAACATATCATCAAGAATATCATCCTCTGATTCATTCATTCCATACCCTCTCGATTCCACATTATGCCTCTTTTCTATACACGTTCGCCCTTCATTCTCTCCTGCAGTTCTTACGGGAAACAAACCCTCAGTCATACTCGCATTCCGCCACCTTCTCATTCGATCATCATGCGTCTCATGTCCGTATGATCTGCCAAACAGGTACCTATATCCTCTACCATTTCTCTGTCTTTCTCAGTCGTGCATCTCGTCTTCCCACTCCGTCAAAGCCTCAAATTGAGTCGGTCTAGGTCTCGGTTCTAAATTCATAATTTTCTCTCTCAAATTTCTCAAAACAGCCAAATTAAATGAACCATGCTCTGGAAAAGCCAACACTCCGTCCTTCTCGGTGTATTTTACCCAGTTATCTAACCAAATACAAGTGTGATATCCATATTTCGCAACCATGAAGGATGCAGGGGTTTTCGGTGGAGGAAGTAACTGTCCTTCCCTAGTTATGACCGGTTTGTCCTTCTTAAACCACTTTTTAATTTTACCAAACCAAGACTTTTTCTCCTTTTCTGGTGGATCGTAATACATTTTCCCTTCTTTCGTGTCTCACTAGACTCCTTTACAATTGTACCGCTTTTCTGTCCAATCGTAGCGTGACTCACACTAACGCACCAATCCGGAGCGTCTACGTCACTGTCACAATCCTCAAATCCCAGCGCGACTCACACTAATGCACCAATAGGGAGCGTCTGCGTCACCCTGTATTTCTCCACTCCTAGCGCGGCGTATACTAATGCACCAATCTGGTGCGTTTTACGTTTCTGACCGACTGTCCAATCCCAGCGCGGTCGTTCTGACGTCAGCAGCCGCTGCAGCAGCTCCTGCTCCTGTCTACCCCTCATTTTCAAATCTGCTCGGTAAGTTTTTGTTTCAATTTCTACAATTCTGTTAGTAACAACATAAAAACGCCACCATTGTCCGCTTCGCTAACCAAGGAATAGCAATAGACCTTTCTCACGAGAATTCCGTCTTTCCCGGGAGCAGCGCTTACCTCTGCCCTACTACGGAATCGTTACTTCCGTTGATAAAGTAGCACATCCCTCTACTTCACCCTTCTAACAAGCATTAGTCAACCGTTTCTCCAGAATTAAGACACATAGTTGGAGACCCAATGCTCCTGAGAAATAAAACTAGAGTTTCACAAGTAACCCGAATGCCTTTTCATTCACGCACTTTCACACTAGCAAAAGTCGTACTTTTGCACAGAATCATGTCTTTCCCGAGAACAGCGAACAGTCTGTCCTACTACAGAATTATGACATACGTTAAACAAAGCAACGCTTACCTCTCCTTTGTCCTTCTAACAAGCTCAGAGAGTACCTATTACCTTTCCAGTGATAAGCGTTATCGGAATGCCAGTTGGATCCCTGGTACCCAAGTCCAGAATTTCACAGGTAACCTTCGCTATCATACACACTTCTCTCACACAGAAAATGTCTCTAATGGCAACACACGGCGATGTCACCGAATCGAACCCAGACAATGCGTCGTGCAACTTCAATCGTCACACGTTTCTCCTGTGTACCTACAGGATAACAACAATTCCGTCTTTCCCAAGAACAACGCTTACCTCTGCTCTACTACGGAACCGTTACAAACTTCCGACTTCCTACATCCCAGAAGCCGTGCAAACAACATAAAGCTCAACATAGAGTGTTAGTACATAAACCAATATCAATAACCAATAATCAATAAGCTATTTACACGCAATAATCACCAACCCAAAACAATAAAACCATCATCTTGCTACCAGAAAAACTGCTGCAGCGTGGAACATCAAATTCCCCCTTCGTCACAGACCAACTACCTCAACATCAAATTCACTCATATACATTCAGTGGTGGGGCCCATAACACCAATACTTACACTCAGTTGATCTGTTTTCCTAGGGAAATAAGCTTCCAAACGCTGACATGAAAGGAATACCTTTACCTTACCCTAAACACATTGACTTCAAACCTAAGATATCCCTCTCATAAGGAGATGGATCATTTAGTTGTTTGTAGGTTCAGTGTCACAATCATTTATCTAGTCTTTGAATCCTATACTAAATTCTCTTCTTAAAATAATCGACACAACACATTTGTCAATTAATCAAGTATTCTTTATCTAAGAAATATTGCAAGAAACGTTAGAAATCATCATCAGCATTTCAGAGCATCATATTTACCTATTTTGGCTAAAGTCATCCTCTAAGTCAGTCAGTCAAGGAAGAATTGTATTCAGCAAAGTTAGGCCGCAATTCAGTCTCTCAAGGATTCAGGATAACAGCTGTCCAGCAGTGTCACCGTCCTCTCCGTCAGCATAACGTCAGGAAAGTCGAGTTCGTCAAGAAGAGACAGTCCTTGTCAGCATCAGCATAAGTGGCAGCCTTAGCTCAATTCCCTACCTACTTTTATAATGAAAATAATGTCAAAAAGTATCAAGATCGGGATTCAGAAAGTCCTGATTGGTCGACTTGGGGTTAGGAGGTGAAGTTCTCAGGGTGTCAAACGATGAACTCATCATACTTGCTGGTTCCGGTTTTTAAATCAAGCATTGTCTTTGGTATTGGCTAGGTTCCCGGAGCGTCCTTGAAGGGTACATGTTCTCCCGGGGTCAGGTACAGGCCACTGCTGCTAGCGGTGACGCAAGCGCACTTCACCCAGAACCTCGTGTTGTCAGCGCAGTCACGTTTAACGTCTCGTTCAGAGATGACTAATAAAATGTTATCCCCTTGCTAATACCCATATGTGTGTGTATTTATCTAGCAGAAGCAACACTCAGAGCGGTTTATACTTACTGAATAAAGCACAAGTCACAAATACATCACCAAAGCAACATATAACATGCAATATTCTAATTTTCTACTATTAGTATGCGTACTCAAGTTAGTTTACAATTAGTATAGCCATGCAAAGTGCAATTCCCACGTGTAATTCTTTTGTTAGTATGATTGGTAAAGGTTTTCACTGCAAACCAATTAATATGATTACTATTAGTTAATTATTCAAATTAATATAAACATGCAGAATGGGGGAGGTATACAAAATTTTGTACTACCCGCTCCAGCAACACAAATCACTGTTAACTTCTGGAGTACACAGTACATGGGAAAATGTCATCTGCACAAAGCAACATCAAAAATGTGTGCAGAGTTTCCCACAGCTGTACATACCCAACATGTATCCATTGACGTCCATCTACCAGTATCACAACAACAGTCACTATAACAGTCAAAGTCATGACATCACACAGCATACTTACACTCATGAGAAGAAGTTGTTAATGAGCTCTTGACACATGTCAACTCCTTCCTCTTCACCACTATCATCATCATTTGGCATTTCAGGATCCTCACCAAGTGGCACCTATTGGTCTTCATCCTCTGTGATGAGAGGGATGTTCCTTCGCAGTGCCATGTGGAGCATGCAGTAGGCTAAGGTCGATCTGACACACCTTCCCGGCAGCGTACAGGAGGGTTCCCCCAGTCCTGTCCAGACATCTGAATCTGAAAAGCCGCTCCACTGGCTGCCATGTTCTTCCATGGCCCTATTGAAGCGGACTCCCCCTGGCGTTGTTAGATTCACGGCAATATGTGTGCTTTCAATAGCTCCAACCACATGTGGGATGCGACCACATCCATGAAAGTCACCCTTCACAGTGGCCAAATCTTCACATCAGGGGAACTGGATGTAGCTATCCATGTGTCTCATCATTGCTAAAAGCACGTCACATAATGCGACACTAAACATAGGTTGTGACATTCTACCAGATATAGCCACAGTGTACTGAAAGGAAGCAGTGGCCAGGAAATACAGTGCTACCATGAGTTTCACCACTGGTGTCAGAGATGTGGGATAGTTTCTTTGAGGATGTAAATGAGGCTCCAACTGCTTACATAAATCTTGTATTGTCTGCATATTGAGACAAAACTTCCTGATGATGTCTCTACCTTGTTTTGTTTGAAGGTCTGGAAATGGCCGGTATACAGGAGGCTGTCGTCTCATGCCTCTGCCAGGGTACCTATGTGTGGAGTGTACAGACATATGGATATTGGTCACAGTGTCCACACTTACATTTACCAAGACACATCCAAAAGTCATGTGACCACACATACCAGCATATGCTAATAGTACACAGCAATCCACATCATAATTGCATGATATACCATAGCATACATAGCAACTTCTTGGATGAGGAAAGTGGAAGAGGTGCCTGATAATGATCTGAATGATACATTTCCCCCATTGACCACTGTTGTGGGGGAGGCCATTCCAGTGCTGGAGACAGCCTGAATAATTACTTTGACTTTCCAGTTAAATACAGGAGTCACCCAGATGAATCAGATAGATTGCCATTACTGCAAGTTCCACCTATCATTCCCATTCTGGACTCCACATGTGTCTGTAATAGCACTGTGCACATCATACAAACTTCATTTGTATGGTGGACACTGTTATGTTGTTGAGTCTGTGTTGCACACATAACTACAGTCACTGGTGTGTACAGTGCACTACCATAATCATGTGTTCATACACAGTAATGCCTAATACTGATGATCGAGCATTGTATAGGCAGAGGACGGGAGTCGTACATCAGGTTACATGTTCCCACATATTTGTACTGGTGGAGACGCACTTAGAAGTTTGTTTTCTAAGTGGTTTTCAACACTTATATGGAGGATGCCTGACCTCACTAATGGGACATGCTGAATCACCAACTGCCGGCAGCTTTAAACCGTGCAATAGACGGCTTCCCCCACGATGGTCACAGCCCTAGGCTAATGCTGGATAATGAGACCACGCGGTCCAAGGGTTGTGTCTGTCAACAAAGACAACTACCTATGTGGAGTCCTGACCTAGTTAATGGGACATGCTGATTCACCAACTGCCAGATGATTTAAACCATGTGGTAGGCAGCTTCCTTCATGGTGGTCACAGCCATAGGCTAACGTTGGATAATGTGACTGCTGCAAACCAATGGCTGTGGCTTTCTACACAGAAGACTACCTATGTGACGAACATGTTAATTGTGGTATGAAAATCAAATCACTTTCCTCCAGACACTTCTGCTTACACCACCTCCTCAATGTCAGCTGCTGTTTGCCATCTCTGGGAGCTGTCATAGCATGCTGTAGACGGAGCAAGGCCCTTGCCTTAACTGCAGAGGAGCTGGAGACCCTAGTGAACAATGACCTTCCCCTGTAACACCAGCGCTATGGCTCACCAGAAAAACAGGTGAGTACTGTTTATACAGTCTATACTCTGCAACAATAATCCTATCGAATCCCCTAAGACACAATATGGCTCAGAGTCCCAGACTGACATCAGAGTTTTGTAAGTCAGATAGCGTGGCCCCTACATAGGTCAATCATATAATGGTTCTTGTGGCACTGGACTTTGAGGACTTCACATCACCATTTTGATGTGTAATCGCCTAATTCCTACACCAGTTGTATGCACATATCTATGCATGTATACATTTTATATTACCTATGATGAATTTGCTATGAAGGTAATGACCGATGTACTAACAAATATATACGCCTTACACCCTAACTTGTGTATGTTTCCTATAAGTAGCATGTGTGTATGATGTGAGATATGTGTACAGTCCCACATATCACTCAACAGGCCTCACCAAACTGCTGTCTGGAGAATACCAACACCTCACAGACTCTTTCAGAGTGACCCACAACAGTCATGTCATATATTGGATGGCGACAAGATGTATTGTTTGGTATGGACAATGTGGGCATATGATGGTCATGTGGGAACAGTATGCTCAGCCTGCAGATAGAAAACCCTGACAATGAGTTGTGCCGTGTATGGTCTATGGCCCAGGCTGTAGCTGAGCTAGTGTGGCTATGGAACTGATGTACAGAGTACTCTCCCTGTAGATCTGCAGATCCTTGGATGTGGCCTAAATTAGTGTCACATGACCATTAAGTGGCCTAAAGGCACCTAGTATTACTACAATTGATATGGTACATGATGAGATCCGCAGTCCTGAGATTAATGTCCATGGACCCATATTGTCACTGTTTCATTGCCCTCTGACAGGTCCCTTACTCCCACATGTCTGGGATTTTAATGGCCTATGAGTGATGCTAGCATCCTACAGGAACATTGCTCATGTAAAACATGTGCACTGCAGATTGTTGGTTACATCTGCAGTGCAATACAGAAGTGCATCACCAGCTGTGTAAGAATGAGCAATCATGCAGTATGTACAATGGTATGTTGTTGTCATCCCATATACACTGCCACATACAGAATACTGTGTGTCCAGGACTTTGCACACAAACACATGCAGATGTAGTATGATGTCCAAATGAGTAAATCACATGTCCACTGATCCTCAGAGTGAGAACTCTTAGTGACACACGTCAGCCCTTTCATTGTGATCCAAATCTTGGAATGTAGTCAATGTAATGGTAGCAGAGATGTTTTGGGCTGTTTGAATTAAGTCATTTGTCCAGACTGTTCAGGTGTCTGTCCAGTAATGGACTAGTACTGTACCCTTCAGGAGGACACAATAGTGTGCTGTGTTACATGATAACTCATTTTAGAGCACATGTTGTGTGGCCCAGGGCTACGTAATGATAGTGGGCTGGACTAGTCAGTATAGGCATAATCAATTCAATGGTTGGTGATATACAGTTTCAAGCTGACATGATGGGGTCATATGTGTGTGTCAGGACTCAGTACTACATTGGTATTTGTGCCTGCGAAACAAGGAAGGTGCAGTGAATTCCCTTCCCTTCTGGACACAATTAAGACCTCTTTATGGGCTGGATACTCCTACGCCCCTTGCACTTTCAGTATTCTAATGGCATTGAGATATGCAATGTGAAAAAACGGTGTGCTCACATGAACCAATCTTGACTTCTTGACTGGGGATGTTCCTAGGCACACTCATGTACAATGGTGCTAAAATCTCACACCAGTTGGAGCCACATTGTCTCCATTCTACTCTTCCGTACTACATATGACACCTAGCTAAGCTACTCATGTGCAGCTTTCCACTGCGTCATCTGGCACTGGACAGATGTGTAAGTGCCACTTGGGAAGTATGAACAGTGTGGAATGGGCACTTTCATGTCACCTTCCTCTTGGTAGTCACATATTGCTGCACCTTGATGCCCAGCAGTTCTACATGTTGTAGCTTAGGGACACCTGGCCATTTGCTGATTGCAGGGCCTTGCATGGATAGGTAGTAATGCATTCCTTGTGCACATCCCATTTGATGACATCAGGTAACTATGGTATACTGCAAAGGCCTAGGTTGACAGGGTGATGATATCTCTTGCAACACATATGTGGGTGGATTTGGGGCAAGGTCAAACATGCAGTTGTAGCAGACTGTGGTTATGACACCATTATGTGTGACTGCGCACAGGTCATGTAGCCTTCATGCATGTGCTCTTGACAATGTAGTCATCCTTGTTTGTATTGTTATCTGTGTAATTGTGTAATGTGTTGTGTTAAAATCTGTTTACCCAGTGTGTCATGCAATTGCAATGAATCCATTTCTACTCTTATTTTAGCATCAACCCAGGGCAGCGGAGGAGACAGGACCTAAACCTTTGGGGAAGCAGCTGGCCACAGTGGTTCCCATCACGCCAGTGACACAGAGGGAAGCAGTGGCCCAGAGGGAGATGGGAGTGTCATTGAGGAGCCAGACGACATATCTTCATTGTCAACCTCAAAAGTCGAGCTCCAGTGGTCACTCCCTGGTGGACCCCCCTGGACCTGCATCTGCAACATCCATGTCTGCCACCCCCAGTTTCATCTCCACCCTCCCTGCTGCTCCCCAGCCTGCTGCCCAGGCCAGCTCACTTAAGAAGGGACGAGTCTCCTTTGTACCAGGCAGCTCACTCCCTGCCCATCTCCCCTGCTGCACCAAGTGTGGACGACATTAACATCCTGAGACAGATGTCTGTGGATCACACTGCAGTGCTGAATGCCAACCAGGCAAAAAGCCTCCAGCTTACACAGATGGTGTCGTACCTGGAAGGTATTCATGCTGACATGTCTGGCATACAGAGATCTTTTCAGACTCTGGTTTTCACACTCATGGCAGCCATCCACCAATTCCAGCTTTCTTCTCCACTACATGCCTCTTCCCCATCAACATTCCCTATTCCCATACCTGCCCAAAGCACACAAATATATCAGCATGCATCCACCTCAACATCCACATGCAGCACACAGCAACTGAAACATAAGAAAAAAGACAGACACACAACCACTCACCAGGCACTCGACCCCATCACCACTGCAACCAGTGACATAAACCCAGACACCACACCCACTGCACCACATACATCCACTACACACATAGATACAGACACTGTGTCAGCAGGCACAGCCACTACACACATACAACCAGTCACCACACCACCAGACACAGCCACTCCACACATACAGCCAGATACCACACTACCAGACACAGCCAATACACACATATGGCCAAACACCACACCACCAGACACAGCCACAACATACATACAGCCAGACACCACACCAGCAGACACTGCCACTACACATATACAGCCAGACACCACATTATCAGACACAGCCACTACACACATACAACCAGACACCGCCAGTCACAGACACATCACATATTGGCAAGGGACAGAAATAATAATTGACCAAACATACACAGAGACATGCACAAACAGCACACACATCCACACCTCAGACTTCACATCCCTCTACCTCCAACACCCAACACCTTGGCTTACCTCCTCCCCAGTCTCCCACAATGAACCTTGTTTGCCCATGACCTCTTCCCTGCTACAGCTGCCCCCACAATGCCAAAATGTCTTCTTTCCCACCCCTACCCTTCCCTTCCACTTCCAAGTCCACCCCAAAGACACCAGCCCCCCCTAAAATACCCCTCCTATCCCACAAGGCCATAAAAAAAGGAAAACCACCTGTCCAGCAACTGACCCACACCCCTCCCAAAACCGAAGATCTCTTCCCCACCCCACTGCAGAACTTCTAAGGCAAAACAAGAAACTATTTAAAACTGTCCCCCCCTCCCAATACTCATCACTATCCTTTATGCTTACTGAATACCCCAAATGTTCAAATCCAGCCCGCCCGATTCCGAGCCCAGCCCTCCCACAAACTAACCCAACCCTCACAATCCCGAGCCTAGCCCTCCCAAAGGCCATCCTAGCCCTCCCCATCCCAACCCCAGCCCACCCAAATAACATTATTCAGGTGCCTGGACTGCCCACTACATGCCCCTTCTTGGGGAGGTTTCCCGGATAGTGTTCTGGTAGGCAAGTTAGGTGACACAGCAGTGTACTGGACCACATACTGTTTTTTTAACTGTATATTGGCCTTTGTTTTTTAGATACCAATTTGTACTCCATAATAAACAACTTGCTTTGTCTAGAGCACCTTTGTCCAGCCATTGCTACTGATGCTACTTGGTGTTATTGGCTAATTTGGGATGTGTAACAACAGTTGTATTTGTGTGACTATGATAATGGATTCATTTGAAGTGGTAAATATGGTCAGACCTTGGGACAAGTTATGGTGCTACAGAGGACGAGGGTCAATGTTCAATAGATGTATATGTGGAATGAGTTTTATTTGGGCCTGACATTGCATTGGGTGGGTTCTGCTATGGTAAGTATTGCAGCTTGACTTGGCCAATGTCGACGTCTTTTGGCCTCCTGTACTACCTGAGATGTAGGGAGGATATGTGTTTTATGTGTACAAAGTAGGTATTTGTTTCTCCACACATTGGAGGTGTTGTATTGTCAAACCTAATTGGTACATTGGTTGCACAGGTACCCTTTACATTGTGTGTTCTTTCCACAGACTTTTAAAAGATGTCCGACAACTGCTGTTGTTGCAGTGTTTTTATTTAGGACTTGCACTTACACATTAGCCACATGTGCATGCCACTTTGTGACAATATTGGTTGTCCCTGAAATAGCTCATGCCACAGGTCCTGTGCACATGAAAACATTGAAGCAGCTGCAATATGGACTGTGGCCTTGGCCCATTGCCTTCCTAAAGTCCCCCTGGTTTGGGTAACCCATATCTGCAGGGAGTCTTTACATTGTGGCCTTTATATGTATGAGACCGTGGTTTGTGAAAATCCCATTCACCTTACTTTCCTTTTTAAAGTGGGTGATGGGTGAAGGTCCCTTACAGTACTTTATCAGTGGAGGTGCTATTTCTTTTCCTGAGACATCCATAATGGTGTATATTTAATGTCACAACAGGACCTAGCTTATGAGTAGGGCTCCCAATTTTATATTATTTATATTTTTGTCATTTCCGTCTGTATTTATTCATATTTATTTTTTGCTAATTTTACCTGTATTCATCTATATTTATTTTAGGTGTTATGAAAAACTGAAGCTGAAATATGTTTATTTCTGCATTTATTTACCAGTTAATGTGCACTCATGCCTGAACGCCTGACAGGGTTCAATCACATATACACACTCCAATGGTAAGATATGCACTTATAAGAAAATATGTAAATTTTAGTATCAAGGTTGTGCAAATCTACTGCTGTTTAAGGTTATTTACTAAAATCCCTATTTTTTATCCCCTTGCCTGTCAATCATCACAATAATTGCCAGCATTTAGAATCACTCAAAAACAACCCAATTTCCGTTTTTATCCACATTTAAAAATAAATACAGACAGGTAAATAAATGCTTTTCTGTCTGTATTTATCTGTGAAAATCAGTAAAAACAGAAAACTGGGGCCCTTACTTATGAGCAATGTGAAGGTGTCACAGAAGATGATTGCTATGTTATTCATGAGGAGGTGCTGTTTTGTGACACTATTGCACACACCAGCTTCTGAGATGTGCTCACATGCAGAGTTTGTGAGAGTGTGCCTGTACATTGAAACTGACCTGGACATAGAGGGCATCATTCAGATGTGATGTGAACATGCAGTCCGTGAAGTGGAACCAGGGATACAATGCCCCCAGCCCTATCCACAGTGTTGTGGCATCAGGTGAGGTGTATGTAGTGTCACAATCCCATGACTGATGTATCTAGTTGGACAAAGTTGGCTAGGAGTGCTTTGAGTCAGGTGATGTGCTTTGTCTGTAGAATTTCAGTCGGGATGTTTGAGCTGCCCACACTGACACATTTACACACTCTCTGTCTTCTATGTTGTGGAGGACTTGTACACTGTTGTGAATTTTGTGTTTCAATGTGTTTTTCGTGTTCTCCACAAGAGGACTTTGAGTGGGATGACTGAACTGGGGAGTCACTCACAGGGGCGTGGCTAATGTACAAGAGGGCATGGCTTACAAGCGTGTAAGCTGTACATCTGTGATTGGCATATTGTTCTGCACAAACAATATATTCCTACTTCTGTCATTGCACAACATCAAGTTATCTGATATAATGAGTTACATTACACCCACAAGAAGCCAGGACTATTAGATTTGCCAGTGGTTGTTAGCATCATTAGTTTTTGGAGAAACAACTGTGACTTCAGTGCCTAATATTATGATACAGCTTTAGTTCTGACCTGACAACACTAGGAAATAAGTTTTACGAGTTTGTTTGCAGTTACATCTGCGGCAGTGGAAGATGGTACTGTTACAGTTTGGAAATGATTTCATACCCTGAGGGTGAGGGCAAATATGTAGAGTCCGATGGGACCCGTCTCTGCATCTGCTCTTTTGACCTGCCGATGCTAACCACCGACAGACCCTGGGACACTTCAAGCCCTGCTACTCAACTCTCACTACTCACTCTTTCCACTGTCTATGCAGGCCCCCTCATGTTCTGCAAGATGTCCCAGCGTGATGACTTGGAAACATGTTGCACACACACCCCCCACATACGGAGCAAGCTACACCCCTGCTTTTCCATAGTGGTGCATTGATTTGCTTAAGTCTTCATGTACATGGGTAGGTGTGACACTTAGCGGCAGTTGCGTTCATGACGGTGTTGATTTTGGGAGTCATCAAGCAGGTACAGCAGTGGCAGGACGTGTGTGATATGCTCCATGTCGGCACAGGAAGTGAGAAACTGTGTTCAGGTGAGTATTGGCCTTATATCCCTCCCTTAGCGCCAGCTCAGATGAGGTGGTTGGACCACCATGGTTGACTCGTCAGAAAGGCACATCGTAATTGGGCGGTTGGCTCGTAAGGCAGTCCGCTCTCCGACTGCCTCCATTGGTCCTTAGTGACACCACCATGGTCAAAATTTCAGAGTGGGAGTGACCGTGGCAGTTGGAATTCTATGTATACGAATTCATCGTAATACAGGGGTCCGAGGGACTGCTTCTGACAAGACCGCGGTGGCCCGACCTCCTCCGACAGGACCAGCTTCGACGGTCCTGTCCTGGCATCGTAATGAGGCCTTTAGTGTGGCAAAAAGGGAAGGTTCCTTGTTTTACTACTGTGAAGGCTACAAACCTGTCCACTGCAACATTTTGAAACCAAAATGTATCCTAGTGTAACTTACATCGGATTCATCTTATCTTCAATGAGAGGCTCAGGAATCTCGTAAAGGAAGAACCAATTGAGTCACAATTCAAACAGTATCCAACTTCCTTTCATTGAACCTTGAACGGCAAAAGGCACCTTCTGCTAGCTGGAGCTTTTATAGTCTGGTGTCTGGTTCACCAAGACCTTAAAAGGTGATACAGTTTACCTTAAAGCCGCCTCATAAGAGTGTTGGTGCAGCCAGCTTGACAGATTATTTTCTCAATAACTCACCCTAAGTCAATTAAGCATTTTCATGAAAACATATAACATTGTAGCCTGCTCCCATGCCATTACGGTCAACTTCATTTGCTCCTGGAATCCCGCTGAAGACCCAGTAGCCTCTTCATGTTCTGAGGATGCTTTTTCTTTTGACAGATTTGCATGGAAAAGTTAATTTTCATTATTCCTTTAGGGAACATTGTTTGAACGTTAATATCTTCTGTAGGCACTTAACTGATTCCATTTCATTTTTGCACTTTTGTATTTATACTTTCTCTTTGTAATAGTATTTTTTCGGCGTTTAACGTCTTTATTTCTTGAACTGTTTTTTAGTTTGCTTATTCTGTCACTCCACTAAGACATGCATATTTTTCCGAACTTTTGCCTGATGTCTGCCTTGCCGCTTATTACAGGCTCTTCCAGCTAAGGTAAAGAAAGCCCTATAGAAAATCGCACTTTATTGAAGGGTTCTTTTCTCCATAAAAATAAAAAGCCCAGCCACATATCACATCAAAAATATTATCATTCTCTCATTCAGTCTGATAGTTGAATGCTGAGCAGCTTTTGTAAGCAAGAAGGCTTCACAGAGTAGGTCATCTGCATTTCACAACTAAAATTGCCATCTTCATGCTTGCTTTTCTTTACTTTGCTCAATTTGAAAAAGTGAGAATTAAATAGGATGATGATGTAAGGAGGATATTAGTTGCGAGGCACCGACAGTAAAGAGATGAACCATGCAAAGGCTGCATTAAGACAATCAAAGGATGCGGAGAGAAAATGTTACACGCTCCCTCAGGCTCATAACGCAGGATCACAAACAATCAGAAAGGAGTGACCATGTACACAGTCAATATATCATGCACTGATTATCAGTAATTCACACATTGCAGGACAGACCAGGCTTTGAGGCTTCTAGTTTGATGACTATGTTTCAGGCACTAGCAGGGTCAAAATCCAGAGGTGCAGAAAGGAAGAATATCAACATGGAATCATGAGATGTAATCCAACAGTCAAGAGTGCTCAGGTGAGGTTTAAAATGAAGTGTAAAAAAAAAGTCTGGAGCTTTACATTAAGGAGCAATGTTCATCGCACATATATTATACTTTATTTTCTCCTACATGTCTCATGTAAAAGGAGATTGCAATATGGCATTGATCTAAGTGACCTGCGCAATGGTGTTATATTCCATATAGGTTTCCCAATGGTGAGCAGTCTATATATCGACTTTTTAATATCGAGGGACATAAATATCGAGTCAAAAATATCGAATGTACAAAATATCGAAATAGATAATATCGATGTGAAAAATATCGTTGTTTTTTTTACTTATATGTCGATGTAAGTAATATCGTTAGTAATAATATCGACATGTGAAAATATCGTTATTGTGTGCTTAGTAAATATTTTGAAGTTGTTTGTATAAATAGTTAAAATGTATATATAATATGAGAAATATTTATATTGTTTTAGGGGCGGGATGTTGGGTTATAGGGGATAAGGGTGGGGAGTGTTTTAAAAAAGTTAATTAATTTTTTTAATATATTTTAAAATTTAATGAGTAAATTTTATTTAAAATTTGAAATGTATATTTAATTTTAGGAGCGGGATGTTGGTTTATAGGGGATAAGGGTGGGAAATGTTTTAAAAATGTTTATATATTTTTTAATTTAAAAAAAAAATTATTTAGAAATTGTAAATTAAATTTCGAATTTTACAAATAATTTTAGGAGCGGGATGTTGGTTTATAGGGGATAAGGGTGGGAAGTGTTTTAAAAATGTTTATATATTTTGTAATATTTAAAAAAAAATATTTGGAAATTGTAAATTAAATTTAGAATTTTACAAATAATTTTAGGAGCGGGATGTTGGTTTATAGAGGATAAGGGTGGGAAGTGTTTTCCAAATGTTTATATATTGTTTAATTTAAAAAAAAAATTATTTAGAAATTGTAAATTAAATTTAGAATTTTACAAATTATTTTAGGAGCGGGATGTTGCTTTATAGGGGATAAGGGTGGGAAGTGTTTTAAAAATGTTTATATATTTTTTAATTTTTAAAAAAAATTATTTAAAAATTGTAAATTAAATTTAGAATTTTACAAATAATTTTAGGAGCGGGATGTTGGTTTATAGGGGATAAGGGTGGGAAGTGTTTTAAAAATGTTTATATATTTTTTAAGATTTAAAAAAAAATATTTAGAAATTGTAAATTAAATTTAGAATTTTACAAATAATTTTTGGAGCGGGATATTGGTTTATAGGGGATAAGGGTGGGAAGTGTTTTCCAAATGTTTATATATTGTTTAATTTAAAAAAATAATTATTTAGAAATTGTAAATTAAATTTAGAAATTTACAAATAATTTTAGGAGCGGGATGTTGGTTTATAGGGGATAAGGGTGGGAAGTGTTTTAAAAATGTTTATATATTTTTTAATTTAAAAAAAAAATTATTTAGAAATTGTAAATTAAATTTAGAATTTTACAAATAATTTTAGGAGCGGGATGTTGGTTTATAGGGGATAAGGGTGGGAAGTGTTTTAAAAATGTTTATATATTGTTTAATTTTAAAAAAAAATTATTTAGAAATTGTAAATTAAATTTAGAATTTTACAAATAATTTTAGGAGCGGGATGTTGGCTTATAGGGGATAAGGGTGGGAAGTGTTTTAAAAATGTTTATATATTTTTTAATTTAAAAAAATAATTATTTAGAAAATTTAAATATAATTTAGAATTTTAAAAATACCATAATTAAATATAGATTTGAGTCAGAATAGTAAATTAATTAAGTTCAGTGTCCAGCACTTATCTTAATTAAATATAGACTGGAGTGGGAATAGTAAATTAATTAAGTTCATTGTTCAGCACCTACTGTAATTTAATATAGTTTGGAGTGAGAATAGTAAATTAATTAAGTTCAGTGTCCAGCACTTATCTTAATTAAATATAGACTGGAGTGGGAATAGTAAATTAATTCAGTTCAGTGTCCAGCACATACTATAATTAAATATAGGTTGGAGTGAGAATCGGAAATTAATTAAGTTCAGTGTCCAGCAATTATCTTAATTTAATATAGACTGGAGTGGGAATAGTTAATTAATTTAGTTCAGGGTCCAGCACCTACCCTAATTTAATATAGGTTGGAGTGAGAATAGTAAATTAATTAAGTTCAGTGTCCAGCACTTATCTTAATTAAATATAGACTGGAGGGGGAATAGTAAATTAATTAAGTTCAGTGTTCAGCACCTACTCTAATTTAGGTGCCAATTCCGATCAGGTAAAAAAATTCCCCGTCCGACTCGTATCCGGATTTTTTTCCGTCCGAATCGTCAAAGTAGCGTACAAACTGCCAAGTACGATTCGAACGGAAAAAAGTCCATACGAATCGCATTGGGAAGATTTCCCCACACGTCCTCGGGTCGGGAAAAGTCACCGACACGTCCCCGGTCGAAAAACCCACCGTGCGGAAAAATAAAGTCCGACAGCGCAAGTACGATCCCTCCCGTCCTCCCCATTCCACAACCGTACGCAAAAAACACCGTCCGAACCGAACTCCCATAGCAACCATGGAGACATGTGCCCGCATACGCGCCGAACACCCCACCACCCCCCCGCCCGCGTATGTACGCACCGAACCCCCACCCGTGTATGTACGCACCAAACCCCCACCCGATTATGTACGCCCCCGAACCCCCACCCGTGTATGTACGCACCAAACCCCCACCCGTGTATGAACGGACCGAACCCCCCCCAGCCGTGTATGTACGCACCGAACCCCCACCCGTGTATGTACGCACCAAACCCCCCCCCAGCCGTGTATGTACGCACCCAACCCCCACCCGTGTATGTACGCACCAAACCCCCCCCAGCCGTGTATGTACGCACCGAACCACCACCCGTGTATGTACGCACCAAACCCCCCCCAGCCGTGTATGTACGCACCGAACCACCACCCGTGTATGTACGCACCAAACCCCCACCCCAGCCGTGTATGTACGCACCGAACCCCCACCCGTGTATGTACGCACTGAACCCCCCCCAGCCGTGTATGTACGCACCGAACCCCCACCCGTGTATGTACGCACCAAACCCCCCCCAGCCGTGTATGTACGCACCCAACCCCCACCCGTGTATGTACGCACCAAACCCCCCCCAGCCGTGTATGTACGCACCGAACCACCACCCGTGTATGTACGCACCAAACCCCCCCCAGCCGTGTATGTACGCACCGAACCACCACCCGTGTATGTACGCACCAAACCCCCACCCCAGCCGTGTATGTACGCACCGAACCCCCACCCGTGTATGTACGCACCAAACCCCCAGCCGTGTATGTACGCACCAAACCCCCACCCGTGTATGTACGCACCAAACCCCCACCCGTGTATGTACGCCCCCGAACCCCCACCCGTGTATGTACGCACCGAACCCCCCCCAGCCGTGTATGTACGCACCGAACCCCCAGCCGTGTATGTACGCACCAAACCCCCCCCAGCCGTGTATGTACGCACCCAACCCCCACCCGTGTATGTACGCACCAAACCCCCCCCCAGCCGTGTATGTACGCACCGAACCACCACCCGTGTATGTACGCACCAAACCCCCCCCAGCCGTGTATGTACGCACCGAACCACCACCCGTGTATGTACGCACCAAACCCCCACCCCAGCCGTGTATGTACGCCCCGAACCCCCACCCGTGTATGTACGCACCAAACCCCCAGCCGTGTATGTACGCACCAAACCCCCACCCGTGTTTGTACGCACCAAACCCCCACCCGTGTATGTACGCCCCCGAACCCCCACCCGTGTATGTACGCACCAAACCCCCACCCGTGTATGTACGCCCCCGAACCCCCACCCGTGTATGTACGCACCGAACCCCCCCCCAGCCGTGTATGTACGCACCTAACCCCCACCCGTGTATGTACGCACCAAACCCCCCCCAGCCGTGTATGTACGCACCCAACCCCCACCCGTGTATGTACACACCAAACCCCCCCCAGCCGTGTATGTACGCACCGAACCCCCCCCCCCAGCCGTGTATGTACGCACCGAACCACCACCCGTGTATGTACGCACCAAACCCCCCCCAGCCGTGTATGTACGCACCAAACCACCACCCTTGTATGTACGCACCAAACACCCACCCCAGCCGTGTATGTACGCACCGAACCCCCACCCGTGTATGTACGGCCGTACCCACATCCCACCAGGGAATGTACGGACCGTACCCCCACCAGTGCATGTACGGACCGTACTGACGCCAAAAAAACACGTACTGAACCAGGACAAACCATATTTACACAAGGAGAGTCAATTAGAGTTTCCCCACACCACCAAACATGCCCAACAACCCCACAAACATCACATACACTCACCTGCAACTGCCAAACTGCCAAACAGAGGCCCAAAACTCAATCACTCCTCATAACACACCCACACAAATTTCAAACACAGCCACACCCACAAATGGACCAATAAAAATGGACCACACACACAAACCATGAGCCTTTGCAACAGACCCACTGCTGCCAGAGCCCACAGACGACCCACACCACCATACTTGAACCTCACACTTGCATACCTTCACACAACCACCTACACAAACACCCCCTCATCACATTCACACACACACCTCCACTACCACACCCACACCCCCACAACCATCCACACCCACACCCCCACAACCATCCACACCCACACCCCCACAACCATCCACACCCACACCCCACGCCATGTCCACCACCAAGAATCCAAAGTTCACAAAGGAGGAGCTGGAGATCCTTGTCGACGAAATCCTCAGAGTCGAGCCACAGCTCTTTGGGACATTGGTCAGACAGACCAGCATATCCGAAAAAACGGCCATGTGGCAGAGAATTGTCGATTCTGTGAATGCTGTTGGGACCACCAGAAGGACCAGGCACGAGTGCCAATCCAGGTGGTACGATCTGCGGAGGACGGTCAAGAGGAAGATGACTGACAATCACAACCAGGGGAACATCACTGGAGGAGGGCCGCCCCCCAGACCGGTACAATACCATCCCTGGGAGGAGAAGGTGATGTCCACGCTGGCAGTGGAGGGACTACACGGACTGCCAGGACTCCCAGACCCTGGTGAGTACACAAACAACTCACCTCACATGGGGGGGATGCCATACACAATCAATCATGCATGCCACCCCCCCAAGCCACCACCGCACACAACAACACTCCACAAACACACACATGCCACTAGCGCCTCCATGCCCCATGCATCAATCAGGGCCATGCCAAGTCACAGGCCACACAAAACACCAACACAACACAGGATGTGGTCGATGCTGGGAGTGGGGGCATCAAAACTAACATTGAGCAACTCACAAGCACAAAACAATGCCCTCAGCCCATATGGCCCAGGGCACAGCCATACAAACTGTGTGTACCCACACAGTACTGTCTTGCCTGCAAATGGTGGCTGCCATGCAGGATGACATGGGTCTGAAGGCACAATTAGCACATTACAGCAGACAATGAAGATGCATCGCTCTGATAGAGTCTCAGCACACACCGCCACAGCAGCAGCCTACACTCAGACACACTGCCCAATGGGTGCCCAGAGAACAGGGACTAACTCACATGAACAAGCCAATGGCCATTCAAAGACCGGCTAACTGTGTGTGCCCAGGAAGCTGGCCTGAGGTGACAGAGAGTGACAAAGAGAGGGAGGGAGAGGGGGAATGAGAGGGAAGGAGACAGAGGGGGACACAGGGAGACAGACAGAGGGAGGGAGTAGGGTGACAGAGGGAGACCGACAGAGGGAGGGAGGAGGGTGACAGAGGGAGGGAGGAAGGGAGACATAGGGAGACTAAATCACCCTTGGGTGGTGTGGCCATGTCCACTCGTCAGCCGGTGGACTGTGTGCATGCAGACCAGGTCTGGCAGTGCCTCAAACCCCCCCTTCCGTAGATGAAGACCGGTCCATGTGTCAATCTGTGCACGAGTCCATCCGTGCTGCAGGCACAGACCTAACCACACACCCAGTATACCCACCCACTGTGTCGGTAAGAACCCTGTCACAAATGCTTCAGTCCCCTACCTGCAACATCAAATTGCCTTGGCAAAACACCAGTTGGCCACGTACAGTGCAACACGTAAGGCGCCTCTGCATGGCTCGCTACGCCCGCACACCACACTGCTGACTGTGTACCCAAATAGATGCATCAACTAAGATTGTGTCTCACACATGCGTAAAGCCCTGACAGCTGTGGCCAAGGGACATACCCATGCACAAGTGCACTGTGAGAGGAATGCAAGACAGATCCAACTACCCAGAGGAAGAGTGCCAAATCAGAAATGCATGAAACATGGATGCCACATGTGACACTGTTAACATTGTCTCTCTCACACACAGGTCAACGTCGACGAACACCCCCCAACACTGGGGGGGAAGTCTCACAGGACCAGGCTCTGCGGGATGAGGACCCCACCGCCAGCGATGACTCTCACCACTCCGTGGATGACCCAGACCAACCTGGCCCCTCTGGTGTCCAACCACCTGCAGCACCTGCGTCAGGTACAACTGTGCCAACCACCACCCCCATTCCTGCCACATCCCAGGAGACGTCCAGGAGCCCTGCCCGCACACGACCACCCAGCCAGTCTGCCCAGGAGGGACACGGTCCTCCGGGCACCCAGGAGGAGGCAGGCAGCAACGCAGATGCCATCCCTCAGGGGTCCCGGAGACCCGATGCACCCACAACGGCAGGCCAGGTGCACGTGGGCAGGGGTGGCGGGAGTGGAGGACGGCGGAGGCGCGAACCTGACCAGGCAGCTCAGGACCCGGTAGTGTCCCAGGTCAGCAACATCCTGGATACATACCGGCGTGACACCAGGGGCATGGACCAGATTGCGTCCACCCTCAATGACATCAAGGGGACCCTCCAGGAGATGAAGACCCTGCAGGCCCAGCAACATGCCTGTCAACTGCAACACCAAGGAAGAATGGAGGATAGACAGGCTGAGCTCGTGGCGGTGCAAACCCAAATGACCGGTGTACTCCGTCGGATTGCCGACAACATGGGCAACCCTCCCTGTGGCACCAGGCGAAGGCCATTACCAGACACAGGGAGGGATCAGGAGGAGGAGGATTCATCCGACGGAGCGTCACAGACATCGTCACGGCCTGCTTCCGAGGGTCCCCGCAGGAAGGTGGGTCGTCCACGAAAAAGACTGTGAGAGTCAGCAGAACATCACCATCTCCCAGGTCACCTGGCCTGGCACCTGGCCCTCTGGCCCAATAGCAGCACATGACATTCTCTGCCACATGGACTTGCTGGTCACTGTCTGACCTATGTTGACGAAGACTGTGGCATGGACTCTGACATTTTGCAACGGCAAGGATACCAACTCCCCCAGTGAACTTTGGAATCTACACTCCGGCTGTGCACCTCTTGTCATCCCCACAAACCCGTACCCCACCACAAATAAATTAATCACACTTACAAGATGATGCCGTGATTCTGCATCATTACAATACATGTGTGTGTCGTAAAGTCAAAGCATGCCTGATCTCAGAATTAACTCCAACCATCCAAACCGTGGGGTCTCAGTCTTGCCCAGGACACACATGGGTCCCAATGTATCATCTGATACAGACATGGAGTACCAAACTCACCTGTGCTGGGCCCAACCAGCTGAGTGGTTCCCGCACAACTGTGGCTACAGACACATTCAGGGGAGCAACAGTCATGCGCAGAGGTCAGGGATCATGTGGAGTGACCTGGCTTGCCGCTCCCAGGTATGTCTAGACATGTGTCCCTACAATGTCCTGCATGCTTGCGTCAGGCGGATGTTGAGAATGGTGGCTAGCCCAAGGTTGGATGCATGGAGATGCCAGAATGCAGTTTTGGATCACAGTGCCACATGGTTGTGTTGGGGTTGTGGGCTGCATCATGAGTGTGGGCGTGGATCGAGAAGGTCATCCTGCAGCTGGCTGTGAAACATTCCCCCCATCCCGTTTGGACGTTGATGTGGCCTTGTTGCCCGACGCAGTAGCAGAGCTGTGCAGATGCACTCCGGATATGGACAAGTATCATGGGAGTTGTAAGGCACATGTCCGTAGACTGCAGGGTAGGATTCGACACGGATGTTGTAGTTGCCCTGGGGGATGGTCTCTCTTGCCTTGAGGTGGATGGAACTGTGCATCTTGTGCATAATACAGTTCCCACTCCCTGACAAACCCCTAGCATCTTGTCACTCTACACATAGACACATATGCACCACCTATGAAAACTATGCCAGACATGCCGCACGCACAGTGGCAACAGGCCACCATTGACAGGGAAGAGGCACCTTGGAGACAGAGGGACAAATTTATTAGTCATGTGTGTTGGAATGGCAATGATACTCTGTCAACACATACACAGGTCATGTGGATGAACATGTGGGAGCAACACTGGCACCCCCCATTGCAACACAGATGCTGGTATCCCATTGACCTGGCACACAAGTGACGGATAACAGCTAAACACCCCCTGCTGCCACGGAGAGGCCGCTATACACCATTGAGGCCCTGATGGGGCAATCACACACCATGTCAACCCGGTGCAACCTGTATGTTTCCGAGGTCAGTGTTACACACAATGATGGCCTCATCACAATCCCCAATCCCCTGCCACATGACAGTCACCAAGTCTGACCATGGCTCCAGGTGAAGCCTGCCCCATGTCATGTTCCCCATGTAGGATCAACATGTATGCAAATGGAACACACATGAACCGGAGAAGTGCACACATACTACAAACAATTCACACACCCAAAACGCCGTGAGGCATCCCTTACCCTAAGGAGATTTCAACACTTGCCCGTGCATGTGACGCTGAATCAGCACATGTTGCTGTGTTCATGAGGAGTAGCAGGAGCACAACAATGCCACCAGCAGACAGCATGCCCATGGACCTGTGGAAGAGAGACACACAAGGAGTCAGCCCAAAGGAGCACATCCGCAAGCATGTACTCAACACGTATCATGTTGTCAACATGACAGGTGACAATGATGACCCTCAGACAACATCCTTCCATTGCGCCATCACTCGAGTGACACTTCAATACACACCACTGACTCACTTGGCAGACATGCAGATGGACACACACATTGCAACACATGCCACACACGGCCCAATGCGTGCACACTCAGACACTGGAACTCACCACTAAGCAAAGAAGTTGCGTATGAGCCGACTCCGCATGTCCTCCACAGCCTCCTCCTCCTCCACATCACTTGCCCCGTCACCAAGGCCTTCATCCTCCACGGGTGGATGGTCCTGGTCATCTTGATCCAGTATGAGTGGAACAGCTTCCTCCACTGCCATGTTGTGCAGCATGCAGCAGACGATGATGATCTTGCACACCTTCACCGGGGCATATGGGAGTGCTCCGCCGGTCTTGTGGAGGCACCGGAATCGGCTCTTCAGAAGTCCAAACGTCCTCTCAATGACTCTCCTGGTCCGCCCATGTGCGTTGTTGTAGCGGTGCTCGGCAGCCGTGCTGGGGTTGCGGACAGGCGTCATCAGCCATGGCATGTTGGGATAGCCAGCGTCCCCTACAAGGAAACATCATGGACAGAAGTGTGTCAGCACAGGCAGTGAGATTGGAAGATGACGCCAAACACTGAACTGCCAGAGTCTACCCACCAACAATACATGCTCGCTCGTTCCGCAGCTGCAGCATCATTTCAGGCAGCCTGCTACGCCTCATGATGAAGGCATCGTGTGCTGATCCTGTAAAGCGAACACAGACATGTGAAATCACCATGTTGGACAGACACACCACAAGGGCATTAATGGAGTGATAATGTTTGCGATTCCTATACACCACCTCCTGTGCCTGTGGTGGTACCAACGCAACATGTGTCCCATCTATGGACCCAATGACATGGGGCATCCCTCCCAGGGCATAGAACTCACGCTTGA
Organism: Triturus cristatus; assembly: GCF_964204655.1. NCBI lineage: Eukaryota > Metazoa > Chordata > Amphibia > Caudata > Salamandridae > Triturus > Triturus cristatus. Next base: position 486,223,103 of record NC_140593.1, on the reverse strand, counting down.
CATCTGTCAACTGCTCACGAATTGGGAATTTAATGTACTCATCCAGGTGAACCAACATGGCCTCTAAGAAATCATGCAGAACACGGCTGAACATCGTCTGGGACATGCCCCCGACATCAGCAATGGTATGTTGGAACGTACCCGTGGCAAGGAAATGTAGGGCTGCCATCACCTTCAACTTGGGTGTCAGTGCACTGGGATACCTGTGGCGCGGGAGGAGTTGTGCTTCCAGCCGGCCAGTCAACTCATCAATCAACCGTTGGCTGAATCTGTAGCGGCGTATACAGTCCCGTTCATGCAGGGCAGCCATGTCTGGCATACGTCGAGGGAGAGGCGGAGCCCTGCAGTGAAATGGAAGGAACACCGAAGAGTGAGCACTGTACAACGACATCGTCAATGCACTGAGCACATGTTACACAGCCAATACACATATGCCACATTCTGAGTCAGGTCTGTGCCACATTTCCTGGACACGTACGCCAGTCAGGTGACACTCCTACCAAGGGACAGCCACTAACGGAGGGGGGCAAGATCACGATGACATGGCATGAGACTAGCTGTGGGCCAGTGTAAGTGAACATGCACATGCATCACAGGATTCACAGACATCCACACATGTGCAGAAGTAGTATGCGTATGGTACAGACAGGTTGTTGGATGCGTTATGCACTGGTCACATGTCATAGGAATAGGACAGGCCACACACATTGCCTTTGAGGAGTACATGTCGAGACAGAACATACATAGGGAGCATGTGGATATGTACTTGTGTTGATACTCCGTGTAGTTGCATACATACACACCTCATGGCAAATCACATATGTGGGCTGGTGTGCGGAACAGTGTGCCATGGCCATCGACACACAGACACATGTTGGCAGCAGCAACTGCTGATGCATTGGACCACACACCTACAGCAAAATCATGGAAAGACATGCCACACACATGACATGGTTGCAGCGTGCAACGCAGCCATACACATGTCATGTGTAATATTCCGTGTACCTGGCATCAGGGGACAGGTGCGGGTGTCCGTGACTGGGACATGCAAGTGACTCATGGCTCCACTAGTGTGTACGACATGCACACATGTCAAAGGAGTGCAGGGGATGTGTGGTACAATGCGCACCGTCACACACGACATGTGTACACAGCTCATCGTACATGTGCTTTGCCCACACCTCAGGGGTAAAGTGCCACATCACATCCTGACACACCTGTGTCACACACATGTGGTATTGCACAGACAATGCATTGGTGTCCACCCTTGGCAATACCTGACCGCTCCATTCCTGTCTGTGTGCCGCCTGTCACCACTGACAGTTGTGAAACGCACCGTACATACGCTCGGAGTGCGTGTATAGGGTCCCTGGGCCAATATTGCCGCTGGCGTATGCGTACGCCACAGTAGTACGGACTGTACACGCGCTTGTACGGTCCGGATCACAATATGGGCGCTGGCGTATGCGTACGCCACAGTAGTACGGACTGTACACGCGCTTGTACGGTCCGGATCACAATATGGGCGCTGGCGTATGCGTACGCAACAGTAGTACGGACTGTACACGCGCTTGTACGGTCCGGATCACAATATGGGCGCTGGCGTATGCGTACGCCACAGTAGTACGGACTGTACACGCGCTTGTACGGTCCGGATCACAATATGGGCGCTGGCGTATGCGTACGCCACAGTAGTACGGACTGTACAAGCGCTTGTACAGTCCGTACTACTGTGGCGTACGCATACGCCAGCGCCCATATTGTGATCCGGACCGTACAAGCGCTTGTACAGTCCGTACTACTGTGGCGTACGCATACGCCAGCGCCCATATTGTGATCCGGACCGTACAAGCGCGTGTACGGTCCGTATCACTGCTTGTGGGGTGCCCTAGGGCGTGGAACGCACCGTACCTGTGTGTAAATGTATAAAAACACATAGGGGACACATGAGGGACAAGTATAAGGGCCTAAATGCATGATGGTTGCCATGGAGACTGAGTTAGATTTTTGAATTTGAGCCAGCAGAAGTCAGTTTGAAAGAATCTACATTGTTGCAATGTGGATGTTGACTTGACATCATCATCAAAACTGAAACCATGCAAAGCCACACACTGGGGTAGGTTTGAAGGGATTGGATGAAACGTAGGATGCTAATGTGACTGACCAATCAATCTGTACTCCTATACATGAACAGGCCAGCCAGGCATATATAAGGCAGCCAGGTCCCATGAGAGAGCACTTGCCTGCACATCCATTCATCCATGACCACTGCTGCTGATAGTGATTCCTCTGGCACCATGTCCAGGACTGTGGAGAGGTCACAGCCATTCACCCAGGAGGAGAACCTTGCCCTGATAGATGTGATCCTCCCACAGTTCCAGAGCCTGTATGGTCGACCAGGGGTTCAGGTGAGTGCAGACTCCACTAGCTTAGACTGTGCCCCTTTTGTGTGACAGTGACTTCTGGCATTGTGTCCATGTGTGACAGACATGCACTGTTGTTTGGAGTGGGTCCCAGGGTGTGGAAGGCCTCATGTCACCCATGCAGAGCATGCTGTGTTTCCTGTGTGCACTCCTCACTTGCATAGTGCCTACTGTGACAATGAATGCAAGGTGCATGCCACATTCTGCCTGCATACTCCTCCTGGGGATGTTGTTTCCACAGTCCTGATGTTTTCCTGTGTTCCCCCCAGTGTGACAGGTGTCAGTACCCATGGATGTGTGTTTGTTCAGTGTACCTGTGCTGTGAGTGTCCAAAGGCCGTGTTCGTCCCCTGCACATTGGTGTGTGTGTAAGTTCCCTGTCATGTGGGTGAGTGCATATGGGGAGTGTTGCACACAAGCAGCATGAGGGATGGATATGGCCTGGCCATCCGATGTGAGCAGGGAGCAGTGCTGTGTGCATGCCGTGCTGAGCCAGCCCCACACCTGTGACACCCCCCGTCTACTGGCACATGGGCAGAGTGAGGTGTGTACCCGCAGTTGGCAATGCCATGTGATTGTCCTGTACCTGTGTGTGTCTGTGTACTCTGCTGAGGTAGCATCAGTGTGCTGGGGCAGGTGACTGCTGTGAGGTGCTGTACATAATCCTGGTGTAGCCTGTGAGGCACAGTGTGATCCCTGGTCAGTGAGTGTGTGGTACCCCTCATGCCACCCGTGTACTTTCAATGGCACGTAGTACATTTGGCCTTCCACAGTGGATAATGTCCCTATGACAAAGGTGCAATTAGTTGCATGCATACCATGGCCTGTTCATAAAGAGGATTGTTCTATATGTGTGTCTCTGTGTCTTTGCTCATGTGGATTAATGTATTCTCACTTTTGCATCCTCACAGGTAGGCGCCATTGCCAAGGGGGAGATCTGGAGGGAAGCCGTCAGTGCCGTGAGGGTTACAGAGGGTCGGAGGCGGAGCCTGTCTCAGGTGAGGAAACGCTGGCAGGACATCCGGTGCTGGACGAGGAGGATTGCACGGCTCCTGCTGGGGGACTCACCTGAGAGCCGTAAGAACCGTGGGCGCCGTCGTCTGACCCACATCCAGAAGCGTGTGCTGGCGGTGGTCTTCCCCGATATGGACAGGCGCCTACAGGAGAAGCAGCAGCAGGAAGGGGGTAGGTACATGTGTGTCAGTTGTGTGTCCCCAGCCAATGTAAGTGCGCAGTTGCATGGATACACTGCCAGGGTTTGATTGTGCAGTGCGTCAACTTGTCCCCAAAGTAGCCCGGTGCTGTTCTCACTCCCTCCCTTCCCCTCCTTGCCATGTGTTCCCTGGTCTGTCTGTAGCCACTCTTGCACAAGGTTATTTAGGCAGGCAGTTCATGCAGGTGCCCTATGCCATCAGCATCATGTGTGGGGGTGATGTGCCACAGGTATGGGGACCTTGCGTGTGCCATGGCCAATTTCAGTCATTGTGGTGTCCATGTCACTTGGCACTGATTGTGAATCACGACATAGGGGTGTGTCTCCAAACTGTACAGCCTTCCAGCATGCATGTCCAATTGTGTGCCCTCTGACATGATGTGCCTGAGTGGGAGGCCTGCTAAGTGCAGGGACGGTTGCTTAATTTGCAGTCATGTCCATCCTGGACCATGGAGGAGTGTGGGCAGTACTGTGCCCTGGGGCACCTCTTCCTAGGTCTCATGTGCGTCATCCAACAATATGGCCATTCACTGTGTCTTCGCCATGGATTGGGTAGGGTGGCATTGTACCCTGGGCTCAACTGTTAGGTCCTACAGGTTGCTACATGTGTCCACTGTACAGGGGGACCCATTTTGCTTGTGCATACTCACAGTGGGCATTACCTGTGTGTGTTGTTGAGACAATCTGATGATGTTTGCCTGTCAATGATGTGTGGACATGGCCACCAGGGGCTGTGTGTGTACAGTCATTAATTGGTGGAGGCCATGTGTTTTCATCCCAGAGTAAGAGGTGTACATACTTTCTCCGTCTCAATGAGATTGTCTCAGGTGTGGGTGGTTTGTGCGTACAAGGCCTACATGTCAGGAGCTTCATCCTCCTTGCTGGGTTTAGCCTGTGTGTGATGTTTGACTGGACATACGCTCAAGGTGCAGTGACCCAGTCATGTTTTGCCTGGTTTAATGTATTGCCTTTGCAGCATGCGGCAAGAGTAAATGTAGATCATTCATGCTCATCCCTTTTTGACGACGCAGTGTGGTGCAGGTGCTGTGCACATTTGTCCCCAGAGGCTGGCTCCTCTGTAAAATTTCAGGTGCAGTGATTTGCTGTTGTGTCATGCTCTCCATTGTGTCTCAGTGGCATGGTGGGTCGAAAAACTGTGTGTTCCATGGCCTACATGTGTACATTGTTTTGTAGGTGTTACTCCTGTTGCTTTTCAGGCTATGCAATGTGACCTATGTATATTTGACTCATGTGACATATGTGTACAGGTGTCTGATTATCTCCTGTCTCTTCACCTTGCCCACAGCATCGCCGGGGGACACGGAAGGAGACACTAGCACGGACCGGGAGGAGGGATTGAGCACCAGTGCCAGCAGTGCTGTCCTGTCTGGCACATGGAGTGGCACGGAGGCCGAAGGGAGTGAGGCAGAGGACCTGGCGACTGCCAACACAGACTATGACGCAGACGGGTCCGAGGCTGAGCTCCAAGAGGTGGCGGAGTCTGCCCCCCCAGCTGATGGCAGCCCTCCACATCCCCCCGCCACCTCAGGTTCCATCACCGGCCTCCCACATGCTCGTGGCCCTTCCCTCCGTGCTCGGTCCCCACATGTCTCCTTCCTGCCAGGCACCGCACCCCCTGCCCCTGTCACCACTGCTGCGGTGAGTGCGGAGTCTGTGGACATCCTGAGGCAGTTGCAGGTTGGTCAGACTGCGATGCTAAATGTCCTCCATGCCCACACCCAGGTGCTGACCCAGATGGAGGCATACATGGAGGGCATGTCGGCTGCGCAGTCTGACCAACGGCAGTTGCTGAGGTCCATAGACTCCACACTGACTGCAGCACTGGATCTCCTGCAGCGCTGCGTAACACCCCCTACCCCTGCCCCATCCAAAATTCCCACTCCCGTGCCTGTCCCACGCACATCCAGACGTCAGCGTGCACGCACCCCAACAGACACAGGCACCACACCACCCGGGAAGTCGAAGCGCACACCTCCTGTCACGCACACACAGGGTGAGGAAGGCACACCCACTGGGTCGGGGGGGAAACGTAGAACACGCAGCCACAGTGGGAGTCCGCATTCCACACAACCCACTCCCTCCAAATCCACTCCCCTTAGCTCTCCTGGCCAACAGTCGGTGACAGCATCATCCACTGCGAGTGTGCCCCCCAGCCCCAGGATGACACCACCCCGCAAGCGGTGGAGGCGGGACCCGGCCAGGGGAGTTGAGTCCCCCACCCTGTCCACACCCTCCCCCAGTGGCGCTGCGACCCATCCCTTTGCCCCCCCCCCCTCCTTGGGGCCTGTGGTTGGATTGGGTGCGGGGGAGTCGCTGGGGGAACTTGCTGACGTGTGCAGCGCCATTCTGTCCTCCACCTTTGGCGCTGGCACCCCCCCTGTGGCAGAATCATCCCTCCCTGCACCCACAACACCTACCCTTTCCCCTCCTGTCCCTGCGGTGCCTGTTTCCACCCTCCCCCCTGATGCCCCCTCTTCTGTGGATGAAATGGACTTGTGAACTGTGCAGGCAAGCTAGGGGACACACGTCCCGATTTTTCCCCCCCCCCGGACTTTGCTGCTGGGCTGGCCCATGGCCCTTGTACATAGTGGACATTTTCTCAGAGATATTTTCCTGCTGAATAAAGCATTTTCTTTTGGTTTTGCACACTGATGCTTTCCTGGACTTGCTGTTGGTGCTGGTGCTCCCTGCGTTGGGGTGGTGATAATGTGTTAGGGGTCTGTGAAATGTTGGAGTGTGCTGCTCATGGGGTGTACCCTGCCATCTGCGTGCCATCACAAAGGTCTCTGCCAATGGTATTTGGTCATGTTTGCTCTCACTGTATGGTGACATTGTCCCAAGGTGTGTTCCATCCTCTGTGGAGCAGGCCATTTTCCCTGCAGGGTGTCTCCCAAATGCTGTGCTGTGTCTACATTTCCTGGATGTGTGAGGGTTGCTGTTCAATATAGCCATGCTGGCTCAGCGATGGCTCCGCCTGCGTCTGGGGTATCACCCTTGTTGGTCACTGAATTTGTTGATGGGGTATATTGTCCTATGTCTCTGGCACTGCTGGGAGTGATAGGTACACACCCCTCCTGTGTCTGGGCACTGCTGGGAGGACTCTTCACCCACCCCTCCTGTGTCTGGGCACTGCTGGGAGTGATAGGCACACACCCCTCCTGTCTCAGGGCACTGCTGGGAGTGATAGGCACCCACCCCTCCTGTGTCTGGGCACTGCTGGGAGGACTCTGCACCCACCCCTCCTGTGTCTGGGCACTGCTGGGAGGACTCTGCACCCACCCCTCCTGTGTCTGGGCACTGCTGGGAGGACCCTGCACCCACCCCTCCTATGTCTGGGCACTGCTGGGGGTGTTTGGCACACACCATTCTTATTGCAGGTTCGGTGCGTACATACACGGGTGGGGGTTCGGGGCGTACATACCAGGGTGGGGTGGGGGTTCGGTGCGTACATACACGGCTGGGGGTTTGGTACGTACATACACGGGTGGGGGTTTGGTGCGTACATACACGGGTGGGGGTTCGGGGCGTACATACCAGGGGGGGTGGGGGTTTGGTGCGTACATACACGGGTGGGGGTTTGGTGCGTACATACACGGGTGGGGGTTCTGTGCGTACATACACGGGTGGGGGTTCGGTGCGTACATACACGGGTGGGGGTTCGGGGCGTACATACCAGGGTGGTGTGGGGGTTCGGTGCGTACATACACGGCTGGGGGTTCGGTGCGTACATACACGGGTGGGGGTTCGGGGCGTACATACCAGGGTGGGGTGGGGGTTTGGTGCGTACATACACGGGTGGGGGTTCGGTGCGTACATACACGGGTGGGGGTTCGGGGCGTACATACCAGGGTGGGGTGGGGGTTCGGTGCGTACATACACGGGTGGGGGTTCGGTGCGTACATACACGGCTGGGGGTTCGGGGCGTACATACCAGGGTGGGGTGGGGGTTCGGTGCGTACATACACCGCTGGGGTTTCGGTGCGTACATACACGGCTGGGGGTTTGGTGCGTACATACACGGCTGGGGTTTCGGTGCGTACATACACGGCTGGGGGTTTGGTGCGTACATACACGGGTGGGGGTTCGGGGCGTACATACCAGGGGGGGGGTGGGGGTTTGGTGCGTACATGCACGGGTGGGGGTTTGGTGCGTACATACACGGGTGGGGGTTCGGGGCATACATACACGGGTGGGGGTTCAGGGCGTACATACACGGGTGGTGCTTGGGTGCGTACATACACGGGTGGGGGTTCGGGGCGTACATGCACGGGTGGGGGTACGGGCCGTACTTCCACGGGTGGGGGTACGGTCCGTACATACCCCTACCCACGCTCTGCGTGCCTGGGTATGGGCCGTACCCATGCCTTTGGTGGGTGGGTACGGTGCGTCCCCCCATTGTTGCGGTGCCGTGGGGTCCGCACCGTACACAGGCCTTGGGGGCGTGGCTACGGGTCATACCACGCGTACCCCTACATGACCCCAGCAATGCTGGTACGAGCAGTACCAAGGCATTTCTGACGTGGGTACGGGCCGTACCGCCATTGTTGGAGTGACGTAGGGGGACGCGTGGTACGTTCCGTACCCACGCTCTTGCGGCCTGGGTAGGGTACGTACCGGTTCGCGTGACCATCCACTTCCGTTGTGGCGGACGCTTGCGTTGCTGGCCTCGCCCCCACCCCCTGGAAGTGACCAGGCCCAGATGGTCAGGTATGTCCAGGCCATGTGTGATTTGGTACCATGTGTTGGTGTTGTGTGTCCTGCCCCTGCCCCCCCCTTTGCCCCTGGTTGTTGTGCTGACCTTCTGCGGCGTCTGCGTCGGTTCCTGTACGCCAGGTGGACTGCTAGGAGGGCAGGGATGGCACGTAGGTTCGGGTCCATGTCTGTTCGTCGCGTCCAGCTGCTCCTTGCGTGTGTCGTCCTGATTTCCCGGCAGTTTTTGGCAGCCGGTAAATATTTTCCGTGCGGGATGACGTCGGTTCGAATCGTACTTCCTGGTTCGTGAAACGTAGGCTGGATGCGTACCGACGTCACGTCGGCGCCTTTCAGGATCGGAATTGTGTTTAGTTTCTGTTCGGTCGGTGTTTTGTTCGATTCGTACGGAAATGGTGTTTCCGTATGAATCGTACTTGCATTTTCGGATGGATTTCGCACCGGGTACGAGTCGGACGGAGAAAAGGCTCCGTCCGACGGTTCGTACCCGGTTTTTACCGGATCGGAATTGGCACCCAAATATAGGTTGGAGTGAGAATAGTAAATTAATTATGTTCAGTGTCCAGCACTTATCTTAATTAAATATAGACTAGAGTGTGAATAGTAAATTAATTAAGTTCAGTGTCCAGCATCTACCCTAATAAATATAGATTGGAGTGAGAATAGTAAATTAATTAAGTTCAGTGTCCAGCACTTATCTTAATTAAATATAAGTTGGAGTGGGAATAGTAAATTAATTAAGTTCTGTGTCCAGCACATACTCTAATTAAATATAGGTTGGAGTGAGAATAGTAAATTAATTAAGTTCAGTGTCCAGCACTTATCTTAATTAAATATAGACTGGAGTGGGAATAGTTAATTAATTCAGTTCAGTGTCCAGCACCTACTCTAATGTAATATAGGTTGGAGTGAGAATAGTAAATTTATTAAGTTCAGTGTCCAGCACTTATCTTAATTTAATATAGACTGGAGTGGGAATAGTAAATTATTTACGTTCAGTGTCCAGCAGCTACTCTAATTTAATATAGGTTGGAGTGAGAATAGTAAATTAATTAAGTTCAGTGTCCAGCAGTTATCTTAATTAAATATAGACTGGAGTGGGAATAGTAAATTCATTAAGTTCAGTGTCTAGCACATACTCTAATTAAATATAGGTTGGAGTGAGAATAGTAAATTAATTAAGTTCTGTGTCCAGCACTTATCTTAATTAAATATAGACTGGAGTGGGAATAGTTAATTAATTAAGTTCAGTGTCCAGCACCTACTCTAATGTAATATAGGTTGGAGTGAGAATAGTAAATTAATTAAGTTTAGTGTGCAGCACTTATCTTAATTAAATATAGACTGAAGTGGAAATTATTAATTAATTCAGTTCAGTGTCCAGCATATACTCTAATTAAATATAGGTTGGAGTGAGAATAGTAAATTTATTAAGTTCAGTGTCCAGCAGTTATCTTAATTTAATATAGACTGGAGTGGGAATAGTAAATTAATTAAGTTCAGTGCCCAGCAGCTACTCTAATTTAATATAGGTTGGAGTGAGAATAGTAAATGTATTAGGTTAAGTGTCCAGCACCTACTCTAATTTAATATAGGTTGGAGTGAGAATAGTTAATTAATTATGTTCAGTGTCCTGCACTTATTTTAATTAAATATAGACTGGAGTGGGAATAGTAAATTAATTAAGTTCAGTGTCCAGCAACTACTCTAATTAAATATAGATTGGAGTGAGAATAGTAAATTAATTAAGTTCAGTGTCCAGCACTTATCTTAATTAAATATAGATTGGAGTGGGAATAGTAATTTAATTAAGTTCAGTGTCCAGCACATACTCTAATTAAATATAGGTTGGAGTGAGAATAGTAAATTAATTAAGTTCAGTGTCCAGCAGTTATCTTAATTAAATATAGACTGGAGAGGGAGTAGTTAATTAATTAAGTTCAGTGTCGAGCACCTACTCTAATGTAATATAGGTTGGAGTGAGAATAGTAAATTAATTAAGTTCAGTGTCCAGCACTTATCTTAATTAAATATAGAATGGAGTGGGAATAGTTAATTAATTCAGTTCAGTGTCCAGCACATACTCTAATTAAATATAGGTTGGAGTGAGAATAGTAAATTTATTAAGTTCAGTGTCCAGCACTTATCTTAATTTAATATAGACTGGAGTGGGAATAGTAAATTAATTAAGTTCAGTGTCCAGCAGCTACTCTAATTTAATATAGGTTGGAGTGAGAATAGTAAATTAATTAAGTTCAGTGTCCAGCACTTATCTTAATTAAATATAGACTGGAGTGGGAATAGTAAATTAATTTAGTTCAGTGTCCAGCACCTACTCTAATTTAATATAGGTTGGAGTGAGAATAGTAAATTAATTAAGTTCAATCTGTAGTGGGAGTAGTATGTTAATTAAGTTTGGTAAATAGCAAATATTAGAATTAAATATAGAGTTGAATAGGAACAGTTAAATTAATTTGTTTTAATTTACAAAAAATCTGTAGATTTCTGTTTTGGTTGGATAAAAGATAGAAGTTATATCAGAATGCAAATTCCAATTTTTTTTATAAAATAGTAGAAAGGAAAATAAGATTTGTTTTATAGTTGTTGGAATGTAGATTAATTAGAGAGAAAATATTGTTTATTATTACGCATATTCTAATAATAAATCATTGAAATAAACATGTAATAAAATAATTAATATTTAACATTTGTATTATTGTCATAATTTTTTTATAATGGATATATATTTGTTTAATGTATATTTTGGACATGAATATATGAACACACAAAAAAATAAAAATAAAAAATTCTGATTTTTATAGCTGTTTAATATTTTTAAATTTATATTGTGTACTCTCAATATTTTTAGACTTTATTTGAATTTATAAGAAATTGTATGTTTTGAAATATATGATAAATATATTTTAATTATTAATATTTATATTAGATAATTAATATTGAAATTGTTTACATTTTAGAATATGTATTTTTATTTTTAGTTTTGGTATGTTGTAGATACAATATATTAATTATATCATGTTCATAAATTTATTTTGGTAATATATACAGTTTTATTATTATATTAATAAATATATTTTATTTATTATATTTATTTTTATACGTTAAATAATTTTCACATAGATAAAAAAAATAGGTATTCTTTTTGAGTATTTTATTCTAATGTTTTACTAATTTTTAAAGTAATGTGTAATGTTAAATAAATAGTTAGGGCATTTATTGGTATTTTTTAAGTTGTTATGTTTGTTTGGGTCTTTTATTTTTTAACCGCTCGCTGTTGTTTTGGGTTATTTTGGTCGAATCCAGGTCGCGGTCGGGAGCTGTTTCGCGTTTGAGAAGGTAAGAGTTATTTTCTTTATTATTAAATAGTTTTAAGTGTTTTGTGGAAGTAGTAATGTTGTAATAAGTGTGTATGGATTGATGTTTTAGAAGTTAGGGTGTTAGTAATAGTTTGGATACGGTTTTATTATTTACGTTGTGTTCCGTGTTTGTGGCTTTGTTAGTGTTTTGTTATTTTGGTGTGTTAAAGTTTTATAGTGTTTGAATAATGTTTGTAGTGATGTTTTTAGGTGCCTTATGTGTGTTTGTGTGTGGGTGGGAATGTTTGTTTCTCTTTTGTAGGTTTTACGGAGAAGATATTTTCTTCGGTTTCAAACCCCTTATTTTTTTTAAAGGAAGTGTGTATTAGTTGTGTTTACTAATCTTTATTTTACACTTCCTTTATTGTTCGGGTTTCCAGGAGCGGTTATTTCCCTTTTTAATATTTTTCGGGATTTTTATGGTTAATGGATAGTCGTTTTTTTGCGTAGACGTTGTTTTCGATAAACAGTTGTATTTTTACATTATATTTGGATTTCTTTTTGATACCTATGGATTTTGAACTACCTGGATTTATTTGGAAGGAATGTTATTATCCCATTGGAGCAACTACACAGGTAAGTTCATTTAAATATTTTAATTGTTGGTGGCCAAATCTTATATATTTAATATTGTTGTTGTGTACTTGGTTTGTTTAATTATGTTGTCTAAATATATGTTCATATACATTATTTATATATTTTAGACCACATAATTAAATATGTGATATAATAAAGTGGTTTATTTATGTTGTGATAGTTGTTTTAGTAGAATTGTGGGTTAATATTTAGGAAAGGGTTTAGAAGAGAGTTTGAGCTATTATATTTAAGTACTCAAGTCCTCTTGTGGATGGGTATAGCTGTACCTGTTGTAGGTAATTATACATTTGAGTAGTTTGTCTAGATTGTTTTGGTTTTAATTGTAGGACAGATTGTTGCATTCTTAATTCTTGGAAACTTTGTTCCTTTTGTATGGCAATTAGTAGTTTTTGTAGTGTTGGAGTTGTTCTCCCAGTAGAAGTTAGGAATGCATTATGCCAGCCCTCGACGGCGTTGTTAGTTTTGGCTTGTTGGTTGAGTGTACTTACATATACATTCCACCAAGGTATTTGGAACTTGGGCTGACGTCTATGGCCTGATCTGTGCAGTCTCCCCACCCAGGTATCCTCAAAATAATCTAATAGGGGAGATAACTTTACTTCATTTTGTTTGTAGAATGGACTTTCTAATAAAAGATTGTAATGTTCTGCAACATCTGTGGTTGGTACATAAGCTAGGGCTGTTAGAAGTTTTATTTGATGTGCAAAACTTATGTTAGTGGCATATTCTACACTTAGGTGCCGATCACGATCCGGTAAAAAAATTGCCCGTACGACTCGTATCCGGTCTTTTTACCGTACGAATCGTACAAGTGTCGTACAAACTGGCAATTACGATTCGCATGGTAAAAAGTCCATACGATTCGCATTGGGAATCATTCCCCACACGTCCTCGGGTCGGAAAATGTGTCCGACACGTCCTCGGGCGATTTACCGTACAAACGTGAAAAGTCAAGTCCGACCGAGGAATCACGATCCCACCCGTGCGTCCGAACTCACAACCGTATGGTAAAAACACCGTCCACACCGAACTCCCATTGCAACCATGGAGATATGTGCCCGCATACACGCCAAACACTCCCCCCAGCACCCATACGTTCGAGTCGTACCCCCGTTCAATGTACACCCCCCCTGGATGTACACCCGTGTACGTGTCGAACCCCCACCCGTGTATGTACACCCCAGTACGTTCGAGTCCTACCCCCACCCCTGTACGTGTCGTACCACCGTGTACCTACACCCTAGTACGTTCCAGTCGTACCCCCACCCCTGTACGTGTCGTACCACCGTGTACCCACACCCCAGTACGTTCGAGTCCTACCCCCACCCCTGTACGTGTCGTACCACCGTGTACCTACACCCCAGTACGTTCCAGTCGTACCCCCACCCCTGTACGTGTTGTACCACCGTGTACCTACACCCCAGTACGTTCCAGTCGTACCCCCACCCCTGTACGTGTCGTACCCCCGTGTACCTACACCCCAGTACGTTCCAGTCGTACCCCCACCCCTGTACGTGTCGTACCCCCGTGTACCTACACCCCAGTACGTTCGAGTCGTACCCCCACCCCTGTACGTGTCGTACCCCCGTGTACCTACACCCCAGTACGTTCCAGTCGTACCCCCACCCCTGTACGTGTCGTACCACCGTGTACCCACACCCCAGTACGTTCGAGTCCTACCCCCACCCCTGTACGTGTCGTACCCCCGTGTACCTACACCCCAGTACGTTCCAGTCGTACCCCCACCCCTGTACGTGTCGTACCCCCGTGTACCTACACCCCAGTACGTTCCAGTCGTACCCCCACCCCTGTACGTGTCGTACCACCGTGTACCCACACCCCAGTACGTTCGAGTCCTACCCCCACCCCTGTACGTGTCGTACCCCCGTGTACCTACACCCCAGTACGTTCCAGTCGTACCCCCACCCCTGTATGTGTCGTACCCCCGTGTACCTACACCCCAGTACGTTCCAGTCGTACCCCCACCCCTCTACGTGTCGTACCCCCGTGTACCTACACCCCAGTACGTTCCAGTCGTACCCCCACCCCTGTACGTGTCGTACCACCGTGTACCCACACCCCAGTACGTTCGAGTCCTACCCCCACCCCTGTACGTGTCGTACCCCCGTGTACCTACACCCCAGTACGTTCCAGTCGTACCCCCACCCCTGTACGTGTCGTACCCCCGTGTACCTACACCCCAGTACGTTCCAGTCGTACCCCCACCCCTGTACGTGTCGTACCACCGTGTACCCACACCCCAGTACGTTCGAGTCCTACCCCCACCCCTGTACGTGTCGTACCCCCATGTACCTACACCCCAGTACGTTCGAGTCGTACCCCCACCCCTGTACGTGTCGTACCCCTGTGTACCTACACCCCAGTACGTTCCAGTCGTACCCCCACCCCTGTACGTGTCGTACCACCGTGTACCCACACCCCAGTACGTTCGAGTCCTACCCCCACCCCTGTACGTGTCGTACCCCCGTGTACCTACACCCCAGTACGTTCCAGTCGTACCCCCACCCCTGTACGTGTCGTACCCCGTGTACCTACACCCCAGTACGTTCCAGTCGTACCCCCACCCCTGTACGTGTCGTACCCCCGTGTACCTACACCCCAGTATGTTCCAGTCGTACCCCCACCCCTGTACGTGTCGTACCACCGTGTACCCACACCCCAGTACGTTCGAGTCCTACCCCCACCCCTGTACGTGTCGTACCACCGTGTACCTACACCCCAGTACGTTCCAGTCGTACCCCCACCCCTGTACGTGTTGTACCCCCGTGTACCTACACCCCAGTACGTTCCAGTCGTACCCCCACCCCTGTACGTGTCGTTCCACCGTGTACCCACACCCCAGTACGTTCCAGTCGTACCCCCACCCCTGTACGTGTCGTACCACCGTGTACCTACACCCCAGTACGTTCCAGTCGTACCCCCACCCCTGTACGTGTCGTACCACCGTGTACCCACACCCCAGTACGTTCCAGTCGTACCCCCACCCCTGTACGTGTCGTACCACCGTGTACCTACACCCCAGTACGTTCCAGTCGTACCCCCACCCCTGTACGTGTCGTACCCCCGTGTACCTACACCCCAGTACGTTCCAGTCGTACCCCCACCCCTGTACGTGTTGTACCACCGTGTACCTACACCCCAGTACGTTCCAGTCGTACCCCCACCCCTGTACGTGTCGTACCCCCGTGTACCTACACCCCAGTACGTTCCAGTCGTACCCCCACCCCTGTACGTGTCGTACCACCGTGTACCCACACCCCAGTACGTTCGAGTCCTACCCCCACCCCTGTACGTGTCGTACCCCTGTGTACCTACACCCCAGTACGTTCCAGTCGTACCCCCACCCCTGTACGTGTTGTACCCCTGTGTACCTACACCCCAGTACGTTCCAGTCGTACCCCCACCCCTGTATGTGTCGTACCCCGGTGTACCTACACCCCAGTACGTTCCAGTCGTACCCCCACCCCTGTACGTGTCGTACCACCGTGTACCCACACCCCAGTATGTTCGAGTCCTACACCCACCCCTGTACGTGTCGTACCACCGTGTACCTACATCCCAGTACTTTCCAGTCGTACCCCCACCCCTGTACGTGTCGTACCCCCGTGTACCTACACCCCAGTACGTTCCAGTCATACCCCCACCCCTGTACGTGTCGTACCACCGTGTACCCACACCCCAGTACGTTCCAGTCGTACCCCCACCCCTGTACGTGTCGTACCACCGTGTACCTACACCCCAGTACGTTCCAGTCGTACCCCCACCCCTGTACGTGTCGTACCCCCGTGTACCTACACCCCAGTACGTTCCAGTCGTACGCCCACCTCTGTACGTGTCGTACCCCCGTGTACCTACACCCCAGTACGTTCGAGTCGTACCCCCACCCCTGTACGTGTCATAACACCGTCAATGTACACCCCAGTATGTTCCGGTCCTACCCCCAACACAACCTCCTAAGTACGGAGCGCACCCCAGGCCCCAACATCACAACCGCATGTACGAGTCGTACCAACCCACACACAAGGACAGCACCGTACAACCAAATGGCCCATGTACACACCTTACACACGCTCAAAACGCACGTACACAACCAGGACAAAACAAAACAACACAAGAATACACCATACGAATGGCACAAAGCCACTAAACATGGCCCACAAACACTACAAAAACACCTTCACTGGCCTGCAATTGCCAAAGACAAACAGAGGCCCAAAACACCACCACTACTTATAACACACCCACCCACAATTCAAACACTGCCACACCCACCCATGGACCAATAAAAAGGGCCCACACACACAAACCATGAGCCTTTGCAACAGACTCACTGCTGCCAGACACCACAGCACCATACTACAAGCTTCACCACACCTTACACTTGCACACCTACACACAACCACCTTCACAAACACACCCTCATCACATTCACACACACACACCCACAACCATCCACACACCCCCCCAACATCCACACACCCCCCCCACCATCCACACCCACACCCCTCACCATGCCCACTACCAAGAATCCAAAGTTCAGTAACCGAGAGTTGGAGGTCCTTGTTGATGAAATCCTCAGAGTCGAGCCACAGATCTTTGGAACATTGGTCAGAAACACCAGCATGGCAGCAAAAACAGCCATGTGGCAGACCATCGTCGATGCTGTGAATGCTGTTGCGGACACCAGAAGGACCAGGCAGGAATGCCAGAACAGGTGGTACGATCTGCGGAGGAGGGTCCGAGCCAAGAGGCAGGAGGAACACGACCAGGCCAACGCCACAGGAGGAGGGCCCTCCCGCAGACCCGTACACTACCAGCCCTGGGAGGAGAGGGTGATGGCCATACTGCCGGTGGAGGCAGTCGAAGGATTAGAGGGACTCCGAGACCCGGGTGAGTACACAAACAACGCACCTCACATGGGGGGAACGGCATCCACAACCAAAATCACTAACAGGCACGCAACCACCACAAGCCATCGCATGACTCAACCACACTCCATGAGCACGCACATGCCACTGCTGCCACCATGCCCCATGCACCCAGCTGGACAATGTCAAGTCACAGGCCACAGAAGACACCAACACATGACACGGTAACCCGGATGGCGGGAGGCTGGGCACCAAAATGCACATAGTGCAACTCAGAAGCAGACAACAATGCCCTCTGCCCATATGGCCTAGGTCACAGCCAGACAAACAGTGTGTCCCAACACAGGAATGACTTGCCAGCAAATGGCGGACGCCTTGCATCAACACATGGGGGTGAAGGCACTGTTTTGCACATGACAGCAGCTAATGAACAGCCAACATTGTGAAAGAGTGGCAGCACACACCACCACAGCAGCAGCGCTCAGACACACATCACACCCAATGGGTGCCTGGAGATCAGAAACAAACTCACATCAACAAGCCAAGGGCCACTCAAAGATCTGCTAACAGTGTGTGCCCAGGAAGCTGGGCTGAGGTGACAGAGGGTGACACACGGAGGGAGGGAGAGGGGGACACAGAGGGAGCGAGACACAGGGAGAGCAAATCAGCCGTGTGGCGAGTGCGAATGTCTGCTCGTCAGCAGGTAGACTGCGTGCATGTAGACAAGGGTGGCCAGTCCCAGAACCCCCCCTCTTCACCATGGCAAAACACAGGGCCATGTCACAACCTGTTCACGAGCACAACAACAGCTACCTGGATCATATAAGTGTGTGGATCCACTCCATGTGCACATGTACAGTGCTACACGGAAGGCGCCAATGCATGGCTCGCCACACCTGCCCACTCCACTGCTGACTGCAGTCACACTTGACGCAGCAAGTAAGCCCGTGCCACACATAGTGAAAAGGGCAAAAGTGGTGCACAAGGGACACACCCATGCACAAGTGCACTGTGAGTGGAATGCAAGATAGATCCCAATTCCAAGAGGAAAAGTGCCAACTTTGACACTGATGAAACATGGATGTTGCATGGACCAAAATTAACATTGTCTCTCTCACACACAGGTCAACGTCGTGGTGCACCCCCCAACACTGGGGGGGAAGACTCACAGGACCCGGATCTGCAGGAGCCCGATCCCACCGGCAGCGACCACTCTCACCACTCTGTGGACGACCCCGACCGACCTGGCCCCTCTGGTGTCCAAGCACCTGCAGCACCTGCGTCAGGTACAACTGTGCCAACCACCACCCCCACTCCTGCCACATCCCAGGAGACACCCAGGATCCCTGCCCCAACACCACAATGCAGCCAGGCTCGCCAGGAGGGACACGGTGTCCCGGGCACCCAGGAGGAGGCAGGCAACAACGCCAATGCCACCCCTCAGGGGTCCCGGAGACCCGATGTGCCCACAAGGGCAGGCCAGGCGCAAGTGGGCAGGGGTGGTGGGAGTGGAGGACGGCGGAGGCGCGAGCCTGACCAGTTGGCTGGGGATCCGGTATTTGCCCATGTCCGTAACATCCTGGACTCATACCGGCAGGACACCACGGGCATGGCCCAGGTTGTGTCCGTCCTCGAGGGGATCAAGGCCCAGCAGGCCCAGCAACATGCGGAGCTACATGCCTGTCTACTGGTACACCAACGGAGGATGGAGGACAGACAGGCTGAGCAAGTGACGGCATTCCAGGGGATTCACGCTACACTCCGTCGGATGGCCGACAACATGGCCGACCCTCCCTGTGCCAGAAGGCGGAGAACATCACCACCCACAGGGAGGGATCAGGAGGAGGAGGAGGAAACATCCGATGGAGCATCCCAGACGTCGTCACGGCCTGCTGCTGAGGTTCCCCGCAGAAGGGCGGGTCGTCCACAGAAAGGACCGTGAGGGTCGGCGCTACATCACCATCTCCCAGGACACCTGGCCTGGCACCTGGCCCACTGGAGCAACAGCATCACAGCATCAAGAGACATTCTCTGCCACATGGCCCTGCTGGTCACTGGCTGACCAATGTTGACAAAGACTGTGGCATGGACTCTGATGATTTCCAATGGCAAGGACACCAACTCCCCTACTGAACTTTGGATTCCAAAATCCCGAAAAGCCCCTCACTTTGTCCCCCCCCCCAATAATAAATCACACTATGAAGAGTAGATGCCTGCTGGTAGCATTATTACCTAACATGTGTCTTGTGAAGTCAAAACATGCCTGAGTCATCTTTTGTCTTCAACCATCCACACCCTGGGGCCTGAGTCTGGCACAGGACACATGGGTCACAGTGTATTAGGCAAGACAGACATGGAGCACCATACACACCCGTGATGGGCCCAACCAGCTGAGGGGGTTGCCGAACAACCGTGCTGACACACACATTGAGTACACCAACAGTCATGCGCAGAGGTCAGGGATCCAGTCCAGTGTCCTGGGGGGCACCCAGGTATGTGTAGACAGGTGGCAGAACCATGTCCTGCAAGCTTGAGTCCGGTGGATGCAGAGAATGGGGGCCTGGCCAACGTTGGATGCATGGGGATGGCACATGTCACAATACCCACACAGTCATGGACATCATGCCCAATACACAGTCTCAGCCCACACACACAGCTTGCATCTTGCCACTCGACACATTGACACATAGCCACAATCAGGGAATACCATGCCAGACATGCAGGATGCACCGTGGCAACACACCAGCATTGACTGAGAAGAGGCACCTTGGAGGCATAGGGACACCTTTATTAGTCATGTATTCGGGATTGCAGAGGCAACTCGAAGTACACATGAACACATCATGTGGAGTAACATGTGGGTCCAACACTGGCACCCCACTTCTGCAGCACACATGCGTGTTCGCCATGGAACTGGCACACAAGCGTCGGCTAACAGCTAAATACCCACAGCTGCACACGGAGAGCCTGCCATACACCATAGATCCGCTGATGTCGAAGTCCCACACCATGTCAAGCCAATGCTAACCGTATGTGGCCGAGGGCAGTGTCACACACATTGATGCCATCATCACAATCCCCTATCCCATCACTGATGACTGTCAACCAGGCAGACCATCTATTCAGGTGTACACAGCTGCATGTCGTGTCCCATGGGGATGCGACATGGCTGCAGAGGAACCAAACATCGACAGGGGCAGTGTGCATACATCGTGAACAACTGCCACACCCAATACACCCCAGATGCATCCCTTACCCCATGGAGACTTCCAAACGTGTCCGTGCCTGTAACGCTGAGTCAGCCCACGATTTCATGTCCATGAGGAATAGCAGTGCCACAACAATGCAAGCAGCAGACGGCATGCGCAGGTACCTGGGGAAGAGAGACACACAAGAAGTCAGCCACAAAAAACACAGCCACTTGCATGTGCATGTACTCGACACATGTATGGATGACAACATGCTAGGTCACAATTATGACTGGGGAAGTACAACCATCACTGGCACCATCACTCCAGTGACACACCCACACACACCTCTGACTCACGTGCCATACATGCAGGTGGAGACACACATCACAACGCATGCCACACGGGGACCAATGCGTGCACACTCAGACACTGGTACTCACCACTAAGCAAAGAAGTCGCGTATGAGCCGAGTCCGGATGTCCTCTTGCGGCTCCACATCCTCCACATCACTAGCCCCATTGCCAAGCCCTTCGTCCTCCACGGGTGGATGGTCCTCGTCATGTTGATCCAGGATGAGTGGCACAGCTCTTTCAACTGCCATGTTGTGCAGCATGCAGCAGACCATGAAGATCTTGCAGACCTTCGCCGGGGCATATGGGAGTGCGCCGCCGGTCTTGTGGAGGCACCTGAATCGGCTCTTCAGCATGCCAAACGTCCTCTCTATCACTCGCCTTGTCCGGCCATGGGCGGTGTTGTAGCGGAGCTGGGCCGGCGTGATGGGGTTGCGGAGAGGTGTCAGCAGCCAAGGCATGTTGGGATAGCCAGCGTCCCCTACATGGGAAGCACATGGTCATCGTTAGAAGTGGTGAAGCGGTCGTGCTGGTATGCTATACAGAATACAGGACAGACAGACTGTACCCACCAACAACACATGCCCGTTCGTTGCGCAGCTGCATCATCATATCAGGCATCCCGCTACGCCTCATGATGTAGGCATCGTGTGCTGATCCTGGAAAACGAGCACAGACATGTGAAATCACCATGTTGGACTGACACACCACAAGGGCATTGATGGAGTGGTAGTGCTTTCGATTGCGGTACGCCACCTCCCGTGCGTCTGGTGGTACCAAAGCTACATGTGTCCCATCTATGGACCCAATGACATGGGGCATCCCTCCCAGGGCATAGAATCCACGCTTGACCGCAGTCATCTGTTCAGGGGTTGGGAACTTGATGAAGTCATCCAGGTGAATCAACATGGCCTCTAAGAAATCATGCAGCACACGGCAGAACATGCTCTGGGACATGCCACCAACATTAGCTATGGTATATTGAAAGGTACCCGTGGCAAGAAAATGTAGGGCAGCCATTACCTTCAGCTGGGGTGTCAGTGCCGTAGGATACCTGTGCTGCGGTTGCAGGTGTGGTGCCAGTCTCGCCGTCAACTCCAGAATCAACGGTTGGGTGAAGCGGTAGAGCCGGATGCTGTCATTCTCCTGCATGGCAGCCAAGTCTGGAATTCTTCGGGCAAGAGGCGGCGCTCTGCAGTAATTTGGAAGTGACAAGGAAGAGTGAGTGCACTACGACAACAAATCATGTGTACTGAGCACATGTTAATCTGTCAATACACACATGCTACATGGGGAGTCAGGTATGTGCTACATGGCCAGGACACGTATGGATGCAAGGTGACACTCCTACCAAGACCCAGCTACACACGGAGATTGAGAACCTCCCCATGCCACGCCATGGGAATAGCTGTGTCCCAGTGCAAGTGAACAGCCAGACGCAACACAGGAGTGACATACGCCCACACATCAGCAGCAGTAGGATGCCGATTGCAGAGACTGGTAGCGGAACACTGGAGCCACAGGTCACATGACATTACACTAGGACAGCCCACACACCTTGCCATGAAGGTGCACATGTCATGACTCACCACACATTCCTTGTGAGGATGCTGACATGTCCTTGTCACGCTACTCCGTGTCCCATTCATACATGTGCACCTCACATCCGATACCACATGTGGCATGGTGTGCGGAACAGTGTGCAATGACAATCTACACACAGACACAGGTTGGTTGCTGCAACGGCTGCAGCTTTTGAGGGTGCTCCAACATCAACCTGATGGGAAGCCCCCACACATACATGACATAGTCACATTGTGCACCGTGGGTAGTGACAAGTCAGGTGTCATAACCCCTGTACCGGGCATCAGGGGACACTTCTGTGTGTTGGTGTCCGTGCCATGCCAGTGACGCTCACCCCAAGTGCACAGTACGACATGCACACATGTCAAAGGAGTCAAGGGCATGCCTGGCACACATAGCACCATCACACAGTACATCTGTACACATCTCATCATACATCTGGTGCCTTCTCGACTCAGGAGTAATGTTCCACATCACAGGCCATCACACCTGTGCCCCACACATGTAGTGATGCACAGACGATGCCTTGATGTCAATTAATGGACAAGTATGTCCATCCATGGACAAGTATGTCCGCCCTATCCCTACCTGTGTGCCGCCTGTCACCACTGTGATGTGTGAAAACCGCTGTACTGCTGCCAAGAGGGCCTGTGTACGTTCCCATATCACTATGGGAGTGCTGCCGTATGTGTCCCCATCGTGATGGCGAGCGTACAGGCATGTGTACGGCCCGTACCACTATGGGTGTCCTCGCGTATGCGTACTCGTAGTGGTACGGGCCGTTCACACGCCTGTACGCTCCCTATCACTACGTGTACGCATACGCATACGTGAGGACACCCATAGTGATAGGGAGCGTACAGGCGTGTGTACGGCCCGTACCACTATGGGTGTCCTCGCGTATGCGTACTCGTAGTGATAGGGAGCGTACAGGCGTGTGTACGGCCCGTACCACTATGGGTGTCCTCGCGTATGCGTACTCGTAGTGATAGGGAGCGTACAGGCGTGTGTACGGCCCGTACCACTACGAGTACGCATACGCGAGGAAAACCCATAGTGGTACGGGCCGTACACACGCCTGTACGCTCCCTATCACTACGAGTACGCATACGCGAGGCCACCCATAGTGATAGTGAACGTACAGGCGTGTATACGGCCCGTACACGTAGTGATAGGGAGCGTACAGGTGTGTGTACGGCCCGTACCACTATGGGTGTCCTCGCGTATGCGTACTCGTAGTGGTACGGGCCGTTCACACGCCTGTACGCTCCCTATCACTACGAGTACGCATACGCGAGGACACCCATAGTGGTACGGGCCGTACACACGTCTGTACGCTCCCTATCACTACGAGTACGCATAGGCGAGGACACCCATAGTGATAGTGAACGTAGGCACGCGTGTACGGGCCGTTGCAATGCATTTGGGGTGCCCTAGGGCCCCGGAACGCACCGTACCTGTGTGTGAAGCTCCAAATTACATAGGGGACACATGAGGGACAAGTATTAAGGCCTACATGCATGCTGGTTGTCATGGAGACCAAGTTCAAAATTCGATTTTCTTCTGGAAGGTGAACAGCAGAAGTCAGTTGGAATTAATCTACTTTGTTGCAATGTGTTTGTGGAGCTGACATCATGCAGGAGAATGAAACCGATAGAGTACACACAGACTGCTAGGTTTGAAGGGATTGGTGGAAACATAGGATGCAAATGTGAGTGACCAATCACTCTGTACTCCTGTGCATGAGACAGGGCAGAAGGGCACATATAAGGCAGCCAGGTCCCATGAGGGAGTACTTGCCTGCACATCTTTGAATTCGTCGACCCAGCTGCTGCTACTGATTCCCTGGAACCATGTCAAGGGCTGTGGAGAGGACACAGCCATTCACCCTGGAGGAGAACATGGCATTGCTGGATGTGATCCTCCCACAGTACCCCATGCTGTATGGGCGACCAGGGTATCAGGTGAGTGCATAGGCCACTGGCACAGACTGTCCCTATGTTGTGACTGTGACTTCTGCCATTGTGTCCTGGTGTGACACACATGCCATGTACTGTAGGGGGGGTTCCCAGGGGGGGGATGCCTGATGTCTCCCAGCAGTGCCCTGATACAGGAGGGGTGTGTGCCTATCACTACCAGCAGTGCCCGGAGACAGGAGGGGTGTGTGCCTATCACTACCAGCAGTGCCCTGAGACAGGAGGGGTGGGTGTGGAGTCCTCACAGCAGTGCCCTGAGACAGGAGGGGTGGGTGTGGAGTCCTCACAGCAGTGCCCTGAGACAGGAGGGGTGGGTGTGGAGTCCTCACAGCAGTGCCCTGAGACAGGAGGGGTGTGTGCCTATCACTACCAGCAGTGCCCTGAGACAGGAGGGGTGTGTGCCTATCACTACCAGCAGTGCCCTGAGACAGGAGGGGTGGATGCAGAGTCCTCACAGCAGTGCCCTGAGACAGGAGGGGTGTGTGCCTATCACTACCAGCAGTGCCCTGAGACAGGAGGGGTGGATGCAGAGTCCTCACAGCAGTGCCCTGAGACAGGAGGGGTGGGTGTGATGCACAGTGTGAGCCTTGATCATTGATTGTGACATTGCCATCATTCCACCTGTGTACCCACAATGGCACGTACTGCTTTTTCCCTCACCAGAGGATCATGTCCCTATGACAAAGGTGCAATGCATTGGCTGCATGACATGCCTTGTTGTAACCAGCTAATTTGTTCTCATATGTCTCTCTGTGACATGTGGCTGGTGTATTGATGTGGTGTCACTTGTTCTTCCTCACAGGTAGGCGCCACTGCCAAGGAGCAGATCTGGCTGACCGCCGTCAGTGCCGTGAGGGGTGTGGATGGTCGGAGGCGGAGCCTGTCCCAGGTGAGGAAACGCTGGCAGGATATCCGGTGCTGGACGCGGAGGATTGCACGGGTCCTGCTGGGGGACTCACCTGAGAGCCACAAGAACCGCGGGCGCCGCCGTCTGAGCCACCTCCACAGGCGTGTGCTGCCGGTGGTCTTTCCAGACTTGGAGAGGCGCTTACAGGAGATGCAGCAGCCGGAAGGGGGTAGGTACATGTGTGTTTGTTGTGTGTCACCGGCATTTGTAAGGGCACAGTAGCATGAATTCACTGCCAGGGTTTAAAGGTGCTGTGCAGATCCAGTTTGCCCCAGTATAGCGCTGCGCCCCTGCCACCCTTCCCCTCCTTGCAATGTGTTCCCTGGTCTGTGTGTAGTCACTCCTTCACAAGGTAATGTAGGCTGGCGCTTTGTCCACGAGAACTATGCCTGTAGCATCATGTGTGGGGGTGGTGTGTAACAGGTTTTGGGACCTTGGCTGTGCCCTGTCCAGTTCACTGCATGTGGGTTCCATGTCAGTTGGCACTGATGCTGAGTCCAGACATGGGAGTTAGTCTCTCAAGTGTCATGCCTTACAGCGCGCATGTCCTATGTAGTGGCCTGTGACATGATGTGCATGAGTGTGCGATACGCATAGTGCAGGGATGGTGGCGTGTGTTGCAGTCATTACCATTCAGGAGCATGGAGTTGCGTGGCCACTACTGTCCCCTGGGGGACCTTTTCCTCAGTGTTGTATGTGTCATCACAAAACGTGGACACTCTCAGTGTCTACAGCGTAGGTTGTGCTCTGTGCCATTGTCCCCTGGCACCATGTATATAGACGTGCAAATTTGTACAGGTGTCCACTGTGCAGCCTGACCTGAATGTCCTTCTTCATACTCACAGTTGCCAGTGCCTGTGTGTCTTGTTATACTCATCTGAGGATGGGCAGTGGTACCTCATTATTTGTACAGGCGCACCTTGGGTGTTTTGCGTCCAATCTTGCATTTTGCCTGCCCCTGTGTTTATCACCCAGACTATGAGATGTTGGTGCCACCTGTGTCTCAACAATTTGCCTCGTGTAGGGGGTGGTTGGGGCGGGCAAAGCCTATATGTCAAATCCTGATTTCTACTTGCTGGGTCTGGGCAGTGTGTGATGTTTGTCTGGACACACACGCAAGGTGCAGTGACCCAGTCATGTTGGGCATGTTTTCAGCATTACCTATGCAGCATGTGTCTCAAGTTCATGGATATGGCCCCTGGTCATCCGTATTTTCGCCAACGCTGTGTGGTGCAGATGCAGTGCTGGATTGTCCCCAGGGCCTGGGTGCTATGTCAGACTCCGTTTCCTGTATTTTGCTATTGTCTCATGCTCTCCATGGTATTTCAGTGGCATGGTGGCTCAACCAACTGTGTGTTTCATGCCCTACATCGGTACCTTGTTTAGTAGATGTTAGGGATCTTCCTTTTCAGGCTATGCAATGTTACCTATGTAGATTGGACTCATGTGACAGATGTGTACAGGTGTCTGATTAATTTCTGTCTCTCCACCCTGCCCACAGCATCGTCGGGGGACACAGAGGGAGACATGGACACAGACCAGGCGGAGGGACCGAGCACCAGTGCCAGCCGTGACATCGGGGCTGGCACATCGAGTGGGACAGAGGCGGAGGATAGTGCGGCCGAGGACCTGTCGACTGGCACATCAGAATACGAAGCTGACAGGTCCGAGGAGGATGTCTCCGAGTGGGCGGAGGCTGCACCAGCAGCTGACAGCGGAACAACACCTCGCACCGCCCCCTCAGTTCCCATCAGCCGCCTCCCACTTGCTCGTGTCCCTTCCCAGCGTGCCCGGTCACCGCATGTCTCCTTCATGCCAGGCACCGCACCCCCTGCCCCTGTCTCCACTGCTGCCGCCAATGCCGAGTCTGTGGACATCCAGCGGCAGCTGCAGGTTGGTCAGGCTGCGATCCTTAATGTCCTCCATGCCCACGGCCAAACCCTCACCAACATCGAGGCATACTTGGAGGGCATTCATTCATCGCAGGCTGACCAACGCAACTTGCTGAGGTCCATAGACTCCACACTGACTGCAGCAGTGGGTCTCCTGCAGCGCGACCTCCCCCCACCTACCCCTGCCCCATCCACACTTCCCACTCCCATGCCTGTCCCACGTACACCCAGACGTCGGCATGCACCCACATCAACAGACACAGGCACCACACCAGCAGGGAAGGTCCACCGCACTCATCCTGACACGCGCACACAGGGTGAGGTAGGCACACCCACTGGGTTGGGGGGCAAACGTGTGACACGCAGCCATA
The DNA here is from genome assembly GCF_964204655.1 of Triturus cristatus. NCBI lineage: Eukaryota > Metazoa > Chordata > Amphibia > Caudata > Salamandridae > Triturus > Triturus cristatus. The sequence goes on along the minus strand of NC_140593.1, from coordinate 486,195,603 downwards.
GTGGGAGTCCGCATTCCACCCAGTCCACTCCCTCCAAATCCCCTCCCCTCAGCTCTCCTGGCCACATCTTCCCCAAGGACTCCTTCATGGCCGCTCTGTCCCTGAGCCCCACAGTGACGCCACCACGCAAGCGGTCAAGGAAGTCCTCGGTCAGGGTGGTTGATTCTCCCCCCCTGTCTACACCCTCCCCCGGTGGCGCTGCGACCCATCCCTCTGACCCCCCCCCCTCCTTGGGGCCTGTGGATCCTTCGGGTGCAGGGGAATCCCTGGAGGACCTTGCAAAGGTGTGTAGTGCCATCCTGGCCTCCGCCTTTGGCCCTGCCCCACCCCCTGTGGTGGAGTCCTCCATCCCTGCACCCACAACGCCTCCCCTTTGCCCTGATGTCCCTGCGGTGCCTGGTGCTTCCCCCCCCCATGATGCCCTCACCCCTGTGGAAGACGAAGGCATGTAACTGTGCAGGCAAGGTAGGGGACACGCATCCCACTGTGTCCCCCATCCAGCTGAGACTAATTGACTGCCCTATGGCCTTTGTGAATATTGAACTGCCTGCGATCCACGGACATTGTGCTCATGCTGAATAAAGCTTCATTTTTTTTTCATTATAACACTACTGCTATGCTGGTATTGGTGTTGGTGGGGCTGCTACATGGTTTTGGGTGGTGTTTATGTGTTGGGTGTGTGGGATATGTAGTAGTGTGCTGCTCATTGGGGGGACCCTGGGATCTGTGTGCCATCACAAGGTGTTAGCTAACTTTCTTTGTTCATGTAAGCAGTTACTACATGGTGCAATTGTCCCAGGGTGTATTCCTTCCTCTGTGTACCCTGATATCTTCCCTGCAGGGTGTTCCCAATGTTTAGCGCAGAGCTGTGTCTACATGAGCTGTGTGTGTGACGGAGCCCTTCTACTTTGGCCAGGCATGCAGGGCCATGTCTCCACCTGCAACATTCGTGGCATCCTTGGTGATCACTGTACTTGTGTGTGGAGTCTGTTGACATGAGTTCATGGGGACATGTTCCCTTGTAGGCAGTATGCATGTGTGTACTTCCAGCCTCACACACATGTGTTACACCCCTCCTGTCTCAGGGCACTGCTGTGAGGACTCAACACCCACCCCTCCTGTCTCATGGCACTGCTGTGAGGACTCCACACCCACCCCTCCTGTCTCAGGGCACTGCTGTGAGGACTCCACACCCACCCCTCCTGTCTCAGGGCACTGCTGGGAGTGATAGGCACACACCCCTTCTGTCTCAGGGCACTGCTGTGAGGACTCCACACCCACCCCTCCTGTCTCATGGCACTGCTGTGAGGACTCCACACCCACCCCTCCTGTCTCAGGGCACTGCTGTGAGGACTCCACACCCACCCCTCCTGTCTCAGGGCACTGCTGTGAGGACTCCACACCCACCCCTCCTGTCTCATGGCACTGCTGTGAGGACTCCACACCCACCCCTCCTGTCTCAGGGCACTGCTGTGAGGACTCCACACCCACCCCTCCTGTCTCAGGGCACTGCTGGGAGGACTCCACACCCACCCCTCCTGTCTCATGGCACTGCTGTGAGGACTCCACACCCACCCCTCCTGTCTCAGGGCACTGCTGTGAGGACTCCACACCCACCCCTCCTGTCTCAGGGCACTGCTGTGAGGACTTCACACCCACCCCTCCTGTCTCATGGCACTGCTGTGAGGACTCCACACACACCCCTCCTGTCTCATGGCACTGCTGTGAGGACTCCACACCCACCCCTCCTGTCTCAGGGCACTGCTGGGAGGACTCCACACCCACCCCTCCTGTCTCAGGGCACTGCTGTGAGGACTCTGCATCCACCCCTCCTGTCTCAGGGCACTGCTGGTAGTGATAGGCACACACCCCTCCTGTCTCAGGGCACTGCTGGTAGTGATAGGCACACACCCCTCCTGTCTCAGGGCACTGCTGTGAGGACTCCACACCCACCCCTCCTGTCTCAGGGCACTGCTGTGAGGACTCCATACCCACCCCTCCTGTCTCAGGGCACTGCTGTGAGGACTCCACACCCACCCCTCCTGTCTCAGGGCACTGCTGGCAGTGATAGGCACACACCCCTCCTGTCTCAGGGCACTGCTGGTAGTGATAGGCACACACCCCTCCTGTCTCAGGGCACTGCTGTGAGGACTCCACACCCACCCCTCCTGTCTCAGGGCACTGCTGGGAGGACTCCACACCCACCCCTCCTGTCTCAGGGCACTGCTGTGAGGACTCCACACCCACCCCTCCTGTCTCAGGGCACTGCTGTGAGGACTCCACACCCACCCCTCCTGTCTCATGGCACTGCTGTGAGGACTCCACACCCACCCCTCCTGTCTCAGGGCACTGCTGTGAGGACTCCACACCCACCCCTCCTGTCTCAGGGCACTGCTGGGAGGACTCCACACCCACCCCTCCTGTCTCAGGGCACTGCTGTGAGGACTCCACACCCACCCCTCCTGTCTCATGGCACTGCTGTGAGGACTCCACACCCACCCCTCCTGTCTCAGGGCACTGCTGGGAGTGATAGGCACACACCCCTTCTGTCTCAGGGCACTGCTGTGAGGACTCCACACCCACCCCTCCTGTCTCATGGCACTGCTGTGAGGACTCCACACCCACCCCTCCTGTCTCAGGGCACTGCTGTGAGGACTCCACACCCACCCCTCCTGTCTCAGGGCACTGCTGTGAGGACTCCACACCCACCCCTCCTGTCTCATGGCACTGCTGTGAGGACTCCACACCCACCCCTCCTGTCTCAGGGCACTGCTGTGAGGACTCCACACCCACCCCTCCTGTCTCAGGGCACTGCTGGGAGGACTCCACACCCACCCCTCCTGTCTCATGGCACTGCTGTGAGGACTCCACACCCACCCCTCCTGTCTCAGGGCACTGCTGTGAGGACTCCACACCCACCCCTCCTGTCTCAGGGCACTGCTGTGAGGACTCCACACCCACCCCTCCTGTCTCATGGCACTGCTGTGAGGACTCCACACCCACCCCTCCTGTCTCATGGCACTGCTGTGAGGACTCCACACCCACCCCTCCTGTCTCAGGGCACTGCTGGGAGGACTCCACACCCACCCCTCCTGTCTCAGGGCACTGCTGTGAGGACTCTGCATCCACCCCTCCTGTCTCAGGGCACTGCTGGTAGTGATAGGCACACACCCCTCCTGTCTCAGGGCACTGCTGGTAGTGATAGGCACACACCCCTCCTGTCGCAGGGCACTGCTGTGAGGACTCCACACCCACCCCTCCTGTCTCAGGGCACTGCTGTGAGGACTCCATACCCACCCCTCCTGTCTCAGGGCACTGCTGTGAGGACTCCACAACCACCCCTCCTGTCTCAGGGCACTGCTGGTAGTGATAGGCACACACCCCTCCTGTCTCAGGGCACTGCTGGTAGTGATAGGCACACACCCCTCCTGTCTCAGGGCACTGCTGTGAGGACTCCACACCCACCCCTCCTGTCTCAGGGCACTGCTGGGAGGACTCCACACCCACCCCTCCTGTCTCAGGGCACTGCTGTGAGGACTCCACACCCACCCCTCCTGTCTCAGGGCACTGCTGTGAGGACTCCACACCCACCCCTCCTGTCTCAGGGCACTGCTGTGAGGACTCCACACCCACCCCTCCTGTCTCAGGGCACTGCTGGGAGGACTCCACACCCACCCCTCCTGTCTCAGGGCACTGCTGTGAGGACTCCACACCCACCCCTCCTGTCTCAGGGCACTGCTGTGAGGACTCCACACCCACCCCTCCTGTCTCATGGCACTGCTGTGAGGACTCCACACCCACCCCTCCTGTCTCATGGCACTGCTGTGAGGACTCCACACCCACCCCTCCTGTCTCAGGGCACTGCTGTGAGGACTCCACACCCACCCCTCCTGTCTCAGGGCACTGCTGTGAGGACTCCACACCCACCCCTCCTGTCTCAGGGCACTGCTGGGAGGACTCCACACCCACCCCTCCTGTCTCAGGGCACTGCTGTGAGGACTTCACACCCACCCCTCCTGTCTCATGGCACTGCTGTGAGGACTCCACACCCACCCCTCCTGTCTCAGGGCACTGCTGGGAGTGATAGGCACACACCCCTTCTGTCTCAGGGCACTGCTGTGAGGACTCCACACCCACCCCTCCTGTCTCATGGCACTGCTGTGAGGACTCCACACCCACCCCTCCTGTCTCAGGGCACTGCTGTGAGGACTCCACACCCACCCCTCCTGTCTCAGGGCACTGCTGTGAGGACTCCACACCCACCCCTCCTGTCTCATGGCACTGCTGTGAGGACTCCACACCCACCCCTCCTGTCTCAGGGCACTGCTGTGAGGACTCCACACCCACCCCTCCTGTCTCAGGGCACTGCTGGGAGGACTCCACACCCACCCCTCCTGTCTCATGGCACTGCTGTGAGGACTCCACACCCACCCCTCCTGTCTCAGGGCACTGCTGTGAGGACTCCACACCCACTCCTCCTGTCTCAGGGCACTGCTGTGAGGACTCCACACCCACCCCTCCTGTCTCATGGCACTGCTGTGAGGACTCCACACCCACCCCTCCTGTCTCATGGCACTGCTGTGAGGACTCCACACCCACCCCTCCTGTCTCAGGGCACTGCTGGGAGGACTCCACACCCACCCCTCCTGTCTCAGGGCACTGCTGTGAGGACTCTGCATCCACCCCTCCTGTCTCAGGGCACTGCTGGTAGTGATAGGCACACACCCCTCCTGTCTCAGGGCACTGCTGGTAGTGATAGGCACACACCCCTCCTGTCGCAGGGCACTGCTGTGAGGACTCCACACCCACCCCTCCTGTCTCAGGGCACTGCTGTGAGGACTCCATACCCACCCCTCCTGTCTCAGGGCACTGCTGTGAGGACTCCACAACCACCCCTCCTGTCTCAGGGCACTGCTGGTAGTGATAGGCACACACCCCTCCTGTCACAGGGCACTGCTGGTAGTGATAGGCACACACCCCTCCTGTCTCAGGGCACTGCTGTGAGGACTCCACACCCACCCCTCCTGTCTCAGGGCACTGCTGGGAGGACTCCACACCCACCCCTCCTGTCTCAGGGCACTGCTGTGAGGACTCCACACCCACCCCTCCTGTCTCAGGGCACTGCTGTGAGGACTCCACACCCACCCCTCCTGTCTCATGGCACTGCTGTGAGGACTCCACACCCACCCCTCCTGTCTCAGGGCACTGCTGTGAGGACTCCACACCCACCCCTCCTGTCTCAGGGCACTGCTGGGAGGACTCCACACCCACCCCTCCTGTCTCAGGGCACTGCTGTGAGGACTCCACACCCACCCCTCCTGTCTCATGGCACTGCTGTGAGGACTCCACACCCACCCCTCCTGTCTCATGGCACTGCTGTGAGGACTCCACACCCACCCCTCCTGTCTCAGGGCACTGCTGGGAGGACTCCACACCCACCCCTCCTGTCTCAGGGCACTGGTGGGAGGACTCTGCACACACACCTCCTATTTCTGGATATGTACGCTTGGAACATACACGGTGGGGGTACGCTCCATGCATTCGAGGTGAGGGTACGAGTCGTACTTACACTGGTGGGGTGGGGGTAGGCTCCATGCATACGCGGGTGGGGTACGAGTCGTACTTACACTGGTGGGGTGGGGGTAGGCTCCATGCATACGCGGGTGGGGTACGAGTCGTACTTACACTGGTGGGGTGGGGGTAGGCTCCATGCATACGCGGGTGAGGGTACGAGTCGTACTTACACTGGTGGGGGTGGGGGTACGGTCCGTACGTCCGCGGGTGAGGGTACGAGTCGTACTTACACTGGTGGGGTGGGGGTAGGCTCCATGCATACGCGGGTGGGGTACGAGTCGTACTTACACTGGTGGGGTGGGGGTAGGCTCCATGCATACGCGGGTGGGGTACGAGTCGTACTTACACTGGTGGGGTGGGGGCAGGCTCCATGCATACGCGGGTGAGGGTACGAGTCGTACTTACACTGGTGGGGGTGGGGGTACGGTCCGTAAGTCCGCGGGTGAGGGTACGAGTCGTACTTACACTGGTGGGGTGGGGGTAGGCTCCATGCATACGCGGGTGAGGGTACGAGTCGTACTTACACTGGTGGGGGTGGGGGTACGGTCCGTACGTCCGCGGGTGAGGGTACGAGTCGTACTTACACTGGTGGGGTGGGGGTAGGCTCCATGCATACGCGGGTGAGGGTACGAGTCGTACTTACACTGGTGTGGTGGGGGTACGGTCCGTATGTCCGCGGGTGAGGGTACGAGTTGTACTTACACTGTTGGGGTGGGGGTGGGCTCCATGCATACGGGGTGAGGGTACGAGTCGTACTTACACGGGTGGGGGTACGGTCCGTACGTCCGCGGGTGCGGGTACGAGTCGTACTTACACTGGTGGGGTGGGGGTAGGCTCCATGCATACGCGGGTGAGGGTACGAGTCGTACTTACACTGGTGGGGTGGGGGTAGGCTCCATGCATAGGCGGGTGAGGGTACGAGTCGTACTTACACTGGTGGGGGTGGGGGTACGGTCCGTACGTCCGCGGGTGAGGGTACGAGTCGTACTTACACTGGTGGGGTGGGGGTAGGCTCCAAGCATACGCGGGTGAGGGTACGAGTCGTACTTACACTGGTGTGGTAGGGGTACGGTCCGTACATCCGCGGGTGAGGGTACGAGTCGTACTTACACTGTTGGGGTGGGGGTGGGCTCCATGCATACGGGGTGAGGGTACGAGTCGTCCTTACACGGGTGGGGGTACGGTCCGTACGTCCGCGGGTGCGGGTACGAGTCGTACTTACACTGGTGGGGTGGGTGTACGCTGCATACGTACGCGGGTGGGGGTAGGGTCCGTACATATCCGTCCCCACGCTATGTGATGCTTGTGCGGGCCGTACCCAGGCCTTTGCCACGTGGGTGCGATCCGTCCCGCCATTGTTGGGGTGACGTGGGTGTGGGCGTGGTACGTCTCGTACCCACGCTCTTCAGGCGTGGGTACGGGACGTACCGGTCTGGTTGTGTTGCCGGTTCGCATGGTGACGGACTTCCGTTGTGGCGGTCGCTGGCTTAGCTGGACACGCCCCCACCCCCTCGTAGTGACCAGGGCATGGGTGGTGTGTGACTTTGGTGGGGGTTTTGTTGCCTGCCCTGGTCCTGCCACCCCCACCCCACCCCCCTTTCCCCCCTCCCTTAGTTATTCTGACCTTCTGCGGCGTCTGCGTCCGAACCTGTAGAGGAGGTGGACTGCTATGAGGGCCGGGATGACACGTAGGTTCGGGTCCATGTCTGTCCGTCGCGTACGGGTCCTCCTTGTTTGCGTCGTCCTGTGTGTCCGTCGCGTACTGGTCCTCCTTGATCGCGTCGTCCTGTCTGTCCGTCGCGTACTGGTCCTCCTTGATCACGTCGTCCTGTCGCGTACTGGTCCTCCTTGTTCGCGTCGTCCTGTCTGTCCGTCGCGTACTGGTGGTCCTTGTTCGCGTCGTCCTGATTTCCCGGCAGTTTTTGGCAGCCGGAAAATATTCACCGTGCGGGATGACGTCGGTGCGAATCGTAATTCCTGGGTCGTGAATGGCTGGCTGCGAGCGTCCCGACGTCAGGTCGGCGCTTTCCCGGATCGCATTGGTAGGTTTATTTTGTTCGGTCGGGCTTTTTTACGAATCGTACGGAAATGGTGTTCCCGTGCGAATCGTAATTCCTTGTTTGTAAATTTTGACGACCGGGTACGCGTCGGACGGAGAATATGCTCCATCCGACGGTTCGTACCCGGTTTTTACCGGATCGTAATCGGCACCTTAGTGAAGATTTTCGTAAATGTCTCCATATACATTGGTTTAGATGGAAGTAACATCCTTGGATAGCTGTATGGGGGTACAGTTTTAGAATGCAATTTATCATGGCTTGCTCAAAATCATTTGATTCTTGTTTTAGTTTTCCTAGCATTTCATTATATGTTGTGTTTTGTTTGTTAGGTAATAGTGCATAAATTAAAGGTATGGAAGTGTTGTGATATTGACCGTGTATTGTGTAAAGCTGGTAGAATGGTTTTGGGCATATTGTAAAGGTGCCATCCATCATCCATGTTTGGCATTGTTGGAGTTTAGTTATATTGTTTGCAGTAGCAAACATTATGATTCTTTTTTCTGTGCTTTTGTTATCAAAAAAAATAAAAGGTTCATTATTGTGGGTGATAGTTAATTCTGGTGGAATGATGATATCTTGAAAAGTTTTAGGGGATGGTATAGTTGTCGTGGTTGCTTTTTTGGTCCTAGCAATAGTTCTTTTTATAGAAGCAATTGATGGTAATTGGCCTCTTGCTTCTTTGGGCACTCTAGGTAATAGTTCTTTTAGGATTACACTTGTAGCAGTTTGTGAACCAGTGCTTAATTCTTTGATATTTTTGAGGGTTGATCTGACTTCTATTTCAGAGAGATTGGGTGGATGGTTATGCTCTCTTGTATATAGTACAGTTGTTTCTCTTGTTGTTGCTCGTCCGTAGCATTTGTTCGAATAATATTTAGAACACTTCCAGTTCACTTTTCGGTCCGTCTGCTTTTCTTGGGTGTATGTGTAACCCATGTAACACAATAGGAATTTTCCTTTCTGCGAAGTTATAAATTGGGCTTCTTCTGTCATCGTGATGTGTTAGAAATCTGGAAAAAATGTATATGAAAATATATGCAATAGTACTTTATATATTTCTATAAAAATAGGAAACAAACTACTTTTTTATATATACTTACCAAGTGTTTTTGGTTGTATTTGAATGAAGATGTTGTTTGTAGACAAAATGCTGTTTAGTTGATGTAGTCTCTGAAAGTTAAAGAACATATATTGTTTTGGTTGGTTTAGTTTTTTAAGTGGGGTGGTATTGCTGTTTGGTATAGACTATATTTTTTTTGTTGAAACGTATTTTATTGTTTTACAAATCAACAACTGAACAAACATTTCCCCGCCTTCACCTGTCCCGAAAGTACCACACATTTATCATCAATACCAATTATTCAGGAGAAGGAACAACCTTCCCACCCAGTTCTCTACCCCCCCCTCCCCCACCACATGTCAATGTACCCCCGTCCCCTGCCCCTCTTACTATGTGCCCCTCCTCCCTAATAAATAAGATGCAGGAGCCCAACCTCTCCCTAAGCAAACAGAGCCTTCCCTCATGCTCAGTGGTATAGACTAGGTGTTAATTTATACAGGTTTTTTAAAACTTAAAAAAGAGAACATGGATTTGTTTCGGGGTTTAGGATGTTTTGGGGTTGGAGTAGGATTTAATTAATATTTTATAAAGTATTTTGATAGTATACTTACTTTTTAGTGAGTCTTTTCTGGCAATCTTCAATATTTTCTTTTGTTGTTTGGAGTAATATCTGTAGTGGAAACATAAAGAGATGGAATATATAAGTTAGTTATTTATTTGAGTAAAGATAAATTAGTGTTTTAGTTTAATTTGGCAGTTTAGTTAGAAAAGAATATTTACTTACGTTTTTAGAATAGTAGTAGGATGTAGGTTTCTTCAGTTTAGCAGAGTTTCTTCTTCGTTCAATGCTTTGGTTTAAGGCACAGTAGAAGACTTGTTTTAATTGGTTTATATAGCGGTTTTAAATTGTTTCTTGAATGTTATTGGTTGTTTTCTGTATGTGGCCTTTCTATTGGATGGTTTGAATTTTTTTTAGTTAATTGGTTTCCTTTTATGGAAAATGCTAAGTAAGAGTATATGTAGTTTTAAAGGAGGAGAGTTTTAAATAATTATATATAAAAAGATTGTTTATAATGTGTTGTAATTTTTTTTAAATGTGTTCGAAATGCCAATGTGATAATTATTTCAGTTTTTTTTTATTATGTTGTTAAATATTGAGATCGTTATAAATGTTATGTTTATGTTTAAGTAGAATCTCATTTGAAAATTTATGTTTTCGGAAAATATTGTCTTTATGTTGTTTAAAGTATTGGTTTTATTAGTATTAGAATTGTCGATATATTTAAAAAAAAACGATATTATTGATGTCTATATTTTGGTTATCGATATTTGTGACATGTGTTATATTTATTTACTTATGTCGATATTTAGTATTGCGATATTTATGTGTGCGATTTTTGTGTGATCGATATAATTGTATTACGATATTGTAGTGTCGATATTAGTGTAGTTTTTTAAATAAGTATACAATGTCGATATTTTTGATGTCGATATATTTGATGCGATATTTGTGTAGTTCGATAATGTGTCTTTCGATAATATGTCAGAGATCCTTCCCCAATATAGGCTCAGGTAACATCCTAACCTTTCACCTACATTCTCCCCTACACTACACACATGTTTGTTCTTGGCGACTGACCTTTTACCTAGATATGACACTGTACATAGAACGCAGAATTTTCCCTGGTAAAAGCCTCATACATTATGCATGAGGATTCTTCGAAACTCAGCAGGACTACCATCTCCTGCATAATAACTATGTATAAACTTCATTCCCGACGTCATCCTAAGTCCGACAATGGCACAGTAAGGTAGAACCTCTGGGGAGAACTTTGGGTATATAAACGTCACATGTTGCTGAGATAGAAGGAGGAGAACTAGGACTTCCATGCCAACACACTAACGTGTGACGCTGAGGCACCTGTAAGTAGATATCCAGCTCGCAGTGGTCTAACATCCCTTGCGGGGTGTCCAACCCGAGACAAAGACGGGGACCCACAGTCTCTCACTTCAGGTAATGGGGTTGACTTTATCCTAGAGGGATTCTTGGCTTGACACCTACACACATGCTAGGTACAGTTATGTACATCTAGTTAGGTTTGCATCGTAGGAGTACGCAATTTACTGTCATGTATTTTAGATACCTGCCTGTATTCATGGTTTTAGCACAATGGTAGAAATCTACCATCCTTTTACTTTCCTAGAACTTCTAATCATTTATATCTGTTCCTGTCTAGTGGTTGTTTCAACAAATCTATTTTACACCAGAATGGTGACCGTTCAATAAATGCTTATTGAAAAACGTCCATATCGTTTATTCTGTGTATCTCTCTGAGACAAAGTGAGCAAGAGTGACTGAGCGAAATGTATTGCACTGTTTCCACGGTACTGAGAGATCATGGTTGTCATGTTCTATAGTTGCCAAGAACTATTCTCTCCTTGGTAAGAGGGGTTTCTAGTGGCACTGTGAGCTAGCTGGTATACAGGCTAACATACCCGGTGGGGGTGTCTAGAATCAGTCTGACACCAATCCTACAGTATATGTTGTTTAAATGCGCAGATCCTATCTATGTTTTATAGGAAGTACACAACATGGCGCCGCCAACGTTGGTTGTTGTGAGAAGTTGGCCTGGTATATGCTGGTCACTAGTTAAAGTGGCCACCTTGCACCAGTACAATTCGACTCTTATGGTAGATAGGTTTAAGACAAACTTTTAAAGAAAGCTATCCTAGTGGTAGCTGGGGAGAGCAGCCTTCAGGCTAAGTCTCGGAGGAATGTAAACCAGCTTGTTTTACCTTATAATCTCTTGAATCACTAAATGAAAGGACACCACACAGGTATATATATAAAATATATATGTATTTATTACTAGACACACTCTACTAATCTCTTTATGAGGTTAGAAGTCAAGGACATATGCACAAATCAATGTTTCACAACAAATTAAGCACTTATATGGCTGGGGCCCTAGGGGCGTACCAGACCATATACTAAAAAAGAGGTATAAGAAGAACGACTTAAGAGGGGAGAAGGCCTAAGATCTTCAGAAGTGCTGGGGCCTCACTAATCCACCCAAGGCAGTTAAATAAAGGACCCGCGGGAGACGCATGCAGTGTGAGAACACAGCCGCAGATCCCAATAGACTTCAATGGAGCAAGTTTTAGGATACTTCGGGAGAGTCTACAAGCAAGTCACTTACAGGGTAAGTAGTTCTAGATCCAACACACACAGGTGCACCGGAGTACTCGAGTTACCTCGCCCAGGGAATCCAGGTGCATAGGTGTCTTTTGGTGTCGGGTCGCGGCGTCGTTTTCAATGGGAGCCAAAGAAGACTTGCTTCTTGTGAAGAAGGGAGAAGTGTCCGGTGGAATCCAAGGCTGGATTCAGAAGAAAGAAGACCTGAAAGCAGAGGGGACAGTGTTCAAAGTCACTTGTCAGTGACCCGGGGCCAGGAAGCTGGATGCCCACAGATGTCGGGTGATTTCAGGTGATCAAGGGTGTTTTGACTCTTCAGCCACGAGGTCCAGGAGGCGTCGACGACAACCAGGAGCTGGATTTGGAGTGTCCCACAAAGTCTGCAGCTTACTGACATGTCGGCAACTGGATTGGAGCCAACAAGTCTTGGCAACAGCAAGTCTCGTGAAAAGTGAAGAAAGTCAGCGGTGCAGACCAGCAAGGTCTGAGGGACTCACCCAGCAAGGGTAAATCAGGGCAGGCCTGGAGCAACCAGAGGAGTCCTTTGGTTTGATAAGAAAGTCTCCAGGGGACCTACAAGCCAGCCGGCAAGGGATCACAAAGACGCCTCATGAGGATTCGCTTCACAGGAGCCCACGGTCACTGGGGAAGGGGTAGGCCTCTGATTTTCAAGGGAAATCCTGCTGGGGGCTTGGACCACATGTGGTCCAATGCACACGTTTGTAGAATGTCGTGAAGGGGTTGCACTTGACAATAGTGCACGGTTCCCAGGTATTGCTGTTCCTCATCACTCGTGGGGTCCACTTGCCTCAGGTTTGCTGGGGACTCACAATGGCCATCGAGAAGTCAGGAAACCCACTTTTGGGGCTGCAGGGACTTTGGACTCCAGTGGGAGCGGGAAAGTTTGCGACCATTGATGCAAAGTTTTGGCACCTGCCAAGCAGGGGAGTCACTCCTTGACTCCAAGGGAGATTCTTCAGTCTTCCAAAGGTAGTGGAACGTCGAAGGGCCAGGATTCTTCTTCAGAGCATCGTCCAGGGATATCTAGTTTGCAATGGCAAGGGTTCCCTATCTTATACTAAAGGAAAGGTAGGGACTAGCTCTATGACCACTCCTATGGGAGGGTCAGGGGAGTGGGTGGCTACACCCACTTCCCTTTGTCCAGTTTCGCACCAGAGCAGGGGCTGGTAGCCCCTGAACGTTTGAGCTGGCATATGCACAGAGGAGCCTACTGCTCCCCCAGTGCAGGACTTCAAAGCACTCTAGGAGTGCACCCACCCAACCCCAATACACTAAATCCTGTCTGGAAGGTGGTTACACCTCCCTGTGACAGGATGCCTATTGTTTAGCCTCCTCCACTGCGAGTTTCAGTCAGCAGCAGGAGGGCAGCCCAGTGTCTGTGCTGGTGGCATCCATTTTGTGATGCCAGGGCTCTTCAGGATTCTACTGTGTTTCCACAGTGGGTACATGTCTATCCCTCTAGAAGGGTGGGATCATACTCCCACACCAGTTACTGGTGTGGGTGTATGATTCCAAGGCATTTGACACCAAACATGCCATGTTTTGATGCAGCCATCCCAAAGTTAGCATTTACCGCTAGGTTATAATGCGCTTAAGAGTATATGGTTTAAACGCATCCACAAACAGCCACAGAGAATAGACTCTGCCAGCTGTAGAGGGGCACTGCTCAGGCAGAGGCACCCCCTCACATGGAAACTAAGCACCCTGCCCTCAGGATTGATAGGGCCTGCCTTAGGGGTGACTGATAGGTTTATATGTGAGTGTAACGTGAGATATAGGGAACCTATACCTCAGTGAGGAGTGCTAACACTACCTCACCCAGGCTGCAGTAGCAGGCCTGTGGTGTCAGATTTAGTCTGCTTCCCAGGGGTGGCATAATACATGCTTCAGCCCCGGTAGGCCTGTGAAGTACCTATGCCCTGGGTACCTAAGGTACCATATACTAGGGGTTCATAAGGTACCACAGTATCCAATCACTAGTGCATCTAATATGCACTCTAAGTTGTTTAGAGAGAACAGAGAGGCTTGGGCCCTGATTAGCAGGGACCCAGCCAGACTATAGCCTGAAACCAATGTAAACATCAGAAGAAAAGTGGGGGCAACATAAGTGCAGATCCTACTCTCCTACAGTTGTGTTCCTATTTAACGGTCAAGTCTGAGTAGTTCAGTCGTGCCATTCTCAGAGACCCCTACTCACATTTCCCCAGTGACGTCTGGAGTGGGAGGGAACACAAATCCGGCACAGCTGAGTAGGCAAAGCAATGTATTGGCTGTAGGTTAATCAAGCTTGAAGGACAAATTGTTCCTATTGTGCATAAAACCTTATCTCAGTTCCCTTAAAAGACTCTTATTACTAAAAACAATGACTGAGCAGGAAGATGTTGTGGGTGCACTACTTATGACAGTCCAAGATGAGGAAGATGTAGATGCAATACAAATTCCTGAGAATGTTAGAAATGCCATCACCCGAAAACTAGCAGCATATGGTTTATCAGCTAGGGGTGGGCCAGTAACGTTTGTAATTGAGACACATGAATCATATAGAACAGAGGTATTCTATTCATGGGTTGAATTCCCACAAGCAGATGCATGAACAAACACATTCCATTATTATTTGGAGGATGATATACCGAACGAATACTGTCCATATGAGGACATTGAAGTTCCGTTCACCTACCAGGAGCTTATAAACTGGTTTAAAAGCACCCTTCCCCATACAAGAGATACAGTAAGACTCGGTCCGCTTGGAAGAGACGGAGCGACATGGCCGGTACTGGCGGCCCATACACCACATCCTGATATTGACACAATGCCAGTGGGAGACTTACGTACACTTCATAAAGAACTAATAAGACTTTACAGAAACATGACACAGTTTGTGATGCGAACACTCACACTTCAGCCAGCCACGATTATATCAACAGGACCAATTCAAACATCAACAACTAAAATATTACCACAAACATTACACGCAGTCATGGGAAAGATGCCCACTAAACGTGAACAAATGCCATTCTGGGCAGCTAAAAAAATAACACAGCTTGAGGCAATGGGCCCGATTCACAGAATTAACTTCAGACTAAATCCTAAACTTACTACTTTGTGGTATTCACAGAATGCACTTACTACTTTTGGTATTCACAGACTGCACTTACTACTTTTGGTATTCACAGAATGGATTTACGACTACTAACTTTACGTCCCCACTCGGGCCGGAAATTCCGGGCCGGAGGCGGAGCTTCCGGGCCGGAGGCGGGGCTTCCGGGCCGGAGGCGGAGTTTCCGGGCCAGAGGCGGAGCTTCCGGCCCGGAGGTGGGGATTCCAGCCAGTGGCGGAGATTTAGCCATGGCCGAAATCTCTGCCTCCGGCCCGGAAGCTCCGCCTCCGGGCCGTAATTTCCGGCCCGAGTGCGGACGTAAAGTTAGTAGTTGTAAATCCATTCTGTGAATACCAAAAGTAGTAAGTGCAGTCTGTGAATACCAAAAGTAGTAAGTGCATTCTGTGAATACCACAAAGTAGTAAGTTTAGGATTTAGTCTTAAGTTAATTCTGTGAATCGGGCTCAATATTTCCACACACCAGCCCACAAGAAAAACACAGAATGTTAACAATCTGCTTGCCCATGGGGATAACTCCCCAGATAGAGGATTGTACCCCTTGTGGTACAGTCTTCGCTGCGATATATACCAGGACACATGCTATCCCTTCTCTAGCAGTGATACCAGATGCATTAAGACAAATGCAGAACGAGTATGGAGCAGAACCTGCTCTGAATTTAGGAATGAAATTACTAGGTAATTTTGCCCAGGTATCAGCTATAATATTAGCAAACATTAAAAAGGGAGGCAGCAGCAGTGGCAATACGCCAGTGCCTGATTGAGTTCACTCTTTTCCAACAGGAACATGAATTACCTAAAATAATTGAAACTGCTTATGCAGAATTAGGTAGAGACAGATTGGGAGCTAGAGCAGTAAAACCTCAACTGATGGGCGGTCCTGAAAAAGATAACACCAGGCAAACACCTGCTTTTTCAAAGAAGAAATGAGATAATAACAAACAACAAAAGAATAAAGAGAATAGTGAGAATAGATCTCAATCCAGAGGTAGGTCTCCTCAACAGGAGCCCTCCGAAAAGAAGTATAACCTTAGGAACAGAGTTAACATTAGAAAACCTGACAGGTATCAGGACACTGATACACGTTCCTCTCTTTCCTTTCAGAGTTCATCGGAAACCTCCGAGAGGGAAGGACGGTCAGAACACAGACAAGACATGACAAGACAAGGTCCAGGGAAACTTATACGCTCCTGAATACACTTCAAAGAAAGAAGAAAAAACAAAATAAAAACCTCAATTTAAAAAGAAGAAAGTACAAGTCTTAAGATCAGACATGCCCAGAATCCTGAGGACTCAATTACGGGTAATGGGCTCTGACGATGCTAGGCAGTGCAGCAGAAGTAACAATAGTTCGCCAGAACCTGATGGAATTTCTGGTGACAGTGGAACTGAATGAACATATCACGGTGGAAACACCTGATACTAGGGTGAGCGTCCCACATAGGTTACATGAAATAACCCTCCAAATGGAGGGGGACAAGCCCAGAAACTTAAAAGTCTTTTTTGGAAGAACTTAACTTTTGGCTATGATATTCTTTTAGCTGAAAGAGATTGGCCACCTGCTATTATTATGGATTGCCCATAGTGAGAAACAGTAATTTTTCCAGCCTTTTCTGACCTCATTCCCATACATTTAAAACACACATACACACAGGAGTGGGCGGTAGCACTTGCCCCTGCACTATATCGTAACCATGTTGGGTCGTATGAAGACTAAACGTACCACGTGATAGCACTAAAATCTACTCCAACTCCACAGAGACAGTATCCAATAAAACAAGAAGCTAAAATACAGGACAGGGAGATCTTAGATTAACTTGAATACCAAGGGGTGATTGAAACTTGCACCTCTTCAATGAATAATCCTTTGTTACCCGTAATGAAACCTGACAATACATATCGTCTAGTTTTAGACTACAGACATCTGAACTCTTGCAAAAAAATATTTGCAGTACAGAACGCACGCAGTGCCGCATTGATGAATAACATTGTGCCGAAAAAGTACAAAACAACACCAGATATCTCAAATGGACTTTTCTGCCAAAATATAATGCCTGAGAGCAGATATTTTACGGCATTCTCAGTGCTGGGGTCCCAACGACAATTTTGTCATTTCCCCGAAGGATATAAGAACAGCCCGGGTTGTTCTCAGCTAGGGTAACTGAGTTACTTCAGAATCTGGATGAAAAGGCATTGTCCTATGTAGATGATATTTACCTGACGGATGATGACCTGGAGGAACACTTGACCATGGTGAGCACCATCATTTTGGGATTCGCCTCTGAGGGCTTCAAATTCAACTTTAAAAAATCAAAAATAGCCCACCTCAATGTCCTTTTTTGGGATATGAACTTTCAAGTGAGGCGAAAAGCTAGGCAGCTACCTTTTTAAAAAAGTGTGCTTTGCTCCAACCTCCAAGATCATTGAAAAATGTACAATCCATATTGGGTTTCCTGAATTTTGGTAGAACATACATGGTGGATTATGCAGAGAGGATAAAATCTTTTTACAACCTCATAAGACCTGAATTTTCACTTAGGCAATGGACACAGGAACATACAGATATCCTTTGTTCCCTTCAAGTTGACATGATAGTGTCTTAACACTTACAGACAGGCGTAAATGTCCGCCATCTGGTGATCCATATAGCTGCGGGCCAATTTGGGTACACCTACCTAACATACACTGAAGGCGAAACAGTACCCATAGCATACAAATCACACTTATACACGAATGCTGAAATGCATTTTGCATCCACAGAGAAAGTTCTGATAACAGTACAGACTGCTGTAGTGATAGAAAGAGCACTGGTTCAGGGGAAACGGATAAAAGTCGTGACTCTGATACCGGCCTTAGAGGCTGCTACAAAGGCAAGCAGTCCAAATGCTAAAGCCGTACATCCAAAATGGATACAATGGGCTAATTCTCTCACTGGAACAGATGTAGAATACAGATTCGACCCAAGTCTAAAGACACAAGCATTTCTGCAATATGAACAAGAAAATCCTCTCCCAAATGAAACAATGCCTTTAGATCAGTATGAACACATAATTTTCACTGACGGATCTGCTCAGCCGGCCATTGGAAGTAAACAACAATACAGTGCTGCATGTGCGATTGTAAAAGGTTGTATGCAGGATGGCAAGTTCCATCTAAGCTGTATAAAAACACACTCTCTAGGTGACTGCACGGCTCACCTGGCAGAATTAAAAGCTCTATTACTGGCACTGATAAATACGGATTGAGAATTCCCCACACTAATTGCGTGCAATTCTTTTTACTGTGTACATTCATACAATGAATAGCTTCACTATTGGGGACAAAATGGGTTTAAGGACTCGAAAGGTGGCACTATAAAGCATAAAATGCTATGGGAACAGGTAGCTGAGTTGAAAAACACACTACCAAGAGCTCAAATGATACACACGCTGAGTCATCAACGTGATAGCGTTCACGTTGAAGGGAATTCATTGTCTAATGAAGCAGAGAAGGAGGCAGTACCTACTGCTTCCGTAGCTGCAATCACTCGTTCAAAAACGAGAATAGACGGACAGATAATGGTAGCTGTCATTGCTTGATGCAAAGACAATAAGGCATTGCTGAAAGGTTTTCCACTCAAGTACTCCTACAAGTTAGATGCAAATAACGTTCCATTTGCTCAAATTCCAGGAGTGGGGGTTAAAGTAATACCAAACATGGATCGCAGATTAGGGTTAATACTAGCTGCACAAAAGGGTCTGGGTTCTGCGCACGCAGAAGTTACTGCAACTGTTTCTTTACTGAAACACCGCTAATGGTGGCCAGGGTTAACAAAGTAGACCAAAGATTATGTCTTAAAGTGCGACATCTGCCAGCAGATAAAGGGTCCCACCATAGCTCGTCCTGCGCAGACACCATTATTAATATCAGACAAAGCACTCACATGTGTCTATTTGGACCACTGCAGCCTCTTACAATCTGGTGGGGCTTACAAGTACATCATGGTGGCAGTGGATTCCTGCTTGAGGTTCCTTTGGTTATGGCCTCAGAGCTCTGCTGATGCTCGAACTGTTATCAAAGATTTGTGAGTATTTATTGGGACATACGCAGTTGGCACATTACATTCGGACTGTGGCTCTCCGTTCAGCTCTAGGGCTTACAAGGAAGCCATGGGAAGCTTGGGTGTTGCATTGCGGTACTCCTCTCCATACCATCCCGAGGTAAATTTAGTTGTGGAGAGGAATAACCGGGACTTAAAGCATTCTTAACAGCTATAAACCAAAAATAAGAGAGGCACATGTACAGAAACAATAACACAACAATCCTGGGATTCATTAAATGCAATCGCAATTTAAGGAATCGCTATTTAGAGATTCCTTAAATAGCGATTTTAGCATTTGGATGATGCATCCCAAATGCAAAAATACCGGTCGCAAAGGGGCAGATTCTGCTAATATGCCCGTTTGCGAGCAGGTTTCTCGTTGATGCATGTGGCCCTAAATGTTGTAGGATTTAGAAAAATCTGTCGCATTTTCTAGTAATGAAATGTTAAAAGACACATCAGACATTAACACAATGTGTTGTTATCAACATTATGGTCATTATTTTTTACACAAATCCAGTACCCCTAGGAATGTTTTCACATATCACCAGTGGGAAGATTGCCCTACACCACCGAAAAGTAGTTTGAAAACTTTGGCACAGACATTTTCCTATTTTTCAGGGTTTAACATTTCAGACCCAACCTCATATTTCTATAAGGTCGCACCGACATCCGCACTGAAGAATATGCTGACTAACACCAAACAGATTTATTCTGCTTCATTCATTATCCAACTGTCTGAACAAGGGGGGGGGGCGGAGCTTGCTCGCGACCGAGATGGCCGCCTGAACCGTGAGCTCCGAGTTGCCGCTACACAATCCTGCAATAATCCGATAACTCCATAGCGGGGAGGCTTTGCTAAGCTTCCCTCTATCTCCGGAGTGTCCCCGGAGTCGAAAGAGTGTCTCTGACCCCTGCACGCTGCGGGACAGTGAAGCTGCGGGACGCTATGATGAACGACCCGGAGTGGGCCCTCATCCCCGGGATCGAGTAGCACATACGGCGGATGACCAGTGCCCATCGCCGCCGCTGTTTAGGGCTTGCGGGGGTGGAGGCTGTCCACACTCTCTGGCGGCCCCTTGACATGTGTGTGGACCGTCCAGCCCTCGCCACAGAGATAGTGATACTGATGCCTGATCTCGCTGTCTGCACATTTGGAGAGGACCGGGGAGTGACGCAGCTCCGACGCTGCCCGGCGCTTACAGCCCAGTGAGGAGAGGGCTGATATCTGCCTCGGATCCAGTTTGCAGACGGCAGTCGGCAGAACGCTGAGGGGATACAACACAGAGGTGAGGGTGACGCTGGTGGGGCCCAGTGCAGCGGTGAACACTTGAGTCCCTGGGAGGCCATTTCTGGTAAGCAGACTGGACCCCGCCATTTCTGGTGATTGCTGCTCCACCTGTCTCTGGCCATTTACCCTGGAGCTGCTGTGATTACATGGGGGTGCTGCAGCTCCCTCCCGGGAAGATCTTCAATTAGAACTGCATGCCGGGGTAGGATCACTAGCTTTTACTTACATACGCACACCCTACCGGCTGTGCGCCCTGTTTGGTGGCGGGGGGAATTGATGACCGGAACGTGGCCTAGAGACAGTTGGAAGCCGGGAGCTGTGGCTTGCATTGGAGCCGCCTTGGTGATGGGGCAACCACGCCTGTGAAAAACTAAGCTGGTGAACACCCTGTGGCCCCCCCACCCTTAACTCTGCACACGTAGGGGAAGACTTGGTTTGGGTTCCCCGTAAGACGGTTTGGCCCGGAGGTGACGTAGTGGGGGTGTGCTCCCTGCACGTTGAAGTGACCACGCATTACCTGGTACCAGGAGTTTTTTGCATACCTGCCCTGTGGTTCGGATTCCCAGTGTGCCTCCCTGAATCGGTACCCAGCGGGCTTCGGAGCAAAAGCAGCTTGGCGCTACATTGAATTAGACACCCTTCCCGACGGCATACAGTGAGCGGCTGCCTGTCTCTCTGCCGGCCTTGTGGCACCCTGCCCCACGCACCTGAGCTATCACGATGGGTAGGATTGATAAAACATAACCCAAGATAACATTCGATAACAAGAAATTGAAGTCCCGGGATGCTTCCATGGAAGACGCAGACAGATCGCGCGAGCCAGCCACTGACGAGCCTCATGCAGACCTCCGCAATATCCTAGTGGCCATGGAGAAGAATTTGCGGGGCAGTATCGCAACACTGGGGACTAAGATAGACGGCCTATCATATAGAATGGACCGCATGGCTGAGTGGCTAGACAAGCACGTGGAGTGGTTTGACATGTCCGAACGCAGAGTCACGGAGGTGGAGGAGGCGCAAACTACCCTGGATACCGAACACAAACATCTTGGCAAAGTCATGCAGATCCTACAGGATAAAACAGAGGACTTGGAGGCGCGCTCTCGGCGCTGTAATTTAAGAATCACAGGCCTTCCAGAGACTACCCAGACTGGCAATATGGAACAATTCATAGAGCGAATGCTTGTCACACTGCTGGGCGTGGAAACCTTTTCAGCTATGATTATGGTTGAGCGGGCACACCGCTCCTTGGTACCCCGTCCACCTGTTGGTACAACCCCACGCCCGATTATTGCTAAGGAGCTCAATTACAGGGATAGAGATGCAGCTCTGAAAGCGGTCAGGGATAAGCAGCCTCCGCAATTTGAAGGGTCCACCATTTCTCTTTTCCCTGACTTTACAATGCGAGTGCAGGAGGCTCCCCGTCAATTTGCCCCACTGAAAAAGCAACTACGTGACCTTAACCTCGACTACGCGATGCTGTGTCCGGCGAGACTTCATGTATATAGGCAGGGCCGCTCACATTTCTTTACAGAACCCAAGTCCTTGCAGAAAGCGCTGAAAGACTGGGCCAAAGAACAGCGACATAGCCCTGAGCGACATCTGCTCGACGAAGCGGCAGGAGGACAGCAGGAACACTAGAATGCAGCACTGTACCCCTACTAAAAATGATAAGTACTGTATTGGGGGCTGACCCTTGGGGCCGATAAGTGCATCTGATACCACTCAGTGGCCGGATTTGGGACGATGTTTTGTATGTCGGCTGTTTGGGGAAGTGGGTCCTTGAAGCCTGATGCGGCGATTAGCGCCTGCAGAGAGAAACGTAGCAGCGATCTGTTGGGCATTTTCTTGGGGTGGACATGTTGGCTGCAGGGCAACGATGTAGTGTTTTGATGTTCATAGCTTGAAGAATCATTTTCCCTTCATGCACCAGTCTTGCCCCCTACCATCTACTGTGACGGGATTGCGATGTAACTGAAAGGGTCACATGTGCTTTAACATATGCAGGAGACTGCGAAACGCATAGATATGGAGTTGCAGATTAGCTGCTAGATGGTGACTCATGCAGCATTCCGTTTAGGTACTGATTGTACATTTAAGCGGACGAGCAACAACCGCCCATGTGTGAAACACACTTGGGTTTTTCTAGGTTGTGGGTTATTTAGGTGGAAGGGGCAGGTCTGGGACACATGGGGATTTGCCATGGCCTTGTTTGGGTGGGCCGGACGTGAGTGGGGGTGGAAGGGGATCAAAGTTTGCATTGTTAATTTTTATTTCTGTTTTCATCACATGGTCACACGGCGCTCACCACACTTCTTTGATACTCTGGTCGGTTGGCAGGATGTTCCCTAATATGCAGGATGGCGGCACACAGTAACGCTCGCACCCACATGGCTACTGACACCCTCCGGGCTCTCACCAGGAATGTCCGCAGTCTTAACGACCATCGAAAGCTCCGCAGGGTCATGTTGTATTTGAAGAGACATGACATCGACATAGCTCTGTTGCAGGAGATGCACCTCCTGTTAGACAGTCGCTTGCTGCGCAGTAAAGGGCTGCATGACCACATACATGCTGCAGGATTCACCACACACGCCAGGAGCGTTTTGACTTGGGTTAATCCTAAGTCTCCTTACACTCTGATTCCACTGGACACAGATAGAGACGGCAGATATACAATATCTAGATGTCGGGGGAAGGGCATGGATATAGTGATTGTTAATGTATACGGCCCCAATCACGACTGCCCTGAATTTTTTGCCACGCTCGCGTACAAACTCAATATACATAGGGAGGGACAATTTCTATGGGGTGGAGACTTCAACCTCATCAGAAATCCAAATATAGACCGCTCGGGGGCCCTGAGAGGCGCATCTCTACTTCAGCTAGGATGCTGGATGACGTCATGCTGAATGTGGACCTGTGTGGCGTATGGCGTTCATGACACCCGACCAGAGGGGGCTTTACACACTATTCTGCCTACCACAATCTACACACCCGCATAGACTACTGGCTGGCTGCCTCACTCTTAAGTGAAAAAGTTAGGAGCTGTACAATACTCCCTCACACCGGACCACTCCTCGCTCTTGTTGGTACTTGATGCCCCCAGAAGGTCCATCCCGCCCTTTTCCTGGTGGTTCCCCCCTTACTCCTTGTTAGACCCGGTTTTTAAAGAGGAGATGGCTGAAGCTATAGAAACTTTTTTTGCAAATAATGTGGGCTCCGTGGAGAACTATCAGGTAGTCTGGGAGGACTTCAAGGTCTATATTCGTGGCATTGCTTTGTACAAGCACTCCGGGGTCCTGCTTTCACTGCGCAAACGTCTAACAGACTGGAACACAAACTCGGGGTCTTTAGAGAACCGCCAACTCATGCGTGCTGATGATGCGGTACCACTGGAAATTAAACAACTTCTGGGTGAGTACCATGAAGCAGCAGACGCTGAAAAAAAGCATTTAGGCAAATATGCCACAGCATGAGTGTATGGCAAGGGGGAGAGACCGGGAGCGGTGCTGGCCCACTTACTTGGAAGAAGAAGAGACAAAACGCAGGTAGCCAAGATTAAAAATGCAGAGGGCGCTATGCTAACGGAGGAGCCGGAGATTGCAGAGCGCTTCAGGCAATGTTATTCTGAACTATTTTCTGCACGCTGTACAGCGATGGAGGATGAAATCCTAGAATACCTCGCCTATATAAAACTACCCTTTCTTACTAACACCCACCAGGAGTTCTTAGTTAGACCCATTGAAAAAGACAAACTACATTTGGTCTTATCTAGCATGAGGGCGGGTAGCACTCCTGGCATAGACGGCCTCACAGTAGCCTTCTACAAAGCGTATCTTGATCTTCTGTCCCCGCAGTTGATGGCACTATTCGAGGATATGTGCGTTTCGGGTACTATGCCTCCCACGATGAGAGAGGCCATCATAGTTGCTATCCTCAAACCAGGTAAGCCATTGGAGGAGTGTAGCTCATACCGACCTCTCTCACTACTTAATGTCGATACTAAACTGTTTGCAAAAATCTTGGCTAACAGGCTGGTGCCTCTTATCCAGCAGTTAGTGGCCCCGGAGCAAGCTAGGTCTGTCCCAGGCAGGAATCTAACTTATAATCTGCGCACAGTGTTTGGAGCCCTGAAGCACACTCACTAGGAGACTAAGGCCGTGGCGGTCTTCCTGGATATGGAGAAGGCCTTCGAATCCGTAGAATGGCCCTTCATGAGGCAAGTGCTGACCAAGATGGGACTGGGCCCTGTTTTCTTGCAATCGATTGGTGTACTCTACAACTCTCTCACTGCCAGAATCAAATTAGGGAATCTGGTAACGTATCCGATAGCCAGAGGGACCAGACAGGGCTGCCCACTGTCACCCCTGCTATACGTGCTGGTTGCTGAGCCATTGGCCTGCACACTGAGAGAATACCATGGTAATAAAGGTATTAGATTCCCAAACTACACCCTAATTGTGTCTACCTAAGCGGATGGCACACTACTGTATGTCTGAGACCCGGAGTGTCATTTATCCTCGGTACTGCGAGAAGTAGTTCTCTTTGGGGCTCTGTCGAGACTTAGAGTCAATTGGCCGAAGTCCATTATTTTTCCAATCACACCTGCTACAACCCCATTTGAACCGGACTGCCCGCTTCAATGGTCTTCGGAGGCGATTAGATACCTGGGTGTCCAAGTGCATACAGACTCTGAGGTTGTGTTCAGAGAGAACTACGGCACAACTGTCAGTAAATTGGAAGAAGATATCGATCGCTGGATTAAGCTACCCCTGTCCTTGTTAGGAAGAATCTCCATTATGGAAATGGTGGTTCTACTCCTGTTTGCTAATATCCCTATGGTGTTGCCTAGTTCCTTTTTTCATCTGATCACATCATTGATGATACGGTTAGCCTGGGCGGGTAAACAAGCTAGGGTCAAATAGCAAACTCTCACGCTGCCATACCACATGGGGGGCCTTGGCGCTCCTGACCTTGACTTATACTATAGAGCTGCACAGAGTGCGCATGCCTATTACTGGATGCACAGCCCACTGGACATCCCGCACCTACGTATAGAAACACTCACCGCTGCCCCACAGCCACTACCTACCACGTTAATTAAGACCGTGACCGCAGAACAGGTATACTTGACTCTATCAATACCACGTGCCACGCCTGGCAACGTTTGCTGCAACTCCAGGCAGGTGCAATTCTATACTCACCAGTCACGCCAATTGAGGGTGCAGATGGTTACCACCTTGTTCAGATAGAGGAGTCACGCGGGCGCTACATTTATTGGCCATTTCCACTGCGGGCGATCTATTTCATGACGGTGTTGCCATGACATGGGAGGACCTGCCGACCCCGGACGTGGCCCCTACCCCTCTCACGCGCTTCCAGTTCCTTAGAACAAGACATGCTCTTCTAAATATACTAGGGGAGGACCTCATCGAACCCTCGGAGCTCACTGCCCTGCCATACATTATAAACGCAAAATCCCCCCGCAACGGTTTCTACTATATATAAGTTATCAATGGCACACAGAGCTAACCACTACACTAAAGCCAGGCTAGAATGGAAGAGAGATCTACAAAGGGACATTGATGATCCCATGTGGAAGTACTGCTGCACCAACACACAGCGCATCTCTCTGAATGGCAGAAACTGACTGATTCATTTTAAATATTTACATAGACTGTACTATACCCCAGAGAGGTTACATAGATAGGGGTTGCGGGATAACCCTGTATGCGACCGTTGTAAGGCACAGATGGCTGACTTCTTGCACTTAGCCTGGTCCTGCCCCGGAATCTACACTTACTGGGAATCCATTTTTCGTGAGCTGGATAAAGTGACAGCCTTGGTCCTTCCCCTAGACCCAGCTCTGGCCTTGTTAGGATATTCTAAACAGATCCCTAAGGGGGTGCGCAGACTAGTGGACATGGGGCTTCTGATTGCTAAGAGGAGGGTGGCAATCTGCTGGCTGCGTGGTCCCACACCTACAATTGCCCAGTGGTCACACGACATGTTGTACTGTAGCACTCAAACAGAAAACTTCAGTGACCTTCTCCCCCCGCGGAGCCGACCTAAACATTTCTGGGGCCTTTACACAACGTACTTATCCACTAGAGAGACGGACACAGCGCTCAGCGACCACACCCCAGGGGAACTGAGTGACAATACCCTGAACATATAAGCCAAACGCACAGGGTCTCAGAGGTCCACACAACATCACTACTGCTAGACTTGTATTTTCTCTGTTGTGTTTCTAGATGGAGACCACTGCATTGGCGGGGCGAGCTTAGTTCAGGGGTGGGGGTGCAATGTGGTGTGCCAATATCAACATGTGTAAATAACTTGTTGCCGACCTGAAGGATCATGGATTTGCCACTTCTTGACTGTATGCCGTGTGCTCTAGATGTGTTTTTTTATAAGATGTATTGCTGTGTTACAAGTTTGCCTTGTATTAAATTCAATAAAAACAAATTTAGAAGAGAGAAACTGTCTGAACAAGGTTTCGACTAATGGAAGGACACTATAGACTTAAAATGAGTCTGGTGTTCTACAAACTGGCAAGTCCAGGAAACAGAGGCGCTATTTAGAGCATGCCTCATTCCTCAGCCAATTATATTTCTGAATGATACTGTGCAACAGACTTCCTGTCTTGGGATAGCCAAGAACAGGGATTTGAACACACCCAGGATTCCAACACCATCCCATACCAAGGAAAATTTTACATCACAAGAAGGGGCTACAATAGATGACATTTTACAATACAATAGATCAGACCCCAATTGGAAGGGATGGTTGGTTTGGCCCACAGACACAAAAAGATGTCAAGAAAGATTCAGGGGTACCATGAAGGGTTCAGTATACATAGGCCAGACCCACGCTATGTACAAAGAAAACATCCAGGGGTGGTGACATCATACAGTGTTGGGAAGGTATACCTCGATTGGCTAAAAACCTCAACACTGCCCCAGGTGAAACAGCACTTATCCCTACTAACAAGTATGTGGACCTAGCAGATTTTTTATTAGGTCCCAGAAAGCCACATCAGAAATGTTTCTTATATGCTGTCTATAACAAAATGTGTAAAATTTCCCAACAAGAAGCAGTGGAGAGACTTTGAGAAATAGATAGAATTAACCTTGAGAAGGTGTTATTAGTAGTTGACAATGTTTTGACTACGTTAACATCCAGGATTAATTCACTGGGCAACATTGTATCTTCTGCTATTGATGTACTAGAACAAGATTTGTCCATATTACAACACAGGCAATCACACTTACGTTCTATTATGTTACTAAGCTGGACGCTGCAATCATTGCACACTGGTTATGTGCCTTTGCATATTATTAACAGTACGTCCTTGTTTTCTGCGTACAATCTGGTGCAAAAGCATGATGGCGATGGCACAAGGAGGAGCAAAATATACAATGCTGCGTATTGAAAAACTGGACAAATTACCATTTACTGTGGCAGAATCGCCATCCACAGAGTGGTTAATCCATGGCCATATAACACTACCGGTCACAACTTTCCAGTTTTAGTATTCCCTAGAACAACAACAGGCAGGCAGGCAGGCAGATATGAAGCAATGCATAGGAAATTCATCAAGGGATCCTGGCAATTACCGTACAGATTTCGATGCAAGAGTGGGGATCTGGAAGTGTTTCTAAGCTGTACAAACTGTGAGAACGCTTTATGTGGATCTCTCATATGCCAGGATATTATGCTACACAGGGCCTGTAATGGTTACCTGGCAAACCTATGCTGTCACTTGAAAGGTACCCCAGCAGCCGTGATTACCCCGGTATTCAAGCTACTTTCTAATGGGAGTTACTTGATGCTTAACAATCAAGGTTGTTGTGGGATGCTTCTGAGCATTGCACATCTAGTCACCATGAGCTCCAGGGTTACTTGCTATATGCAAGTATTGTTTCCACCGACAGACACAGTTAGGGAGGCACTGCTATGACCTTCGTTGAATGTTTCCTTTATAAAGTTTGATACTCTGAGCAGAATGAAAGCCATCCTTCTACAGAAAACAGTGCCCTTAACCTCTGCCCGGGAGACTTTTGATCTCCAAATAGCAAGGTCCTCGGCTGAGACACAGGCACTCATACATATAAACTGCCCCTTCCATTTCACAGAAATGGTAAATCATATCTTTAACATGTCTGATATGACAGGTATAGTCCATCTAGTTAAGAGATTCGGGTTTGTTAAGCACCTTTCAGATGGTCCTCGGAGTCATACCAAACTTTATACACTCCGTATTCTGAAGCACTTTTGGAGGGCTCCCGGTTAGCCTGTTTCTAATAGCAGGTATCTTGATTGTGATTTTTCTGCTACGCAATGGACGTCCCAGTCACCAAGGAGATGGAAAAAGCAGTGAGTTATTGTGAGAGGCTGTAGGGGTGAGTGTGTGCTTGTGTCACTGACTGTACAGGTGAGTTAGTGTTTGAATGAATAAGTGAGTTGGTGTATGTATAACTGTATAGGTGAGCAAGTAGCTGCATGATTGACTCTATGGGTGAGTGAGTAGGTGTGACTGTGAGTAGCTGTATGAGTGTATGTGTGGATATATCAGTGACTGAATTAGTGAGTGAGTTCGTGTACGAGTGGCTGAATGGGTGACTGAGTGGATGTGTGTGTAGATCTATGACTCAGTGAGTGGGTGTGTAAGTACTGGTATGGGTGTGTCAATGGTTTAAGAATGGTAGTGTGGAAGTTGGAGTGGGTGTATGAAAGGTTATATTGGAGAGTGAGTGGGTGCATCAAAGATTCTGTGGATGATATCATCAGTGATGCTATCAGTGACGAGATTTGAGATTCATGAGTAATGTCATCAGTGATGTCACTGTCCATGTTATGAGTGATGTAATATGTGAGGTCATAACCAGTGCATTACAGGGGCACGAGTTATAGCTAGCTCAGCTAACTATAACTGCTGAATTTCTCTGGTTTCGTACAAGTGAAACCTAAGCCCAGTTATAATGACTCTCTATTTCCTAACTATAATGTCCCTGTAACCTTTGTTTTTTTCAGTGAATTTCCATGGTTTTTTAACTAGTAGTCGTGTTTGCAGAGTGGTGGAGTAAGAGGGCTGGGCCTCCGACCAGCTCTCAGGAACCCTGCTGTGAAGTACTGACAGAAGGTACAAGGAGGGCTTCTTGGCCCCCAAGATCCCTCAGGAGTAAAGAGGACTTCATCCTCCAACCAGTAGTGCACCATTAGCCACGTATGCAGAGTTGTGGAGCAAGGGGGCGTGGTCTCCAAAGACCTCCTAGCAATCTAGTCTTTTGGGGCCAACTACCCCTGCTGTTACCTCCGGTAAGTACCACACGGGACGATTATTGAGACCTAGTAGGAGGCCACACCCCTTTCTCAACCACTCTGCAAACATGCACTACTAATAGGGAGATGAAGTCCCACCTTCCCTTGGCCAAATTCAGCCCTGGGGACAACATCCCGGGGCCAAGCATGTTAAGAATGGGGAGGGGGGCTGCACAGCCCACCTCCCAGGCCAATTTCAGCCCCAGGGATCCCATCCCCTGGGGTCTGGCCTTCCTTTTCTTGTTCAATTTTCTTTTTTTTCAATAAAGGAAAGGGGCCATATGTCCCCCCATCCCTGGGCCATTTTCAGCCCTGGGGATCCCATCCCCCAGGGCCAGACCTTTTCTTTTTTTTTTAAAGGGAGATGGGCCAAGCAGCCCCCCTCCCAGGGATATATCGGCCCCAGGGACCCCATCCCCGGGGCCCGTCCTGTAGTGTGGGTGCCCTGATCCCACCCAGGGCACCCACATTTTAAATGCTGGGGACCACGAGGGGAACCTGAAGGCTCTAGTGGTGCCTGCCGGCTCACCGCCTCCTGTGGGAGCCAGCATTACTTTGAGGCCCAGGGAGTTGCAGAACATACAGATCCCTGGATCTTAAAGCAATTTGTCTGTTTCCCTGTTCGCTTGACAGTGGACAGGGAAACAGACATGATCTTCTTTCAGCCAGCGAGAGCCTTTTCTGCTCTTGCTTTCTGAAAGCAGAGCAGAGTTTGGTATGGCTTGGCAGGAGCAGTGCTGCTGCCAAGCCATAGCAAACTGCAATGTCCCAGGGTGGACACCTTGGGACATTGCTGAAGTTGGTCCTGGGGAGTGGCGGTACCTAGGGCCATGTAGGGCTCCACGAGGGGATCCAGGTGCCCACTCCTTTGTGAACTAAGCCTCAGGGAGGTGGTGGTCCCCAGTGCTGTGGGGGCCAAGTAGCCCCATATTTAATTTTAAAGACTTGCCCCAGGTAGGTGGTGGCCCCGGGGGCTGCATGGTGGTTAAGAGCCCTCTTGCGTTAATATTTAAGCCCCTGGGCTGTAGGGTACTACCAGGCCCCCGTATGTCTCATATTTAGCCCCAGGGAGGTGGCAGTCCTGGTGGCTGCAGAGAAGGACAGAAGGACCTCCTCCGCATTCATTTTAGTCAATAGCCCAGGGGAGGTGGTGGTCCCATGGGCTGAGGGGGGCCCATGAAGCTCCCACATCAATTTTCATAGCTTTTGAAAGGGCAGATGGTGATCCCTGTGGTGCAGGAGTGCTGCATATGCACCCCACGCATTACTATAAAAACTTGCCCTGGGACCTGGCCCACTCGGGGCCCTATATTTAACAAAGGACGGGAGCCTGCGCTTCATTTTTTAAAAAGTTTTGGTGGGAGTCACAGATCCAGCGTGACTCCTGCTGGTTGTTTTTTTTTTGGTTTAAATCTGTTTTTGGCCTAGGGGTTCCACAACGCCCCAATAGACTTAGGGGGTCAAGGTGTTTCTACCCTGCCCCCTTGAATTGTTCTTTAACGGTTGAAATGAGTCACAAGACAGCAGCCAGCACTTTCTGGTTTGAAGTGTTGGCAGCCAATTAGATCTCACCTCGAGATCAGGAGGGGTCGCGGATCTGCAGTGTCCCTATATATACAACTGGAAATTTCTTTACATTTGTCAGCAACTTCTGAATGGATTTACACCAAACCATAAAAGGCACTTCCTTGAACCAACATCTACTTCTATGCCAAATTTGGTGTAATTCTGCTCAGCAGTTCGGGCTATAGCAGTGTCTAAAGGTCCTATGGGAATTAACATGGGGAAAATGTGTTTTTAAGCTCCCTCTGGTTCTCGGCTCCCGCTTGACGGATCGCCCCGAAACTTTCAAGGTAGCTGCTGAAGTGAGCGTCGTATTAATTTTTAAAATTGTATGCGGTCGTAAGCCGTGCGTTGATGGGGCGTAAGTTATAGTTAGCTCAGGTAACAATAACTGCTGAATTTCACTGGTCCTATATGAGTGAAATCTGAGTCTAACTATAACGTCCCTGTAACCTTTGTTTTTTTTAGTGAATTTCTAAGGTTTTCTAAATTGAATTTATAACTATAATGTCCCTGTAACCTTTTGTTTCTAAAAGAATTTCCAAGGTTTTTCAAAATCTATTTTCTAACTATAACATCCCTGTAATTTTATTTTTATTTTGCACTTTGCTGTTAATAGTTACAAAAATCAAAAAAGAAAACAAACCTTGTCATATCTTTCTGGGTGCGTTGATGCCGTCTTCCTGAGGTTCTGTCCAGACACAGCAGTTGCGAGTACAGAGGGCTGGCACTGGGAGTTGTGGAACATATATATAAGTCGCCAGTAGGTAGTTATAGTTAGGACCTAGTTTCCATAGGAAAGGCGTTTTTTAATTTGCCAATATCTTTGGCACCATTTGACAAATCTTTGTGAAATTCTCAAAACTAATGGGGTGCTCCGGTCAGCTCAGGTCTCAGGGTGATTCGTCAAGTGTGGGCCGAGAAAAAAGGGGTGTCCCAAAACGCATTTTCTCCAGGTTAATTTCCATAGGAAACTTTTGTCACAGCTGCAGCCCGAACTGCTGAACAGAATTACACCAAATTTGGCAGAGAGGTCCATAGTGCACTCTTTGCTTTAAATGGTGTAAATCCGTTGAGCAGTTCCTGAGAAATTAAAAAAATATATATATCGGTATCTGGTGGCTGTGGTGGATCCGCGAACTATCCCGAGCATGTGCTTGATTCTAATTGGCTGCCAACACTTCAAACTAAAAAGTGTTGGCAGCCATCTTGTGACTTGGTAGAACCGAGTCAAAAAAAAAAGGTGAAAAAAAAGGGACAGGGTAGAAACACCCTGACCTCCTAGGCCTGGTCAGGGGGTCCCACAGGGATCACCAGGGCCCCCCAAAAAAAGATTTACGAATCCAGCCCAGAAGAAACCCGAAGCCCAGGCTCCTGTGCTTGGTTTTAATTAGCCCCCGGGTGGGCCAGGTCCCGGGGACAAAGTGCATAATATATGTGGGTGCCGCATGGGCACCCGCAGCCCCGGGGAACGCCACCTTCCCAGGGCTTTATTAATAATGTGCGGTGGGCACACATCCCTCTGCAGCCCCGGGGACCTCCACCTCCCTGGGGTGATAATTATTAAAAGCTGGGGGCATGCGGCTCCCCTGCAGCCCTGGTGACCGCCACCTCCCTGGGGCTTGCTTTAAAAATGATGGTGTGGGGGGGCTCGAGCCCCCCCGCATTGCCCCGGGGACCACCGCCTCCCGGGGCACTAAGTATTTAAATACTGAGGTCCATTGTGGATCCCGGCCCTGGGGACCACCACCTCCCCCGGGCTTTAAATAAGATGGAGGTGGGCCACACCCCCCCCTCCTGGAGCCCTAGATGGCCCTGTCAACCACCACCCCCAGGACCGGCTCCAGCACTGTCCTGGGGTGCCTACCTCCGGGACATTGCAGTTGCAATGACAGGGCGGGAGCATGGCTTCCGCCCTGTCATTGCAATCATTGCTTTGCTTCGTGGCAGCGAGAGCAGGAAACCTGCTATCGCTTCCACGAAGCAAAGCAGTTTACTTTTGGACAAGGGAAGTTGCATGTTTGCAGCTCCCCTTGTCGAGAAGCAGTTCCGGGTTCCGCAGGAGTCAGGGAGCTGGCTGGGACCATGGGGGAATTTGAACTCCCCCGCGGTCCCCAACATGAGGCCAAGCCCCTGGGGATGGGGTCCCTGTGGCCAGAAGTTTTTTTAATTAATTCTTTTTTAAATGGGTCAGGCCCTGGGGAACGGGATCTCCAGGACCCACAAAATATTAGGAGCAGGAGGGCCACACAGCCCCCTTCTAAAAAAAAAAAAGAAAAGCCGGCATCTTGCCGGAGACCCCGCCCCCTCCCTGCACCACCCTGCATATGCACCTCTTGGTGCATTCTGAATTGGGGGATTAAGTCCCCTTGAATCCTGTGGGTCCCTGGGGGCCAAATAACCCAGCAGGTACATCCAGTAAGCCCCACACAGTGGGATTGCTGAGAGGTGATCTGAGGCCACGCCCCTTTTTACACCACTCTGCAAACGTGCCTCTTGGCGCATTGCTGGTGGGGTGAAGAGGTCCTCTTGTGCCCTGAGGACCTCAGGAGTAAAGTGGACTTCATCCCCCAAGCAGCAGTGCACCAGGAGGTGCGTTTGCAGAATGGTGATAGCCTCAGACCACTCTCAGCAATCCAGCTGTGTGGGACTTACTGGAGGTACCTGGTGGGCTAGTTGGCCTCCAGAGACCCTCAGGATTCAAGGGGACTTAATCTCCCAACCTACAACGTGCCAGGAGGCGTGTTTGCAGTGCCTGCAATGAGAACTTAGCAATCCTGCTGTGTGGGACTTAGTGGAGATAGTAGGTAGTTGGCCAGCACGGTTGACCTTGGGGACCAACTACCCCTCCTGTTACCTCCAGTAAGTCCCACACATTGGGATTGCTAAGAGGTCTTCGGAGGCCATGCTCTCCTTTCTCCACCACTTTGCAAATGCGTCTCCTGGGACAGTACTGGTTGGGGGATGAAGTTCACTTTACGCCTGAGGGATTCTGGTGTCCAAGTAGCCCTCCTAGTACCCCCTGTAAGTCCGACGCAGCAGAATTCCTGAGTGCTGGTCAGAGGCCCAGGCCCCTTTCTGCACCACTCTGCAAACGTGACTACTATGTTATAGTTATAAATTTGAATTTACAAATCCTTAGTAATTCACTGAAAAAACCATAGGTTTCAGGGACGTTATAGTTAGAAATTAACATTTAAAAAACCTTAGAAATTCACTGAAAAAATCATAGGTTTCAGGGACGTTATAGTTAGAAATTAGCATTAGGGTTCATGAGTGCATCTGTGAGGGGCTGTATGGGTGGGTGAGTGTGTGTATGGCTGTGTTGGCGAGTGAATGGATATCTCAGCGGTACATATGTGAGTAACTATATATGTTAAAGGCAGTATATGTGAGTGTTGGAGTATATAAGTGACTGTATGTGAGAGAGTGATTGTAAGAGTGGCTGTATAGATGAGTGTGTGCTTGTGTCAATGATTGTAGAAGAGAGTAAGTATGTGTTAGTATCTCTATGAATATGTGAGGTGGTATGTGTACTATTGTATAATGAGTAAACTACAGTGTGATTTATTCTTTGGGTGACTGACTAGGTGTGTGATTAACTCTATGGATAAGTGGCGGCATGTGAGTATTTGTATAGGTGTATGAGTGCATACATCAGAGGTTGTATTGATGAGTGACTGCATGTATGAGTGACTGTATGGGTGAGTGGACGTGTGTGCAGACCTATGAATCAGTGAGTGGGTATGTACTAATTGGTATTTGTGTGTCTATGGTTTCAAGAATGGTAGTCTGTATTTTAGAATAGGTGTATGAAAGGTTATATTAGAGTGTGAGGAGGTCATCAGAGATTAAGTGGATGATGTCATCAATGATGTCATCAGTGATATCATTTGAGATGTCATCAGTGATGTCACTGACCATGTCATGAGTGATGGAGTATGTGATGTCATCAGCAGTGCATTGAGGTGGCGCGAGTAATAGTAAGCTCAACTAACTATAACCCCTGAATTTCTCTAGTTTTGTACGAGCGAAATGTCCAACTAACTACAACATCCCTGAAACATGTGGTTTTTCCAGTGAATTTCCAAGGTCTTTTAAATGCTAATCTCTAACAATAACGCCCCTGAAACCCATGGATTTTTTTGTGTGAATATATATATATATATATATATATATATATATATATATATATATATATATATATATATAGATAAACAAATGCCCTTCAGCTTTGAAAGAGCACTCAACGCTGTCTCACACCTTCCGGCTTTCATGCCTCGCTGTAGCTTGATTAATGGCATCCTATTTGCTTTGTGCCAAATCCGACGCGTTTCGAGGCTGGAACGCCCCGTATTCATGGATATCTTCACAAAGGGAATGACACCTCAATGCTTGCTTCACACTTTAATAAGGGAATAGGACCGCCCTGTGGGCGTGACATATTCTGAACGCCCGTAGGCATGCTGGTAATTGTAGTCAAAGAAGCGATGAGTCACATTAATACCTTGAGTAGGCTCAGTCCCTCTGTGATCCTTTGGGCTAAAATATTTCCTTAAGTAGGATAAGGAGTCCAGTCAACAAGCGATCCTCTGCTGATGACGTCAGATATTACATCACTGATGACATATGTGTCTTTCTGAAAAAAAATGTAATATATGTATAGCTAAAGATGAATGGAAGAAGACATGGGTAAATAAGTGTCTAAATACAGTGATGTAATATCTGACGTCATCAGCAGAGGATTGCGGTCGCGTGAGTTATAGTTGCCTGCACTAACTATAACGGGGGAATTTCATTGGTTTTTTACAAGGGAAATGCCCAGCTAACTATAACATGTGTGAAACCTATGGTTTTTTAAGTGAATTTGCAAGGTTTTTTAAATGCTAATTCCTAACTATAACGTGTGTGAAACCTATGGTTTTTTCAGTGAATATATATATATATATATATATATATATATATATATATTATCTACTGGCGGTCGCCAGTAGATAGTTATAGTTAGGACCATGTTTCCATAGGAAATCTCAAAATTCTATTTTGAATAACTTTGGCGCCGGTTGATGAATCCTCGCGAAATTTTCAAAACTAATGGGGCGCTCCGTTCAGCTCCTACCCTGAAAGTCTCGGGGTGAATCGTCAAGCGGGGGCCGAGAAAAAGGGGGGTCCCAAAACGCGTTTTCCCCATGCATTTTCCCATAGGACCTTTAGACACAGCTACAGCCCGAACGGCTGAACAGAATTACTTGAAATTTGTCTTTCGCACTAAAAAGGAAAGGTGGAGACCGTGAAGAGGGGGCAGGGTAGGGAGTTGTAGACCCCCTAGTCATTGTCAGGGGGGCACAGTAGGACCACGAAGGGCAAAAAAAAGATTTAAATTGTTAAAAAAACATCGCGAGGTGCGTGCACTCTACGCGTACCCGAAAAAACCTAAAAAACATCACGAGGTGCGCGCACCCAGCGCACACCCGAAAAAAAACATTATAAAAAAAAGTAAAAAAAATCACTTTTAAGTGTTTCGATATTAGGTGGCTCTAAAAAGAGCCCTTGTGTTCATTGAGTGTTTTTCGGTACCTACAAGTAAGTACCGATGCAGAGTCTAAAGTTCAAGAGGAAGACTCTGTTCCCTTCATCATTGAAATGTACACCATCTCCTCTATAAATGTCTTGCATGTTGTAACGCAAGTTGTTGTGGTATATAGAACCCATACCATAGTCTCTGAGGAAAGCAGAAACAGACTTATTGACGTGCTTTCTTGCTTTGTCAATCTGTGGACAAAATTGGTTGGACCAGTTCCACTTTTGCCTTTGGCATATGTTAGAAAATACAAAGGCAGATTGAGGAAAAAGCGACATCAATTGCACAAAGGTGTCCTTAATAAGCATTTCCAGACCTACCCCAGTTAAAGTGCCTAGGTCATTTCAACCACAGTGCACAATAATAAGGTTAGGCCGTGGGAGATGTAGAAAGGTTTTCACCAAAGGCATTAATTGGTGCCACTTTAACCCTCTCTGACCAATCCATTTAATGTCTACATTTGGCAAAGCAAGGTCTCTCACCATACCTCTTTTTTCTGCACATTTTTCACTCCAGAAGACATAGCTATGACCTACAATCCACACTGTGAACATGTTTTAAGGAGATCTGGATGCACTCAGAAGGTGTCTTTCAATAGAATGGCAAAATGAAAAGAAACACAGTTGGAAAATGGAGGCATACATACTTTATTTTGATAAAAAGAACTCATTGGTTGATTTAAACCATTTTACAGTTAAAATTAGGCTGTATGTTTACATTTTTAAAAGCATGTTTTGGATTGGTACAGAAAAATGTGTTCCCACTGAACATTATTTTGGATTTGCTGTTTGGTTTGAAAAGTCAAGCACTCTTGCTGTTTTGATTTGAAACAATGTCTGCTGAAATTCTGACCTCTGTGCTCACACCAGTGTTCCATGAGCTGTTGCTATGGTAGCAGGCAGAAGTCATGTTGGGGGAAGGGATGATTTGCAAAGGGGTTGAAAGTTGCAACCAATAGAAATGTGTGATTCCATTTGAAAAAATGTGGGAAGGACTGTGATTTTACATTAACATGTATATGTGGGAAAAAAGAGAGGGAAAAATTGCCATTTACTGGTTCTGCAGAGAGGAGAGAGGTGTAGAGCTCTGAGATTCTGGCTCTGATAATCTGCTGTTTGAGTCCCACATTTCTTTCTCAGCTAATTAATTTAAAAGGTGAGTTATGAGTTTGAGAGGGGAAGTATGTGGTGTATTTTGATATAAATAATAGAATTCTCATTCTTGTTTTTAAGTTGTGTTTTACATTTTGTGATTTAGGAGAAATTTAACTGTCTAGAACTAGTAAGATATTATGGAGTATGTCTTCACTGTAAATTAAGGTGTAGTGGTATTAGTGAGGAATATTGTTTTGTGACTAGAATTACATCATGAGTCTGTCTGCCCACAGGATTTTTTTACAGAGATTTAATTTGTGTTGCTTTTGTTCTGTTAGCCTTGCACTCGCAGAAAAGGGGTAGTTTGGTATGTTAAAGTGTGATGGTTAGCATTCAGCAGAAATCATTTACTGATCAGTGAGAGGTGAATGCAAACACATTTGAAAATAGTATGGTACATTTTCCTACCACTTTAAAAGTTGTGTTTAACATTTTATGTAAAGGAAGATATTTAAGTGGCTTGAACATGTTATATATTATGGAGTATGACTTCATTATAAGTTAATGTGTACTGGTATCACTCAGGAATACTGTTTTCTACCTAGAATCATACCATGAGACAGTAAGCACATAGGAAATGTAAAGAGAGTTTTCATTCCGGTTGGTCTTGCTCTATTACCCTTGCACTCGCAGGAAAGGGGCAGCTTGGTTTTTTGTAACACTCTAGTCTAATCAG
Source organism: Triturus cristatus (assembly GCF_964204655.1). Lineage (NCBI taxonomy): Eukaryota > Metazoa > Chordata > Amphibia > Caudata > Salamandridae > Triturus > Triturus cristatus. The sequence goes on along the minus strand of NC_140593.1, from coordinate 486,156,904 downwards.
TCACCCTGTAACACATGGTCATGGTCTCAAGGAGCTGTTAGGACATGTGCTCCTTTCTGCCTGTCTAAACTAGAAGGAACATGTGTCAGTCTGTTACAGTAATTATCACTTGCTCTACCCCAGTAGTAAATGTGCTTTCAAATTGCCAAAGGAAATATCGCTTTCTGTCTAGAATGAGAGCATGAGTCTGTGTGCATACAGGAATTGTTGTTAGCGTTTTAATTTGTGTTGCTGTTGTTCTGTAAAACTTGCACATTCAGGAAAGGCTCAGCTTGTTTTCTTCCAATGTGTTGGTTAGCAATCAGCAGAAAGCAGTATCTCAAAAATGTGATGCAAATGCAAACACGTTTGAAAATAGCATGGTAGATTATTCATCAATTCTTGTAATGGCTGAGGTGGTTCCTACATGTTGAAAACTCCAACTAACCCTTACCACACATGTACTCTTACACACATGTCTGTACTCTTCATGCAGTTGTGGGAGTCTCTATGTAGATGTCTGTTGCAGCTGACAATACACAGTCTCTAAAAACACACTCTTTGCACACACGCAGCAGCTTCTGCTACACTCCCATGTGTATTAGTCAGCTCTGTGTGCTGTTTCAGATAGCAGTGTGTAACGCAAACAGATTCTAAATCACCAAGGCTCATTTCCTTTGGTCTAGTCTAATCAGTCACCCTGTAACACATGGTCATGGTCTCAAGGAGCTGTTAGGACATGTGCTCCTTTCTGCCTGTCTAAACTAGAAGGAACATGTGTCAGTCTGTTACAGTAATTATCACTTGCTCTACCCCTGTAGTAAATGTGCTTTCAAATTGCCAAAGGAAATATTGCTTTCTGCCTAGAATGAGAGCATGAGTCTTTGTGCATACAGGAATTGTTGTTAGCGTTTTAATTTGTGTTGCTGTTGATCAGAAAAACTTGCACATTCAGGAAAGGCTCAGCTTGTTTTCTTCCAATGTGTTGGTTAGCAATTAGTAGAAAGTAGTATCTCAAAAATGTGATGCAAATGCAAACACGTTTGAAAATAGCATGGTAGATTATTCATCAATTCTTGCAATGGCTGAGGTGGTTCCTACATGTTGAAAATTCCAATTAACCCTTACCACCCATGTACTCTTACACACATGTCTGTACTCTTCATGCAGTTGTGGGAGTCTCCATGCAGATGTCTCTTGCAGCTGACAATACACAGTCTCCAGAAACACACTCTTTGCACACACGCAGCAGCTTCTGCTACACTCCCATGTGTATTAGTCAGCTCTGTGTGCTGTTTCAGATAGCAGTGTGTAACGCAAACAGATTCAAAATCACCAAGGCTCATTTCCTTTGCTCTAGTCTAATCAGTCACCCTGTAACACATGGTCATGGTTTCAAGGAGCTGTTAGGACATGTGCACCTTTCTGCCTGTCTAAACTAGAAGGAACATGTGTCAGTCTGTTACAGTAATTATCACTTGCTCTACCCCAGTAGTAAATGTGCTTTCAAATTGCCAAAGGAAATTTCGCTTTCTGTCTAGAATGAGAGCATGAGTCTGTGTGCATACAGGACTTGTTGATAGAATTTTAATTTGTGTTGCTGTTGATCTGAAAAACTTGCACATTCAGGAAAGGCTCAGCTTGTTTTCTTCCAATGTGTTGGTTAGCAATCAGCAGAAAGCAGTATCTCAAAAATGTGATGCAAATTTAAACATGTTTGAAAAATGCATGGTAGATTATTCATGAATTCATGCAATGGCTGAGGTGGTTCCTACATGTTGAAAACTCCAATTAACCCTTACCACACATGTACTCTTACACACATTACTGTACTCTTCATGCAGTTGTGGGAGACTCCATGCAGATGTCTCTTGCAGCTGACAATACACAGTCTCCAGAAACACACTCTTTGCACACACGCAGCAGCTTCTGCTACACTCCCATGTGTATTAGTCAGCTCTGTGTGCTGTTTCAGATAGCAGTCTGTAACGCAAACAGATTCAAAATCACCAAGGCTCATTTCCTTTGCTCTAGTCTAATCAGTCACCCTGTAACACATGGTCATGGTCTCAAGGAGCTGTTAGGACATGTGCTCCTTTCTGCCTGTCTAAACTAGAAGGAACATGTGTCAGTCTGTTACAGTAATTATCACTTGCTCTACCCCAGTAGTAAATGTGCTTTCAAATTGCCAAAGGAAATATCGCTTTCTGTCTAGAATGAGAGCATGAGTCTGTGTGCATACAGGAATTGTTGTTAGCGTTTTAATTTGTGTTGCTGTTGTTCTGTAAAACTTGCACATTCAGGAAAGGCTCAGCTTGTTTTCTTCCAATGTGTTGGTTAGCAATCAGCAGAAAGCAGTATCTCAAAAATGTGATGCAAATGCAAACACGTTTGAAAATAGCATGGTAGATTATTCATCAATTCTTGCAATGGCTGAGGTGGTTCCTAAATGTTGAAAACTCCAATTAACCCTTACCACACATGTACTCTTACACACATGTCTGTACTCTTCATGCAGTTGTGGGAGTCTCCATGCAGATGTCTGTTGCAGCTGACAATACACAGTCTCCAGAAACACACTCTTTGCACACACGCAGCAGCTTCTGCTACACTCCCATGTGTATTAGTCAGCTCTGTGTGCTGTTTCAGATAGCAGTGTGTAACGCAAACAGATTCAAAATCACCAAGGCTCATTTCCTTTGCTCTAGTCTAATCAGTCACCCTGTAACACATGGTCATGGTCTCAAGGAGCTGTTAGGACATGTGCACCTTTCTGCCTGTCTAAACTAGAAGGAACATGTGTCAGTCTATTACAGTAATTATCACTTACTCTACCCCAGTAGTAAATGTGCTTTCAAATTGCCAAAGGAAATATCGCTTTCTGCCTAGAATCAGACCATGAGTCTGTGTGGACACAGGAATTGTTGTCAGAGATTTAATTCATGTTCCTTCTATTTTGTAAGAGTTTGACTCGTAGCAAAGGATCAGCTCATGTGATAGGATTTCAAAAGTTTTTTTTTAAAAAATGTAATGAATTTAAATTACATAAAGGTATTTTTTTTTAGTTTTTTGCAGGTATTGGTGAGCAACAGTGAAAAAATATAAAGATGCCTATAAAGTCAAGAAAAACAAAAGAAAAGAAACAACAACTATATTTGAAGACGACTGATAAAAAAAAAATAGGAGGCAAAGCACGTGTTGGAAAACAGAAAAAGTCTTCTGGTAAGCAAACTAAAGATTTTTTAAAAAATATCTTCAAAAAAAAAAAATGATCGGAAGATACATTCAAACAGTGTTTCAAGTACAAAACAACAACAGAGTCGACAGCAAAAACAAAATGCTAATATAGACTCAGAAGTTAGGAAGAGTGACTTAACACGGAAAATAGATTTTAAAAACATTCGTCGAAAAATGTTTCAGAGAAGAGTGATGTTAAATTTGCTGAAGGATATGAAAAAATATAAGAAAAAAACTAAATTTTAGAAGAAAAAGAAATTAATTGAAAATATTGTTACCAAGGCATTAGAAATAAAAAAAAACTATTCATTTTAATTTTGAACAGGATGCGTAGATTAGATAAATTAGTCAATGCAATGAAGTCACAACGCAAACAGATTCAAAATCACCAAGGCTCATTTCCTTTGCTCTAGTCTAATCAGTCACCCTGTAACACATGGTCATGGTCTCAAGGAGCTGTTAGGACATGTGCACCTTTCTGCCTGTCTAAACTAGAAGGAACATGTGTCAGTCTGTTACAGTAATTATCACTTGCTCTACCCCAGTAGTAAATGTGCTTTCAAATTGCCAAAGGAAATTTCGCTTTCTGTCTAGAATGAGAGCATGAGTCTGTGTGCATACAGGACTTGTTGATAGAATTTTAATTTGTGTTGCTGTTGATCTGAAAAACTTGAACATTCAGGAAAGGCTCAGCTTGTTTTCTTCCAATGTGTTGGTTAGCAATCAGCAGAAAGCAGTATCTCAAAAATGTGATGCAAATTTAAATATGTTTGAAACATGCATGGTAGATTATTCATGAATTCATGCAATGGCTGAGGTGGTTCCTACATGTTGAAAACTCCAATTAACCCTTACCACACATGTACTCTTACACACATTACTGTACTCTTCATGCAGTTGTGGGAGACTCCATGCAGATGTCTCTTGCAGCTGACAATACACAGTCTCCAGAAACACACTCTTTGCACACACGCAGCAGCTTCTGCTACACTCCCATGTGTATTAGTCAGCTCTGTGTGCTGTTTCAGATAGCAGTCTGTAACGCAAACAGATTCAAAATCACCAAGGCTCATTTCCTTTGCTCTAGTCTAATCAGTCACCCTGTAACACATGGTCATGGTCTCAAGGAGCTGTTAGGACATGTGCTCCTTTCTGCCTGTCTAAACTAGAAGGAACATGTGTCAGTCTGTTACAGTAATTATCACTTGCTCTACCCCAGTAGTAAATGTGCTTTCAAATTGCCAAAGGAAATATCGCTTTCTGTCTAGAATGAGAGCATGAGTCTGTGTGCATACAGGAATTGTTGTTAGCGTTTTAATTTGTGTTGCTGTTGTTCTGTAAAACTTGCACATTCAGGAAAGGCTCAGCTTGTTTTCTTCCATTGTGTTGGTTAGCAATCAGCAGAAAGCAGTATCTCAAAAATGTGATGCAAATGCAAACACGTTTGAAAATAGCATGGTAGATTATTCATCAATTCTTGCAATGGCGGAGGTGGTTCCTAAATGTTGAAAACTCCAATTAACCCTTACCACACATGTACTCTTACACACATGTCTGTACTCTTCATGCAGTTGTGGGAGTCTCCATGCAGATGTCTGTTGCAGCTGACAATACACAGTCTCCAGAAACACACTCTTTGCACACACGCAGCAGCTTCTGCTACACTCCCATGTGTATTAGTCAGCTCTGTGTGCTGTTTCAGATAGCAGTGTGTAACGCAAACAGATTCAAAATCACCAAGGCTCATTTCCTTTGCTCTAGTCTAATCAGTCACCCTGTAACACATGGTCATGGTCTCAAGGAGCTGTTAGGACATGTGCACCTTTCTGCCTGTCTAAACTAGAAGGAACATGTGTCAGTCTATTACAGTAATTATCACTTACTCTACCCCAGTAGTAAATGTGCTTTCAAATTGCCAAAGGAAATATCGCTTTCTGCCTAGAATCAGACCATGAGTCTGTGTGGACACAGGAATTGTTGTCAGAGATTTAATTCATGTTCCTTCTATTTTGTAAGAGTTTGACTCGTAGCAAAGGATCAGCTCATGTGATAGGATTTCAAAAGTTTTTTTTAAAAAAATGTAATGAATTTAAATTACATAAAGGTATTTTTTTTTAGTTTTTTGCAGGTATTGGTGAGCAACAGTGAAAAAATATAAAGATGCCTATAAAGTCAAGAAAAACAAAAGAAAAGAAACAACAACTATATTTGAAGACGACTGATAAAAAAAAAAAATAGGAGGCAAAGCACGTGTTGGAAAACAGAAAAAGTCTTCTGGTAAGCAAACTAAAGATTTTTTAAAAAATATCTTCAAAAAAAAAAAATGATCGGAAGATACATTCAAACAGTGTTTCAAGTACAAAACAACAACAGAGTCGACAGCAAAAACAAAATGCTAATATAGACTCAGAAGTTAGGAAGAGTGACTTAACACGGAAAATAGATTTTAAAAACATTCGTCGAAAAATGTTTCAGAGAAGAGTGATGTTAAATTTGCTGAAGGATATGAAAAAATATAAGAAAAAAACTAAATTTTAGAAGAAAAAGAAATTAATTGAAAATATTGTTACCAAGGCATTAGAAATAAAAAAAAACTATTCATTTTAATTTTGAACAGGATGCGTAGATTAGATAAATTAGTCAATGCAATGAAGTCACAACGCAAACAGATTCAAAATCACCAAGGCTCATTTCCTTTGCTCTAGTCTAATCAGTCACCCTGTAACACATGGTCATGGTCTCAAGGAGCTGTTAGGACATGTGCACCTTTCTGCCTGTCTAAACTAGAAGGAACATGTGTCAGTCTGTTACAGTAATTATCACTTGCTCTACCCCAGTAGTAAATGTGCTTTCAAATCGCCAAAGGAAATTTCGCTTTCTGTCTAGAATGAGAGCATGAGTCTGTGTGCATACAGGACTTGTTGATAGAATTTTAATTTGTGTTGCTGTTGATCTGAAAAACTTGCACATTCAGGAAAGGCTCAGCTTGTTTTCTTCCAATGTGTTGGTTAGCAATCAGCAGAAAGCAGTATCTCAAAAATGTGATGCAAATTTAAATATGTTTGAAAAATGCATGGTAGATTATTCATGAATTCATGCAATGGCTGAGGTGGTTCCTACATGTTGAAAACTCCAATTAACCCTTACCACACATGTACTCTTACACACATTACTGTACTCTTCATGCAGTTGTGGGAGACTCCATGCAGATGTCTCTTGCAGCTGACAATACACAGTCTCCAGAAACACACTCTTTGCACACTCGCAGCAGCTTCTGCTACACTCCCATGTGTATTAGTCAGCTCTGTGTGCTGTTTCAGATAGCAGTCTGTAACGCAAACAGATTCAAAATCACCAAGGCTCATTTCCTTTGCTCTAGTCTAATCAGTCACCCTGTAACACATGGTCATGGTCTCAAGGAGCTGTTAGGACATGTGCTCCTTTCTGCCTGTCTAAACTAGAAGGAACATGTGTCAGTCTGTTACAGTAATTATCACTTGCTCTACCCCAGTAGTAAATGTGCTTTCAAATTGCCAAAGGAAATATCGCTTTCTGTCTAGAATGAGAGCATGAGTCTGTGTGCATACAGGAATTGTTGTTAGCGTTTTAATTTGTGTTGCTGTTGTTCTGTAAAACTTGCACATTCAGGAAAGGCTCAGCTTGTTTTCTTCCAATGTGTTGGTTAGCAATCAGCAGAAAGCAGTATCTCAAAAATGTGATGCAAATGCAAACACGTTTGAAAATAGCATGGTAGATTATTCATCAATTCTTGCAATGGCTGAGGTGGTTCCTAAATGTTGAAAACTCCAATTAACCCTTACCACACATGTACTCTTACACACATGTCTGTACTCTTCATGCAGTTGTGGGAGTCTCCATGCAGATGTCTGTTGCAGCTGACAATACACAGTCTCCAGAAACACACTCTTTGCACACACGCAGCAGCTTCTGCTACACTCCCATGTGTATTAGTCAGCTCTGTGTGCTGTTTCAGATAGCAGTGTGTAACGCAAACAGATTCAAAATCACCAAGGCTTATTTCCTTTGCTCTAGTCTAATCAGTCACCCTGTAACACATGGTCATGGTCTCAAGGAGCTGTTAGGACATGTGCACCTTTCTGCCTGTCTAAACTAGAAGGAACATGTGTCAGTCTATTACAGTAATTATCACTTACTCTACCCCAGTAGTAAATGTGCTTTCAAATTGCCAAAGGAAATATCGCTTTCTGCCTAGAATCAGACCATGAGTCTGTGTGGACACAGGAATTGTTGTCAGAGATTTAATTCATGTTCCTTCTATTTTGTAAGAGTTTGACTCATAGCAAAGGATCAGCTCATGTGATAGGATTTCAAAAGTTTTTTTTAAAAAAATGTAATGAATTTAAATTACATAAAGGTATTTGTTTTTAGTTTTTTGCAGGTATTGGTGAGCAACAGTGAAAAAATATAAAGATGCCTATAAAGTCAAGAAAAACAAAAGAAAAGAAACAACAACTATATTTGAAGACAACTGATAAAAAAAAAATAGGAGGCAAAGCACGTGTTGGAAAACAGAAAAAGTCTTCTGGTAAGCAAACTAAAGATTTTTTTAAAAATATCTTCAAAAAAAAAAAATTATCGGAAGATACATTCAAACAGTGTTTCAAGTACAAAACAACAACAGAGTCGACAGCAAAAACAAAATGCTAATATAGACTCAGAAGTTAGGAAGAGTGACTTAACACGGAAAATAGATTTTAAAAACATTCGTCGAAAAATGTTTCAGAGAAGAGTGATGTTAAATTTGCTGAAGGATATGAAAAAATATAAGAAAAAAACTAAATTTTAGAAGAAAAAGAAATTAATTGAAAATATTGTTACCAAGGCATTAGAAATAAAAAAAACTATTCATTTTAATTTTGAACAGGATGCGTAGATTAGATAAATTAGTCAATGCAATGAAGTCACAAAGCAAAAGGAAAAGAGAAGTAAAAAAAAAACAACTTTTGTAAAGTGAAGTGAAGTGATTTTATGAACAAAGTGCAACACCGAGATGATCATTTGGAATCTCAATTGATCAATTTGATGGCTTGTCAGCGTGGGACGAATGAATATTGGTACCAACGCCATGGAGAATTGAAATGTATGTTACGGAATTTAGGAACTCCTACATGGTTCCTTACCCTAAGCTGTGCTGAGTACGCTTGGGATGATCTTCTGGATTTTCTTCGAGAGGCAAATTCAAATATTGAAAACATCCAATACAAAACAGCAGGAGAATTGTGCTCATTGGATCCGGTTAATGTTTGCAGATATTTCAATCATTGATTTGAGGCTATGATGTCCTTCATCTGCAATAAAAAAAATCCACCTCTTGGAGAAGTTGTGGATTTCTTTTGGAGAAAAGAGTACCAAGCCAGAGGTGCTCCTCATATTCATATGCTGTTGTGGAACAAGGATGCTCCAAAATTTGGAACAGATTCTGATGATGCAGTTTTAAGTTTCATCGAAGGATATGCAACATGTGCTATACCTAAAAGCACAGAAGAGAAAAATTTAAAAGAGCAAGTTTTACAATTCCAAAGTCATCGGTGTGGAAAATACTGTCGACGGAAGTACAAGAGTAAAGATAAATTCTACACAAAATGTCGATTTGGATTTCCACGACCTGTTCTTTCAAAAGGAAGAGTAAACAGTTTTATGTCAGCTGTGCGACATACCATTACAAGAAAATCGCCTAAGAATACCTACAACCTAAGAAGAAAAGAAGAGTCAAAATATATAAATGACTACAACCCAGTCATTTTATCCATGTGGAATGCTAACATGGATATACAGTATGTGGCTGACAATTCTATTGCTGTTGCTCGCTATGTCACATCTTACATCACTAAATCTGAGAAAACGGAATTGAAGGAAATGTGGGAAGAGATTTCTCACGAGAAGACTGTCAGTAAGAAGCTATACAGTTTCAGTTTAAAGATGTTATCGCATCGAGAAATTGGATCCTACGAATGCTCAGATAGGTTATCATCTGCAAGTCTGTACTCGAAATCCAGAAGAATAATTTGGGCAAGTTTAGGCCTTGCAGGAATGCGAAATCGGGTTCTGAAATCTATTCGAGAAATTGAATATTTAGCAGAGTTCGAACCAGAAAGTACAGACATTTTAAGAACAAACATGTTGGACACATATTACCCACAAAGAAGTCATCACCTTGAGAACATGTGTCTCTATGAAGTGCTGCAGAACTTTATTTTTAAACGGAATGTCACAGAAGATATCAACAATGGAAAATTTAAAGTCATTGGTGAGGAAGGATGTTTGGTGAAGCAAACAAAAGGAAGTTTGATAAATCACCGGAAGCTGACTTGCGACACTCCTGACAAAAAGGAATTTTACTACTTGGCACTTTTGCAGCTGTTTAAACCATGGCATACAGAGGAGGAACTACTTGGAGAATTTCAGAGCTATGAAGATTCCTTCAATGCTAACAAAGACAACGTTGAATGCAGTACTTTCACAACTTATGTTCAAATGTTAAATGAAGAAATTGAACAAGAAGCAACAATTGCAGCTGAAGTAGCTAGAGACAGTTCTCAAGACAGTCAAAGTTCTGGGACATTCAGTCAAGATCCTCTAGGACAACCGATCATCGAAAATGAAGCAGCAATAGCCATGAACGAAGTGGAAACAGCTATGAATCAAGCTCAGGAAGATTTTGTAGACTTGACATATTTGGAGGAGCAACTGAATGAAGAACAAAAACAAATTTATGAAGAAGAAGCAACTAGAATGCTAACATTCTGAATTTATGGCAAATGTGTGACACATCTGAATGCCTTCTTGATGGAATCAAAGTAAAAAACTGAAAGTATTTCCTCCTGAGGAGACTGTAGTAAATGAGGAAATTAGGAGACATCATAACCAATAAGTCTCCCAAAATGGCCACCAGAGACAAAAGAGACCAAATGTAGCCTAAATATCACCCAGATGTAGCCCAAGTATAGCCCAATGACAGAGTGTCCTAGAGTGTTCTAACGAACAACTAGAGCGCTAACAGTCTTACTTATGACAAAAGTATGGCACACCTGAAGCCATCTTGATTGGAATAAAGTTGTAACACTTAAAACATTTAATTTACAAAGGAACACAATGAGGGGGTTCATTTTGCCATAGAAATTATGATTAGTGCTGCAGAAAGAAAAATTAGGGCACATTTTGACTTCTCAAATCCTCTTCTATTTCAGAAAAAAATTCTGACATGCAGACTGAAACATGCACTTTGAATACCAGCAGCAGACTTCCCTGGTGAGCAGTAGCTTTACTACAGTGATCTAATGAGCAACTAGAGTGCTAACATTCAGAATTTATGGCAAATGTGTGACACATCTGAATGCCTTCTTGATGGAACCAAAATAAAAAACTGAAAGTATTCCCACTGAGGAGACTGCAGTAAATGGGGAAATTAGGAAACTTCATAACAAATACATCTCCCAAGATGGCCACCAGAGACAAAAGAGCCCAAATGTAGCCCAAATATCACCCAGATGTAGCCCAAATATAGCCCAATGACAGAATGTCCCAGAGTGTTCTAACGAACAACTAGAGCACTAACAGTCTTACTTATGACAAAAGTATGACACACCTGAAGCCATCTTGATTGGAATAAAGTGGTAACACTTAAAACATTTAATTTACAAAGGAACACAATGAGGGGGTTCATTTTGCCATAGAAATTATGATTAGTTCTGCAGAAAGAAAAAGTAGGGCACATTTTGACTCCTCAAATCCTCTTCTATTTCATAAAAAAATTCTGACATGCAGACTGAAAAACGCACTTTGAATGCCAGCAGCAGACTTCCCTGGTGAGCAGTAGTTTTGCTACAGTGATCTAATGAGCAACTAGAGTGCTAACATTCAGAATTTATGGCAAATGTGTGACACATCTGAATGCCTTCTTGATGGAAGCAAAATAAAAAACTTAAAGTACTCCCACTGAGGAGACTTCAGTAAATGAGGAAATTAGGAAACTTCATAACAAACAAATCTCCCAAGATGACCACCAGAGCAAAAGAGCCCAAATGTTGCCCAAATATCACCCAGATGTAGCCCACATGTAGCCCAATGACAGAAGTGTGCAAAACACTTATTTTTGTGTATTTGCAGTTTTATATAGTGCAGACTTGTCAGGTATTGGAGTGCTTTACATGAGCATTGGTTACATCACACAAGATCAAATTCATTTTGGTGATTTGACCAGAATCACAGAATGTTGAGCTGAAGCAGAAACTCCAACCTGGTTCCCCAGTTGCAAAGTCTGCAGCTCTGGAAGTAACACCACATCCTCTCCCCTAGGTGCAACATTTAATCAAGTGGTCAACTGGATAAAAAAACATAAAGATTACAAATAATTTAAAAGTTCTTTGTCGCTATTTGAAAACTCAGAAAATATGTCCTCATTTTAGTAATTTTATAGCTCTAACCATAATTTTGATGCAAATAAGACCGTCTCATATATGTAATTTCTAAAGGAAATACTCTAGGTATTACAGTTTTGATTACATCAAGATGACGTCAGGCGTTCCACACTTTTGTAATTAATATAGAATGTTAGCAATCTAGTTGTTCATTGGGATACTGTTGAAAGGCAGAGGCCAGGGGCACGGACTCTGAAAATTAAAGGCAGGTAGGAGAGTGCAGATGCAACAATTTGACCACACTGGGCAGGCAGGAAGGGCAGTGGCAGCACAACAGACTATGGAGGGCAGTGGAAAGGGGGGCAGGGGCAACAAACCAACAATACAGGACTGGCAAGAGAGGCTGTGGCAACATAGTAGACCATTGTGGGCAGAAGGAAGAGGCAGTGGTAGTACAACCATACATGCCAACAGACCCGTTTCAGCCAGGAAACGTCCAATGTTTTTAAGCTCAAATGGGCTTTATTTGATCTGTCTCCTGTCTACAATCTCCTCTTTTTCAATGTAACTCAAAGGGGAAAATCAATACCCCAGTTGTTTTTTCAAAATCTCCCTCTTACCAAGTTCAAAATGTTCGCAAGTATGGTACATTGGATCATGGTAGGCAGGAGGAATTGGGGTGGGGACATGGACTCGGATAACAGAGGACAGGAGGGACATGGAGAGTTGCACCACACTGACCCCACAGGGCAGGCATGAGGGTTTGCAGCAGCACAATACACCACACAGCGCATGCAGGAAGGGAGTGCAGCACAACAATCCATAGAAAGCAATAGGGAGGGGACAGGACCATGCACATGGACAACAGAGAACAGAGGGGAAAGAGGCAATGGTAGCTAGCTGACCATAAAGGACAGACAGGAGAGAAAGCTGCAGCATAACAAACCATAAAGGGCCGGAGGGACGGATCAGGGGCATTACAATGGAACAGACAAGCCAGGAGGGAGGGAATCGGGGTCTGCACATGGAAACAGAGGGCTTGGGGTAAGGGGGCAGAGCAGGAGCAGCAAGATGACCATGGAGGTCAGGCAGGATGGGCACTAGAAACAAGACACACCATGAAGAGCAACAATGAGACTATGATGGTATACACACAGACCATGGAGGGAAGGTGGGAGGGGGTCAGGGGCAGCAAGCTGACCACACAGGGAAGGTGGGAGGGGCCATGGCAGCACAGAAGACCATGCATGGCAAGCGGGAGGGTTAGTGGCAGCACAATGGCTATGATGGGCAAGAAGGAGGGTGCAGGGGCATGCACAAAGGACCAAGGAGGATAGAAGGGAGGGTCAGGACCTGGGCACAGACAAGAGAGTTCAGGGGAAGGGGCCTCACAACAGACCACGCGGGGCAGGCAGGAGGAGCAGTTGCAGCACAACAGACCAGGGAGGGCAGAAGGGTGTGGCTGTAAAATGGACCATGGAGGACAGGAGGAAGGGGATAGGGGCACGGCATGTGGACAGGCAGGGTGGAGGTGGCAGGGACAGGTTACAGTCATCTGACAATGCTAGGCAGGTGGGAGGGGAGTGGCAGCTCAACAGAACACTCAGAGTAGATAGGAGTGGCAGGTCCATGTAACATGGTGGGCAAAAAGGATGGAGCAGGGGCATGCACAAAGACATCGGAGGGCAGAGGGAAGGAGAATAGGGGCAGCAAGCTAAGCACAGAGGCAAAGCAGGGTGTCAATGATGGGCCATAGAATTTGGCAATGGAGGGCAGGAGGAGTGGACTGGTACATCATGCTAAATGGAGGGCAGTGGCAGCACATCAGACCATGCATGGCAGGAGGGAGGAGGCTAGTCCATGGATTCAGACAACAGAGGATAGGAAGGAGGTGGATGGGGCAGCAAGCTAACTGTTCAGAGAAGGTGGGTATTAGGAACTTTATTGTTTTTAAAATGTGTGTCTGTGCGAACTACTTAAAATATGAACAAGTATGCAGCATAATCTCACTTTTATTCAGGAAGAAGAGGACGTTTGTGACTGTGACTTCGGGCTCACTTGGCAGAAACACCCCCTGACCCTCCACCCCCATCGCAAAATGTAATGCCCGTGAAAAGGGTAGGTGGATGCAGTGTTATATAGAACATAGTCCTGAGAGCACAATTAAAAATGAAAACTAGATATAGTATATGGTATAAACTATGCACCAAAAAGTGTGATATAAGATGAACCGGGGCGTGAAATATAATATGCAATACATTGTGCGCAATGACAGATTCATTGGAGAGCGCGAGATAGCACAGGCACTAGCGCGTGCTATGCGATATGCGCCTTGGAGTGTAATACGCACAGGGCAGTGTTGTGTAACCTAACTAGTCTCTAAAGTTGTAATATACAATATGTGCTGGGGAGTGTAACGTTGCATATGCACTGTGACAAAGATATGGATCCCAGATTGTAATATGTATGGCATAGCGCTGTGCGTTATAATATAGGCATCGAGGAAGGCATGTTAGATCGGGCAATATAACCCGTGCGAAGGCAAGTGTGGCATGACATATTCACGGGGTGGTGTTACAGTGCACACGGGCTAGAGAGTGTCATAGCATACGCACTAGCTGGTGGAATATAACACAGAGGTGTGAGGCACTCAGGGGGCACTGGTGGGTGTAACACAGCATTGGGCTCAGCCAGGAGCACGCTGTGACTCTCAAGTGAGGTTTGTCTCCTTTCCAGAGAGTAAAATAAAAAGTATTACACATCCGGCGGTGGATGTGTGTTTTATTAACCGTGAGGGGGTTTCTTGCATAGTTTGGTTGAATTTTTGTCGAATCCCCTTTGAATGGCTTGGTGTGCGTGTATATTAAATGTGCCCGTCAATAGCTACCCATGTTTGTATAAATAAATGACAAGGGTGTCTACTTGGAGAGTACCCACCGGCAGGGGCGCCGGGATTATGCACGGTAGGGCGTCAGACACGTCAGAGCATCACTAGCAGTGTAAATACATTCCATGTGGATTCATTCTATGCATAGTCGCCTTTTAATGAATATCACGCAAATCGTCATGGTAATAGGTACATACGGTTTGTCCAGCATGTCCTAGGTGTTTCTATAAATATATATATTTTTTAAATAATAAAAAACAACGGCCGGCCCCGGGGGATGGGGTCCCCGGGGCCATAAGTGGCCTGAGGAGGGGGCAACGCAGCCCCCTCCTAAAGAATAAAAAAAAAAAAGGCCCTGACCCGGGGTTTGCGGTCCCCGGGGCCGATTAAGGCCTTGGGAGGGCCAAATTAATTTTTTTCAACAAAAAAAATTAGGGTGCAGGCCCTGGGGGATGGGGTCCCCAAGGCCAGTAAATTAAAAAAAGAATGGGGGCCACACAGACCTCCTTTTCAAAAAAATTAAATGAATAAAAGATCGGCATCACGCCGGAGGCCACGCCCCCTCCTTGCAGCATTCTGCAAACGAGCCCCCTGGCCAGTTGTAAGTTGGGGAATTAATTCCCCTTCAATACTGAGGGTCCCTGAGGGCCAACTAGCCCAACAGGTTTCTCCAGTATGCGCCAGGGAGCTGCATTGCAGACAGGTGTTCTGAGGCCACGCCCCTTTTTACACCTCTATGCAACGCAGCTCTGTGGCGCTTACTGGAGGTACCTAGTGGGCTAGTTTGACCCTAGGGACCCTTAGGATTCAAGGGGACTTAATCTCTCAACTTAGAACGGCCACAGGGCGCGTTTACACAGTGGTGAAGGGAGGGGACAGGGCCTGAGGTGACGTGTGCAAACACGCCCTGTGGCGCGTTTTAAGTTGGGGAAATAATTCTCTTTCAATCCTGAGGGACCCTGGGGGCCAACTAGCCCACCAGGTGCTTCCAGTAGGCGCCACTGCTCTGCGTTGCAGAGAGGTGGTGCAGGCCGTGCCCCTTTTTACACCTCTCTGCAATGGTGCTTACTGGACGTACCTAGTGGGCTATTTTGCCCCTAGGGATCCTCAGGATTCAAGGGGGCTTAATCTCCCAACTTAAAAAACGGCCACAGGGCGTGTTTACACAGTGGGGAAGGGAGGGGACGGGGCTTGAGGTGACGTGTGCAAACACGCCCTATGGCGCGTATTAAGTTGGGGAAATAATTCCCCTTCAATCCTGAGGGCCCCTGGGGGCTAATTAGCCCACCAGGGGCTTCCAGTAAGCGCCACTGAGCTGCATTGCAGAGATGTGGTCCAGGCCGTGCCACTTTTTACACCTCTCTGCAACGCAGCTCTGTGGCGCTTACTGGAGGTACCTAGTGGGCTAGTTGAACCCTAGGGACCCTCAGGATTCAAATGAACTCAATCTCCCAACTAAAAATGGCCACAGGGCGTGTTTACACAGTGGTGAAGGGAGGGGACGGGGCCTGAGTTAACGTGTTCAAACAAGCCCTGTGGCACGTTTTAAGTTGGGGAAATAATTCCCCTTTAATCCTGAGGGACCCTGGGGGCCAACTAGCCCACCAGGTGCTCCAGTAAGCGCCACTGCGCTGCGTTGCAGAGAGGTGGTCTAGGCCGTGCCCCTTTTTACATCTCTCTGCAACGCAGCTCTGTGGCGCTTACTGGTGGTACCTAGTGGTCTAGTTGGACCCTAGGGACCCTCAGGATTCAAGGGGACTTAATCTCCCAACTTAAAACAGCCATAGGGCGTGTTTACACAGTGGGGAAGTGAGGGGACGGGGCCTGAGGTGACGTGTGCAAACACGCCCTGTGGCACGTTTTAAGAGGTAGTTTTAATCCCCTGCCCTATTATATACTAGGGGCTTACAGAGGAGGTCATGCTGATCACAGGGGGACCCCAACGCATAGTGTTCCCTAGTGTATGTAGGTGTTTTCACTGTATTCTGAGTGTCTTTTAACATAGCACTGGCTCTAGGACTGGTTAGTCAGACTCAGTTACCACCAGTATCCGTCTGAAAAAGTTGAGGGTACAGGATGATTTTGCAACAAGGCTTCTTTCTACTCTTCTGTTTGTTCTTTCTGCACGTTATCCTTCTTCCTGCACTTTTCTTCGTCTCTGAGGACTTCTGTTGCTTCTTTCTGCATTTCTTTTTTTTCTTTCTGTGCCTTTTTTCTTCTTTCTTCACATGTCCTATCTCTGTAGGCATAGTTAGAAATTAGCATGTAAAAAACCTTTGAAATTCACTGAAAAAAACATAGGTTTCAGGGGCGTTATAGTTAGCTGGACTTTTCACTCATACAAAACCATTGAAATTTCCCCGTTATAGTTAGTTCAGCTAACTATAACTCGCGTGCCCGCAATGCACTGCTGATGACGTCACATATTACATCACTCATGACATGGTCAGTGACATCACTCATGACATCACAGATGACATCTCAAATGACATCACTGATGACATCATCCAGTGAATGTGTGTTTCTCTGAAAATTACATATGTATATTCGTAAAAATATGTAAGTGAATCATTATACACATTGTTATAGATCTTCTGATAAATGTTTTTAGAGAGTTATTTATATAGTGAGTTATCTACTGTGATGGTTAGAATTAATTATATAGTTATAATTTTTTTATTTGGTGGTGGCTATTGAAATCCTGCTTTTGCTTTCTGCCTTCACGACGTAACCATCTATGGCCTCACTGCAAAAATGGAAAATTGGTTTTAAAGAAGGTTTTCATAGGCACTCACTGGAAAACATGACTTTGGAGAATACTGTAAGAAACCCCTAGGGTGTAAAATACTGTAATATGTGTCTATATATATATATATATATATATATATATATATATATATATATTCACTGAAAAAACCATAGGTTTCACACATGTTATAGTTAGCGGAAATTTTACTGATAAAAAACCAATGAAATTGCCCCGTTATAGTTAGTGCTGGCAACTATAACTCACGCGACCGCAATCCTCTGCTGATGCTAATACTGTATTTAGACACTTATTTGCCCATGTCTTCTTCCATACATTTTTAGCTATACATATATTACAAATATTTTTTTTTCATAAAGACACATATGTCATCAGCAGAAGATTGCGGTCGCGTGAGTTATAGTTGCCAGCACTAACTATAACGGGGCAATTTCATTGGTTTTTTATCAGTAAAATTTCCGCTAACTATAACATGTGTGAAACCTATGGTTTTTTCAGTGAATTTGCAAGGTTTTTTAAATGCTAATTCCTAACTATAACGTGTGTGAAACCTATGGTTTTTTCAGTGAATTTGTACGGTTTTTTAAATGCTAAGTGACTTTACGCCATTCGTGGCGTGCGCGCCCACTTAACGCAGTTCGTTCCGTGCGCGCACGGTGCGCTTCGCGCACCGTGCGCGCACAGTGAGCACGCGGTGCGCTTCGCGCACCGCGCACCCACTTTACGCAGTTAGTGCCGTGCCCACGTTACGCTAGATGGGCCATGTACGCACGATGCGCTTCGCGCACCGTGCGCACATGGAGGACATATTATGCGCTTCCTTGTGATAGGTAATCTGTTGAAATTTTTTGGGAACTTTCTGTGCTCTGATAAGCCATGCACAAATGGTGGCCTTCGGCCACCATTTGCACAAGGGGTGGAGAAAGTGTGGATAGTGTTTTTTTTATTTTTATTTTTTTACCGTACGCTTACGGTAAGCGTACGGTAAGCGTACCCCGCGAAATTGCCGAAAAAAAAATAATGCCATTTTTGCTCTTGGGGGATGTTTGGGGACTCCCTCAACATGACTATGTGAGAGGGAGTTGTCAAAACATCCCCGTAACATGTTTTTGGCCATCATGTTTGATACATAACACTCAGTGCGGTAGACAAAATGGCGGACGCCGCTTCCTGGTTTCTGCCGATTCGAATGTTTACTAAGATCTAAGAGCCAATCAGAATCGCGCTCGCGCACGCCACCGTACGCTTACCGTAAGCGTACGGTAAGCGTACCGTAAGCGGGCTCAGATATATATATTGATTTAAAGGCTATTTTCTCAGAATCTACTGAACAGATTTACACCAAACCTACAAAAGGCACTTCCTTGACCTAGGGACTACCTCTCTGCCAAATTTCTAGTAATTCTGTTCAGCCGTTCGGGCTGTAGCTCGTTCTAAAGGTCCTATGGAAAAATGCATGGGAAAAACGCGTTTTGGGACCCCCCTTTTATCTCAGCCCCCGCTTGACGAATCCCCCCGAGACTTTCAGGGTAGGAGCGGAGCGTAGCGCCCCACCTATTTTGAGAAATTCGCGAGGATTCGTCGACCGGCGCCAAAGTTATTCAAAATAGAATGTTGAGGTTTTCCTATGGAAACGTGGTCCTAACTATAACTACCTACTGGCGACCGCCAGTAGGTAATATATATATATATATATATATATTTTTTTTTTTCTTCCAAGCTCACACCAATGCTGCGCCGCACTGCTTTCTGGATGGGTGCCGCCACAAACGAAGGTGTATTCGTCAATAAATTTCTCCAAACGTTTCCCGTCAAGGACACAAAAACGTGGCGCACACTCTCGATGATATTTCAAGTTCCTTTTTATTCCGCTTCAAGGGCAGACTCTGCCCTTGAAGCGGAATAAAAAGGAACTTGAAATATCATCGAGAGTGTGCGCCACGTTTTTGTGTCCTTGACGGGAAACGTTTGGAGAAATATATATATATATATATATGTATTTTAGACTTTATAAAAAAGGCGTGATCATCACGGTAAACGATGTCATTGTGACGTCCCGCATAACCGCAAAAACAAAAATTAGTCTGAAAGATGGTTTTTAAAGAAACTTAGTACAAAAATATGATTTAAAACATGCTTTGAAAGAAGTATGTATGTGGTAATATGTGTAGGACATTGTTCACAATGGATTTCTTTACATAATATTTTTGGATATGTTGGTGGTCATTGAATGTCCGGCTTTGTTTCCTGTTTTTGGGACTTGTTCGTGGGGACCACGATATCATTGCAAATATAATAAATGTAAAGAAAAAAAAGCAACGCTTATTAATCCACTGAAGAAAATACAAGCTTATAAAAATACCTCTTATAGAGCAATTTTAGATATGAAATACAAATTAAAAATCATAAAAATTCTATAAAAAATCATAAGTTACATGAATGTTATAGTTGGGAAATAGAATTTGAAAAACCTTAGAAATTCAGTGCAAAAAACAAAAGTTAAAAGTACGTTATAGTGAGGAATTAGCATTAAAAAAACTTAGAAATGCAATGAAAAAAACTAAGGTTTCAGGGGCATTATAGTTCGGAAATAGAATTTAAAAAACCTTAGAAGTTCAGTGCAAAAAACAAAAGTTAAAAGGACGTTATAGTGAGGAATTAGCATTAAAGAAACTTAGAAATGCAATGAAAAAAACTAAGGTTTCAGGGGCATTATAGTTCGGAAATAGGATTTAAAAAACCTTAGAAATTCAGTGAAAAAAATCCAAAGGTTACAGGGACGTTATAGTTAGGCTGACATTTAACTCATACAAAAAAAGAGAAATTCAGCAGTTATAGTTAGCTGAGCTAACTATGACTCACACCCCCGCAAGGCACTGCTTATGACCACACATATTACGTAATTTATGACATGGTCAGTGACATATGGCAGCTCCCGCCCTGCCATAGCAAACAGCAGTTTCCCGGGGGTAGGCACTGCAGGAGCTGGCCCTGGGAGGTGGTGGTCCCCAGGGTCATTGAGGGCTCCAGGAGGGGGGCCGGGCAGCCTCCTCCCTTCATGTTAAAAGCCCCGGGGAGGTGGTGGTCCCCGGGGCCTAGGGATCTGTTATCCAAATTTAAATATAGAGTGCCCAGGGGAGGTATTGGTCCCCAGGGCATGTGGGGGGGCCCGAGCCCCCCCACCCACCTTTTTAAATTAACCAAAAGAGCCCCGGGGAGCTGGCTGTCCTCGGGGCTGTGGAGGGCCATAGTGCCCCCCACATACATTGTAATAAGCCTCGGGGAGGTGGCAGTCCCCGGGGATGTGGAGGGCCATAGTGCCCCCCACATACATTGTAATAAGCCTCGGGGAGGTGGCAGTCCCCGGGGCTGTGGAGGCCCCTGCAAAAAAACATTTGCAATGCCCCCGGGACCTGGCCCACCCGGGGGCCTCATTTAAATGAAGTGCAGGAGGCTGCGCTTCATTTTAAATTTCAGCGGAATGTGCGACCCCAGCGTGAATTCCAACAAATGTTTTTTAAAAAAATGCTTTTGTTTGCCCTAGGGGTCCTTGTGGGATCCCCTGAGCAGGCCTAGGGGGTCAGGGTGTTTCTACCGTACCCCATTTTCTTCATTTTTCACTGTTTTCGTGTGATTCGATTCTACTGAGTCACAAGATGGCTGCCAACACTTCCTGGTTTGGAGTGTTGGCAGCCAATCACAGTGAAGCTTGTGGTCGGGAGGGTTCGCGAACCTTCCTCGGCCACAGATATCAAAACTTTTTCTTTCTTTAATTTCTCAGGAATTACTGAACGGATTTGCACCATTTAACAAAAAAGGACTCTTTCTGTACCAAGGGCTACCTTATTGCCAAATTTGGTGTAATTCCGTTCAGCAGTTCGGGCAGTAGCTTTGTCTAAAGTTTCCTATGGAAAATAACATGAAGAAAACATGTTTTGGGACCCCCCTTTTTTCTCGGCTCCCACTTGGCGAATCATACCAAAACTTTTAAGACAGGAGCTGACTGGAGCTGATCACTAGTTTTGAAAATTTCGCGAAGATTCGTCAACCGGCGCCAAAGTTATTGGGAAATCAAAATAGGCATTTCCTATAGAAACTAGGTCCTAACTATAACTACCTACTGGCGACTGCCAGTAGGTGATATATATATATGTGTATATTATCTACTGGTGGTCGCCAGTAGATAGTTATAGTTACAGCCTAGTTTCCATAGGAAATCTCAAAATTCTATTTTGAATAACTTTGGCGCCGGTTGACGAATCCTCGCGAAATTTTCAAAACTAATGGGGCGCTCCGTTCAGCTCCTACCCTGAAAGACTAGGGGTGATTCGTCAAGCAGGGGCCGAGAAAAAAGGGGGGTCCCAAAACGCATTTTCCCCATGCATTTTTCCATAGGACCTTTAGACACAGCTACAGCCCGAACGGCTGAACAGAATTACTTGAAATTTGGCATAGAGGTAGCCATAGGGTCAAGGAAGTGCCTTTTGCAGGTCTGGTGTAAATCTGTTCAGTATTTCCTGAGAAAATAGCATTTAAAAGCATATATATATGTGGGCGGAGCCTAACCACACATCTCATCCTGAGATCTGATTGGCTGTCAGCACTTCATCCAAGAAGTGTTGGCAGCCATCTTGGGACCAATATACATGACAGCACCTCATTAAAAAGCATTGCAGTTAATAGAAGGTTTTAAGACTTTAGTTACATTATAAATCATTTGTTAATGGTACCATACTCATTTTAGGAATTGTGGTATGTTCTAAGGTGATTTCACCATGTGAAAAAGCCTTCTGCTGGGATATCATGATTGAGAGAAAAATATTTTCTCATGCTTTTACCACAGAGGTTTGGAAGGTGATCTATAAGCTAAACTGAGAGCTTATTTTCTGTAAATTCACATTATCTTTCTCAGTCATGTGAGAATGAAGTCTGACATTCTCAGTAAAACATGTACATCCAACAAGGGCAGAGACTGTCAGTTGATTCCTTTGTGTTCTACTGCAGCTTCCCAGAGTGTTTCAAAGAACTACTAGAGCGCTAACAGTCCTACTTATGATAAACGTATGGCACACCTGAAGCCATCTTGCTTGGATTAAAGTGGTAACTCTTAAAACATTTAATTTAAAATGGAACAAAATGAGGGGGTTCATTTTTCCATAAAAAGTATGATTAGTGCTGCAGAAAGAAAATTTAGGGCACATTTTGAGTGACTTCTCAAATCCTCTTCTATTTCATTAAAAAATTCTGACATGCAGACTGAAACATGCACTTTCAATACCAGCAGCAGTTTTCCCTGGTGAGCAGTAGCTTTACTACAGTGATCTAATGAGCAAAAAGAGTGCTAACATTCTGAATTTATGGCAAATGTGTGACACATCTGAATGCCTTCTTGATGGAATCAAAGTAAAAACTGAAAGTATTTCCTACTGAGGAGACTGCAGTAAATGAGGAAATTAGGAAACTTCATAACAAATAAGTCTCCCAAGATGGCCACCAGAGACAAAAGAGCCCAAATGTAGCCCAAATATCACCCAGATGTAGCCCAAGTATAGCCCAATGACAGAATGTCCCAGAATGTTCTTAAAAACAACTAGAGCGCTTACTGTCTTCATTATGACAAAAGTATGGCACACCTGAAGCCATCTTGATTGGAATAAACTGGTAACACTTAAAACATTTAATTTAAAAAGGAACACAATGAGGGGGTTCATTTTGCCATAGAAATTATGATTAATGCTGAAGAAAGAAAATGAGGGCACATTTTGAGTGACTTCTCAAATCCTCTTCTATTTCATTAAAAAATTCTGACATGCAGACTGAAACATGCACTTTTAATACCAGGAGCAGACTTCCATGGTGAACAGTAGTTTTACTATCTAATGATCTAATGAGCAACTAGAGTGCTAACATTCAGAATTTATGACAAATGTGTGACATATCTGAATACCTTCATGTTGGAATCAAAGTAAAAAACTGAAAGCATTTCCTACTGAGGAGACTGCAGTACATGAGGAAATTAGGAAACTTCATAACAAATAAATCTCCCAAGATGGCCACCGGAGACAAAAGAGCCCAAATGTAGCCCAAAATCACCCAGATGTAGCCCAAATATAGCCCAATGACAGAAGTGTGCAAAACACTTATTATTTTGTGTTTTTGCAGTGTTATATAGTGCAGACTTGTCAGGTATTGGAGTGCTTTACATGAGCATTGGTTACATCACACAAGAACAAATTCATTTTGGTTGTAGACATGGGGAGACTAAGTGATTTGACCAGAATCACAGAATGTCGAGCTGAAGCAGACACTCCAACCTGGTTCCCCAGTTGCAAAGTCTGCAGTTCTGGAAGTAACACCACATCCTCTCCCCTAAGTGCAACATTTAATCAAGTGGTTAACTGGATAAAAAAACATAAAGATAACAAATAATTTAAAAGTGCTTTGTCGCTATTTGAAAATTCAGAAAATATGTCCTTATTTTAGTCTTTTAGAGCACCAACCATAATTTTGATGCCAATAAGACCCTCTCATATATGTAATTTCTAAAGGAAATGCTCTAGGTATTACAGTTTTGATTACATCAAGATGATGTCAGGCGTTCCACACGTTTGTAATAAATATAGAATGTTAGCAATCTAGTTGTTCATTAGGATACTGTTGAGAGGCAGAGGCCAGGGGTACGGACTCTGAAAATTGAAGGCAGGTAGGAGGGTGCAAAGGCAACAATTTAACCACACTGAGCAGGCAGGAAGGGCCATGGAAGCACAACAGACTATGGAGGGCAGTGGAAAGGGGGGCAGGGGCAACAAACCAACAATACAGGACTTGCAAGAGAGGCTGTGGCAATGTAATAGACCATTGTGGGCAGAAGGAAGAGGCAATGGTAGTACACCCATACATGCCAACAGACCCGATTCAGCCAGGAAACGTCCAATGTTTTTAAGCTCAAATGGGCTTTATTTGATCTGTCTCTTGTCTACAATCTCCTCTTTTTCAATGTAACTCAAAGGGGAACATCAATACCCCACTTTCTTTTCAAAATCTCCCTCTTACCAAGTTCAAAATGTTCGCTAGTATGGTACATTGGATCATGGAAGGAAATGGGGTAGGGTCATGGACTTGGATAACAGAGGACAGGAGGGACATGGAGATGTGCACCAAACTGACCCTGCAGGGCAGGCATCAGGGTTTGCAGCAGCACAATACACCACACAGGGCATGCGGGACGGGAGTGCAGCACAACAATCCATAGAAAGCAAGAGGGAGGGGACAGGACCATGCACATGGACAACAGAGAACAGAGGGGCAAGAGGCAATGGTAGCTAGCTGACCATAATGGACAGACAGGAGAGAAAGCTGCAGCATAACAGACCATAAAGGGCAGGAGGGACGGATCAGGGGCATTACAATGGAACAGACAAGCCAGGAGGGAGGGAGTAGGGGTCTGCACATGTAAACAGAGGGCTGGGGGCAAGGGGGCAGGGCAGGAGCAGCAAGATAGCCATGGAGGTCAGGCAGGATGGGCACTAGAAGCAAGACACACCATGAAGAGCAACAGTGAGACTGTGATGGCATACACACAGACCATGGAGGGAAGGTGGGAGGGGGTCAGGGGCAGCTAACTGACCACACAGGGAAGGTGGGAGGGGCCATGGCAGCACAGAAGACCATGCATGGCAAGTGGGAGGGTTAGTGGCAGCACAATGGCTATGATGGGCAAGAAGGAGGGTGCAGGGGCATGCACAAAGGACAATGGAGGATAGAAGGGAGGGTCAGGACCTGTGCACAGACAAGAAAGTTCAGGGGAAGGGGCCTCACAACAGACCACACGGGGCAGGCAGGAGGAGTAGTTGCAGCACAACAGACCAGGGAGGGCAGAAGGGTGTGGCAGTACAATGGACCATGTAGGACAGGAGGAAGAGGATAGGGGCATGGCATGTGGACAGGCAGGGTGGAGGTGGCAGGGACAGGTTACAGTCATCTGACAATGCTAGGCAGGTGGGAGGGGAGTGGCAGCTCAACAGAACACTCAGAGTAGATAGGAGTGGCAGGTCCATAGGACATGGTGGGCAAAAAGGATGGAGCAGGGGCATGCACAAAGACATCGGAGGGCAGGGGGAAGGAGAATAGGGGCAGCAAGCTAAGCACAGAGTTTAAGCAGGAGGTCAATGATGGGGCATAGAATTGGGCAATGGAGGGCAGGAGGAGTGGACTGGTACATCATGCTAAATGGAGGGCAGTGGCAGCACATCAGACCATGCATGGCAGGAGGGAGGAGGCTAGTCCAAGGATTCAGACAACAGAGGATAGGAAGGAGGTGGATGGGGCAGCAAGCTAACTGTTCAGAGAAGGTGGGTATTAGGAACTTTATTGTTTTTAAAATGTGTGTCTGTGCGAACTACTTAAAATATGAACAAGTATGCCGCATAATCTCACTTTTATTCAGGAAGAAGAGGACGTTTGTGACTGTGACTCCGGGCTCACTTGGCAGAAACACCCCCTGACCCTCCACCCCCCATCGCAAAATGTACTGCCCGTGAAAAGGGTAGGTGGACGCAGTGTTATATATAACATAGTCCTGAGAGCACGATTGAAAATGAAAACTAGATATAGTGTATGGTATAAACTATGCACCAAAAAGTGTGATATAAGATGAACCGGGCGTGAAATATAATATGCAATACATTGTGCGCAATGACAGATTCATTGGAGAGCGCGAGATAGCACAGGCACTAGCGCGTGCTATGCGATATGCGCCTTGGAGTGTAATATGCACAGGGCAGTGTTGTGTAACCTAACTAGTCTCTAAAGTTGTAATATAAAATATGTGCTGGGGAGTGTAACGTTGCATATGCACTGTGACAAAGATATGGATCCCAGATTGTAATATGTATGGCATAGCACTGTGCGTTATAACATAGGCATCGAGGAAGGCACGTTAGATGGGGCAATATAACCTGTGCGAAGACAAGTGTGGCATGACATATTCACGGGGTGGTGTTACAGTGCACATGGGCTAGAGAGTGACATAGCATATGCACTAGCTAGTGGAATACAACACAGAGGTGTGTGGCACTCGGCAGGCAATGGTGGGTGTAACACAGCATTGGGCTCTGTCAGGAGCGCGCTGTGACTCTCAAGTGATGTTCGTCCCCTTTCCAGAGAGTAAAATAAAAAGTATTACACATCCGGCAGTGGATGTGTGTTTTATTAACCGTGAGGGGGGTTTCTTGCATAGTTTTGGTCGATTTTCTGTCGAATCCCCTTTGAATGGCTTGGTGTGCATGTGTATTAAATGTGCCCGTCAATAGCTACCCATGTTTGTATAAATAAACGACAAGGGTGTCTACCGGGATTAGGCACGGTAGGGCATCAGACATGTCAGAGCTTCACTAGTGGTGTAAATACATTCCACGTGGATTCATTGCATGCATAGTCGCCTTTTAATGAATATCACGCAAATCGTCATGGTGATAGGTACGTACGGTTTGTCCAGCATGTCTTAGGTGTGTCTATAAATATATATTTTTTAAAAATAATAAAAAACAGTGGCCGGCCCTGGGGATTGGGGTCAAAAAAATATAATTAGGAGACAGGCCCTGGGGGATGGGGTCATCAGGGCCAATAAATTAGAATAAGAAGGGGAACCACACAGCCCCTCTTCTGACAAAATTAAAATAAATAAAAGACTGGCATCGTGCCGGAGGCCATGCCCCCTCCGTGCAGCACTCTGCAAACGTGCCCCCAACAGGCATCTCCAGTATGCGCCAGGGAGCTGCGCTGCAGACAGGTGTTCTGAGGCCAAGCCCCTTTTTACACCTCTCTGCAACGCAGCTCTGTGGCGCTTACTGGAGGTACATAGTGGTCTAGTTTGACCCTAGGGACCCTTAGGATTCAAGGGGACTTAATCTCTCAACTTAGAACAGCCACAGGGCGCGTTTACACAGTGGTGAAGGGAGGGGACGGGGCCTGAGGTGACGTGTGCAAACACGCACTATGGCACGTTTTAAATTGGGGATATAATTTCCCTTCAATACTGAGGGCCCCTGGGGGCTAACTAGCCCACCAAGTGCTTCCAGTAAGCGCCACTGAGCTGCATTGCAGAGAGGCGGTCCAGGCCGTGCCACTTTTTACACCTCTCTGCAACGCAGCTCTGTGGCACTTACTGGAGGTACCTAGTGGGCTAGTTGGACCCTAGGGACCCTCAGGATTCAAATGAACTTAATCTCCCAACTAAAAACGGACACAGGGCGTGTTTACACAGTGGTGAAGGGAGGGGACGGGGCCTGAGTTAACGTGTGCAAAAACGCCCTGTGGCCTGTTTTAAGAGGTAGTTTTAATCCCCATGCCCTATAATATACTAGGGGCTTACAGAGGAGGTCATGGTAATCACAGGGGGACCCCAACGCATAATGTTCCCTAGTGTATGTAGCTGTTTTCACTGTATTCTAAGTGTCTTTTAACATAGCACTGGCTCTAGGACTGGTTAGTCAGACTCAATTACCACCAGTATCCGTCTGAAAAAGTTGAGGGTACAGGATGATTTTGCAACAAGGCTTCTTTCTGCTCATCTTTTTGTTCTTTCTGCACGTTATCCTTCTTCCTGCACTTTTCTTCGTCTTTGAGGACTTCTGTTGCTTCTTTCTGCACTTCTTTTTTTTCTTTCTGTGCATTTTTTCTTCTTTCTTCACATGTCCTATCTCTGTAGGCATAGTTAGAAATTAGCATTTAAAAAACCTTTGAAATTCACAGAAAAAAACATAGGTTTCAGGCACGTTATAGTTAGGAATTAGCATTTAAAAACCCCCAGAAATTCACTGAAAAAACCATAGGTTTCAGGGGTGTTATAGTTAGCTGGACTTTTCACTTGTACAAAACCATTGAAATTCCCCCGTTATAGTTAGTTCAGCTAACTATAACTTGCGCGCCCGCAATGCACTGCTGATGACGTCACATATTACATCACTCATGACATGGTCAGTGACATCACTCATGACATCACTGATGACATCTCAAATGACATGACTGATGACATCACTGATGACATCATCCAGTGAATGTGTGTTTTTCTGAAAATTAAATATGTTTTATATATGTATATCTCAAGGTCGATGGAAGAATAAATGGGTATATAAGTGTCTAAATGGATGATTTGTTTTTGAAAAATTGTTTGTGTAACTGACTGATTAAGTGTATCATAGTGAATACATGGCTTAGTGAGTAATGTTTAAATATGTAAATATCTGTATCAGTCTCTCACTTTGTGTATAAGTGGCTGCATGGGTTGGTGAGTAGCTACATGGGTGTCTATATAGGTTATTAGTTGGTTTTTTGAGTATCAGTCTGAGTGTCTGCATGGTTCGGTGGGGGGTATTACGTAGTGCATAGGTGCATGAATGAGTGACTCACTCTTTGTATGTGTTGAAGACAGCATGTGTGCAGGACTGTATGGGTGGATGAGTGTGTGTATGGGTGTGTTAGTGAGTGAATGACTGTCTCAATAGTGTCTTTATGAGTAACTACATATGATTTAAACTAGTATATGTGACTATTGGTGTATATAAGTGAGTATATGTGAGAGTGAGAGATTGAAAGAGTTCCTGTATGAATAGGTATGTGTTTCTATAAGTGATTGTTTAAAAGACTAAGTATGTGTAAGTTTCCCTAGAAGTAAGTGTGGTGGTGTGTGTATAACTGTATATGCAAGTAAATGTATGTTTGATTCTTTATTAGCATGAGTGACTATGTGTGTGAGTAACTCTATGGATGAGTGGCATTGTGTAACAGGATGTATAGGTGTATGAGTACATATGATGAGTGAGTACATGTATGAGTGACTGTATAGGACTGTTGGTGCATGAGTGGATGTGTATGTGGATCTTTGAATTACTGAAGAGGTTGTTGTAACTGGTATTGGTATGTCCATTGTTTTGAAAATGTTAGTCTCTACTTTTGAATGTGTGTATCAAAGGTTATATTAGGGTGAGAGGAGGTCTGCCACTCTATCACAAGGATGATGTCATCAGTGATGTAATCAGTGATGTCATTTGAGATGTCATCAGTGATGTCATGAGTGATGTCACTGACCATGTCATGAGTGTTTGTAATATGTGACGTCATCAGCAGTGCATTGCGGGTGCGCGAGTTATAGTTAGCTGAACTAACTATAACGGGGGAATTTCAATGGTTTGTACAAGTGAAAAGTCCAGCTAACTATAACACCCCTGAAACCTATGGTTTTTTCAGTGAATTTCTGAGGTTTTTTAAATGCTAATTCCTAACTATAACGTGCCTGAAACCTATGGTTTTTTCTGTAAATTTCTATATATATATATACATATGTATATATTACCTACTGGCGGTCGCCAGTAGGTAGTTATAGTTAGGACCTAGTTACTATAGGAAAATGGCAACATTCTATTCCCAATAACTTTGGCGCCGATTGACGAATCTTCATGAACTTTTCAAAACGTATTTTTTGTTGAGATCAGCTCCTATGTTGAAAGTTTGGGGGTGATTCGTGAAGGGGGGGCCGAGAAAAAAGGAGGTGTCCCAAAACGTGTTTTCTCAATCTTAATTTCCATAGGAAACTTTAGACTAGCCTACAGGTCGAACGGGTGAACGGAATTACCCCAAATTTGGAAGGGAGAAGGGTCTTGGTCTAGAAAGCACACTTTTGTTTATTTGGTATAAATCCATTCAGTAGTTTTTGAGAAATATTAAAATTTACAGATATCGATATTTGGGAATTCTGTCATCTGATTCGCTGAGGCGTTACGAGCACAAGCTTGCTGGTGATTGGCTGCGAGCGGTGCGAGCGGTTGCAACTAGGAAGTGTTGGCCGCCATTTTGTGATTCCGTTGAAGCGAGTAAGGGGAAAAAAGGGAGAATAAAGTGGGAAAGAGGAGGGTAGGAGCGCTATGAGGTTTGTAGAGTGTGAAGTGAATTATTTATCCCTACTGGTATGAAAGTGCTGTTTTGCCCACTGTGAGATGGTGCTGAGGTGAGGTGCCGGTACAGTCTGGGATGAAACCGTGCATCTAAACTGTGAGCTGAGTGCTGTAAAGTGATGTGCTCTGGGCGCTGTAGCATAGTGGGCGCTGTAGCATATCTGTGCAGGTGGTGTTAGTATGCGTTTAGAGTATAGCGGGAGTGGGAAGCAAAGTACTTAGTGGTATCGGTATGTAGACTCGGGATGAAACTGTGAGTGTAAGTCGTGAGTATAGTGCTGTGAAGTGATGTGCTGTGGGTGCTGTAGGATACTGGCTGCTGTAACATACCTGTGTAAGTAGTGTTAGTATGTGTTTATTCTATACAGGGAGTGTGAAGCAAACTACTTATCCCTATTGGTCTGAAGAGTGGAATGTAGTGTTTTAGGAAGCAGGAATAAAGGAATAATCGTGACGAATATA
The DNA here is from genome assembly GCF_964204655.1 of Triturus cristatus. Lineage (NCBI taxonomy): Eukaryota > Metazoa > Chordata > Amphibia > Caudata > Salamandridae > Triturus > Triturus cristatus. The sequence continues at coordinate 486,126,223 of NC_140593.1, read as the reverse complement.
ATGCAGAATGTTGCAATGCCAGAGAAGGAAAATGGTAAAATGAGTTGTGTCTAAGAAAGTGGTTGTGTGTAATAAAGGGATGGAGTTTGAAAATTATATAGAGAATGTCCTTATTTCTGTGCCATAATTGGACCCACTAGTGCAAGAGCTAGGGTATCCAGCTGATGCAAAGTTGAACCACTTCTGCTGTATTCAACTGTAAGATCCGACATTGGTGAATTGTATATTACATGTTACAGTTGCATGTGAAATAAACAATAGCTATTACACTTGAATGACTACATTCTATAAAGAAAATAAAGGTAGGATACGATTACCACGTGTATTGTTAAAGAAAAGAAAGAAAGAAAAAAGAAATTGCAAAATGTATTCATCAAACTTTTTATGTACCTTGGCAGTGCTTTTTTGTAACAGAAAATTAACAACAGTAGAATAGTTAGCAATCTGTTGTACAGTAGATTCAATGTGGTGCTTGTCAGAATTGGTATTAGTTCTACCCACATTGGAACTTTGAGGTTGAATACAAACATTTCGCTTCTGAGAAGCACATTTGGTACCTTTGTAGTCAAACCGTAGATTATTTTCTTCAGCTGTTTCAAAAATAAACATTCTTGTGTAGAGAGCCAAGGCATCGAGCTTAGACAAACTCCAATTGCTTCCGCTGTAGTCAAATCGAAGCTCCTGCATCAGTGAATTGCACATTATATGTTACAGTTCTATGTGACCTAGAGAATAGCTATTAGACATGAATAAATACATTGCATAATGAAAATAAATGTAGTTTACCATTACCACACTGTGCCAACAAGTTGCTAAACAAAGTCGTCTTTTTACATTTTTATCGGGAGGTTCTGAGCAGAGGCTGACTTTGAGTTAACTTGTGTGAAAGGGCTTTGTGAATAACAGGCAGGCAGAGAGGTGTGTGCACAAAGAATAGACGTGGTTTCGAAATGGGTGTCGGGTTTAGGTTAATTTTGGAAGTAAATACCGTATTTGCATAGGCCATACATCACCGATTCCTGGTTAGACTGGAGACGTAAGGGGGAATAATGAGGATAGAGTTCAAATGTCTGAGTATACTTAGAAAGTTATTATATCAAAGTAGTAGGATTGAAGTGAATTCTAAAAAAATTTAAAGGAAAAAGTTCAAAAAAGATGGAAAAAATCCATTCAAGAATAATGTGAGTTTCTTACAAGTCTTGGAGATTCCAGTCCAGAAGTTCTTCAGCTGCTTGAGATGCGTAATGTTTCAAGAGGCTATTGTTGCCATCGTGTGAGAAAAGCAAAGCGATCCAATTCATATCCTCGAAGGGACAGTAATGTTTCTCGAATGTTGGACTAGTAATTTGAATGGGCAGGCAATCTGCGATGTTGTGAAAGGTCGCACGTTGCAGGAGATCTTTCGCGGCTGCGCAGAAATCCCATTGCACAGCGATTCCTTTATATAATCACATACAACATGACAAACAAAATGTACACCTAGCAGACACAACGACACTACGTACTGTGGGAACCGTGGCTAGCCATGTACACAAACCAAACATGGCATGGCACCTCTGCCACACAATGCAGAATGCGGGGAGAGATGGGAGCAAAGTATGTGCGAAGGTGGCAAGTAATTCTCGATTATAAAAGTATACAATGCAAAGTCTTGAGGGGATGTGCCGGACAGACTTGAGTATGCAAAGCACAGACATGTACATGTCAACATACACTGATGGTCTATTGAGTGAGGTGGACAGTGGATGCAACCATGATAGTACAGTCAGTAGGGAAGATTATGGAATGGTAGCGGGTACGTGCCCCCCCCCCAAATGTTTAGGGAAGTGGGCTGGCTCGCCGTACGCAAGGCTGGCATAGGGGTATGAATAAAAGGCATGTTTCTTTGGGTGTGGTTCTCTTCCGGATTGGCAAATGTGTCTGCCAGGTCTGCGCAGCTAACACCGCCACGAGGCTGACCCTGTGAGCGAAGGTGGGTGCGTGAATGATGCTCTATTCTTGCTGATACCCAGAAACTGTCATGGGCGCTGCAACGTACATATGCCTCACAGTTCACCTTTTGACACCGCCGTATGTGAAAGAGGGCCGACCACCTGCCGGCAGAAGGTCCTGGGCCGAGGTCTGTGAGCTCGGAAGGCTCCTGAGATTAACGCTGGCTACTGCGAGACAGGCACACAGAGCCCAGCCTGAGGCCCAGGAGTGTGGAGTGCTCTGCATAATAGTAACACAGTAGTCCAACAGGTACCGACAGTGGAACAGTGTTTTGATACCATAGTGGACTATGTTAGAACTGTATCTGAGAGTGGAGATGAAGGTACTCCCTTCGACCAGCTGCAACCAACTGTGGGTCCCAACAGTGGAACGGTGTCTTGATCCCATAATGGATGATGTCCGATATTACCTGCTGCTGAGTTTTCAGAGAACTCCCTCCGTTGAGGTGCATCACACTCTGTGCTTCCGTTGCTAACTGCTGTACAGGATTATTGGGCTTTGTTGACTGCAGTCGGTGGAGTACACCATGGTACAGCAGGTCCGAACAATGAAACGGGGTCTTGATTCTATGATTGAGGATGTCAGAAGTTAAAGTCTGTGATGATTTTGGTGTACCCCCCCGATCAGGTGCAATCAACTCTGAGTCCCAACAGTGGAACGGTGTCTTGATCCCAGAATGGACAATGTCTGATATTACCTGCTACTGAGTTTTCAGGGAACTCCCTCCGTTGAGGTGCATCAGACTCTGTGCTTCCGTAGCTAACTTATGCACATGATTATAGGGGTTGGCTGACTGCAGTCGGTGGAGCACACCGCGGTACAGCAGGTCTGAACAGTGGAACGGTGTCTTGATATCACAATGGACGATGTTAGAACTGCATCTGAGAGTGGAGATGAAGGTACCCCCTCCGATCAGGTGCAACCAACTCCAGGTCCGAACAGTGGAACGGTGTCTTGATCCCACATTGGACGGTGTTAGAACTGCATCTGCGAGTGGAGATGGAGGTACTCCCTTTGACCAGCTGCAACCAACTCTGGGTCCCAGCAGTGGAACGGTGTCTTGATGCCATAATGGATTATGTTAGAACTGCATCTGAGAGTGGAGATGATGGTACTCCCTTTGACCAGGTGGAACCAACTCTAGGTTGCCACAGTGGAACGTTGTCTTGATTCCACAATGGAAGATGTCCGATATTACATTCTGCTTAATTTTTACAGAACTCCTTCCGTTGAGGTGGATTACACTCTGTGCTTCTGTAGTTAACTGCTGCACATGATTATTAGGCATGGTTTATTGCAGTTGCTGGAGTAACAAGGTCTTAATTCTATGATTGAGGATGTCAGAAGTTAAAGTGTGTGATGATTTTTGTGTATCGCTTCTGATGAGGCGCAACCAACTCTAGGTACTAACAGTGTAATGGTGTCTTCATCACACAAACGACGATGTCCGATATTACCTGTTGCTGGTTTTACACACAACTCCATCTGTTGAGGTGCATCAGATTCTGTGCTTCTGTAGTTAAGTGATGCACATGGTTATTGGGCTTAGTTGACTGGTATTACTGGAATACACCGCGGTCGAGCAAGTACAAACAGTGAAATGGGGTCTTAATTATATGATTGAGGATGTTAGAAGTTACAGTTTGTGATGATTTCTGTGTACCCCCTCCGATGAGGTGCATGCAACTCTAGGTCCCAACAGTGGAATGGTGTGTTGATCCCACAATGGATGATGTTAGAACTGTATCTGAGAATGGATATGGAGGTATTCCCTTCTACCAGCTGCAACCAACTCTAGGTTACAAAAGTAGAACGGTGTGTTGACTCCACAATGGACGATATTAGAACTGCATTTGAGAGTGGAGATGAAGGTACTCTCTTTGATCAGGTTCATCCAACTTTAGGTCATAACTGTGGAATGGTGTCTTGATCCCACAATGGATGATGTCCGATATTACCTGCTGCTTGCTTTTTTCAGAAGTTCGTGTGTTGAGGTGCATCACAGTCTGTGATTCCATAGCTAACTGCTGCACATGATTATTGGGCTTGCTTGACAGTAGTCGGTGGAGTATACTGTGGTACAGCAGGTGCAAACAGTGAAATGGGGTCTTGATTCTATGATTGAGAATGTCATAAGTAGTCTGTGATGATTTTTGTGTACCCCCTCTGATCAGGTGCAACCAACTCCGTGCTTCCGAATCCAACGGTATGTTGGCTGTCAGTTGTGAATGACCACTGGATTTGGTGTAGACTGCAGTTCACAGGGTTCACAATTTAGATTGTGTGGCGATTGTTCAATTACAGAATCCAGTAGTTAAGTAATTAGAACAGCTATTGAAAAATACATAATATTGTTTTAGTATACTTGCTTAAAGAAGTTTCTTTATATCAGTTATAGGTTTAGTAATATGACCAAATTTATCTTGGAAGTCCAAAGGAACAGTGAATAGTGTCGACTGTGGAGAGATGAAATCCCAATTCGAATTGTTTTGATTTATTCATTGTAGAGTTCTCTGTAATTTATGTTGTTTTATTTTGTAAAGAGGGAGTGAGAAAAAGTAGTGATGGTTGTGTGTGTGAGTACTGCTTTTAATTAAGAATGCAGACAGTAGTGTTCAGATCAAGTTGCTATTGTAGATGATGCAGTCCTGTAAGAGAAGAGATTGCTGTAGTGTGCTCTGTCTGCACCACTCATACGCATCATTGCAGGCTCCACATACGTTTTCTTTGCTTCGTGTATTGCAAACTGTAGAGTTCAAGTCAATGCTACGTGACTGTAGGCCCTTGCTGAACGCTCTCTCTGGCCTATACTGCAGACTTCAGTGTTCACATTTGACATTGAGTCGGTATTGTAGATGATGCAGTCCTGTAGGAAAAGACATTGCTAAAGTGTGCTCTGTCTGCACTACTCATACGCATCATTGCGGGCTCTGCACACGTTTTTTTTGCTTTGTGTATTGCACACCGTAGAGCTCAAGTCAATGCCACATGGCTGTGGGCCCTTGCTGACCGCTCTCTCTGGCCTACACTGCAGACAGCAGTGTTCAGAATTCAGATGGAGTCGCTATTGTAGATTAGGTAGTTCTGTAGGAAAAGACAATGCTCCAGTGTGCTCTCTGTGTAGCACTCATACGCATTATTGTAGGCTCTGTGACGTCATCAGCAGTGCATTGCAGGCACGCGAGTTATAGTTAGCTCAACTAACTATAACAGGTGAATTTCTCTGGTTTTAGATGAGTCAAATGTCCAACTAACTATAACGTCCCTGAAAACCTATGTTTTTTTTTGCGAATTTCTAAGGTTTTTTAAATGCTAATTCCTAACTATAACGTCTGTAAAACCTATGGTTTTTTAAGTGAATATATATATATATGCTTCCACAATGTGATTTCGGTTCACGGCGCGCACAGCAGTGGCTGAAAACGTAGGGGCCGAATCCGAGCCCAAAATTCAATTTTCAAAGCAAGGGACGCTGTACTCTGAAATCCAGTATTCAAGATTAATTCAATGCAACACTTCACCAAAGCGTTTCAGCCTCATAGGGCATTTGTCACGATAAGTGAGTCTTCCTTCTATCGCACTAGTTATACATATCCCATATTAGCTTATTATGTGGCATTGTGTGTATTGTAGTTCATCTCAATTCAATTGAAGCTATTTACATGTCAACTGTCACTTTCCAATATATATTGATTTGTTTCACACAAGCACAAACATAAGCACCCATATTGTAAGTATAGTACTTAATGCATTTATAATTATTATTATCTTGAACTAGTGTCTCTTTCCTTAGTCCGATTATTATTATTTTTTTTTGTGGCACTTCATTGGGAATAACAATTCACTCCATATTGAATTCTTTGTAATGTTATTTTTCACAAATTAGTATTTATTTTTCTCGTTTGTTCAATGTTCTCTTCCTGGTCAATTCCTTTAATGGGTATTGTACCCCTCATTCCCATCATTAGTTCACGGTATTTTTGTATCAACCAGTTCTCATCTTCCTCTTGCTGTTGTCTCTGTTGGTCTTATATTTTTGTAATTAATGTTCTTGTTTTCCTAGGATAGAGAATTTTCAATTCAAGTGTCAGTTCTAATTAGGTCCCTCTTTTTTCCATTTGAATGCTTTGGCTTTCACTCTAGATGTGCATGTAGCCCCTCATCCATGTTGATCCCTGATGGTACCTTGGTTTTTAATTTTATTATATAGCCTGATTCCATTTGTCTGAGTTTCTTTATTCTATTGCCACCATGTTCATTTGTTGGAATTGCATGAATTCCAAAGAAGGTCATTGCTTTCCAGTTACTTTCTTGGCATTGTGCCATATGTTTTGCCATGGAATATGTCATGTCTATATTTTTCACTGCCCGTATATGTTCAAGGATTCTTTTCTTTAGCATGCAGATGGTGCTTCCTACATAATGTAGTCCACAGTTGCATTGGATGACATATATGACAAATTTCGTTGTAAAGTGGTAACAAGTAAATCAACCCTGAGGGAAGCAAATCGCTACATTGGTAGAGCACTGAAGGACGGAGTCAGAGGACGCCGTCAACACGGGAGTCTCCCATGGGGTGAGTGAGCTCATTGTAACTAAGTGTTAGTCACAAAGCGGCCATACCACTGTGTTTGAAAACAAAATCAGGCACGTACACAATATGGCTGATCACACGAGCGGAAAGGTGGAAATCGAGTAACAAGGCAAATAGGAGAATAACAGAGCAAAACGAACTCCTTATTACATCACTTCAGAGAGTTTTCTGGTTAAACTGTTATTGTGTGCAACTTTATCAACAACTCAAAATACGGCTACATCCTTGTGTTCCCATATTTACAAACCACAAAGGGCATCACCCGGGGCCTGTTGTTTGCATATTTGGATCACTTTTTAAATGCATTTTGGCCCTAGGGGAAGGGGTCCCCAGGGCCTAAATAGGCTATGGTGTGGGGGCTGCACAGCAGATCGGCCATGGTCAAGGCTGTGTAAGCCGAAACATATTGATGCTATTTTCATCTCTGCAAATACATTTGATTTCCTAACTCCGGAGTGCTGATCTATCTATCTATCTATCTATCTATCTATCTATCTATCTATCTATCTATCTATCTATCTATCTATCTATCTATCTATCTATCTATCTATCTATCTATCTATCTATCTATCTATCTATCTATCTATCTATCTATCTATCTATCTATCTATCTATCTATCTATCTATCTATCTATCTATCTATCTATCTATCTATCTATCTATCTATCTATCTATCTATCTCTGTCTGTCTGTCTGTCTGTCTGTCTGTCTGTCTGTCTGTCTGTCTGTCTGTCTGTTTGTCCGTCCGTCTATCTATCTATCTATCTATCTATCTATCTATCTATCTATCTATCTATCTATCTATCTATCTATCTATCTATCTATCTATCTATCTATCTATCTATCTATCTATCTATCTATCTATCTATCTATCTATCTATCTATCTATCTATCTATCTATCTATCTATCTATCTATCTATCTATCTATCTATCTATCTATCTATCTATCTATCTATCTATCTATCTATCTATCTATCTATCGTTGGAATAAACTCTTTCTTTGCTGAATTACTCACGGAGTCGGTGCCTGTTTGTTTGACGCTGTCAGGATTGTATCATATATATATATAAATATATATATTCTTCAAAAACATCGGTAGCCCAGTAAAGCAGCACTCGAGACCAACGACCAGGTTACCAGCCTTTATTAAAAGTATGTCATCATCTCCAACGCTGGTAAAATCGGCAGCTTTCCCCTCACCTGACGCGTTTCGAGTAGTTCTCATCGGAGGCAGAGGCTGGAAAGTTCGTGCTCGTTGGTCTCGAGTGCTGCTTTACTGGGCTACCGATGTTTTTGAAGAATATATATATATATATATATATATATATATACACTCCACAAGCGAATGGGAGAACCCGCTGCCTCCAAACCAAAGGGCGCGTCGAAGTAATGACCTCCCAATCACGGTCATCAATATCCACCAAACTTTTCCAACAAAAGTGATCGACGCCGTGTCTGTGCGCAAAATCAAAGTTTTAATGCCAGCTGAAAATGCTAGACGCGTTTCGCCTGTCCTGCAGGCTTGTTCACTAGCAATACAATAAAGTTACAGTGGCTTTTTTATCCGTGAATGTGCTTAAGTCACATGTGAACTACACCAATAAAAATGGACAACAGACTTGTAGTTTTTCATAGTGGGGCACAGGTTAATCAAGGTAAAATACCAAAGTACATATTAGCTTAGTTCCTTTCTTGATAAATTTCATTTTAAATGTCATTATATCACAATACAAGATTACATTGTAACTATTTACGTCAAAGTAAGATCATCTTCGTAAAACATTTTAAACCACATTGCCGACCAAAGTGGTCATTAATGGCATAATCCGGTTGGAAACCGAAAGTAAATTGACCATTTTTGTTTAAGTAAACCCAATGCGTTCAAACAGAATTATGATGATCAAAATTCATTATTCAATGAAGATAAAGCCCAAGTGGGCATATGCATAAAATTGACATACTTAGAACCTGTGTAACACATATTGTCTGTAATGTAACAGTGTCCAAATATCTTAAAACAAAACCTAAACAAACCCTTTAAAAAAGGAGGGGATAGGGAGGAGCCTATAAATGGGTATGCAAATCTTCTTCCATATTTAACCCGTCCGGGATCTTAGTATTGAGTCTTATAATGTAACAAGATTCAAGTCTGCGAAGTTTTTTCTCACGATTGCCCCCCCCTGCTGCTAACAGGGACGGCATCAATAACAAAATAAGAGAGACCTGCAGCGCTTCTGGTGTGGTGTTGATCGAAATGACGAGCCACGGGGTAGGATTTGTCCCCATTCTTGATGGCTCGCAAATGTTGCAACACTCTTTTGTGGACAGGGAGGATGGTAGAACCTACATATTTCAACCCACAGGGGCATTGAAGCACGTATACTGCATAGTCTGTTTTACAGGAAAATTTCCCTTTTATTAGTTGTACAGACTTATGATCAAAGCCTACTGGAAAATTAGTTGTATTTTTTCCAAAGCTGCATGCTTTGCATTTAAGGCATTTGATAAAACCATCCTTTCTGGTTAACCATGCACTGTTCGGTCTCACCCTAGTCTCACTGGGTAACATATTGCTGACTAGAGATTGGTGAAGGGATCTGGCTTTTCTGAAAGTAAACTGTGGTCGTCTTTGTATGGATTTACCCAATACAGGATCATTACGAATGATATTCCAATGCTTGTAGATAATGTTTCTTAGCTCATTTTGTTGGTTGTTGTATGTAGTGATGAATCTACACGTATTGGGCTCTGACTGGGATAGTTTAGCTGACTTGCTATCTTTATTGAACAGTATCTGCTCTCTAGTTCTCTGCTTAACTTTGAAGGCAGCTTGGTTCAAACATGTTGCCGAGTACCCTCTGGCTTGAAAACGAGACTTCAAACAGGATAGTTCTTTTTCAAAATCCTGTTCTTTGCTACAATTACGTAAAACCCTGAGACATTCCCCATAGGGGATACTCCTGACTAGTTTCACTGGATGAAAACTAGTAGCATGTAGTAGTGTGTTTCCATCCGTAGCCTTACGGTAGAGTTTAGTCTGTAATTTACCATCACTGACATATACAGTAAGATCTAAAAAGTTAATCTCACAAGCACTTATTTCACTGGTCAGTTTCAAATTTAAATCATTTGTTTGGAGTTTGTTCACAAACTCCTCTGCGTCTTTTATGGTGCCTTTCCAAATGATAAAAAGGTCGTCAATGTAACGACTCCAGTGAACTACATTATTATGCCACTCATCCTGCCAGAGCGATTGGACCACCTGCTCCTCCCACCAGCCCATATGCAAATTCGCATAGCTGGGGGCGAAGCAGGTGCTCATCGCGGTTCCGCATATTTGGTGGTACAATTCGCCATTGAAAAGAAAGAAATTATTCTCAAGACAGATGGAAATCATTTTGAGTATCATTTGGGTATGGTGCCAAAACCTAGCGGGACGGTTACCCAAAAAATGACGACAAGCATTTAAACCATCTTTGTGGCGGATACTAGTGTATAGCGTTGTGGCATCTATGGTAAGTAATACAAAATCATCTTCCCATGGAATATCATAGATCCTACGTAAAAAGTCACCTGTATCAAGGATGAATGATGGTAGGAGTTTAACAAGAGGACACAGGAACGAATCTCCATATTTGGAAGTGTGCTCAAATGCACTTCCTATGGCCGAGATGATTGGACGGCCAGGAGGGTTTGTCATGTCTTTGTGGACTTTTGGAATTAGATATAAAACTGGAGTGGTCGGACAGGTGATTTTTAGGAAGGACATTTCATCCTTACTAATTAGGCTTTGTTGATTCCACTCCCCCAATAAGGAATTGTACATAGAGTAACACTCTTCCATGACATTTTCCTTTACCTTAACATAGTTTGATCTATTTGTGAGCTGTTTATATGCCTCTGTTAGGTACTGCTGCCTGCCCCAAAGAACCACATTACCCCCCTTGTCTGCATTACGCACAATGCAATCATTGTTGTTACTCAATTTGTCTACCAAGTTATAATACTCCTTAGACTGTTGAGTAGGTGATTTTTTCTTTGCCTTTAATGATTTACATACATTTTTGATGTCATTGGTGACCAGCTCATTGAACACATCCACTGAATCCCTTGCTGTAATAGGCGTGAATTTGGAGACCGGCTTGAAGTCTGTTAATGTCTCTATGTTCATGCCAATTCCTTCTTTGGCGGCCACTATTGACATTCGGTCACTGGTGCTGGGTACATCCAGAGAGTCACTGGATTGAATGTTGGAAACTTCCAAATGGCCAAGATCCTATAGTTCCAACATAAGATTCATGTCGTCAACATCCAAGTTCTCATGTTGCATTTGAACACAAGCAGCGGCAGGTGTTGTAAGTTTTTTCGGGGCGACTGCAAAATATTTTTTCAATTTTAACGTTCTGACAAATTTAAATAAATCCACCCTTGTTTTGACATAATCGATGTCAATTTGTGGACAGAACGCAAGGCCAAGTTTTAAGATGTTTTCTTCTTTTTCAGAAAGCACGATATTCGTCAAATTTACTATTGCTGTACTGTTGGTATCACTCATTTGTTCCCCTTGGCTTTGGGCTTCTCTCTCTCGTTTGCAGAATTTTGAGTCTTTCCGCCTCTTCCTCCTCTGCCTCTTGCTCTTTGTGACCTGACATTTGCGGGAGGTCTTGGACGCAGGTTGAAACGCCGTTCCTCCCTTAAAAAATCAAATTCGTCAACCACAGATGGAATAGCTGTTCCCGCCAGATTACTTGGTCCTTCCTCCACATCTGTGTCAACTTCAGAGCTTGGAATACTGCTTTGTTCAGAATGACGTACATGGCTAGATGACACACTAGCATTCATTCGTAAATTCCTCATGGTCTCAAACTTTTTTGCAAACGTGTAAATTTGACCTCGATCATAGTCATTTTTATCGCGCACAAACTTTTGTGCCTTCCTTTCTTTAATAGATGTTTCCAATTTGGTCAGACGTTCCTTCATTTCCGACATGAATTTCACAATACTCTCTTGTTCTGGCTCCTTGCTCAACATGTCCATGATTTGATCGATTTCTTCCAGGATTTTGGCACGGTCTATTTCGGCGTATTTAATGAGGATCGCCAGCATTCTGCTCGAGGATTCTTGGCTGTTGTCAGACCACTCCCTCAGCATGTTGGGATTAGGGTCCTCATATGTGGGCGCTACCAGGATTCGAAGCCCTCTCGGAATCCTTTTTACTTCCAAGTAACGGTGCAATGATTTGGCCTCCCACCATTTAGAAAGTTCAGTACGCCTCAACTTTTCTAGTCGTTTCAGACGCGCCATTACATCCGTGGTTTTACTTTCTGGAGTGACTTTTGCAGTTTGCTTGTTTCCAGATATATTGTCGCAGAAAATCGATAATGCGGCTTCCTCCCGCTCCTTAATTTCAGCAGCTGACATTCTTAAACAATTTGTTTGTGGAACAGTCCACGCGCACAGAACCGCCAAAGCTCACAGACACTGAACTGTGTGTGACCGTTAAATAAATATTTCAATGGCTTTCCCTTTTCCCCTGCGCCGTACAGCCAAACGCTCACCTCAGCCGGTCTTCCACACGTCTCGGGTCAGCCGACTCGGAACGGCGTGATGTTTCTCAGCTGAGTCGCTATTTGAAGTCTCCAGGTCGCGATCCCGCTCTTCTGTATCCACGGCACGGGGGGGGGCAGTGGTACTTAAACACACTCCACAAGCGAATGGGAGAACCCGCTGCCTCCAAACCAAAGGGCGCGTCGAAGTAATGACCTCCCAATCACGGTCATCAATATCCACCAAACTTTTCCAACAAAAGTGATCGACGCCGTGTCTGTGCGCAAAATCAAAGTTTTAATGCCAGCTGAAAATGCTAGACGCGTTTCGCCTGTCCTGCAGGCTTGTTCACTAGCAATACAATAAAGTTACAGTGGCTTTTTTATCCGTGAATGTGCTTAAGTCACATGTGAACTACACCAATAAAAATGGACAACAGACTTGTAGTTTTTCATAGTGGGGCACAGGTTAATCAAGGTAAAATACCAAAGTACATATTAGCTTAGTTCCTTTCTTGATAAATTTCATTTTAAATGTCATTATATCACAATACAAGATTACATTGTAACTATTTACGTCAAAGTAAGATCATCTTCGTAAAACATTTTAAACCACATTGCCGACCAAAGTGGTCATTAATGGCATAATCCGGTTGGAAACCGAAAGTAAATTGACCATTTTTGTTTAAGTAAACCCAATGCGTTCAAACAGAATTATGATGATCAAAATTCATTATTCTTTATCTTCATTGAATATAAAGCTGGCATTAAAACTTTGATTTTGCGCACAGACACGGCGTCGATCACTTTTGTTGGAAAAGTTTGGTGGATATTGATGACCGTGATTGGGAGGTCATTACTTCGACGCGCCCTTTGGTTTGGAGGCAGCGGGTTCTCCCATTCGCTTGTGGAGTGTGTTTAAGTACCACTGCCCCCCCCGTGCCGTGGATACAGGAGAGCGGGATCGCGACCTGGAGACTTCAAATAGCGACTCAGCTGAGAAACATCACGCCGTTCCGAGTCGGCTGACCCGAGACGTGTGCTGCAACATTTGCGAGCCATTAAGAATGGGGACAAATCCTACCCCGTGGCTCGTCATTTCGATCAACACCACACCAGCACCACACTGAACCATTGGAGGGAACTGAATCTACTAGACGAGGATGAAGTAAAATATCTGAAAATGGAACATCCTAAAATGGCGACGATATACTTCTTACCGAAGATCCATAAAAACCCCATCAAATCTCCAGGGAGACCGATAATATCGGCAAAAGGGGCACTACTGGAACCCATGGCCAATTTTTTGGATGTATTTTTGTTACCCTATGTCAAAAACTTAACATCATACTTACAAGACACAGGGGATCTATTGAGACACCTGCAGGACACACCCTGGCAAACAACATACAATCTAATCACCATGGATGTGGTATCGTTGTATTCTAACATTCGCAATGATATCGGCATGAGAGCATGTGAACATTTCCTACGGGAGAGAAACATTCAGTTTGCAGATCATAATAAAATGTTGGTGGAAATGATCAAGATCTGTTTGGAACACAACACATTCATGTTTGGGGAAGAGATCTACCGCCAGGTGAAAGGCACAGCGATGGGTTTTTCATTTAGTCCTAGCTATGCCTGCCTCACCATGGGACTGTGGGAAGAAACATGGGCCTGGAGGAGTGAAAATGATCAATATGTCAACAAAACCATAACATGGCTGAGATACATTGACGACTTGCTCATAATATGGGACGGTACCAAGGAAGAATTCGCTGAGTGTTTTGAAATATTAAATAAATCTGAGTTCAATCTAAATTTCACATATGACATCAGTGATGAGCGGGTTGTATTTCTAGATACTGAGATTTACATTGCTAATGATACAGTTCATACCACCTTGCATCGTAAAGACACAGCTACGAATGCGGTGTTACATGCTGAAAGCTTTCACCAAACTAGCTTGATTAACAATATTCCATACGGGGAATTCCTCAGAATTAAAAGAATATGCTCTCAAGAGGAAGAATGGAAATAACATCGCGGTCAAGCAATACAAAGATTCACCAAAAGAAAATACAACTCTAAAACCATCCATGAGGCACTGCAACGATCACAAAACGTACCAAGAATTGATTTAATAAAAGAGAAATCAAACCATGAAAAAGAACAAGATAACAAAATAAGGCTCATAACAACATACAGTACAGAAAACCAACAACTGATGAAACTATTGCGCAAAAACTGGCATGTTTTACACATGGACCCCAGGGTATCAAAAATAGTGGGGGATCATCCGAACATTACATACAGACGAGCGAAAAACATACGGGATCAACTAGTTCACAGTCATTTTCAAGAACAAAAAAAGCCAGAGACTTGGTTGAAACCGAAAGGTTTTTTCAAATGCAGTAGCTGCAAGGTGTGTTCAATCGCTCAAAATAAGAAGGAAGTAATGATGACAAACAACCGGATGTGAAAAATTCGACAGCTGATCAACTGTAAAAGCCAGTACGCAATATATATAATTGAATGCCCATGTGCAATGAAGTATATAGGCAGCACCAAGTGCGAATTAAAAAAACGCATTTTAGAACATGTCCGGGCCACAATCAATATGGACAGAAGCAACGCCGTTGCAAAACACATGGAGAAGGAACATGGTGGAGACTGGAAAAAACTTAAATTTTATGCGTTGGAAACTGTGCCAATACACCCAAGAGGTGGTGACAGAGAAAGAATTCTTAGACAGAAGGAATCGCGGCACATTCTGAACTTTCGAGCATTAATGCCGAATGGTCTAAATCAGGATGAGGAGCTCCATTATCATCTATGAACTGTCTGGGATAAAGCTCCATAACCAAATAAAATTAAAAAGAACAATCATGCAATACTACTGTAGAGCTGAAACTAATAATGCCTCGTACATAGTATAGATAATTGTACAACTAACTTGCTAACACACATTTCCGTATAATCCAGTTTTTGTATGGTAGAAGTTGAAATAATGCATACACAAAAAATTTCAAACTGACCACAAACTTCACGGTATAAATTTAAGATGGTAGGAGTGTTTCTAACATATATTAGGAATGAGACTAATATGTAACTAATTTACGGTGAGGGAGAGGCCCACTGGAGGGCTGGAATGTACAATGACCCTAACGAACGATAAAATGTATTGCCCACCAGAGGGCTTTATGAGGTTGTTTAAAAAAATGGGAATTACAGTATAGTGATTTGAATGATAGCAACTAATTGTACAAATTGATAGGTTTTGATTACCATATATATATACATGATGTTTGCTAAAAACTATGGAAATGGTCAGATATAGGTATGATGCATTATGAGATTAACACGATAAAAAACACACAAAGACTACCGTAACCATGATGCTTAGCAGCGCTTACAGGAAATGATGTAATGAGCATTGGGTGTGCTTTATAATTTGAAAAAAATGGCAGTTCCTGTGATCAGTCTCGTGAACAAGGTCTCAGTGGAGACCGAAACGCGTAGAGTTAACTGAACTGGCATGCTGAATATTATTCGGAATAAAAATTAACTTGTACCACTGCATAACTGCTTCCTGTCTTGTGAGTGCAAGGGGCAACCCGGTGTGGGAAGAAGGATGATATATATATATATATATATATATATATATATATATATATATATATATATACTTGAAGATGAAGGATCACAAGAAAACAACAGCCAGCCAGGGCAAAAATCTGGATCCCAAAGGATACAATGAGTCACAAAGAAATAAAATATCCAAGAAAGAAGTGACTCAAACAGATAGATTCACCAAAGAACAAAAATATATTTCCACTACAACGTTTCAGCTTCCGCCTTCCTCAGGTAGTACAAGATGGTTTGCTCTGTGGCTGCACAGATGACAGCTGAATTTTCAAAAAGCATCATGAGTGAAGATTCCATTTGGAATTCCCTTACTCATTTCCCTTACTGTCCACTTGTGAAAAATTGCAAAAGGTTTTTCCAAAACCACCAGTCATTGCTTACCGCAGAGCTCCAAATTTACGATCTCTTATTGTGAGAGCTGAACTCAAGCAAGCTGTAACAAATGCAGGGGTTCATTGCTGTGACTCTAAAAGGTGCATCACGTGTGAATATCTTTTACAAACATCATCTGCAACTAGTTCTGTTACGAGAAGGACCTATGCAATAAGGCAGCATCTTACATGTCGCTCAACATGCATTATTTATGTGATTCAGTGCCAACGACAAAGCTGTAAAAAGCAATATGTAGGCCAAACAGTGAATGACCTCCGTACACGATTCAGGAACCACAAATCTGCAATAATTAATAAGAAAATTGACCAGCCTGTAGCCAATCATTTTAACCTTGTGGATCATTCACTATCAGATTTGAAGATTTTCCCCGTGGAACATGTTTCAAAGGAAGAACTACTGGACTCCAGGGAAAACTTCTGGATGTACCGTTTAAAATCACTGCATCCAGATGGACTGAACATTACTGACAACACAACCTGATTACTGCATATCTCAAGAGCTCTCTGGACTGCATTGATTCCACATTCCAAATGGAATCTTCACTCATGATGCTTTTTGAAAATTCAGCTGTCATCTGTGCAGCCACAGAGCAAACCATCTTGTACTACCTGAGGAAGGCGGAAGCTGAAACGTTGTAGTGGAAATATATTTTTGTTCTTTGGTGAATCTATCTGTTTGAGTCACTTCTTTCTTGGATATATATATATATATATATATATATATATATATATATATATATATATATATATATATTACACAGTGGTGGTTGCCATTTTGTAGTTATAGTTAGGTCAGAGTTTGGCTGGGAAAGGCTTTTAGAATTTATTTTTTGGTTATAACTGTGGTACTGTTTGACAAATCTGCATGAAAGGTTTCAAAAAAAGTGAATCCACCTAGTTGATTTAATGGAAAGTGTTGCATCCATCTGTCAAGCAGAATGCCAAGCAAAAGGGATCCCCATAGTGTGATTTCCATTGTTAATTTAAATAGAAAAACTTGCTCTCTGATACAGAAACCAACTGAGCAGAATGACACGAACTGTGGCAAAAAGTTTGAACTTTACTCAGAAGCCATGCTTTTTTATGATTTGGCTTTAATCTGTTCAGTCATTTTAAAGAAATTAATGTTTAAAGGGGGGTTCTTAACATGTCATGAGTGATTTAATATGTGAGGTCATAAGAATGTGAGGTTGCAAGTAACAGTTTATTCACTGAACTATAAATTAGAGTGGTTTACTTTTTTAAATATAAGCTCCTATTTCTTTGCTACACCCAAAAATAACATCACTTTGTCATTTGTATTTTTCAGTGAATATACAGAAGGTTTTTGTTATTTGAGGCTGGTGAGAAAAGCATTGTAAGGAATAAATATGATGCAAAAGAGAAAATAGAGATAGCCACAGTCTGTCCATAAATAAACTATCCAATCATGTAACCCAGGAACCATTCAGAAAACATCTGTTTTAATTCAATATCTATTGATATTGATATCAAGAGATTTGTAGAGCGCATAAATGCCGGAGGCGTATTGGCGCTTATATCCATTGCACTGAATTGAAGGATAGACCTAGGTTAAGGGATGAATTTTCCTCAAACCTCTAACTGAGTGCTCATCCTGAAAAGAACATTTCTCAGAACTATCTGCTGATTATAATGGGCAGAATAAATGCCATGTTTTAAGCTGCTTCCTGAAAATGAGAAGATTAGACTGATGTCTAAAATGTCCTGGAAGGGTATTCCACAGTTGAGCTATAGAAAAGAGTAATTGGTCTACACAGTTATATTTCAACCCATTAGACTTATAGCAATGTTGCTAGCTCTTTCTTCCTTTACAATGATCTGAAAAGATTTATTTTCTGTGCACCTGCCTATACGTACAATGCTGACAAGGATAAGTAAAAAGGAACAAACAAGCACATGAAATCATTCTATTTTTACATAAGCATTGTGAAAGCTTCGAGCTATCCTCAGCCTTTCAGAAAACTTGAGATATGTAGGAGATACTTTCATAAAGATTACTAAACAGACCAGATGTTCCAAAAGTTAAAATGCAATGCCTAGTGTTTTGCTTACAGTGGTGACACCGGGATGCTGAATTTCCTCTCTTAGTCCTTAATCAAGCTCCTAATGGTGTTATAAAGGAATGTTTCTTGCCCTTATGAAGATACATGACTGAAATGGTGGTTTCAACTAAAAGAATGACAAACGAGGGACAGCAATTGCCTCTTCCCAGTCACTGCCCAGTAGCACAGCAAGACTGCCATGTGCCCTAGTGCAAGAAAAGTAACTGTGCCACCTTACTAGGATGACTTATCAGTCTTTTAGCTGCCCCAGTACTCCTCAACCTCCTTCGACAGAGTCGGCATCTTACATTTCAAACCTTACTACCACTCTCATACACTCACTATTGTATTTTCATTCCCTGCTCTATATTTCTGCAAGTCAAAGCCATAGCCCTGAAAATGTTTACCAAAGCCAGTAGGTTTAGACGTTGTAATTTGCAAGCATGCAAAGACATGCAGGCATTCCACACTCACACCGCTACCATTACAAGGGTACATCCCTCATTCTACATTCACACAGGCATAGGCCTCAATCTGCACTCACACAGGCACAATTTTCAACGTATAGGCCACTTACCCTGTACTCGCAAAGGACAATGTTAATCCTGCATTCAAGGAAGCACATCCCTCACAATGCACTCACAAAACATGATGGCTATCCTGTACTCACAAAAGCACACAATTCACACACAGGTACACTGATCAGTAGGAAGGAGCAGAGTTTGAACAAATGGTGGCATAGGAGACACAGGTTTATTATCTGGTACATCGGTCCACTAATGTGATTAAAGCAGCTACACTGAAGCCTTGGGGGCTAATTAAAATGACGAAGGACATCAGTCCACCCCCCATCGTTGCAGTGCTGGGACTGCCCGCCGGTAAGGCGGCGGTCCTGCTGGGTAAATTAGGATGTGCCCGCCACTATGGCGGGCGCAACCAGGGCCCTGATCATTGTGGACGGTGCTGCTGGCTGCAGCTCCGTTCTCAATGCCAAAAAGCCACATAGTGCATTTCCATGCACAACGTGGCAGGCACCACGCAGTGCCTGCCACATTGTGCATGGAAATGCAGGGGGGTACCATGGGTACCCCCAGTGCACATACACCCTCCCTCCACACAGAGGGGGCCTGCAATGGGCCCCAGAACCCAGCCTCCCAGAAAGGCTTGCTGATGCCACCATTGGAATCTGGTGGGGGGTGCCTGCTAGGCACTGCCGCCATTTCACCCATGCTGACCGCTCCGCCAGGCAATTGTGACGATTGCTGTGGCGGAAGCGTGGAGGGCGGTCTTTGTGACTGCCGTGGTCACAAATCGATTGGGAGTCAGATGGTGGAGGGACTGCCACCGCCGGCCCGGTGGATGGGGGTCCCTCCGCCATCCTAATGAGCCCCTTAATGTCAACTGAAGTTATCCATTCTCCCATCAGTCACACTCGGATCGGCACTGCAGACTATGTGAGTCTGATCTTTGCAGACATTAGTGATGAAGAATCCTGACATAAAAAAGTCCCACTTGCCTTCTAAAAAACAAGGAAGTGGTTTTCTTTGTAGTGCAAGCATATGATAAAATAGAGAATGACTAAATAAAAAAAATATGCCAACTAAATGTGGGTGGGCAAGTGCTTCAATAAAAACACTAAGAAGCAAAGCTTTGCACCGGTCTGCTATCTTGGAACAGTTAAAAATGATTGAGTATGCAGAATACTGTTTAAATATGGTGGCATGGTTTTGAATCAGCAAAGCCTGATACTCTGCCTGCTGCTGTGCATAAGAAAGTTGTGGTCCAATGGCAGTGGAACTGCTGTTACTCTCATTACTCAATTTCCACCAGTCTGCATTTCCAGGTGAACTTCTGGGGATGAACTTAAGGACATATCTTCTGAGATCCAGAGTTAGCAGGTAAAATAATGTTACTCAGACTACCTGACATCCTAAAGACCAGCCATTGTTGACTCAGCAGAGCCAAAAATCAGCAACAAAACCACTGGCTGAAAAGGGCTGATCCACTGCCCAATTGTATGCATGCTATTCCAGAGGGCTGAACTAATATGTGAATGATGCTCTATCTAATGAAGAACTGAAGTGGGCTTACCTAAAGCCCGTTTTATTCAAAGCATGATTATGTATTATTTTTGAGAAATGGAGGATGGAGGACATAGAAATAGATAGAGCACAGTGAGAAGCAGTGCAGGGTGTCCCTGGTTAACACACAAAAGACATTAAGCACTGGTAAAGGTCATCACAATCTTCCCTGAAAGATGTGGAACAAGGGTGGTACTGCAGGGCTAGTGCAAGTTTACTTCAAAGTCATGGAACAAGTGTGGCACTGCATTGCCAGCCAGTGCAAGCTCTCTTAAAAGTAATGGAACAAGTATGCAACTACAGGGCCAGTCAGTGCAAGCTTCCTTCAAAGACTTGGAACAAATGTGGTACTGCAGCGCCAGTGCAAGCTTTATTCAAATACATGGAAGATGTGTGGCTGTGCAGGGCTAGTGCAAATATTCCTCAAAGACATGGAACAGGTGTGAAACTCAGGACCAGTGCAAGCTTTTAACAAGTATGGTACTGAATGGGCAGTAGAATCAAATCTCCCCTTGGGAAACAACTGTCACATACATATACATCTTTTTTTCAGTCCTGAAGAAATAGACGATTGGTTGCTCTCATAATTGTTTTTGCCTTTCCTTTTTCTTTTTCCTTTTATTTGGATTATATGATTTAACTTTGTGACGATTTTGCTGTTTTTTTAAAATTATGCTACATTGTTTTTAATCTGTAAGATGGTGATACAATCATTTTATTACTGTTGACATATATATTGTAGCCATTTGTGTAATTGAAAAAGGTGGCTGTGCACATGCTATTAAATGCTTTGTGCTTCCTTATATTGTCTTAGTACTGGTTCTTTTTATGAGAGTTATTGAGTGACATATGCTTGAGGGGTGATTGGTAGAGTGTACAGAAGTATATATATAAGGGACATGGTGATTTTCAAAGGGGAGATTTGATTCTACTGTTTAATACGGTGCTATGTCCCCTTGTTGTGAGGGGCCCTCTCTCTTATTTCATTGTACATGGAACAATTGTGATATTGCAGGGCCACTGCAAGCTTCCTACAAAGACATGAAAAAAGTATGGCACTGGGCAGCACCATTTGACAACTCTCTTGGATAGAATGAAGAACCAGCATTTCAGATTTGTTGCAAGTATAAGGAACAGAACTGAGGTGTGTGTGCAACCTGACTCATATGCATAACAAGATTTCCACACACAAATCAGGTACAGCACCAGGAAAGAGTATGTGCTTCCCTCCCTCACACCCATAGAACACATGCCGATCTGACCAGAAACAACGCAAGCTGCTCTCACATGCACATAATATAGGCAGCATCACACACACACAATGCACAAGATGTGGCAACATTGTAAGCTCTTCCACAAAAATCTCTACAAGAGGGTCTGAGGGGGACCAGTTTACCGACTACAATACCTTCAGTCCCCAGAGCATGTCTACAGATACTAACAGAAGGTCCTAAGTCGAAAAGCAAACAAAACGCCGCATGATGCTGTATGTGCTGCACCTTTCATCAAAGCATTACTGCATCACTAGGCAGGGAGATTAAGAGTCTATCAGCCCACCCTTAATGGCGGAGCTTCGTCATGTGAGACCCTAGGGGGTCAAAGTCAGGGCCCCTACTCTCTCTAGCCACCCGGCTCTACTGGGTACCCGTCCCAATGATCCCCAAAGAGGGAAATCTCCTGCCAAAGTGTGCAACAATATTTCAAAGAATACAAAAAATGCAGTGCAATAACGTGATAGTGCTTTAAAAATGACTACGTGGTCAAAAAATATGTTTAATGTGAATTGACCAGGTGTCATATCTAAAAAAAACAAATTTGTCAAAAAATTATATACGACTAATTCCTGACTTGGTCTCTCAAGGTCGACATGTTTCAGCCGATCTGGTTGTTTCACCCGGCTTTCTTCAGGACCTAATAGTGAAGGTGTCAAAAGGCTACTGCAGGATCAATTTGGTAAACAACGGTGTCTCTAACCAGTGCAACTCAAAATTCAAAATACTCGTGAAAAATGTTATGTGGCCATTGCCACCCTACCAGACATTGTAAGCTCACCTCACACGCAACACAGGCACAAGATGTTCATCAGCAGTGCAAGCTAAGACATCCTACAAAACAGATATTACACTAGCAGCAGCATCTAAGCTTATTTCAGGCACAGAATACCCAGAGTAAAGTATAGAAGGGAGTGAGCCACTGAAGGTTCAAGCCAAAAGCTAGGCTTGGGTTCAGCTCAAGGTTCTCTTGTGCCCTCAAGTTCAAAATGTGCTTAGCTTTCTTGTGGCTTCTGCCTGCTACCCACACTCTCACATTATGCACCAAGAGTGAATGACAAAGCAAATGGAGCAAGAACGGGATACCAATTTAGTGGATGAATTATACAATGTGAGATCAGAAAAATTGTGATCAATCCAGACTTGGCCACCTGACCAAATTGTATGATCCTTGGCAATTATGTTATTTTATTGTGCCTCCTATTCATAACTGCCTATAAGAAAACCTTGAAATATTTGATGAAGTGTGCTGTATAAAAATCTCTCTTGTGTTTGACACAATGGAGTACAATGCTCTGTGTAAAATAAGAATGTAGCCCACATGTAGGGTGCACATGACAACTAACTTGGCTCTTACTTTACTCACAGTATTGTTATCGGAGTCGGGGTGGGGACATGAATGTCTAAAAACTATCACTTTTAATAAATGCCTCTGAATGCAGTGATATAATCTGATGTCCTAAGGTGAAACAATTGTCAAAGAATTTTTTTAGCATTTTGAAGAGACTTCATTATATTTTTGCATACTATTTGTTATATGATATCCATGGCAAAAGTTCCCATGGCTCAGCTCATGCATGGGGTCTAAGAGCCAAGACAGGCTTATAGAGACAAGATCAACCCTTAAGTTGTCTCTCCCTGTTAATTTGTTTGATCGCCTGCCTCCACTACAGCACTGTTTATGACAGTTACTTGAGTTCCATATTTCCCAGTATCTTGCTCTGGAGAGCAACATCTTAATTTTTGAGACTCTTATTAGTTTCCACTGATCCTAGAAGGATACCTATTCATACTTCTGATTTTATTAAGGATAAATTGTGCATTAGGAACTTGATAAGGTTGTTTAAGGTTACCCATGCATTGTGTTTGTTTTAGAAATGGGGTCTCTAGTTGGCAGTGGCTTGCGCCCTGTCCAATTAGGGACCTTTTTTCTAGTCAGGGTAAGGGAGTTAGTGTCAGGGTTCGGACAGGTGCTCACCTGTGGAATTCTGCAGAAGCGCCCGGGAACCGATGAATAGGTCCACAACTTCTCCAACCCCGTGTCCCTCCTATAAAACTCTAGGCAGAGACATGAGGTCCGGGGAAGAAGGGAAACAAAACAAGGAAAGTGGGGAATCTTTCGGATGATGTCACCAACCAGGAGTCCTCCCAGAGACGGAACTGAAAAGGAATAACAAACAATGTAGTGCTACTTTCTACAACAATGAACCTTACTCTAAAGAAAGTATGCATAGGATGCTACCTAAAACCACCCTTCTTCCTTCTTAGGCTGAATGGACTCTCTCTTTCTTGGTACATCCACTAAAAAGGAAAGGACAGGTCAATATACAGGGCAACCTTTATATGAAGGAAAAGGAGACTACTTGTCCCTACTGCTTACTGTGCTAAATGTGTGGAACCTCCATGTAGTGGGATTCGGATGTAGAGAAGAACCAACATTCGACTGCTCTTCCTTCAGAGAAATCTGCCAAGGCTTACTTCCTACATATATTTGTTACTGTCCCCTTAAACACAAGGTATAAAGGAAATTAAAGCAGCGCTTGATCGCTGTTACCGTTTCCCCTCAGGCAGGTGCCGTCCTCACCAAAGTCCAACTTGAGGGAAATACGTAAGGAAATAACAAAGGAATGAAAACCAGGATTTTCAGGGTTGCGGGAATGAGTAAACACGTCGACTCCCAGTCTCTGCCCAGGAGAATGAGCAACCCCCACACCGACGTGAGTTACACCCGGAATCGGACCAGTCGAGGAACTCTGCTTCCTTCGACTAGAAAGACCCCCACTGCACTCTGCCTGCGTTAGGAACCACCCCTCTCCCGGACATTAACTAACGAGCCTACCTTGTACCCTACGTAGGCTTGGAAATGAACTGCAGAGTAGGCCGCGACTAATTGTCTCCGCCCGGCCCCGGGCACCAGAAGATTCAGGTCGGAGTCTTTCACGAACGGGTCCAAGGATCGGCGAACAGGAACTCGGGAGGCACCAAACGACTTCGTAGAATCCAGGAAACGGAAACGACGCAAAGCGCAGTTCCCGGCGGAAGTCAGGCTTTTGTTGACGGCCTGACCTCCCCGCACCTGCGCAGTACTCGCCCATAGGTTGCATTCGAGTTCAGCCGGCAATCCTGACAGTTAGACACCCAAGATAACCCCTGCTCACTCCCTTGGTAGCTTGGCCCGAGCAGGTGGGCTTATCTCAGAGGCAATTTGTCAACCATTTGTGCATACACACACAGTAATGCAATGAGAACAGTACAAAATGACACCACACCAGTTTAGAACAAGCATTGGCATACCCAATAGGTCTCGCCTTCGGGACCTTATAAGGGTTTAGTTATCCAGCACAATATCCTTGGTGCAACAACATCAACTGTTGCATGGCTAAACACTTATAAGGTCCCAAAGGTGAGACCTATTGGCTATGCCAATGCTTGTCTATTTCCTGTTTTGTTCTAAAATGATACAAAAGAGGGCGATAACACTTTTAGAAAAAGAAGTTGGAGGCACCTTAATGACGCGTGTAAGATAGAGGGTGCTTCTCACGTTGACGACACTGCTGGACCGAAAGGACCAGGGGCAATGCAATTTATATGAATTTAAGACTGTGAAATTTTATAATAACAAGAGAACCATCACAATTCAAAACCCCTGGTGGCCTATATCATTGTGGGGAATGTGAAAGATGTGAGGACATTATTTCACGCCTTGAGAACCATCTCTTCAAACATCAGGTCAGGGCCCTGGCACATTTCATTTTGTTTATGATATTACACTGTGTTTTCACTAGAAGGAGATGGGATGGCTAAGGACACGTGGCAACAAGAAGCCTGCTGGAGAAATCATCAGACAATCTGTGCAGCGAACCCTACCCAAGAGGGGAAGTAAGCCGCCGGATCAAAATATTTCCCATAGTGCTTGTTCCTTTTGAAGTTGGCCAGGTCGGCCTGCAGCGCGAAGGCGGCCAGCAGGAAGTAGGCCTCTTCTCGGAGCACGCACTGGGACTGCAACACTTGCTTCCTCAGGTGCCAGCAGGTGCGTAGCACCCATTGGACTCAAAGGGCTTCAGCCCCCCCGTCGTGTGTGGCAGCCCGGGTTGAGACAGCTTCCCGGGCACACACACAGCCGCACCCGAGCACTTCACAGGTCTTTAAAAGACCATTTGCACGTTAATGAGGCCTTGCTGTTGTTTCACCCCTTCTAAGAGCCCCTGCAGCTCCACTCTGCATGTTGCTTAAAGATTCAGCCCCCGCTAATTTTTTTTCTTAGCCCCCCCCCCTGAAATTTGGCTCTAGTTGCACCTCTGGGTGCCAGTAATAATAGTATCTTGCTGTTCTGTCACTGGGAGGAGAAAAGAAAGGGAGTTAGCGTGGATCCTTCGACGAACAAAAGTGCTTTGTGATGGTGCAGCCAAGTAGTGAACACTGTTTCAATTCCGCCCTTGTCAATGCACGTGCACAGTTAAAAAGAACACACATCCGGCGTTGTTAAAGAAGCGAGCGGCCAACAATGTATGTGTGTTGGTAAATGTCCATGACGTGGTGCTGTCACACCATCGCACAGCTGCCACTGCCCGTGCCGTGTGTCACACCTGTACTCCATCCTGCTTTTAGCCAAAATATTCTGTATGCTTGTAATTGTAGGAGTGTTACGTACAACGGGGGAAAACTGAAAGCTCCAGATCCAATGCGTTGTTGGAACAAAATAGGTGGAGGTGTCACACTCTGCCTGGGTCCCCATGGTAGCTATTTACCACAAGTGCAGTCTGTGTGCATTAATGGCAGTAATAGGCTCACACTGTTGTTATGAGGCAGCACGAGATTCACAGAATCAGTATATGGGAGGGGTGTTAACTTTAGATAAAGTGTATTCGATAGCTGTACAAGGCTACAGCTTAAAACAAACCAATCCTTACAGTTAGTATTAAATGTCAACAGGAAGTCTGAGCCAACAGTAACTTAGTGCCCCGGGCACCCATATCGGGTTGCAATGCAGATGCATTTACTATGCACGATTACTCTGTGATTTGCCTTGTGGGATTCGTCAGCGCAAACAAACTGCAATTGGGAGAAACAACAGAATCCTTGTCCCGTTAATATCAATCAGGTAGGGATGCGGTTTGCAAATTGCTCTGAAATGCTGTGAATGTAGGTCAAGGACGGCAAAACCCCCAACCCTGCTTTCTTAGCATGATAGAGAGCAGCCCCCGCCCCTCAGCCTGGCAGGGGCTGCAATGTTAAAACAAGCCGGTTGTTTGTGTAAACAAAACATGCGGGCGCAAACGGGAGTTGTGTGTGCGCGCGCGCGAAAGTCGAAAGTGAAAGAGATCAGGAATAGAACATTGGAGAGGCGAGCGAGGCGCGCGCGCTTGTGCGCGTAACAGCAAGCTGGTGGCCGCCTTTGGTAGCACTTTAAAAACCCGCTTTCTAAATGTCGCGCCAGACCAGCGCATGCGCTGGCTCTAGCGAGACCTAAAAATTACCAATATTTATCTGAATAAAACAAGACCAAAATGACAAAAAGTCAACATCCACAAATAAAGCTATCCCTTTTGAAAGTTTTATGCGTCCGCTCCTTACTGCTGTTTAGTGGAGGTGATGTGTTGGATCTTTACTGTGAGGGGAGGTGATGCATTGGTTCCTTATTATGAAAGGATGTGATACATCACTTTTTAGACACATAGCCTCGGTTCCTTACTGCTGGGCAACGTCAATGAAGAACTTGCCGCACAGGGACGATGCATAAAAAATCCTGATGCGCTGTGTCGATGCGGTGGAACAGGTGCTGCATCGATTTTGCAGCCATGAAGCAGGTGATGCATTGATTTTTTTGAGCCGCAGAGCAGGGCGTGCATCGGAGTCGGAGTGGGAGCCACGGATGTTAGTGACACAGTGCTCAAGACTCAGGCTAAGGTGATGTTTAAGCCACATGCCAGGCACTGCACTGATTCTTCAGTCGCATTACAGCAATGCATTGGTTTTTCAGCTGCACAGTGGTGCTGCGCCAGGAAAGACAGGTGCTGGAGGTCGATGCATGGATTTTCGGGAGTACTTTGCAGCAAAACCACTCATAAGGGCCCAGAACTGGAATTAGCACCACTTGGCAAGTCAGAAGTCCCAGCAGAGGTTTTAAGGGGCTACAGATGACGTATTTGATGCCCTGAGACATCTTAACAGGAGGCAAGCACACACAAGCCGTTGATGAACCTTGACAAGCATGATGTACAAAGCAAAAGTCCATTCCTTTCACTGCCCAAGACAGAGGCCAGCACAACAAAGCACAACAAAGCAACAAACAGAGTGGCAGTTACCCTCCTACAGCATCCAGCTCTTCTTCCTGGCAGAATGTCCTCTTAGTCCAAAGGTGTTCTTCAGTTAAGGTGTCACAGCTCCAGTACTTATGCACATTTCTGTCTTTGAAGCAGGCAACTTCAAAGGAAAGTCTTTGTAGTGCACAGGACCCTGTCTTTCCCTGGCCTGGCTCCAGACACACTAAAGGGGGTGGAGACTGCATTGTATGAGGACAGGCACATCCTTATTCAGGTGTTAGTGACAAATCCTCCCACCACTGTATTTCAGGAAGACCCATCAGCCTGGTGATGGGCCATCAGGACATACAGGGCACACCTCAGATCCCTTTGTGTGACTGTATAGAGTGAATGCACAAACAGCACAACTGTCATCCTCCTTCAGTCTTGGATTCCATAGGCAGGCAGCGGCACAGAATGGTAAAGCAAGCAAATGCCCACTTTCTAAAAGTAAATAACAATGGCAGCTAAGTATGCACTCGTTTAAACAACCATAAATATTCTTCAATCATTTTACAAAAATCTTAAACAAAGTAATCAATGTTGTGTGCACCTGGAAAGTGGCACTGCCAGCCACTTGAATTCAACTAGATCAGAGGAATTCTAGACAAGTGTCTAGAGATAACAAGTGCACTACAAAATGCCCTGAGGGGGCGTAATCTCACTTTCGAAATTCACACTCAAATTATGACAAATTTATAAATGATCAGAATCACACTCAATCATGTGTTTTAGAGAATGCAATGATAGAAAATTAAACACTATAATAGTTATCATGACAAAATAAGTTTCCAAATGTAGAACGATGTCTTCTGTCTTTTATTCTTTGTAAATGTAGATGATGAAATCAAACAAAACGTTGCTTGTGTTCAGCAGTAATATATTCTTACAACTTCATGACAAAAAATCCCAATGCATTTCGAGCCAATAGAGGAGCCCTTCATCAGGGAATCTACGAATACAAACAATGGTCGTGTGAAGTTTATACAAAATGAACATTTAAATAAATGCTATAGCAGATATAGGGCTCAGAGAAAGTCAGGGGTTTAAAGAAATTGTAATCATGTACCGAAATCACCATGCAAAAGTTGTGTACAAAAGACCCAAAACCAAAGACAAGTCAGAAAGAACCAGAAAAAACGAGAAAACGCGAAAAAATGAAAACCCAAAGTCATCCTGAGCACACACCCGTGCATTCGAAACATTGGAGTGTCGACTGGCAGACCAACATACCTTCAAATACTACACTGCGAGGATAACCGCAAAACTGTGCTTAGTTGTTCTGTCCGGCAACAACAAGGATAAATCAGCAAGTATCCTAAATTCTCACTGTCTAAAATCAAGAAACGGCGTGTCAGAGATTTAAAGTGACAGTCGCCTATAATTACACATGACGATGTCATGTCCGGTACACTTACCAGCTGAAAGCCGCTTATGGCGTCAATTCAATGTTTCCAATAAGCAAGTTGTTCACGTAAAGTACACACAGCTATCATCAGCTTCAGACCGCTATTGTGTAGGGGATACGATTACACCAACCGTCTCCGCCGTTAGAATTAAACTCTCAAAGTAATTTATCTGTAACAAAAAATCACTCCTTGCAAATCCATATATATGGAAAAGTCTAAAAGTGGCATTTTCAAAAATGCTATTGAGAAAACAACTTCACTAAAAGATGTATTTTTAAATTGTGAGTTCAGGGAACCCAAGCTCCAAATCCCTATCTCTTCCTCTCTTCCCAATTGGAAGTTACACTTGTAAGAGGTTACAAGGCAGCTCCAATGATAACACTTGGGAGAGATTGTCCTTGAAATAGTGAAAAACAAAATGAACAGTATCCCACTCGTAGGACATGCAAAGCAGCCCAGCACGCGTCCTACCTTTTAAATACACTGCGTCCTGCCCTTGGGGCTATCTTGGGCCTACCTTAGGGGTGCCTTACATGTAGTAAATGGGAAGGTTTGGGCCGGGCAAGTGGGTGCACTTGCCAGGTCGACATGGCAGTTTAAAACTGCCCACACAGATACTGTAGTGGCATGTTTGAGACATGGTTGCAGTGCTACCCATGGGGGTGGCACAATCAGTGCTGCAGGCCCATTAGTAGCATTTGATGTACAGGCCCTGGGCACACACAGTGTACTTTACTAGGGACTTACCGGTAAATCAAATATGCCAATCATGGATAAACCAATTACCCTTACAATTTATACAAGGAGCATTTGCACGTTAGCACTGACCCGCACTGGTAAAGTTCTCAGAGTTCTAGAGCCAGCAAAAATGAAATGCATCACACAGTCAAAAACAGGAGGTCAGAAGCAAACAAAAGGTAGGGGAAAAACACGCCAATGATACCGGGTCTAAAATTTAGTGTAAAATGAACTAAACAATGCTCAAATAATTCACTTTACCTGTTCCAGCATTCTGTCCTAAGTAAGTCTATGCTTTTGTACTAACTTGCATCGTCTGTCCTCCACCTGTGAGGCTCTGAACAATGATAACTGTGACTCTCTTGTCTTCAAAAGTCTCCCAGCAATGGCATAACTTGCTTGATCACTGCTGGTGTCAGGCAGTCAGAGCTGAATGGCACACTGCATATACAAAAGTGAGCATGCTCCCTGCTCAGCCATTCAGTTTGCATACATTGAGTCCTGTGCAGTCCTTCACAGTGCTCCTGCGGGTGCTTCATTCGATTCTGCTGCTTTGAGTCAAACTCCTGCAGCTGAGGGAATCAGACGGAGCTAAAAGCAAACTCCAAGTGCTGTAAAGCTCCTGTGGCCTTAGTAGGCAGTGACAGTGGCGTAACACAGGCCCCTGCAGCCCCCCACCGCTCCTGCAGTGCGGGGGCACCGAGCTGTAGGGGGACCTCATAGCACAGTACTCTGGCCTGAGAGCCCCTGATTAAATCTGGAGCAGGGTCCTCTCCATGTGCCTTGTAGGGGGGACCCCTCAAATT
Source organism: Triturus cristatus (assembly GCF_964204655.1). Lineage (NCBI taxonomy): Eukaryota > Metazoa > Chordata > Amphibia > Caudata > Salamandridae > Triturus > Triturus cristatus. The sequence goes on along the minus strand of NC_140593.1, from coordinate 486,095,376 downwards.
TCGTTACAGCACTGGGCAGTGATACTGGAACAATTTTCAAACTAGTGATGCTGCCATTAATGTTCCATCACTCAACTCATAGGGATTCTGAAAAATCCAAGCATCACACAGAGAACACGTGCAGCAAATGAACCATGCCCATTCAGCAGGAGAATGGTATTGGTGTAATCTGTAGCTGGTGTTGCATTTAGGAGCACACTGTCACAAATATATTGCTAAACGATGGTATGGTAGCCACAGTAATTTGAAGATAGCACATTTTCTATTGAAGTAACCATTCAAATTGCACAGACATACAATTTTACTGATAAAACTAAATAGCTCGCAAACAATGTGTGTCAGGGAACATTTGATATTTATGCAACACCAGATAAAGTGTCTTGATTTGTTTTGACCATTTTAAAAATATTTTTACCATCACACTATAGAATTTGACATTGGACCTCTTTGAATGCACAGCAAAACGTGCAAGATAAAAACCCACATTTGAAGTCATCTTTAATGCCTGTTCAGCTTCTGAACTCCAGCATGGTAATTTAGGTGCCATCTCAGTGCGCAAAGGGCTGTTGTCCTTGGGCACCCCAACCAACTCTGGTCCTCGGTGCATTGCACAGGCTGCATCACTGGTAGCCATGCCACTGTCACTGCCTGCTTCTTGTGCCTTGATTCTTTCTTCTCAGACGCTGGACTGTTTGTACTGGCTAAACTAATTTGTGCTATTGGTGCAGATCGGAGCTTCCGAATCCCCTCTACTTCCACGGACGGAGTGATTTCACAGTCACACGCACACACACACATCACACGCTGGTGGGGCCCATAACACCAACATTCATCCTACCACTCTATCGGTGCCATGTATAAGGGAAACACATTTCAATACCTAACCAATCTGCATGTACCCTGAGGTCAATGGCATCAACTAGTTGCTATAGATTTGGTGAAACGTCTTAACACTCTAAATATTCAATAAACATGACAATAAAATAACCACCCGACACAGTAATTCAAACAGAATATTGTTTATCTAAAATTGCAAGAAAAGCCAATTAAATGCAAGATCATTTTCTCCATATTTACCTATTCTGGCTAAAAGTCGTTTTCTAAGTCAGAACTGGTCCTCAGCAAATAGTTAAAGTTCTCTAGCCGTCATGTAGAGTCACCGTCCTCACCGTCAGCATCGGGACCTCTGATCATTGGTTCGGGAAGAAGTGGCGCTAGACCTCTCTAGTCTACTAATATTTATACCAAATTTACATTCCAAATGTTGCAAACATATCTTTCAAAACAGTCGATTGGCGGAAATTATGTCATCTTGGTACATTAAGTTACACTAGAAGATTTTCTCATGTATTGATAGTTTCAAATTCTGAATAGAAATTAAAAAGTCCATAGCTAATTTGTTACTTCTACGGATATCTCTTTAGGATAAAATTTATCTCATCCATGGGACCATTATAAGTTCATCAGGTCGGATTTTGAGATGTAAGAATTCTTCACGTTCAGGGGCATCTGGCATCACTCCCAGATTTGTCGTCATGTTCATGGCTTTTCAGTTCAATCAGTGGACAGGGTCGCAGTCAGCGCAAAGCCTCTTTTCAATTTTCATCTACCCGAATGCAGGCTGCGGGTGGTAGCCATTTTACAGCAGGCCACAATGGTCAACTTAAGCGAAGAAAACACAAAAACATAATTACTACATGGAAATGATTATACAGTGTTATTCCCCTGATAATACCCTTATGTGTATGTAATTATCTAGCCATTTGCGACATCAAAAGCCATTAATGCATATTAATTAAAAGCGCAAAACACAATAACATCACAGAAGCAACATCTATATTGTCAATTTGCTCACCAACTTAGTTCACTTATTATTTTAGCCATGCAATTGCAATCCCACGTGTAATTCTTCTGTTAATAAGGTTGGTTAGACAAGACTCGACAAACCTTTAGTAATTACTAATTAATCAGTAGTACTTTTAATAATAACATACGAAAATGAAACAGGTATTTGGTTTAAAAGTAAAAACCCTGCTCCAGCAATCCCCCCTTTGGTGATATATCATCACCACAAAAATCAACCCCCAAAAATTCTATTTATTTCCCCTTTTAGAAGAAAATCAAAATGTCTTCTTGTTCATTTTTAAACTCTTGTTTCTTTATCATCTTCTCTTTTTGTTTCTATATACATACTTTCCCTCAATTCTTCTAATTCTATTTCTTGTGGATCTCTTTCTGGTTTCTTTTGTCTCTTTTTAACATTTTCTCTTGTTATTTTCTTTTTATTTCTTCTGTATCTACAACACATACACCCTAATCTAAGAATTAATAATGCAACAATTACACAGGTTAATGGAAATAATACCTTACCAAATATAGTACTACCTATTTTAGCTATAAAATTCTTAATAGCAATCATCTTATTAGCCATTTTAGTCCAGATACTTTCAGCTTCCAGTGGTACTAATTCTTCATGCAAATCAGTAATATTTTTGATATAGACTTTTAGATCTTTGCTTTCATCAGGAATGTAAGTGCAACAATGTTGAACGTTCAGCATTCCACAGACTCCACCCTCTTTTGCCAATAGAATGTCAAGGGCAAGTCGATTTTGCATCGCCATAGCGCGTAAAGCAACCATTTCAGTATTTACCAAAAGATAGCCTCCAGCGGTGCTTGTTGACAAGCGATCCACCACTGTTGACAGCTTCCGAATGCCAAATGCATTCAAATAAATTCCCACTGCTGGAATTAAAGCTCCAAAAATATCTCCTACAATTTCTGTCCATGTTTCTCTTTTATAGCGTGTTAATGGATTAGTTTGTTCAGCATTTTCTACTCTATCCATGTGAAAAATCTTTGGAAAGACCAGGCCAACATAACATGTGCCATACCAATGGTCAGGCAACCTGTAATAAGCCGTGTTCCCACAAATATAATACACTCCCGGAAAGACTGGATCTTCTCCTCCTCTAAATCCCCATCCGGTTGCAATAAAGTATGTATCATGGCACTCACGGATGTATGACGTTACAACGCATGCTTTTACACCGCATGCCGTTACAACGCATTTTTTACACCGCAAGATCTGTTACAACGCCAGCCTTTACAACGCATGCTTTTACAACGACGTACACTAGATGGAGTGCTGACATTAGAAATGTATAATTTACTATTCTAACTCCAGTCCACGTTGCAGTAGGGAAGGTGATTGGATAGTAAAACTACACTATTTCTAATGTTAGCACGCCATCTAGTGCATTTCGTTGTAATGGCATGCGTTGTAATGGCATGCGTTGTAACAGATTTCGCGTTGTAATAGTTTCGTTGTAATAGTAGTGCGGTGTAAAAGTTGTGTTGTAAAGGTTGTTCACCGGCACTCACTAGTCCCTATGAAATAATAATCATACTGGGATTTCTTCCTGGTAATGCACAGTTTGCCTTTCTGTGGTGCATCTATAGCCATAGTTGGACTGGCTCCATTTTTCAACTCTTTTCCTTTCTCAATGTCCCACACTGTTTCACTCATCTTATGTCCTTCTGCTTTCTTATGCATGTTCAACTTTCTTCTCTCAACCATGTCTAAGAAAGTTTTCTCTTCTTCCTTCAAACTGCAGGTTAAATTGTTTCTAAAAACATATTTTAATGTTAATTCTCTAGTTTCTATAAAAATCTCAACTAAAGTGTTAGCTTCTTTAGCAGGATTCAGTTCTTTATTCATAGGCAGTTGCCCCAGAATATTATCTACATTAGACATGTTATAATCTAATTTCCCTAATTGATAAAATATACTAATCAACACACTACATGAAATTCCATACGTAGCCGGAAGGTGATGATAAGTCACTCCTTCCGAAACAGAGGCAGGTAATTGCATACAGACGTAGCAATCCCTTACATCCATTGTCTTTACATATTTGTACAATAATTTTGAAAACACATTGCTAGAAAAATCATTAATAGACCTATCCTTATGTATATATACATTGCTAGTTCTAGTTGGAACTATCTCCTGTGAACGTTTCCCTATGTTAGTCATGTTCTCAGTATGTCCTTCTAAAGTGTCTATGGTTACTCTAAAAGAGATCAGTAGAGCAAGCACGCTCCAAAGTAGCATTAATAATCCTGTACAGCAGCAGCACATCTTGCACCATCTTTTCAAGAAGGTACATCTACTTTGATTATTCTCAGTGTTAGCCATCTTGTTAATTTGACCGTGTCTTTTGACTTAGCCTCTTCTACTCCACTACCGAACTTTTAGGGCAGCAAGTACCCACCAGATTATTACAATCTATTAATTCTTAATTTACTTCTTCACTTTCTTCTTCAAGTGACTTCTTTGGATTTACTCAATTTGGATTTTCATCACTCTTCACTCTTTCCTCATCATCATCAAACTGGATTAGGTCCTGAACATCCGTTTCTTCCCCAATGTCGGACAAGATAACTCTCAGGATTCAAACTGCTTCTTCTTCTTCAACCACTTTCAGTAAAGCCTCCTCTGGACTTCCTTGACTGTCTGCCTCTTCACCTTGTTCAGGCAGTGCCACATACATCCATTCTGGCGACTTACACTTCTGGTTTGGTTCTCTGATTCTTTTAGTTCCTTCAGATATCTTTGTTTCCTCTCCTTTTGTTTGGTTTTGACTTGACACTTCGTTCACCTGTTCAGCTTTCGAAGAGTTAACTCGTGTCAGTCGATATCTCAGTCTCTTTATCTTGTTGGGCCAAAGATCTCCTTTAGCATTTCTTTTTTGTTTTCCCTCTTTACTGTTTCTCTCTCCAATCCAAGTTCTCTTTCTCAGAACTCGACCTTCAGGTATCTCATTCTCACTTTCATCAGATTCTGTCTCAGTTGCCTCTTGTTCATCAACAATTTTCTCTTCTCCAGTAACTTCTTTTTCTCCAACAGTCTCTTTTTTCACCGATTGAGATTTCCCTACTTCTGTCCCTCCTCGGGTCTCCGACACGCAATCTTCTTGCTGTCTACTTGTCCCTTCACCTAGCTTGTTGTCGATGTTCCCTACACCTCCTCAGGGTTTTTCCGCAATCTGTCCCTCTCTTTCTTTTTCTGTCCCTTCTTCTTCAAGAATTATCTCAGGTGGAACTCTTCCAATTTTCTCATTTGATTCAGGTGTCACTTCTGTTGGAATGTTCTTTTCTTTTCTTTCTTTCTTTTTGTGTTCATCACTGTTAGTTGGGACTTCAGGCACTTCTTCAGAATCTGGACTTGTCTCTGAAGTTTGCAATGTTCTTTTCAAAATTTCTTCTGGTGGGACAAAAGTTTCTCTTGACTCACTTTCCCCCTTTCTGTCTGTTCTGCAGTCCTTACAGGATATAATCCCTCAGTCATACTGGCATCTCGCCATCTTCTCATCCGATCATGATGAGTTTCGCGATCATACTTTCGCCCGAACATGTACCTGTAGTTTCCTCCACTCCTCTGCTTTTCTCGCTCATGAATTTCATCTTCCCATTCAGTCAATGCCTCAAACTGCGTCGGACTAGGCCGAGGCTCTAGACTCATCATCCTCTCCCGTAAGTTTCTCAATATGGCCAGATTAAATGAGCCATGTTCCGGGAAAGCTAAAACTCCATCCTCTTTAGTGTACTTTGCCCAATTGTCTAACCAAATACAGGTATGGTACCCACATTTTGCAACCATGAAGGATGCGGGGGTTCTTATCGGAGGAAGTAACTGTCCTTCCCTAGTCACAATATCCTTATCCTTGTCAAACCAGGTCTTAACTTTACTAAACAAGGATTTATTTTTCTTTTCCTCAGCGTGGGAATACATTTTCTTATTTCCCGCAACCCTTTAGTCCTTTCTACAACTGTACGATCTCCTGTCCAATTGCAGCGCGACTCACACTAACGCACCAATCCGGAGCGTCTACGTCACTGACTCAGTCCACGAATCCCAGCGCGACTCACACTAACGCACCAATCCCGGAGCGTCTACGTCACCCTGTATGTCTACCAATCCTTGCGCGGCGTACACTAGCACACCAATCACCGTGCTTCCACCGTTCTAACCCACTGTCCAATCACAGCGCGGTCTTCCTGACGTCAGCAGTCGCTGCAACAGCTCCTGCTCCTGTCTCCTGTTTCTCGTCTACCCCTCCTTTACAAAACTACTTGGTAGACTTTGTTTCAACTTTTACGAGTCTGTTAGATACAATATACAAACATCTCCATTGTCTGCTTCGCTAACCACAGAACAGCAAAAGACCTTTCCCACGAGAATTCCGCCTTTCCCGAGAGCAGCGCTTACCTCTGCCCCACTACGGAATCGTTACTTCCGTTGATAAAGTAGCACATCCCTCTACTCTACCCTTCTAGCAAGCACCAATTAACTGTTTTCTCCGGAATGCTCCTAAGAGTTTCACAATTAACCAGAATGCCTTCTCATTCACACACTTTCACACCAGAAAATGTAGTACATTCACACAGAATCCTGTCTTTCCCGAGAACAGCGAACAGTCTGTCCTACTACAGAATTATATCACACGTTAATAAAGCAGCGCTTACCTCTGCTCTGTCCTTCTAACAAGCTCAGAGAATACCTATTACCCTTCTAGTGATAAGCGTTATCGGAATGCCATAAGGATCCCTGATACCTAAGTCCAGAACTTCACAGATAACCTTCGCTATCATATACACTTCTCTCACACAGAAAATACGTCTCTAATGGCAACACACAGCGATGCTACCTCATCGAACCCAGACAATGTGACGCGCAACTTCAATTGTCACACGTTTTCCCCCGTTTTCATACAGGGCCAACAATCCCGCCTCTTCCGAGAGCAGCACTTCCCTCTGCCCTACTACAGAACTGTCACCGACTTCCTACGTCCCAGAAGTCGTACACACTACATAAAACTCAATATGACTTCAACATATAGTGTTAGTACATATATCAATATCAATCAATAATCAATAAGCTTATATACACGCAAAATTCACCAGATCAAGACAATAGTTAACCATCATTCTGCTACCAAGAAACTGGTGCAGATCAGAGCTTCCGAATCCCCTCTACTTCCACGGACGGAGTGATTTCACAGTCGCACGCACAAACACACATCACACGCTGGTGGGGCCCATAACACCAACATTCATTCTACCACTCTATCCGTGCCATGTATAAGGGAAACACATTTCAATACCTAACCAATCTGCATGTACCCTGAGGTCAATGGCATCAAATAGTTGCTATAGATTTGGTGAAACATCTTAACACTCTAAATATTCAATAAACATGACAATAAAATAACCACCCGACACAGTAATTCAAACAGAATATTGTTTATCTAAAATTGCAAGAAAAGCCAATTAAATGCAAGATCATTTTCTCCATATTTACCTATTCTGGCTAAAAGTCGTTTTCTAAGTCAGAACTGGTCCTCAGCAAATAGTTAAAGTTCTCTAGCCCTCATGTAGAGTCACCGTCCTCTCCGTCAGCATCGGGACCTCTGATCATTGGTTTGGGAAGAAGTGGCGCTAGACCTCTCTAGTCTACTAATATTTATACCAAATTTACATTCCAAATGTTGCAAACATATCTTTCAAAACAGTCGATTGGCGGAAATTATGTCATCTTGGTACATTAAGTTACACTAGAAGATTTTCTCATGTATTGATAGTTTCAAATTCTGAATAGAAATTAAAAAGTCCATAGCTAATTCGTTACTTCTACGGATGTCTCTTTAGGATAAAATGTATCTCATCCATGGGACCATTATAAGTTCATCAGGTCGGATTTTGAGATGTAACAATTCTTCACGTTCAGGGGCATCTGGCATCACTCCCAGATTTGTCGTCATGTCCATGGCTTTTCAGTTCAATCAGAGGACAGGGTCACAGTCAGCGCAAAGCCTCTTTTCAATTTTCATCTACCCGAATGCAGGCTGCGGGTGGTAGCCATTTTACAGCAGGCCACAATGGTCAACTTAAGCGAAGAAAACACAAAAACATAATTACTACATGGAAATGATTATACAGTGTTATTCCCCTGATAATACCCTTATGTGTATGTATTTATCTAGCCATTTGCGACATCAAAAGTCATTAATGCATATTAATTAAAAGCGCAAAACACAATAACATCACATAAGCAACATCTATATTGTCAATTTGCTCACCAACTTAGTTCACTTATTATTTTAGCCATGCAATTGCAATCCCACGTGTAATTCTTCTGTTAATAAGGTTGGTTAGACAAGACTCGATAAACCTTTAGTAATTACTAATTAATCAGTAGTACTTTTAATAATAACATACGAAAATGAAACAGGTATTTGGTTTAAAAGTAAAAACCCTGCTCCAGCACTATGAGTTAAGGTAGAGGATTTAATATTGAGGTGTTTGCTTAAGCCTTCAATGTGAGTATCTTGGTAATCGTGATTTGTGCAGAAAGTGGAGTTTTTGCCCAATTTATGAATCAGAGATGTGCGGTAATATTTCTCCACACACAGATAAAACCTGGTGGAATATGCATGCTGAAAACAACCCGAAATGCAAATAAAAGCACATATTTGATGCAGAAGTGTCAATTTCCGCTGTAATTCCCAATTCACCAATTCCCAATTCTACTTGTGTGGCAATACTGGACCCAGACATTACAGCACCCACAGTATCTGGATTTGCAGGTATGGTTTACTGCATCCAGCGATCCACAATGTGGGGCTTAGAAACGAATGGTATATCACAGAGGACTCATTATTGCATCATTCCATACCTAAACACTGAGAGCATGCCTGCATCTGGCTAATCATCACTCTATAGCACAAATTGTTTGTCAGCTGATGGAAAAGAAAAAGTACAGAGTTACAGTTATAAAGAAGGCCGACCAACATGTAGCGATACTTCACCCATCTGCTGAATCTTCAATGATTCTCTGGCATAACAGTGGAGAGAAAAACATCGCCCAACTTTAAATTCTCTGGGGCATATTCTCAAGGAGCTATCGCCGAGTTATTGGCACTTAATCACAGCCAAAGTCACGATAAATCTACCGCCCCATTCACAAGCTAGTGCAAACAGTCCACATCACCAGTTTTCCAGCGATAGCATCCTCTATGAACATCGCCACAGATGACCCCGGCAACTATCGCTAATGAGATGCGATAAGGCGCTTTATCACCAGGAAACTAACACCTGCACCGACCTGGTGCAAAGACGGATGACAACCTGCACCAGAAAAGAGAGCCCATCCCAGAGCCACACCTGAAGAACAAAGATGCCATGGAGCCACTGAACATGCGTGCCGGACACCCAAGAGGGCCACAACACCCACCGCCACCACCCCCAGGACCACCCATGCCCCCCCCACCACTCCGGGCCCCACCCAGGGAACCCCCTCACCTCCCCCGGACCAAGACACTGCACATCAATGGCATGAAAACATGAAAGAATCCACCCGCATGATGTCGCACAATTGCAACAATCAACATACATGTAAGCACTGAAATCCTGATTCATACATTCACCATTGAAAGACCAAACAAAATGTCACATCCAAAATTCTTACCAAACAACTATTTTGAAGAGTCATGGCGGGACATCCCTGGACAATCTGTGACTCACAGCCTGCAAGACAATATCCAAGATAAGAAGGTGTGTCAGGCACTCATCAAAAGACAGGGAGAGAGAGAAAGAGAAAGAGAAAGAAAGAGAGAGAGAGGAAGAGAGAGACTGAACAAGCAGCGCAAGGCCAATCGGGCACTTGGCTCATGCAAACATGCCAACAGCTGCATGTGTCTCAAAATCTGTGCACCCCAAATCACAGGCCTGGCATCAAAGTTAGCGCGAAGTCCACATCACATTCAAGAAATGCAAGCAGTAGTCAGACTGATATCAGGAATGAAAGCCCATTTGTCTCAACACACAAGGCTGAAGGCCAACCGAAACCCCGACCTTGGTCCTGAATGGGGCTGGCACACCCTGCATGAGATACCATGCCAGCCTCCGACGACTCCCACACCATGAACTGCGCCAATAAAACAGCAATGTGCCCACACCCCACACACACTTGTCCCTGCATGACCCACACCTGCAAGGGATGCCCTTGACAAATAAGTTAAAACTACCCATACGTCCAGACGTTGCACACACATACAACTCATTGTCCAGAGCTGTGGCATATCGTCCACCGAACTTCCACTGGTCTGAGGAGTGCCGGTGCCACGAGACCAACAAACACAATGGCAGGAAATACCGGGCACATGCACAACCCCAGTCACGTAGAACTGTACCGTGCACGAATGCTGCATCTGTTGGGAGCTCTGCCAATGCCATTGTTGTGAAACAGTTTCCGTCTGAGTTTCCATCTTGCCTACGTCACCTGCGTCCAGCCCTGGTTCCACTGAGGATCATGCACATTTGAGTGGCCCATGGAGGTCTGCCTATCCAACGCAACAGTACCTGAATTGGATTATGACCTGACAGTGCGCCCCCTGTTGGCCCACGAACAGGAGTGTCACCCGGATAGCCGTGCATGGGATGCACTGATCTTCGACGTATGTGCTGGCAGTTGCACATGGAAGATTGCACAACTCCTTTTGTGCAGTGACCACAAAGAGGTGCTCCCCTATTGGGCTGTGTTGCAGATTAGGGAAACAGCGTGGACCGAGCACATCTGCCCGGACCAGTTAATGAATTGGCTCACCCTGGTGTTCCTTGAACCCGACAACGCTGGTATTCATGGACGAGTAACTACGTTCCTGCAGCCACATCGGATTGTCACCCACAGTACATGTCCCAAAACCTTGTTGTATCGTGGGGAATGCTCACATATCCCACCACAACAGAGGAAATGTCTGCCTTCGTCTGGACTCTGAATGCATGTGCATGGAAGCACACGTGTGTACACACACCTGTGCAAGGTGATGCAGTTCCACTGTCTGAGCAGCACAGCATCGTTTGGCAACGTTACCAATTCGGACACACTGATGGGGGTGAGTACACACATGGCAATGTAGCATGACATGTGAACTTGTCGGACCCTTTCACCTGATCACTGTCAGCAGAGCAGACAGTCGGCGCAGTCCGGTGGCAGAGCACTATGCAGACCCCATGGGCTGTAAGTCGTGCTCCCTCACACGGGACAATAGGCAGATGCCAAACAACACATGACTCTTCCAGCAAGGCAAGGTGGGCTGAGACCGTTCCCATCCGTAATGATTTGTGTTCATCTCTGCTTCCCCATTTCCTGCACCTCGAAAGGTTCCCATGCTGCATGCAAGTGTCTTAAGCACACTCTGCAAAATTTCAAGTAAGCATTTAAATTGAACTGCATGTACCAGGATGCAAAGGGGCGAACTGTGCTGGGAGGTAGCAGTGTGCTCCCATCCCCCTTCTGTTTCAAAAAGGCTCCCTTGAGCCACTGGGCTGACGAGCTCATGGGAGGCACCTGTGCGCCAGGGAGAGGTACAGAGACCTGAGAGGATTGTGGCAGCTTTCTCAGCAAACCCCAGAAGAATTTTGTTTTATCTTTACTGAAGAAGGATGAAATCCAGAAACACATGTGTCTAGAGATTAACAGCACTAACCTGCACCAACTTTGGTGAGACACTCTGCAAAATTTCAAGTAAGCATTTAAATTGAACTGCATGTACCAGGATGCAAAGGGGCGAACTCTGCTGGGAGGTAGCAGTGTGCTCCCATCCCCCTTCTGTTAAGTGTCTTAAGCATGTCCCTGCCTATTGTGGCCATTGCCTTGTCCGTACTGACACGCACATGCCAATAAAGTCCAAGCAACTTTACTGGTGTCTAACTGTTATGAGTGTTGATTAGATTGACCACTCGTGTGCCACAATGAGCATCGTCTCTACACAGGGAGGGTCAGACTGACGCATGTACAATGGGGGTGGGTCCCTTTTGACAACTCCACCTCTGTGAGCCAGACATTGTTTTGAGATAGTTGCTGGCAGACCTGTGCACTTAAGTGTCTTCGGCAAAGTGAGTATGGTGTCCAACCTCTGACCACGTGGAGCAATGTCATAAATCATAACAGATGTGTGTGAGTAGGTATGTAACGTGAAGTCCTGTTGCCACATGTGATGTAGGGCACCACTCCTGGACTGCTACCGATTAGGTCATTCCTGCAGACAGCCCTATTCACTACATGGACGTGTGCCTATGTTAGGGGGTTGTGAGATTGCTGTTAATGTGCAAGGGGGACACAGCTAGTACTCACCTTCACAGTCATCTAATTGTCCATGTGTCTCAGGGAAAAACATTTGCATTGATGTCATTCACCAGGGTGTACCTTCTTGTGCAATCATTGTCCCTACATTCAGACATACTTTCATACATGAGTGAACATAGTCATGACACATCTGTGTGATTTAGAATGTTTTATTCACATTCAAGTGAATGACGGAGCTGGAGCTGTACATGGTCATCCAAGCCCACATAACATGGAAGCCCAGTGGTGGGCCAACCAGAGACCTTTGGGGATTGAAAAGTGATTGGGAAGAGGGTGAGTGTAGTCCGAAGCAGGATTGCTGTGTAATTGTCAAGCAGTGAAGTTGTGGCAGTCCATGTTGGGGTCCAGGTGGATGTGACAGAGTATTCAGGGGGACAGTGGGAGGTGTTGTCCCAGGGCATGATGCATAGGGCTGAACCAGACAGGAACAGGCCATCTGGCGGTGATGGATGCTACTACCTCCTTCCTCACATAGTAACTACCATCCAAATCTTACTCCTTTGATACTTCTTCTGTGTCCGGTGTGTGTGGCAGTGTGATGGGGCTGCATCACTGGGTGCCACTGACACATCAGGGTGTGAAGGTGATGGGGCTGCATCACTGGGTGCCACTGACACATCAGGTTGCGAATGTGATGGGGCTGCATCACTGGGTGCCACTGACACATCAGGGGTCAGAGATGTGTGTGTTGAGGTTCCCGCTGCAGTTAACAGGGACTGGCTTAGTGGCAGCAATGGCAAGATGATGAACTGCAGGGCATGGAAGATCCCAGATACATCTCGCTGGTGTTCAGCCGTGGCATTCATGCTTCCAGCCTTCATCTGCTCCATGGTCTCCATTGTCCTACGCATCTGTGCCAACTCTGTATTGTCATCGCTGGTGCCTGTCTGGCTGGACAGTTCCTGTATCAGAGTAATGGCCCCAGCAAGGTCAGCCAAGGATTGTTGGTGAGCATGGTGCGGACAGGGGGTGTCGGTAAGGGACTGTATGTGGTCCCTGATGGGACTCAGACACCCACGTATGGCCTCGAGTTTGGCTGCCACATGCTCGAAACCCACCCGCAGCTGATCCACCAACTCCACCTGGCAACCCAACACACAGCGTTGGAATTCCATGTATTGTTTGTGGGAGTCCTGGGAGACAGCCGTGGTTGTGTGTGTTTCCTGCTGTGTGATCTGTGCAGGTGGTGGAGTCACCTCGAGGCAGCTGGCCTGCCCTGCTCCTGGGGGTGGGTTGCGGAGGCTGTCCATTATCCGTTGAAGGGTGTCTTGAGATATGTGCAGGTTGTCCTCTGCATCATCAATGATGGGGTTTGTGGTCTGCTCTGCAGTAGCTGTTGATTGTCCCTCTGCAATGTTAAGGGGAGATGCAGGTTAACAGAGTTTCCCCTGTATGTTGACGCTTAGCAGATGTTTACATACAGACTGCATGACAATGCACATTGTGACTGTTTTGGTGGAGCTGGCTATTTGGTGGCCGACTGTGGGATTTTCGACTACATGACGGATGTGTGGTAGTACCCGTACACTGTCATCACACAATGTGAGTCAATGCCAGATGTGAGAGGCCAGTTACCATGCACAAGCGGAACCTGTTGTGTTCTCTGTCCTGTGGTGTAGGTGTTGCAATTTAGACCCAATTGCCGTCATTGCTGATGTTCTGTGGTTGCTATGTGTGTGTGCTGCATTGTGGGTGAGTTACCCCTGCAGCTCTGATTTCGTGTACCCTTATCCCTTTGAGGCAGTGTGCCTTTGGATTGTGTACTTTTCGAGGGCTGAGATGTTTGCGACTTGGGTCATATGTGCTCTTGGACAGATTTTTTGGCCTTGTGCATTGTTCGTCTGCTGCGTGTTTTGGACGGCATGGGTTGTGGGTGCAGATGGATATGTCAGAGTGTGACCTGCTCCTTTACGGATGTGATCCGCACTGGGCCACCTCCATGTCGAATCGTGCACCATGTCATGTATATTGGCTGCTGCCATGCTATTGGGGATGCAGTGTCACTTGCATAGTCAGTGTGGCTCACACAGCCGCTGCTTTTCTGGATTCATCACATGTGCATGGCTCGGTTGTGTCGTTGGTGATTTGGAGGGGGCCCATATGTGCACATAGTAGACGGGGGCCTACTTGGTGTTCCTGTGTGTGGTGCAGTGTGCCAAGGGTATCAGGGACATGCTCCATAGTCATTGTGGGTGTGCAGTGTGCTACTCATAATTGTGCATGTGTGCCATTGTGCCCATCTCCCCCCGTCCCCCAGTCCCTGGTGGTTACTCACCCTTTTACTGTTGGGTCAGGTCATTTCAAGCTGTGTCCAGGCCCCCAACTCCTGCCACTGTCTCCACAGTGATGACTGGCCACCATTTGCTCCAGCTCATCCAGCTCTTCCTGTGGCGCAGGAGGCCCATCTCCAGTCACCCTTGCTGCCTTCCTGTTGGCGGTGAGCTTCTCCTTGGTTTGGCTGTGCACTTCATGCCAGTGCCACTTGACCTCCTCCATTGACCTCCTCGACACTCCGACTGCATTGACGTTGGTGACGATGGACTGCCATATTTCCGTTTGGGTTGCCAGTGCCGCAGTGGAGGAGAAGAACAGTTGTTGATGGTGTTCTATCACCTCCGTGACGATGATCCGGTCTTCCTATGCACTGAACCCAGTCTTCCTCTTCTCCTTGCCCTTCCCCCACACGGGGTTCCTGGCTGGTCCTCCATGGGGCTTGTGTGGTTCGGGTTGTCCCCGCACTCGGTCCGGGTGCATCGATGGTGCTACGCAGTTTGAATAGGTTTTGGTGTTGTTCTTTTTTTTGCTTTTATAGTGCATTTTCCAGCATGACACGTGGGAATTGCAGGCCTGACGCTGGTTTTCGCTGATTTTGGTATCGCGCTTTGTGGCATCACAACTTTTTGGACGTTCGTGTTTCGCATTTTATGTTTGTCGTGTTGGTTTTTACGCGGTCATTTGGCACGTTATCATGCAGCTATTGCATGGTGCCGCCGGGTTGGGAATTGGACGTTAAGAGAGTGTTATTTTCTTGCAATGGACTGCGATGTGCAAAGTTGAGTTAAGCTACATTTGTGATGGTTATCACACGTTCTTGAGAATATCCCCCTCTGGAAAAAGGCTGTACAAATCGTTGTATGGAGCGTTTTTCCCGTACAACTCGTACCCGGTAAACTTTTCTTACAACCTAGGAAGTACGATTCGTACAGAAAGCCTCTTTCCATACAAATCGTACAAAAGACCATACAGCTAAAATAAACCAACGACTCTGATCCGGAACAGCTTGCACTTGACGTCTGTATGTATTTAAGCAGCGGTTTCCAGCCCAGCAAGTACGATTCGTCCCTACGGCACTCCGTACGGCTCTTTTCTTACGGGAGCCAAAAACAGCTGTAAAAGCAGAGTCCCCAGGGGTACGAGTCGTACAGGCATACACCTCCGTGCGTTGTGTATGTACGGTGCGTACCCCAACATCGCGTATGTACTGTGCGTACCCCCAACATCGCGTACCCCAACATCGCATACCCCAACATCGTGTACCCCAACATCGCGTACCCCAACATCGCATACCCCAACATCGCGTACCCCAACATAGCATACCCCAACATCGCATACCCCAACATCGCGTACCCCAACATCGCGTACCCCAACATCGCATACCCCAACTACGCGTATGTACGCACCGTACATACGCGATGTTGGGGGTACGCACAGTACATACGCGATGTTGGGGGTACGCACAGTACATACGCGATGTTGGGGTACGCACCGTACATACACAATGCACGGGGGTGTATGCCTGTACGACTCGTACCCCTGTACGACTCGCACCCCGGGAACTACTTTTCCCGGGATACGAGTCGTACAAAGTTCGTTTCGTAGCGGGTAATGGCATTCCCCGTGTACGGGACGTTTTCCGTACAAATCGTAAATCGGAAAGCCGGTCCAGATCGTACTAGTACGGTTGGACTGCATTTTTACAATTTGTACGGAAAAGTGTCCGGGTCCATCTGGTACAACTTTTCCCGATCCGATTTGTAAGGATCGGGCCGATCCGTACAAATCGGATCGGGAAAAGTTGTATTTTTCCCATACGAATCGTACTTCACGCGTCGGACGGGACTTGTGCGATTTGTATGGAAAAATTTACCGAAACGAGTTGGACGGGAAAAAAAAATACAGGATCGGAATCGGCCCCAAAATGTAAACAATAAAATACTACAAATATATTGAAATAAATAACAAAGTACATTAAAAAACTTTGAAAATTAAAACAAATATATACATATTTATACAACTTAAAAATAAATACAAAAAATAGACTTGGAGGGGCAAAATTCAATACTCATTCCTGAGCAACAGTAGGCAAAGTGTTGGATTCTGGAGGGGGGCAATTTGGTATTCCCATTCCAACGTAAGCAACAGTATGGAAAGTGTTTATCAGATTGAGTTACCTGGTCAGACACACTAACCTGAAAACAAGACCCAGTGGGAGTGATGTACGCTTGGAAAGTCCTACCATACCTTAAAACACCCCACAAACCGCATATACTGCGGGCATGAGGTGCATCAAAGGGAATAAGGAAATCGATCAAAATAATAAAGATAGTCTGGTCACTGATCTCACAATATCACCCTTGTCACTCTGTGTCTCCAATGAACCGTGCTAGACTGTGTTCTAGGTTCTGTGA
Source organism: Triturus cristatus (assembly GCF_964204655.1). Classification (NCBI taxonomy): domain Eukaryota; kingdom Metazoa; phylum Chordata; class Amphibia; order Caudata; family Salamandridae; genus Triturus; species Triturus cristatus. Next base: position 486,078,477 of record NC_140593.1, on the reverse strand, counting down.
GTATTGTAGAGCGATAGGAGTATGTTATCAATCTGTGTTCCAAAACCTCTCATCTTTTGTCACACTCTCACTCAATCGCTCATGCACTCATTCTCACATACATATGATTGACCAGTTTTGGCTGGATTTTGTGTTCTAGCCGTTACTTGTATCACTTCCCCTTGAGACTGTCTCTGTGATATTGATGAACCATTTGTGGGCTCGTGGTCATCGAGGAATCTGTTTCTGACACAGGTGTTCTGCAGGATTTTGGGGCAGAAAAGTGACTGGTTACTGCACAAGTCGAGAGGAAGTAAACTGCACTCTGATTAGGGAAATGCGATTAGTCCTTGAGGTGCAGGATCTAACTAAAGCGCTGGTTAGTGTTAATCGATAGCTGGTGAGTCGAAACCCGGGCCGGGAAGGCGTAGCCAGATCCAATGGGGGCCCGGAGCAAATGCCATCCGGGGGCAGGAAGTCCCTCCCTGCCCCATTTACATGCCCGCTAGGAAGGGGGCGTCCGGGATTGGTCCCCCCAGGGTGAGCGCAGACCCCCCAATCAGGGGACTGGCCAGCTAGGGTGAGGGGGGGTAAAAGAGGGCCAACGGGTTCAAGAGAAACACAACCACCCCCCTTCGCAGAGAAGTAAGAATCCGGCCAGAGTGGAAGAAGCATATATATGGCAGGGGTGCCGCTCGAGGATTGTTGCCTGGCCACGGGACTCTGGGGCTTGCCTCTGCTATTTGGATACCATCACCGCATAGGACGCCCTGCTGCCTGTTCACAGCTGCCGTAGGGGAGAGCTTGCCATCTGCTATCATCGCATCCAGGACTGCGAGGACCAGGGAGCTGTGCGCGCTGCACATTGGCTGCACCTGGCCCTCTTCCTGACTCCTCCCCTTAGACTTTATCACGACTCGCGGCCCCCGCTACGCGGGAGCCGCTCGAGGATTGTTGCCTGGCCACGGGACTCTGGGGCTTGCCTCTGCTATTTGGATACCATCACCGCATAGGACGCCCTGCTGCCTGCTCACAGCTGCCGTAGGGGAGAGCTTGCCATCTGCTATCATCGCATCCAGGACTGCGAGGACCAGGGAGCTGTGCGCGCTGCACATTGGCTGCACCTGGCCCTCTTCCTGACTCCTCCCCTTAGACTTTATCACGACTCGCGGCCCCCGCTACGCGGGAGCCGCTCGAGGATTGTTGCCTGGCCACGGGACTCTGGGGCTTGCCTCTGCTATTTGGATACCATCACCGCATAGGACGCCCTGCTGCCTGCTCACAGCTGCCGTAGGGGAGAGCTTGCCATCTGCTATCATCGCATCCAGGACTGCGAGGACCAGGGAGCTGTGCGCGCTGCACATTGGCTGCACCTGGCCCTCTTCCTGACTCCTCCCCTATCTCCGCCCCTTACTTCGTCTTTATTACCATACCACTGTCCTCACGCGATAGCGGGACGCGTGCAGGACGATATCCGGGGCGAAGACCGGGCAAAGAGCGGGCCGTTTGAGGCCGTTCGAGACAGTAAGAGACAGGACTGGACATCCCTCTGGGTGAGTGCTCTTCGTTAAAGGTTATAACTAATAGCCATTGGTGTTTAGATCAGGCACGTCGCAACCAGCCCGAGAACTGACTGGACCCCTTTTTATTGCCTCACTCCAGATAAAGGATTGGACAGGGGATAGTTCTGAGTTGTGCGTACTATTATATCATTTTTGTCATGAACAGCTGGCCATGGCTGCAAGGGAAACCAGGAGCACCGCTGCAAGGTCTGGAGCTCAAACACTTTCTACTCTGGGGACTATGGACAATTTTATTATAAGGGCCAATTCTGTACTGGATAAAGAAATTACCACATTAGAGAGGAGACTTTCACAGGGCCTAGCTGCATCGAAACGCTCCTCCCTGGGGGCTATTGCTAGGGCTATATCACCTATTCAGCAGGGTCCTTCGGAGAATTTCAGGGATCTGAGCTTAACACCTCCACTATTAGGGCTAGTTGGTGATGCACTACCCCTAACTAACATTGTTATCTCCGACACTCAAGGTGATTCCCAAAGCCCCCTCCCTGTCCCCTTTACCCAACCTCCGCAAGGTCCTGTACTTAGGAATAAGACCCTAGAGCTAGGTCAACGCGAAGGTGCAATTAAGAAAAGGAAACAACGCACAGGGGGTTTGAGGGGGGAAAAACCCAAAGAACCCAAAATTCCAAAGCATGATAAACTCCAATTCTCACGGAATATGAGCAAGGGTCAAGGGAGGAACCCCCAGGTATATAACACCAACCCGAGGGCAGAAGCTACTCCCCTACTTTCAAGCAGTCTTTTTTTTTTTTTTTTTTATATTTTTTTTTATTTTCAATGGCAGAGGCATACAAAATACAAGGATGAGAAAAAACATTTTAAACAATGACAATCATTCGCATAATTGCTGATACATTATTAACAAAACCAAGTAAGAAATAAATGAAAAAGAAGAGAAAATAGACCGGTGAGACATAGAAAACATAAGATATCTCTTTTTACAGATGTGGTCGTTATTAAATTAAATCCAGTTATCAATAGGAGACCATAGTTTCCTAGCAAATATCTTCTTTCTGTGTCCTTTCAATTTGTACACTGCTTTATCCATTCTATAAACATTTAACAACTTTCCCAACCATTGCTCGAATGATGGTGGATCAGCATCTAACCATCTTGAGGTAATACAAAAACGGTAAATGGACATTCCAATAAAAAGAAAATGTTCTTGATCAGCAGATAAGCTCTCAGATGGAACATATAAGCCAAAAATAATCACAGATGGACATAACTTGATATTAGTATTAAGCAAATTAGTCAGAAACTTTTCTATCCTATTTATATATACAGTTAGTTCAGAACAGCTAAAAAACATATGACATGAGTCTGCTGCTAAAGTTCCGCAACGACTACAATTGATACCTTTCGTAGCTTTCCATTTGGCCAGTTTTGCCGGTGTATAGTAAAGATCTAGAGATGCCATGTAATGTTGACTTTTAAGAGAACTGTTGATTAATGTTTTATTGCTAATCTCAAACGCCCTTGCCAGATCTATCCCTTCTATACACAGTTTCCTTTCCCATTTCTGGGCTTGTTGGTCGAGATCATCATGCAGCCTGTTGACCATTAGTTGATAGATTGTACCAATGCGACTATCCCTCCTGCCGCTCTCCATAACAACATTGGTCTCCATTGCGTCACTATATAAGAGGTTTTTTTTTTCCAGAAAACTACCAATTTGTAAGTATTTAAAAAATTCGTTTCTGGAGAGACCCAATATATCTTGAAGTTTGGAAAAGGACATTAGAGCCCCATTTTGGTACAGTTGCCCAATTGAATGAATCTGTCCCAGACGGAATCGATTCGTGGGGATATCTTGAGAAATACCAGATAATGAAATATTGCAACAGATGGGTGTATAGAAATTATATTTTGAGGTTATCCGTAAAGCTTTATTAATTTGTCTCCAAACCAAAAAAGCAGAGAGAAGAACCTTAAATTTTGTTTTTTTGTAGTAACTCGGCTCCGTGAATATCAATAAACATTGGCGCACATGAGCACCCATAAGCATTTCAAAAATGGATGGTGACATAAAGGTTTCGTTGACATGATCATGAAATAATAAAACCTTAATTGTTTTAAGAGTTATAGCCCAATAGTACATTCTAAAGTTCGGAAATCCCAACCCACCACGCCCTTGCGGTAAGGTGCACCATTTTAGAGATCTTCTTGAGCGGCGATACCCCCATAAAAATCTGGACAGCATCGTATCTATTTTATTAAAAAGGGACATAGAGAAAAATAGGGGAATGGTGCGAAAAAAATAAAGAAATTTTGGAAAAATCAACATCTTAATGACATTGGTCCGTCCAAATAAAGATAAATGTAGATTATTTATCCTTTCTAAGGTTCTGTTAGTGGATATGAGTAAAGGATCCAGATTTAGTCCAACAATGTCGTCTATTTTAGATGATATAGTTACACCAAGGTATGTAGCAGTATCATTTAGTAGAATATCAGTAGGTGTACCAGTTTTAGAATGTACAATTTGGGTTTTTGAGATATTTAATTTGTATCCAGAGAATTTACCAAATTCACTAGCAATTTCTATTATTTTAGGTAAGGCGGAAGAAGAATCAGAGGTTACAATGGCCACATCGTCTGCGTATGCTAAGACTTTGTGGTCTATCTCATGGAGTCGGACAGGTGGAATACCGGGTTCTATAATTAATCTATTCAAATAGGGTTCTAGATAAAGTGCAAATAAAAGTGGAGAGCAGGGGCACCCTTGCCTGGTCCCCCTGGTAATTGAAAATGGACTAGAGATATCCGTGCCTAATCTTATTACACCCTTTGCATTAGAATAAAGTGACTGTATAGCTTTAATAAATTGTGGTGGAAAACCCTTCCATTTTAGTACAGACCAAAGGAACCCCCAGTCTACTCTATCAAACGCTTTTTCAGCATCGAGTAGGATAACTCCGACTGGGGATTCCTTTGCTTGAGCCCAATCCAACAGTGCAATAACACGTTTAACGTGATCTGTAGTGTCCCTGTGTTTAATAAACCCGTGTTGAATATTAGAAACCAAACCCGGCATAACATCGTTTAGTCTATTTGCAAGAATTTTAGAATAAATCTTACTATCAGCTGTAATCAGGGAGATGGGACGATACGAGCCTAATTCCTTTGGATCCTTGTTCTTTTTGACAAAAACAACTATAGTAGCTGTGGACCAGGAGTCAGGAGCTTTGTCTTGAAATGCTACATTAAAAATTTTAAGCAACTCTGGTTTCAGCAAGAGTCTAAATGTCCGATAAAACTCAAGAGGAATCTGATCGGGCCCCATAGCTTTACCAGCTGCAAGACTCGTAATAGCCCTTTCAATCTCTTCCCAGCTTATTGACCTAGAAAATAAATCTATATCATCTGTGCACAAAGAAAGTTGGTTAATATTTTGTAAATAATCTGTGGGATTAAGAGTCTTGTCAGTTTCATTGTTAAAGTCGTTATACAGCATCTTGTAGAAGCCCTGAAATGCCTCTAATATTCCTTCCCTACTTTCGTGAAGGACCCCATTTGTATCTTTGACACATTGTATTTCGTTAAAAGAAGATTTTTGTCGTAAGCGCTGTGCTAGAATTTTTCCCGTACGTTCGCTAAATTCGTAACGTTCCGTTTTATATTGTTTAAATTTTGCAGCTACTTCTTCAGCAATATGTGTACGAAGACCTGAGCGTTCAATGGTTAATCGTGTTTGTACATCCTCTATATTAGCATTGTTTTTACATGCGGTAGATAATTCCAGCTCGACCTGCCTTATCTTGTTTAACCTGTCCCTGAGATCTGTTTGGTTTTTTTCCCTCTTATAATTTGCAAAACTGATTGTCTCGCCCCGTACAATAGATTTGAAAGAGTCCCAGACTACTTGTGGAGAGGCAGTATCGTTGTTTATTAGAAAGTAATCTTTAATAATATTAACCATAAATTGAAGGTATTCTTCATCTAATAATAAATTTCTTTGAAATGACCAGGATCTAGTGGAGTTTTGGCAATCAGTAGAAAATTGCATCTCAGCAATTATAGGATTATGATCTGAAATGACTTGTGGTAATATCTCAATACGAATTTTCTCCAAAAAAACTGAGGATACAAAAAAATAGTCTAAACGGACAAATTTTTGATAAGGAGTAGAAAAAAAAGTATATCCGGGGTCATTATAATAAAATTTATTCCAGACATCAGTTAACCCATTACTTAGTACCAGGTCTCTAAGTGCTTTATAAGTTTTAACCTTTCGACCCGTATATCTCTTCTCTGATTTAATATTCCAGTCGGCTGACATATGTATATTTAAGTCTCCACAGACTATAATCGGTTGTGTCCAAGTGGATAGCTCTGTATTCATAGTGTTAAACAATTCGGCATCGTCCAGATTGGGACCATAAATACAACATAAGGTAAATTTGCAGCTTCCAATTTTTAGCTCAGCCAGTCCCCATCTGCCCCATTTATCAGAGAGTGTTTTTAAACATTTCCCTATTCCCTTTCGCATGCAAATTGCAACGCCTCTTTTGATACCCATTTGCTTAGATGTAATCAAAACTTCCAATCCCAAATTATTCAGAAGAAAACGTTTATCCCATGAAATGTGAGTTTCCTGTATACATAGCAGATCAATATTCAGCACTTGGAGCATTGTTCGGAACATAGCAATCTTCTTTAAATCATTAAGACCATTGATATTAATAGTACATATTTTCACCTTTTTATACATATCAAAAGTGATAGAAAAAAATTATCGACCATCATCACAAGTATTTGCTCTTCAATGTTATCATTTAAATGCCTTATATTCATCCCTGTGTTGAACACCTCTGCCTTACACCCCCACCACCAACCCTTGCCCTTGCCCACCCTCACCCTTATTCCCAGAACCCCTCCCCCCACCCTCCCCACTATATGAGGCACAGGAACTATCAGTTCCTGGAGCGTATGGATGCCGTGTCCCTAACCCGTGGCGTCCTTACTAGAGAAAAAAAAGAAAAGAAAAAAAAGAAGAAGAAAAGCGAGAGAAGGAGAAAGTTCAGAAAAAAAGAAGAAAGGAGAGTATAGAAATAGAGAAACATAATGGTCCTGCATTCAAATAATTATTAAACAGTATAATTATTACGCTCGAGTTCTAGATTTATCATACTATACATCGAAAATCTTCTTGTTTATTCAAAGAGATTCCAAGTACTCCTTAGCTTTGATTATAGAAATAAAGTATTTTGTTTGGCCCTTGTATATAGTCTTTAGTTTTGCAGGACCTTGAAGAAATACTGCTACTTCTTTCTTCTGAAAATCAGGAATTAGTTGCTTCAGTTGCCATCGTTGAGCCACAGTAGCTTGGCAGTAGTCTGGTCGCACAAAGAACTGACAACCTAGACCATCCGCTTTCTTATCTGGTCTGGCGTTTACAAATATCACTTCGCGGGCAAGGAAATTATTGAATGACACCAGAATGGCCCTAGGATAGTTTTCTTGACCTTGTCGTGGTTTCCTTGTTATGAAAGGGAATCTATGTGCTCGTTGTATTTCCCGAGCCCAATCCCAATCAGTAATTTCAGGAAAAGCATCGTTTAGTAAATTAATGATAAACTTCCTCGGGTCCCCTCCTTCTTTATTTTCAGGGATCCCCAAAAAACGCAAGTTGCTTCTACGGGCCTGATTTTCCAAACTAGCTAGTTTGTCAGATAGGTCATCCTTTTGTACTTTGAAATCTCCCACTTCTTGTCTTTGAGCCATACATTCTTCTTCTAGTACAGATATCCTGGCCTCTGCTTCAGTGACCCTATCAGCAGTCTCTGAGCATAATTTGATTGCACGTCGTACTGCGTTTTTGACTTTGGCACATGTCATTTGCGTGCGTTGATTCTCGGCCTTGCTCTCTGCTCTATGACACATCATGGTATCAAATATTGTTTTCAGTGTAATCTCTTCGTTGTTCTCTTGCTGTAGACTAGGATCAGGTATAGCGTTATGGCTAGACCCCGGAATATCATTGGCAACAGAAGCGGTGGATATTAAATTAGAAAATAGGGGATTCGTATTGTTTGGTGAATTAGAAGCAGCCTCTTGGCTCATTGTGCGAGAAGATCTCTTCTTCCTCCGCTTCTTTTCTATAATGGTTGCCGCATTAGTATTATCAGGACTCATACTGATCTCATCCTCAGAAGATAGGCTCTCACCACTAAAGTCTGCCCAGTCTTTATTAAGACCCGTCGCTTCATCGGATGAGAGTTCTGATAGTGAATAAAAATTTTCAGGGAGCTCTTGATTATGTTGATGCCCAGTAGTTTCTTTTACACTTCGTGATTCGCTTGGTGCTTCATTTGATAGTAATACCAGCGATGGAAGAGAGCATGCTCTATTGGTGATAGCTCCACCCGGAGCTGGAACTGCAAATCCCATAATACCCTTCCTCGAAGAGTCGGTCGGTATCAGAATGGGTATCAGAGTAGAGGGATTATTAGAGTTATTCTGATTATCACCGCTTGTAGATGATTGATTAGCAGACTGTGCTGCGGTTATATCAGTGCTTTGATTATCATTATCAGTTATTTTCTTTTTTGCAGCATGCTTTTCAAATAGATCTGGTAAAGTTTGTAACGCAGAGCTTTTTATGCCGGGTATTTCATTAGATTTAACAGCAGCCCCCTTATTAGAGTTCTTACCCTGTTTGGTGATGGTTTTACCAGGGATCAGTGGTGTTGCCTCTGCCATCTCGGTCTCCTCGTTCTCTTGCTCCACGTTGTTCAAATCAGACCCAGGGCCGGTTTTTCTGTTGCTGCGTGTGGCTATAGAAAGTGGAAGTGGCGTCCTCTTTTTCTTCCGTAAGCCACCTCTGCCGGGAAAAACGCTGCTCTGCGCCCAGCACAAGCAAAGTGTAGCACGCCACAGCGGAGACCGCCGATTGAACTCAAAGAAGTTTAGCAACATTCGTAAGCTCTGCCTGACGCAAGGATAGTTTGTAGCAGATTGTTATTACTATATGCTGGAATAACACGATGTGATTATTTCTTCTCCGTTTTTGATACGTTTTGTCTCCGTGGCTCTGTGGCTTTTGTCTGACCTGCACGAACCAAACTCCGGTAAAATCAAAATCAATTATTGGACACTTTCCCCGCTGCTAGAATCTACTCGGAAATGGTCGACGCCTCTCTGCCTCTCTGCCAGCGCGGAGCTTCGGATCCAACCCTCCGGTCAGGAAATGGAAAAAACACCTTTCAGGTTCCGCGCTGCTCCGTTTTCCGTCTCTCCGTCTCTCCGAGTAGCCCAGCCCAGCCCGGGCGGCTTCCACAACAGCGATAGTAGCAGCAGCTGGCCGATACTGACCAACGTGTTCCACGGTCACCGTCACCAGGTGAGATGAGCCCAGGTGAAATGAGCCCGTTTAGCTGTAATTATCCATAACATCGACACGAGAACCCCATAGCCGGTTTTCGCACATTTAGACTCGTAGAATAGCTAAATTTCTCCTTCTCTGATGATGGAACGATAGAACGCCAGGAGCGAGGGAGCTAGCTGCCTACACAGCCTTCCCCACGGCAGCCATATTGCCCCAGTTATAACTAATAGCCATTGGTGTTTAGATCAGGCACGTCGCAACCAGCCCGAGAACTGACTGGACCCCTTTTTATTGCCTCACTCCAGATAAAGGATTGGACAGGGGATAGTTCTGAGTTGTGCGTACTATTATATCATTTTTGTCATGAACAGCTGGCCATGGCTGCAAGGGAAACCAGGAGCACCGCTGCAAGGTCTGGAGCTCAAACACTTTCTACTCTGGGGACTATGGACAATTTTATTATAAGGGCCAATTCTGTACTGGATAAAGAAATTACCACATTAGAGAGGAGACTTTCACAGGGCCTAGCTGCATCGAAACGCTCCTCCCTGGGGGCTATTGCTAGGGCTATATCACCTATTCAGCAGGGTCCTTCGGAGAATTTCAGGGATCTGAGCTTAACACCTCCACTATTAGGGCTAGTTGGTGATGCACTACCCCTAACTAACATTGTTATCTCCGATACTCAAGGTGATTCCCAAAGCCCCCTCCCTGTCCCCTTTACCCAACCTCCGCAAGGTCCTGTACTTAGGAATAAGACCCTAGACCTAGGTCAACGCGAAGGTGCAATTAAGAAAAGGAAACAACGCACAGGGGGTTTGAGGGGGGAAAAACCCAAAGAACCCAAAATTCCAAAGCATGATAAACTCCAATTCTCACGGAATATGAGCAAGGGTCAAGGGAGGAACCCCCAGGTATATAACACCAACCCGAGGGCAGAAGCTACTCCCCTACTTTCAAGCAGTCTTTCCGCAATTTTCAACGCTGACGGGAAAGTGCAACTGGGGGATAGAGACCTGAGCTTCGTCACTGAATGCTTGATGGACCTCCTTGAAGCCAGATTAACACGGCTAGAGGTTAGACTAAGTGGTATAGAGGAAGGTATAAATGCTATTCAGCAAACCCTTACGGAATCTACCCGTGGGCTAGGGAAAGAAGAGGGGAGGCTGACCAGATTAGAGGATTTAATGAAAGATCTGGTAAAGGGTATAGGGACACTGAAGGTACCGCAAAACAGCACTGGTACCTGCTTGAAGTGTGTAGCGGGGGGAGATCCAGCTCCCGCAACATCATCTACCCACCCAACGAATCCATTCAGCTCAGCCACTACCCTACCTATTACATCTGGTACCAACAATCTAGTCCCCAGCAGCTACATACCACGGGGCATTCCAAACCCTTCCCCACCACTTCCCCCATCTATACCTCCCAGGGGGGACAATATCAGCAAAATCCCTGTGACAGCAACACCTGTTATTCAGTTGCAGGGACCTAATCCCCCGGTAAATCTGCCAAAGGGACCCAATCCATATCCTAGGGAGCAAACCATGCAACCTCTAATGAAGATCCCCGATTCTAACTTCGCCAGGAGACCACCCCATCTACCTCCGGGTGCCGCTCCCTATGTGGTAGTTCTCACTGGTGTCCCTGAGCTAGCTGAGGGCTCCAATGAGACTCCCACCTCTATTAAAAATAAGACAATAGATTGGCTTAATAAATTCAGGCCCCTACCCCCGGGTATGCACAATGAGGTTATTCTGGCAAGGCGGGTTCCATGGGTAGGTGAGTCAGTTAAAAGGGGACTGCGTCCTGGTTAATTTCAGAGACCCAAGAACAGTGGCTTACATCTGTAATTGGGTCGGGGGCTCCCCACATACCACCATACAGAGCCTTCCCTTATCGGCCTTCTATCCCAACAGATCAGAGCGGTCTGCGGAGGAAGGCGATGAGGGTTGGACATGGGTGGGCCCGAGAAAGTTGCACCAAGAGAGAAGAGTCCCTCTCCAAGGGGATCCCTGGGGTATAAATAGATGGAACCAACCAACCCTGGGCCTGAATGGGGTCCCATTTACTCACTTTACTCACTTCAACAGATTTGACTGCCTTGATGCTGTGGATTGACGGTATAATTCCAAAGGGGAGCATACTGTCTGTCCAACCTCTGGGGGTGAGAGGAAAACAGGGGTGGGAGGGTGTTTACCAAGGAAGGTCTCTTTGCCACGAGCTATCCCAGGCAGTGAACACTCTACCACTGGGGATTCGGCCCGCCCCGGGTCAGATCAAACTATTCCCGTTGAGATTGCCACTAATACAGATAAGGACTTGAGGTTTCTAGAAATCCTATCCTGGAACATAGCGGGGTTATCCAACAAACTAGATTGTTGTGAATGGGAAGACTTCATCAAAAATTATGATATATGTATGTTCCAGGAGACATGGGCCAGCGAGAACCATTGCTATGCTGGGTTCGAAACTTTTAATGTTCTAGCCACTTGGGGAGGGAGGGGACGTCCGTCTGGTGGTCTGTCAATATGGGTTGGTTCTCATCTCGGCTGCAAGGCAGAGATCGTAGAAACCAACTCTTTGGATATTCTGTGCGTGGCCTTGTGTTGGCCCACTGGGATGGGTCTAACATTGGTAAATGTATATTCAAGACCGGTTGGAGTAGCGGGCACTTCAGGAACAATGGAGGACCTGGCTATATTTCTTGACTCTGTCTCTAGCTCAGCAACACTTCTTGTCGGAGGCGATTTTAACATCCAGTATGAACCACTCCCGGCATATTTGGACGGGGTCAGTAGTGAGGAGGACGATCTCTGGGACATTCCAATTATTCCGGGCCCCCCGGTCAGGGCATGTTCACCACTTGTATCCCAACTAACATCTATAACCCTTGCAAACTCACTTAGAGCTTGCAACGGTAGGTTTAAAGGTGACATACCACCGCGACCAACTTTTAACAGACCAGGCCATGAGTCCCGGATAGACTACATACTAACTAGATTACAGGACTGGAAACTAGTTAAAGAATTTAAAATAGTCCCTAGGCCGGATAGTGACCACAATGGCCTGTCCCTCTCCCTAGCAGCCGACGGATTCCTTTACCCTGTTGTGGTAGACAACAAAGCAGTAGCGGCAAGTTTAACTATATCCAGTAACAGGCGAAGAATAAGGTGGGAAAAACTTTTGGAAAAACCAAATCGCATCCAGGCGATTTATAAGTTAGTGGCCCCAGCCCTCGAGAAGGTGGGTAGGCTCCTCCCACAATTGTCTTCGCCCGATGGTTGCCGCGCCTTGGGGGATATTCATCTGTCCCTGTGTAATAATCTTGCTGAGGTATTGAACCCAGTGGTTCGGGAGAGGAAAGTGAGAAGGGAAAAAGCATCTTGGTTCAATGCTAGTTGCAGGAAAGCCAAGGCAGATCTCCTACAGGCACTTAAAAATAGGGAGGCCCATCCGGCTATAGCGGAAAGGCAGGCCGCTTACAAGCACCTCCTCGAAAACGCCAAAATAGACTGGGACTGGGAGAACTGGTCAGAAATGGCAACAGCTCTCGAAGTCAGAGACTCCAGGAAGTTCTGGCAAATAGTGAAATATGGCTCTGTCGAGCCTGCTCTGGCTATAGAGGCTAATATTGCGCCTGCAGTGTGGGAGGAATACTTTTCTTCCCTCTATAGTGTAGCAGGCCTGGATCACCTGGGAACCGAGGTAGGAGAGATAGCGTCCCTAACCAGTGGCAATCCTCCCATGTTGGAAGATTTTACCTTAAAGGATCTGGAAATGGCGATTGCTCGCCTTTCCTTGGGAAAAGCGCCAGGACTTGATAAGCTCCCAGGAGACCTCTTAAAACACGAGGTTAGAATATGGGCCCCCTACTTCCTCGTACTCTTCAATGCCATCGTCCACGGTATGCCGGTTCCCTCTACTTGGCTGGGGGCAGAGATTGTCCCCATATTTAAAAAGGGTTCATCTCTGCTTCCGGCCAACTACAGACCGATCAGCCTGATAGACGTCCCTCAGAAGCTTTTCGCGAGGCTTCTGCTGGATCGCCTTTCGGACTGGATCGAAGATAGGGAAATCTTGAGCCCTCTTCAGGCTGGGTTCCGACAAAAGGTTTCTACCGTGGACCAGGTCTTCAGGCTTTCCCTCATATATTGGAAAACAATACAGTTGGAGGGTGGCAGCCTCTATACTGTGTTTGTGGACCTGAGGGCGGCCTTTGACCTGGTTCCACGAGGTAAGCTGTGGGAAGTGCTGGCTAGAATGGGGGTACCGAGCGCCCTATTGTCGATGATTATCCGACTTCATACCAACACCTACGCTCAAGTGAGGTGTGGTAAGCAGGGCGCCCTATCCAACAAGTTTCCCGTTGGCAGAGGGGTAAGACAGGGGTGCGTACTCGCACCGACCCTGTTCTGCCTCTTTGTCAATGGGGTCATTGACCACCTTAATGGGGTCCCTAATTCTGACGTCCCAAAGCTGGCAGGAAGGAGGGTCCCGGCAATTATGTTTGCGGATAACACCCTCCTCCTCTCCAAGTCACCGATGGGAATCCAGCGTGTTCTGGACGGCTTTGTGGACTTCTGCAGAGAGCACGGACTGGAGATTAACACCACGAAGACCAAATTTATGGCCTTCAACCCCCGCCTAGATTCCACTACACTCCTCGTATTGGAAATAACACGCTAGAAAGGGTTAACACCTTTGAATACCTTGGTGTAACCCTTAATGAGAAAATGGGGTGGGGTCCGCATCAGGAGAAAGCAAAGCTAAAACTAGTTCAACACGTGGGCGGGATCCTGAGGCTGATGGGGAAGAACAGGTCGACTCTCAAACCTATAAGCCCTCCGCTCCACATTTATAGGGCCCAAGCCAGAGGAGCCGTTATTTATGGCAGTGAACTATGGGGCCATAAAGTCTCGTCTTGTCTGGCTAAGGAGGAGAACAGGTTTCTTAGGTGCTTAGTAGCCCTCCCCCTAAGCACACCTTTAGTGCCATTAAGACTTGACCTAGGTATTAGACCCCTGGAAGAAGATCTGGCGCTCCGTCCCCTGATCTATTGGTGCAGATTGTGGACGGTCCCCGAATTGATCCACTACAGGCAGGGCTTGCAGGAAGTCCTCAGCCTTCCGAATTCGGGGAATATTAGCTGGCTTAGATTTGTGAGGAGTAGTCTGATGGGCTTAGGCCTTGATACCATATGGAATGATCCTCTCGAGGCTTGCCCTAGGCTTTCAAAAAAGGCCCTCACTAAGATCTGCTATGATTCTAAGGCTCCCGCACTGCTCCCTTCCACAACTCTTGGGACCCTCACGGAGCAATTTATTTGTATTAAAAATGTTTATAGCCTGGAACCAGCCTTGGATAATATATATCCAGTACAAATAAGGAAGCTGTTCTTGCAATGGAGGCATGGGTCCCTGCCAATCCGTGCATTTACTAGCCATTGGATTGAGTCCGGCCCTAGCACCTGCCCGGCCTGCAGAATAAGTGATGAAACTGAATTACATATCATATTTTTCTGCCCGGTCTATAGCGAGGCGCGGAGAAAATGGATTGTCCCCATTTGTAGGAATCTGGGTTTTACTAGGTGCAATGAAGCCTTCAGAATTCTGAAGAGTGAAATGGCTCCCCACATTGTGTTTGCTGTGGCCAAATTTCTGGGGGCTTTCTGGCAAACAAGGAGACGGTACTTGAAAACGCTTACTTGATCTAAATTGTACTGACTAAATTGTATATGTTTGTTGTAATGAGTGGCCATATAGATGTCCTGGCTCCAAATGTTTTTATATATTTTTTAACTATCTCTTAATCAATTCTATGCACGTTTTTCTTTTAAATATTTTAATAGTACTATAATTGTATAATTTTATGTATCTTTTATGGAGATCCCTCCGAAATAAAGTTATATTGACTTGACTTGGCATATATATATATTTAAAATCCTCTGGTTAAAGTGACATTCTAGTTAGGTTCTTAATAAGCTGTTAATTTATGTTTAGAAGGTTAAAGGTTTTTATTTAAAAAAAAAAAAACACTAGGCTTTTACTGAAAGAAAGTGCCATTACAATAAGATGAGAATGTCAGCTAAAGTTCAGCAGTTATAGTTAACTGAGCTAACTAAAACTTGATTTCTCTGCCACACCCTGTTTATGACCTCACATATCAAATCATTAGTGACATGTTCAAAGACATAAATGATAACATCACATCTGACATCATTGAACCTTTTGCTATTTAAATTACTCTATAAACCAGTACAAGATATGAGGTTGAGTACTAAATGGTGCAGAATTTTGTAAACCATAAATAACCATCAATTCCCTTATGTTCACCAAGGTCCTCCTAAGCACGGACTTTGCCCTGTGCTGAAGCTTTGTGAATAGCTGAGCTCATCTGGGAAATCAACCAGATGAGAGCAGGCAAGCCCAAGCTGCAGATGAACAACTCCGGGGTTATGATGACCAAGACTCACTGCACACATCTGAAAGCCATGCACAGGGATGGTTGGACACAACAAAGAGGTTATGCAGGATAAAATTTAAAAAACACCGAAAAACAGCAGGTAGCTTGAAGTTATAGTGAAGTCTTTTACATCTAACATATTGAGGTATGCTTAAAAACATGCATTGAAATTTAACTAAAAACACTTCTGGTACAACTATGGTTAGGAATTAAAACTAACCCTGGGCATAGTTTGCGAAGTAGCGCTATGCGTAGCTACACGAAGTGCACTTCGCACTACGCGAGCTACGCATAGCTTCGCAAACTCCGTAGTGCACTGTGCAAGATGCTGTTCGCACTGATTGCACAGTGCAGTATGCTTGTCCGCACTGTGCAATCAGTGCAAACTGCATCTTGCATAGTGCAAGCGGTCGTTTTCTGCCGCTCGAGTAGATTTCTACTCGGGCGGCAGCTTTCTCAATGCAGATTGGTAGTTTCTCATCGCGAGCGGTCGCGAGCATACGCGACCACTCGCAATGAGAAACCTGACCTCCTCACGTTGAGAAGCTCGCCGGGAGATTTATTTTCCACGCTCGTGATCGACAACTTGATGTTGCTGATCGCGAACAAGGAAAATGTCTCGCCGGGATGTCATTTTGCTTGCTCGCGGTCGCCAACTTGACGTTGAGGACTGCGAGCAAGCAAAAAATGACCGTTGCACTACGCTACGCGTGTTTGCACTGTGCTACGTGCAATTCGCGTAGTGCAAAGTAGCGCAAACTTCACAAACTACGTGAGCATAGCGTAGTGCTTTGCCCAGGCTTAATTAAAACCAAACACCCTCAGTAATTCCCTTGTTATGGTTAGAACCACAATTCTTAACTCACACAACAGCCATGCAAGCTATAACTTGCACATCAAATACAATGTGCATTACCTCACAAAATGTATACCAATAGGTTAGACTACCTTACAGAAAATCATTAGTGTGTTGTTAGCACATACCCAAAGAAGTCATACTATGCCCAAAATCATCTCATTAATTATCTTGACGGGAACACCAAATTTCTTGTCATCTGTGTGATAATTTATGCCATGTGTGAAATGTCCCGCTGCAGGTGAGGTCACTAGCATTGCATCTGGTATGAGTGTGAGTAAATTAAGTAATTGGCCTTTACTTACATGCAAATTTAACTGCAATTGGCCATTGTCAATGAAACGATTATGTACGAAGCTTTTAGAAAACAACATTATTTTTAGCGCCTTACTATAACATTTCAACATAGCGATGTAAGTAAAGTCAGTGTAATTTCTGAACTTTCAGTGGTTTAAAAATTATTTCGATATGCTGAACAAAATATGCATTTGGAGCAGCTAGGGCTATTAAAATATAGCCATCTAATTCTAGGTATTTAAGGTTTGCTCCTGCAAATTCACACAGCACTTAATTGTGCGTCACACCGGAGTGTCCCGTTCCACCTCTCAGATTCCTTTGTCAAACTCCTCAATAACTCCACCACCCAATTCATTTGACAAGGCAATAAACCCAAAACCGCCATTAAAATTCAATTACGTGTCAAAGACAAAGGCGGAGTTGGCCTCCCCAACTTTAGCAGACTTCAAATGGCCTTTCTGATTAAATAATCCATACATTGGCTCACCCTAAAACCTCTCCTTCCTACCCTCACTTGGGTAAACATCAAGAAAGGCCTCTTCCTACCATTCACACCTCTAGAGGTGATCTCAATGGAACACGTAAAACCCCTTCACTCCACAAATATACTCAGACACAATGCATGCAGTGAAACAGCTAGACAAAAACTGCTCCACTAAAGTCAAACACTCTTCACACTCATCCCTTTGGTACTATCCAGTAATAAAAACTTATGGTAAAACAAT
Organism: Triturus cristatus; assembly: GCF_964204655.1. Taxonomy (NCBI): domain Eukaryota; kingdom Metazoa; phylum Chordata; class Amphibia; order Caudata; family Salamandridae; genus Triturus; species Triturus cristatus. The sequence continues at coordinate 486,061,242 of NC_140593.1, read as the reverse complement.
TGACTGGCCGTTTTGGTCGAACCTCACAGACATGATTGACAGAATCAACCAAATCCCGTTCTCTCTTCTCCAAGAATCCTCTGGAATTCCTAGCGAGGAATTCTATTGCTTCCTAAAACTTAAAGTTGCTATGAACCGTAACCACCAATATCACACCTCCAGAATCCATCCATTCCTAATAAGCTCACTTACCTATCTTCCCAAGACCATCAAGCCTCAAAAATCTATGAAATGCTTCAGCAGTTCGCAGCCAACCCCATTCACAAATACTAAAACAAATGGCATAATTCCTGCCTTACGGAAGGATATACCCACCTAACTGTAAAAATCTGGTTGCTTATCTGGAAGCATGTTACCAAACTCAAGATCTCCCAGTCATACTGCAGTGTAAATACTGACTACTATACACATTCTTTTGGACCCCTTTTAAACTCTACAAAGTAGGCCAACCCGACTCAAACAAATGTTGGATTTGCTCCTCAGATGTAGGCGACCTTGAACATATGATTTTCTACTGCCCAATGTTCCTCTCCTACCGGGAAAATATCAATAAAACTTTGAACAGCATCTTCCACTGTAATGTTGTGCTACACACAGTGCTAATCACTCTATGACCCTGGGCTTTCCCCAATACTCACGCCACTCAATACTACAGAACTCCTCTTATTTGACCTGCTTCTCACACTGGGTGTCAAAACTATTTTATGTGATTTGAAGGACTTCAAATCTATCTCATACCATATCTTTAGGGCCTGGGTCTGCTTTCTCAGAACCGCTGACAACATTATCCTTAATCAAAATTGAATTCATGGCAAATTGAGACTACTTTGGTTCCACCACGATGCTCACATGCAAGCGAATCCACTCCAAATTAGATATCACCAGGGATATCCCCCTTTCCCCTCCCTCTTCTTACCCCCTACTTCTTTCTCTCTTTCATATCACCCTTTCCTTTTTTCTTTTATCCTCTCTTTCTATCCTTTTCACTTGAGAAACATAACCCAAGCAAAACACTGAGCTGCTGCTGGCAACTACTAGAACTCAACAAATTTCTCACCCGGCTCCTCTCATGCTGTACTACCCCTCCAACTAGTTTTTCACAGAAAATACTAAAGGCATCTTGTTGATATTGACTTACGACCGATGCACTGGTGATAAACAAAATGCAGTGTACCACTGTTTACTTTTAGCTCTTTCCTTTTTTTATTGGATTACTGTATGTATCTCTTTCTTTTCTAAAAATGAAAATGCCTAATAAAATGTGTTTTTTAAAAATGTAGGTTACGAAGTTAAAAGCAGAGGTTTTTATCTTCTTTTTAGAAATCCAATTTCTGTATATTGCAATAGATTTTGGAAGCGTTTTGAAAAGTGTAATGTATTAGGTAAAATGGCTGCAAAACTTAGCTTTGGTTGGCATGTAAGAGCGCTATGACAATGTCAAATTTAAACAGAGTGATCAGTGGTGGCACACTACTCTCCATGTTATGGTCCGAAGTAATCTCAGAACTGAAAGATTAAGTCAATAGTGCTGGAGTACTTTTATATTTTGTTCTATATAAATATATAAAAATTAATTCACATGAATATTTAAAATAGCAATATTTTTCATATTTATGCCTAAAGCCGGTTGTTCTGCTAACCACTATTTCAAAAGTAAACGAATCCACCCAAAACCCTAAACACAGTAACAGTTTTAACCCCATCGTGAGGTGTGGTATTACCCCAGGATTTACAGTGCAGAAGGAAAATGATGCAGTGGTGATAAAATAACAGATTTCCTTATAATTCTTTCACTTTCTTCTGGAGACCCACCTTTAGAGACCACCAAGCTATTAACTCTGACTTGGTTAGTTTGGGAAATATGCCACTTGGATATCATTATCTATTGGTACCCCTTCATTTTCCAATTGTTACCGGAGGGAGACATTTTAGATTCACCAAGATGGCAGTGGAGGAAAAGACTGTACTTTGCAGGCAGTGCTGCTAGATTTTCTACCCATGTTATACTTAAATGAAAGAGTAGCAGTACAGAATTATTAGACACTCTTTGCCTGTTGAGGTGCTGTGCATTTATGATATGAACCTATAACGATCCGAAGTTGGTTTTATGGCAACAAGTCTATGTTGTAAACTTTTAAGTAGGTGTGTGTGAGGTACATACATCACCCATGTAGTCACACAGAGTTGGGTAATGTCGCCTTGGCGAAGGTGGGTTAAATTTCCAATGTAGTCAAAATGTGCCTCAGACAGTATTAAACGGGGCCAGCTCTGCTGCAGGCTGAATATCCTGGGGCACAAAGTCCCAAGTCCTGAACTGTTGGCACCAACTACTACCCACACAGTTTAGCTATCATTAGTCAGAGCATCAGAATGGGAGCTGCATTGCAGCTACAACTCTAGTGCTGGAGGAGGGTGACTTGAGGCAGAGGGAGATAGATCAGGCCTGGTCGGAGTTGCATGGATGCAGTGGGCACTTGGCGGCAGGGGTGCACCACTCAGAAGAGAACAGTTGGGTGTAGGCAGACAGTGCTGGAGAGTAGCAGACAGAGACAGGGTTGCATGTCCTTGCCCTAAGGTTGAGATTTTGAATTGGGTATTAGAGACTGAGGGCTGTACCAAGAGATGGCTATCCACCCACTGCCTTCTGCTGCCTTTTGCTACAACAACAGTTTCCCAATTGAGGGAAGGATAAACAAGGGTCAACAAAATTGGAAAGCCAAACAAAAAGTTGCACTTTATGCATGATCATTTTGGATTGAGGGACGTTTTGCATATTTTTCAAATAACATTAAAATTATCAACATTTCCCTTCCTGCTGAGGAACTTCGATTTTCGATCGTGATCGAATCGACCCGCCATTTTGTGCTCCACCGCCATTTTATGTTGCCATCACTCAGGCAGCATGGCGAGCAAAGTCTATTCTGCTTTTTCTGTAGCCTGGTGTCAAAATACGCCTTCTGCCTCTATTTGCAAAGCTGTGTTAGACCTAGCCGAGTACACTAATCCCTGTTTGGCTTTTCTAATCCCCGTCTCAACTATCTGTTGATTCACACTATTCTTCCCTAACCTTATCTTATCGTCTGGCCTTCACTGTCTTTTACCAGCATTCTCTCGTTTCACAACTGTCCTCCAACACACACAAACGTATCTCGCCACCTGCAAGTTAGTTACGAATCTGTTAATAAATTAGCTCGAGGGAGGGATAACAAACATAATCGGAGGAGAGGTCTCTTCGAGTCAACTGACACTTTGTTTTCCAAACTCTCCTATTGGTTCTACCCTGTTTTCCAACTTTCCTTTTCTTGTATACTCTGGGAGTGTATTTGGTTAATGTATATGTTTCTATATGGTATATAAGTTTGTGCACCACAGAGTGAAGTGGCAGTCTCCTGAGAACCTACTTTGTGTACTTCTAGGATAACTGTACTAGCTTCAGCTAAATAAACCTGATCTTCTAACGCCGGCAGAGTGTCCCGTGTCTCTGTGTAGCGAAGCAGGTGAACCTCGGAGACATTGGGCGTACCCTGCGCCGCCAGGCCCAAAACGTTCTGGTTCTTCACTGCTGTGCAGAACTGTACGCCATGTACAAATTTGCAAAACAGAAATATGTAGCCTAAAAAGTCACATAACAGGTACAACAGTGCATCTGAAAACCTACATCTGAGGCCATATTATACATGAGGCGCAATCCAGGAAAATGTGCCCCATTATGGTGAATATGCTGCCTGGAGACAGCCGCGAACTCGCACTGCCCTGGAGGCGGCGCATTCAAGTGAAAAACAGAGCGGCTGCTTTACAACTGCTCCATGTTCTCACAGTGCAGGCAGCACCTGCCTGCACTTTTACAGGGGATTAGAGATCCCCTTGCAGGCGGGTGCAGTCAGTCACTGCATCCACCCACAAGAGGATGTCTGGAGGGTCCATGGGACCCCCTTTCCCTCCCTGCCAGAGGGCTGCCATCAGGGCCTGCACTGACAGTGCACCACCTTTTAGGTAGTGCACTGTCAGTGTACCCTCTGACAGCTTCTTTGCCTCTGCGCGCTCTGTTATATGCTGCGGGCGCAGAGGCAAAGGGATTTCCTCATTTGCATGGGGCACCTCCCTATGCAAATGAGGGAATGCCCCCTGAAGATAGTGCTGGTGTTTTATGTGCACCAATGCTATCAGCATTACAAAAGGGGCCGCACAAGCATCGGCGCCTGCTTGTGTAATACCAAAGGGCCCCAGGGGCGTGCAAGCAGGCGCAAACCCTCACTGCACGCCCGGAGCAGCTTGTGTAATATAGCCACTGGAATAGCTTTCTAGGCATACAATTAGACATGTTTGTAAATTAGGAAAAAATGTGAAAGTGTTTTCAGGCAAAATCATAGAACTGAACCCATCCTTTTACACTTTTCTTTGGGAATTGTGCCCATGGTGTGTTGGCCTTTCTCAAGAGATAGGAGGTGTCACCCTACAGTGTCACAGAACATCAGAATAAAAGATAATCTTATCAGAGGGTAAGAATTGATTAATAAACCTCCTTTTTCTTCTTGAGCAAGTGGTATTACACTTTTACATATATAGATCGGAACAGATGAGATCATCTTTACAAGTCTTCAGTAGCATGTTTTACACATCTATCTTACACAATCATTATTTTTACCAAAATCAATCAATCAATCAATCAATCAATCAATCAATCAATCAATCAATCAATCAATCAATCAGAACATTTGTAAAGTGTACTACTCACCTGTGAGGGTCTCAAGGCGCTAGGGGGTGAAGGGGGAGGGGTGCTGCTACTGCTCAAATAGCCAGGTCTTGAGTAGCCTCTTGAAGGTTAGAAGGTCCTGGGTCTGCCATAGGAGGATGGGGAGGGTGTTCCAGGTCTTGGCGGCGAGGTGGGAGAATGATCTGCTGCCGGTGGTTGCTCTTCGGATGCGGGGAACAGCGGCGAGGGCGAGGTCAGCGGAGCGGAGCTGGCGGTTCAGGGTGTAGAAGGTGAGTCGTCTGTTGAGGTATGCCGGTCCGGTGTTGTGGAGTGCCTTGTGTGCATGGGCAAGGAGCTTGAAGGTGATCCTCTTGTTGACGGGAAGCCAGTGCAGGTCTCTCAGGTTGGGTGTGATGTGGCTGCGGCGAGGAATGTCGAGGATCCGATGTGCAGAGGCGTTCTGTATGCGTTGTGGTTGTTTCAGGAGTTTGGCCAAAGCTCCTGCATAGAGGGCGTTTCCGTAGTCCAACCTGCTGCTGACGAGGGCTTGGGTGACCGTTCTTCTTGTTTTGGTGGGGATCCACTTGTAGATCCTGCGGAGCATGTGGCGGGTGCTGAAGCAGGAGGACGAGACGGCGTTGACCTGCTTTGTAATGTAGAGGCTGGAGTCGAGGATGAATCCTAGGTTGTGTGCGTGGTCGGTGGGTGTTAGTGCTGCTCCCAGTGCGGTCGGCCACCCGGAGTTGTCCCAGGCCGAGGGGGTGGGGACGAGGATGAGGACTTCCGTCTTGTCTGAGTTCAGCTTCAGACAGCTGTTCTTCATCCACTCGGCGACGGGTTTCATTCCTTCCTGGAGGTTGGTTTTGGCAGTGAGGCGGTCCTTGGTGATGGAGAGGATCAGCTGGGTGTCGTCAGCATAGAAGATGATGTTGAGGTTGTGCAGTCGGGCGACATGAGCGAGCGGTGCCATGTAGACGTTGAACAATGTCGGGCTGAGGGATGACCCTTGGGGTACGCCGCAGATGATCTCGGTGGCTTCGAATTGGAAAGGGGGGAGGTGAATGCTCTGGGTTTCTTCCGGAGAGGAAGGAGGTGGTCCATTCCAATGCCTTGTCTTGGATCCCTGCGTTGTGGAGGCGTGTGCGTAGGGTGCTGTGGCAGACAGTGTCGAAGGCGGCTGACAGGTCCAGGAGGATGAGGGCCGCGGTTTTCGCCACTGTCCAGCAGGGCCCTGATGTCGTCGGTGCAGGTGATGAGAGCTGTTTCGGTGCAGTGGTTGCTGCGGAACCCAGACTGGGACGGGTCCAGGATGCTGTTCTCCTCGAGGTAGCGGGTCAGTTGTCTGTTAACGGTCTTCTCGATACCTTCGCCGGGAACGGGTGCAGGGAGATGGGTCCTTTGGATCAGCCTTGGGTTTTTCGAGTAAGGAGTTGATCTCGGCATGCTTCCAGCTCTCCTGGAAAGTCGCGGTCTCGAAGGAGATGTTGATGGCATTGTGGAGATGGGGTGCGATGGTGGCGCTGGCTTTGTTGAAGATGTGGTGTGGGCATGGGTCTGACAGAGAGCCGGAGTGGATGGTGTTCATGATTTTGATGGTGTCGTCGTCACTTATGTTGGTTCAGGTGAGCAGGGGGTCAGTGTAAATGGTGGCTGTGAGGTCGGAGGTCTCGTGGCTGTCGGGGCGGTCATGGTATTGAAGCTGTTGTGGATGTTTGCGATCTTGAGATGGAAGAAGGTTGCCAGGGAGTCGCACAGGTCTTGCGAGGGTGGGATGTCGTTGGTGTTGGAGCTGGGGTTAGAGAGTTCCTTCACGATGTTGAAGAGCTCTTTTTTGTTGTGCGCGTTGTTGTCTAGGCGGTCTTCGAAGGAGGTCCTTTTGGCGGATCTAATGAGGTGATGGTGTCTGCGGATGGCGCAAATTGTAGAAAAGTAAACCATATAATCTGTATGTCTGTCATTATGCTATTGTTGTGAACTTATCTGCCTCAACAGGTAACACACATCCACATTGATAGTGATTCTAATATTATATTCTAAGCCGATGTGACTAGTTTCTAAAAAAATATATATATATATTTTTATTTCCATGCATTTCCTTTATACAGTGGTGTCTGTAGTCTCCTACGAGACGTATAGTCATTGTATTTATTTGAATATTTGTAAAGCGTGATTATTGCAAATTACCTCTAGGGAAAATATAATTACATCAGATTTGATGGGGAGTCAAAGATATTTTATCCTAGAGACATTACAACACACAGATCATTCAGTTACTTCTCTGTGGTTCAGTAATTGCAACATTTGACCAATTACTACTCTCAATCACAAATCGAATACTTTCTGAGAAATCACAAATTTATTGAATATTAGTTGACAATCGTCCCGTCATCTGTAAGATCGCCATAATCATGTTTTGTTTTATTTCTGCAGGCTTTCTAGAACGTCAAAATTCATACATTTATTTTCAATAGTTTTGGGAGACTAATTGAGGGCACAGCGCAAGGCAACTAAACTTCTTAGAACAGAAATAGACTGCCTTGCTCTAACGCACTTTATGTAAACAGTCTAAAAAGTAAATTCAAGCATTAAATATCCCCTTATAATACTAGAAGACCAACTACTAGCTCTTCTCCTCAGATTTGACTCACCTCGCTTAACACATAAATTCAATTCAAATTTCAATGATCAATAGTGCTGAAATACATTTTCTGAGTTTCTATGCAGAGCATGTTACAGACAGTAAGTAAGACAAAGCTGCAAACCTTTGTACAAGGAGGCTTTGAAGGGAATATATAAAAAACACAGCACATTTGCCACCAAAATAACTAATATTTTCAGTAACAGTTGTTTTGCCATATAAGCTTGCTGTATTTCATTCAAATGTTTTACAGTATGGGACTCTGATAGAGAAAATACAGACATTATGAATTATTAAATTTAAAGTTTGAAGTAAACTGTTTGATTATCCATATTGAAACTAATAAAGTGATGGGCCTATTGAACTCAGATAACTTGTCAAGACAGGCGAGTCTACAGGTAACTTTTATCAGTATAATAAAATTGACTTTGGGACAGAGCTGAAAAACAAAATTTTAAGGACTCCAAAAGTGGTATTTCTATACTTTTTTCAATATGTCATTATTAATTAAAAGGTAAAAGTGACCCTTTTTTTAAAGTCTCTATGATACTGTGGCTTTAATGAACTTAGACACCATTTTTGCAGACATAATTTTACAAGAGTTTCTACTTGCACTCCCTTTTCTGATTAACTCAGATTAAATAAAAAGTGTTTCAATTCTGGACACAGAACATACAATTGAATAAAGTGTGCCTATGTCATTTATAAGACCACAATGTAATTTGATGAGGGGGGTGGTTTTGTTGTAATCTTTAGTATATTTCTATATTGTGAGTTTACATCTGGTAGTTTTAATCATTGCCCTCATTTAAATTAATAATTTGTTATATGCAGTGACTCCCTGAATTAATTTACATGATTTAATGTATCAATGTACTTTATGAAAAAGGTGATACCTGACAAGTTTGCACAACTTCTTGCCATTGAGTGTCTGGCAAGTGTTATTAGACGGACCCCTCATCAACTGGAATTAAATTGGCTGGCAGATAAGATTGAGTCTAACTATTTGTATACAATTGCATACTCTTTGTTTCAATCTATATAATGTTCTTTTTACCTTTACCTGCTAACATTGTATTGTAGTGCTAATGTGTCTAGCCTGGGTTTTAGCATTGTAAAGGCATATTTCTGGCATGAACTCTCAATTGTTGAAAACATCTATATGCAAATTTCTTTGAGAAAATAAACCCACTGTATCACTACTGATACACTGTGTGGACTATACTTTGACGGAATATCCGGTCTTAATTGGAGATATATCTAAAAAATTGCAAAGATGCAATATTATCACATTGGTCCAATATCATGACAAGGCCTCCGTCTGTGGGGGGAACTCAGCATATAAAAAGGAAGGCTTACCTATATTTTTAGACGTTGAGCTCTCCACCCTAACTGCTGAGTCTCTGCAGTCCTAAACTTACTATTAATTTGGAGTTTGTGAATAGGTTAAAAAAATTACACCTACACACAAAAGTTTAAGTTTACCTTTGTAAATTAGACCCTGATTGTTCATTCAGTGCTTTACTTCATAAATGAAAAGTACTTTAGTCTCCACAAAAATATACTAAACATGAAACAATGATCAGTAGAGAAAAGCAGAAGTCTTTGTAGAGATTTATGACCCCAAATGCTACTATAGCACTTATACGCTAAGCACTCAAATATATTTAGCATTAGGATTGTCACCAATGTTATTCAGTGAAAAGACTTTGTGAAGCACAAATGTGTAGACTCAGTAGCTACACTTTAAAGGGAAAATATACCTCATAGTTTGCATAACAATGATTTTGATTTCTTTTGCTGGTTCTGGAATGCTAATGGTTTCAATGTATCTGCCTCAAAACCCCTCAAACCCAAGGAAATGTCGCTGCTGACCACATCAAAGTTCAAGTAGGTTCCATTCATGCCTGGCAAGCAATTGGTCTCATTGTGGGGTGCAGGGTCACTGGCCGGTGTCCTGGAATCCTACTAGCCACAGGCTAGTTCAAAGGGGAGGTAACAGCTGGCTCTGGAGGCAGTACACTGGAATATCCAGAAGATTGGCACAAGGACCAATTTTAGAGGACCACCTGTTAGATCTGCCAGTGGTTACTAAAGGTACAAAGGCTATGACTACTCTTAACACAACAAGGACAAAACTGGAAAATAATTACCATCTGTGGTACCGATTAGGGATTCAAACGTTTATAATTCCCAAATCTCTTGGGCTATGGAGAAGTTGTCAATGGCCTAGACTGAGAGCGACTTTCTTCAGCCAGATCTTTGTCCCCAGACCAGGGGAAAGGCAAGGTAATCCTCAAGGAGGCAACTGGAAGGTACACACATCTCTCTGCTACCTTTTGACTGGGTTCACATGATGCAAATACACATACATACATGCTTACATACATACATGCATGCATACATACATACACACATACAACACACACACATAGATACATACAACACACAAACATACATACATCAGTCCGAGCCATTGACCACTTCTGTCTAGCCCAAGAGTTCACTTTTTAAAATGTTGTTCTTTTTCTGATTCACAGTTCCAAATGCATGTAACTGAATCACGCTTTTCTTAGTACAAGTAAAGATAGTGTGCCTCACAATTAGCATACTATTTATATAACAGTTCCTCCATTCCTTCAATTCTTTAAATGCACACTGGCATGGAAAGAAATGCTTCTGAAAGCATCATTATTCAAGGCTTTGCGGACATACTGTGGAAATATGTGTCTCTTTCAGACTTCTTTCTTTACTACAAAGGCAGTATTGTTCAATTCGATGTCACTTGCCTTTCAAAACAACCTCTCTCCGAGCTCTTACACCATTTTATATAGTTTTGGTTTGTTGTCATCAGCCAGTTCTTCGGTCAATGAAACAGCCTGTCTCAGGCTTTTTACAAATGTCATAATTCTGGTCTTTAGAAATGTTCTTGGTCTGCTTCATGTATTGGGAAGAGGATCATTCTTTCAAAGACAGATCACACATTTGCTGTCACAGCCAACCTACTGTTGACACAAACTTTATGTGCCCAAGCATTATAGAAGTTGCATGTGAACACTGCATTCAGGTATGCAGGTCAACTATGATCACCAACCCTAATATCAACCAAGTAGTTCCTAGGCCCCTACATTGCTTTGCCAACACTAGGAAGCAACTTAAGCTACATTTTCCAACCAACACTGCAAACAGAGTGCACCTGTTTAATTTTTTATTTTTGATTTTCAGTGCTCCAATTTGCTGTCAATGTTGCAATAATTGGAAACCTGGAAAATTATTGGCACAGACAATTGGTCTGGCTATATTTTAAGTAAAAGTAAATTTAAATTTATTGGAAACTGTGTTTGCGGGTCTGTAGTGTATGATAAATAGTTGAATGGTGATTGAATAAATGGATAAATAAGTAAGTGAATGATTTCATGGATAGATAATAGAAATGTGGTGTATTCTTGTGAGCTAGGACTTAATCCAGCAGATTGACTTTGTAGCACACCTACTGGGATTCTACAGACAAATTCTAAACATTGACAAATAATGCTTAAAAAGAAAGTATGTGACCACTAGCAGCAGATGGAACAGGCATGGAAACATAAGTATGATTAATTTGTAAGCAATGCATGTCTGTTCATTTCATGAAACAATGACCAGACTGTACATCAGAGACTTTGTAATGGAAATAACAGAGTTGATAAAATGCTGAAGAAAATAGCAAATGTTTAGTAACTAAGAGCTGATTTAGAATTCGATGGATGGACCAATCCGTCACAAATGAGACAGCTATCCCATTGCATTATTAGAAGTCCATTATCCAATGGCACTTGTAATAAAGAGGATGGGATATCCACCATGTCGTGATGGAGTAACCTGTCCGCCAAACTCTAAATCAGGCCCTACATAATGAACAAAACTTTGAAATCTTACTCCATGAAAACTGCAGGAAAGGCTGTGTCTTATCCGGATGCATATGATAAAAAAAAGCATTCAAAATCTGAGAGGTGTAAAGCAATCTCTTCCGCTGTATTCCACCATAAACAGGCAGAAAATTCTAAGCACACCCCTAGTAACTAGAGATCCCATAAACTGCACTGCCCCAAAGATATTGAGTGACTTGCCTGATTCTACAGTTCCACATTACCACCTTCTCCCACTATAAGGCTGATATGTGTGTGATATTAGCACTTGACACTTTACATTGAAAAAACCTGATTTCGGGAGGATACGTGTAGTGATAGACATCTACCTGGGAGCCCTGCCATAGTAACAAGCAGCTGCCTGTTACTCCTGAGCTCCTGAACTCTGTGATAGTGACATAAACTACCTTAGACTCCTAATCTCTATCCTGGACTTCCTCTGAAGTGGCTCTGAGTGTGCTTAAATGCTTCAACTTCAGTTGTCCCTTGAGATGTATTCATAGACCCGTAGAGAGGTGCTTATGTTCATTTGATTTGGCACTTACATAACTGGTTAATGAGTATGATAATGGGTGATAAGTGTGCTTACTTTGATACTGAATAAAGGCATTTCTCCCTGCTCATCATGAGCTGAAAACAGACAAAAATTATGCTTATGTGCTGACATCCATATTCATCAGTTGTGGCACCTGCCACAGCTGGTAGCCATCAACATCTCTGTCTCTTTCGCCTCTACCCCTTTCCCTATTTCTTCGATATTGGTCTCCTATCTTCTGAATGGATATCCTCTTGGCGGGACAGAGTGTGAGACTAAACCTACAATGCTTCCTCAAAAGTCCAGGGACCATAGGTTACTGAACAGCGGCATTGACGTGCAAAAGCAATATCTCAAAAAATATAAAATACTGTAAACTTAAGCAATGCTTTTGCAATATTTGCTTCTGTAGGCATGCCAAAGCAGATTTATTTTGTTGTATAGAAGTGTTTTCATGCTGCAGAATGCTAACTATTAAAAGTCTGTTGTACTGCTGGCACAATAATGCATCAATCGTTCCAGGATACAAAATACAAAGAATACTGTCACATGGGACTGCATCATTGAAATATAGTGATATTGCTATCCAGACCTCCGCCTAGTAAGAACCTTTGGCAATGCATCTTTGCAATCAACAGTACTGCAGAAAACAACCTACTAGCAGAATTGTGTAGTGCACTTTTGAAACTTACGAATACCGGTGTGTCACAAAACTCCACCTAGCACCTCCTTGTGGAACTGCATCCTTCTCAATGATGGTAATGTACTTCTGCAAGGCTGAAAGAATTTCCAGCATGCTCTAAACTAGTGGTACTCACAAACATTTCTCAAGGAGCCAAAAAGTACATTTTAGTATGGACAGAGATCCACAACGATGTTGCACAAGTACATTATATATTACTTAGGTAAACACCTATTGAAGTGAAATAACAAATACAATGTAACGTAAAAGGTAACATGTGTGTGCACTCTCCTGAAAACATTTTAATCAAAACAAAGAGTTTGAAATAATTCTGTCTCCCAAAGAGCAATGAAGATGGTTGCCATGCATATGATGGATTCTGTAAGGAATAATGACCCGATACATTGGTCGAAGGTGGAAAGTCTTTGAGGGGAACTTCATTGGACATTCTAGAGATTTTATCTGAAGAGGGACTTTTAATTAGTTATTAGCAAATTGTGCATTTCTTAAACAGAGGCCACCTGCCTCATTGGACCAAAGTGCATAGGTTTCAAAGCCAAATACTACAGGAATCTCAAACAGCCTCTTCTAGGTGTATTTTGAAGTAAAAGTCACCCATAACATTGCTCAAAGGTGACGTGAAATGGTGACTTGGGGTTCAAACAAATCCTTTAAAGCTTACCCCCACTTTCAAAGCACATTTCATCCAACAGACCTTTGTATTGACTTGTTCTTAACCACTGTACACGGCTTTCACTAGCAGGAAATACTGTAGACCTGCGAAAGGACCCAAGAAATATATTTAAGGGTATCTCTTTCCAGGTCTCCTGGGAAGGAGATTGTTCAGAACCCATCTTTAGGCAACTGTAACAAATTTGCACTAGATGCCAATCCAGAGATCCCCTATCCTCTAGATTTGGTGTCAGTGCCCATATCATAGCAGAAGGTTGTCATTAGGGTACTAGAAAATGTGCAGACACAATGACATGATGGGAATAAACTGCCAATAGAAACAACTACATTATCTGACCTCTAGCACTACCACCAGTCCTGGAAACAGAAGAAAGGAGCTCCAGGCTTTACATCCCCTAGAAACCATTATAATAGTGTTTGTAATCTACCATCTTACTAAAAGGCCCAAGGATTGGTACACCAGTGACAGCATGATCAATTTTACCAAAGATCTGCCAATAGCACCCTTAGCGATAACTGCACTTTGGAGCAATAAACAAATGCTTTATTTGAGTCCCAGGTTCCATAAAAAACATTGTAACTCATGGCCTTTATCTGCAGCAGGAAACATAACAGCCATCTTTATTTGCAGTGCTCAAGGTCCCTGAAGTCACCCAACTGGTGCTGGGATGCTGCATACAAACACAAAATGCTAAGCAATATCCAGCGATATGTAATGTGATACCAGCAGCGAGGACAATGTATTCCAAAATCCTTATGGTGCTCCAGATCCCAAGTGCTATCTATGCTTCTTGGAGCACAGAGTGCTGGTAGTATCATCTAGCAGCACATGTCACCAGTTGTGAAGAAGTATCCATTTTCCTGAAAAGTGGCAATGGCACAGAGGGCACTGACCCTAGGTCCCTAAATTCACAAAGCTCCTGCTGTACAGTACACAAGAATTCTGGAAGGTATCAATTGCATAGAAGGCACTTTTCCCAGTTCTCAACCTCTGCAAAAAGGTGAGAGTAGAGCCCAATCCAAGACTCACATCACTGCACACTAGAGGGACTAGAAGGTGCCATCCTCATCTATATCTCTAGTTGCCATTTCTTCGTAGGACTGCTGTTGGGGTATGAAAATCATGATTTCTGCTTTGAGGAATCTTATATAGCTACTGCCAGAGATGGACATGTACATGCAGCTCAGTGACAAGTGGGGCCCTTTATCCAATCTTGACTTTTAGCCCACAGCACTACATCCCAGAATAAATGTGCCACACTTCAGCTTTGACCATCCAGTATATATGTCTTTTTGTGTGAGATGCTGTGTCCCATAAACACAGTGTGCATGTATAACAAAATGATCTTCACAGTAGTGGCTGATTTGCTCTCTCCTGGTGATCACATTAAAACACATTCACTCAAAAAGGCTGTGCATGTATGACTATAGTAAACCTACCTATACAGTCCCATCACTTTCTACAGTCCCATCATTTCTTCACTAAAGTGAAAAATCTTACGCTTATCACAGCCTCACTGTAACTGTTGCATAGGTGAGCCTTAGTATTTAAGGAATCTAGTATTATCAATGGAAATGTTCTGTTAAAAAGTTGTTGTGTAGGTATGTCATTTAATTGATGTCTTAAAATCTAGATTAATACTAGCCTCGATTTTTTATGCAATAGGTCCATGGGAGTATTTCAGTTGCTGTGCACAAAGAAGATCCTTTTATTTCTTGCTGTAGCTTTTGAAAACTGTAATGCTTTTAAGAGCTATCTAAACCCATTTGAAGTAAATAAACTGCCATGTTTCACCCTATTGCAGGTGGTGGATGGTTTTTTTCAAGGTTGTACATATATGTTCATGGAAATTATTGCAATAATTGCACAAAAGCACAAACCTTTCAATACATTTATTGGTATGTACCCATGTGGGATTCATGGCATAGCAGACCGTGACACTGCAATCTATGTCAGAATACAAATGCGGCTAGAGCGGTGGGGCGGTGTGCTTACATCTATTTAATGGGGCAGTCCTTTTAAGAAATTGAATTATAATTTGAGGTGGGAGATGGCCCGCCTCAAGCAATAATTGCATTTCTTGTGTGGGTGAACTCTCAAAGTCATTAAAAACACTTGAGCTAAAGCCTCTGGTAGCTATGACACAGAGCAGATATCCTTAACTTAATGCACCATGTAAAGTGTTTATGCAGTCCCAAGCAGTAATAACATCAAAACAAAATGCAGTTGAAATCCCAGACTGTATTAGAAAAATAGAGAAAAATGTACTAACAAAAAATGACAAGAAAATTATGAAAATCAAATAAAAGGAGCTGTATGTGTAATTTTCAATCAATGTCTAAAGTAGACTAGGGGTTAGGCAAGATTTGAGCCAAACAGTGAGAGAGCCATGGTTGGATACAACAAGTGGACTGGCTACACTGAAAAGTATGGAAGTTCAAGTTAAAAAAATATTTAAAGTCCTAATTCAAAAAGGAATTAAGGGCCTGATTACAAGTTTGGTCTTACCACCATACTCCTGCTGCGGCAGTCCCAAGTAGACCGCAATGGTCTCCCACCCACCGAATTATGATGTCGCCACTGGCGCAGCAGCAGTGTTTCTGATGGCAAGGAATATTTTATATAGTGTTAAATGTACCCATATGCATGACAGATGAAAAACTACCTACTATCAGTACTTTCCAATTGCTGGACTGTGGAGCATACATGCCCAGTCCAGTTAATGGATAAATACTGCAAAAATACAGCAAAATTGACTTACCTGGATTTCGGCGCCAACAGTGTCGTTTTCTTCAGGGTAAAGATGCTGCTGTGAAGGGGGGCCCTGGAGGAAGGAATCCATGTGGAAGACTGAAGGGAAGAAAAGGAAATGGCTGAATATGCACCCCAATTCCTTCGATTCGGTCGGTCTTCCACCCACGGTCAGCTCGCCAAAAAGGCAACTCGTTATTCGGGCGGCAGTGAACATCTCTGTACTGAGCTCTGACTGCTGCTTTTCTCCTACCGCCGTTGAGGTGGTCGGCAAATGGCTGGTGGTGGGGTGGCGGCGGTGCTCCGGCAGTCTCCTACTCAGAAAACCACCAACATCGTAATACGTCAGCAGACCGCCAACTGTGCAGCTGGGTTTCTGATGCCATTTTGACGGCAGTTCATTTACCGCCAAATGCGTAATCAGGCCCTAAATCACTTTTTGGGGCTGATAATCCTCTGTGTGTGTGTCAAAACTAAAACTCTAGTTGCCATAGTGGAATAGCAGGTCATATACTAGAAGCAGCTTAGTCCCTCTAGCACATTGGAGCTTTTCAGTTTTTTGTTGAAAAATCTTATTTGTCCCAGTACAGAAAGGGACTATGTTATTTTTCAGAAATGCAGTGTTCTCAGTGTGGGGGAAAGCTGAAATTCAACCTGATGCAATGAAACTGCAAGTGGGATAGTTTTTAAAATTACTATCTCTGAGGCTGTGGAGCAAACGTTTTTCAAAGTTTCCAACCTTTCTTCTGGTGCCCAAACAACCACAGGAGTACACGTCTAAGGCCACCAGGAGTTAGGTGGAGGGCACTTAAAGATTCTCAGTATATCAGGCAGAGGCCAAGAGCACAGTTCAGTCCAAGTCTAGGCCAAGAGGAAAGTTCAATCCAAGTCAAATTGCCACTGGTCCACTGGGCACTTTAGGAAAAGGTCCACTTCTTTGTCTTGGGTATGAGAGAGAGCAATTCCAGTATTTTTGGGCTCCTGTAAGGTCACCGACAGCAGGTCCAGCCCTCTTCTGTTCCCCTGCAGGTCAATAAATATTCTTATGGGGTGCCTTGTGGTGCCACATTTATTCCTTCCATTAGCTTGAGGGTGGGGATGACTCCTTGGCACTCCCCAGGGTAAATGTTCACAGGGAAAACAGTACCAACTTTTTCAGTCGTTCCTGTTTGTCTTACTGCAAACAGGGAAGTGCATTCTCAAGTTTGTGAACGTCTTCACCTACACTAGACATGGGCTCTGAGCATTGTGGGAGTGTAGGGAAATGAACTATGGTGAAGACTAGTGTCCTCTCACATCTAATATTAAAATCCAGTTTGAAGAAAGCCCAGTACCAACAACAAACAATGAGACAGTGGTCTTGTAGGACAAGGGCTTGGTCCAGGAGAAAGCAAAGAGTGTATACACTAGAATTGTCCTGGCAACGTGTTTTGTTTCCTTCCAAGTGTGCAAAAGTGTTACATATTGGCTAAAACAGACCAGTCAGGCAAGATTTGACACTGTAATATCAACAGAGTGCCCACAGCCCCACCCTGAAGATACTGCTGAACTCAGAGGATGTATCCCTATTCATTCAGGTCAGCCTACTGTGTAGCTGCTGGTAAGAATTTCACTCCTTAGTTTGCTAGATGGTCCCTTCCCTGAGTTAGTATTGTTAGTATTTTGATCTGTCCTTTGGGTTTTTAGATAAGACAGCTATATGTGGCCCCATTAAAAATAGCTTTTTGGGACTTGTCATTGATGGGGCATGGTCAAATAAATTTTCTGATACCACAACATAAATGCATCCAGTCTAGGGGTCATAAATTAGTAGATTGGTCCAATAACCAAACCCAAGCATAAGTCTCCTCATTCTAAATTGTTTTTCTTTTAGTGACAAGAACCCTGATTCACCAAAAGGTGGCTTGTTTTTTCATAGGGCCCCTCCTCGCACTCCATCACCAATGGTTTGGGGTGTGGACTACAACTCCTACTCAGGAAGGAGCTCTTTAGATTTTTGCCTTATGTGACCTAGACAGTATTGGTGGTGATAGCAGAATGTGATGTGAACAGTTTGAAGATTACAAAATAGCTCTTGGTGCAGTAAAAAAAATCTTCTTTATTTGTTCTCCCCAAAGTGTATATTAAAAATTAGGGTGATATAACTTCAGACCAGCCGTGAAACTTGGCTGAACATGTTTATGCCAGTCTAATATGCTAATTACAAGTGTACGGCACTCATCAGGTCCAAAACTTCCACAGTATCATACAGTTTCACTCTGAGAACTAAGACTGTGATATTAAAAAGAAAGAAAGAAAAAAATCATACAACCTGTAGGCCACCTCTAATGTGAAAAGGCTTGCCACTGTTATTACCTGAAAAAGTCATGTTGCAGGCCTTCACTCGCAATCCCTCAGTAAATGTAATCCCAGGGCCACATCGGTCGACTGTCATACCAAACTGAAACTGCCGGGGACGAGGAGACCTCATTAATTTTCTACCTGTCCACTTTTAAGTACCATGCATCCTGTCTTGTGGGCTATAAGGTTGCATCGGGATGACTTAATAATATTTATAAAGGAGGTTTTACCTACCAAAAAGTGTTATTTTGACAGGTTGCAATGCAGACTTTACACTGCAGCAGTCAGGCAACACAGGGTTGGCTTGAAGCCCTGCCTGCACTACCACTACAGGGGAACACACAATAGGTGCTGCAGTCCACAAGTGGCATTTAACTTTCAGGGTCTGAGGGATCTTTCAACACCATATACTAGGGACCTTACAGGCAAGTTAAATATGCCAATCAGGAATAACCCTAATTAGCTATAATTAAAGAGGCAGCACAGGGACCTTTCTCCTGATTAGCCGGGGTGAGTCATAAGACTAGAGAGATTAGGGTCCTGAAAAAGGTGAACAATTTGGGGTGACCATGCAGAACAGTGGATTTTCTACTGTCCTGTAGTCTATGGTAAGGGGAAAGGTAGTTTAGAGAATGAAGGTACAAGTTAATACAGTTTACAGATGGGCCCCACAAACCAAGGGGTAACTTACTATAAAGTGTATGTACATGAGAGAAGTGTGTGCATATAGCAGCTGTTTGACCTGTCAGCCTTAGGGTGGTCTTCCCCGAAACCTTTTTCTTCCTCCTCCATTTTTTTTTTTTATCTTGTTTTGGCTGGCCTTAGGCCTCTGTATATTTTACCACTGCTAACCAGTGCTAAAGAGCATGTGCTCACTCCTTAAAACATGGTAACATTGGCTTTTCTGCAATTGGCATATTTAATTTACTTATAATTCCCTAGCAAAGTGATACTACATGTACAGATGGCCTGTAAATTAAATGCTACTCATAGGCCTGCAGCACTTATTGTATCGCCCACTTAAGTAGCCATTTAAACATATCTAAGCCTGCATTGCAGCCGGCATGCACAGTTTTTAACTGCCATTTTGACCTGGCACAATAAACCTTTTGCCAGGCCAAGCCTTCCTTTCTAATACAAATAGGTTACCCCTTGCGTAGGCCCTGGACAGCCCAGAGGGCTGGGTGCAGTGTACGTAAAAGGATGGACATGAAGGATAATGTTGGAGTTGCCTTATTACCTTTAATAAGCTGTAACTTCCAAATGGGAACAGATATTCAGTTTGATGTCTTCGGAATTGTAATAAAAAATCTTCTCTTATGGTAAAGTTGGATTTTAAATTACAATTTTGAACATTTTGAAAAAAGTTGGAATTTTTCTGCCCTACCCATTTAGGGCCAGATGTACAAACGTTTTTTGTGGGTGCAAATGGGTTTTAGACCCCTTCGCGGCCACAAAAAAACATGTGGCCCATGTACTAATCCTATTTTGTGAGTCGCAAATCAATTTTGAAATCACAAAATAGGATTAGTGACTCGCTATTAGGAAGGGGCGTTCCAAGGGTGTCCCTTCCTAATAGCAACTCCTAAGCTATGTATAACGGTTTGGCGACCGCAATTGCGGTGGCAAAACAGTTGCAGTTTACCACCTTTCACAGAAGGGTGGTAAACCACTTGCAAACGGGAAGGGGTCCCAAAGCGACCCCTTCCCCTTTGTGAGTGCTCTCAAGATATTTTTCAAGGGCAGGCAGTCCACTTACCTTTTCGACATGAACTTGATTGTCCATGAAGCAAATCAAACCTGTTGTCACCAGAATGGAAGGTAAACTTATTTTATGCTTGTTTTCGTTTGAATTGTTTGTTTACATTTGTGCTGGACTCATGCATTTTTTAATTTCTCTACTAAGCATTTTTTTAATGTGTAATGCATATGTGTGCTTAAGAAATTGAAAGAAACACACCTGTATTCAGCAGTTTTTTTCTCGAAATTTGGTGCAAGCTTCCTTCATGTAATGTGAATCAAAATTCATAAAGTGTTCATACAGGTGTGTTCAATAATTTTTTGTCAACTATCGGAATGAGCAAGACATTATGTAAATTTGTAATTTTTAACATACACTTCATTTGTTCATTAAAAACATACATTTATTATGTGTTCAATCAACCTTTTAGCCATTTAAGCTTATGTTTTTAGTATTTCTGGCTGACATATTTACTATTGTTTGTTGATAAGTGTACCATAAGTGCATTTTATGCTATGTCACTTGTAATAGGAGGAATGTAACATTCTTCACAATTGTGACGGAGCATCACACCTGACCCAAATAATACTTTCGGCCAGTTTGGAACAACTGTCCCTTATAAAATCTAACAAAATCATGTTTAATTAATTTTAGGCAGGCAGGTGTCTGCTCAAAACAGTCCATTGTAAGTGATCAAAAATATATTGGTATCATTTTTAACAAGGTTTTTAATAAACACATTATGATGCGCCTTGTGCAAAATGTGCACCTTCAAAAATGTTTGTGCATTGGTCATGTGTCAAAGTTTATGTTGGCCACATTTTATTGCTGTAACAAACAATTGTTATTCAAAATGAAAAACACTAAAAACCGTACCACCTTCATTCTGCTTTCTTGCTTTCAACTGTACATCAAGCTGGCGATAGGCCACTGCAAGAGTGTGGGCCATAAGGGGGGAGCAGTCTGGGTGTGGTGCACACACTTCTAATGTTGGGAGGACGGGCTGAGCTGCACTTCTGCTGACTTCTTGGTCCAGCGCCATAGATCCTCCCATCTTTCGGCAGTAGATGCTGTGCCGCTTATAGATTCCCAGAGTCTGCACCTTCTTGGCAGTGGCCTTCCAAATCTCTTTCTGATGGGCGTTGACCTGTATGGATAAAAACAAAGAAAAAATATTTTTGTGACTTTTTGTTTCTTTGTTTTGACATATTTGAGAAATAAATCACAATCAATATTAAAGTTGTTTTTTTTTTTAATAACTTTGTAGTCATCTGTTGAAAAATATTATCCCTTGTTATGTCCTTATTTTACTAATCCAGGCCAGTGACATCATCTAATTGTCAGATTATATCAATTGCTAAAAATATTTTTGGGTATGGAAAAAAAAAAAATATATATATACACACACACGTATATATATATATATATATATATATATATATATATATATATATATATATAGCTATAGATATTGATATAGATATATATAAAAAGGAAACGTTACAGTCAGGACATAAAAGCGGCAGTCCACAGTATGGTGATTATTCACATTTATTTTGCTGTTTCTCACTCTCTCTCTCTCTCTCTCTCTCTCTCTATATATATATATATATATATATAAACAAGTCCCCTCCAATGAAGAGAAGGTAAGAGGCCACATTAGGGAAACCACGGAAACCTTTAATGGAAAACAGCATAGGCATAATGCATTTCAGCATTGTAGCCTTCTTCAGACGCCGCTGTTACCTAAATTCACCCCTGACCCCGCCTTTATGTGTCCTGCTGTACCCCCATAGGAGGGAAGATGTCCCTGAAAGCAATGTTTCTGGTGATGGGTTGCGAGGGGAAGACTGCAGGGAAAAGGCGCGTTGTTTTAGGAAGGGCGATTCAGGCAAACATAATGTCCACAGGTTCCCTTGGGTCCCCTTGACACTCCAACCCCTGACACTGGATTCCAGCAGGATGTGAGTCCAAGTGACAGTGCACTCGGCTCCTCGTGCAGTCACGGGCCATTTCTGGTAGCATCCATAGCGTTGTCCGCAATGGAGGTGGGCAGGAGTTGATCCGATAACTCGGAAACAAGAAAGCAAGCTGCAACAGCTGACGCCAACATAACTCCCGCCGCTTCGCAGAGTGGGGCCTCTTTCACACTGCTGGCCAGCGTGCATAATGTCCATGAACAAGTCCCCTCCAATGAAGAAAAGGTAAGAGGCCACATTAGGGACACCATGGAAACCTTTAATGGAAATAGCATAGGCATAATGCATTTCGTTACTGTAGCCTTCTTCAAATGCTGCTGTTACCTGAATTCACCTCTGACCCCGCCTTTATGTGTCCTGCTATACCCCAATAGGAGGGAAGATGTCGCCCCCATGTCACGTGACCGCACTGCCACTGCGGTCCGCTGCCATCTACAAGTCCCAGGAAGCAATGTTTCTGGTGACGGGTTGCGAGGGGAAGACTGCAGGGAAAAGGCGCGTTGTTTGAGGAAGGGCGATTCAGGCAAACATAATGTCCAAATGTTCCCTTGGGTCCCCTTGACGCTCCAAACCCCGACACTGGATTCCAGCAGGATGTGAGTCAGGACATAAAAGCGTCAGTCCACAGAATGGTGATTATTCACATTTATTTTGTTGTTTCTCACTCTCTCTCTTTCTCTCTCTCTCTCTCTCTCTATATATATATATATATATATATATTTATATATATATATATTCACTGAAAAAACCATAGGATTCACACATGTTATAGTTAGGAATTAGCATTTAAAAAACCTTGCAAATTCACTGAAAAAACCATAGGTTTCACACACGTTATAGTTAGGAATTAGCATTTAAAAAACCTTGCAAATTCAGTGAAAAAACCATAGGTTTCACACACGTTATAGTTAGCTGGACATTTCACTCGTAAAAAACCAATGAAATTTCCCCGTTATAGTTAGTTAAGCTAACTATAACTCGCGCGCCCGCAATGCACTGCTGATGACGTCACATATTACATCACTCATGACATGGTCAGTGACATCACTCATGACATCAGTGATGACATCTCAAATGACATCACTGATGACATCATGATGACATCATCCAGTGAATGTGTGTTTTTCTGAAAATTAAATATGTATATCTCAAGGTCGATGGAAGAATAAATGAGTATATAAGTGTCTAAATGGATGATTTGTTTTTGAAAAATTGATTGTATTACTGACTGATTAAGTGTATCTTATTGAATACATGGCTAAGTGAGTAATGTTTAAAAGTGTAAATACCTGTATCAGTCTCTCACTTTGTGTATAAGTGGCTGCATGGGTTGGTGAGCAGCTACATGAGTGTCTATATAGGTTATTAGTTGGTTTTTTGAGTATCAGTATGAGTGTCTGAGTGTCTGTATGGTTCAGTGGGGGGTATTACGTAGTGCATAAGTGCATGAATGAGTGACTCACTGTTTGTATGTGTTGAAGACAGCATATGTGCAGGACTGTATGGGTGGAAGAGTGTGTGTATGGGTGTGTTAGTGAGTGAATGGCTGTCTCAATAGTGTCTTTATGAGTAACTACATATGTTTTAAACGAGTATATGTGACTATTGGTCTATATAAGTGAGTGTATGTGAGAGTGAGAGA
This sequence comes from Triturus cristatus, assembly GCF_964204655.1. Taxonomy (NCBI): domain Eukaryota; kingdom Metazoa; phylum Chordata; class Amphibia; order Caudata; family Salamandridae; genus Triturus; species Triturus cristatus. The sequence goes on along the minus strand of NC_140593.1, from coordinate 486,037,639 downwards.
TTGAAAGAGTTCCTGTATGAATAAGTATGTGTTTCTATAAGTGATTGTTTAAAAGACTAAGTATGTGTAAGTTTCCATAGAAGTAAGTGTGGTGGTGTGTGTATAACTGTATATGCAAGTAAATGTATGTTTGATTCTTCATTAGCATGAGTAACTATGTGTGTGAGTAACTCTATGTATGAGAGGCATTGTGTTACAGGATGTATAGGTGTATGAGTACATATGATGTGTGAGTACACGAATGAGTGACTGTACAGGACTGTTGGTGAATGAGTGGATGTTTATGTGGATCTTAGAATTATTGAAGAGGTTGTTGTAATTGGTATTGGTATGTCCATTTTTTTGAAAATTTCAGTCTCTATTTTTGAATGTGTGTATCAAAGGTTATATTAGGGTGAGAGGAGGTCTGCCACTCTATCACATGGATGATGTCATCAGTGATGTCATCAGTGATGTCATTTGAGATGTCATCAGTGATGTCATGAGTGATGTCACTGACCATGTCATGAGTGATGTAATATGTGACGTCATCAGCAGTGCATTGCGGGCGCGCGAGTTATAGTTAGCTTAACTAACTATAACGGGGAAATTTCATTGGTTTTTTACGAGTGAAATGTCCAGCTAACTATAACGTGTGTGAAACCTATGGTTTTTTCACTGAATTTGCAAGGTTTTTTAAATGCTAATTCCTAACTATAACGTGTGTGAAACCTATGGTTTTTTCAGTGAATTTGCAAGGTTTTTTAAATGCTAATTCCTAACTATAACATGTGTGAAACCTATGGTTTTTTCAGTGAATTTGCAAGGTTTTTTAAATGCTAATTTCTAACTATAACGTGTGTGAAACCAATGGTTTTTTAGTGAATTTGTATGCTTTTTTAAATGCTAATTCTTACCTATAACATATGTGATTCCCATATTTTTTTTTATTGATTTTGTATGATTTTTTTATTATAAATTCTTATATTAAATGCTCCCCCTTTACATCTAATGCAAATGTTAAATCACCAGAGCATAACGCAATAAATCTCTGCCTGTAATTCCTCTTTGCACACAGAGTCATGTTTTCATATTAGTCTGAAAACGTAATTTCTTTGCCAATTTGAAACCACACTTACTACTCTTTTTTTTGGCAAGTGATAAATACTTTTACAGTCTGACACATTTTAAATCCACTTTTCAGATTCTTAAAAAAGCACATGTCCAAACTGCTTTTTCAGACCAGCAACATGTGTAACCTGGGTGACTGACTACACTCCAGCAAGGGCAACCAGCCTTAGTGATGCTGAATGTATTTGCATTACTAAGTGCAACCTCAAACCCCACTCGGTTGTGAATACTGTGCATGATTCCACAGGATAAGCAGCTGGGTGTGTGCTAAGAGTCTGCTTCTGCATAAAAAAAATGCTCCCCCTTTACATCTAATGAAAATGTAAAATCACCAGAGCAATACGCAATAAATCTCTGCCTGTAATTCCTATTTGCACACAGAGTCATGTTTTCATATTAGTCTGAAAACGGAATTTCTTTGCCAATTTGAAACCACACTTACTACTCTTTTTTTTGGCAAGTGATAAATACCTTTACAGTCTGACACATTTTAAATCCACTTTTCAGATTCTTAAAAAAGCACATGTCCAAACAACATTTTCAGACCAGCAACATGTGTAACCTGGGTGACTGAGTACACTCCAGCAAGGGCAACCAGCCTTAGTGATGCTGAATGTATTTGCATTACTGACTGCAACCTCAAACCCCACTCAGTTGTGAATACTGTGCATGATTCCACAGGATAAGCAGCTGGCTGTGTGCTAAGAGTCTGCTTCTGCACAAAAAAATAACCCCCCCTTTACATCTAATGCAAATGTAAAATCACCAGAGCAATACGCAATAAATCTCTGCCTGTAATTCCTATTTGCACACAGAGTCATGTTTTCATATTACTCACAAAACGAAATTTCTTTGCCAATTTGAAAGCACACTTACTACTCTTTTTTTTGGCAAGTGATAAGTACTTTTACAGACTGACACATTATGAATCCACTTTTCAGATTCTTAAAAAAGCACATGTCCAAACAACATTTTCAGACCAGCAACATGTGTAACCTGGGTGACTGACTACACTCCAACAAGGGCAACCAGCCTTAGTGATGCTGAATGTATTTGCATTACTGACTGAAACCTCAAACCCCACTTGGTTGTGAATACTATGCATGATTCCACAGGATATGCAGCTGGCTGTGTGCTAAGAGTCTGCTTCTGCAGAAAAAATACCATACCTCCCCCTTTCCATCTAATGCAAATGTAAAATCACCAGAGCAATACCAAACAGCTTTCTGAGACCAACAACATGTGTAGCCTGGGTGACTGACTACACTCCAGCAAGGGCAACCAGCCTTACTGATGCTGAATGTATTTGCATTACTGAGTGCAACCTCAAACCCTTAAAGTATTCCTTATTTATACCAGTACGCCTTAATTTATCGTGAAAACATACTCCATATTATTTTACATGTTCCTCACATTTAAATTTCTCCCAAAACAGAAAATGATAAACACAACTTCAACAAAAGGAATTCCAATTCTATTATTCATTTCTTAATTTACCATATACATCCCCTCTCAAACTCTAAACTCACCTTTAAAATTAGTTAGCTGTGAAAGAAATGTGGCACTCAAACAGCAGATTATCAGAGCCAGGATCTCTGTTCTGTACACCTTTCTCCTCTCAGCAGAACCAGATAATGGCAACATTTCCCTCTCTTTTTCCACACATATACATGTTAGTTTCAAATCTCAGTGCTTCCCCCTTTTTTTCAAATGTAATCACACATTTCTATTGGTTGAAAACCAACCCTTTTCCAAAAGTACCCTTCCCCCAACTTGACTTCTGCGTAGTACCCTTCCCCCAACTTGACTTCTGCCTGCTACCATAGCAACAGCTCTTGAAACACTGCTGTGTAGAGTTAGGTCAGAAGTTCACCAAACAATGTTTCATTTCCAAAGAGCAGGAGTGCTTGACTTTTCAAACCTAACAGCAAATCCATAGTACTGTTCTTTGGTAACACATTTTTCTGTACCAATACAAAACATGCTTCTATAAATTTACACATACAGCCTAGTTTTTTTGGTAGAATGGTATGAAACAGCCAATCAGTTCTTTAAAAAAAAAAAATATGTATGCCTCCATTTCCAAACTGTCTTTCATTTCTTTTTACCATTCTACTGAATTACACCTCCTGAGTGCATCCAGTTCTCCTTTGAAGATGTTCACAGTGTGGATTGTAGGGCACAGCTATGTCTTCTGGAGTGAAAAGTATGCAGAGAAAACAGGTATGGTGAGAGACCTTGCTTTGCCAAATGTAGACATTAAATGGATTGGTCAGAGAGGGTTAAAGTGGCACCAATTGATGCCATTGGTGAAATCCTTCATGCAAATCCAACACCCTGACCTCATAATAGTGCACTGTGGTGGCAATGACCTAGGCACTTTGACTGGGGTAGGTCTGGAAATGCTTATGAAGGAGACCTTTGCACAACTGTTTTCACTTTTCCCTAAAACTGCCTTTGTGTTTTCTAACATATGCCAAAGGCAAAAATGGAACTGGTCCAATCATTTCTGTCCACAGATTGACAAAGCAAGAAAGCACGTCAACAAATCTGTTTCTGCTTTCCTCCGAGACTATGGTATGGGTTCTTCCCATGCGGGAAGTGTAAAGCTTGTAAAGGAAGCAAGAGGGTTCTCTCTTATGATATCCCTAGTATGAGTACCCATAAAGACATCAGACATCAGGAACTTTTTAACTTGCACGACACCATACACAGTATATTGTCTCACATGCCCATGTGGCTTATGCTATGTGGGCAGTACCATTCATCCCACTAAGATCAGAATACTGGAACATATGCGGGCGATAGCTAAAGGGGATGAAACATACCCTGTTGCGCGACACTTTGATAAAGTGCATGGTCGCAACAGGGACTTACAGAGTTATTTTTGCCTTGACCATGTACCGATGAATCCTAGAGGAGGGGATAGGATTCTGAGACTCCGGAGGTTGGAGTCGCGTTACATAATTGATCTCCAGACAAAGACACCTTGGGGTCTTAACAGTAGCGAAGAATTGGCCATTCATTTGGGGGAGTAGGATAGATCTTTGAAGACTGTCTGATTGGTTATATGTACCCTCAGATTACTCTCCATAGTCCATGTATCTGAAAATTTGTAAATTTAAAACTGTATATTTGTATATTTGTATAATATGATTCCTGTATTCTCGACTACTCTTTTCCTTCTTTTCCTGATTGCTTGTTTACTCGATTCTTTCTTCTTTTTTTGTCTTATCTCTCTCTTTTTTTCATCTCTCTTTTATCTTAGATTTCCTTTGATTATCTTGGAAACTTGTTTTGGAATAGGTAGCTATAGCCCATTTGTAAATATTTGTAAACAATTATGAAGATTTATATAAGATGAAGTAGGACATATAATGAGGCTGCTTGAGGCATGATCATATCTTTTATCAACTAGTGTCAATTTTCTCCAAGGGTTTGCCCATACAGGGCTTTATGTTATGAGTTGTTAAATTTTGAATATTTGAAATTGTTTTGAAATGGCGCCAGTTTATACACATTACCCATTAGAGGGTTTAATATATTACCTTTGATGTGTTTGTTTTGTACTCATATGTTCGAGTACTACAGTTTCTTGAGTTGTCTGTATATTTATTAGACATTTCAAGATGGCGCAAACTATGTGGAGGAAATGCGAAGGAACTTCGTAATTCTCGACAGTCCCTTTTTGATGTTTATGTAATTGACTGATGTTTAAAATCATGGCTCGTTGGCGCTTCGGCAAACATAGAGAAAGGTTGTTACCGAAACGCGTCTGTTTGTTCTTGTTAACGTGTAAAAGTTTCCGGTTAATAAAATCACGGAAACGGCCCCCTGTGAGTGCTTTCTTTCTCCAGAGAAGTCTATTGTGAGGAGGAGAGTTGCAGCGTTAATTGAGATGCGGGTACACCCCCGCACTGAGAAGCACCCGCCTGCGAGTGCACCCGTTTGGTGTTTTGGAGCAGTAAAATATATATATATATATATATATATATATATATATATATATATATATATATATATATATATATATGTGTATATATACATATACATATATATGTTCCCTACTGGTGGTCGCCAGTAGGTAGTTATAGTTAGGACCTCGTTTCTTTCAAAAAGCGTTTATTCTTTTCCCAATAACTTTGGCGCCGGTTGACGAATCTTCGCGAAATTTTCAAAGGTTAGTGGCCCGCTCCGGTCAGCTCCTGTTTTGAACGTTTTGGAGTGATTCGACAAGCGGGGGCTGAGAAAAAAGAGGGGTCCCAAAACGCATATTTCCCATGTTAATTTCCGTAGGAAACTTTAGAGAAAGGCACAGCCTAAACTGCTGAAGGTAGGTCTTCGTTCAGAAAGAGACCTTTTTTTTAAATGGTGTAAATCCGTTCAGAAGTTCCTGAGAAATTAGAAAAAAAAAAAGTTACGATATCTGTGGGCGCGGTGGGTTTGCGAACCCTCCCGGGCACGAGCATCACTCTGATTGGCCACCAACACTCCAAACCAGGAATTGTTGGCAGCCATCTTGTGACTCCGTAGAACCGAGTCACGAGAAAACAGTACACCAAAGATAAAAAACAAGAAAAGGGGGCAGGGTAGGAACACCCTGATCCTCTAGGCCTGCTCAGGGGGTCCCACAAGGTCCCCCAGGGCCAAAAAAAGCATTTAAAAAAAAATAATTTTGGCGGAATTGACGTTGGGGTTGCGAATCCCTCCGGAAAAAAAAATCAATCGTGGGCTCCCGCGCTTCATTTTAATGAGGCTCCCGGGTGGGCCAGGTCCCGAGGGCAATGAGGTTTGCCCCCATTGCTTTGCAGAGAGGTGGTCCGAGGCCACGCCCCTTTTTACACCACTCTGCAAATGCGGCTTCTGGTGCACTGCTGGTGGGGCGATGAGGTCCTCTTGTGTCCTGAGGACTTCGGGACACAAGTGGACTTCATCCTCCGAGCAGCAGTGCGCCAGAAGCCATGTTTGCAGCGTGGTGTAAAAAGGGATGTGGCCTCGGAACACCACTCTGCAACACAGCTCTGTGGCTCTTACTGGAGGTACCTGGTGGGCTACTTGGCCCCCAGGGACCCTCAAAATTCAAGGGGACTTAATTCCCCAACTTACAACGCACCAGGGGGGTGCCTTTGCACAGTGGTGCAGGGAGGGGGTGGGGCCTGATATAACAAGTTAGCAATCCTGCTGTGTGGGACTTACTGGAGGTAATAAAAGGGGTAGTTGGCCCCCAAGGTTGACGTTGGGGGCTAACTATCCCTCCTGTTACCTTCGCTAAATAACACTCAGTGGGATTGCTAAAAGGTGTTTGGAGCCACGCTCACCGTTCTCCACTACTCTGCAAACGCAACTGCTATGCTATAGTTAGAAGTTAGCATTTTGAAAACCTTTGAAATTCGCTGAAAAAAAACATAGGTTTCAGGCACGTTATAGTTAGAAATTAGTATTTAAAAAACCTTTGAAATTCACTGAAAAAATATAAGTTTCAGGCATGTTATAGTTAGAAATTAGCATTTAAAACACCTTAGAAATTCACTGAAAAAACAATAGGTTTCAGTGCCGTTATAGTTAATTGGACATTTCACTCGTACAAAACCAGTGAAATCCTGCGTTATAGTTAGTTCAGCTAACTATAACTCACGCCCCCGCAATGCTGTCACATATTACATCATTCATGACATGGTCAGTGACATCATGACATCTCAAATGACATCACTGATGACATCATCCATGTGATAATCTGCTGCACCTCCTCATGTCCTAATATAACCTTTGATATACCCACTCTGAAATTCACACTAGCCTTCCCTAAACCATAGACACACCAATACTAGTTACTACATACCCATTCACTGATTCCTAGTTCTACACACACATCAACTCATTCACCCATACAGTTACTCATACATGCAGTCAACCATCAATATGGCACGATCATATTCACTCATAAACCTATACAGACACACACACTGCCACTTACCATAGAGTTACTCACACACCTAGCCAGTCATGCAAAGAGTCAATCACACTCCCATTTACTCACCTATACAGTTATGCACACACCACCTCACTTATTTAAACATATACTAACACATACTTACACTATTATACAATAGCTTATACAAGCACACACTCATCCATTCAGCCACTCTCACAATCCCTCTCACATATAGTCATTTATATACTGTAACACTCACATATACTGCCTTTCACATATGTAGTTACTCACACATGTACCACTGACACACTCACCAACACAACCATACATACACTCACCCACCCATACAGCCCTTCACAGATGTACTCTTGAACCCATACACCCATTAAATCACCCACTCACACATCTATGCACAAAGTCACACACCCCCACCTACCCACACAGACACTCAGGCACCCATATAGATACACAGACAACTAATGAATAACCCATATAGATACTCATTTAGCTAATCACCAACCCATGCAACCGCTTACACACCAACTGACAGAGTGATACAGACATTTACACAGGTTAGTCACTAACCCATGCAATTAGTAAATTTAATCACTCACTTATACAGACAGTCACACACCTACTAAATCATCCATTCAGACACTTATACACCCACTCATTCTTCAATACACCTAGACATATATATATATATAAAACATATTTAAACTTTACAGAAACACACTGTCACTAGATGATGTCATCAGTGATGTCATTTGAGATGTCATCAGTGATGTCACCTGTGATGTCACTGCCATGTCATGAATGATGTAATATGTGATGTCATCAGCAGTGCATTGCAGGGACGTGAGTTATAGTTAGCTGAACTATAACTCACGTCCCTGCGTCCCACGTCACTGGTTTTGTACGAGTGAAATGTCCAACTAACTATAACGTCCCTGAAACCTATGGTTTTTTCAGCGAATATATATATGTATACATTTGTGAAATATATACATATCTTAATTAGTATTATAAATATATTTTCCTTTTTAAATTAACAGAATGTTAATTCTGCAAATTTGAAATGAAAATGTTAAATATATATAAAGAAATAAATACAGATATATATATATATATATATATTATATTCACTTAAAAAACCATAGGTTTCACACATGTTATAGTTAGGTGGATATTTCAGTCGTAAAAAACCAATGAAATTCCCCCGTTATAGTTAGTTCAGATAACTATAACTCGCGCGCCCGCAATCCTGCTCATGACGTCACATATTACATCACTCATGACATGGTCAGTGGCATCACTCATGACATCACTGATGACATCATCCTTGTGATAGAGTGGCGGTCGCGCGAGTTATATTCATCTGAACTAACTATAACGGGGGAATTTAATTGTTTTTTTACGAGTGAAATATCCACCTAACTATAACATGTGTGAAACCTAGGGTTTTTTAAGTGAATTTGCAAGGTTTTTTAAATGCTAATTCCTAACTATAACATGTGTGAAACCTATGTTTTTTTCAGTGAATTTGTAGGGTTTTTTAAATGCTGTTATGTATATATTATTCTTTTTTTTATATATTTATTTTACAATAAACTACGTATTAAAATTATTATTTTTTTTATGGTTTTTCACCGTGCACGCATGGTGCGCGCACCCCCGCAATTTTTTAAAAAAAAAACGTAATATGTTTTTTTCTGCCTTCGGGGTCCTTCAGGGACCCCCTGACAAAGGCTAGGGGGTCAGGAACTCTCTACCCTGCCCCCTTTTCACGTTCGCCACCTTCCTTTTTCACTCTCGCACTGAAAACAAACAAAATGGCGGCCGACACTTCCTGATTTCGACCGATTCGAACGTTGACTGACATGTAACCACCAATCAGAATTACGCTCGCGCACGTTAGGGTGCGCGCACGGTGCGCGCACGGTGCGCAGCTATAGATATTTATGTGCTTTAACTTCAATTTTCTCAGGAACTACTGAACAGATTGACTCCATATATGCAAAATGCACATCCCTGACCTGAGGACTACCTCTCTGCCAAATTTCAAGTAATTCTGTTCAGCCGTTCGGGCTGTACCTTCGACTAAAGGTCCTATGGGAAAATGCATGGGGAAAACGCGTTTTGGGACCCCCCTTTTTTCTCGTCCCCCGCTTGACGAATCCCCCCGAGACTTTCAGGGTAGGAGCTGAGCAGAGCGCCCCATTAGTTTTGAAAATTTCGCGAACATTCGTCAACCGGCGCCAAAGTTATTCAAAATAGAATTTTGAGATTTCCTATGGAAACACGGTCCTAACTATAACTATCTACTGGCGACCGCCAGTAGATAATATATCACAAAGAAGTTTTTAGAGGCGGATTCATGGTTTCATCACAACTTTTATTTTGCTGAATAAAGTGGCTGCATGTAAATGATCCTTCCTTACGCATTTCGTGGAACTGCCTTGATCACAGGAAATAGAGGTGTGCAAACTTCTCACAGGTGCATTAAATACATTTCACCAGGTGAACAGCACAAGTTCCTACCAGTCCCAGGATGCACCTGTATGTTTATCCTGAAAAACTGTACTGAAGTACATGTTAAATGTTCCTCAATAGCATTTAGTCACCACAACAGTTCTAATTGTTGTTCAGTGCATCTGGGTGATTAAAGCGGCAGCGTGCATATTGTTGAAATGGCAGTCATTGCACACATAGTCGTTATTCATGCTGCCACAATGTGAGTAATGTCTCTTAAAGAGTGAAGGATCTGGAATCACCCGGGAGAGAGAACCTCTCACATCTCCTTCTAACCTCCAACATAAAATGAGAATATTTTATGATTTTTAAAGAAACAATATGTTCTTCAACCTCATCCATAAACATGCATCCAAATTCATTTATATCCTTATAGAATTTCTTAATCATCTTGTATGATCACACAGAGAAGTCTTAATCATATATTTCAAAATAATTTATCAGGTACTGCAATCGGGAGCATTGTAGCCTGCGTTTAAATAAAAAAGGTTTTCATAATTACATTTTCATTTAAAGCTCTACCACTTGCTGTACAGGGAGAGGACCTCCTTAGCCAGCATCTCCAGCTCATCTAATGAGAAGTTTGGGGCTGGGTCCCCTGCTTTACCTGGCATTGTAGCTCACAGAGGTAGGAAACAGCGGCAACAGTTGAGAAGGTGTTCTTGGTGGCGCCGTTAGGAGGCAAGTGAATTTTTTTTTAAATCCTCGTACATCTACATGACATGCAAGATCATCAATGAAATCAAACACATCTATTGGCTTTCGTACAGCTTTCACACATATTAGCCTATGGCTATGTCCATCGTGGAGCTTCACAACCACTACCCCATCAACTTCCGCCGACTTCCATCTAATTGCAAATGTCCTGAAGGCAAGGTCAGCCTTTCACCATTTTAGATTGTTAAATAGTGTGTTTGTGAATGTTAGGTGCATCACCACTACTCAAAATGGTGAGTAGTCTATTTACAAATACAAAATGCTAATGTTAATTATTTGTTTTGCCGAAAAGTGTATTATGTAGTACGTTACTGGGGTAAAATGCGATAGTTGTGCATCTTTGTTTAAATTTTGTTTATATTTCCATTGAGGACATTTTAGATTAAAAAAAGGAAAAACAAAGAATGTGTAGATAATACATTTAACATTTTTCATTTAGACTTTTCTTTTTTTTAAATAGACAAGTAAAAAATGTACTTTAAAAAATAATCACAAATAAATGTTGTATAAAATTATGTAAAAAAACATTTGTGAAAAATAAATTACATTTGTTTTATTTCAAAAATATGTTTGCAAAATATTGAATTTTTTTTTAAATTTGAAATGCCGACATATGAACCCAGGGAGAGTGAGAAGACGTGGGGATCAAGTTATGAGATCGGTACCATGGAAGAACGGGATATAATCAAACAATTGAGATTAAATAGGAAAACTATTACTGATTTATGGCATCAGCTGGAGCAACGTATTCTGCCTCACACTAAGCATCCCACATCAATAATACCAGTAGTGAAAATGATGGAAGTGCTACATTTTGCTGCCACAGGATCATCCTAATACACTGTTGCAGTATCTGGTGGAATGTCACAACCACCTTTCAGTGGTGTGCTACAGGAAGTATTTTCTCAATGATGAGACACATCAACAGCTTTATATAGTTTCCATGAAATTAGGATTTTGCCAATGTGAGGGAGATTTTTATGCTTTGCATCACCTACCACATGTGGTTGGAGAAATTGATGGCACACGTATTGCATTAGTACCACCACATGACAGAGAACAAGTCTACCGCAATCTGAAAAACGTACATCCGATCAATGTGAGTGCTTTGTGCTTACCAGATTTGTGCATCACAAGGATTTTTGCCCTTTTTTCACTATAAACACATGATTCCTTTGTACCACAGAACAGCACCGTACTCCTGCAAACATCACAACTTAGACATGAGAGGGCCTGGCTTGCTGGTAAGTATATTCTTTAGCTCATTTCATGATCAAAAATATTATTACATTTCTGGATCATTTTATTATTTTTTTCATATAGAAGGTTCAGCTTTTACCATCCAACCATGGTTGTTAGCACCGCGGACTAGTCCAACAATGCCAGAGAAATTCCGCTTCAAAGAGGCCCATGGAAGAACATGGAGGTCTGTGGAGCAGGCTTTTGGGCTCAAAGGCCAGATTTCAATGTGCGGATAAGACTGGTGGAGTCCTCCTCTACTCACCCAATAAGATGTGCAAAATCACCATGGCATGCTGCATGTTACATAACATAGCCCTGCATAGCCCTGCAACTGAACATCCTGTACATTGCAGAGGAAGGAAACCATGATGAGCCACCAGGTGAGGATGTTTAAATACTAAATGAAGATGATAGTGGTGAAGAAGAAGTTATTGACAACTTCTTCACATGAGTGTAAGTACATATTAACTTATTATTACATTACATTTTAAACCAAATTTTTATCGAATGAGTATAAAAGCCTGTGCTAGACAATTTTTTAGAAAGTGCAAGCTAAGGGAAATTCAAGGCAAATATGTTTGTTGATCAACTTTTTGACACATTGACTACTGTGTTTATTTACATTGTTTATCTTTGATGGTTCTTAGAAAATTTCTCCTCAAAATGAGTAATTTGTAGTGTAACAAAAATAAAATCTTTTTGTTTTAATCTGTATTTGGTTTCTTCACCATGTCATCTTCATTTGGAAAATTTCAAAGTTGTGGCATTTGTAGTTTTATGCAGCTATTGCGAAGTACAAAGGGAACATGGTTTGATCCTGTGAAAGACACACACACACTTTGGATATACATATGTTGTACAAAGACAACTTGCACAGTGATTGAATTTAAGTTTTCAAGATTGCATTAGACTTGTTTTCTGTTGAAAGGTGTCAGGATCTTCAACTGTAATTGAAAATATAGCTTGAAGTATTTGGATATTACATGGGTTCTAATGTATTTGAACAATATGAAAAATAATTATTTATTTCAATTTAATAAAATAATACTTTTTCATTTGAGGTTTTTGTTCTTTCTGGTCATTTTTTAAAACGTGAAAAGCATTTCCTACATGCAATTCATTTATGATTTGAAAAAATCTTTTAATTGTAACTTTTTGAAATGTATGATGAAACGAAGAAATTGAGGTGGAAACCATTCAATTAAATTAGCGTAAAGAGATATTTTCCTAGAATACGCTCCTACTGCAAATGTTTTTATTTCCCCACTCATTCTCAGGCTTTGTGCAAAGGGTCCTATATATAAATTGAAGAGGATAGGTGATAGTGGGCAGCCGTGCCTGGTCCCTCTTTCCATTTTGACTAGTGCGGACAAATTATCATTTACCAACACCCGGGCACTAGGTGAGTTATAGATCTTAGTTAATGTGCCTATCAGTGCTTCCCACACCCTAAAGGGTTTTAGCACAGTCAGCAAGTAGGCCCAATTTACTCGATCAAATGCCTTGGCTGTGTCTAAGGTCACAATTGTCAGTGGAACCTCTAAAGATATAGCTAAATCAATTGAGCCTATCTGGGAGTGGGTCAACTCTCTCATGTCCCTTCCCGGTAAAAAAAACTTCTGATCTTCATTTATTAGACACCCCACTACCTTATTTAACCAAGTGGGTAAAATACTTGAAAAGACTTTGTAGTCACAATTAAGTAGCATAATCAGATAGTAAGATTTGCACTGTAGGGGATTCTTGCCAGGTTTCAAAATCAGTGTAAGAACAGCCTCATTCCAGGATTAAGGGATTGTTAAAACTAGTATAGAGTTGAACAATTTAATCGAAGCTGGGATAATTCCCTCTGAGGTTAACATATAAAATGTGTTAGGGATCCTGTCTGTCCCTGTGGCTTTCTCTCTTTTTAACATCCTGATTACTGTCAAGATTTCAATACCTTTAATTTCTTGAGACAGATACTGCTGCTGGGCTTCATTGAGCCTGGGGAGATGTTTTTCAATCAACCAGTAGTCTAAATCTTCTCTGTCTATACTTAAGGTTTCTGAATACAGGTCCCCAAAAAAGTTGCTAACGGCTGCCTCGATTTTACTGCTCTCCTCAGTGGTTACATTTGTCTCCTCATCATGGATCCTCCTGATGCAATTCCTGTTTCTATCTAGCTTCACTTTCCAGGCTAGCAACTTTCTACAAATCTCCCCATGCTCAAACTCCCCAGCTTTGCTAACTTCCCATTGCTGTCGCAACTTCTCCTCTATTTTCAAATTAAACTCTAACTTCAGGTCATCCAATGTTTCTTCTAATCTCTTTCTTTCATCCCCACTTATTTTGTTTGCCTTTGGCACATTTGCTGATCGTGCAATCTCCTCTTCAAGCAGCAAGAACTGCCCCTTTTCTTTCCTGTTCCAGGTTACTGAGAGATTCTTAAGGGGTAATGCCTTATATACATCACAGACCACATTTATGGGGCACAACTCCTCTGTGCCCCTCATTACCTCTAAAACAATTTCAGGCTTTAGGAAGATTCTCCTGTTAACCGTACACCTCCTGATCTGATTGTAACCATTCAGCTTAATTTAAAAAAATATTGCTGAATGATCAGACAGGTGGATGGGCAGATGTTCAATCCCCAGGACTTTCTCCGCCTCTTAAATATCAATGAAGAAATAGTCTAATCTTGAGTAGTGACTGTTTTTCCTGCTGCAAAAGATGTAGTCTCTACTGCCCCCGATACCCTTTGTCACAGGTCACAAATGTTCATTATCTCTACCATGGTGAGGAAATATGTCCTAAACCATGGAGAATTGATTTGAGTATGGTTTGAGGACCTATCCAGGTTATTTTCCAACAACATGTTGAAATCCCCCTAAAATAATTCCACCAATATAGAAAATAGCTGAGTCAGTAGGGTGACATCGTCCATGTTCGGGTCATATTAACTAACTAAGGTGCATGAATTCTGCTGAACCTTTCTTTCACCAACTATCCAAAGTCTACCCTCACATGATCTGTACCTCACTATTTCCACCCTTTAGTTTGTCTTGAACAAAATAGCTATGACTTTAGTGCAGTATGGTTGATCGGTAACTACAAATTGATGGACAGAATGCAGAACAATGTCATACATTCACCCCAATACAGAGATCTGGACCTAAATCCATCTTTTTTTCTGCTCCCTATGCCATTCCAGTTTGAACCAAGCCATATACAAATCAATATTGACCCTGTGCCCAGTGGAAACAGTCCAGCCTGAACTGCCAGGCCAGGTCCTCCCTGGGCTGCAAACCAGCATCCTAGCACCGGTTTCGGAGTTTCACCCCTCATCAGTCAGGATAGATTGACTCCAGTGGCATGGAGAGCATGGGACCCATGTCTGGGCATACCCATCCCACTCCATTCAAGCTAGCCTGACTGATGAGGGGTGTTACCCCGAAACCGGTCCCAGGACACATGTTTCCGGTCCAGGGAAGACTTGGCATGGCAGTTCGGGCTGGACTGTTTCCATGAGGCAGTAGGGTCAAGACTGATTTGCATATAGCTGAGTCTGAACTGGGGTGGCAACGTGAGCTAAAGAACGATGATGGATTCAACCCAGATCTGCGACTGGGAGTGAGTGTCTGAAAAGTTTCAGCACTCCGTCCATCATCTCCTTGCGTTCGATCGATAACTACCACATTCTTCACCCATCTCTGTTTTGAGAAGAGTTCTTTATACTCCTGCCTCAATAAATGGGTTCCCTGAAGCATAATGATTAGGGATTTGTTCTCTTTTAAGTATTGCAGAATCAGGAGTTGTCTTTTCTTCACCCGCAAGCTGTTTACATTCCAAGCATAGAATTGCAAGAGCCTGCCCACCATTCTGATGACCCAGCCCTCCATTCTTGTACTCGTGCTTCATCTCAATGTGGGTATTGTTACACAAAGTTTCTCTTATAGTAACGCTACTGTGATTTGATGACGTCCTTTTTAATTTTTTTCCCCATTTTCCCCACCTTGTGTGCACCCTCCTTTTGGAACCCTCCCATATCTACCTCTTGGCATTCCCTTATGCCTATTTGAGCTCACCCCTAGGAGTGACATTTTAATTTTTTTTACTTGGCCCCATTATTTGCATTGATCCGACCTTCCTCCCTTTTTGACCTGTGCAATAAATTTGTCCACCTTCTTCGGGTGCATTTTGTTCTTCCACATAACTTTCAAAATTGCAAGGAATCACAGTTGAACATTAGCACCCATCTCCCTCAACTCTTCTATTTGCTTCCCCAGTTCCCATTGCCTATCAGCTGTTGCTCGGGAGATATGTGACATAATCTTAAATGTGATCCCCCCATTGCCTGTGCTGATTTTTCTTTCAAGGTTAGGCCCAGGATTGTTTACTTAGTAGGGTAAGAAAATCACCAGTATGTTCCGGGGCTTCTTTCACCCTGTATGCAATTTGACTGGATCCCTATGTACCCTCTGAATTTCTGTCCCAAAGTCGATTGACCAGCCATTTTGAAGATAAGCTTTCACTAACAAACTAATTATAAAGCATTTAATATAAGCTCCTTCTGCACCTTCAGTTACCCCCAAAGCTCTAATGTTTCTCCAGGAATTGTTGTCTTTCTTTTCTAGTCTCTCTAGCCCCTGCATACACAGAGCTAGACCCTCTATCTTGTCCTCTAGGTTTGAGAAAGCTACCTGTATCTCCCTCTAATTACACTTAGAAATTGAGAAGTGGTCTTTGATTTTGAGAGTTAATTGTCCGAACATTTTCTGCACCGCTTCCCAGCCTTTAAAGCTACTACATCCTATGTCTTCATTTTCATTTCTGTTTTTAGGAGTGGTGACCTCCCTCTGCTCAGAACCTTTCGTAATTGTAATGTCCCCTTAGGCTGATAGAGATTTTTCCACAGTCAAAATAGGGAATTGGTTTTGCACAGGGATGCAGAGTGTATCAATGAGGCTGATGTAGTTGCCCGACCAGCCTCCATACTCTTGGGTCCTCTCTCAACTTTATCTTGGGTAGTACTCTCTTCACCTCCACATGCTCCTTGTGTTATTTCAGGATCCTTCAGGTCAATTTGGGTGGCTTTGATGTTTGGAGAGGTAATTCTCTCCTTAGAGGTGATTATAGGTTTTCAGAGATTTCCAGATTGGGATTTTTTTGTGGCTTGTGCGTTACCCCATAATATGATGATCTGACTGGCTTAACCTGCAGCTTAGCAGGCTTAACAGGCAGCTGTCTGCTACTTCCCTTACTTTACAGACTGTTTTCACGTGCTGTCCAATGTGGGTTTAGGGACCTTAGTATGTAATGGTTGCTGCTAGCTTCCATCAGAGACCCATCCACCTTGTTTTTAGCCTAGAACCACAAGAGCTTCTATTTTGCAGGGAGGATGAATTTCAAAAGGTTGAACAGCTCTTACCCTTCTTCCCGCTGGCCGTCTAAGTCCATCAGTTCATTCTGGACTGGAAACACACTATTCCAGAATCTCTTCCTGCATACTTCCTTACACCAGTGTTGCCTACTATTTATGGCACCATTGCCCTCTTGTGCTCCCCAGCTGCAGTTGCTTGCACTTACTCTTCCCATGCTGCCAGTGCCAACTCCACAACACGGTAAGAAACACTGCACGGCTAGAAGCTCCTTGAGTGCCCCAGTTGCTACAGACCAAAGCAAGCCCTCCTGCACTGTCATCGGCCCCTCGTCCCAAACAACCCAAAGCCCCCCGTTCAACCGCGACCCCAAGACACAAGTGGGGGGGACAAAAACACAGCGTGCATCCTCTCAAATCGCAAAGTTTGACTCTCCCAGAGGTAAGAGTTCCCAGCCAGTCATCCTAGCTGGCCGTCAAGTTCCCATCTTCACCGACACTGAACAATTTGAGAAAAGAAATACAACACCAGTCTTTGAATTTGTAATTTTTTATTTAATTTACCAAAATAACATTTTAAAAAACATAATTCTATTATGGTAAATAAAACTATTATTGAAGAGCCAAATTGTTTGAAATACAATGTGCAAACTCCAACTTGCATCAAAAAGGTAAATGTGTCCAGAAAATGGTCCACAGAATGAGTAGTAGTCACACATTGGAGGAAATTAGGTTCTGCATCTCTTACTGGTGGTGGTTTTGCCATCCTCTCCTGCTGGTTTGGATTATCGTCCCCTCCTGAGGGGGACTGGTGAATCCACAGTTGTAGGGACTGTGGTGGGTGCAGGTGTTTCCTCTTGTGGCAGGGCCTACCTTTCTGTGGCTGAATAAGATGTAGTAGGCCCAAGTGTTATTGGACCATAGAGCGGGAAAAATGTGGCAGTAAAAGCCCTGCACATTTGGGTCAAACAATCCTGCTGCACCCCAGTTAGGAACCCCAAATTCGAGTTGAGAATTTCCTTCTGAACATTGTGTTCCCTCTACAACTGCTTCATCTCACGGAGCTCTGAGAGAACCTTGCTCATTATGTTGTGGGACTGATTGAGGTATCCTGAGACTTGGTAGAAGGTGGCCTGGGTGCTAATGAACCCAGAGGCCTTGCTTTGCTGGATCAGAGATTCCCATCCCACAATCCCTACTCCCACTACCCCTTGGCCAAGTGTGCTCCATCCCACTGAGTTCTGGCTGAACTGGAGGTGGTGGTGGTGTTGGATCAATAGCAGACAGGACAGTGGGGCACAAGATTGGCCTGATGTTCCTTGGGACACAGGAAGTGGATGTATCCAGAGGCTGAGTTTTAGTAACAGCTGGGGTAACAGGTGTAGGTTTGAGCTGAGTACGACTCACATAAGCTGCCCAGGCAGACCAGATGGACCAGCCTGCTCCTCATCATCTGGACTTGCAGGAGTGGATTCCTCACTGAAAGTGTGTTCCTGCTCTGGAGTGGATGTATTATCAGAAGCAATGCCAGATGGTTGCCCACGTACTCTGGGTGTTGGACCTATTATAAATTACCCCTAAAAAATTAAAAGTGTGGATTATACATCAAATGAGTTTGAAGTAAAAAAGTCAAGCAACCTACAAGGAAATAGAAAATTATTTTTAATAATTATACCTTTCAGTATTATTATAATAAATTACATACACAGTTTAAATTACACGCAAAGCCACTTAAAAAATTCAAGTAAAATGATGTTCTGAAATGAAGAAAAAAATTTGAAGCATGCATTCAACACAACGCAGCAGAGGAGAAATGTGAAATAAACCATTCCAAGGCCTAGCAGTGTCAAATTCAGAAAATGAAATAACTGAGGGCCTGATTTAGATCTTGGTGGATGGGTTACTCCGTCACAACAATGAGGATGACCCACCTGCTGAAATATAAATACCATTGGATATAATGTGATTTATATTCCTGCGGATGGGATTTCCGTAACCGTTGTGACGGAGTAACCCGTCCGCTAAGATCTATATCAGGCCTTTAGAAACATAAATAGCATTAGTCATCATGTAAACATTGCAAAATACATTTATAATGAAACTGCTTATATTCAGCATACAAAATAACGTACATTAAAATTAATTCAACATACTTTGATTAGTGAACCAAATAAAATCAATTCAGGAAAACAGGAAAATGACAACATACAAAATTAAAATTACAAAAATTCAAAGCTTAGCAGAAAAAAGAGATTGATAAATACATGACACTTTAACATATGTGAAAATATGAATGAAGTGAGAGAATGACCACAATAACATTGCAATATTAATTTAACAAAACAAAAACAATGAATCATGGTAGCTGTAGTAATTTCAATTAAACATTAACAACACTTGCAGAATTGTAATTTACACATACCTAGTAAAAACTAGGCCTGGGCCAAAATTTCGTAACCGTTCACGGAAATTGCGATAATTTGGCATTTTCGCGTTCCGCGGAAAGCGCGAAAATGTCAAAATTTCTGCATTCCGCAGCTTAGCGATAATTTGTTTCTTGCTCGCGCTGTAAAAAAATACATTCTTGCGTGAGCGCGATCACCTTACCTGAATCCCCACGTTCGCTGACAAGTTTTCCCGACCCGGTCACGTTCTCCACGAGATATTGGATTGTTGGTAGCCATTATGCGCTGTCTCGCAACCGTTTGCGCTCGCATTGTCGCGCGATCACGTCATTTGTCGCACGATCACGTCATTCTTCTCGCGATCATGCACCGCGAGAGTATGAGAAGATTAAGATCTCGAACACGTCATTCTACACCGCGAGCGAGAGGGTGAGGACGCGGGCACGTCTAATCGAACGCGAACAGGAGAAAGAGACCCCGAACATGTCATATCCAACGCGACAGGGAGCAAGAGAATGCGATCATGTCATTTTCTACACGCCATCGACATCCGGCGGAAGTAATGTGAAGCTCGAGAACTCGAACATGTAAAATTTTCAATTTGGAGAGGAATATCAGCTCTAGCAGCATGAAACCTTCTGCAAATGCTGATTTTGGATGAAAACAACTCCTCAAATTGACATTTGGCTGTCCTTTTTTGTGCAAGGAGTCCTTTTTTAAAAAGGTGGGGAGATGGAAGAAGTGACACAGAATCTCCAACTTCCTGTTCCTGTCCAGCAGGCTCCTCCCAGTGCTTTGTCCATCTCCTGCTCATTCTGCCTTTGGATTTGGAGCTGGAAAGATCACTCTTTTTGTCTGCTGCATCATTGCAATTGGATTTGAGGATTTTTGGAATAGGATATTTTACAAGTAAGTGGTTGTTGTGTCTGTTTGATTGTGGGCATTGCAGTTGTTGTAACTACAATTTATTTTTGATAACTATCATCATTCCTTTTTTTTAAAATGTTGTGGGTAGTAGTAGTAGGCCCAAGCTAGTCATGGGCATGGCCTCATGGGTGTGTGCATGATGAAGCAACTGTTCCTTTTGGTGTTTTTTGAATGTATTTCATTTTCAAGCATCATTTAGGGCATGGATGGCATTGGATTGAGTTGGGGAAGTGTGTTTTTTTGGGGTGGCCTTTCTGATGTTGTTGTGCCTGGCCATGTGGCTGGTGGCCATTTTGAAGCCTAGGCCTGCAAGCTTGCCTGGCCTTGTCTGCCAACAGGCCTGTTTTTATTCACTAGGATCAGAGCAGGTAGCCACAGCTTTATTAATCAAGTGTTTTCTGTGTGGTCTGTTGAATTTAGACTTCATTTAGGGCATGGATGGCATTGGATTGAGTTGGGGAAGTGTGCTTTTTGGGGGTGGCCTTTCTGATGTTGGTTGTCTTAAAGACATGCTTTTGTTGTATGTGTCTGGTCACTGGTGTGTTGGTGTGCAATGCATGCACCCTGCAGACCTTTTTGGGTCCTGTGAATGTTCGTGTTTACATTTTGTTGCATTAAAAAGGCAGAGCAGTGTGCTTTAGCATGCATCCTTTACCTGGCTTTTATAGGCCTTTTGTCAGCTCCTGGTGTTTCCCAGGCCCCCGGCTTGTTTGTGATTTGTGAGTGTCCATGTGGGTGGTGGCCTTTTTTTGTGTTTGGACTGGGAGTTATTAGTGTCCTGCTTTTGCCATAGGCCTGCATGGTTTTCCTATTGGCTATTTGGCTTACTGCTTCCATCCATCCACCCCCTTTGCCAGCAGCAGCTCCATGGATGCTGAGATGCTTAAATCATTTAATGGCAAATAGGGTCCACCCCACTTCCATTCCATTTTTATTTTGGTAGTTATTATTAACTTTCCTATCCTTCCTGAGAGTGTAGTGTGTGGCTGTACACAGTAGTATAACATAACCCTAGTTAAAAAAAAAGTCATAAATGGCTAGACTATCTTTTGTTTGCACTAGTACAGTACTAAGTAACTGAACCACAACAACAAATGCAACATTTCACTGATGTTCTTCTCCTGGCTTATTTGCTTTTAGGTGCACAAAAGACAGAGTAGGAGGTGTCATCAGCATCACCCGGCTACCCGTTGTACTGCCAGCCAGACAGAAGTCCTGCTGCGCATCACGTCCACGTGTGACCAGAACTTGTTGTGCATCTGCATACTGCCTGACATCTGAAGAAGATGGCCCCAAAGAAAGGTACCAGGTCCAGTACCAAGAAAGTTGCCGGTGAGAAGAAGGAACAGAAAAAGGAAGTGCCATTAACCACGACTGGTGGTGTGCCGGCCAATGTTTTTTTTGGCACCAAAAAAGTTACGCCTGCAGCAGCGTTGTCCGGGAACCAAGCTGGGAGCAGCACAGCGGTCCAACCCCACCAACCTAGGCCCAAGGGCTTTAGTGTCACAGAGGTAACCAGTCTACTAACCAGCAGCGATGTTGAAGAAATGTCATTACCGCAAAGTCTTACACAATCAAGTTCAACGCAGGCGCAAACTCAGCAGATCAGTGTGCAGCCGCAACAAGAACAGCAGCAGCCGCCGCAACAAGAACAGCAGCAGCCGCCGCAACAAGAACAGCAGCAGCGCAACAGCCCACCATAGTAGTTGTTGCTCCTGACGTAGGGGTATTTTAGGAAATCGAGCTTCCTGCAGACAAAGTGGAGCAAAGTGAAACCACTGTTTCAGAAGATCTATTGTCTTCCAGACCACCAGCAAGGAAAAGGAGGCTTAGTCCATCATCTTCTTCTTCAAGCCCCGCTTCTGATGATCGTGATGCCACTTGGCTCCCACCAGCTCAGTCTGAGAGTGATATACGCCACAAGACAATGCTTCTGAAAAGGAAGGTCCCAGAAAAACTTAGAGTTATGGAGGTAGACGTAGAAGAGGGGGGTGATGATGTTGATGAAGACGAGCCAGTCATCACGCACATTACTCCCGCCCCAAAGGGATTGGAGACCAACATTCTCACCCTATCCAGAAAGGCTGCTACTGAGCGGGATGTAGCACGGATATCATCAACACAGGTTACACCACCACTACCTCCAGCTGCCATATTTTCCAAGGCCCGGCAGGGACCTACATCCAGCTCAACCATCTCAGTAGGTAGTGGTAGTAAAAGTCACAGTCTAGGTGCACAGGGTCACATTTCAAGCACCC
Organism: Triturus cristatus; assembly: GCF_964204655.1. Classification (NCBI taxonomy): domain Eukaryota; kingdom Metazoa; phylum Chordata; class Amphibia; order Caudata; family Salamandridae; genus Triturus; species Triturus cristatus. The sequence continues at coordinate 486,015,157 of NC_140593.1, read as the reverse complement.
CATCCAGTTCATCTGGTGTTGAAAGTGGCACATCCAGCAGTGCCAGAAAGCTCTCCTCCCCAGTTTGGGGCTTCTTTTCTGTTAGCGCCAAGGAGGAGAACGTTGCTATATGCTCAATTTGTCGGCAAGTTGTTCGGCGTGGTAAGCTTGGTACAAACTATGGCACCGGAGGACAAGCAAGTCATCTAAGAATACACCACACTATCGTGTGGGAGGATCACCTACTTTAGTTAAAAGAAAGTAGAAAAACTCAACCCATTGAAGTTGGTCAGGATGAATCAGTGAGCGATATTATTGCGGTGGCAGGTGAAGAAGAGGGAGGCATTTCTAGCCCTGTCCCCAGTAGTGCAGTGGTAACGCCCACATCCTCCTCAGTAACAACAGAGTGGCACCGCAGTAAGAGCCATACTCAGAGTCAGGGTGAGACACCAAGGCGACCGAGTACCTCAATGAGACAATCTGTGTCGTTGAGCCTTAGTGGGTTAATGAAAACAGCACCACAAAGGAAAGTAATCCAGCCTACCATTGAGAGCATGTTTAGGTTGGAGGGGCAGTTCCAACGCAACCACCCAACGGCACAATTGTACAATGCGAAGCTGGCTAAAATGTTAGCGCTGGACCTTCTTCCTTTTTCATTTGTGGAAGGGGAGGGTTTCCTTGAATTTGTTTCTGCCATCTGCCCTAAATGGAAGGTTCCCAGCCGGTCCTATTTCGCAAGAATTGCTGTTCCGGCACTACATCATGATGTGCTGGAATTGGTTGGACAAGCTTTGCAGCAGAGTGCTGTGCACAATATCCACCTGACAGCAGACATGTGGACCAGTTGCCAAGCCACAGATTCCATGTGCATCACTGCACACTGGATCTCTTTTGTGGGGGTTAGAGATAAGCTATCTGCACGATGTGTTGTTGACACAGCTGCGATTTTTGAAGGTACTCGGAAACATGGAACTGTAGCCATGTTCGCCATGGAGAAATCTCATACGGCTGAAAACATTTTACACGAGTTTCGCAGCAAGGTTTGGGAATGGCTGCGGCCCAGAGGGCTTGGTATTGGTTTTGTTGCCACAGACAATGGCAGTAATGTACTTAAGGCCATGGAACTTGGTTCCTATTTCAGGGTTCCGTGTTTGGCGCACTGCATAAACATTATAGTTCAAGACTTTCTGAAAAAATAACCCATAGTCAGTAATTTACTGGCCATCTGCCGAAGAATATGCACTCATTTCAGCCATTCTTTTAAAGCTCGGAAGCAGCTGAGGATCATCCAACGTGAACAAAGGATGCCAGTCAAGGCACTCATCCAGGAGGTGGCAACACGTTGGAACTCAACGTATTACATGCTTGATCGTCTGTACGAACAGTACAGGTCACTCCATGAATATGTCTGGAACAGAAGCGGGGATGCTAGTGTTAAAGGCATGAACCTTGAGATGGATCAATGGACACTAATTAAATGCCTGACTGAGATGCTGTGTCCTTTTGAGGTCTTCACACGTGAAGTCAGCAAGGATGACTGTACAATGGGCCAAGCTATCCCATTGTTGCAAATGCTAGAGCATGAGCTGAATAATGTGTCTGAATCATACAAAGGTGTAGAGGACAGAAGGCAAGCCCATGACTTGGTGGAGAGCTTATCCCGGTGCTTAGCTGAAAATGTAAGGATACAAAATAAAATTTTGTCACAAGAACATTACATTTGTGCCACAATTCTGGATCCATGTGCAAAATTAGGACTGAAGACATTCTTTGCTTTTTCCAACATTGATGTTGCCCACTACAAAAGTTGTATAGCTGAAGCAGCCAGTAAGTTGGAAAACGAACGGCTGCTAATTAAAAGCCCGCAAGATCAACCCACAAGAAGTACTGAAGCAGGCCATGCAGGATCGAGTGCAACTTCGTCGGCTGAGGGCAGTGCGTTTGGATCACAATCACAACACTCACCATCACTATCGACCACAGAAACAATAACTGGATCATTAGGCCGAGTACAATCATTATCATTACAGGATTGGTATGTAAAGTTAGGCCTTAATAAGCACAGTGCTGATGCACAGAAAAAACAGCACAAAAGCTTACCAGCAGCAACCCTGAACATTGAGCGGATGGTCCAGGCCTATCTGGACGACCCAACAGAGGTGTACATTGATCAAAACCCATTGCAGTATTGGTATAGGGAAAGGTCTGAATGGCTACAGCTCAGCAGGCTGGCGATAAGCTATCTGGCTTGCCCTGTCGCAAGTGTCTCTTCCGAACGTGTTTTCAGTGCTGCTGGTTCCATTGTAACATTGAAAAGGACCAGTCTATTGCCAAAAAACGTGGAGAGGTTAACAATGATCAAAATGAATCAGCACTTCAAACCACCGAATTACACAATACATGAAGCAATGGAGGAAGATGAGGACAGCGGCTCAGGTGACGGAAGTATTGTGTCAAATGATTACCTACTACTGGCTGAACCCCCAGAGTTTGAGGACGAGCTATACTTCCCTGACAATTAGGCTCGCACTTACTGTCTTCCTCCCTTTTTTCCCCCTTTGTTTGTGTGTCTGTCGTTCCGGTTACAAACTTGTGATTCACAACAAATCCATTACCACCGTCTTCTACTCTTCTAATTTAATATACAAGTTTCAGGTGTCTGCAATTTGACAGTACAGTCCTCCGAATCCAGCTCCTCCGCTCCATAATACTGAATCTCCTGCTCAATTCCATTTCCCTCATGAATGATGATTGGATGATGGTAAATAACAACAACAAATTCAAACTTTCCTAGTCCTTCCAAAAGAAGTGGAGCATGAATCAGATGACTACTATAGCTATCCTCCTTTCAGAGCCGAGAGAGACTGGCCATTAACTGAAAATAAGATGGAACAGGTAATGATTGATGCCATGCATTGGACGCAGAGTTGCAGACTGAATGATTTAGATTTTGTTGTGTTTGTTGTGCATGAATTTATGTAATTGTGCACTGCCACTAATCAACTTTCTACAGAACACACTAAACTTAACTCAAGGTAAATTCAATTGTCCCCTTATTGCAAATATTAAATTTGTACATCTCCTACAGCTAGGTGATACATTGCTTTTAATTCAATACAGGAAGGGGACTCACTCAATCTGCGCAATGGGTATGATTGATACAACAGCACCGTCCATCATGATGATGGCAAAATAGACGGCCCGTTAACTTAAGATTAGGGGTGGGCCGAATTTGCGAAATCCACTTTCGCAAATTATCGCGAAAATGTTTAAAATTATCGCAAACAAGCGGAAATATCGCGAAGATGCGGATTTTTTTTTTCCGCATGTTCGCGAGATTTTCTGCATGGTTGCTGGTCGCCAACTTACCCATGTGGTTGCTCGCGGGCGCGGCCATCTTGTTTTGAGTTGTCTCGCGGTGCATGATCGCGAGAAGAAAGATGTGATCGCGCGACGCATGACGTCACTGCGGGCACGAACTGTCGCGAGACAGCGCAAATGGCTAAAAACAATCCAACATCTCATGGAGAACGCGACCGGATCAAGAAAACTTGTCGGCGAACGCAGGAATTCAGGGCGCGCGAGAATGTTTTATTTTACAGCGCGAGCAAGAAACAAATTATCGCCAAGCTGCGGAAAGCAGAAATTTTGACATTTTGCCGCTCTCCGCGGAACGCGAAAATGTCAAATTATCTCAATTTCCGCGAACGGAACGAAATTTTCGCCCAGGCCTACTTAAGATAAGAAGGAACAGGTAATGACAATTAATGGCATGCATTGGACACCTGACTCTGAGCGATTGGTCTTTGTGTTTTCGTTGTTTGTTTGTTATGCACAAAGTGAAGTCAAAGTGTACTAGTAATCTATCTTTCTGTACACACTAAAGAATGACTCAAGTCAGTAATATTTATATTTCTACTCTTGTTGTGTCATAAAAATTTTACTTATACTGCAGGCCGATCTTCACAGTCAGTCAGTAAAAGTATCGGAGATGATGATGATGAAGTCAGGAGGACGTTTCATGAGTGGCATAAAACGGAAAAGCCTGAAGGTAAACACGTCAACAACAACCACAGCAGACCCAAATGTCTGTGTAGAAGTGGAATAGAGTGTAGCGGTGGGATGACTGCAGTGCATTGATTTTACTAACTGAAACTGTAAAATGCTATGTTTGGAATGGATAATGTGCTTTGCGTTTGTCCAACTCTTTGAGAGAAAAAAAAGGACTCCAAAGTGTTAACGTAGGATGTGCTACTGCTAAGCACTGTGGGCCTGCTCTCTCCTGTCACTGTTGAAGGTCAATGCTGGAAACAGACTAGAGTAGAGATGATGCATACATGCCACCTCGGAAAGTGTTCTTGTTGCACTACACCATAACTTGTGCATTTCTTTCAACTTTGTTTCTCAATATCCCCTTTGGTTTTCCATCTACAATTACAGGCCGGGCCTTGCCCTATACTTTGTAAAACATTATAATGCATACTTACCTTACCAATAAATCAAATTTTTTTTCCAGCCGGGCAGTGGCGAGTGGCGAGGCGATACACCCAAGATTGATGGACGAGAGGAGCAAGAGGAATGCCGAGATGCAAATCCAGTCCACATTTTTTACCAGGATAACACAGTAACAGTATCCACTTTAATCTTCTTTTAAATAATTTGATTAATATTTTGTATACAATCTTTACAACAGTGTGTTCTTGGAGTTGTTATTATCGTCATTAGGTTTGCTCTGTGTTTACGATTCTTCCCTACCAATATTTAAAATTTCTATTTGCTATCTGTAAAAGTATTAAGGCCGGAACAACAGAACAAGAACTAGAAGTGTATGTAATCCGGGTCTCTCATCATCATGCATGCATTGCCTTTTTCTCCCTTAACATATGGATATGGTAGTCTTCAATGATTGTCGTTTGTTTGTCTATGTATGCATACTGTTTTTCTATGTCAAACCTTTCCCAAAACCCCCCTTCCCATCCATTCAACAAACCCTAACCCTCTTCCCCCGGGCTGTGTGATTTATTGTCGAGGTGTAACTAAATTAAATGTACACCAATACTTAATCACACACTTGCTGGGGCGGATGTGGTGAAAGCAAAACTACTACAATTTCAAGGCAGAGCGATGATCTTCTTCTGCTTGGCCACCCATGAGTAGGATATTTCAGAGGTTATTTTATTTAACAAAGGAACATATACCTCAGCATGAATTGCCGGCATTGATTGGATTTGTTTGTTGTCATTCCTCATATACAGCACTAACTGTTAGGCTGTAGGCCTAGTCAAGTGACTCGACACAACTATAGTTTGTAACTCTGTCTAGTAGGCTACCCCAACCACCATTATGTTTTTTTGTCAAATATTTGAGCATATTATTGTTGCTCGGTAAGTTCTGTACTGTACTTCATTCTACTTCTCCTCTAACAGTCTCTCAAAGGCGATTGACTGTCTCCTTTTCTTTTTTGCAAATGCTGCCGCCCTGCCAGTGTCTACTACTACTACTATGCTACCACCACCACCACCCCAATCATGGCAGGTATGAAAAAGGAAACCATCTTCACCATGCAGCCAGTGCTGTGCCACAGTTGGACATAAACATCAAGCACCGGTAAGAGAGAAGTTTGGGGGAGGCAGAATTAATAATGGACATGTTGTCAATGATTTCATTTTCACACACCAGTCCAAAGAATGCATAGACTAGAGGACAGACTGAAAGTACTAGAAGGACAAGTCAATGAGTGAGGTGTGTCGCATCTATCTGTTTGTGTCTTATACAGTCAGCCAATTATTTAAATCAAACACAGGCTATGGGCGGCCATGCACCAGCAAGGAAACAGTGTGATGTAAAACAGTTACCCCACCTACAAAACATTAACAACATTGCATGTAACATAGAAAATAATTTACCCTAACAAAAATAAACTAAACCCACAAAAGCTGACCCACCCCCCTCCCTAACCCCAACCAATGTCCATAGGAGAAAAAAGTATGTAACGCCCAAACAAGTTCACACCCACCCACCCAAACAAGAATTAAAAAAGGGGCAGAACAGGATGACAGGGACTAAGTGGTGGGGCGGGACTCAAGGAGGACACTCATCTGGCCCTCTAAACGGGCGACGCGGTGTCTAAGGGCGCGGCAGTTGCAGCCACAGTGGGGGGGCACTGGAGATGGCACTACGGTGGCGGTGGGCAGCCGTCAGACGGTGGCGCCGTACCGCTGGAGGGAGGTGGCTGGGGCCCGGGGCACTGGAGGAGGCTTGAACAATTTCTGCCGCAGTCTCCTCCTCCTCCTCGGCTAGGACCACCAGCCGCCGGTATTCCCGCTGGATTGCCTCCAGCTTCCGGCGCCGTGCCTTGGCGGCCAACTCCTTGCGATTTTGTTTCGGAGTAGCTGTGTATCAAAAAGAAAAAAACAAGACAATTGTAAAATATACTCTTAGAAAAACAGTAAGACAAGTTAATTATTTATACACATAGTGTCATGGTAGAGTAGCACCATAAAGCACAGTAGTACATACCATTTTAAATCTCGCCCGTCCTTCTTCCTTCCACCCGTCTTTCACTTTTTAGTTGAACAGTGCACCAGGTGCTCTTCTCCATAAAACTTTCAAAGCGGAGTTGAAATCAGATAGATGAGGCCATTGGTTACTCAATACTCCCGCTCCTATGCCAATTAAAGGGAATTCTAGTCTTCTAGTTCACTCTTCAAACGTCCCCAACAACTCAACTTACTTACGACATCGGATAGTGGGCGGACTTTGTCCGCCCGCCATCCTCACGCTAAAAAGGGTGGGTTTCCCGTGGGGACAATTAATTAGGATGATGCGCCCGGCACAGTGGCGGGCGCATCCTGTTTTTTTTACATTCTGGTCGGCGTTGCCGAAAGCAATGCTAAAAATACATGTTGTGCTGCTTTTCCAAGCACAACATGACGGGCCCCGCACGGAGCCTGTCACGTTTTGCTTTGAAAGGCGGGGGGTACCATAGCATAGGTAGGTACCCTCCATGGGGGCCCCCAAGCATACTCTGCAATGTCTGCATGCCTTTCCGTGGTGGACGGCATTGCCGCCGCGCAAAGGCATTCCAAAATGCAGATTATATTGCTGGCGGTGTGTTCAGAGAGACACCACCGCCATATTGAACCCTTTTCCGCCTAGTAGACTTGCGGGGGGACCGAATATTTTCTACAGGGAGGGCGGGAGGTTTGCCCCTGCAGTGTCGGCAGTGAATTCCAGCCGGCCAGGTGGGGGCAATACGCCCACCATCCTAATGGGGCCCTAATTCACAACTGTACAGTATACATATACATACAGTACACCCTTGCAGTGAGTGTACTGTGAAGTTCAACAATAGTTAAGGATTATGAATCTAACTTACCACCACCTGCCACTGGTGCTGCCACTCCCCCTACCGTTCCGTTGCTATCTGCAGCAACTGCCGCATCCTCGCCCTCCGCGTCACCTTTGCTGGCCCCGGCAATGGTGGTCGGTAGTGCGCCTAGAAAACATTACACATTTATTAGGCGTCATATACACCTCCCCCCTATTGATCAGTAGCAAGGTTGAAAAATGAGTTAATACTAACATTCATCACTAGTACAAATCAGGTAGTAGTAGAGTAGACACTAATAGTTATATATGATCATTGTAGCCTTTGCTTAATTAGCCCTAGCCATGCTACCATTTTACCTTTGTGTCTTTTATTTTTGCACATGTGACATTACCTTGCAGCTTCTTGTATGAGACACCTTTGAGCCCACATGACCTGCCTCACACAGCTACTGTCTAGTCTACACGCTGCGTTCAAGCGGTCAACAAAAACATTAACAAGCCACTTTTTTAAGAAGTACTGGTGTACTACTGTTACTGTTAGTCCATAATGCTTATCCATAAATGCTACACTTTTTGGCATGGCTGAGAAATGCTTCCAAGTTGCATTATACTAACGCACACCATTTCATTTTTCGCATTACAGACAGAAGATTCCCTTCTACGAACCAGAGCTTCTGAATGATGCAACAACTACCAGTACTAGGTTCTTCTAAGGTGAGGGGTCCCTTCACTCACATCTTCATTTATAAATTTATATAAACTAAATTCCTAGGGGATGGTGGTGCTGCCTTCCAGCACTGTTCAGTTATCATGATTTAATTCCCAACTGTATAAGTGTAACAATGTATATTGTTTTAATGTTATTAATTTTCCGGTTGGTGCTGCATTTTATAATAAAACAGTGTACAGAGCTTCTCAATTTGAAATAAACATTTTGAACTTACATAGACTTGGTGGTATTTGGTGTGGACTAACTTACACAAGTGAGCAAATTAAAGTAAGGGTGTGCATGTGCATTGCTTCCACGACTGAGAGGTTGGGTGTGTTATGTTCTGGGTTGTCTACTTGTTGGGTATCTTGGGGAGAGGGTTCTGAGACCTAATAGTTATGACAAGACAGTACTATAGTCAAGCAGTGGAATTGTGGTCGGTGCGGAATTTCTGATTGAGGTGTGCGAGGAAGGTCCAACCTACCATCACCAACATCCTATTTTCTGGTGCAAATGTCTGTGTATGTGCAAGATCCCTGCAACAGTAGTAGTATGTCCTATAGGCTATCATATCAAAATAGTAATAAATCTGGTAAGGCTGTTGTTGCTGTGAAGCCTCAAGATTAACAAAGACTCAAGATCAATAAGAGTAAAAGTAGTACAAGACGATGACCCAAAGGATTGGACTCAATGGCTCGAGCTACTGGTGAATATGAGTTTTATATTACAACCTTTCACATAAAGAGTGGCACTGGCCAACTGGGCAAGACTAGCTGCTACAGTACAGACAGACTGATAGTATGTAGTAGTAGTAGTACTGAGAGTCATCATAGCGGAGGCAGGGATAAGATTTTTGAAACCGTACAGATCGAAGGATAATTGGTGGTAAAAAAATAGCATTTGGAAACAGACAATAGTTCGTGAAAAATATGGGGCAGTAAAAGGTATGGAATAAGAAATATTATTAAAAACAAGAAGACTTACTGGGGCCAGCAGAGGAGCCCTCAGCGGGGTCCTCCTTTTGGTGTTCTGACTGTCCCGCCGACTGCCCACTCCCTGTCTGTCTGCCCCTGGGTGCTGATGAACAGGAAAGATATAAGAAAGAGACAAACATTGATGGATGGTGTCAAACAAATACAATGTTTTTCAACAACGGTCAAAAAACACTTATGTAAACAACAATTGCAAAACTAAATTGACCGATCTCATCTGGTCAACAAGTAATATCGGGGGATTCGCAGTTCGACTACTTAAGTTACTATTTATCAATAGTAATCCAGTCTTCCATTCTGATTCCAGAATACTAAGTTACAACTAAGCCTAATTACAACGTACCACCCAACCTAGCCCACCTATTCCAGGCATGCCAGTTGTACATTAAGTATGCATTTCCACTGTATTCCTCAACAATGCATATGGTCAAATCATGGAGGACACCTGACTACATTTTTTGTATACACCAAATTTTGGTTTGATTGATTGATGCTGATTTGCTAGTGCTAACTGCTAAGCCTACCACCTCTCATTGAACAAACTAGAAAAGGTTCTATTAAAGACTGCCGTACTAGCAGCACGTCACGTAACTGAGTGAGGGGGCATCACGCATACCACTAACAAATTAGAAGCTCATACAAAGTACCTAAACCTAAGTATCAATCCGCCCCTATCTATTAGTGACAGGACAAAGTAAGGAGTGGGCTAGAGTCACTGTAGCATTACGTAACTTAATTTCTCTAAAATAAACTCGTAAAGAATCACGCTAAGCAAGCGCAAACGCAAAGCTGCAAACAAGTAAGATTAGTAGTAGTGCAGAAGAGCACCTGTGTCATAATCACAGAAGACTTTTAAACGGTATTAACCTGGAATGTATTGTAAGCAGCAACATTCTAGCTGGTTGGAAGGAAAAAAAGATATTCGCAATATATAACACAGAGCAGAAGAACAGACACAAAGTTGTAATAATTAAATAGGTACTAACCAAGCCCCGGGACCTCCACTCCTAGCAGGTCCAGCAGGTCCTGCTCACGGTCCAGGATGTCGGACCACCGGTGCGTCAGCTGCGCCTGGGTGCGCCGGACCCCAGAGAAGCGCAACACTACCCGGCGCACCTTCCCCCACTGCTGCCGACGCTCCCGGAGGCCGTACCCGGACCCAGGCCTGCCACCTGCTGCCAGGGTTGATGGGAGGTGGCGCTGCACAAAGAAAATTAGTGCAGCCAACTCCACCTCCCCAAATAAGGCCCGTGCCTCCACCCCATGTGGGCGCCGCCTTCCGCAAGAAAGGCGGTCGCGGCTCTAGCTGCGACGGCGAACAGCCCTACCCTTAGACATGGTTCTGGGGACGGGGCGGGAAAGAAAAGGTAAAAAAAATAAAGGAGGAAATGAAATAAATAGCAGGCAATAGAAAGAGAGAAAAAGTAGCTAAAAAACTAAAAAAAAGTAGACAAAAACCAAAAATATAGAAGCAGGAAAATAGTTAGAGAAATAATAAGTAACAAAGATCCAAAAAAAGTGGCTATAAACAAAGGATTGAAAAGATTTTGGGAGGATTCAAAATCAGGCCCCAGAACCATGCAATAGAGTGAAAAACAAGATGGCCGCGCCCATTGCGACCACGTGCCCAAGTTCGCGCGATATTTTCTCCCCGAGCAAGCAAAAAGCAACGCAATCAAGTAAAACCGGTCGCGAACAGGAAATAACTACCGCGAACGGGCGCGAACATGCATTGCGCGACCCGGAACAAGAAGTAACCATCGCGAGAGGGCGGGACAAGTGAAAACAAGATGGCCGCGCCCGTGAGCAACCACATGGGTAAGTTGGCGACCCGCGATCACGCAAAAAATACCGCGAACAGGTGGGAAAAAAACTTCCGCGTCTTCGCGATATTTCCGGCGTGTTTGCGGAGATTTGCAGCATTTTCGCGATAATTTGCGAAAGTTAATTTCGCTAATTCCGCCCACCCCTAGTAAAAACATGCTGTAAAAATGTACAGATATTTACAATATAAAACACATATATGAAATATGTTACTAGGTGAAAAAACACTTACAAGCACCATGACATCATGAAAAATTTAATGGAGATTGAAACCTGTAATCTTAAATACAACAAAACACATTTAAACAAACAAGGCAAAAACAAAAAATAACGGAAAAAGTGTTTACATTGCACGCGCTACAACGCATGTGATTGCAACAAGGTCGTTACAACGACCGTGTTGTTACAATGCAAGCCATTACATTGCAAGTAATTTCTATGACTTGCTGTAGGGGGCGCGCAAAACTAAGGAACTTTATTATTTACTGTTCCAACACCTTCCCTACTGTTGCACACGCTGAAGTTGGAATAGTAAATTATACTATTCCTAAATCCAGCGCGCCCCCTACAGCAAGTCGTAGAAATTACTTGCATTGTAATGGCTTGTGTTGCAACAACACGGTTGTTGTAACAACCGCGTTCTAATCGCATGAGTTGTAGCGTATCGCATATTCAAAAATAATAGATGAAGAAAAACAAACATATTGTCAACACATATTAACAATTAGTAAAATGAAAGAAGCAACAATAATGCTACAAATGTCTTTAAAAAAATGAAAAAACTAATTATATATAGGTTTTTTATATGTTTAAAACGGTGCAAAACACATTAACAACTACTAAATTAAAGGAAAAAATGACTTTTAGGTTTAGTGACACATTCAAACGTATACCTAACCAGTCTCCACTCCACCAGGGATTCCTGTCAAGCCTCCAGGATGTAGGATTTGCAAGACCTTCTCCTCTCAGGGATAAAGTTGTAAAGGGGGGCTGGGAGAACGACCACCAGATCTCTCGGTCCCCAGGTAATGCTTAGAGGCTAGGAAACACACTCTGCCCTGCAGGTCATTCCACCTCTTCCTAATTCCCTTCTGTGAATGCAGGTTGCTTGCTACAGCATTCACTATGTCAACTATTCTGGCCCACATTTGCCTTTTCTGAGCTATGGCTGTATTTTGTATCTGAGCTCAAAACAATTGTGGCTCTACTCTAGTAATATTACCCACCATGACTGACAATTATCCCTCAGTAAAACAGAGATTTCTCCTCCCTACCGCTTTCAAATAAATAACTTAAATAAATGACAACTTAAATTAAAGCCATTATCAAATAATTAACCTAAATAAATGTAATAACCCACAAATACTAAGTAGAAAACGAAAAAATGATCTAGAGAACAGAGGAAGCTAAATAAACAACTGTCTTCACTGAAAAAGTTCTCAGGAACAATGTTCTGCTGCAGTGTACTGGCAAAGGATCATGGTCTAAAATATAGTGTGTTATATTGTGGTATGCAGTTGGAAACAATGAGCCAAAACACATCAGGTGTGTGATGCTAACAGGAATAGTGCAATGTTTAACGAGTCCACGACGGAATCCCTTCGTCAGGAATCCACCTCTAGGACAATGCCATATAAGCAGCAATTGGTCTCGATGTATCTTTTCTGCACACATAGGGTGCACAGGACTGAACAATTAATTCAAACAGTCATACAAAGTGTTGTTTTATAATTCGATTATTGATACAGAGAGAGAAACAAAAGACATTGTTTAAAATAAAAAATCTTGTCTTTATATAGTTTTCGTGAAAAAACAGTTTTCATTCAATCTATGTCAAGTTTATAACTCCAAAGGGCCTTGGTCTCACAAATCTGGAGAGGAAAATAATCCTTCCAAAGGGGGCCAATTACCCATCACCATCAGGATCTACAAACTGCTGCGCTGGCATGTGAATGCTGGACACCAAGTCAGCACTAAAATGGAGCCATTTGACTGTGTAACAAGAGACTAATGATCTCACCTGCCACCAACCTTACAGTATTTATAATTTTTGGAGCATTGTGGGGGACTGCTGGACTGCTGTCCTGCTAGCTTACTGCCGTGCTGAACTTCTGCACTCCTGCCTGACTCCAAGGGCTAGTCTGCCCACCTCCACAGCACCCAGATCCACTGAGAGCCAGATGCTGACCCCCCAAGTGGTGCCCCTCAGGTCCTGGTCCCTTGGTGTGGACTTAGTGGAGCTGAATTGAAGTTTCTGTGCTCTCCACAACTGTGAAAGGGCCCATTGGTGCTAAAACCTTGTCGCTCGCCCTGCCCGCCAACGCGAAGTTCAGTCAACTTGACCATTTGCGCTACAGCATCTATAGCTCATAGGTAGTGCCGAGGCAAATCAGCTGCCCAACCCTCCGTAATGACATCAGGATCTTCACACTACAGCAAACCCTGTCTGCAATGCTTCCCTGCTCCTTGCAGCCCCCTCCACCACGAACAGGGCTATTTGCGCTGGACTGAGAAGGTAAATTTTCAACTGGACTAACTTGGTCTATGTATCCTACCATTGCTTCATCACGGTTAGCCTGAACTTGTGACTTTCCTCCGGTCTCATTCGTCCAGATAGCTGCGAGACATGCTTTTGGGCTTTTTGACATTATTTAACGTACAACTTTAGAACTACATATCCCTGGTTCTGCTGATTGAATTTTTGTAGTTTTGGTCTTCTTTTGTTTATTAAATTGTTTTCATTTTCTCTGTGCCTTAACTACCAGAGAGTTGAGCACAGATTACTTTGGGATTTGCTTGTGCCTCACCCTGACATGGACTGTGGTTGCTGCTTGAGTAAGGTTTCACCCACCTTAACCAGTAACCCAATTTCGTACAGCAGTCATGTGGATACATGTCATGTGTGATGACTTTATGCAGTAGTTTTAGTCAATGATACTGCATGTGCTAGAGTTTCTGAGCCTAGGCTTGCACAGTTTAGACTGTCACACAAATCAATGAGCCATTTGGTAGGTATGTATGCATGTATGATAAAAATGACACAATCTAAAAGAGCAATGGGGCAGTACAGAGTAACTGCTTGTGTTTCACTGCAATGCAAATATGAAATACTGTGTTATAAAAAATAGCTTGGAAATACATGAGGACAACAGCTGTAAGCAAACCATGGGCCTGCCCAATTTAAATAGTAGTTGCATTTCTATTGCTCCACTTTGTCTGCACTTGGGCATTGTCTACAATCTGAATGTATTTGTCTTCTGTCTCTACTCCCTTAATTCATTATTTATTACAGTTGTAAAGAAAACAATTTTAAAATATTGCTAAGCAGAATAGGTGAAATGACAAGTTCAAATATGCAGCAAAATAAAAAATAGTTTGCATATTTAAATTCTGAAGATGGAAAAAAGCAACAGTAACAGTAAGAACAGCTTTCACACCAGGTTGTGACCAAGTAAAATGTCCTGCTGTGTCCGCTGTGTTACACTGGAATGGAGATACTTTGGTTTGAGTTGAACAATAAAACCTGAAGGGAGCTTTGAACTGAAAGTCTCAGATTTCACTCATGTGGGCTAACAACAGCAGCGCATGAGAAGTGCCACATAATAAGGTCTATGGGGCCGCACTTGGCTCACAGGCTATCCATTGAGTTTGAGTGCTCTAGGCAGTTGTCAAAGTAAAGGAAGCAGTAGAGGAATTGTTGATGTGGTGTTGAAAGGGCAGGGAACAGTTGCTGGGAGGTCTAACATGACAGAGGTATCATGAGAACTATGTTATGATAGGAAAGGCTATCAAATACATGTAGAGATTAACAATGTAATGCTCCCAAAAACCCAGAAATATACAAGAAGACTGGATACTGCCAGGACCAAAAAGAGCTTTACATCCTATGTGGACATTAGAATATTAACTAATTTTTTAATTCCTTCTTAATTGTTTAATGTCTATATAATATTTATAATATATTGGAAACAATACGGTAAAATACCAACCTCTAGCAATATTGGATGTTTAGCTATTCCAATAAATTGTTGGTAACACAGAAATGGTTCAAGTTTTCAAAAAAAGCCAAGTGGTAACCAAACAGTGATACTACCTTCAACTTGTGACAGCAACTGTTCCGGGCTGCTAAATGTGACCTACTAATCGTATGTGGTACTGCACTCTTGCGCCTGTTGCCAGAAAAAACTTCACCTAGCAAGGCCTGTGGTAATTCATATTTGGATGCAGTGTATAGCACATAGAAGCAGCCATTTAGAGTGCACTGTGTAATTCAGCAGTGATGGCAGGTGAAAAACATCACCTACAAGAGCTTGTAGTATTGAATATCTGCTATTTGAACTCCAACTAGCAGTGTTTCTTTTAGGACTCGGTGCACTTTACTCCTGCTAATCAGTGGTGAAGGGCTTGTGCTCCCTCTTAAAGAAATGGTATGATTGGTATACACCTCATTAGTACATTTAATGTACTTATAAGTCCCTAATATATGGTGCTACATGTAACTAGGGCCTGTAAATTGATGTTACTAGTGGACTGCAGCACTCACTGTACCACTCACTGAAGTAGCACTCTAAAAAATGTCTCAGGACTGCCACTGTGGCCTGTAGTGCAATTTTAAACTGCCATTTTGCCATGTTAAAATGATTCTCTTGCCAGGTACAAAGCTTTCTCTTTAATACTTTAAAGTTAACCCTAAAGTTGTCTCCAAAGGCTCATAAGGCAAGGTGCATGCTAATATAGGTAATAGGATATGTGCACTTAGGTTTTACATGTCCTGACAGTGAAAAACTCCCAAAGATGTTTTTCACTGTAGCTAGGCAATCTCTCCCACGGACTAACACTAGGTTACCTTATAACACTTTATAAGTGATGACTTCCGTTTGTTAATATATAGCGAAATATGTCTTCCACTACTTTCAATTATAATTTAAAATTCTCTTTAATGGTAAAGTTGGATTTTAAGTTAATATTTTGAAAATTCCACATTTAAAAAGTTGTCTGTGCCTTTCTGTCAGTGTCCAGAATCACATGACTGTGATTAGATCTCCTGCGGTGCGCATTCCTTCCAGACATGGGGACAAAAGGGTCTTGGGTGTGGAGCAGGGCATTTATACCCTGAGCAGGATAGCTGGGGTTTGTACTCGGCCCTTCCTGAGGTTCAAATGGTAGCTTTAGGGCTGTGCTCACCCCTTCCTGACTTCTAAGGCTGGCCTGCCTGCCTTTGCCCCCGTAGACTAATTGGAGCCAAATCTAGTAAATGGGGATGGTTAGACAAAGGAGGCATCTAGCACCCACAGCCTGGCACAGGGTATACAAATGGCACCCTCTGTACCTCTCGTGGACATGTAGACTATTCAGAAGAAGGATTTCTATGGTGCCTGCAGAACAAAGACTGAACCTGCTTGCCTTGAACCTATGATTCCCAGATGTGACTCCAAGGGTCAGTAGGCTGACATACTGTTTAGGCTACAGGGACACAGCAAGCTTTGCGAGGCCTTTACTGAAACTGCCCAGCTGATCAGCACCAACAAGACCTGCTTGAGCCATGCTGCTGGCTGCTCCTAGATTGAGTCTTGATCCCCAAGCGATGCCCCAAGACCCATGTCTGGCAGCAAAGTGTACTCCTCCTGCTTCAAAACTGAACTGCAGAAGAAAATCCAGATGGTTGCTGCTCTTTTTGACTGCAAGTGGGCTCCTTGTATAAGTAAGGATGGGTGTTTCTCCAACCAATGTGAAGTTCCGGCAGCAACGTCCTCTTCATGCCGAACCGCCTGTGTCTCCCGGTAATGCAGAGCGACAGTGACAACCTGCTCCTTGTGCGGCCCCCGCCTATGTGAAGCTCAAACTGTGACTCTTTACATGGACTTGAACTGAGAGAAGGTAAACTCTTCACCAGGACGAGCCCAGTCTCTGTATCTGACCAGCGCACTACCGGCTTGGTATTTGTGACTTTCACTCAGTCCAGTGTAGCAAGATAACTGTGAGTGGCACTTTGTGCTTTTATGCACTGTTTACACCAAAAACTTTAGAAATTCATAACTCTGGTAATACTGATTGGATTTTTGTCCTTTTGGTGTCATTTCATTTATTACATTTCACTCTACTGTTCTAAATTGGTTTGGCATTTTTCTTGTGGCGTCACTTTATTATTACTGAGTGCTACATAAATATTTTACACATTGCCTCTGTTGAGCCCAAATGCATTTGTGCCAAGCTACCAGAGGGTTATTTACAGGTTCATTTACTGACTTTTTTGGTTCATCGTGCAAGGATTGTGTTTATTCCTGGAGTGGGACTTTCACCTCTTGGAAATTTTAACCTAGTTTCTCACAGCTACCTTTTATGAATGGTTTCCTTGTAAAGGCCAAACTTAATTTCAATAAAGATTATTTTTTTGTATAAAAGTAAATTTCCTCTAGTGCTAACATTATTATAATGCAGTATTGATTCCAGACTGCAAAAGAACACCCAGTACCAGCATATAGCCATATAGCCCTGAATACCTGCTGATTCAATGATGGTAAGACATGAAAGGATGTGAATCCTATACAATGAAGATTGGAACGCCTAGTAATAGTATGGGGTCCAAACCATTGAAATCTGGTGATCTTGTCAGCCAGAATCTTCCTAGTAAGTGCCCGTAGTAATTCATTTTTGTAATCCAGCAGTACTGCAGCATGCCGCGTAATAGCAGCCATTTGGAGTGCATCTTTGTAGTTCAGCAAAGGAGGCAGGAGCACAACAGTAATTCTGCAAAGGAGTCAGGTGCAAAACGCCACCTACTAATAACTTGTTGAACTCAAGAATGTCAGTTGTTAGTTTGTGGTATTTTACAGCATGGTTATTACAACAGATGCCTTTATATTGAGTTATAATGTACCTATATGTAAACTACCACTACATTGCATATCACTGCCTTGCATTACATTTGTTACTTTGCATTCCTAAAAAGGTCGTTTTTAAAACATGACACCCAAAATAATTAGTTTTGTACCCTTTTAACATGTTGTGCATTTGTAAAGCACATGTATCACCCGAGGGTATCAAGGCGTTGAATAATAGATGTTTATTGTTACCCAACGGTACTCACTTTATCAACCTCAGAAGAATGAAAGGCTGAGTGGACCAGCCAGGATTTGAACCTGTGAACATGAGGTTGAACACTGGCCCCTACAGTCGACCCAGTAGTCCACTAAGTCACCAGACCTGGTTTTTAGAAATCATTTCAGGAATGAGAGATTTCAAAATGCTTTATTAATTAATTACACTTTAAAATAAGTGCAAGTTACGACATATGTTCTATTCCCACTCATGATGGTGGAACAAAAATACCCAAACATGTAAGTTCAAGTGTAAATTTACAACAAGAGATTAAATAAAGGTTTCTGTTAGAAAGCTGCACGCAAAAATAAAACATTTGTTAAAAAAAAAAGTTATAAAATACATAAAAAGATGTCAGTAAACATTTCTTTTTTAACTTTTATTTGATCATTTTCTCACGTATACATAAGCTGGCTGGAGTAATTCACTGCAAAATGATACAATCACAAATCAACATGTCTGCATCAAGATATCGTGTACAAAACCAGTCATTGAATTAAAATAGACAGGCGGCTACGTAGCATACAATTACTTTTGCATTATACACGTTCCCTCGTCAGTAAACATTTTTAATAAAAACAGTGAAACATGAAGAACATAAAAATCGTTGTCCACTATTTTGTGGTCACTCATTAAGAGACCTTTGAGAAGAGAAAACAAGCATTTGTGATCTATAACTGTGCCACATAACAGTGCCATCTACTTACTTAAAAAGATAAGTGTTGAAAGGTTAAAAGGACCTTTATTCTAAATTATTGTCAAATCACTAGCAGGAATCAATCACATTTTTGTTTTACATGCTAATTTTTAACAGTGGGAAAATACTTTGATTACAATACAATTATCTCAATAATAAAAAAGCAAAAAGTGACCTTACAAGATAACTGAATTATAAATAACTAAAACCATCTTATCTCTAAGGCACTATAAAGATGAAATGTCAACAAATGATACAATCAGATATATATCAAAGTAAAACCATTTAAAATACCATTACATATCATAAAAAATCACAAACAAAAATTATTTCAACAGGTTGAAAGGAACAGATGATTTGCATTAAAAACTTTTATCTAAATTACTACAAAAACTTTTTGACAGATACATCAAATAAAAATCAAAAAATGAAGTGCAAAGATTAAATAAATGTGTTTACTGCAGAATACCAGAAAACACCAAGTCAACATCAAAAGGGTCAATGTATCAACTACAGATGACAATTTGAGTGCTGTGCCTCGAAGGAAAGGGGAAATAATGAGGGTACTTAGTAAAAATCCATAAAAAACAGTAAATATATCTTCAAATAAACTAGAATACTAAACAAATATATTTCTATTTTTCTCTATATTTTTATTTTAAACAGAGCAAAAATAATGGATAATATGGAGCAAGAATGTGTGTTCTATCAAAGAGGAGCCACCAACTTTTGAAACAATTTGGGGTATCTATAAAGTAAGGACAGACATACTGAACCAATAGTACATTGAAAGTGTGTCAGATACTTCTCTGGCCACTGCAAGGGCACATCAGTTACTCTGGGGGACTTTGTGGAAATATTCTCAGAGTATAAAAAAATCTGCCTCAGCAACTGCCATAGAAACAGTTGAACAAATGAAGCTACTAACCAGCACGTCCAATGAGTCCTCTGGTTCAGTGTTAAAACAGATCACAAAATGTCCTTATGTATGTTCCCACACAAATACCTGCCATTTTAAATGAAAAAGGGAATAAAAGAAAAGTATTAACAGAAAAGGACAGTTGAGTGCTTATCTTCCCCTCTGCCAAAACCTTTTTCTGATGTAGCTATTCCAGAAGAACTTTCAGAGACCTTTTCTCATGAACCCTTTCTCTAGTATGTAAATTATAACTCTCAAAAATGCATGCTAATATATGGATGATGAATGATAAGTTTAAACTCATCCATTTAGCAAAATTACCACAGTGCATGATAAAATAAGCAGTGCTAGTTTGTCGCTAATAAATGGGTTGCTATCAGACAAACAATGCTCAAAATATTATGAATTTATACCACCTATTCAGGAAAAAAACTTAAGAGGCATGGGAAAATAATAACTGACTTTGAATTAGCAGTGATTACAGTGACTAAAAAGCTCTATCCTGAACTCTAATTCAGGAATAGTTCTTTTACCTAGGCTATTTGAAGAAAAATGCAATAATTATCCCCTACAAGAGAGTACGAGACAACATGACTGACAGTAAATTGCACTTTGAACAAAGAAAATGTCTGCTTTAGCTTTTGTACCTCCCCACTACACTGATGCTTTGCAGTTGTAATACTTTTCAAAAAGTGAAGAACAATTTTTACTTAACATATATTGGCCATCAAAGCAGGTCAGGTCAAAGGTGATTTCCACAATTTCATATTGAGTGATGGAATTACGACATGGCCTGCTTTCAGGGAGGCATAAAAATGAATCGCGACCTTGAAGGCTGACAAAATTATTTTTCATCATCAAGCACAATTTTTTTAGGAAGTCTACAACCCAGAATTAGCAAATAGTAAAAAGAGAAAAAGATGAATGAACGACTCCTTTCTAAGGTTCAACAATTTGGCATGTTTAGTGGCGTACACCATCTAGAAAATCCTGCATATAAATTACTGTACTAATAAGTAGCTAAAAACTATCTGGCTAGCCTACCACGCCCATTGAAATAAAAACAGAGTACCATGAGTATCAGGTTGAGTACCCCCACCTCCACAGCAATAGCATTTATAGCCCCAAGAAGTAAATTCAACACTGACTTAAGCATCAAAACCAAACCAAAAAAATAAAATAAAAATAGCAAAAACACAACATGGTAAGCGGTATAGTCAAAGGGTAAGGTAAATAAACCCCATGTGCCATCAATTCAACAAAAAAACAAATTTCCACCTTTGTTGGACCTGTCAGCCCTAGGGTGGTCTCCCCATTTATTTTTGATCGTGCCTCATTTTTTTTCACCCTCATTTTGATGTTGGACTTAGGTCTCCGGGCGCCTTTTCATTGCCAATCAGTGTTAAGGTGCAGGTGCTCCCTTCTCCCAAGATGGCTGCCACAGGCCCCTGCTACTGCAGAGTGGTCTTTATTAGTAGCACCCTAGCTACCAGGAGCTGGCGGGAACCCCACAACAATGTTGCAACACCAGCCCGCCTTTTTTGTCCCATAGGTAGAATGGGGAAGCTCCTGGAATGTGCTGGAACCTTAGAAGGGAGGTGTGGTTTTACTTTTGCCGCCTTGGCTAGAGGTCACCTGACCTAGGGATACATAAGTGAGAGGGGGAACTTTTTCTAGTCAGTTGGCCAGCGGGGTAAAGCAGAGCTGGAGAATCCACGCAGGAGTGTAGGCGGTAGGGCCTAGCCAGGGACTTATGCCTCTGAGAGTGACAGGATTTAGGTGCTGCCTCTTAAGTGAGTGAGGGATCCTGTGAAACCCACTGATCTTGCCCAGCAGTAGGAGGACCCAGGGAACCTCTGCCCAGCCTGACTAGGAAGGACCTAGTCGCCAACTCACCCCCCTACCCCCCTGTAACAGAACCCCTTAAGGGCGCCAGATACATCTGCGCCATCAAGACTTTCCAGAGCAAACTGATTGCCGGAACTGAATGCTGAGACTGCGTGTCCAGATTGAACCTTGAAACTACCTACCTAACCCATTGTGGTATCGCTGAGGATCAACCAGGTCTTAGCGCTGTGACCCCTGCGCTCCCTGACCTGGCCTGGGATCCCCGGCAGCGTGCTCCGTTGAGCGCGGAGCCCCCCAGCTTAATTTGAGCCCCCCCTATGGCATGGAGGCTGAAGCGTGCTCACCGCTGCGGCCCGGAGGCCGGAAGAGTGCCCCTCAATGTCGCGAGGCCCGAGGAGTAGCCCGGGGCCCCGTCGCTGCCGTCGCAGCTGTGGTGAAGGTGCGTGAGGCCGGGGCCGGCCCCCGTCGCAACAGGATCGCCTGCGGACTTCGGAGCCGGTGTGGACGCCTTCCCGAAGTCGAGCAGGGTAAGCCCGGAGGCTTGGGACTGACCCCGGTGCGCCCCCTACAGGCTGGGAGCCACACCGCACCCTGAGCCCGGGTTCCCTCTCCGTGGGAGTCCCCTGGTCACCACGACAGAGAGACCCCTCCGAGGGATTTGCCCCTTGTTCCCCACTGACTATTCAGGAACTTTGTGTCTCCCGAACTGCACCGGAGTACGAGAGGCTCGCTCCGTGCGACTCGTTGTGCTCCTTGAACTGCTCCGTTCTGAAGTACTCATTGCTACTGAATCCGAGAGCCGCTCTGTTCTAAATGCTCCGTTGTGAAGTATTCCTTGCTATTGATTACGAGTAGCGATATGTTCTAAATGCTCCGCTCTGAAGTATTCATGGCTATTGATTATGAGAAGCGCTATGCTCTAAATGCTCCGTCCTGAAGTATTCCCTGCTATTGATTACGAGTAGTGCTCTGTTCTACATGTTCCGCTCTGAAGTATTCATGGCTATTGGTTACGAGAATCGCTATGTTCTAAATGCTCAGTTCTGAAGTATTCATGGTTACTGATTACGAGTAGCGTTATGTTCTAATGCTCAGTGCTGACGTATTCGCCGCTTACTGGTTACGAGTGGCGCTTCGATCTAATGCTCTGCTCTGAAGTATGCACTGTGTGGTGGTTACGAGTGGTGCTATGTTCTAATGCTCTGCTCTGAAGGTGTTCGTCAGATTTGTCCCAAGGTAGCGGTAGTCCCGCGAGGTCTGCCCTGGGTCCCTGCACACCCCCAGGAGTAGCGCTACATTCCCGAAACCCTACCACGGGGAGTCAAGTATACAAGGTACTGGTAATATCATACTGGTGAATATCATACTGGTGAATATCATACTGGTAAATATCATACTGGTGAATATGGTGCTGGCGGATCAAACGCTGACATAAGTGAATTGCCATTATCATCTTCTTATCTGAATTTATATCTCATGAAGTGCATGTATATGTTATGATTTGCCTTGTTATCCCATGAACTGCATTTATCTCAAACTGCTTGGATAAACTTGAGTTATTTGCATAAATCTCTACAGTGTGGCGTCCCTTATTGTGTGCGTTCCTTGCTTCAGTGGATGTGCATGTTGTATGGTCGCTTTACACACAAGCCTTTGGGTGCCCAGCCGCTCGTGTCACGTTACCCCCTTAGGGCCTGGTGACCCCAGGTCTTACATTGTTGGCGAGCGGTGGGATATTAGGACCTGTGACCATACAGCACCCTTCCGTGAAGCGGAGGGCGCCACAATTAAACGCCTGTTGTTTCAAAGCTCTGCAACTAGTAATTGCTGTATTTATTGATTCCACTGTCCAGGCTGAGAGTGTAAAAGAATCCTGGTTAGCTGGTAACTGTCACCCATATCGTAGGAATTTCTTCCTTAGTATCTAGGTCCCCACCTGTCAAGATGGAATTCCGGTTAGCTGACCTCGAGGGGTACTCGGTGAAGCAACTGAGAGAGTTCGGGCAGGGGATGGGGGTGCCTGGGGTGCGGAGGGCCAAAGGACCGGAACTCCGTACCGCCATAAGGGCATGGGTAGAGGCCCACCCAGAAGGGAGAGAGGATGAGGGACAGGAGGCGCCAGATGCACCTCAGGAGGAGAGCGCCCAAGAAGTACTAGACATACTTAATGTGGATATGTCTGAAAATGTGCCCCCAGGGAGACGTTCTGGGGCCAGTAGTAGGACAGGGTCTAGGAGGAGCGCGTCTCCAGAGGAGTATGAGGACAGGAGGGAGGAGAGGCAGTTAAAGTGGGAGCTGGCCAAGTTGGAACAAGAGAGAGAAAGGGAATTGGCCAAATTGGAACAAGAGAGAGAAAACAAGAGATGGGCAATGGAGGAAAAGAAGCTGGCGCACGAGCTTCAGCTGAAAGAGTTGGAGCTGCGCGCCCTCCAATTGAATGCGTCCAATAAGGACAATGGTGGCAGCATACCTAAAGAGTCTCACGAGTCAAAATTCTACCTACCTAAGGAAGTCATTGCCAATTACACAGTGGGGGACGACATTGCTAAATGGTTGGAGGCATACGAGGTAGCCTTGACTGCCCATGGGGTACCCGAGAGTAATTGGGGAGGTGGTTTATATCGGTATATACCTCCCAATGTCAGGGACACCCTGCTATATTTGGCCAAGGCGGATCAGGTCAGGTATGCTGTCCACACAGACCTGGGTGGATTTTTTTGATTATGCGAGAAAGGCACTAGATGGTTGGGTGCGTGGCAGCGAGGTGCAGGACTACCAAGAGGTGTACAATCTTTTTTTACGGGAGCACCTCTTGGATAAGTGCTTTCTGGAGCTGCGCCAACATCTGGTGGACCGCAAGTTGATGGATCCCCGTGAACGTGCGGAGGAGGCAGATATTTGGGTGAGCTCCCGGGTGTCTCACAAGGGCCCCGGGGGAGATAGCTCGAATGGCGGTCAGGGTTTCCCCCAGAAGAAAGAGGGGGGAGATCAAAAGGTGGAGTTCTCTAAAGGCCCCCAAAATAAGTTTGGGAAGGGAGTAGGAACCCCACCCCCGTCCAATTCCACAAGACCCACTTACCCTGACAGGAGTCAGCAGCCAAGGATTGTGCGGTGCTACGAATGTGGGGAGATTGGACACTACAAGGGAGATCCCAAGTGTCGCAAGCGACCCCCAGCCCCAACGGGCGGGAAAAGTCCCGGGGTGAGTAGTATAGCGCATGGGGTGGAGCTGCCCTTAGATAGGGAAGGGGAGTGGACAGGCCTGACCCTGGTTTCACTCGGGGATAGAGAGGTGGTCCCCGTAGTGTCCCTGCCCCCGAACACTGCTAAATATCAGCAGAGGGTGAGAATTAACGGGGAGGAGGTGGAGGCTCTGAGGGACACAGGTGCCAGCATGACCACTGTAGTGAGGCGGCTGGTGTCCCCAGACCAAGTAGTCCCCGAGGAGTTCCATCTGGCCGTATTGGCTGACGGCAGTGTGAGTCACTATCCCGTGGCTCGTGTTCCATTTGAGTGGGGAGGAGTCAAAGGCCTACTAAGAGTTGCGGTGAGCCCTGCCTTGCCTGTGGGGTGCTTGCTAGGGAACGACCTGGAGCACACCAAGTGGAAAGATGTCGAGGTTCGAGCTCACACCGAGATGCTGGGATTACCAGGGTGGACTTGCGTAGTCACGCGGTCCATGGCTGCCCAGCATGGAACTCACCCAGGGTTGGAGCCTGGAATCATGGCCCAACCCAACACCAGAAGAGGAAAGAAGAAGGTGGTAGAGGACACGCCCCGTGAGATGTATGGGGAGCCCGCAAAGGTGCCCCCGGAGTCCGTGGAGGTGGATGTCGTTCCCGTGGAGGACTTGCCGACCCTTGCTGACTGGCATGTGGGAGGAGGGCCTACCCGGGAGGAATTTTGTCAGGCACAAAGGGCGTGCCCCACGCTTGAAGGCATGCGGCGACAGGCCGAAGCCCAAGTGGCCAGTCAGGAGATGGGAGGATATCATGTGTATTGGGAGGATGGTCTCCTATACAGTGAGCCCAGGGTGCCGGTACATGGATCTTCGAGGGCCATAGTAGTCCCCCAATGTTACCGGGCCTTCCTGCTGGAGTTAGTGCACAAGATACCCTTAGCCGGACATCTGGGTCAGGACAAAACCTTTGCACGGTTGGTCCCTCATTTTTATTGGCCCAGGATGAGGATTGCCTCAGACACCTTTTGCAAGACCTGTAAGTCTTGTCAGGCGAGTGGCAAGACTGGGACTAAATTGAAAGTCCCATTGGAACCGCTCCTCGTGGTCGGGACCCCTTTTGAGAGGGTCGGTATCGATATTGTTGGGCCATTGGACCCTCCGACCGCAGCGGGACACCGGTTCATTCTGGTTTTGGTGGACCACGCCACAAGGTACCCAGAGGCTATTCCTCTGAGGACCATCACTGCACCGGTGGTGGCGCAGGCACTATTGGGGATTTTTACCCGAGTGGGATTCCCCAAGGTCGTGGTGTCGGACAGGGGCACCAATTTCATGTCGGCCTACATGCAGGTCATGTGGAAGGAGTGTGGGGTGACCTACCGGTTCTCCACTCCTTACCACCCCCAGACTAACGGACTTGTAGAGCGCTTCAATAAGACATTGAAGGGAATGATCCGGAGCCTGCCAGAAGGCTTGAGGCGTAAATGGGATGTCCTCCTCCCCTGCTTGTTGTTCTCCTATCGGGTGGTACCGAAGAAGGGAGTCGGGTTCAGCCCGTTTGAATTGCTCTATGGCCATCCCGTTAGGGGTCCCCTCAGTTTAGTGAAAGAGGGGTGGGAGAAGACTTCGCAGATGCTTCCCCGTGACATTGTCAGCTACATGCTGGCGTTCCGCAGCCAGATGGCCAAGCTGTGGAAGGCGGCCTCAGAGAACCCGGAGGCTAGCCAGACCGTGATGAAGGAATGGTACGACCGCAACGCTCGGACGGTCGAGTTGGACGTTGGACAGAAGGTGTGGGTCATGGAACCTGGGGAGCTTTGTGCCCTCCAGGACTGGTGGACTGGTCCATACGACATTGTGGAGCGACGAGGCCAGACCACATACGTAGTGGATTTGAAGACCCCTCGACAGCCCCTCAGGGTGCTCCACGTCAACCGCCTGAAGCCGCACCATGAGCGATCAGAGCTTGCTCTCCTTATGGTGACGGATGGGAGCGAAGAGGAAGAGAGTAAAGCTCTTCCTGACCTTCTAGCGGTACAAGAGAAGGATGGTTCGGTGGAAGGTGTAGTCCTCTCCCCATCCTTGACCCCAGAGCAACAGAGGGACTGTCGCCATGTCCTGGGACGGTTCGCCTCGTTGTTCTCCCTCACGCCTGGAATCACTCATCTGTGTACCCATGATGTGGACACAGGGGACAGCCCCCCGGTGAAGAACAAGTCTTACCGGCTCTCTGACCGAGTAAAAGATAGCATCCAGCGTGAGGTAGCCAAAATGTTGGAGCTGGGGGTGATAGAACCTTCCAGCAGCCCGTGGACTAGTCCAGTGGTGTTGGTGCCGAAAGCGGCCCCACCGGGTACGACGCCGGAGCTTCGGTTCTGTGTGGACTACCGGGGGTTGAACTCTGTCACGAAGACAGATGCTCACCCCATCCCACGTGCAGACGAGCTGGTGGACCGGCTGGGAGCAGCCCGGTACCTCAGCACCATTGATCTGACATCCGGATATTGGCAGATTGCCATGGCCGAAGGAGCAATGGAGAAGACAGCGTTCTCCACCCCCGAGGGCCACTACCAGTTCCGAGTGATGGCCTTTGGGCTCAAAAATGCTCCGGCCACATTCCAGCGGTCTGGAGTCCTTCTCAGCGGCCTACCTGGATGACATAGCTGTCTTCAGTGGCACCTGGGAGGACCATCTGCAACACCTCCAGGAGGTATTGCAGGCGCTGCAACATGCTGGCCTAACAATTAAAGCCAGCAAGTGCCAGATTGGACAGGGATCTGTCGTGTTCCTGGGACACCTGGTGGGCGGAGGTAAGGTGCAACCCCTCCAGGCCAAAATAGAGACCATCTTGGCTTGGGAGCCCCCCAAGACCCAAACAGAGGTCCGAGCTTTCCTCGGCCTCACTGGGTATTACCGCCGGTTCGTCAAGGGATATGGTACCATCGTAACCCCCTTGACGGAATTGACCTCGAAGAAGCAACCTCGCAAGGTCATATGGACAGCTGCATGCCAGGAAGCCTTTGACACGCTGAAACATGCGATGTGTACCGCTCCAGTACTAGCAACACCGGATTTCAGCAAGGAATTTATTGTGCAGACCGACGCCTCAGAGCACGGCATAGGTGCGGTGCTCTCGCAACTCAACACCGAGGGCCAAGATCAACCAGTGGCCTTCATATCCAGAAGACTCCTTCCTCGGGAACGGCGATGGAGCACCATTGAGAGAGAAGCCTTCGCGGTGGTCTGGGCTCTGAAGAAGTTGAGGCCATACCTCTTTGGAACTCACTTCCTCATTCAGACCGACCACCGCCCCCTTCGCTGGCTCATGCAGATGAGAGGCGAAAACCCCAAGTTGTTGAGGTGGTCCATTTCCCTACAGGGGATGGACTTTCGGGTGGAACATCGGCCCGGAGTTGACCACGCCAATGCTGACGGTCTCTCCAGGTTTTTCTGCCTTAGAGATGAGAACTCCCTAGAGGTTGGGTAGCTCTCCCCTCTTTCGGCTGGGGGGGACGCGTGTTGGACCTGTCAGCCCTAGGGTGGTCTCCCCATTTATTTTTGATCGTGCCTCATTTTTTTCCACCCTCATTTTGATGCTGGACTTAGGTCTCCGGGCGCCTTTTCATTGCCAATCAGTGTTAAGGTGCAGGTGCTCCCTTCTCCCAAGATGGCTGCCACAGGCCCCTGCTACTGCAGAGTGGTCTTTATTAGTAGCACCCTAGCTGCCAGGAGCTGGCTGGAACCCCACAACAATGTTGCAACACCAACCCGCCTTTTTTGTCCCATAGGTAGAATGGGGAAGCTCCTGGAATGTGCTGGAACCTTCTAGAAGGGAGGTGTGGTTTTACTTTTGCCGCCTTGGCTAGAGGTCACCTGACCTAGGGATACATAAGTGAGAGGGGGAACTTTTTCTAGTCAGTTGGCCAGTGGGGTAAAGCAGAGCTGGAGAATCCACGCAGGAGTGTAGGCGGTAGGGCCTAGCCAGGGACTTATGCCTCTGAGAGTGACAGGATTTAGGTGCTGCCTCTTAAGTGAGTGAGGGATCCTGTGAAACCCACTGATCTTGCCCAGCAGTAGGAGGACCCAGGGAACCTCTGCCCAGCCTGACTAGGAAGGACCTAGTCGCCAACTCACCCCCCTACCCCCCTGTAACAGAACCCCTTAAGGGCGCCAGATACATCTGCGCCATCAAGACTTTCCAGAGCAAACTGATTGCCGGAACTGAATGCTGAGACTGCGTGTCCAGATTGAACCTTGAAACTACCTACCTAACCCATTGTGGTATCGCTGAGGATCAACCAGGTCTTAGCGCTGTGACCCCTGCGCTCCCTGACCTGGCCTGGGATCCCCGGCAGCGTGCTCCGTTGAGTGCGGAGCCCCCCAGCTTACTTTGAGCCCCCCCTGTGGCGTGGAGGCGAGGCCCGAGGAGAAGCCCGGGGCCCCGTCGCTGCCGTCGCAGCTGTGGTGAAGGTGCGTGAGGCCGGGGCCGGCCCCCGTCGCAACAGGATCGCCTGCGGACTTCGGAGCCGGTGTGGACGCCTTCCCGATGTCGAGCAAGGTAAGCCCGGAGGCTTGGGACTGACCCCGGTGCGCCCCCTACAGGCTGGGAGCCACACCGCACCCTGAGCCCGGGTTCTCTCTCCGGGAGTCCCCTGGTCACCACGACAGAGAGACCCCTCCGAGGGATTCGCCCCTTGTTCCCCACTGACTATTCAGGAACTTTGTGTCTCCCGAACTGCACCGGAGTACGAGAGGCTCGCTCCGTGCGACTCGTTGTGTTCCGTGAACTGCTCCGTTCTGAAGTACTCATTGCTACTGATTCCGAGAGGCGCTCTGTTCTAAATGCTCCATTCTGAAGTATTCCTTGCTATTGATTACGAGTAGCGATATGTTCTAAATGCTCCGCTCTGAAGTATTCATGGCTATTGATTATGAGAAGCGCTATGCTCTAAATGCTCCGTTCTGAAGTATTCCCTGCTATTGATTACGAGTAGCGCTCTGTTCTACATGTTCCGCTCTGAAGTATTCATGGCTTTTGGTTACGAGAATCGCTATGTTCTAAATGCTCAGTTCTGAAGTATTCATGGTTACTGATTACGAGTAGCGTTATGTTCTAATGCTCAGTGCTGACGTATTCGCCGCTTACTGGTTACGAGTGGCGCTACGATCTAATGCTCTGCTCTGAAGTATGCACTGCGTGCTGGTTACGAGTGGCGCTATGTTCTAATGCTCTGCTCTGAAGGTGTTCGTCAGATTTGTCCCAAGGTAGCGGTAGTCCCGCGAGGTCTGCCCTGGGTCCCTGCACACCCCCAGGAGTAGCGCTACATTCCCCAAACCCTACCACGGGGAGTAAAGTATACAAGGTACTGGTAATATCATACTGGTTGTTGGACTTGGCCCTTCTGGCAGGTTCACCCCTGAACTTTTTTTGATTTTTACTGGTGACTTGGTGTGGTGATTGTTTGGTTTCTGCGCACTTTCCCTGTGTCCCAGGGTAAAGTGCGTGCGTGCTCTGAGTGCATGTGGTGAGATAGGCCTGCCCTCCCATAGGAATGCATGGGGAATGTATGTGTCCCTAGTAGTTCCTGATGCGTGGGGTGTGCAGGCCCGAGTTTGGTATGTGCGGACTCGTGGGAGTAAATGCTGCGCGATGATGTGTGCGGCGTGCATGTACCTAGTGTGGAAGTGCCACTTCTAGAAGTGGGCACTTCGGTGTGCAGTGTGTCTGTCGCGTGATTGGCTGGTCGTGTCATGTGACGGGCTAGGGATTCCCCAGTGTCAGGATGAGTCACCCAGTGGTGAATGGGGAGATCAGCAGCTAGATGGGTGGGAGGAGTCCACCTGGGTCCTGAATAGGACAGGGTTTTCCAAACACAATGCTGGCCCCGCCCCCTGTGGTGCGACTGACGACCCTAGCCCTTCCAGTGAATAGAGTGAGGGGCTGAGCACATCAAGGGTGCTCCCCAACCAGCTGCGACTGGTTTTCCCCCTCACCCTGACCCCAGAACAAAGGGTTTGCATGTATAAAAATGGGGCTGTGTCCCCACAGAAACTGTTCTCTGCCAGGATCTTACCTGAGGGGGGCTGCTGCTGCTGCTGGACCAGAGGACCGCCACTTGGACTACCTCCCTGCCTGGAGGCCCAGTGAGCTGGCTCTGGGTCCAGCCTTGCCCCCCTGCTCTTGAAGGACCATTTGTTGCTGGACTTTGGTGGCTACTGGCACCCCTAAGCGCCTGGGAGCGCTTTTATCTTGCAAATATCTCATGAAGTGCATATATATGTTATGAATTGCCTTATTATCCCATGAACTGCATTTATCTCGAACTGCTTGGATAAACTTGAGTTGTTTGCATAAATCTCTACAGTGTGGTGTCCCTTATTGTGTGCGTTCCTTGCTTCAGTGGATGTGCGTGTTGTATGGTCGCTTTACACACAAGCCTTTGGGTGCCCAGCCGCTCGTGTCACGTTACCCCCTTAGGGCCTGGTGACCCCAGGTCTTACAACCTTGAACCATAAAAATAAATAACTTCAATACTTAAACAAAAGCCCTCACTCTCGAAAGAGCTACACTTATCAATCAATCAATCAATCAGGGAATTATGAAGGACACTACTCACCCGTGAGGGTCTCAAGGTGCTGGGGGGGTGGGGTGGGGGTGCAGCTCCGGGTCAGTCGAAGAGCCAGGTCTTGAGGCTTTTCCTGAAGGTGTGCAGGGTTGGGGAGTGCCTGATGTTGGCTGGAAACTCGTTCCATGTTTTTGCTGCAATGTCACAGAAAGCTCTTCCGCCTGCTCCGGTTCTACGGATGCGTGGGGTATCAGCCAGGGCTTGGTCCTTTTGGGTGCGTGGAAGGACACTCTTTCGTTGAGGTATTTGGGTCTGAGGTTGTGGAGGGATTTGTAGGCATGGGTGACAAGCATGAAGGCCACTCTCTTTGCGATGGGGAGCCAATGGAGGTCTCGTAGGTGCTGAGTCATGTGCTCGTGTCGTGGGGTTCTGAGGACGAGTCTGGCTGCGGTGTTCTGGATGGTTTGGAGTTTGTCTAGCAGGATTTTGTTGAGGGCGTTACCGTAGTCCAGTCTGCTGGTTATGAGTGTGGGGGTGACGGTCTTTCTACATTCTGAAGGGGCGTTTAGGAAAGCTTTAAAGAAATGCCTCTTTAGCCAAGGCTAGTTAGAAAGTACCTTCTGCCTTGTTACACCCCCCACCTCCCATGTTTTACTAAACCACGCTAGCGCCAGGACACCTCTGTTTGAGGTAGCTGATGCGCTTTATCAATAAATAAATAATAAAACGCGGGGGGAACAACTTGAAGGTCTTTCGGAGGATGCAGAGGGAGTTGAAGCAGGTGGAGGTGACGGCGTTGATCTGGTGGGTCAAGGTGAAGGAGGAGTCTAGTATGATGCTGAGGTTCTGGGTGTGGTCTGTTGGGGTAGCTGGGTTTCCGAGGGCAGGGGGCCACCAGGAGCTGTCCCACACAGTGGGGGAGGGTCCGAGGATGAGGACCTCTGTCTTCTCTGAGTTCAGCCATTGACTTGTCTTCAACATCAATTGAAAGAAGTATCACAACTGTAAGTACCTTCAAAAATTAGATCAAGGTAGGTCATATGTGGTGGAAAGGACAATAAAAGGCATCACAGCTCCATCAGTTGTGACAGGATCCACCATAAGAGTGACTTTAGGGAGCCATATGTGCCATTTGAAGGGCTTATAGTCAATAGTCACTGCCGCGTTATGACATAGCGGTGCTTTGTGGTGGGTAAGTCCATCATCCTGGAGAAGCTCATGCCTTCATTCCCAGATCTTGTGTATTTCCAGGAGGATAGGGTAATGGGGGTCCGATTACATTTTGGGGCCGACATACAGAAGCAACATACAGCCCACCACATGACATAGCCTACGTTCTAGTCCAACTCAAAATGGAGTGTCCATGTGAGGGTTCAAGTGGTAAGTTATCTGGATATATGGTGAGCTCTTTAGTATGATCTAAAGTGTGGTAGGCCAAAGTCCCCAGATGTCATGACTGCATGGAGATTGGCTGCTGCTAACCTAGGTACATTAGAGTCCCACACAAACTGCCGGATAGTTGTATCAACCTGTTTTAAGTAGCTTGTGAGTATGTTGAACGGGAGCATGCCAAAGACATAGTTGAATTTAGGGATCACTACCATCTCGATCGTTTAGACCCTGCCCCACTGGGAGAACTGGAGTGAACTTCATGTGTTGAAGTCCACTTTTGTCTTCTCTAAAAGTGGAAGGATTTTATCTTTGACAATGGTGGAAAGTCAGTGCTAATCGCTGTATTCCCAAATATTTCAGATCTTTGGAGATACACTTTGCCGTCAACCATTTAGGTGAAGAACACGTGGTGGTGGGCATCATTGCCACTGCCTCAGCTTTGGCCCAATTGATTTTGTACCCAGAGAAAATGGAGAAATCCTCAATAAGTGACATCAAGGCTGGCTCTAAGCTTTCAGGATCACTTAATGTCAAGAGCACATCATCAGTGTATAATAGCAATTTTAGATCTTCCGCAGGGGCAGTTATTCCAGATGTCGATTTGGACGACCGTATATCAATAGCCAATGGTTCCAGGGTAGTAAAGGCAATGGCAATCGAGTGCAACTCGGCCTCGTGCCACGTCAAATTGAGATCTGATCCAAGACAAAGCCTTTACATAGGACCTGGGCAGTCGGAGCTGCATAGAGACAACGGACCTTCCATAGGAAGCTAGAGCATATGCTGAAATGCTGAAAACCATGAAAAAGATGGGGCCACTCCAACTGATAAAATGCCTTTTTGACATCCAAAGAGACCAGCAAGTAGGCATTGATATCTGCCCTGGTCTAGTTTTCATGAACATAAAGATGTATCACATTTCCCTGTCTGTTAGCCCGAATCTCGCCCAGTATTTTCTTGTCACAGTTCAAGAGGGAGACTGGGCACTAATTAGCACAGAAAAGCAGATCCCTATCTGGCTAGGGGATAAGGGAGATATGAGCTCTGTTGAATTTCCCTCGCAGTATGCCCAAGATGGGACAGCAATGAGCCAAAGGCATCATGTATCGCTGGAATTGCCTTCTTGGCCTCTCTTTGTCAGAGCTGTAGTACGAGTAGCTGCATTGACTTATCGCCCTACTCGCAGTTCTTCTGTTTAATCCTCATAAGCACTTTCGCAGAAATCAATATTCAACTCGCATTGCGAAGGGAGCGTAACAGAGTTGGAGTAGATTGCTTCTTGTAGGCTGCCTGCAGGGTTTTGACTTCCAGAACTGATCGCTTGCATTCTGCAGTCTTATTTGCGACATTAGTGTCCCTCATAAGCAATCCTCTAAGGTATAATTTGCCTGTTGCCTCAAAATGTGTTTCGAAGGAGCCATTGAGTGCTACATATTCTGTGAGCCTGGAAAGAAGCTTCTGTTTGTCATCAGGCATCCTAAATGATTTGCATACATCTAGGTGCCAAGTGTGGGATTTGGGCGATACCATGCAAAGATTCGCAAAGATAGTAATCAGGGAATGATCTGAGACACTTCTCACTTGTACGGCAAATGTCTGGAGTTTTGGCAACACAGATGTTGCTGTGAGAAAGGCGTTCAGTCTGGATTCTGTGCACTTGTTACACCCCATCACTCTCTATGGGGTGTAACAAGTGCCACGAATCATGGAGAGAAAGGATATCCATGACGCCACTAAGAAGTGTTCTATCCCACGGTCAACGAAGATCAGGATCTCTCAACTTGTCCAGCAGTGGATCCAGCACCATGCTCTAGTCACTACCGATAATGGCGGGGCCTGTGCCCAATTCGGTCAAAAGCCTACAAAGGCATAACAACAGTAGTCATCAGTCCAAGTCTTCAGAACTCTCACTGGCAGCTTCTTATGAAGACGTATGGCAACTATGTTTTTCCTATGATTACCAGCAGCATTGATAGGTGCATCAGAAGGCTCATCCGAAACGTAGGCCAATATCACCCTCCCAACCCAATCACACTTCAATTTAACAGATTACAAAGTAGAATGGTGCTTCTCTTGTTGCAGGACAATGACTGGGTGTTTAGAACCAAGGGATCCTAGTACCTTTTGAAGTCAATGGTTGGCCATGTCAATGAACCTTGGAGGAAGGAGGTCTGTAAAGATCTGTAGCAAAGAAACAAGTGGCTTTCTAACACAAGTATAGCAAACAAAAGGACAACCCTAACTAACAAACCTTATACGATGAGGTAGAAGGAACCAGCAGTTCAGGCCAGCACTATCCAGGGTGTAGGGAAATTATCCATAGTGTTGGAAGAGCAGAGGTGCTGTGGGAAAGCATGACACCACTGCCCTGGAAGGGACCATCACCAGCCACTACTCTTCTGGCATCAGGCTCTCTGTCCGGGCCATTAGGCATAAGGAATTGGGAGCTAGTGATATTGGGAGGTCCCGCTGTGTAGGGCTGGAATGTGTCCATGTGAGCAGGGTGGGCCTCCTCCCACTTCAACCATAACTTTAATTCCACTGGGTCCTGGAATTCCTTGGACCATCCATTCACTGTGACTTTCATTGTCGCCAGGTCCAGCATGCCAAAATGCAGATCAAGCGTTCTGAGGCCAGGACGTAATGCAAAAAACTTGATTGTTTTAAGAGAAATCATCAGAGATGATGCAACAAAGATACAACACCCCAGACCTCCATAACCTGGACCCTGGACGCACCAGCAATCACTGCTGCGCACATCCCTGCACAGCACCAAAGAACTTTTCTCCTGCCTACACTGCTGCCTCCCCTTCAGCACTGAAGCAACCAACAACCGTACAGACACCACAAATGTGATCACATCTGCCAAGCTGACTGAGACTGCCACAACACAACTCCGGTGCATCCTGCTCAATACTCGATCAATCAGTAAACACACCATGGTGATCTTGTACTTGATCTCATCCCTCACCCGACATCATCTTCTTCAGGGAAACCTGGATGAACCCCTCATCTGCACCAGACATCACCTCTGCCATCTCCGAAGGCTACAAGATGGCACACCAAGACTGAACCAACAAACAAGAAGGCCGAATCGGCATCTTTCACAAGGATACCAACTACTGCAGGACATCCCAATATGAACCAACCCCGATAATGGAATACCTCAACTTCCAATTCCACTCAGATGGAAGGAGCACCATCAGAATCACCCTTGCCTACAGACCACCAGGACTGTGCCCCAGATTTTGCAACGCCACTCCAGACCCCATCTCCCCACTCGCTATTGCCTCAGAACATTACATCTTTCTAGGAGACATCAATTTCCACCTCTAAGACCACAATGATGCCAACACCACCGACACCCTAGAGACTATGATCAACATTGTCCTCAAGCAGCTCATCGCAAGACCTATCCACATTGCAGGAGTCGAGTACAGCCAAACAACTTACCTGGTCCGACCAATACAGCGTCCACTTCACCATCTCAGGACCCACCCAAGCCGGAACTGCACCCCCAGGTGCACATTCAGAAACTAGAAAAAGATATTAGAAGACCAATGGAACAATGCTCTAGGCTCCTGCCTCTAGACTCCACACATGACCCAAAACAATCAGCAGTAAACTTCTCCTGATGGATTACAGAAAGCGCCAACAGCATCGCCCCCACCAAGACAATTAAAGACAAAAATCCAACCAAAAAAGCAAGCTGGTACATCAAAGAACTGCACTCGATGACATGCATCTGCTGGCAACTCAAAGGAAGTGGCACACCAGCAGATAAACAGAGGAACACATCGCCTTCAAAACCTCCCTCAACCAGTACCACCACCTACTGAAAGACACCAATTAGAATGCCCTAGCAGACCGCATTTAAGTCGGCACAAACCGCAGCAAGGCACTCTTCACCAT
The DNA here is from genome assembly GCF_964204655.1 of Triturus cristatus. Lineage (NCBI taxonomy): Eukaryota > Metazoa > Chordata > Amphibia > Caudata > Salamandridae > Triturus > Triturus cristatus. Next base: position 485,978,708 of record NC_140593.1, on the reverse strand, counting down.
AGCGAGGGAATTCTTTCAACTCTGCTTCCACAGACAATGACATCACACCCTCCCAGGAACTGTGCAACAACCATGCAAACTTCTTCCACAACAAGATATCAGCCATTTATGAGAACTTCTAATGCCAACCCTCCACTGTCAATCAAGCAACTCACATCCACAAACACAAACCCTGAAGTCCTGCTCACTCACTGGGTTCCCCTCACGACAAAAGAGGCATTCATCATCATGTTATGTTATAATGTTATTATAAACTTATACCGTGCACTGATACTCAAGAGTGTCCTGGCGCGAGGAATTAAAAGTGATCCGATGAGAAAGGCTTTAGCACGACTCTGGAAATAGGAAAGTTTTCAATTGTTTTTTAAAAAATCTGAGATCTTGAATATTCCGTAGCTCCTGAGGTAGAGCATTCCAAGCCATAGCTGTTTTGACTGATAGAGACTGTCCCCCTAGCTGAGTCGGTGAGTAGCTGACCGCAGCACTCTGTTCGAAGCATAGAAGGCAAACCGCTTCCGAATGTACATGGGGCCAGAATCGTGCAGCGCTCTATGCGCCAGAGTAAGAGCTTTAAATTGCAACAGGCAGCCAATGCAGGTCGCGTAGATATTTTTTTATGCTGACTCTTCCAGAAATATTAAACAGAAGTCTGGCAGCGGCATTCTGTATAGTCTGTAGTTTTTTGAGTAGGTGTTCCGGTATCCCCACATACAGAGCATTTGCATAGTCGAGGCAGGAGAGAATAAGAGCACACACAACCGTTTCCTTAGCTGACTGCGGCAACAACGGGAGGAACCTTCTTAAGGACTTAAGGATGCCGAAGCACATTCCAGAAAGTTTCTTAATTTGGTGGGTAAACCGTAGGTCCTCTTCAAACCAGACCCTCCAGATTTTTGGCTGGGGCACCCTCAGAATTCGGACGAGGAACGTCAGGAGGCCATAAAGATTGTCTAAAGGTAGATGGAAAATGGCCATACAATAGGACCTCGGACTTGTCCTCGTTACATATCAGTTGGGCGGAGGCCAACCACCTAAAAACCGCAGAGAGGCAGTTCTGGGCAGTCTCAGTTGACAAATCAGAGTCCTTCCAGGTTAAAAAAGAAGCTGGGTGTCATCCGCATATGCAATTATTTTTACACCTAACTCCTCTGCCAAGAAAATCAGAGGAGTCAGGTAGATATTAAAAAGTAAAGGGCTCAAGGTAGAGCCCTGCGGGAAACCAGTAGACAACTTCTTGGCAGTAGAGGAGAAGGGAGGCATCCATACCTGCTGGGTCTGATCCTCCAGGAAAGATTTCATCCACTCCCAGGCAGGGTCAACAATACCAATAGTAGAAAGGCGAGAAAGAAGCAGTTGGTGGGTTACCGTATCGAAGGCAGCAGAGAGGTCGAGTAAGACCAGGTCTGCTCTGCCGCCCGCATCGAGGCACTCCAGAATTGCTTCAGCCATTTCCACCAAAGCGTTCTCGGTACTGTAGGATGCCCTAAACCCAGACTGTGCTGGATGGAGAAGGCCAAATGATTCCACATAATACTCCAGCTGACGGAAAACCACCTTCTCACAAACTTTTGCCATAGCTGGTGAAGAGAAATAGGACGGTAGCTAACTAGCTTCGTCGGGTCTAAAGAGGGTTTCTTCAGAAGTGGAAGGAGTTTGGCCTGTTTCCAACTCCTTGGAACAACAGCAGTCTGTAGAGATAGATTTATGATCCTATTGGCCTCGAGAGATACTGTCAGGAACTATGTGAACGCCATGACTCTAAGTAATCACCCTCTGAAAAGACATCAAGTCATCGTTAAGCCTTCTCTTTGCAACTGTTGGTCTGCTGTTCCTTGTAGGTCGACCGTTACAAGATGGCCGCCTAGTTTACCCCAGTATTGAAGGGAGTTGGAAGTCTCGCGGGAAGTGAGACTTCGCGCGCCGTGGAAGAACGTTCCACTGCGCACTTCAATTCGCCTAAGTCTGAGAGAGGTTGTGTTTGCTGAAGGCTCTCAGGTATTCTAGTCAGAGCGTCTGTTTTGTACCTTCGTGTGTAATCACGCGGAAGGAACTCTTGTCCCAGACCTACACTCATGAAGTGGGAGGTCGTGAATGAGCACGTCAAAGAAAAGCGTTTCCAGTCAGAGAACTCCGTTAGCCCCTCTAGAGGCAGAAGAGGTAGCGGAATCCAGAAACACAGAATATCGTCGAGCTACTGAGAACAAGATATCTCGTGTCTCTTTACTCCGGTAGGCTTACCGTCGAGAGAAGGAGACTGAAGTTTGTCAGCCAACCAGTTGTCACAAGAAGCAAGTAAGCACTAGACTGTTGTTGCAGCGCACGCCTAGTTCTTGACTGAAAGTACTTACGCCTGCTGCACGGAATTCCTTGCCTCCCTTGCGCTTTCCCTATTCTTTCCTTACTGTTTTCCTCCCCTGTCCCCTTTTGCGCGATTTCAAGCCGTGAAGCAGAGCTACAGTGGAGCAGGGATAATCCTCCAAAAGCGAAAGCTCTCCTGAACTAAACTTTCATCTTTTGGACTACACCAAGTATTTACAGAAGGAGGTAACGATAGGAAGATCAGAGAATAGGTAAGAGAGAGGGAAGAGAAGGAAGTATACTGTAAGCAGAGAGCATTAGAGATTTAGAATAGGATCACTTAACCTGTATTTATCCCTCTGTGCATTAGGTCATCCACTTAATCTAATCAGAAGTGGACCTCTGATCATAAGAAGAGAAGCAAAACTCCTGCAGACACCTGGTAGGCAAAGGGGGGAAAGGAAAATAAACTGGAACCGTAGTGTTTAGGGGGGGGTAAGTCGAGGCATTAAGTTGAAATGATGTTCCCATCTGTGCATTAGGAATCCTCCGGAAATCGTCATCTGACTGAGGAGGGAGTCCAGGCCAGCACGAGTGTCTCTTCTCTGTCCCATTCCCCTTTCCCCCCATCTGGAGCAGCTGCTCATACGCAGTGTGTTCCGGAGAAGGGGCAAGGGGAGCTAGCATCATTCTGCCTCCGTGAAGATATTGGTGCCGCAGTCCTGACAGATTGAAGTGCCCTAAAAGAGTGTTCTTCACCCGGGTAGAATGGCGGAGGGGTTTAGTTTAAAAGCTTTGGGAGAAATGCTGGAGGGAATTCAGAGAGATCTAGGGGTCCTGAAGGATGAGAATAAGACCTTAAGACAAGATGTAGTAATGTCTAGACAGGAAACAATTCAATTAGCTCAGAGAGTTAGTGAAATTTCTGCCGGGGCGTCACCTGCTCAAAAACTTTCAAGTAGTTCACTCCCACATCAAGACCCTCACACAGTAGCTCAGGTGGTCCATTCGGTTTCTCCCATTATTCCTTTAGCTCCCCCAGAAAGATACAGTGGAGATCCCCAAAAGGCCCAACTCTTCCTCACTCAGTGTTCTTTACACTTCATGTGTCGGGCAAATCTCTTTCCTGATGCTCAGTCACGGGTTGCGTTTATCTTATCCTACCTGGGAGGGGATGCAGCAAATTGGGCCATGCCCTTAGTTGCCCGAGATGACCCCTTTCTGTATAATTTGGACAATTTTAAAGCAGAATTCCTTAGGATTTTTGATAGACGTAGAGTGTCTCAGGCTACGGACAATGAATTATTAGAATTGCGCCAAGGGAATAGGGATTTAATCACCTATCTAACACAATTCAATAAATTATTAGTAGAGACTGATTGGCCTGAGGAGAAAAGAGCAGCCTTATTTTATCGGGGGTTGAGGGATGATATAAAAGACACCTTGGCACAGATTCCTAATCGACCCACCAACTACTCTGAATTAGTGGATTTGGTTTTAGAGATCGACTTTAGAAGTTCCGAGAGAAGAGGAGAAAAGAAGACCAAGGATTTTCGTTGGAGTTTCCCACGATTCGAGCGAACAAGAGCAGATGTTGGCAAAACTCCGGGTGGAGGTGCAGAAAGTGAACCAATGCAGATTGGGTCAATTCGTGGGCCCCTCAGCAAAGAAGAGAAAGAACAGAGGAGGTTAAAGAAACTGTGTATGTACTGTGGAGGAGCGGGGCATTTTGTGAGAGAGTGCCCAAAAAGGCCTAAGCTGTCCAATTCGGGAAACTTGCAAAACCATCTGTAGGCGGAGTCGCTCAGGTGGTGAAAGAGGTAGATTCGGCTCCAAAGATTCATCATATCATGAACACCTTGCAGACTCAGACCCCGCATTTGATTTTATCAATGGTTCTTAAGTTTCGAGAAAAGGAGATTACTGGTGTGGCCATTATGATTGATTCTGGAGCCACGGGCAACTTCTGTGATATCAAGTACGCAAATGCGATGGGGATTCAAGCAATTCGCAAGGAATGTAAAGAATCAGTTCGAGCAGTCGATGGAACTAATCTCTCTTCTGGCCCAATTACCCATCACACTGAAGAATTGGAATTAATTCAATCCAATGGTCACCGTGAGACCATTCATTTCAACTTGATTGATGCTCCACAATTTCAGATCATTTTGGGGCTTCCTTGGCTCTCCTTGCATAATCCTACAATCAATTGGGAGGATCGCATTGTGGAGATGGACTCGTCATTCTGTACGGAACACTGTTTCGTTGATCCTACTTCTGCCTTGGAGCCTTCTTTATCCACTTTGTTATCGTTTGGTGGAGGAGCTATCGGAGTGGTCAACACCTCGAAGATTCCAATAGAATACCAAGAATTCCAAGAAATTTTCAGTGAGCAAGAGGCAGAGAGGCTCCCACCACACCGCCCCTATGACTGTACCATTGACCTGGAACCAGGGGCCATGCTACCATGTAGTCGGATTTATGCCTTGACAGAAGCCGAGAACAGCTATCTAAAAGAATACCTGGACCGTTACCTGGCTAATGGATTTATCAGACCATCCCAGTCCCCAGTGTCATCCCCACTTTTTTTCATTCCTAAGAAGGAGGGATCACTGAGGACATGTATTGACTATCGAGCAATCAATCGGGTCGCGGTAAAGAACCGTTATCCTCTGCCCTTAATTTCGGACCTTTTAGATCAGCTGAAAGACGCCAAGATCTTCACTAAATTGGACCTTCGTGGTGCTTACCATCTTATTCGCATGAAGGAAGGTCACGAATGGAAGACTGCTTTCAGGACCAAGTATGGGCTCTATGAGTACCAAGTGATGCCATTTGGTTTATGTAATGCCCCGGCGGCTTTTCAGCACTTTATAAATGACATCATGAATGATTTGGTGGATCGAATTGCTGTAGTATATTTGGATGACATCTTGATTTATTCTAAGGATCCTCAGGAACATCCTCAGCATGTCAAAACAGTTCTTGAAAGACTACATAAGCACAAACTATATGTAAAACTGGAAAAGTGTGCTTTCAGTGTACAGACTGTGGAATTTTTGGGATTTGTGCTGTCTCCTGGAGGCATTACAATGGAGAAGAAAAAGGTGCAAGCAGTTGCCGATTGGCCTTCCCCCAAAGATATCAAGGAGATTCAACGATTTCTGGGATTCGCTAATTTCTATCGACGATTTATCCAGGGATTTTCTCAGAAAATCATTCCAATTACCAGACTACTCAAGAAAGGAGTGAAGTTCCAGTGGTCAGAAGAGGCTGAACAGGCTTTTCGTTTCCTCAAAAACAGTTTTACTACTGCGCCTATTTTACTCCATGCGGATCCCACTGAACCCTTCTTTGTGGAAGCCGACGCTTCAGATCAAGCAGTAGGGGTTCGACCGAAATGTTTTGGTTGTTGTTCGATTGTAAACAATTACAAATGCAAATAAAAAAAAAAAAAAAAAAAAAAAAAGCAGTAGGGGGGTCTTGTCCCAACGCCACAAATCAACTGGACAGCTACATCCAGTGGCATATCACTCTCGAAAATTAAATCCTGCTGAGATTAACTATACCATTGCCGAAAAAGAACTGTTAGCAGTGAAGGATGCGTTTGGGGAATGGAGGCATCATCTACTGGGGGCGAGACACACTATAACCGTGTATACTGATCATAAAAATCTCCAATTCCTCAAATCTGCAAGAACTTTAACTCCGCGTCAGCTGCGTTGGTCCTTGTACTTCGCAGACTTTGACTTTGTGATTACTTATCGACCTGGAAACAAGAATGGTAAGGCAGATGCCTTGTCCAGGATTCAAACGGAAAGTTCTGAACATTCCGTTACTCCGCAGCCTATTATTCCAGCATCTAAATTTGTGTGCACCTTATCTCTGGCTGAGTTCAAAGAAGAAGTCGGGAAACAGATGTCTGCAGCAGAAATGGCGGAGTGGGTTAGTCAAGAAGAGGGCAGAATCATCAAGGATTCGTTACCGTATCGAAAGGGAGCGCTGTATCTACCAACTACTAAAATTCAAGAACTAGTGTTGAAAGACTGCCATGACCATCCTCTAGCAGGCCATAAGGGAATCTCGAAAACTATTGACCTAATTCAGAGATATTTTTGGTGGCCCAACATGAATTCTCAGATCAAAGAGTATGTGGCAGCCTGTGAACTCTGTGCCAGGGGAAAATCGAATAGGCAGGCTCCTCAAGGGTATTTGCAACCCCTACCCACACCCAATCAACCTTGGCATACTATTACAATGGATTTGATTACCGACCTTCCTTTGAGTAAGGGGTATAACACAGTATTGGTGGTGGTCGACACCTTTACCAAGATGAGTCATTTCATACCAGTAAAAGGGGTTCCTTCAGCTGCCGAGTTAGCCAGACTCATTCGGGAAAACATAGTGAGGATTCATGGTGTCCCAAAGATTGTTATTTCCGACAGAGGTCCCCAATTTGTGTCCCACTTTTGGAAGGCATTTTTGAAAGGATTGGGAGTGGAAGTCAGACATTCTACCAGTTATCACCCCGAAACAGATGGCCAGACGGAGAGGGTGAATCAAGAGTTGGAACAGTATTTACGTCTGTTCCTTCTGGATCGGGGTGGCCAGTGGTCAGAAATGTTATGGATGGCGGAGTTTGCACATAACAATGCAAAAAATGTTTCCACAGGATATTCTCCCTTCTTCCTAAACTATGGGCAGCACCCAAATCCTTTCTGTAGTCAAGGAGATTTTAGGGTTCCAGCAGTCAACAATTTATTGTCAGATTTAAATTCAGCTCGTAAGTCAGCAGAGTCCAATTTATTGAAGGCTAAGGAGGGATACAAGAGACAGGCAGATAAGCACAGGCGAAAGGCACCCCAGTATCAAGTAGGAGATTCCGTATGGTTGTCCTCACAACATCTTAGACTGAAGGGAAATAGAAAATTTCAGCCTCGTTTCATAGGCCCATTTCCAATTGAACAAATACTGGGTCCAGTCACTGTCAAACTGAAATTACCTACTCAGCTAAAGATTCACCCCGTGTTCCATGTGTCCCTTTTGAAGAAAACAGTTCCTAATCTCCGATTACAGAAACCTCCTCCCCTCTGATGTTGGGCGAACATGTAGAGTATGAAGTAAAAGGGGTTCTGGATTCAAAGAAGAGTAGGGGAAAGTTATGGTACTTGATAGACTGGAAAGGTTATGGTCCCGAAGAAAGGTCTTGGGAACTAGCCGAGAATGTTCATGCTCCCAAACTGATAAGACGATTCCATATGCAGCATCCTCTGAAACCGAGACCGATGGATCGGTCCTTGAGAGGGGGTACTGTCAGGAACTATGTGAACGCCATGACTCTAAGTAATCACCCTCTGAAAAGACATCGAGTCATCGTTAAGCCTTCTCTTTGCAACTGTTGGTCTGCTGTTCCTTGTAGGTCGACCGTTACAAGATGGCCGCCTAGTTTACCCCAGTATTGAAGGGAGTTGGAAGTCTCGCGGGAAGTGAGACTTCGCGCGCCGTGGAAGAACGTTCCACTGCGCACTTCAATTCGCCTAAGTCTGAGAGAGGTTGTGTTTGCTGAAGGCTCTCAGGTATTCTAGTCAGAGCGTCTGTTTTGTACCTTCGTGTGTAATCACTCGGAAGGAACTCTTGTCCCAGACCTACACTCATGAAGTGGGAGGTCGTGAATGAGCACGTCAAAGAAAAGCGTTTCCAGTCAGAGAACTCCGTTAGCCCCTCTAGAGGCAGAAGAGGTAGCGGAATCCAGAAACACAGAATATCGTCGAGCTACTGAGAACAAGATATCTCGTGTCTCTTTACTCCGGTAGGCTTACCGTCGAGAGAAGGAGACTGAAGTTTGTCAGCCAACCAGTTGTCACAAGAAGCAAGTAAGCACTAGACTGTTGTTGCAGCGCACGCCTAGTTCTTGACTGAAAGTACTTACGCCTGCTGCACGGAATTCCTTGCCTCCCTTGCGCTTTCCCTATTCTTTCCTTACTGTTTTCCTCCCCTGTCCCCTTTTGCGCGATTTCAAGCCGTGAAGCAGAGCTACAGTGGAGCAGGGATAATCCTCCAAAAGCGAAAGCTCTCCTGAACTAAACTTTCATCTTTTGGACTACACCAAGTATTTACAGAAGGAGGTAACGATAGGAAGATCAGAGAATAGGTAAGAGAGAGGGAAGAGAAGGAAGTATACTGTAAGCAGAGAGCATTAGAGATTTAGAATAGGATCACTTAACCTGTATTTATCCCTCTGTGCATTAGGTCATCCACTTAATCTAATCAGAAGTGGACCTCTGATCATAAGAAGAGAAGCAAAACTCCTGCAGACACCTGGTAGGCAAAGGGGGGAAAGGAAAATAAACTGGAACCGTAGTGTTTAGGGGGGGGTAAGTCGAGGCATTAAGTTGAAATGATGTTCCCATCTGTGCATTAGGAATCCTCCGGAAATCGTCATCTGACTGAGGAGGGAGTCCAGGCCAGCACGAGTGTCTCTTCTCTGTCCCATTCCCCTTTCCCCCCATCTGGAGCAGCTGCTCATACGCAGTGTGTTCCGGAGAAGGGGCAAGGGGAGCTAGCATCATTCTGCCTCCGTGAAGATATTGGTGCCGCAGTCCTGACAGATACAACCTCAGCGACACCGGCAAGCACCCTGGCAGGAACGGGGTTGGATGGAGACCCCGATTTAAGGGATTTGAGGATGGCCAAGGTATCAGAGCCGGCTACGGGCGCGAACTTAATGAATAGAGAAGAAGGAGCCGAAGGGACTAAGGACAGCAAGAAAACAGAATCATCCAACGGGAGGGAGTCCAGACCAAAACTATCTTGGATCATCTGAATTTTTTCAACAAAAAAGGGGACAGTTCCTCACACCATTCAGATGAAACTGGGAGGGTTGTTTGTTCAGTAACAGGAGATAGAAAACCTCTTACAATAGAAAAGATCTCTTTGCAATTGTTACTGGCTTTAGCAATTCGCACAGCATAAAAGCTGCTTTTAGCTGCCCCAATAGCTGCATAGTAGTTCCTCTGAGCTTTACGCAAGGCAATTTTGGCCAAAGGGAAGTAGTCCCGACGCCAGTGCCGTTCCAGTGTTTTACATGACAGTTTGAGGTCTTTAAGAGAGGCTGAATACCAAGGTTTAGATGGAACTATTCTTGGACGACTAGCAGAGGGAGATTTCGACACCGCCCCAACTTCTAGATTGATCCACGAAGAGAAACCAGCAACCGCATCTTCTAGATCATTGGTGACCGGAGGACAAGTCGACAAGAGGGCCTTAGAAAGGGCAGGGATATCAATCCTGCGAGTCGATGTATTATGAACCGGGAGAGCACGGGGTGAGAATTTCCCTATGGACCAAGAAAACTGTACCAGATAGTGGTCAGACCAAGTGACCGGCAGAGGGCCCAATACTAATAAGCCAAAATTGGAACAGACCAAGCCGATTATATGACCCCCCTTGATGTGAAGGGGGATTGGATCCACTGTGTTAGGTGGGCCAAATCGAACAGGTCAGTAAGTTCCCTGACACCAGGGGCTTCAGAGCAATCTAAGTGAATGTTGAAATCGCAGAGAAGAAGGAAATTGGAGAAGCGCAGAGCGCGTTGAGTGATCACATCGTCTAGGGCCTTGTGGAATGCACCCGGGGGGCCAGTACACCAACGTGCCACCTAGGGTGAAATGGGGCGTTATAACAATAGTAAAGTCAAACGCCTTCCCCTCTACTAACCCCACCAAGGCTTCACCAGAAAAGGCCCAGGTATCTCTGAACACTACAGCAGTTCCACCCCCTCTCCCCTTTTTCCGATCCAATCGTGCAATTTTGAATCCCAGCGGAATCGACTGTTCAATTGAAGGAGCGCAGGATTCATTAAGCCACATTTTCGTAATAAATAACAAATCTAGGGAATCGTGATCTCTGTGCACTCAGGAGCACCCATGGTTCCTGGCCCCACCACTTCTTTAACCTCGGATGCAAGATAATGAGTGCCAAACTCAGGAAAGTCCTGAACACCACAATCACTGCAGCTTCCTTCCGGGATGATTGGAAACACGTGGAAGTAAAACTCCTCCTGAAAAAGCCATCCCCCAGCCTAGCAGATCCCAAGAACTACAGACCCTTCTCGCTACGCCCCGATCCAGCCAAAGTCCTTGAGCAAGCGATCAACCAGCAACTCACCCAAAAACTAGAAGAACACAACCTCCTGGCCCCTTTCTAATCCAACTTTCAAGCCAACCACAGCACAGACACAGTACACATTGCAGCCACAGATGATATCAGAGCACTCGTGGACCACGGAGAAACAGCAGCCATCATCCTCCTGGACCTAACCTCCGTGTTTGACACGATCTCATCGCATCCTGATCAACAGACTCCACCACATTGGGATACAAGGAGAAGACCTCAAATGGATTGCATCATACTTCACTTAGAGAACCCGAAGGATCTACCTCCCGCTGTTCACCGCAAAGCACAAGAAGATCATGTGCAGAGTCCCCCAAGGATTGTCGCTCAGCCCTACCCTCTTCAACACCTATGTGACCCTCTGGCTGATACCTTCAGATCATACAGACTTAACATCATCTCCTACGCTGACGACACCCAGCTCATCCTCTCACTGTACGAATACCCTTCCACCACCAAAGCCAACTTCCACAGGTGTATGATAAACATTGCTGACTGAATGAAAGACAACTGTCTTAAACTCAATATGGACAAGACAGAGGCCCTCATCTTTGGAAATAAACCCTCGTCATGGAACGATATGTGGTGACCCGCAGACCTTCGTCAACCCCCAGCCCAAACAGATAATGGCGGCAACCTCTGCATCATCCTGGATAGCAAGCTATCCATGAAGAAGCAAGTCAATGTAATCTTATCTATTCGCTTCCTCACCCTTCGCATACTGTGCAAGATCTTTCAGGTGGCTCCCAGTAAACACCAGACGGACCATCACACAGGCTCTTATCACCAGCATACTGGACTACAGAAACATACTCTATGTAGGAATCACCTCAAGCCTCCTGAAGTGACTTCAGACAATACAAAACTCAGCAGCAGGACTTATACTTGACCTCCCCAGAAGAACTCCCATCACACCCCATCTCAAGAGACTGCACTGGCTCCTGCTTTAGAAGAGATGCTAGTTCAAGATGCTGATCCATGCATGCAAGGCCCTGCACAAGGAAGGGCTGGCATACATCAACAAATGCCTCACCTTCCACCAACCGACCAGACACTTTTGATCATCTTTCCCTCGCAGACATATCACGTATCATATCAGGGGAGAGGAGTTGGCCTAACGGCTAGGGTGCTCGACCTCGGACCTGGGGAACTGGGCTCGAGTCTCGGTAATGACGCAGAACATCCTGTGATTCTGGGCAAATCACTTAATCTCCCCGTGCCTAACAAAGAATGAATGTGTGTCCTCATGTAACGTAACTGGTGCTATGCAAAGCGCTCTGATACCTGATTGGATTCGGGTCAAGTTTGCGCTATATAAAACTCTGCAAAATAAAAAAAATAAAAAAGTATCTACCGAACCAACAGGGGAGGATGAGCCTTTTTGCACCTGGCAGCCAAGGCTTGGAACAGGCTCCCCCTGCATCTCAGAACCCCACCGATACCTCAGCAATTCAGAAGAGAGCTAAAGACCGGGTTGTTTGAATGACTGTACCTCCACTCAGCAGCTACAGCTACAACATCTAGAGACCCCTAGTGGTGATTTGCCTATTAGCCTTGGAGAGAATGGTTTGCATGTGCTGAACCATAGAAAGTTGCCACTTATCACCTCGGAGTGGTGCGGGCAAACATTTTGCGAGACACCATCTAGTGAGCTCATTGGTTCTCCAAGGGAGGTGTGAATATGAGACCAGTACAATCTGGAAGAAACTTTAAAAAAAAAAGAATGTCCTTAGTGTCTTCTGTCTCTGGAATGCCAATTATCCAGATGTTGTTCCTATGGCTACGATCTTCTAGGTCTGTCAGTTTTTTACGGGGTATTCGATAGTTCCGTGCTCCATGCCGTGGCTTTTGTAACTTTAAGATCTAGCTCTTATAGATGCCTGTCATTGGTGTCCACTTGTGCGAGGATGCACAACTCGCTGTTAATTGCTTTAAGTTCCTTATTCGTTTCTGAAGTGGAGTGTTGAACCATGGAGATAGTTGATTGGATAAGTTTGAGTTCAGCTATGATGGAATCTAGCGTCACCCCAGAGGCCATTTTGTGGGTGATAGGATCAATAGACTGCTTGGGTTGAACTGCTTCTGCAAAAGAAAGTTGGCACTGCATCTTCTTGACAACCATTTACGCTATTCTAGCAAGATGGCGGCACCTAACAGTGGGCAACAGGTCAGAGAGGTGTGCCTTCCCTCACTGTCAGAGTCCCTTAGGTAGGAGGAAAGCATGAAACTGTGAGGGCCAGAATGTGGCTGAAACAGGGAACCTCCCACCCTCCAAGCGATGGGAACAATGGCGCAATGGGGAAAGTTCCAGGTAGCTGCGGATAACGTCTCTCTCTTAGGGGCGGCTCTCCACCATAGGGATCTACAGGGCTCGGGTAGCAGATGATCTTGGGTCACGAATGGGCGGATGGCGGGAGCTGTGGGGAGAGCAAACAGATGGGTGTGGGCTGGGGGCGGCTAGTCGCTAGGTGGAAATGCGGCAGCACCAGCACCCCCATGTGGTCAACCTGGTTAGTCCCAGAGAAACTCACTTGCCACACAACTGAAGAGGCGCAGGAAGTGGCTGGGAACACGTATGCCATCTCACTGGGGCCTTGCCAGGCTCTAATTGTGGGCCCAAAAAGGATTCAGGGGAGACTCTCTTTGCTGTCAGAGGAGCTTTGCAAGGATGGGAGTACCAGCATTAGAAGATCAAACTCTCCAAGGAGGTGGGTTACCGGCTAGAGCATGCTCGGCAGCACAGCACCTCACAGTATACACTGCCATGCTCAAGCAGGCCAGGCGTGGAAGCTGCAGTCAAGTGTCCAATGTTGTGTCGATCCAGTGATGTAACTGGAGCGCCAAAGTCACACGAGTTGGTGAGCAAGGGTTTTGTATAACCGCCCCTTCACTGTATGCTAACATAGTTAGACCCCGTGGCCACGTGGGCCAACGTAAGAAATGTGGGGAGAGGTAGGGCGTGGTGAGGGAGACCCATCAGCACCGAGTACCACACAACTCCAGTGCAGTTTCTACATGATAATTTCTAGGCCTCAGAAATATTGTTATCTCCACACCTTAGAGTACATGATTATCATTGGCCCCACACACCCCGAAACAACACTGGCAGAGAGCGTGCTGTGTACCTGGTCCACAGTATGCTGTGGCAGCCGCGTTCCCTCTCTGGTTGCATAGTGTTCATGCCACACGCAACCCTGCTGGCCCTTAGCTAACGGCGAGGTAGAGCGATTCATGTGAACATTAAACAGTCATTTGGATTGCATCTGCCAGCCAGCAAGCTCCTGAAATGGCCATCTACTCCTTCCTGCGGGATTACCACCAGACTCTGCATTACACTACAGGACAGGCTCCTGGACACCTCTCCATGGGCCGATTACTAGCGGATGCAATCCCTCATCACCATCGTTGGGTACCTGCTCCTATCGATGACATGAGAAGAGGAAAAAATAACAATGATAGAGCCAGCCAACTCAGGTGCAAGAAAGTATCCACTCTTGAAGTTGTAGATTTATTCATCATTAAGGATCAGTTCCCCAGAAGCAAGTTCAGACTACCTTTCGAGCGCTGACCTTGGACCATTGTCCATGTGCATGGTACCAAGATTTCTGCTTGTTGCTGGACAGAAGAGGTCATTCGGAAAGTATCGGTATTCATGAGGTTTTACCCCAGTGCCATGTCTTCCAAGGACGTGACTGTCAATGATCCTCTGATGGACGGACATGACACAGTGTCAGAGTTCGGAACCCTGGCTTACATTGCGCCGGCATCAGTTGATGGTGCTCCTGACCTTTCCTCGCCTGAGCAGGGTAGCAATGTGAGTTGCGAAGCTAGTTCAACTAAACAGCCCGGCAGTCGCACCTTCCACACCAGGTATGAACTCAGGGGAACCCAGCGCCATCCAGGAAGAGGAAGGATCACCTGATGCAAGAGCTAGTTGTCATCTTCGGGTAATGGAAACTCTAATCAATTGGTATTGTTGATGGAGCAAGGACTCGTACAAAAGAGACTGGCTCGGACGCAATCTGCTCCTTTAACCTACTAACAAGTTAAAAAAATTGTTTTGTGTTCACCTAATGCACACCACATGAACATGTGGGTTAGTGAGGCTTGCTAATGTGTTTACTAATGCGAATAACATGGACGAAGGACTAAAACTGCTTTAAACGGGGAATCTTTACTGCGCATGCGTCAACTGCATCTACGCAGTATGACGAGCTAATGCTTGGAGGGATATTCTTGCGCATGAGCAGAAGGCACTAACATGGCGGCTTCAAGGCTAACGTGCATGGAATCTGCTTTGCTGAAAAAAAACAAGCTATTATACTAATGCTAATGCGGGGAAAGTATTAATAAATGAAGAGGAATAGAGTAGAGATGGGTGGTATACAGTGAAACCATTTATTTTTTAAAGTAACTTTTGTCTTTCTGACTTTATTATTAGTGCGCATGTGGGCCTCTCGTGTATAACTTAAGTAAGCTGAACCATGTGACTGTACTGTACAAATGCGTATGTCTACTGAAAGTGAACTCGGAACGATGACACTAAAATTGAAAAGAAGCCAAGGTCGCAGAGTGTCCCAGCCTGAGAACGAACAGTGAAAAGTTCAACGGAATGGATTTACATGTTGAAGTTTTAACAAATGTTGCAAATAAAATGTGAATGTGGGTGGGAAATAAAATTTGTGAATAAAAATTAAGGGGATGGATTTGTGAACAATGACTAGACTGATTTAGATGACATGTAAGCATGGTGTGATGATCATCCCCCCTTGCCTGACCAATTAGATTTCAAATTTTTGTGATATTGAAAATTTGTTGGGTGGAACATCCAGAATGAAAGGAATAATGAAGGTAACTTTAGTTAGTTAGCGTGAATTGCTGAATGATGCAGAGGGTAGATGCTGTCGGTGAAGCGGGTGATGCTGATGCTGAGAGAGACGCTTTGAGATGCTGATGAAGAAGCCAAATGCAGAACATTCTATCCTAATTTAATTGGGGTTAGATAAAAAGATCGCAGAAGAATCTGAGGAGGAAGAGAGTGTCAGAGAGGGGTGCGGCGCAATCGTCGGTATTAGAGAGGTCAACTATACTGTCCTGAATCCTGTCCTGAAGTCTTTGTCACCTGAACTATCCCGGGGGACCCTTACAGAGCCCTTTGGCCAGGGGGTTGGTCTTCATACCATTCTTGGTAATTATTATTTCGTGTATTTGCAGATGTTCTTTTCTCTCTGTCCTCTCCCTTTCTGTGCATAAGTCATTGCATGAGTCCGAAGTATGTGTTTGATGATTAATCAATTGAATTTTCTCTCCTAATGAGTGAAGGCGACTGTACTGTATCTTTGAAGTGGTTCACATGCTCTAAAATTTAGATAAAGATTTTAAATCTTGAAGGAGTCTGTGGTTATTTTATTTTAATTAAAGTAAGTTGGTTTTATGTTATTATCACCATCAATTAGTTCAACTAATGGTCCATCGACCAGAGGAAATAACTTTTTGATCTGTGAAGGGTTAGTAAGGGTTAGTAAAAGTATTTTAGACTAACCCTGAACATTGTGAAAACATATAAAACCCCAGTCGAGCTGTTTACTTGACAGTGTGTGTGTTAATGGGCCCAAGGTGAGTATCTGTTGTTGATGGTATGCCGCTGGAACAGTTTTTCTGGTAGCAGAGCTATGGTTATTATTGACTAGTTTGGTGATAAATATTGATTATTGATTCATGTTTGACAAAAAGAGTTAGCGTCTTGTTTTATGTTGTCCAGAAATTCCCGGGAAATGAATAGCGGGTGGTGACAGAAGCCACACTGCAGTGAGGCTACTCGTCTGTTGGAATAGCAGAGAGAAACTATGCAGGGCTGGCAGTGTTAAATTAGGGACTATTTTCGTATAAAAGTAGAGTGTGAGTGATAGCAGAGAGTTCGCTGGTGAAACTTTGGTCTTATTTCCTAGTAAGGGTAACACTGAAGGAGTAACAGGTTCTTCTGAGCTTGAATGAAGGGTAATCAGAGGTTTTTACTCGCAGTAGAAGAGGAGCAATGCTGAGACTCCAGAATAAATCGAAAATCTATTTTTTGTTTAGTGAAACAGGCAGTGTAGCGAATATTTTTATGTTGTTATTAACGAACAATTTGATTAAATGTATTAAGAAATAAGTTTTCGTATTACCTTGTGAAGGGAGGTTCAGTCGCGGGAGTTGTACTGACACCACAGAGAGCCGCACTGGGATTGGTTGAAACAGCCGGTGTGTGACAGAAGCAGATTGTAAAGGAGGGGTCAGTAGTGAGGTGCAATACTGATGTCACAAAAGGCCACGCTGGCATTGGTCAGACCACGAGCGTGAGCCTGAGTCTGATTGGTTGAAAAAATAGAAGAAGCGCTAAAATTGGTCGAAAGAGAAATTGTATGTTGGATTCTGTTTTGGTTGCTAGTGTGAGTCGCGCAGATAGATTTCAAGGGTTTGCGGAATACAATTTTCTATATCGTTCATCTAGAATGTTTGGAGAAAAGAGAAAAATGTCACTAATAAAGAGAATTAAGAATTTCTTTAAGAAAGATAAGCCTGTGTTGACTAGAGAGGGAATTCCTATTCCGCCACCGAAAACACCTGCTACTTTTATAATAATGGAAAGAGGATATCATACTTGTGTATGGTTGGAAAATTGGATATAATATACCAAAGATGATGGAGTGTTAGCTTTTCCTGAAAATGGTAGGTTTAATGGGAGAATTCTTCAGAATTTGACAATGAGAATGAATGATTTGGAACCGAGACCTAGATTAACTCAGTATGAGTCTTTGGAAGAATGGGAGACCGAATCATATGAACGAGAGAAACGCAGAGGTGGGAGATATAAAGGATTTTTTCCCCGATATTTGCATGAGTCACGTGAAGGTCAGATGAAGCAATGGAGAAGAGCTATGGTATCAGAAGGTTTATATCCAGTGTTAATGGCAGAGGAACAGTCTGGAGGCAAGTGTAAGGAGAAAATGAAACACATGAATGTGACAGGATATGGTGAGTCAGATGATGAATTGATAGAGGATATTTTAGCTAAAAATCCCCCACCGTACCAAGAAGGACCCAGTAGAGTCACCCCAAGTGCACCGGTAATGGGAACACCCTTAATACCTCAAGTTTTACATGATACATCAGTCAATAGGGTTCTTCAAGACAAAGAAAGAGAAGCATTAAATAGAAATAGGGAGGAATTAATACAGGAAATAAGTCAATTGAATATAAACGCTGAAGCATTAACAGTACCAGTGACCATAGGTCCTGTTATCCCATTATATGGAGATAAAGTGAATTGTCCAAAACACCAAGCTGTAACAACTCCTTTGAGTAATCCAAGAAAAGAGATAGTAATATCTGATGATAAGGTCAGTGAGTGTGATTCAGTCATTTTATTAATGGACCTTCCAATAAGGGAAAATTTAACCCAGACCCCTAAAAGAATGACACCCGGAAATTCGAGAGAAAGAAGGTCATATTACCTTTAGGAACTAGAAGTTCGACAGCCGTCACTCCAGAAGATTTAGAGAGATGGGCACAGGGAATAGAAAAACAAAGCTCAACACCAAAGATTTTAGATATTTACAAATTGAAAGTGGAGTTGGAAGAAATGATTGCTGGAAATGTGGGAATAGATAGGTTGAATCTTTACAATGAAGAGGAGTTGTTGTTTATATGTAGGAGCATAACCAGAAAATGTTTCATGAGAGATTGACAGAGCTTGCTTCAGAAATTGGAGTGGATATAGGAAGATCAAAATTATTGCAGAAACCATCCAGAGTGGAGTTTACTGATAAGGATTTGGAGAATATGAATGTGTATGGTAGAAAACTACAGATAAAAGAGTTAATGACCATTTTGCAGAAGTGGGGAGACATTGACAAGTGGAGAACTAGGTGGACAGGAAAGAAGGAGGAAGCACAAGCAAAGTAAGCATCATCTGCATTCTTCTAAAAGAATCAGAAAAAGCAGCGAGATTGTGTCCCATGAGAGAAGTTCCTGGTGGTGAATATGTCCATGTTCCATGGAGCAGACAGGATATTTTGTCATTTACAAATGATTTTTCTCGGTTAAGAGAGAAACCAGTTGAATGGTACAAACAGGTTGATAGATTTGTGAAAGTTTCGAAGGTTCTGTTAACCCCTTCAGCGCGGCGCGGATTTTCGCGCCACGCTGAAGGTTCCGTGCGCGGGCGGGGCCATGACGGAGCGGTTCCGTCATGCGCACAGCGCAACCGACGTGCATGACGGAACCGCTCCGTCATGCGCGTCAAAGGGGTTAAAGGATCTGGATGGTCCATTTAATATAGTGGTACCTGCTGATTTATGGACAGAGTGTAAGATTACATTTGATTGGCCAAGTGAGGAGTATCTGAGAGATTCTAAAACAGGAGCACCCTCAGATGAGGTGATGAAGAAATATCACCAAGTAATTACTTTGCTGAAAGGGAAAATACCTCTTAAAGAAACGGATTGGGTGAAGCTAGACAGAACAACTCAAGAGCCAAATGAGTCTGTACATGTATATTATGAGCGGTTGCTACAGGTGTTTAAGCAGTATAGTGGCTTTGAGAACATTGGTGATAAGGATATGGGACATTTTGTGTATCGGTTTGTGTATGGTTTGAAACCAGAAATTAGTCAGATGATTCAACAGCACATGTTGTGCTGGCAGAGTAAGTTGATCGACGAAATTTTGAAATATGCAAAGTATTACAGAGACGACATTGAGGCAAGGCGTAGAAAGTTAAAAGAGAAAATGATGTGGGCACAAGTGAAATTGGCAGAACGGCAGGAAAATAACTTAAATACTCAGATTGATAGTCATGCGAAAGAGCAGAATCAGAATGATCAAGTGGCGAATGGTGGTAAATTAAAAGGACGAATGAACAGAGAGGAAGCGAAGAAGAAGTTTCCTTGTAATGCGTGCAGAAAGCTTGGACATTGGAAGAACGAGTGTAAGAGTATTCAGAATAATAATGGGCCAAATCAAAACTTAAATCCACAGACGGAGAATGAAGTGATTATGAATCAGACGTAGCAGGTAGTTACTCCACAGTATCAGGTGCCACCAGCTCCTATGCCAAACTTTGTGAACACACAAAAGTACAGTACCAGCGCCGGAATTCTGTAGTTTCACGATATCTTTTACAGAATAATAATGATGAAGAGGAATACTTGCAATGACAGTGCCTGAGGAGGGAGGAAGAGGAGTGCCTGATTGGCGCATCCTTGCCGGTAGATCAGTCAGGTTCATTTATTGATGGGAAAGTGGAAGAAAATGCTATCACTTTTCTATTGGATACTGGTGCTACCCAGTCTACTGTGAGAACAGCAGACATCCTAAACCTACCCCTCTCGGGACAATGCATCCAAGTTGTAGGAGTTTCGAATCAACAGATCAGAACCCCAATCACAAAGCCAATGGAAGTACATATTGGAAATTTTAAAGACATGCATCGATTCATAGTTTGTGATTCTAGTCCAGTAAATCTGTTAGGACAAGACCTACTGTGCAACATGAATTGCACAATCTATTCTACACCGGATGGTGTCACTTTCCAAACCCTTGATGAGGACATTGTATACAAAATGTTATTGGCCAAGCAATGTACAGAGGTAGATGGAATATTTTCATTGATGACTGAAAGTGAGTTACCAGAAGAATTGAGAACCACGGTAAATCCCGGTGTATAGGATTTTACAGGAAAAGATATTGAGCTCATGGAAAATGTAGATCCAGTGAAAGTAACAGTGAAAGAAGGAGCAATTTATCCAAACACACGACCGTACAAAATGAGTCCAGATGTAAAAGCAGGAGTTGCTCAAGAAACTGACCGAATGATTAAACAAGGCATTTTTAAAGAAATAATGAGTAGTCCTTGTAATTCACCAATAATAGGACTTAAAAAGCCTAGTGGGAAGTACAGAATAGTGCAGGATTTACGAAAAATAAACACAATTGTAGTGTCTTGTTGCCTTGTAGTACCAAACCCAGCAGTAATCCTTTATCAGATACCTTGGAATGCAGGCTGGTTTATAGTAATTGATTTGTGCCAAGCCTTTTTCTATATTCCTTTGCACCCAGACAGCCAATATTTGTTTGCATTTAAGTTCGAAGTTCGTGTCTTGGCATGTTGCCGATTTCCTCAAGGGTATACAGAAAGTCCCTCAATCTTTAATCAAATCTTCAAAAAGTGTCTAGAAACATTGTTCATGCCCAGAAACTCAGTTCTGGTTCAGTACATTGATGACCTACTGGTGGCATCAAAATCACGAGAAGATTGTGTCTCTGACACAATTGCATTACTGAGCCATTTGGCCGAAGGAGAACACAAGGTGTCTCCAGCGAAATTGCAGTTTTGTCAGCAAGAAGTAGAATATTTAGGCCACAAAATAGAAAGAGGAGTGAGAAAAGTTATCCCAGAAAGAATAAAAATAATAAAGCAAATGCAGTTACCAAAGACACAAAGGGAGATGAGAATGTTTCTCGGAGTAGTTGGTTACTGTAAGCAGTGGATTATAGGATTTTCCCTGCTAGCAAAACCATTGATTCAATTGACCCGGAAAAGAGCAAAAGATCTGATTGTCTGGAATGATGAGTGCGTTGAAGCGTTTGTGAAGTTGCGAAATAGTCTGTGTGAGGCACCTGCCTTAGGCATGCCTGATTATACAAAAGAGTTTGCATTGTTGCGTTGTGAGAGAGAAGGTTGTGCACTTTCAGTTTTGACCCAAAGACATGGATTAAGCCGACGTCCAGTAGGATATTTTTCTGCTACTTTGGATCCTGTAGCTTCAGCTTTACCTGGCTGCTTAAAAGCAGTAGCTGCTACTTATATGAGTCTGGAGCAAAGTGAGTCGTTTGTGATGGGACATTCAGTCAAAGTTTATGTTCCACATTCAGTTGAGATTCTTTTAACAAGAACTCAAACACAACACCTTACACCTAGTCGGATGACAACATATGAAAGAGTGATTCTGGGAGCAGCAAATGTGACAGTAATCAGATGTACAATAATGAACCCTGCTACCCTATTACCAGACCCATGTTTTGAGGAAGTGAAAGATGAAGTGGATCATGATTGTCTGGATGTGACTGAGATGTGTACCAAGCCCTGTCCCGACATAAAAGAAACGCCCTTGAAAGAGCCAGATCATGAGCTATTTGTAGATGGGTGGTGCCTGAGAACAGAAGAAGGAGGACTCAGTGCAGCTTACTCCGTGTGTAAAGTAACGGGGGTAATTGAAGCATCCTGTTTACCGGGAGTCAAGTCTGCACAAGTAGCCGAATTGGTGGCCTTAACAAAGGCATGCGTAATTGGGAAAAATTGGAGAATAACCATGTTTACTGATAGTCAATATGGTTTCGGGGTTGTGCAGGACTTTGGCCAGCTCTGGATGCAGAGGGGATTTCGGACTTCTTCAAGATCTCCAATACAAAATGGCAAAAATGTAAAAGAATAATTGGAAGCAATACAATTGCCAAAAAAAATAGCAGTGGTTAAGTGCGCTGCTCACTAGTCAGGAAATGACTATGTGGTGGTAGGTAACCGATATGCAGACCAAATTGCTCAATATTGTGCATGAAATGAAATGGCACTTAACCGAAAGATAGAAACAAGTGACATCAGCTGCCAACTTATGCTTTTCTCAGCTCTAGAAAAATGGGATGAGGTTAAACAGTTGCAGGAAGAAGTTGAGGCGAAAGATAAAGTTAGGTTGTGAAAGAAGGACAGGAGATGATGTATGGGTGTACACTGATGGCAGACCTGTCATACCAGATTGCCTACTCTCTCAAATGGCAAGAATGTATCATGGGGACACACATGTTGGTAGGGATGCCATGGATAGACTATTCAGACAAAATTGGTATAATTCAAAGTTTAGGGTAGTCGCAGAAAGTCTTTGCCAGAGAGGCATAATTTGTCAGCAGCTGAATCCAGGAAGGAAAACGGTGGTCAGTTGGGGAAAAATTGGAAAGGCAGAAAGCCCATTCAAAAGATTGCAATTAGATTTTATTGAGTTACCCCCACATAAAGGATTAGAATATGTACTTGTCATAGTGTGCCTGTTCTCCAGATGGGTAGAGGCATATCCCACCAGAAGAAATAACAGCCTCCAGTGGCTAAATTACTGTTGAGGGAGCTGATACCTCGGTTCGGTTTCCCAGTGGGATGTATGATGTTACAACGCATGCTGTTACAACAAATTTTTTACAACGCAAATGCTATGACAACGCAAGTCTTTACAACGCAAGTCTTTACATCGACTTGCAGTAGATGGCGTAAAAAAGGGTAATTTACTATTCTAACTCCAGTCCACGTTGCAGTAGGGAAGGTGTTTGGATAGTAAACTACACTATTTTTAATGTTAGCACGCCATCTAGTGCAAGTCGATGTAAAGACTTGCGTTGTAATGGCATGCGTTGTCACAGCATTTGCGTTGTAACAGTTTCGTTGTAATGGCAGTGCGTTGTAAAAGTTGCGTTGTAATGGTTGTTCACCTTCCCAGTGACTTTGGAATCAGATAGAGGACCTCATTTTCGCTTAATCTGTGAAGCATTCAAAATTGAACAAAAACTGCACTGTGCATATCCCCCAGAGGCTTCTGGAGTGGTTGAACAATTAAACGGCACAAACAAGTCAAGGTTAGGAAAAGTGTGTGCATCAACATCACTGAAATGGCCAGATGCATTGCCTCTTGTGTTGATGGGACTCCGAAGTATTCCTGACAGGAAGACAGGATTGAGTCCACATGAAATACTCATGGGAAGGGCAATGAGACAAGCATACATTCCTGGACATAAATTGATGATTATAAATGATGATTTGGTATTGGACTATTGCAAAGGATTGGCTGACCTAGTGCGTTCTGTCTCTCACCAGGTTGGAGAAGACGCAGTTGCCAGGCAACCAACGCAGGCGCATGATTTGAATCCTGGAGACTGGGTGGTAGTGAAGAAACACGCCAGAAAGTCGTGCTTAACACCCAGGTGGGATAAACCACATCAAGTCATACTGGTCACTACTACAGCAGTGAAGTGTGTAGGTTTACCCAATTGGATTCATGCAAGCCATACCAAAAGAATTCCAGGCCCCACAGAAGAAGAACAGCAACTGATTGAACCAGTTGAGACTGCTGAAGGTTGTGAAGTCGGAGAATCTGGATTGATAGACTCTGAAGTAATAGACAAAGAACAACCAAGCACAAGTCAGGGGAATGGATGCCAGTGATTGACGCACTTGAAGTTGTTATTCAAATAAGTGGAAGAACCAGATTAGAGAGACAGGAAAGTAGTGAGGACCAGATAGGTGTAGAAGAACAGGCTCAGGTAGAAAGGAATAAAGCTACCCGAAACCTTGAGCAGGACCAGACAGGGAGAGAAGAACATACTCAGGCAGAGGTGACCAGATCCCTTCAAAGACCTGAGGAGGGACAGACAGGAGAACAAGAACGCGTTCAGGCAGCAGAAAAACAAATTGTAGTAAGACCTGAACAGGACCAGTTAGGAGCAGAAGAACAAGTTTGGGCAGAAGAAAAAGATCAATTTGAACTAAGACCCAAACAGGACCAAATAGAGGAAGAAGAACAGGTTCAGGTGGATGACAACAGGCCTGAACAGCAACAGGTAGAGAGTGACTCAGAAGAAGAAGAACTGATTGTGCCTAGACACCCTGAAAATAAAAGAACTTTAGAAAAAGATGAAGAGGGTGAAAGTGCAGTTCAGATTAAAAGGGTCAGAAAAGGTGACAACTGGGCAGGTGGAGTGAAAAGATTGAGATATTATCTGAGAAAAACAAGAGAAAGACCAGACCAAGTGAATGAGTTTACTAGTCAAACTCAGTCAAAACAGTTGATTGTGAGAAACACTCGAAGAAGTCCAAGACTGAGAAATTTGAACAACAAATACAAGGGTCCTGAGTGGACCTATGTAATATTGGAAGAGTTGGAAAATTTAAACTTGAGTGAAGAGTCAGAAGAAGTAGATACTTCACAGGTTGATGAAAGGAAAGTGATGCCACCTTGAAAACAAGAGATTGAAATTCCAAGTGAATTAAGGAAAAGAAGAAAAATCTTAGATCAAAATGGCAAAAAATGAAGTCATTGAGCAACCAAAACTAAGTTTAAAATGAAAACGCTGTAGAGCTTGCATATGTAGTATTCTATTAGTGATTTCAATATGGCTATTACTAACAGTAGCGGTGCCTTATTTAATGATAACAAGTAAGAAGAATGAAACAGTTACTAATGGAAAAGCAGATACAGTTAAAGGAGATAGAGTAGAATTAGAAGCATCAGATGAGACAGATTTTCATCACACAGTATTAGATAATAATACATATTTAAATGCTTTCACAAAATTGTTATTTCAGTATGTAGATACAATGGAGATTAGTGATTCTTATGTATGTATGAACTTACCAGCGTCAGTGCCAGAAGGTGTCACATATCACCATTTACCCCTAACATATACTATATCATGTAGTGTATTAGCAAGTCTGTTCTATAAAACAGGAAAACTTCAGTATTATTATTCAAACTTAGATGTAGTATTCCCAGAACTTCCTATTCGAAAGAATATGAATCCAGTACTTAGTAGTCAAGATGCACAGTTCATGGGTGAATTCTTCTTAACAATGAAATCAATAGATATAGTAAAAGCACACAAGAATATATTATGTGAAGAAGAGAAAGTATTTTGAATTTAGTTGCGGAAAGGAGACAGGATTTCCAAAAGAAAGCTGCTGAACAGAAAACTCATATACCACCATGAGCTGAAAAAGAGGGAATTTATACAGCTGGCAAGGCTCATGCTGCGATGTCCCTAGACTTTGTGAAGAAAAGGAAAACCTGCCTCCATAGGTTAAAGACAGATCATAATAATGTATTTGTTGGTTCCAGTGAATGTGAACATAACTTCCTAATTTTGGGAGGATGGGGACTAAAAGGGGGAACTGATCCAGTATTTCCTGGGGTTTATTACGTGTGTTGGAATAATGCTTATTATAAGTTGCCTGCATGATGGTACGGAAGCTGCTACTTTGGGATAGTATTTCCAAAAATGTATCATGTAAAAAGAATCACTGGACGCAATGAAAACACTAATGGACTAACACGAAGAAAGAGAGCAAGTTTTTCAGAAATAGTAGGTGATATATTTGGTGCATTGATACCTTCAGTGGTAGTCATTCTGAATTCACACAGAATTTGTAAATTGTCAACAGTAGTTGATCATCTCTCAACTGACACTGCTGGGGGTTTCTTGATGATTAATACAGAAATGGTTGTGATTAGGTCAATGGTTTTACAAAATCGACTTGCGCTTGATATCTTATTAGCAAAAGAGGGTGGAGTCTGTAGAATGCTGAAAGTGCAACATTGTTGTACTTACATACCTGATAAGAGTAAGGAAATTAGAGGGTATATTAAGAATATTACAAAACTTCATGAAGATTTGAAACCACTGGATGTTGACAGTGTATGGGAGAGACTAACAAAAAGTATTTCTTCAATAGGGACTTGATTTTCTGATTTAGGGAAAAGTATTTTAGGTCAAATAATTCTTCCAGTAGTTGGTATAACAATAATAGTTTTGATAATAATGATTTGGTGCAAATGTTGCAGAAACAAAGGGAGAGTAAGAAAATATTAAGTGAATGGGAAAGGAAGGAAAAGAAAGAGGGAATATGATGAGATTCAAATGGAGGAAATGAAAGGAAGGATCTATAAAAAGATGAGAGATTTAGAAAATAAAGATGAAAATGAGAAAGCAAAAGAAGAGAATGAAAATGAGAAGTGCTGAAAGTTCGCATCTGGTTTGAGAGGGGTAATTTTGTGATGGCTCAAAAATGCCATCAGAGAGGGGATTGATGGAGCAAGGACTCGTAGAAAAGAGACTTGCTCAGACGCAATCCGCTCCTTTAACCTACTAACAAGTTAATAAAATAGTTGTATGTTAAACTAATGCACACCACATGAACACGCGGGTTAGTGAAGCTTGCTTATGTGTTTACTAATGCGAATAACACGGACGAAAGACTAAAGCTGCTTTAAACTGAGAATCTTTACTGCGCATGCATCAAATGCATCTACGCAATATGATGAGCTAATGCTTGGAGGGAAATATCTTGCGCATGAGCAGAAGGCACTAACATGGTGGCTTAAAGGCTCACGTGCATAGCATCTGCTTTGCTGAAAAGAAAACAAGCTATTATACTAATGCTAATACGGGGAAAGTATTAATAAATAAAGGGGAGATAGATAGATATGGGTGGTATACAGTGAAACCATTTATTTTATTATTAGTGCGCATTTGGGCCTCTTGTGTATAACTGAAGTAAGCTGAGCCATGTGACTGTACTGTACAACTGCGTATGTCTACTGAAAGTGAACCCGGAACGATGACACTGAATTTGAAAAGAAGCCAAGGTCGCAGTGTCCCAGCCTGAGAACGAATGGTGAAAAGTTCAACGGAATGGATTTACATGTTGAACTTTTAACAAATGTTGCAAATAAAATGTGAATGCGGGTGGGAAATAAAATTTGTGAATAAAAATAAGGGAATGGATTTGTGAACAATGACTAGACTGATTTAGATGAGATGCAAGCATGGTGTGATGATCATCCCCCCTTGCCTGACCAATAATATTTCACATTTTTACGATATTGAAACTTTGTTGGGTGAAACATCCAGAACAAAAGGTATAATTAAGGTAACTTTTTTTAGTTAATTAGCGCAAATTGCTGAATGATACAGAGGGGAGATGCTGTTGGTGTAGCGGGTGATGCTGATGCTGAGAGAGACGCTGTGAGATGCTGATGAAGAAGCCAAATGCAGAACATTCTTTCCTAATTTAATTGAGGTTAGATAAGAAGATTGCGAAAGAATCTGGAGGAGGAAGAGAGTGTCAGAGAGGGGTGTGGTGCAATTGTCGGTATTAGAGAGGTCAACTATCCAGTCCTGAATCCTGTCCTGAAGTCTTTGTCGCCTGAACTATCCCGGGGGACCCTTACCAGCCCTTTGGCCAAGGGGTTGGTCTTCACACCATTCTTGGTAATTATTATTTTGTGTATTTGCAGATGTTCTTTACTCTCTGTCCTCTCCCTTTCTGTGCATAAGTCATTGCATGAGTCCGAAGTATGTGTTTGATGATTAATCAATTGAATTTTCTCTCCTAATGAGTGAAGGCGACTGTATTGTATCTTTGAAGTGGTTCACATGCTTTAAAATTTAGATAAAGATTTTAAATCTTGAAGGAGTCTGTGGTTATTTTATTTTAATTAAAGTATAAGTAAGTTGGTTTTATGTCATTATCACCATCAATTAGTTCAACTAATGGTCCATCGACCAGAGGAAAGAACTTTTTGATCTGTGAAGGGTTAGTAAAGGTATTTTAGACTAATCCTGAACATTGTGAAAACATATAAAAACCCAGTCCAGCGGTTTACTTGACAGTGTGTGTTTATGGGCCCAAGGTGAGTATCTGTTGTTGATGATACACCGCTGGAACATGGTCACGGGTGTGCAGTTTGTTCCTTGTTTTATTTTGTCCACCAAGCACATGTTTGTGGTTGTAGTAAGATCATTATGTCATGCAGAATTTTTCATGATGTCAGTAAATTTATTGGTACTATTTGCTGCTGTTTTAGTTTGTTTATTTTGGGTAAGAATGTAGTGTGGCTCCAATGATCTAACAGGAGCGCTCGACTCAGACATGAGTTAGTGACCAGGGGGGGTTGTGTAACCACCCCTTCATTACATGTTTACATAGTTTGACCCTGTGACCATGTGGGTCCTAGTAATAAATGTGGGGAGTGGCAGGGAGTGGTCAGGGAGACCCATCAGAGCTAAATATCACACAATTCGAGTGCTGCCTCTGCCTGATAATTTCTAGGCCTCAGAAATCTTGCTATCTTCACATCGTACACGATCACCATTGGCCCCACACCCCGACACATCATCTGTCTCATCTGTGGGGCGGGGTGGAGAGGTCAGCGGTCCTCACAGCAGGAGAGGCAAAGTCACCTCCAGAGGCGGCTTACCAGGAAATCAAGCCTGGTAGCACCAGTACCTCCTGGGCATTGATGACGTCCATCAGAGAGCCACTCCCAGTCACGCACCTCAGCCTTTCAGGAAGCATGGGCCTCGCCAGCATCCTTGCTGGTGTACCGATCGAGGCCAGGAAACAGGTCGGGGGTAGAAGCATCACTGGGGAACCCGCCTGGGGGCTCCAGCGGAATCTGGACACAGGAAACAACTTTCGGGGCTGTGTTAGAGGAGCTCTACTGTTGAGGCGTCAATTTTCTCACTAAATAGCCCCCCCCCCCATGATGGTTAACAATTAATTGTGCATTTGCTATGCTGAATGATTTCCCAACATGCTATATGTAGCCAGTGATAGAAATGTAAGAAGCAATAGCGGAGCTATAGGAGTGGGTGTTAATGGGACAGATAAGAGCATCAGTTAAAACATCAGAAATAATAATATTAAGTGATGCCATCCCTACTCTGGCTACAAAAAATAGCACTTGAGCTCAACCGATTAGGGTAAAGTGGGGAATCTACACTGTGCCAGTTCAGTATACAATTGTGTTGTGATTTGTTTTGGACAATAACTCAATAGACATTGACTTAATTTCCACAATGAAGGCACTCTTTCTATCTGTAATTCTAGGCCTTCTTTTGTTTTTTCCTAAATCCAATTAACAAATGGTATAACATATGAGTGTAAAGACATTATACTCGTGTGCTGATGCAAAATATGAATGATGCTTCTATCAAGTGATGGCTGAAAGAGGATCTTCCAAAGCAACCAATGACTGAAAGGCGTGGCCCAACCCCCTTTCTGTATATTATTTCTTGATCATATGAGATGTCTTTAATACTCCTGATCTACGTAGCCAGACATAAAATGTTCCAGGCACTCCAAGGGATGTAAACGGGCTTTATTGCAGAACTACCTTCGGAATGTAGGCAACGCAGAGCAAAATACACAAAAAATTGAACTCATCTACATATAATTGAATTGAAAGATACAACATGCAACTCTGGTTCGGCCGTGCACATTGTCAGTCTGATCAAACCATTTCAGATCCAGAAATAATGGGCAGCAATATGGATATTGAGATTCCAATATTGCTACATGACAGAGAGAATGATTGTTAGGAATATACATTTTTATTGACTTTTCGTGTTCTAATATTTTAACATTGCAACAGGCAAGGAAGTGTAAACTTGTTATTATTTTTATGCCACAACATAAAAATACATTAACAAGAAAATGATATATACAGCTTGATGAATAAACCCTGATTTACTTTCGACAGGCTTCTAGGGCCCTTTGGAGTTATCCTTTGCTTTAAAAACAAAACAAAAAAACACCTTATGATAACTGCGTTTTCTCAGACTTGCTTCCGCAATATTCATGCTTCAGTCAGGTGGAAAAGGTTGATGTAGGCGCCTCCGTGACCTGCGGCAACTTCACAACGAATGTACGATACATGCAAGAAGGGGCTGGCAGCGTGACATTCAGGCAGAGCATGCAACGACCTGGATTGTGACACGCTCTGACATGCTTGCTGATGCTGCTGGTCAAAGTCACATCGCTTTCCGTAGGGTTGCTTGCTGCGCAGGCGAGGTACCAGGTGGCGCGCGCCGACCGATCTGCGAGATATCCGGCTTCCTGAAGACAGTTACAAGTTCCCCATGTAAATTGCAGTCAGGACGCGATCAATAGGAGTGACAAGCAGCCCGGGCTGGCATCCGGGGACATAATGAAGGTGTGACCGTGTAAACAGCCCGCATCACAGGGCTGAGGGAAATTACAGGGCAGTGCGGTATTGAATAAGTGTAGTGCACACGGTGCTAGGGTCGTGTTTGCCTGCTGCTGAAGTGCCCGGTGCTCTTGTCCTTTGTAATTGGAAGTGGCAGCTGGGCTTTGCTGAAGAGGATGCGGCCACGTGCTCGTGCTCCTTCGTTCAATCTGGTTTGCAAGTGAACAGTTTACCGCGCGGCGACTATCACTATTGAATAGGGCACCGCACAGGCCCTCCTCACAGCCTGGGCCTGGCCCGGGACTGGAGTGATGTTCGTCTAACCTGATAAAGTCCCACTCGACTGAGTTGGAATGTATCTGATGCGATAAATAACACCCAACTGTGAGATTTTGGGGAATAACATGGATTTTGGTACTTTCCGCACCAAAATCCTCAAGTTCCAGTAAATACAATGGGGCAGATTTATGTTGCACTTGCGCCACTTTTGCGCCGCCGTTGCGTCACTTTCGTGACGTAGCAGCGGCGCAAATCCTGCGCCATGGTGCGGGGTATTTACAACGTGACGCATCTGGGAGATGCGTCACGTTGTAAAGCCCTGCGCCACATGTAGGCGTTCCAGGGCAGGTGGGGGCGTTCCGGCGCAGGAACACCTCCTAAAAGTGGCTGAGTGAAATCTACAAGATTTCACTCAGTCACTTTTAGGCCCATGCTGCGTCAAAACCCTGCGCCTGCTTGAAGCAGGCGTAAGGATTGACGCAGCATTGTGCAGATAGGGCCCCCCAGAGCCTTGCTGGAGCTGCGTCGCGCTTGCGACGCAACTCCAGCAATGCGCCACTTTTACGGCACAGATGCGTGCCGCATCTGTGCCGTTTTTGCCCCATGGTGCGCCGCATTATAAATGCGGAGCATTCATGATGGCGGAGCTGGAGCGCAAAATAACTGGTGCATCCCTGCTGATATGCAGGGATGCGCCAGTTATTATAAATCTGCCCCAATGCATTTTTCCCCAGACAAATTTATCACAAAACTCATGGGGCAGATTTATAATAACTGGCGCATCCCTGCATATCAGCAGGGATGCGCCAGTTATTTTGCGCTCCAGCTCCGCCATCATGAATGCGCCGCATTTATAATGCGGCGCACCATGGGGCAAAAACGGCACAGATGCGTCACGCATCTGTGCCGTAAAAGTGGCGCATTGCTGGAGTTGCGTCGCAAGCGCGACACAGCTCCAGCAAGGCTCTGGGGGGCCCTATCTGCACAATGCTGCGTCAATCCTTACGCCTGCTTCAA
This sequence comes from Triturus cristatus, assembly GCF_964204655.1. Lineage (NCBI taxonomy): Eukaryota > Metazoa > Chordata > Amphibia > Caudata > Salamandridae > Triturus > Triturus cristatus. The sequence goes on along the minus strand of NC_140593.1, from coordinate 485,947,158 downwards.
GCAGGCACAGGGTTTTGACGCAGCATGGGCTCAAAAGTGACTGAGTGAAATCTTGTAGATTTCACTCTGCCACTTTTAGGAGGCGTTCCTGCGCCGGAACGCCCCCACCTGCCCTGGAACGCCTACATGTGGCGCAGGGCTTTACAACGTGACGCATCTCCCAGATGCGTCACGTTGTAAATACCCTGCACCATGGCGCAGGATTTGCACCGCTGCTGCGTCACGAAAGTGACGCAACGGCGGCGCAAAAGTGGCGCAAGTGCAACATAAATCTGCCCCATTATTGTAATATTTGTGGTAACACCATTTAAGTAAGGCAATGCTTGATGCTAAGAACATTTACCCCGTGTCATAGAAACAGATTTTACTATATTTGTTTTGCTTCATGTTGTCGTGATGGTGGTGTGTTGTGTTGATTGTGTGATGTTTTTGTGACACTATATTGTATTGTGTTTTTGTTGCATTGCACTGTGATTGTTCTCTTTTGCTTGTTTTGCTGTGTTGTGCCCTAGTCTGTTTTAGTTGTGTTATTATCGTGCGTTGTGTTATGATATTGAGTTGCAATTGGTTGTTTGCTTCAGAGATGTCAAACAAATGCTACTGTGTTTACAGCCAAAAGCAACACATTCCTTTAACATTTTCGTAGCAAACGACCATTTCTACTATCTAAAAGTGCGTGAATACCACTACCCAGCTCTTCCACTTTTTAAGACACCAGTCAGCCTAAAATCATGGCAGAGGCCGTGCCTCAAACTAGCAGTTCCCATGCACACTTTATATGATACAGCCAACATGTGCCGATGAACTGATGTTGAAACGTCATTTGATATTCAACACCAAATATCAAATTATATTCGAAAGGAACTCTTCTCATGTGTTAATGTTGCTTCACATATATAGTGCATTGTCCCACGAGTCAGTGCACGACTGAAAAAATGGTGCCATTAATGAGCAATGATTGTTATTATGTGTGAATCAGCACCTCATCCCAACGAGCTTACATGCATTGTCTCACTTTGTTTTTATTGTTCTGTGCCGGTGTTCTACTCTCCAGCGCATCATAAACTCCATCCCAAACACAATTCCTAGGGGACAAATTCGTCTCAGTACAAGGGCCAGAGTGAAGGATCTTTCCTATGTTCAGAGGAGCGACTACCTCTTAAAGGGAGACCTTCTGTGACAGCAGGCGTCCGGCAGAGGATCCCGGGGGGCCGATGGGCCACCATTGTAACCTTTGTTTCATGCAAGGCAGAAAGACAAAAAACAAACCTTTCAAATCGTCTCATTCTGCTTGGTGCTGCAGTTGGGGATAATTAAATTAAAGGCTCAGTTGCTGTGAAACACCAGGGCATTGCTCCAGCATATGCTCAAGTTCTGGGGCCACCATCCTTCCAAAGCCCTCAAGGGCCATGAATATGCACATTTTGAGTACACGATGACCTCTGTTACCGGTCTGTTCGTGAATGCCAGTACCCTGAATCATTCAGGAAGGGTAGTAGCCTCACTGTGGACGTCATTTGCAGAAATTTATATTTCTCATGGACTCAGTTTTGCAGGAGACACTCACAAATTGGTATTCTCGACACATTGACACTCTCTTGGTTATTGAAAGTAATACCTCATGTAATCCAAATGTGCGCATAGATCAAAATTTAAAATCAATACCGGCCTTTGCATCCGGTTTAATTTGAGAGTATCTCATACTTGGGGAAACAGTTGATTTTTCATCAAGGATATATGCTAAAATGTTGTGCTTCCAATACACACACTTGTAATGCAAACTGATTTGCTCCAGCTACTTCTAATATCTATGCATACAATGCAAGTGTGTCTACTTGTAACCTGTTTCTGTACAAAATAATCTAATCGCAAATTGTTCTAATTCAAAAAATATTATTATTGTTGTTATTATTTATAAATCCAAAGGGTAGTTTTTTTTAAATTTACTGAAGATATATGTATGAAAAATAAAAAGTCTATATGTACTTATGTCCATACAGCCTAGAAAAAGGAGGAGGCCACCTGTACTCCCTTCTAAGCAATTTGAAATGTATCAAAATGAATCATACTGCAGCACTGTAGAGAGCCCCATGATTTCCAATGTTCCCTGTTTCCATATCACTTTTATCAGACTTCACCTCCAATGCCCGTTGTATCCTCCCACTGCTGGTGCTCTACCTTCTGAGAAATTCCTTAAACTCATTTTTTACAAGAAGCATTTTTGGACATTTTAGCAACATAATCCTGGAGCACTACAACCTTCGCATACTTAGAGACTTCAACACTTGGATGGCGGCTCTTGGACAAAGGGCCTAATTTAAATGTTGGCAGAGAGGGAACTCCTTCACAATGGTGATGAAGTTGCCTCCTCACCAGCATTATTGTCAGGCAGACAATGTGTTTGACGATGGTGGAACTACTCCGTCTCCACTGTGGTCGAACCCCTCCGATGGCCTGATAGAGTAAGGGTCCTAGTAGGTTTGGCTGTATGCCAGCCCACCTAATTTAGATGATCAGACATACAGTCAATGTTCAATGCCCATCATCACTAGGAAAAATCTGGTGGTAAGAGACATTGAAAAGTGCTCAGTGCTCGTTATGGGAGGAAACTCACACGGTGAGTAGGGAATTGTTTGTTTACTCGCAAAAATAAAATCCTGCCTTGGGGTTTTCTTTTCAAAAATAAAAAAAAACTTTGTAAGTTTGCCATAGTGCTCCATCATGTTGACAGTTCGTCAAGCTTACAATGTATTGACCGAAACGGCCATGAAGGTGGTTCCTGCCAATTATAGAAATGTCAGCCACACTCATGGACATTTCTAAATGTGTCAGGCAGCACCTACATCAGGGTGACAGAGTAATTTACTTAGTCACGCTGGTGGAGAAATGGCCATCCACCAACATTTATATCAGGCACAAAATCACACATCTCCAACCTCAAATCTCGGTTCATGTACCAACTAAAAATCAGCCATTCTCAGTCTGTAATATTAAACTTAAAAGAGCATCAAACCAGCGATCTTCACAATGAAACAGGTCAATTTACACCCGATCGAAATCAAACCAACTTCTGTATAGAACACACCTTGGATGATGCCTTTGCCTTGTGCAGGATGACAATAATCACCATAGTTAAAAGGTCATTGGGAGTGACCATTAGGCCAACTCTTGCCTCTGTCACCTTCTTGAAAAGTTATAATCCTCTCATTTCAGATCTCAGCTTCACGGTGCTCACCAGAGCTTGGTACAAGCTATCTCTCAAGGAGGTTGATGTCCTTCTTAAATAAAACAGACTCTCATCCAAAAGCACATTTGTTAAGTGTTTGTATCTACAGTGAACTTCACCTATCAAAGTACTGACATCTAGAAATAACCTTTAGAAGACTGCAGAACCAGATTGTTCACCAAGAATCCCAGGGTCATAGCAGTGCCGAATAAGGCACTGGAACGACACTGGCTAAAGGGAGTATTGAAGTTGATAAGCTAAGCCTCCAACAACTCATATGAATTTGTAGTGCAATATGTTGACCATACCATGCCTTCTGAAACAAGGCACTGAACATTGCTTGAACAAAATAATGGAGAGACTTCACAACCAGCCCATTGTCATAGGCAAGTGCCAGCAAAACAATAATGTAGTAACACATGTTAAGTGCAGTGACACAGACATGAAGATTATGGTACATGGTTGTTGCAATATACACAGACCTATATGGCACTCCCCACATTGCAAAGGTGCACAAATTAAAGGTCCTCTCCTGGACATTAATGTGAACCTTGACCTAGAGTGAACTGTGATGGCTTCTGTGTCTGGTCGCCCAATATCGCATTGAAATTTACTCCTCTTATGAGGCCATACACCTATACCATGAACATGGTATGCTCATACCTACGAGCAAGTTATAAATATGATGAACTTATATGCACTGAGATGCTCTAACTACATGAAGAAATAATGTTTCAAATATAGCCAATAGCAATTTTTCATAGAAGTCAACAAAATCTTCAACCAATGAGTGAATTTCTGGGCAACCTTCATATATCCCTCGCATGCTACTAGGTCGCTAGTAGATGATACATGATGAGTAAGTTGGCAGGTGACTGAAATTGCTGCTCGTAAGATCTCTAAATGTTAGGATTGACAGAACCAGGCCAAATATTTTATTATTTTTACCAAAGAGTGCCTTAAGCTACCTATTCAATTGCACTATCGTAATGCCTCGAATGGAGGAACTTTAGGAAACTGGGGTTTATAGGACCACGAAGCAGGCAAACCGACATGCATTTGCTTGGGGTGGGCGGTAAACTCCGTTCCACCGGAGGAGGTCGCAGAGTTATGCAACTTGCGCATAGTTCGGCAAAAACACTGCAACGCTGCGGGTCGGAGTTTACCGGCCACCCCCTACCAATAGCGTTGCGTATTAGCTCTGGGCAGTGAATGTGCAAGAACACACTTACAATATGGTTTCTGGTTCTGTCAACCGTTTGTCCATTGACTATTTTCATGGCTCATCCTGCCCCTGTCTGGGTTAACAACAACACTGCCTGTGTGTCCTCTCAGACTAGGCCCCTCCTATTTGGTATTTGAGTCGTGAGCTCGTTACCGTACCCCACTTGCTCCCAGGCCCTTCTGTTTGGTAGGGAGGCTGTGATGTCACTGCTTGAGCTCTGCCCCTGATGTAGGGCTGGCTGTGCTGATCAAACCCAGCAGCTGCCGCAGCACACTTTAGCTACAGGCACCGCAAGCCCGGAGAACCCATTGCCAGCCACACCTTCTAATCGTAGCACGAGTGCCCTGGCTGCACCACTGGAACTACAGTCCAGGTGCAGAGAGGAGGTGACCCACTGCTCCCGGTGCCAGCAGCAGTACCGGGAACATGATGGACAGCACTGCAGGCAGGAGTTAACAGTGAGGAAAGCCTCAAATCAGACGCTGTAGAGGGTAAGCCACGCTGCCCCCGACGCCCTTCCACTGCACAGGCCTCTGGATGTATAAGAGGAGCTGGAGCAGCTTGGAAGAAAATCCTGTACGTACAGCAACCGCCACTGGATGCTCACTTGTATGTACCGTTCTTTTGCACAACAACCATTCCCAGACCCAAGCCATACACTCCTAGCCTCTGTGTCAGTGGTTACTTTTATGTTACTGAGTATTTATTATCGCTCTTTGTTTCTCCCCTCCTGATAGTTACTTTCCCATTATTATGTAGTCTGCATTTCTCATGGTTACTATTTATTCTACTTATGACATGTTATATGTCTGCATGTTTAATTACCAGGCTCATAATAAGAGAGCTGTTAGTTGTCTGTCACGCCTTTTCTCCAAAAGTTCAGTTGGAAGAATTAAGTATTCACTTTCTTGCTGAGAGCTCCACATTTTGTCGGGCCTTTTCCCTTCAACTGTAGGTGCCCAGCTGGCTTTTTGATAACAACGCCTTCCTTTCTGCAATGTTTACAGAGCCCATTTCATGTCCTGAGTCACTGAGCAGTTGATTTGTTCATTCTTTTGGTGTTATGGCAGAGGTGGGGTGAGTATTGTTTAGGCTGTTCGATAGCACTTACATACACCACTGCCCCCTTCTGGCACAACCCATAAGACCCTATGTGCCCAAAGTCTCTGAAATAAGCTTTGCATTTTCTGTGCTTTGAGGGGGAAGGTGGGGGTTGGCGACACATGCTCCTGGATAACCCGGTTCTGTTGTCGAGGCACATTTGATGTGATGCTATAGCAATGCTAAGTACATTAAAACACAAATACAGCCATTTTGTTTTAAATGCTTGAATCCTTGAGAAACAGTTGCACTGCCAATAATGCTGTAATAATAAACCCTCACGCCATATATGATAAACAATGGAGCAGAGATTACAAAGGATAGCATCTTGGAGGACCGCCACTTTTACGTTCCCTTCCAAGGAACGCATCAGACATCGCAACCTTATCTCAACCTCGTGGGCCAAGCTTACAGTGTGGTTTTTCGTGGCAATAGGCCTATCTGCCTCACATTTTCTATCTCGTGTGGCTAGCGATGTTGTTTTATGTCAACCTGACCTCATGTTCCTAACTTGCGTTACGTGCGTTACGTGCTCCAAGTGCCTCACGCCGACGTTTCATGCCTCCTCTGCGGGAACACAGCAAGTCCCAACAGGAAGCCGGGGTGCAGAGACAGGTGGTGATCCAACGGCGTAGCGACCTTTGTTCTCCGATAACCTAAGTGAGCTCGGCACATGCCTTGTAAGGGTGGGTGGAACTGCATGGAAACTCGCTGAGTTTTTATGTAACTCCCAAAATTCCATAGAGTAAAACTCTGCGAGTTCCGCCCACCCCTAGTATTTGTCTGAGTGGTGTGGCCTCAATAGTTATAGCTGGCATACAAAGCGCACTTGTCTTCACTCTCCCAAGGAAACACCTGAGTCAGCTTTGGTCTTCACAGTGTGTACGTTTTATTAAATACACTTCTTGGCCAATTATTCCATTGGCCTATCTTATTTATTGTAGAATCTTTAAAACACTTTTCTTATAAACACCACAGCATTCAAATAAATCTCAAAATCACGCATTATCATTATATTTACAGCCCGCTCTCCAAGGGGCGGGCCTTGCTTGACCTTCGGGCTGTGCCAGCAGGCCACAACCAAGATAGCCTGCTCTCCTTAGGTTGACCGCCCTCCGGTCAACAGAGCCGCAGGTAAATAATCTGCCACAACTTGTGACCGCCAACGGCTTCCAGGGTAGAGCTAGAGAATCCAGAGCCACAAGCAGGTCAACCCCAGATCTCTCGCCAGCCCGGAGCCCATAAAATGATTTTTTTTTTTAAGTTTTAAAGAAGATTTTATTAAAGTTCATTTACAACATGTTATCAACAAAGCATAGTATTGAGACTAATCTCAAGTAGAAAAATAAAACGTCATATTTAAGAGAGAGCAGGAAAAGACAAGGGAGAGAGGTAGAAAAGAAAAAGGTAGAAGGCATCATCAAATATAGCAGAAGCAATTGCAATAAAAATGTAATCATTGCCACACAAAATTATACACAAAATTAAGAGTGCATCTGGCGTACAAAAACTCTTCCAATAAAGATATACACAATAGCTATAATTTAAACGATAAAAATATGCACATAAAACCATTAGGAATGTCATCATGGGGGTTTGGGAACTTCTTCTGTACACGGACTATGTAAGGGTAGGAGTCGAGCAGACACATCTAAGAAATCTGTGATGGGGAGCCATAATAAATCACGCTTAATAGCAAGTGTGATGGGGTAAACGTAGGCTCTATCGAGTCTGTGATGATAACAAACTCCATACCACCAAGCCTGAAAGGAAACATTCGAGGTATCCTTCCAAGATTTAGTGATTTGCTGAAACGCTACAGCTAAAAGTAAATCAATAATGGACGTGTTAGTGGTAAGAGAGGACCATATGTCTGAAAGACTACCTAAAAAGATATGTGAAAGTGTAAGAGGGAAAGAGGTGGACAAAATCCTATTGATCTGAGCCCACACATCAGACCAATATTTATGAATCCTCGGACACTTAAATAACATGTGCTTAAGATCCGCCCCTGACGCTGAGCAAGACCAGCAAGAGGAGGGAATGGAAGGATCAATTGTATGCAATTTGACAGGAGTAACCAAAAGTCTGTTGTAAATAAAAAATAACGTTTGGGTCGTATTTGCTGCTCTAGAGGTTTTCCTTATCTTAGTCCAGACCCTATGCCACAGCGAGACAGAGAAAGTGTCTTCTACATCTGATTCCCAGTCCAATTCTGTTTTAGATTTATCGCTAGTACTAGTAGTGTTTCTCAATTTTGCATATATCTGGGAGGCAGAAGAAGAAGCCAGTAAGCAAGGGATAGAGAGAGGAGAAAAGTTAGTGTGAGTGATGGAATCAGAAAGAACATTATACCTACTTTGCAAAACCTCACGTAAAAGCTCATACTTAGATGCATGTGATACATGCAGAGAAAAACGAGATTGAAGGATAGAAAAGGGAATACATGTGTCCTTGTCAAACAATTGATGAGTCCAAAGTATACCAAGATCATGCCAATCCCTCCAAAAAAGCATCCTATTTCGAAGTTTAATAAGAGGATTATACCACAAGGGAGATTGTAAAAAACGCGAACGGTCATCTAAGCCAGTTAGTATGAGAGGAGAAAAAGTTTTCCGAGAATTTTTAAGAATAGGGAGAGAGAATTTATTGGGAATATGGGACAATGATACAAATTCTTCAAAGGTAAAAGGATGAAAAAAAGACGATTCAATCTCTACCCACAAAGGCCTTGACTGGGCGTCGGATACCTGCTCGGATAATAAGGGGATAGAATGTTTAAGGAAAAATGAGGAATGATAAGAGGCAAAATCCGGAAAATTAACTCCACCCAACTGCTTAGGGCATTTAAGTTTTGCAAAGGACATTCTAGCCTTTTTATGTTGCCATAGGAATTTAGAGAGCGTAGAATAGATATTCTTATAACAAGACTTAGGGATATTAACTGGAAGGTTAGACAGGTAAAACAAAATAATGGGAACTAACATCATTTTAATCGAGTCTAGTCTTCCCCACCAGGATAAAAACAAGGGATGCCAACGAGTCGTAGAGTCTAGTAACAATGCTTGGAGGTTTTTAAGATTAAGTGTTACAGTGTCTTTAATAGAGGATTTAAACCATAGGCCTAAATATTTTATCTTAACCGGACTCCAATGAAAAGAAGAAGTCAAAAAGTCTGCATGAAAACAACATTTATTCAGGGGGAGAATTTCGCATTTATCTACATTAAGCTTATAACCTGAGACTTTCGCAAAATTAGATACTTCAGATAAAAAGGATGGAATAGAGGACTGTGGATTGGAAATAAATAAGAGAATGTCGTCTGCATAGGCAGAAAGTTTCAAATACTTATCCCCATATGGGAAACCAGTAATATCTGTATTCATACGAATTTTTATCAAGAACGGTTCTAGTGCCAAAATGAAAAGCAGAGGAGAGAGAGGACAGCCTTGCCGGACACCTCTGAAGAGAGGGAACGAAGAAGAGACGAGACCATTGGCCAAGATAAAGGACCTAGGAAAAGAATATAACAAAGAGACATAAGCAAGAAATTTCTGGCCAAAACCAAACCAAACAAGAACTGCAAGCATAAACTGCCAGTTAACCCTATCAAATGCTTTTTCAGCATCTAACGCAACAGCGGCTAAAGAATGCTGATAGGAATGGGATTTACTCAGCACATTAAAAAAGAGGCGAGTGTTGTCAGAAAGGTGACGACCTTTAATGAAACCACATTGTTCCTTACCAATTATGCTAGGTAAAATTTTATCAAGGCGGAGTGCAAGAATTTTTGCAAAGATTTTATAATCCAAATTGATCAAAGAGATGGGCCTATAATTTTTGCATAAAGTATGATCTTTATTGTCCTTAGGTAGGAGACAAATTAAAGCCTCTTGAAAAGACCCTTCAGATTTTTTGGACGCTATAAAAAATGAAAATAATCGATGAAGTTTAGGAACAAGCAAATTAGCAAAATGTAAATAAAATTCTATCGTAAAGCCATCTGGCCCGGGAGCCTTACCTTTTTTGATTATTCGAATGGACTCTAAAATATCCTTAGAACCTATATCTGCCTCCAATGGGACAAAGTCAGTGTCTGGAAACGAAGGAGGAGGAATGGAAGATAAATAACGATCAATATCTGTTAACAGAGGAGGAGATTCCGGAGTATACAGAGTTTGATAAAAATTAGTGAATTCCGCCAGAATATCTTCATCTTTGTGAAGAATGAGATTCGATGAGGAGACAATAGACTCAATTTTTGTGCACTCTTGCTTGACTTTAAGATACTTGGCAAGAAGATTGCCTGCCTTGTTTTGCGCACAATAATATTTGGCACTGGATTTAAGTAGGATTAGGTTAGCAGATTCCGTAGAGAGCTTGTTAAAGGAGAGTTTGGCCTTAAGAAGTTTATCTAAATCAGACTGAGACTTAGTTAAATAATAAGAATGTTCTAATTGCTTAATTTGCGTATTAATTAGCTGTAAAGAATGGGAAGCATTGCGCCTTTTATGGGAAACAAACGAGATAATGAAATCTCTAGAGGCAGCTTTAAAAGTATCCCATAGTACCTGAGGGGATATCAAAGGAGACTCATTTTCAGCAAAAAATAGGGATGAGAAGTCAAGGAAGGCTGGGGTGAATTTGGGATCTAATAGGAGAGAATTATTAAACCTCCATCTCCTGGTACCTTTTATGGGGGGAAGCAGATCAAGGCATAGAGAAACTGGAGCATGATCAGAAATTATAATGGAACCTATTTCAGATCTGGTAATATGTTGGATCAAGGCTTTAGAAACAAAAATGTAGTCAATCCGGGACTGTGAAGAGTGGGCTGGCGAGTAATATGTATATTCACAAAGTGTAGGATGGCAGAGTCTCCAAGAATCAACAAGGGAGCGTTGGGATATAGTGGATGTAAATTGAGTATGAATGGAGGATGGTGAGAAACGTGAGTGTGAATTGCGGTCTAAGAGGGGATCCATAACCATATTGCAGTCTCCTCCTAAAATCAGATAATCATCAGAGGATTGCATTAACGAGACTAATATCTGGGGCCAAAATAATTTATCATATGTAGAGGGAGCATACAAATTAAAAATAGTTAGAGGGATTTTATCAATTAATACAGATACAATGACCCATCTACCCTCAGAATCATTGGTTTGACTTATAAGTTTGATATTTAACCGCTTGTGACAGAGAATTGCAACACCATTACGTTTCCCTGAACCAGGAGAAGCAAATACATGACCTACCCAATTACGACGTAACTTGGCAACTTCAACTTCTTGTATATGGATTTCTTGTAACAGCACAATATCTTCTTTTAAATTTGCTAGATGAGATAAAACTCTTTGCCGCTTAATGGGGGAACCCAAACCCTTAACATTCCAAGTAAAAATATTTAACGACATCTAAATACATAGCTCATAACAATAATAACTCTTGTGTATAAGACAATCAAATAAATGAATACTCAGACAATCATCATATAAAAATTGGAGAGAAATAACATTGGCATGAGAAGAAAAATGAGAAGATGCAGCACAGAAGTTTAGGATAAGAGAATGAATGAAGATTAAGAAAATGTAAATAGAAAGAGATAAGGAAAAACGAGAGAGAGTCAGAGATAAGAGAAGCAATAAACGCCAGGAACATAACTGAAAGTGAGATAAAAAGAAAACTAGGAACACAGTAGGAGAAAAAGAGATAATAAAGAGAGTTAGAACAAGAGACAGAGAAACAACACTAGCAATATGTGTAATGTAACGGTAAGAAAAGAGGAGAGAAAAAAGAAACATGGAAGGAGGAGAAACTGAGAAAAAAGCCATAAGAGAATAAACATTACAAAACAACACCGTTATGCGAGGAGAGAAACAAAGAACCAAAAGACATGATAAAAGAACGCAATATAATGTATCATAAAGACATACCACAGGTAAACATTGAGGATGGGGAGGGTGAAGCCACATAGGAAAAGGCAGCATACCAAGACGGACAACTCCAAGACTGACGAGGGTACGAAGGACGACGACCTCCAGGGACAATGAATAAGGCAGGAGGAAGGGAATCAATAATATATCTACAAAGGAAACAAGAAGAAAAAGTGTTAACCACCAAAGTTATGTACGGGACATAGAGAAGAAAATGCAAAAACCCAAGCATAACACAGAGGAACACAACAAAGGACAATACGTTGGCCGGATTTACGATCGAGACATGTTCATAGATTCATCTCTACATGTGTCCAAGAAATGCTGAAGAAGTGCAGGATCTTCATAATTAGTTGTTTTGTTTTGATACGTGACCTTGAACAGACATGGATGAAACAACCCATAACGAGCATTCAAGTTACGGAGAGCAGGCCTCATGTCCAAAAATTTCTTTCGGCGATCTGCCGTGGCTTTAGAATAGTCTTGGGCAAAAAATAAATTAGAGCCGTTCCAAAGAATCTTTCCTTTCTGCTTGGCAGCTTGCAAGACTTTAAGCAGGTCGGTATACTCCAAAAAATATAAAATAACACCTCTTGGCTTCCCATGAGAGGACGAAGAAGAGGACGAAGCAGAAGAGTTCGGAGTATGACCCAGGCGGTGAGCTCGTTGGATGTTGAGAGGAGGTGTGGCAGGAAACCCGAGAAGCTTTGGCAAAAAAGAGCGGAAAAATAACAAGGGGTCAGGACCTTCAATTCCTTCCGCAAGACCATAAATGCGTAGATTATTGCGCCTATTCCTGTTTTCCAAATTCTCCACTTGTTGTGACAGATGCATAATCTCCCTTCGCATAACAGGAATGTGATCTGTAGCAGCTTGAATAGAGTCAACATGAATTTCCAGGGCATCAACTCTCTTCTCAGTATTTGACCAATTATCCTCAAGTTGTTGGAGGCGAAAATTAGTCTCTGTCATGTATGGCTTAAGAGAGCGAATTTCATCCAATAAAAGTTCCATTGAAAGCGTAGGTGAAACATTAGGAGGAGAAGGAGGGTTGATTTTTGTTCTTTTACTCGAAGATGCAGAAGAGGCAGAGGGAATCTTAGAAAGTGACTTATTACTGGAGCATGAAGGAACGGAAGGCAGAGGCGCAGAATTAGCAATTTCAGAGCCGGGCTCTTCCACAGACTCCTGCAACACACTGTAAGGATTAGGGTCCGCCATAGACGAAGACTTGGGCTGCTGGGCGCCACCACGGCTAGTGCGAGGCATTGCCATACAATTCCAGAGATGGAACACCAAGAAATGCGGGTAAAATAGCTTGCTTCTGAAAAATTAGCCAATGAGGTGGAGGTGACTAACCTACTTCATTAATGTACCGAAAGCCAAAGTCAGTAATTTTATACCACGACGCCAGGAAGACATAGAAACCCAGATGCAAACAATTGGGGCCAAAAAACGCTCACCGTCAGTCACCTAAACAATGGATGTGAGGAAAGTCTTCAAGGACGAAACGCGGGAAACCGGCATCCAAAATGGCGGCCGCGGCGTTCACGGAGCCTCGATAGACGCAGGAACCAAAAAGCAGCCGATTCCGCTCTCATTTAGGCTGCATTGACGACTCAAATAGTGCAGGCAGAAATCCGGAGCATGATCCCACAACCTGGGAAGTTCGACATGAAGGAAGGCAGCCCTGGGGGAAGTCGAACGCACTACTCCGTCACGGAGCTCCGGTAGGCAGCGGCCATTTCCTTCGGCGTTCAAGCCACGCCCCCATGAAATGATTTTTAAAGACCTGTTCTGGGGACAAAATGGCACCTACTAACGGAGTCCCTGTCATTCCTCTTGCTCAGGACCCCTCCAGGACCCCAGAAACCCCGCCAGGACCCCAGAAACCCCGCTTAACTCAAAACCTTAGCTTCAGGGATGGGTGGGTGGGCAACTTGGATGCGACCTCCGACCCCTGGCAGGAAAGAGGACAAAAGAGGGGGCGTATTCGGGCTTGCTTGCTTTTCAAGCCTCGCGCCCACGAAAACCGCTTCCGGGTCACCGGCCTTTCCTTCCTCCCTGCGCCTTTCCGGCTACTGCCACCAGCCCAGTCCCCTTCCGGGTTATGTGACCTGGAAGGGATGACCTCTATACAGCCGTCGCTTTGCTGCCACTAACGGCGCCACGCCCCCTAGGAGGGGTGGCGCCCTTCATAGCTGGCATACAAAGCGCACTTGTCTTCACTCTCCCAAGGAAACACCTGAGTCAGCTTTGGTCTTCACAGTGTGTACGTTTTATTAAATACACTTCTTGGCCAATTATTCCATTGGCCTATCTTATTTATTGTAGAATCTTTAAAACACTTTTCTTATAAACACCACAGCATTCAAATAAATCTCAAAATCACGCATTATCATTATATTTACAGCCCGCTCTCCAAGGGGCGGGCCTTGCTTGACCTTCGGGCTGTGCCAGCAGGCCACAACCAAGATAGCCTGCTCTCCTTAGGTTGACCGCCCTCCGGTCAACAGAGCCGCAGGTAAATAATCTGCCACAACTTGCGACCGCCAACGGCTTCCAGGGTAGAGCTAGAGAATCCAGAGCCACCAGCAGGTCAACCCCAGATCTCTCGCCAGCCCGGAGCCCATGAAATGATTTTTAAAGACCTGTTCTGGGGACAAAATGGCACCTACTAACGGAGTCCCTGTCATTCCTCTTGCTCAGGACCCTGCCACAGGGAGAGGTGCTTACTGGCCAACTCGACCTCCCCCTCCGCGCTCGAATGCTTCCGCAATGGCTCCTAGCACTGTCTGTATGAACAAATCATTACCCGCATCGGACAAGTGTACCCCGTCCGCCGCATAAAGTTCTAGCCTTGATGGTTGTATCAACTTATGCCTTATGGTCCGGATGCTTGATTTCTTTAAGATCTCCGCCACTGACTGGTTTAGTCTCCTTACTGACTTATTCACTGCCCTTGGAGGAGCTCCTCGCGCCCAAACTTGCCTTGGTATAACTTCAGACCACAACAATAACGTATTGGGGAGCATGTTCCTGACCACTGCGAGGACTGAAAACAAGGCCTCTTTTACGCCCCTCCTGCCCTCAGGGATCATATAGTTGCCTCCGGAGTGTAACACTAATAGATCAGGGGTGGGCATGCCTCTGTTCAAGGCCCCCCGCAAGTCGTTCGGTACGTCCGCCAAATGTTGACCACCTATCCCCACCCAATGGTGGCTGAATCCGTTTATCTCCTGTCTTTTCTCCTCGCGTGAGTTCTTGAAGGCAAGTCCCGCCCTGCGAATAAAAGAGTGGCCGCACCAACATATTTGGGCCCTCCGAGCCGTAGCACCTAGAGTAGTAGAGATGGAACGCAATCAGAGCGGGACAATGGAAAGCAAAGGAGGCAACCTGAAAAACTCAAACTAATTGTGGGCGAACGTAGCGCTCGTAGCACGCAGACTTCCAACGGCCTACCCTCTTAATTGTCTCTTCAGGTAGCCCCAGACCCGCCGCCGTGGTGGCCGCGCCGATGCGGAAAGAATGAGATGTGAAATCAGTTGTGTCTACGCCCAATCTACTCAGAGCAAGCTTGCATACTCTGTTGAACTGGAATCTAGTGAGGGGGTTCCCGTCCCCGTGCAACAAAACCCTACTGTCTCCTCCCTGAGGCATAACTTGTAGGAATTCCCTCGTCAGACTTACTGGGCAGTACGAAGCCCCGTTCACTGCCCTCAATTGGGACCAAGTACCCTTACCTAACGGGTCTGTCTTTGATTTCCGGACCCTGACTCTCAGGGTTTCCTCTGACAGAATTAAGTCCTCGCACCATATACCCCCCACCCTGTCTGCTTTAGATGCAGGAACCAGTTCGCCAATCCTGAATGCCCCGAAATAGGCGAATGCATATGCTACTCTAAATAATTGCGCCTCGTATGGCGAGAAGCAAATCTTGGGCAGTATTTCCAGGATATTTACCAACCTGCTTACGACTATGGGTCTCCTACTGTCCTTGACCCCTGGGGTTAGACGTTCCCAGCCCTTCATGGCTCTCCTCACCCTAGGGTCCTTTGTTGGGTCTGCGGCCCCCCCTAGACCGGCAAACAACGCTATTGCCGATAATTGTCTTTTCATCATTGCTACTGACTTTCCGCTGGCTTTCTGATGTACTATGAACCCCAAAACACTCATAGGGGAGAACACTCCCACCATTCCCTCCTCTTTTAAGTAATCCTGATATAACTGCCAAGACCTTTCATACATACATTTAGTCTTGGGGGCCAGGGACGCTGTTATCAATTCGGTGGCAGCGGGGCACCAAGCTTCCATAGCCCCGCCGGGAATTTCGTCATTTCTCTGTCTGCTTGCGGCCATTGGGTGCGAAACTCTGCCAACTTAAAACGGGACAAGGCATCAGCGGCTAAGTTGTCAACTCCCGGAACATGTCTAGCAGTGAATAATACATTGCGCCGTAAACATTGCAACACTAGCTCCTTTAAAAGGCGCAGAACCCAGGTGCATTTCGCTCTCTGATTATTGATTGCCATCACCACCGACATGCTGTCAGACCAGAACACAATGTGCCTATTTGCCAGTATATCTCCCCACACATGCAAAGCTACAATGATTGGAAACAGTTCTAAGAAGGTGATATTCCGAGTCAGACCGTGCTTTCCCCATTCCTCTGGCCAATGCTGCATGCACCATTTGGGCACTAACACAGCGCCGAAACCCACACTGCCTGCCGCATCGGTGAACAATTCTAACTCGGCATTGGAACTACTCGGCCTTTGCCATATTACTGATCCATTGAAATTTTCCAAGAAATCTTTCCAAATGGCCAAGTCGTTCTTTACCTCCGCTGACAACCTAGTGTGATGGTGTTTAGCGCGAAGCCCAGACATCGCCCTTGCGATGTTCCTAGAGAAGGCCCTGCCCATCGGTATGACCCTCAAGGCGAAGTTCAGCTGACCCACTAGGACTTGCAATTGGTGTAGTGTCACCTTCCGAGCCCCCAAACAGGCGTCGATGGCCGCTTTGAATGCAGTCACCTTTGACATTGGGAGCCTACACAACCCTTCTCTGGAATCTATTTCAATGCCCAGGAATGTCAAACACGTAGTTGGCCCCTCTGTCTTCTCTGCGCACAGCGGCACGCCCAGTGCTTTAGCCAAATGCTGGAAGGCCAGAAGGGCCTTTCTGCAAGACTGCGACCCTTGGGGGCCCATAAACAAGAAGTCATCTAAGTAATGTACAACTCCATAAGATGTAACTGATGTTAGGAAATGCTGCACTGCCCACTCTAGGAACCTGGCGAAGGTCTCAAATACTGCGCAAGCGATTGAGCACCCCATGGGCATGCAGAGGTCAATGAAAAACTCGCCCTTGAACATGAAACCCAAGAACTTTGTATCTTCAGGATGTACTGGTAAGAGTCGAAAAGCTGACTCAATATCTGACTTAGCCATTAAGGCTCCCTCACCCAGTGCCTGGAGTTTCTGTATAGCGGTGTCGAATGTTGTATAGCGCACCGTACATAGATCTGGGTTAAGCTTGTCATTAACGGATAGACCAGGGGGGCTGGTCAAATTGTGAATCAATCGGAATTTCCGTGTCTCTTTTTTGGGTACCAAACCTAGAGGTGAGCATACGAGGTCCGGCTTCGGCAACTGTTTAAAGGGTCCCGCCACCCTCCCCAAGGCTACTTCTTTCCTGATTTTTTGCTCCGCCACTTCCATGTTCTGCAGCACTGAATTTTGGTTGCGAGGCGGAACACTGGCGGGGGTGGCCGAGGAAGGGATGCGGAAACCAGACATAAAACCATCATGCAAAAACTGCGCCTCTTTCAATTTACCATACTTGCTAAGGAGGTGTGTCAGTACGTGCATCCTAATGGGAGTTGGCAGATTTCTCGGGTGCTTGAGGGGGCCGTCCTTTGGCCGCATTATGGGGCGGCTGCTCTCTCGGTTTTCCTGACTTTTTGAAACATCTGATTTCTGGGTGAGACGGACCCCCGCAAAAGGAGCAACAGTGCTTGTATCTGCATGTTGCGCCCCTGGTGCATTCGTTCTTGTTGTACTGCCAGCAGGCCTGTTTCTTATCCCCTGCACCTCTGTCACTCCGAAAGGACTGATTCTGACTCGGGTAACTAGTCTTATTCGTGGGGACCGTAGAATAGATCACCGAATGCCGCACATTAATTTCACGCTGGTCCCATGCTATCTCAGGGTGCACTGCCTTCATTTGACGAAATTTGGTGTCATACTGTAACCACCCCGTCCCTGGGAATTCGGAAGCCGCCCCATGAATCAGGGAAATATAACTAATCAACTGGGGTGCCACCGCGGGGTACCTTTCTGCCATGATGGCAGCATAAATGGCAAAACCTGAGATCTAATTCTTTATCGACCAATCCACCCATACCTTCTTTTGCTTGTATTCCCCCTCTTTTCCTACCCTGGCTTTACCTGGGACTACCCCGGCATTAATGAGGTCAAATACATCGATGTAATCTCCTTTCAGTATCTTCTCTTTGGTCTCCATGGGCACGTGCCATGTGATGCCCGCTGAGGGCGATAGAGCCATGGAGGCAGAACCGTAAATCAAGGGACTATAAGCGAGTGTAAGCTGCCCCATCACCCTCGGCCCCACTGCCCCTTGAATGGTGTTACCTGCTGTCCCTGAGACTGTTGCGCCATTGCTGGCCGTTTGCCCTTGTGGCGTTGGCGTCACCCCGGTAGGGAATTGCCCCATAACCACCGACCCCGAAAACCCTGGGTAAGCCGCCGAGTGCACCATTGCGCTCGCTGGGCAATTATTAAGGGCCTGTCCGTGCGATGTTGATGCCATTACACCTGGGGATTGCGCTAACCCCCCAGACTGAACCCACACTTGCGCAATGCCGCTGCCAGGATGTGCGACCACTGGCGGCGCAACTATCTGAGCCCCAGGCGCTCCCGCATTTGAGAAGGATGTCACGCCCGCCGTCGACACATTACTCTGAGAGTTGGGTCCTCCGCTTGCATCTGTGGGAGGGACCATAGTATCTTGCACAGAGTTCGAACCCAAGTCTGTGCACTCTAGCACTCCTTTCTCACCTGAGGATGCTGCCTGAGAAACCCCAACTCTGGAACGCTTTCCTCCTGATGCCTCTTTAAATCTTTCGGGTGTGCGTCGGGCTCGCTTGCCTCGCCCTGTATCCTCCTGGGCAACCGTCCCTGCCCCTTCCTTTAATTTCTTCAGCGCCCGATCGACTCCTTTTTCTTTCGTGAACTCCAGCAGCTCCGTCAACGCCAGATACTCGTCCTTTTTAGCCTGGGCCCCTTTGCCCTTCGTTGGCCGTTTTGGCGGCATTCTGCACTTAATGAGAAAT
Organism: Triturus cristatus; assembly: GCF_964204655.1. Taxonomy (NCBI): domain Eukaryota; kingdom Metazoa; phylum Chordata; class Amphibia; order Caudata; family Salamandridae; genus Triturus; species Triturus cristatus. The sequence goes on along the minus strand of NC_140593.1, from coordinate 485,928,313 downwards.
AGAGAAGTTAGTTGCACCCCAAAATTACGCCCATTGTGCTATGCGACCAGCCTTAATAAGGTTCAAAACGACCCTTGCAGTCACTCGTGCCTTCCTAGCTGCCGCGCGCACGCTTCCTTGCGTCTCGAGTTTGTCACACCAAACTCACTATTGAGGCTCTCACCCATGTGATTCCCACATGACGACTGACCCCGGCTGCGCCGGATATCCAGAGCGCCACTTCCGACCCCAGACGAGCCAGTTCTCGCCGATCGCCAGGTCGTGAACAAAGCAACTTTAAATATGTATATATTTATTATTATTATATATATATATATATATATATTTTTTTTTTTATATATAGCCTGCATAGCCTCATTGTATAAGCATGTTCCCCACCCTCTACCCGGTTTTATAATCACCACTGTTTAAAGTGTACACAAGCCACGTAATGAATTACTTTGTGAACGAATAGCACCTCCCCCCCCCATATACCATAGCTTAATATAGCTTTTATCGTGATAGGAGGTAACATGATACGCGCATGAATTGCATTTAGTGGACTGATGCTGTTCCATAACTTTTCCTTGGAATTATCGTAGTGTATACGGCCCTGGAGCGAAGTGCCTTGGGTGCTTTAATTGCAAGATCCCCCCGATGCTCCTCTCATACCGAGAACCCTCTCCTTGTCTCTACCATTGCTCGCTCAATGAAACCCGGACTGATACCCTCATATATAACACGTCGTGGCCACTGGGGGACTCTCACTCGGATACTATCATTCACGAAGTACAAAATGCTCCGCTTCCCCGATCGCGCACACGGCCGACGCGCAGCATACCCCTGGGCACTCCTACGGCGCTAAGCTTCGGGGCTTGCGGTGCCGGGCTAATTTAACTAAAACAATCTAATTCGCTACGCATCTAGCAGCGCACACTGTGAGGCCCGCTCACCTGCCGAAGAAGTCGGTTGGAAACCTCGACGTCCGATGTGTCGCGCGTGGTCCCCGCAGCAACATGGATGCGACCTCCGACCCCTGGCAGGAAAGAGGACAAAAAAGGGGGCGTATTCGGGCTTGCTTGCTTTTCAAGCCTCGCGCCCACGAAAACCGCTTCCGGGTCACCGGCCTTTCCTTCCTCCCTACGCCTTTCCGGCTACTGCCACCAGCCCAGTCCCCTTCCGGGTTATGTGACCCGGAAGGGATGACCTCTATACAGCCGTCGCTTTGCTGCCACTAACGGCGCCATCATTAACACAGCTGGTTTTATGGACACTGATATACTGTAAGACAAGTAGAAAAGTGCACACTGCGGGCTATTATTATTACAATTGTGTTTAATATTATGGAATATTTGTAGAGAGCATAGCTTGCTGTGTACTGACTTCCTGGCGCTGGTAGCAAACACGTGAAAGCCTGTGAAGGATTTACTTTGCTTGGGTGAAAAGGTGAGTTTTCAATTGTTTCCTAAAGCTGAGTAAATAATGGTCTGACCTTCAGTATTTCAGAGTTTTGAGACTCAGTAGCTGTAGGACTGCCCACCCCCTCTTGCTCTCCTGACTCTGGGCATTGTTAACAGAGGGAGATTATTTGATCTCAAATCTCTGGAAGTAATGTAGGGAGTAATACCATGTTGGAGGACACATGGCTCCTGAGAATACTCTACCCTGTGCGCAATACAGAGTGCCTTGAATTTTACTTTTTTATTGCCAGCCAATGAAGTTGCACCACCGCTGCTCGTGCAGATTGAATTTTAGACAGTCCCATCAATACTCTAGCTGCGGCATTTTGGGCAACCTGCAGCTTTCTCATAACATATGAGTTGCCAAAGCCCAATCTGGAGAGTATCAACCCTTGGACCACTATTCTCTGACACTCCAACTGGAGCCATTTGAGCATCTTCTGAAGAGACCTCGGAAGGTGGAGGCAAGTGCCAGACACCATTTTGTGCTTGAGCAACCATTATCAAGTCATTGTCTAGGATAAAACCTAGACTCTTTACTTCGGACTTGGGGAGGGAGGTGGGCGTTCCTCCAAGTACGATGGCCAGAGGAATTGGTCCCAGAGTGCTGGACTGTTTCCTTTCATCATTACCTCAGTTTTGTCTCTGTTTAATTTGAGGCAGCTGGAGGCCATCCAGTTGGATACTCTTTCCAGACAGATGTTAAGTCTGCTAAAGGTTGCATTAATAGTTGGTGACAAGGAGACAATAATCTGTGTATCATCAGCATAGGAGACCAATGTAAAGTCGAGATCGCAGATGATGTCTGAAAGTGGCCCTACATATTCAATAAATAAAGTGGGGCTCAATAAAGAGCCTTGCGGCACTCCACATTCCAGCTGGTGTGTTTCTGATAGAAAGGGCCCCTCACTAACTTGAAACCTCCGATGTTAACCATCTTAGAGCTGCCCCTGTAACCCCTATGCTTTCCAGCCTCTTGCAGAGAACTGGGTGAGAAACCGTGTCAAAAACTGCACTCAGATCCAATGAAATGAGCGTAGTAGTACCACCTTGGTCTAGAGTTGTCATTAACTACTCCGTTGCCAGCATAAGAGCTCTCTCAGTACTGCAGCAAGATCAAAAACTGGTCTGTGTCTGGTGCAGTAGTCTACTGGAGTTGAAGAAGTCAGATAAGGTGCCATTAATCTATTTCTCCAAAATGTTATTGCCTCCAGGCAGAAGCGAGATTGACCTATAATGTTTGCCTTGTCTGGGTCCAGCACTGTTTTTGTTTTTTAAGTAAAGGGCAGATAATCGCGTGTTTCCACGGATGAGGAACCCACCCGCTCTCCAACTAATGCTATGCCTTAGATTTAAAGTGACAAGAGTGTACTTGGAACATAATCATAAATATGGAAATGTGGAATCGGGTCCTGTATTACTGCTGCCCACACAGATGTAACATTTTACTAATAATGCAGTTATTGATAGCCCTAATCTGTTTATAGCCAGCATTTTTGCTATTTGCTTGTTGGCTAAAAAATGGTAATATTATTCACTTACTTGTAGAACCACAACCACTTTGGGGCCTCTGACACGACTAGCGATGGTGACAGTTTTGAGAGTAAGAAAAATAATTCACCTGCTCAATCCCTTACTAAAAATGTAATAGTTGTGTACATCACAAAACATTTACATGTAGAGTTTGCCAATCTGTCCACAAATCTGAATTCAAGATAGGTGCTAGCATCCAAGACCAAAGCTCTTTCTCTCCTCTTCAATCTGACAATTCACTAGTCACCAGCGAAATGTCATCCAGGAGTTCCACCAATGGGGAGCTACAAAATAACTGTACACACATAAAGAAAGGGCTATCAGGTGTGAGTCAGCCTTAGAGATTATCTGAAAAAAAGTGAACCGTAAAAAAGGATGCCATTTTTTATTGCGTACCCCAATGTTTCATGCTTGCTTTTGCTGGCTTTATGACTTTGGGAAATGTGAAAATGAGTGTCATATTGTATGTGTTTTTCCCCTGTACCTGCGATTTTAAATTGGTTAAAATAATTGGATCATTTAACTTTCTAGCAAAACCATCGTAAATTTGGCAGGAAATGCTAAAGTTGTTTGGACATTAAATCTCAAATGTGTGTTGCAGTGTGTACACCACCCATGCTAAATTGTATTGCTTTAGTAAACAACAATTATCTCTGGCTGGACTGCAGTTAAAAACCACTGAAATAACACATATCAAGGAAAAGTAATGTATATGGATGAAAGAAATTGGTTTCATTTCGGGGGGGGGGTGGTCTCCTCACCTTATAAAATAAACACAATCCTTGTTAGAGTTAAATTATGTTCTGTTGTTCAATCTTCTGGTAGCTATAACACAAAACAGACAAGCAAAGTGTAAAACATTCACGCAGTACCAATACAGTAATAAAGTCAAAACATGACAATAAAAATTAACTGGTTTAGAAAAATAGAGATTTTTTAAATAAATAAACGGACACAAAATTGACAAAAATCCAATAAGTGAACTGGAGATATGAATTTTTAAAGTTTTAAATAAAAGTAGCACCAAAAAGCATTAAGGGACAACAGCGGTCAACTGGTGGTGATAGACTGGGACCTAAGTGCGATTTGATGCATAGTGCGATGGAGTGCAGGTTGGATACAGGAACCATATTCAATCAGGTCGGAGGTTTCATCTTGGGACTTAGTCTCAAAAATGGAAGTCCAATATCTGTAGTGGAGGGCTGCAGGCTGTTGTGGAGGAGGGCTCCATGAGGTTGGATAGCCCTTGGTCAAAGACCCGGTGAAAATGTTGATTTTTCTCAGGAAAGTTAACTGCGGGAGAAGTTCCAATTATTCGCACCCAGGGAAGGCCTCTTGCAGGTCGAATACTCTTGGTGCCTTTGTCTGGTCAAGATTTTCTTGTTTGTACTTAAGGCCTGATTACAAGTTTGGCGGGCTTCTTGTGGTGCCGCTGCCACGCCGTCCACAGGAGGAGAGCCAAAGCTGTGGCGCACCCCCTGCTAGATTATGATTGTAATACATGGGGGCAGTCTTACAGTGGTGGGCAGTTAGGCTCATAGGATAGCTTAACATTCAGCCCGCTGCCTTGACAGCACCTGCAGCACGTTCTTGCATGGTGTGGCATACATACCACACCTGCAAGGACCCGGGTGCAATTCCAGGGGTGCACAATATGTCTGCCAATGCATGCAGGACCCAGGAGTGGCATTGGGTCCTGTTAGGGTCACCTTAGTAGCATCTCTACAACCCATTCCATGGCGGGCTCACCACCATAAAAAACGCAGTGAACTGGCAACTCACAATATGCTTGGTGGTGCCGCTGCCAGCACATTCCTGCTCCTGACCGCTGCCCCTGTGGGATCCTGGGCCCTTCCAGTGGTCCCACTCACCACACTTGCAATACTGCGGGCAGGACCGCAATGTGGCAGTGGTCGGCCACCACCATGAGTATGGCGGTCCTATGGACCGCCGTACTAGTAATAAGGCCCTCAGTCAGTGTTTTGGAGTTCAGATTTATCTCAGGGAATAGCAAGGCTCAAGGTGTAGCTCTAAGAGGGTGGATACTGTCTTTGCAAGGATCTACCATCACAAAAAAGCTATGAGCAGGAAAAACATAAATCTTCAGCCAAGCTAAAATGCACCTAAGTGAGATCGGCTAGGTCAGCTTGTCCCAGTCCTCCACAGGAGCCAAAACGTTTCAAAATCCCTAGTTTTCTGGGTTGGTAGGCAAACTCAAGGCAGACACAGCCCAGGGTTCTAGGACTTCAGGAACAGCCCTTGGGGTCAGAACTCACTCCAACAAAGGCCACCTGCATGATCCAGGGCAGGTCCAGTTGGCACTTGTCATCTGGGTAGTTGTAGGAAAAGGCCTCTTGAAGCTTGTTGTGTCCCCGTAACTTGAACTGGTGTTCAGCCTTATAAGCCTTGGAATCTACATGGTTGTCCTGGGTACAAAAGGGAGCGGGTCCAGTCCTTAAGGACTTCTCTCGGTCACAGGCAGCAGGTCCTGTTCTCTTCTGTTCTTCCTCTTCTGTTCTTCCTTAGATCCAGAAGTGTTTAGAGGAGGGTAATGGGGATTACACATGTATGTCTGGCACCAGCGTATGTGTAGGTGTGACTGTTCCTTTACCAATGGGGTACACATTCTCACCAGTTACCCTATGCCCTTTTGCAGTATTTCCTGTGGATTCTACTGCAAACAATCCAACAGTGGCCCTCTCTACCTCAATCCAAGATGTTAAAACCCTTCTCCCTTTGTACAGAGACTGTGGGCCCACCCTAGAGCTGTAGCCAAGAAAATGAGCAGCCCCTTTTTTTTGGTCACCCTGAACAAATTCTGGGGGCAACTCTCCTCCCAGTGGAATTTATGCCTGACTGACTGGGGAATCACAGGAAGGGTCCTGTCAAGGTAATCGAACGTCTGCCTGTGACAGGGGAGTCCCTGTTGAAGAAAATTAGCTTTCAGGATACAACTCAAATGGGTTAGACCTGGCAGTCTTAAAGTGGTCTCCCCCACAACTTTCTGCCTGCCTCCTCCACTTTTCTGACCTTGTTTTTGCTGGTACAAGGACTCTATGAACTTTAACATTGGCAACCAGTGCTAAAGTGCTTACTCCCCTAACATGGTGACATACATTCATCCCCAATTGGCAGATTTAATTTACTTATAAGACCCTAGTAAACCGGTACCCTGTGTACCCAGGGCCTGTAAATCAACCACTACTAGTGGGTCTGCAGCACTGATTGTGCCACCCACTTAAGTAACCCCTTAGCCATGTCCCAGGTCTGCCACTGCAGAACCTATGTGTACAGTTTACACTGCCATGTCGACCTGGCAAAATACACTTTTTGCCATACCCAACCTCTTTTTTTAATGTATAAATCATAACCCAGAGAGCAGGGTGCAATGTATGTAAAAGGTAGGACATGCACTTGTAAATTATACATGTCTTGGTAGTGAAACAGTACCAAAGTAGTTTCTTACTACTGCAAGGCCTATCTCTCCCATAGGATAGCAATGGGATTACCTTATTATGTTTTATAATTGTAATTTCCAATTGGGAAGAGATAGGCCCCCAAGTCTGGTGTCTCTGGAATTGTAATTTAAAATCCTAATTTATGGTAAAGTTGGATTTTAAATTACAATACTGAAAATGCTACTTTAAGAAAGTTGGCTTTTTCTTACTATAGCCATTAGGTGTCTCAGGCCTGTCTCTGATCACATATCTGGGGGTAGGTGATAGTAGGGCTTCGTGTATTTCCCCTAGACATCCACATACTATAGGAGATTAGGGGTGACTTGATAGGCCAGCTTGGCAGGATGGGAGGGAGGAGCTGGACCTATCCTCACTTACACATGAATAGGCTGTGTCCTGTCCCCACAAAAAGGGCTGCATATCCCCCTGTAGTGTGTCTGGAGTCATGCCAGGACCTCTGTACACTTTAAAGGAATGCCTTTAAAATCTCCCCCACTTCAAAGGCACACCTGGATATAAGTACTGAACCTCTGACAACACTACTTCAGTACACTTCTTGACCTGTGACTACTCTGCCAGGAAGAAGGATTGTGGTGCTGCTGAAGGAATGGCACTCTGCTGGACTGGTGCTTTGCTGGATCACTGCCTTGCTGTGCTGCCTTGTTGTCTACTGTTACCCTGCCTGGGTGAGAAGGACTGGACCTGCATCACTGGAACCCAGAATGGCTGCAAAGGCTTGCTGGCTGGCCTCCTGATCTGAGTCGCAGGGACATAAAAAACCTCCAACCCCCCTGCTTCTGCACCTAGACTTTGCCTGTCAAGTGGTGCCACCTCAGTCCTGGACTTTTGGAAGTGGGCATAAGGTGTTTGCTCTTGCTGAACCAATGTATCCTCTGTCAACCAGTGGTGTAACAAAACTTGAGGGGGCCCAACTGCAAAGTACATGGAGGATACCCCCCACACTCCAGACCCAGTCAGGAGCTCTCAGGCCAGGGGTCCCCTGACCGTGCAAATTGCCAGAGGGGTTCGCTGACTGCGGGAGCTGAAGGGGCTAGTGTTACACCACTGCTGTTGATGCTGAAGCATCACTGCCGCTGCACAGGTCAGAACTCAATGCATCGCTATCAGAACTGATGTTGACTGATGCTCTTTTCGGCGCAAGGTCCAGGCAGTCTGGTACTCCCCAGAATTACATAGAGAGAAATCTAAAGGTAAAAAGCTGGACAGAATCTGGCGTAAATCCCAATCACAGGCAGAGAAATATATTTTTAAAGCGTCGGTAACCACTTACCATAAAACATTAAGCTAACCCGAAAAAGACACATTCATGTACAATTAACTGAAGCAGGAAAGTCCGCGAAGGAACTCTACACGTTTCTTAAATCATTTCCGTCACCTGCGTTAATCCTATCCCTGCCTCTCAGATTTAATGTGACAATATCTACAATTTTTTTGATGAAAAAATTGATCAAATCTATGACACTTTACCCAAGGATGCCAGTATCTCTGACTCTCTCATTTCTCCTTTTCCAGTGTCCAGCGAGAATGATGTTGCACTAGTTCACTTGCCCCTTACAGGATTCTAAAGTAAAAGAGATGTTAAAAGCAGCTAAATGAGGTTCCCCTACAGATATCCTGCCAGCCAAATTGTTTGCCTTGGTGGGTCAGCATCTTGCCTCTCCAATATGCTCGTTATTCAACTACTCCTTGTGTGAGGAAAAAGTGCCTTTGGCTTAGAAATCTGCTCAAATCCTGCAGTTTTGCAAGAAAACGAACATGCATACTGCCGAGCTATCTAAGTACCGCTCGATTTCGCTCCTTCCACTCATGAGTAAACTTTTGGAGGGATATATAAACTCACAGCTCATGGAATATATTGAAGCCTAAATATGTCTTGACCCTTCACAGTCTGGTTTTAGACCTAGACATTCTACCAAAACCACCCTGTTAGACATGACAGATTTTTATTAAACTTTCCCTGGATAACAATAAGGCAGTATCATTAGTGCTGCTAGACCTGTCCACAGACCTGTCCCCAGCCTTTGATACAGTAGCTCATCTTAGACTATTGCAAAGACTGACGGAAATTGGTGTAGTAGGGCCGGCTTATCAATGGTTCTCCAAGTTCTTAGAGCAGCACACCCAAACCGTCAATCTGGGTCCCTTTCGTTCTGGGGCTAAATCTCTTAAGAAAGGGGTTCCTCAGGGCTCATGCTTCAGCCCTACGTTGTTTAATATATACGTGGACCCCCTTGCAAAGATCATCAGAAACCTTGGCTTTGTTCCCTTCTCATATGCAGATGACACGCAACTTCTGCTTTCGTTTGATAATAATTCGGAGGCAACAAAACAGCTTTTTGCAGAGGGAATGCGTGCTCTTTTTGACTGGATGACGAAGAACTTTCTCTAGTTGGATGCCAATAAAACAGAAGTTCTCCTGTTTGGCAAAGCACAACTTCTGTGGTCCCCTGATTGGTGGCCATCAGAATAAGGCCCTGCTCCCATCCCCACTATCAAGGCAAAACATTTGGGAGTATATCTGGACCTCTCCTTATCCATGAAAGACCAGATGGCTGCCGTTTCAGGCACATGCTTTTTCATGCTGAAGCTCCTTCGGAGAGTGTTCTACCTCCGCCCTTTAACTGTCCAAAAGACTTTGCTCCAAGCTTTAGTAGTCAGTTGTCTGGACAACTCCAATGCACTTTTGGGAGCAGCAAGGGAGATGGTGCTAAACAGGTTGAAAGCAGTACAGAACACGGCAGCACAGTTGGCTCTTAATCGGTTTTCTAGGGCATCCTCCGTGCCCTTACTGTAATGTCTTCACTGGCTCCCCATCCGTGACAGAATCAAGTTTAAAATCTGCTGCCTGCTCCATAAAACTATCAATGATAGCGGGCCCAGGTATCTGGTGGAAAAACTTGTCCCTTACCGACCTAGCAGATCTCTGCGCCCTGGTGGGAATGCTCTGCCCTGCGTCTCTGGAACTTGCTCTCCATCACCTTACTAAAGTGACCATACTCGGCCGGTTTGCGTTGGATAGACCGTCTCCCTCACTTCCGGTCTGGCGGATCACGGCGGCCATGTTGGAGGTATCCGGGTTGTCCGATGGTGCGGGACCGTCCGATGGTGCGGGACCATCACACTCCCATTCACCTTATCTTATTTTAATCATTTTTTTGTATATGTTTCCTTATTCTTTTTTCTTGGGTTTTCTAAATGGGGTTGGGAATGTTATTATATTGTATTCTTAACTGCAATGTTGAGTTGTTTTTCTCAAATTATGTACAGATTTGTCTGGGAAATTGACCTCTGCTGGTGGCTTGGGTACCCAGGGATAACCAGAAATTTGCTTAGAACGGTACTGTGCCCTACTCAGTTAGGACCTGATTGCCAAAGGTCATAAACCATTATTTTCTATGGCAGGGTGGTGCAGTAATAGTGGTTGGCCATGTGTATTGCTGGACTTAAAACAAATGCGTAAGTTACTACAAAAGTGTAAGTGACTACAAAAGTGTGGTTTGTGACTACCAAAAAGGTGTAAACTTGCTCAAAAGTGTAGTCTGTGAAACAAGTCAAAAAGTTGTGGGTGATCCATTCCAAAGTAATTTCCCATTGTCTGACATGGGCAAACTCTGTTTAATAAAACGTACTGCAGCACTTTCTTTACCAATTCACAGTATTCTATGAAACTCCTCCCTCTTCACATAAATAATTAAATGATAGAAAATAATTTTACATTTTAAAACAGTGAGAAAGTGTTTGATAAAAGCGTCATGAAGGTAGACATTAGTATCTCTCAAAATCATGAAAATTAATGTTGGAAACAAAAAATCAACATATGAAACCCAACAAGAAACTCAGACAGTAGGGCTACACTTGAGATTAAATCTGAAACGGATCTGGAGCATACATCTTTATACTGTGGTCTTCTCTGAGGTTAATGCTAGTGATCAATAAATATAAAATATTGGAAATTGGGGCATAGCCAAGGTCAAACAAAATAAAGATAAATTGTTGCTGAATTATGGTGTATCTGTGGACATGCAAATTAATTGAATGAGTGTTTGGTGTTGCAGATTCTGCATTCAAACTATGACTGAAAGCAGCAATGGAAATGCAATGGTGAGAGTCATTTTGGCATCTGAGCTAGACTCCAAATGTGAATCTGGAATTGAACCACGATAATAGTATAACACGTAGGAGTAGAGGGCCTTTTAGCATCAGGGGCATCAGAAAACAATAACATATACAATAATAACATTGCAGCTACCCCCAAATGACCAGGAGACCAACATATATTAGATACTGATGATAAAGAGAAAACTGTCAAAGGAAGAGAGTGCACAGAAAACAAAAATAGAAAATGGAAGACATGATGAATATATAAAGAGAATAAAGGAATGATATAACATTTGGGGGGGGTCATCAAAGAGAGATATTATACTCATCTAATCTTTAAAAAAATAATCCAATTCACGTTTTGCCCTTAGAACACGGATGGGTTTTCTGAGGCTTCGCTTAAGACAGCTACCACTACTGACTTTATTCCTGGGATAACAATAGAATGTTTTCTTTCCTTATCTTATTACAACTGTTTCTGTAAGTTGGTTACCTAACAAAACAGTAAAATCAATTCGGGTTAAACTAATGTGCGTAGAAGATGCTTCAACATAGGAAAGACTTGGAGTTAGTATGCATTCTATGAAGATACAGATAGAATTTTTTCAAATTTCTGAAGCGATGGTTAAACAATAAAAAACCTTTTGGATGACCACTGTATTAACAGGCCTAATATAACACAGAGATATCCTGGACCCTTTAGATTAATTAAGCAGAAAAAACACTATGACCACTAAAAATGTTATGAACTGACCTATGTACTTATAGGTTGGTTCATAAAATTCCAAATCAGAGTGCATTGTAATCCAACTTACTTCATCAATATCACATAGGTCACAAATTCCTACTCACTCCAATTGCAAATCATCACATTGATGGTGGCCTACTAGGGTCAGCATACAACCCTGTCTGTGGTTGCATTTAAATAAGGTAAACTTTTTTTTAATGCAGCCCTTTTTGCCTGATTTACTTGAAGGAAACAAGGCAGCATTAAAAAAGCTTTCTTGTGTTTTTTTAAAGTTAAGATTTTGCAGCAGCCCCCTCGAACCCTGCCTACTCCCCTGCAAATACTTTGATTACATTTACAAGGGCGAAGTGGTCCTAATGGGACTCAGCTCTTTGTGGATTGGTTATCGCTCCATCCTGTGAGTCAGACATTTTTCCATGCTTTGCAGCCCAATTTCAGACACAAATCACTGATAATGACAAACCGAGTTGTTTTTTGGAGTGGATCACCAAAACACCCCCCTTTCAAATGTCAAATCCGTATCCATTTGCAATTCCAGTGTAGGAACCATTCAAAGTTTACAAACTCCTGAAATGGGATTAGTAAATTTCAATAATACTTTTGCTGTCGCAAACACATATTTGAGGGTTTGCAACCAAATAAATAGTTGATGCATCTGTCCCTTAGCAATACAGCCAATGCAAGCATGTAATTACTGCATTTAATTGAATGAATGATGAAAATTGTAGCTACCAAGTAGAAAGTACCAGGATAAGTGAGAGTCCATTCAGTGGAAAGGGATGAGAGCTCAAAGGTTTTGTTGTCATAGAATGGAATCTATGTATGTATATATATTACAGAGTGGTGCTCTGTAATTCTAGTTAGGGTTACCAGAGATAGGAATTCCTTAATTTTTTTACCACCAATAAATTTGTGCCAGTTTGACAAATTTCCACAAAACGCCACAAATCTCTTCTTCCTTCTACATTAGCAGATGATGCAACATTTTGTGGTGATTGTTCAAGGGGGTGCAAGGATAAAAAGGGTGTCCCAAAACGTGATTTTCTACCAATGCATTTTCCATAGACTTTTGTACTGCATGTAGAGCGAAAAAGACTGAACAGATTTACATGAAATTTGGCAGGATTAGACATTATGGTGTGCAGATGATCCTTATGGGTACTACAGGCAAGTAGGGTAAATATTAAGGCATTTTAGCTTAGTGATATCTGTTTGTGAACTTTTGTGGTATTTAGCTATATTTCGCAGAAACTCCGCAGAACATAGTGATGACAAGTAAATAAGTAATTGGATAATGATTGCCTTTGTTATTTTTAGGTACCGTTTGGCTGTGTTCTGCGTTACACCTTCATATCTAGGTTAGTATTAGGGGCCTGATTCACATAGGTAAACTTTGTGTAAGGTTACTACTTTTTGGTATTCACAAAGGGAAACTTAAACCAAAATTCAGTATTCACAAAGGTAAACTTTGACCAAAAGTCTAACTTTACTACTTTTCGGTATTCAGAAACGTAAATTTAGACCAAAAGTCAAACTTTACTAGTAGTAACTTATCTTTTTGAATAAGGAAAAGTAGTAAAGTTAGCCATGCTGCGTTTTTTTAAAATTCAAAACGTGAATATTATCACTGACATATTCACCTAACTAGAACGTTGCTATTACCTTTGTTTTTTTTAGTGAATTTCTAAGGGTTTTAAAAAAAGAGATCCTTTTAACACACTTATCTAGAACATTACTTTAACCTTTGGATTTTTTGGTGAATTTCTATTTTTTTTAACGTATAGTTATACTTAATTACCATACGTAACTGCAACACGGTGATACACATGATGCAGGGCCTCGCCAGGGACCAGACCCTGTAACCAACTCTCCCCTATCCAGCCAACCCCATGCTGCACAGTAGGGGATTAGCCATAGGGCCTGGGGATCCCATCCAACAGGGCCATTTCTTTTTTTTGAAAGGGGACGGATGGGGAAAGAGACCCCCTACCATAGCCACTATCGGCCCTTGGGATCCCTTTCCCAGGAGCCACTTATTTCAACAAAGGGGAGTGGGGCTTGTGGCCCCCTCCCCAAGCATTGTGAGGCACTGGGGACCCCATCCCACAGGACCACTCTTTGAAATAAAGAAGATTGGATGTGTGTGGCCCCCCGGGACAATTTTGTCCACAGAGACCCCATCCCCAGGGGTAAGGTGCAATTTTTATGGGAAAGGGGGCATGCAGCCTCCCTCCCCGGCCAATATCGGCCCTGGGGACCCCATCTTCCAGGGCCCAGTACATTTTATAGTGGTAGAGGGGAACACAGCCTTATCTTGGCCCTGGGGACCCCCATCTCCTGGGGCTCAGCTGTATTATCAAGGAGAAGAGGGCTGAAGGGGCACACAGCTCCCTTGGCTGATTTTGGCCCCAGGTACCCCACCCCCATCGCTCTGTGTGCTTGTTTGAGGGAGAGGTACATGTGGCCCACCATCACCAGGCTGACTTCAGCCCTGAGGACCCCATCCCACCAGAGCCTGGTATGCTTGTTTGGGGAAGCAGCACACAGCGGCCCACCCCTGACTTATTTTGGCCCTAGAGACCCCATCCCTCAGAGACCTGTGCAATTATCAGGGGGAGGGAGCAGGTGGCACCCCTCCCTGGGCTGATTTCGGCCCCAGGGACCTTATCCTTTGGGGTCCAGCAGCTCTTTTAGGGGGAGGGGGCACACTTGGTCACCTTCCCAGGACTGATTTCGACCTTGGTGATCCCATCCCTCAGTGCCCGGACCCATTTTGAAGCAGACAGGCCACAAGCCCCGTCCATACTGGTGCCTCCAGCCAGTTGGGCACACTGTTTCCGTGCACCATGTTGTGCATGGAAAATAGTGTGCCCATCAACATTGTTGGCATTGGAGGGCACAACATGGGCACAAGCCACATTACACAAGGGTGTTTTACGCCCTAGAGCCAATTATGTGGCTCATTTCCTGTCTTTCTGCAGACCTTTGCATTCTTTTTCCATCAAAAGGTTGGCAGGAAGGCAGGTCGTAATGTGCTCAGTGGTACAGGAGCAGGGACCACCTTCATTGACCACCTCTCTCACTGCCACTGTGGAAACTGAAATGTTGGCAGCTGTGGTGGTCTTGAAGCGTTCTCCCTGCACTGCTCATAATGCTGCAGTCGGACCGCCAAGAAACTGGGTGGTCAGACAGCCAAAAAGTAACAGCGGTTCGCAAACCACCAGGGTTATAATCGGGTCCTAAATTCAAAGGTAATACTTCCAACTGGGTTGCACCTGGTTTCTGTATCTGACACTCACTCCATTGAGGTCAGCCTTAGCTTGCACCTAGGTACAGGTCAAGTGCAACCAGGTGACTGTGATTGGCGTCTAATGCTTTTTGGCAATATGTTTACATTTAATCTATGAAAATTCATAATTCCGGTTTCCCTTATTGGATTTTTGTCATTTGTATGTCAGTTTACTATTATAATGGTTTGGGGGTTCTCTTTTGTTGTGTTTTGAGTTCATTGCTGTTTTGGCACTGCAAATACTTCACATATAACCTCTAAATTAAGCCTTTCTGCTCGTCCTTAGATTCCAGAAGATTGATCTCAGGTTAATTTAGTGACCTTAGGGCCTGATCACGAGATAACTTGTAATCTGGCGGGCAGGCAGCAGCAAGTCTTGGTGGTGCGGGGGTGCGGCAGTGGAGTATCGCTTGCCCTCAAACCGCCAAAACTTATAATTGTAATCGGGCTGGAAGTGTTCACCCTGACAAGGGTTGTAGTTATTACTTGAGTTAGGTTCTCACCCCCCTCAATTAATACTCTAATTTCTTACAATACATAATAAAGTTTTAAATGTGAGGGCATGATCGAAAAAGGTTATATATGCATGATTGCCTGTGTTCTTCCCTGAGTTAAGACCATAATGCTCAAGTGAGAATAGGTTTGAGACAAATCAAATGGCAAATTATGTAGTATAAGTGTCCTCATTAATATTCAATCACAAGATAGACAGGGCTGCAGCTCTAATCAGCAGATGTTGTTCTTCTAGAATAAAGCATTACTGTTAAATGGTCCCATAATGATAGATTTCTACTGTTGCAAACTACATTCTGGAGCGTTTTCAATAATAATGTTTACGTAATATTGAAACAGTTTTGTCTTAATCCTGTTTATATGATTGTTACAGGTTTATTCATGTCTCTGTGTGACAGCACATATTGGTGATTGGCAAGGTCCTTTATCAAACTTGGAGACTACTAACAGTCCATAATTTCACCATGTAGATATATTTGGAATGCTGATATCAGTAACTCAACCAGGTGCAGCTCTTGCTTATCTTGTAACATCTGTATCACAGCATTGATCTTCTATTGTCCTTTTATCAGTTGTTTGTTTAAATTGTCAAGTATAATAATAAGACCAGAGCCTAGTTGTAGATGTGTGCACTGGCATAGATGCGGTTGTAGAGTGCCCTTCAACACACTTAGTAACTGAAAGAATCTGTCAATAGTAAGCTAAACTTATTTGACAATTGATTGAATGCTGTTTTGCTTTGTTTTTCTCATCTTCAAAATTAGTGGAATCACGATTTCTAAATCTTCTCTGTTCAATAGAGCTAACAGACCTTGACATAGGCTCCATGTGTGTTGTCACAAGGTCTTAAAGGACTGTCTGGAAAGCAAAAACATTAATTGTGATGAATTGAGTGCAGAATGGTTCATTGGTCACTGGGTTATGTCAAATAAATGGATCTTCTTGTAAAATATGTGGGTCTGTTCCCTGACGAGTAGAGAGAGACAAACATTTCACTCTCTGTATGGACTCTTATGAAGAATCTTGATTGCTGGAAAAGAAAATGAAGTGAATGAATACCTAGTACCTTGCAGTTTCTAAGAGTTTATGAATATAACAGTTCTGCAGAGTAGAAAAGGGGCATGGGCATGATCCCCGTGACCAAGTTTCGAATTTTCAAAAATGACATTTGTGCAGGAAACAAAAGGGGCATTTCCCAATGCTGAATGATAATCTTGTCTTGACTTGACTTGATTAAACCTTTAATAGATGGAATTCCCTCTGTTTACATGAACCTCTTGTAATATAGCAATATGGAATGTTAAGTGCTAAATACATTGGTACCAGGGGAGATTCATTTCAATGTTTTCCTCTCTGGAGGTTGCTCATATAGAGGTAGGCACCACACTCACTCAACAGGCTACAGCAGCTATGCCAGTGGATGAGATGAAATTAGTGGTCTACTCAACAAGGCAGTAGGCAATACAGTTATGATAGCTGTGATGTGCCTAATAGTTCACATCAATGAATGAATTCTCTTCATTTAGCATAAACAGCTAAGATAGTGGAGATAACTCGGACAAATGGTGCATTGCTGAATAGAAATTGCTTTATTGAAGACTTTTTAGGAGAAACATCTATATCTTGATGTCTATGTAATACCCTTCCATCTTTCCTAGTAAAGTAGAAAAATGCATTGTTGGGACTTTATTGTTCCTGACAAATGTACCATTTTTTAAAATGACACCCTTTGATCACCTTTTTTGTGAATGAGTCACATCAGTACTCTCATACTCTGGAAACTTCCTGACTATACAAATGATCTACCAGATGGTTATAAATTTCCCATTTTCTCTCTAACATCAACCACTCCTACAAATTTGGACTTCTCTGACATTCTAGGTTACCATTAGGATCCTTGGTTTCCTCTAATGTCTCATACTGGAAAAATCAAAGCCAAACAGATAGAAAACAGTGGCAAAGTCAATGGGTCTTGCTTTTTTGCTTTGCCAACGCTGTTCATCATCTGCAAAACAGAAAAATACACAATGGTCATTGCCAAAGCTTTACAGCATCAGAAAAAAACAATGTTAAATCCAAGTGCAATGACGTATACATATGAATGAGTCATCACACATGCATGAATGCATCACAATCCTATGGTGGCCCAGCGAAAGGAGGTATTTTCTCCGAAGCGTAATTGTATATGCTCATGCACGTGTTATGACCCTGAAATGGCCATTATTTTCTTAATCATTTCTCATTCAAAGATGATGGATGCCCACCTTAGAGCTGATTAAACAAATATGAAAAGTGTGCATAATTTAGTAATTGTGGCCCAGGAGCATATTCCAGCTTTGGGACCTCAAAACAAAAGAGTAAAATAAACATTTTTATAAAAGGAATGTGATGGAGATAGGTATGGTAGCAAAGGTGGGGCAGGTGGGGTAACTATGAGATAACGACTAAATGCTGTTGATTGGCAGGAGCAACTTGAAGTGGGGAGGGACAGGGAGGTAACAGTGGAGCTGGGTGAAGGGGTCAAAAAAGGCAAGCTAGACAGGGAGAAGCGGGCGAAGCAATGGTAGAGCTTAGAGGAGGTGAGGCTCGAGTCAGAGAGCGCGGGTGATTATGGTAGAGGAGAGCAACATATACGATAGCGAGCAAGAAGACCCATTCATTCTTAAGCACTGGACTGACCTATAGCCCAAAATATTGGTATTGTACACAACTGGTGTTGAACAGCAGACAGCTAAAAGCTGTTGGTAGACAAGCCCTGAAAAAGACAAAGCTCCCAGATGAATTAATACTAATGTACAAAATCTTCCAGTTTTAAAAATTACGACATCCCAATATCCACTTAGAACATGAGGCCTGTATGAACTACCCCAGAAACTGTAGCAATAGCAGTGAGCTAGCAATAATGAATTGCCAAGGCGGACAAGTAGAAAGTTATAATATGGAGATTGGAACCTTTATGCCCAAAACATAATCCCACTAGACATAACAGAAATGTTCCTCATATTCCTTACATGTCTAGACCCCTCTATAGATATTATTACACTTCAGCTCATGTTGGCACACAACATGTGTGCTTTCATGGTGAATCTTTAGAAGTAATCTCTGAAGCTCTTATCTGTCTTATCTGTCTGATGTGTCCGAACTGGCATTTGTACCCCAGTTGTAATAAGAGTTTTATAGAGTAAGAAGATCTGTTTTAACAGCACAAAAGTAGAATACTCCCAAAAAACAAAGGCAGTGCTTTCGATGTCGGTCGGAGTTGCCTCTGACCGACAATGTTTCTGTGTGAGAACTGACCAACCATAGGTCAGCGGTTCTGCTCACCTCACTTTGATGTGACCACACATGGTGCGGTCGCAAATTCCTATTTTTTTATGGTAGCTTGTGCGGAGGGCGGAAACAGCTGCAGCAAAAGCTCCCATTGAAAAATTGGAGTTTGTGTAAATCCCTGCAAAGTGTGATAGGCACCTAACGGTTAGGTGCTGTTAGGTGCCTACCACACTATGCAGGGATTTTCAGGGGCGCACCATAGGTGTCCCCATAGGGCCACAACCGGAAGCTGTGGAGGAATGGTGGCCCTGATAGGGGTCCCCAAAGACACTTTCTGACAGCAGATCCATGTCAGAAAGGCTGACATGAAATGTTGTCGGAAAGTGCAATGATAATCTCAAAGGTGGAAACGCCATCCGTTAGAGATTATGAGGCCCTTCCGATTGTCATTGTAACACGGCGGTCAGAGTTCAAACCTACGATGTCAGTCGGAAAGCCTCTGACCAGTGGTCGGAGGGTTTCCGACGACATCGAAATCAGGCCCATAGTTGTAAACTGAAAAATAGCCCGGTGATTTAGATGCAAGCCAAAAACATTGATGCTTTCCTAAATATTGTCCCAGGATCAGCTGTATTGTTCACACAGTCTTTCAGTTTTTAAGTTGTGTTTTTTAGAACCAGGGTGCAATCTGATAAACATAGGCTTATTTTGAACAAATTACACCACATAAAACGGCACAGAATAACTGATCATATAATGTAGTGAAGCATAACATAGTATAGCAGAACTTGACAAAACATAACATGATAAAACAATAAACAACAGGACACAACAGAGTATGTGTAATGACAAAGCATGGAACAAAACAACATAAAATAACATAAAAGGATACACCATAATTTAGAAGCTTTAAACAAAACTGATGATTTTTTCTTTTGTGGACACTGTAGCGAAGAACAGCTGCAGATTAAACCAGCAGCCATGTTTACATGTTTTTGATGTGAACAAGCTATTATCTTAAGGTATGCTTTTCTAGAATCTTATTCCAATGACTGATGTTCGCTTATATTTTTTATTTTTCCCACTTTCATCTGAGACAACAAGCCACCTTCATTGATCCTGTACTTCATTTCAAAGTCCACACTTTCCTACGATTTTCTTCTGGCATTTGGATTAAATGACTGCAATCATTTTGTAAAACCACGGGTCTTGATGCCTTTTGTCTGAGTCCTATTTATTGGTTTAAAGATTAAATTTAGCATTTGTACTTGATAAAAACAAAAGAGCCACCTCTCAGCACTCTGTGAATTTAGTAGATATTTCATTACTTCAGATCAATACGTACTGCCATGTCCTTTTTCGGGAAATGTCATGTTATGAAATGTATGATTTCCTTTTGCTAGCTTTAAAATGTACGTTTTCTTTATGTTAAAAAAATCATTAAAAATGTTGAGTTTCATTTCTTTTCTAAAACAAAGGTTGTCTAATTCCTACTGAAGAAACTACGACGATGGTGCTGAATCATGATGCAATGCTCAATACTTAGAATAGCTCACCTTTAAACTAATATTATTTCCAGCCCTCTGGGAAGGGAAGAGAGCTGCAACCTTTAGAAATAATATGAACTAGGGGTCTCAAAATCTTTTGTAAATGTCTAATGAAATATGGCTTTTCTTGTCATTTCCTTTAAAGTGAAAACGAATTAATTCACCCCTAGTCCATTTTTATTTGTTAAATGCATTTAAAATATTTGCTAAGTCCTTTGGAGTAGAAATATTCTAGAAAAAGTTATTAAGAATAGCATATTATGTGAATTGTCCATTGATGGTGTAGGTGAAGTTAGCTGAGTAATTAGTTCCACTTGCCTAGGATTTTAATAGCATCAACACTTGGGCCTTTCTCAAACTCTTTTGTTTATTAACGAACACAAAGGTACTCATTGCAAGGTTTTTGGACATACCTAAATGTGGTCCGTCGGGTATGCCCGGACATAGGTCCCTAACTCACTGTGCCACAGGATTACAGCCACAAAATCAGCCTTGGGTTGCTTGTTTTCCCATTCAGAGGGGACCTTGCAGGTCAGGCTGGACTGCTCCAGTAGGAGCAGCACCAAAGCTTTTTTCATATGGCTGGTCTTTGTCTGGAATGGCATGGTGTAGAAAAATACTATCACTGAGATTAATTCAAGCATTCCACTCATCACTCTTTTTGGCTTGTCTTGTTTGCAAATAAACAATTCAAGAAATCTAAATTGTGCAGATTATATGCATATCTAAGAAGTTGGACATTGAGAAAATCTGCAGTAATCAGGTACACAAACTTCAGTCCCACAGACTATCTCTCATTCGGCAGGCAACTCGAAATGTGGCAGTAATTTATCTTTGGAATAAAACTGCAAGAACCAGGATCGGATTTGCCCTTGGGTTAGATTACTGGAAAGTAAATACAGCCAACTTATTATGATGTCCAAAGAAGCCCATTGCACACTTGGCAGCTTCCATAAAACATTTTTACTCTTTGATCAGTAGGAGGAATTTGAAGTCAGTCAAGAACATTAGATTCACCAAAGGTTCAGGAGTATCAGAAGTAACATCACTTTTTATTTGCTTGATGACATCACAACATTGACTCCATATTCCACACTTAGCCCCCCACAGTGAACCTTTTTCTGATATAGGGCTGAAGGAAAGACATGGAGCAGTGATGAGCAGAGAATATGGAAAATCAGAAGGGTTTCTAGAGAGGTTAACTTTGAGTTCCTGCTGCAACCATCTTCATCCCTTGGATTTGTGGGTCTCAATGGCAGTACATGGGGTCCCAAAGGGCATACAAGTGGAAGCAGCTGGTAAGGGTAACCCTCCAAAAACCAGGCTACCCCTAATTGCCATTGGCTTCCTTAACCCATTAATTTTACCATTGCTTAGACCATGCCGGCATTGTTTGTCAAGGTGAGTCAGATATGGATTAAAGTAAATTCGCCTGCATTGTTTTTATTTCTTTTTGAACAAAATATCAAGTTGAAAATATCGGGATACAGAAATATCAGAAAAAAAAAATTGTGATGCAAACATATTGAAATGCAAAATACCATTGCCAAGAATATCGATTTTTTCAGGTAAGCAATATCACTGTCAAGAATATCATTGTTGGTAGTATTGTTTTCAATAATATAGTTGTAAAATATCTCTTTTTTTTATAATCTCAATGTGTTTTAGTTCATATGTTACTTTTCTGTGTTACTATTGTTTGTATAATTGCTAATAATATTTGTAAATATAGGTTATAATATTAAGTGATTTCCAATTTTTTATTTAATTGTTAATAGTAATTTATAGTGTCATAGCTGGTTGCTAGGATTGTAGGGGTATAGGGTGTAAAGTTAATTAAGTAATAATTAATTAGCAAATTATTGATAGTTGATTATTAATTAATTAATACAAATTGTGTAATAATTATTTTGTAAGTTATATATTAGATGTTGGCTGCTGGGCTTGTAGGGGTATAGAATGGAAAGTTAATTAAGTATTAATTATTTAACAATTAATTATTGATTTATTATTAATTAACTCATTGATTATTAATCATGTAAATTGTGTAATCATTATATTGTTTAGTTATATATTAGGTGTTGGCTGCTGGGTTTGTAGGGGTATAGGGTGGGAAGTAAATTAAGTAATAATTAGTTAACAATGAATTGTTAATGTAGTATTATTTATGTACTTGATTACTAATTATGTAAAATGTGTAACAACTTTATATATTAGTTACATTTTAGGTTTGGGTTGTTGGCTTTGTAGGGATATAGGATGGAGAGATAATTGAGTAACAATTAGTTAGCAGTTATTTATTTAGTAAATGTTGTCTTTTATTTTATCGTATTTATATTTAATTAATTTGGTAATTTACTTAATGTTTTGCACTTGATTTTTCAATATTTCTAGGCTTCATAAAAAGAAGCAGAGAACTCTGGGTAGTTCTCAAGTTAGGTGAAAAGTAGCTCCTGTATAAAGCGTCCTCAACACCAGGGACACTCTAAATTTGTTCACTTCAAATGTCTGCATCTCTATCAAAGCAAAACCAAAGGAAATGATGGACGGAGTGTTGAACATTGCAAGCACTCACCCCCAGTCAACTGATTTGGGTTTAATCCACCACCGTTCTTTAGCCCACTCTGCCACCCCAGTTCAGACATGGCCATATGCAAATCAGTGTGACCCTGTGCCTCATGGGAACAGTCCAGCCCAAACTGCCAAGCCATATCTTCCCTGGACCGGAAACAAGCTTCCTAGACCGGTTTCTGGCATTTCAGCCGTCTTCAGCAAGGCTTGCTTGAATCCAGTGGCAAAGTGAGCAAGGGACTCACATCTGAGCATACCCTGCCAACGTATGGTGAACAAAGCAAAACCAAAGGAAATGATGGACGGAGTGTTGAACATTGCAAGCACTCACCCCCAGTCAACTGATCTGGGTTTAATCCACCACCGTTCTTTAGCCCACTCTGCCACCCCAGTTCAGACATGGCCATATGCAAATCAGTCTGACCCTGTGCCTCATGGGAACAGTCCAGCCCGAACTGCCAAGCCATGTCTTCCCTGGACCAGAAATAAGCTTCCTAGACCGGTTACTGGCATTTCAGCCGTCTTCAGCAAGGCTTGCTTGAATCCAGTGGCAAAGTGAGCAAGGGACTCACGTCTGAGCATACCCTGCCAACTTATGGCGAACAAAATAAAACCAAAGGAAATGATGGACGGAGTGTTGAACATTGCAAGCACTCACCCCCAGTCAACTGATCTGGGTTTAATCCACCACCGTTCTTTAGCCCACTCTGCCACCCCACTTCAGACATGGCCATATGCAAATCACTCTGACCCTGTGCCTCATGGGAACAGTCCAGCCCAAACTGCCAAGCCATGTCTTCCCTGGACCGGAAACAAGCTTGCTAGACCAGTTTCTGGCATTTCAGCCGTCTTCAGCAAGGCTTGCTTGAATCCAGTGGCAAAGTGAGCAAGGGACTCACGTCTGAGCATACCCTGCCAACTTATGGCGAACAAAGCAAAACCAAAGGAAATGATGAACGGAGTGTTGAACATTGCAAGCACTCACCCCCAGTCAACTGATCTGGGTTTAATCCACCACCGTTCTTTAGCCCACTCTGCCACCCCAGTTCAGACATGGCCATATGCAAATCAGTCTGACCCTGTGCCTCATGGGAACAGTCCAGCCCGAACTGCCAAGCCATGTCTTCCCTGGACCGGAAACAAGCTTCCTAGACCGGTTTCTGGCATTTCAGCCGTCTTCAGCAAGGCTTGCTTGAATCCAGTGGCAAAGTGAGCAAGGGACTAACGTCTGAGCATATCCTGCCAACTTATGGCAAACAAAGCAAAACCAAAGGACTAGCACAGTGCCACCCATGCCGAGTTGTAAAATGACAAAAGCCTTTTGCCACTCCCAGCACAGTATGAACAAAAGCAACCCCTGATATGTGCTTGGCTCTCATAAGAGCACTTCAGAGAGGTACAGCTTTGCACACAAGAAAGTTGCCGTTCAAAAATACAAAATGGAAATCAAAGATGAAGATATTTCTAAGTTTACTGGTTTATTGGAGTCACCACATGATGCGTTTTGGCCAAAGGCCTTGTTCACATGATGACCACTGTCGTAATATGCCCATGTATAGTGAAAGAAAGCAAACATAAAAGAAGGACACATGTATTAACAAAGACATGTCAGTCATCTTAAAATGGTACTGTCCCTCATTTAACATCATATAAATATCTAATCTCCAAGAAGTTTCATCATATATTGAGATCAGAACTCGCATTTTGCAATCAGCTCGACTTTCAGGACATAAATACAATCTCCACAATCATTCAGCAGTTATGCAGGCATGTACGTAGTTACTTTAAGGTCCTGCCAGATACCAATTCTATGGCAGCTAGGTTTAACATTTTGGAAAATCGACTCACATATAAAATCCAATCCATATAAAAGCAAAAATAATGTAAATACAGGTCATCAAAAGATTCCACTCACAGAACAATGGTTATTGTTAGAACAGAGTGGGAAAGCTATCTCCTGGTGACAACACAGTAATGTTTCAAATTATATTGGTTATATAATCGCGGATCCCACCCCACATATATAAGTGCCCTTGTGAGATAAATTGACACCATAATTATGCCCCGGTAAGTTTATCTGCTCCCTGGTACCAAAAGAAACCGAACTAGACAGAAGAATATTGCCCTAGTGGCTATTAAGTTCAGTCTTCATAAAGACTTTGGGGCTGGTTACAATGCCGGTCAGATTTACATCCCACCGCCACCATATTGGGGATGGGAACACCTGACAAGCTGGATTACAATTCGACCACCTTCAAGGAGGTCACAAAGTGATTTTTCTGTATTGCAGGATGTGCTGCTGGCTGCAGCACACGCCGCAGTCCAAAAAAAGCACATTGTGCATATGCCTGCACTATGTGACAGGCACCATGCGGTGCATGTCACATGGTGTAAAGATAAACCCAACACTGAGGGCTAGGGGAAAAGGGGGAAAGGGGGAAAAAGGGGCCGCTACCAGCCCCCAATGTCCATTACTGCCAGCCTTTTCTTGGCCAGTAACCCGCCATGAAATGGCAGGCGGGGAAGGACATCATAATCCCTATGGCGCCACCATTGTAGGGATCGGAGTGCCCTTCTATGGTACAACAAGCGTCTTGAGCCTATTGGATCTGTGGCGGTCGATGTCTCCGCCCGCCACCCCTCCGCCCGCCATCCCAATATGGCGGGCGGAAAACATGCTTAGGCTAGAGGTCAGACCGCCACTGACAGGCTGCCAGTGGCGGTCTCACCGCCATCCTAATCAGGCCCTATGTAACTAAACTGACATAAATAAAGTACAAGTGGGCTTATTAAGTGTATAATCACATCCTAAGCAGGACCTTTCCTGTTACTCTTCAGTGGAGATCCACAGTGATACCCTCCCCTTAAATTGTTCACAATATTCAGAAACCACAACCCTAAACATTGCAGAAAGCATAATTTCAAGAAACCAATAACCTAAAATAAAATAGACCACAGACATGAACACAATTTATTATCTGTGCTACAAACAGCAAAGATACCATTGGGGGTGAGATAAGGGTCGGGGGCTTCTGCCTCGATGGGCACCACATCTCAAGCGAGATCCCTCCTGGAAATCATAAAAGAGAAACAAAAGAAAGACGTAGTTAAAAACAATTCCATATCTACTCTTTATATATAGAACACAGAAACAGACATTCAGACCATGCCCCCCTTTTAAATCACAGCTGGGCCCTGAGGGATGGGTTCTCCATGGCCAAAATCGGACTGGGAGGAGTGCTGAGTGCCTCCTCCCAATTATTTGAGAGGCTGGTCCCAGGGAATGGGATCAGAAAGGGGCTTCATATACCCCCTCCCCTTCTTCTATTCAACAGGCCCAGGGGATGGGGTCCCTGGGGCCGAAAGCGTGCTAGGGAGAGGGCAGTGTGCGCCCTTATGTATATAAAAATGTATTCTCCCGGGTCTTGACCCACTCAGGAGCTAGTAAAACAGAAGCGTTAGAAATCGTGTTCATTTTTCTTTTTATTATTTTCCTGTGGATTCGCTGATCCTCCACTAATTTGAGGGAAAATTTAAAAAAAAAGTTTTTTGCAAGTGGCAGGGTCACTGTGGGACCCCACCACCAGGCCTGGAAGGCCAGGGTATTCCTTCCCTGCCCCTTTGTCTTTTAAAAAAATATTCTTGAAACTTGGCCGAGTCGAAGTCCTAAGATGGCTGTCATCACTCCCTGGTGAAAGTGGTAGTAGCCAATCAGATCTCATTTTGAGATATGCCAGATAAGCGGACCATCCATATTCCACATATCTATAAATCTTTTTTCTTTAATAACTCCAAAGCTACTGAACGTATTTATACCAAATTACAGAAAGAGACTTTTCAGGTCCAAGATCTAGCTTTCTGCCAAATTTGGTGTAATTACATCCAGCAGTTCAGGCTATATCTGCAGCGTCTAAAATCCCTGTGGGAAATTGATGGAAAAAAACAATGTTTTGGGATAACCCCCTTTTTTTTGGCCCCCGCTTAATAAACAAACCTGAAACCTTCAAGATAGCAGCTGAAGTGAGTGACAAACTAGTTTGGGAAATTTTGTGAAGATTCATCAAACGGTACCAAAAGTATTAGCAGAACAAAAAACGCTTTGCCTATGGAAACTATGGAACCTAGGTCCTAACTATAACTACCTACTGGCAACCAGCAGTAGAAAATATACGTATACATATATATACATATATATTACCTACTGGCGGTCGCCAGTAGGTAGTTATAGTTAGGACCTATTTTCCATAGGAAATCTGCAACATTCTATTCCCAATAAGTCTGGCACCGGTTGCCGAATCTTCGCAAAATTTTCCAAACTTTTGGCCAGCTCCGGTCCACTCCTATCCTGAAAGTTTCGTGGTGATTTGTTAAGCGGGGGCCGAGAAAAAAGGGGGTCCCAAAACGCGTTTTCCCTATGCAATTTCCCGTAGGACCTGTTGACGCAGTTACAGCCCGAACTGCTGAATGGAATTACACCAAATTTGGCAAAGAGGTAGTCCTCAGTTCAGACTCGTGCCTTTTGCATAAATGGTGTAAATCCGTTCAGTAGTTCCTGAAAAAATTAGACTAAAAAAGATAGATATATCTATGGCCTCGGAGGATCCGCGTACCCTAAGCGCACCCTAAGCGCACCCTCCCCGAACCAAGCGCGCACCCTCCCGATCACGCGCTGAATGCTAATTGGCTGTCAAGTGTCTGTCTACATTCGAAACCAGGAACTGTTGCTAGCCATTTTTTGCCTCGGTAGAAGCGAGGCTGATTAAGTAAGGGAAATAAGTGTGTGAAAGATGTAAAGGGGGCAGGGTAGAAATACTCTGACCCTCTAGTGTTGCTTAGGGGGCCCCAGCAGGACCCCCTGAGGCCCCCCCTTTTTTTTTTTTGAACGGCAAAATGCGCGCAGGGTTGGCGGTTCCTAACGTGTTGGGTGCGCGAATCCAAGGAAAAAAACCTGACATTTTTGGGAGATAAACATCAAGCTTAAGTGTTTTGTTGTTGAGTGGCTCTAAAAAGAGCCGTTGTGTTCATTGAGAGTTTTTGGTACTTATAAGTAAGTACCTATGCATAGTCTAAAGTTGTTGAGAAAGACTCCATTTCCTTCATCAGTAAAGTGTACACCAGCTCTCCTATACATCTCTTGCATATGAAAGCGCAGATTGTTATTGTAAATGGACCCCATTCTATAGTCTCAGAGAAAAGCAGAAACAGATTTATTCACATGTTTCCTAGCTTTCTCAATTTGGGGACAAAAATGATTGGACCAGTTCCATTTCTGCCTTTGGCATATGTTAGAATACACAAAGGCAGTTTTGGGAAAAAGTGAAATCAATTCTGCAAAGGTGTACTTCATAAGCATTTCCAGACCTACCCCAGTCAAAGTGCCTAGGTCATTGCCACCACAGTGCACTATTATGAGGTCAGGGTGTTGGATATGCATAAAGGATTTTACCAATGGCATCAATTGGTGCCACTTTAACCCTCTCTGTCCAATCCATGTATCTGCCCTGGGTAGAATCCTTGTCGAATATACTGCCAGGCTCTCCATGGCATCGAATGATAGGCCTGGCTACACCAAAACCTTCGAGGATACCATGGCCTCGATTGGTACCTTGTTTCTTGACCATAGGAAAAAAAAAACACCAGAACTCAAGTCAGAAAATGAATGGTTCAACAAGGACTGCAGACTAAAAAAAAATACCCTGATCGTTGCAATTAAATCTAATATTCCAGGTGCGGTCAGGGAAGCAAGGCAGTTTTATAGACAGGCACTTGTTACTGCAATAAAAGACTGGGATGAGCAGCGCTGGGATGCTTTAAAATCTGCAAGCCACTCTAAAAATGGCGAGCTTTTCTGGTCCATCTTGAGAAAATCTTCTATGTATGACCAGGATAAAATCCCCAACCACATTACGGACAGGGAATGGTTTGACCACTTTAGGAACCTCTATGTAGGGGTGGGACCTGAGGAGGAGCAGGGTATCTATCTGAGGTCCATAGCCACTCCCACTGAACAATCTCTATTTGATAAGATCGAGAAGAAAGAGGTAGAGACTGCCATTAATAAAATTGTTTCTGGAAAGGCCCCGGGGCCAGATGGCATCCCGGGTGACCTTTTTAAAGCAAATGCTGGCGGATGGGCAACGTACTTTACAATTTTTATTAATAACCTCCTGGACGGCTCCCCGGTGCCCGATTCTTGGAAGGGAGCAGAAGTAATTCCCATCTTTAAAAAGGGCTCAAGGGGTGACCCAGCGAACTATCGCCCAATTAGTCTAATAGACGCTGGACAGAAATTGGTCGGTAGGGTCCTCCTGGAGAGAATCCACTCCTGGGTAGATGAAAAAGGCATCATGACGCAGTTCCAAGCAGGCTTTAGGGCCTGCACTAGCACAATTGATCAAGTATTTAGGCTGGTGCTACTATATTGGAAGGTGGTCATCATTGGCAAGGGCGCCTTATATTTGGCGTTCATCGATCTTAAGACCGCCTTTGACCTGGTTCCTCGCGATCGCCTGTGGTTGATTTTGGAGGAGCTGGGAATCCCCCCTTACATCCTGAATCTTCTCATCCGGATGCATACTAATAATTTTGCACGCATCCGATGGGGAACTCAGGATCAAAAAACCGATAAAATCCCGGTTAATAGAGGGGTTCGCCAAGGTTGTGTGT
Source organism: Triturus cristatus (assembly GCF_964204655.1). Lineage (NCBI taxonomy): Eukaryota > Metazoa > Chordata > Amphibia > Caudata > Salamandridae > Triturus > Triturus cristatus. Next base: position 485,899,160 of record NC_140593.1, on the reverse strand, counting down.
TGGCACCTACGCTCTTCACCCTCTTCGTGAATGGCGTAGTTTCTTACTTGCTCGAAATTGAAGCTGACGTCCCCACATTGGCGGGCGACAAAGTCCCTGCCCTTCTTTTTGCGGACGACACTCTTCTAATTTCAAAAACACCTGCAGGACTACAGAAGCTCCTAGACCGCTTCTTTTTGTTCTGTGAGCTGAGAGGCCTTGTCATCAACACCTCCAAAACCAAACTCCTTTACTTCAACCCTACCAGATCCTTCCGGTCCACCCTGACCCTAGATGGAAAACCACTTGAGCGTGTTAAGGAGTTTGACTACTTGGGGATTAGAGTCACTGATAGGCTCAAGTGGCAGCCCCATATTGACAAAATGACACTTAATTATAGGCGGGTCATAGGTAGCCTGGGGAAGGAATTTCGCGCCTCCACCACCAAACCCATCGCCCCAGCTTTGGATATCTATGCTGCAAAGGCGGTAGGTAACGCCCTATACGGCGCAGAATTATGGGGCTTTTGCTGCGTAGATACCCTAGTAACCAATGAGAACAAGTTTTTTAGAGACCTTCTATCACTCCCGAGGGGCACACCGACTAGTCCTCTGTTGAGCGACCTTAGAAGGCGCTCTATTAGAGACCTAGTCACCCTTCGTCCTTTGTTACACTGGGCGCGGTTGTGGCGTACCCCTGAGCTCTCTAATTATGCCGATGGCCTCAGGGAGGTCATGAATTTACCGGGAGCTCATAAGATCGAGTAGTTGACAAAAATTAAGAAGCTCTTGGTCGCAACAGGTCTCGCATTTGACCGGGTTCTGGGGACACCGTTGTCTAAGGATGCAATTAAAAAAGCATATTGGGCATGGATTGATGCCCGGACCCTTAGTGACCCCAATCATGGTAGGCTTACAGAGGCATTTTACCAACACAAGCTTCTCCCTTTCCTAGAACCATATCTGGACTTTATCTCTAAGCCCAGAGACAGGACGCTTTTTATCCAGTTCAGGTTCGGGACTCTTCCCCTCCGCGATAGCACCAGCAAGTGGAATCCCCCGCATAAGACGCTCCCTGATTGCCCTACCTGTTTAGGTGTTGTTGAAAATATTTCCCATTTTCTCTTTGTCTGTCCAGCCTATGCGTCCCCAAGAATGAAGTGGCTCAGGCCTGTTTGCCTGCAGCTTGGGACAAGGGACAGCTCTACTGCCCTGAGAATCCTTAATTCTACAACAAATACCACTATAATTTGTGGAGTGGCAACATTTTTAGGATGGGCATGGCTGATCAGGCAGAGGTTGATTTGCCCTAGATAATCTCTCTTTTTTCATCAAAGCTGCTAAGTTTAATTCTTTTTTAATTATTTATTGTCCACTATGTATTTTAGATCTTTTTTACGACATGTTTTAAATGTACTGTTTTTTTATGTAATTGTGTTTTTTATAAGTATTGTGCTTTTATGACATCACATGTCGAAATAAAGCTTGATTGATTGATTGATTGGTAATGTCTACATTTGGGAAACCTAGGTCTTTGTAAATGCCTTTGTTTTCTGCATACCTTTGGCTCCAGAAAATATAGCTGTCTCCCACAATCCACACTCTAAGCATCTTGAAGGGAGGTCTGGACGCACTCAGATGGTCTCTGTAAATGAAATGGCAGTTTGAAAAGTAAGATTTAGCTAAAATGGTGGCTAAGATGCAGTTTTGAAAAAAGACAATAAATCATTGGGTGTTTGACAACCTTCTACAGTGAAAGGTAGGGTGCATGTTGCTGTTTTTTAAACGCATGATTCTTATTGGTTAACAAAAACTGATTGAAAGGAACATTATATATGATAAGCTGATATGTTGAAAAGTCAAGCACACTTGCTGTTTTGATTAGCAACATTGTGTGCTGAACGTGTGACCTGTGTGCTCAGTTCAGTGTTCCATGACCTGTTTCTATGGTAACAGGCAGAAGGCAGATTGGGGGTAGGGTTCAAATTTATGTCATTTGTAAAGGGTTGAAATGTTTAACCAATAGAAATGTGTGTTAGCTTTTGAATTTATGTGGGAAGGAATGTGATTTGATGTTTACATGTATATGTGTGAAAAATGAGAGGGAAACTTTGCCATTCTTTGGTTTTGCTGACAAGTGCACAGTGCATAGATTCTGTATAAGAAAATCTGGTGTGTGACTGATATACTTCTTAATCTACAAAACAACTTGAAAGGTGAGTTATTTAATTGTGAGGGGATGTATGTGGTCTATTTTGATTTTAATCAGACTAATGTATTTCTCCTGGTAAAGTGCAGGGGGTTTTTTTTTTCTCTTATTGACAGTGTGTGTGCATGTAGAAATCATTCTGTGATAAGCATTTGTGTTTTTCATGTGTTTGCAGACAGATAACTGTGCTGTTTTTATATTTTGGTACAATTAGAAATCAGCCATTGTTTATAAATATGCAAAATGAGTCATGTTTGTACACTAAAATGTAGTATTCGTAGATTAAGAAATGTGTTTTGGTATAGTGCAGGGGATAGTGTTGTTTGTCTAGGATCACACAGTGAGTCTGTGTGCATTTAGGAATCATTTTGAGAGAAACATTTTGGTACTAATCTGTAGTAGTAGATTTTCTGCAATGTGTGCAGTCACCTTAGTTCTTGTAGACTAGTAAATGTGTTTTGTACAAGGGATAGTTGTCTGTCTACAATCACACTGTGAGTCTGTGTGTATTTGGGTAAGCATTGTGAGAGAAGCATTTGGTCAAATTATGTATTTGCTGACAGACAATTGTTTTAAAACCTGTCATGTTGTCAAGTTTTAGTAGTATTAAAAGCCAGTCTTTGCTTGTGCATTGATAAAATGAGTCAGGCTTTGACACTAAAGTGCAGTACTTAAATATGTAGATTGTGTGCAACACCCTTACCCCTTCCATAGTAGTGAATGAGTTTTGGTAAACTCCTAGAGATAGTGTTGCTTGTCTAGGATCACACTGTAAGTCTGTGTGCATTTGGGAACCACTGTGAGAGAAGCATTTGGTAACATCATGTATTTGCTGACAGATAACTGTTTTAAAACCTGCCATGTTGTCAAGTTTTAGGCACATTAGAAGCCAGTCTTTGCTTATGCATTGATAAAATGAGTTAGGCTTTGACACTAAAGTGCAGTACTTCAATATGTAGATTGTGTGCAGTCCCCTTACCCCTTCCGTAGTAGTGAATTAGTTTTGGTAAACTCCTAGTGATAGTGTTGCTTGTCTAGAATCACACTGTGAGTCTGTGTGCATTTGGGAACCACTGTGAGAGAAGAATTTGGTAACATCATGTATTTGCTGACAGATAACTGTTTTAAAACCTGTCATGTTGTCAAGTTTTAGTAGCATTAGAAGCCAGTCTTTGCTTATGCATTGATAAAATGAGTCAGGTTTTCACACTAAAGTGCAGTACTTTAATATGTAGATTGTGTGCAGTACCCTTACTCCTTCCATAGTAGTCAATGAGTTTTGGTAAACTCCTAGGATAGTGTTGCTTGTCTAAAATCACACTGTGAGTCTGTGTGCATTTGGGTAAGGATTGTGAGAGAAGCATTTGGTAACATTGTGTATTTGCTAAGGGTGGGCGTAGTGGGCGTAGTGGGGCTACGCGAAGCAGCGCGTAGTGTGCCCAAATCTACGCACACTTGCGCGCTCCGCGTAGCCCCAGTACGCGCCGCCCACCTCCCGGCCACCCTCCTTTTAAATAATTCCCTGCTTGTTAAATAATTAAAAGTAAAGAGACTTACCTGAAGCACGGCATCTCCGGGGCTCCCTCTTCCTCGTTTCCAACTTCTTGTGACAAATGCACATGCGCGGACGCCCGCGCATGCGCATTTCTCGCAAGAAATGCGCATGCGCGGACGTCCGCGCATGCGCATTTGTCACAAGAAGTTGAAAACGAGGAAGAAGGAGCCCCGGAGACGCCGCGCTTCAGGTAAGTCTCTTAACTTTTAATTATTTAACATGCGAGATATGATTTAAAAGGAGGGCGGGCGCCTACTTCGAAAACTGCAAAGCAGGCAGCGCTACGTACACTACGTGGGCGAAGCGTAGTGTAACGCCCAGGGTTAGTATTTGCTGACATAATTGTTTTAAAACCTGTCTTGTTGTCAAGTTTTAGTAGCATTAGAAGCTAGTCTTTGCTTATGCATTGATAAAATGAGTCAGGCTTTGACACTAAAGTGCTGTACTTAAATATGTAGATTGTGTGCAGTACCCTTACCCCTTCCAGACTAGTGAATGAGTTTTGGTAAACTCCTAGGATAGTGTTGCTTGCCTAAAATCACACTGTGAGTCTGTGTGCATTTGGGAACCACTGTGAGAGAAGCATTTGGTAGCATCATGTATTTGCAGACAGATAACTATTTTAAAGCCTGTCATGTTGTCAAGTTTTAGTAGCATTAGAAGCCAGTCATTGCTTATGCATTGATAAAATGAGTCAGGCATTGACAGTAAAGTGCAGTACTGAAATATGTAGATTGTGTGCAGTCGCCTTACCCCTTCCACAGTAGTGAATGCGTTTTGGTAAACTCCTAGGGATAGTGTTGCTTGTCTAGAATCACTCTGTAAGTCTGTGTGCATTTGGGAACCACTGTGAGAGAAGCATTTGGGTACTTCATATCTTTTATTACGCATATCTGCTTAAAAACTTTCCTGTTCTCAAGTTTTGGTAGAATTAAAAGGCAGTCATTGCTTATGTATTCAACCAGGAACTGTCCTTGCAATACTGTAAACATTCAGTTAATATTCAAGTAGTAACGGAGTGAGGCAGGCCTTAGCACATGCATTGCTTCAAATGCTTATCCACTATGCATGTAGTTCTCTAACCATCTACACAGTTCTCTTTCACCCCTTTAATTCCCCAGTCAATATCCATACACCTCAAGCAAACACCCTGTCACTCCCCATGTACTCCTCTAGTGACCCATTCAGCACCATGTACTAAACCATTCACTGCGCCAAAACCCAAACACTTATAAATTCACCCAGGCACTATCTTTGCAGTACTCTAATCATTCAGTCAGCATCCAAGTACTCATGCAGCGAGCCAGGCCTTACAACATGGACTGCTTCAAACCCCTATCCAGTATGCATACAGGCCTCTAGTCACGTACACACTTGTCTTTCACTTCTTTAATTAACTAGTCAGTATCTATATACTTCAATTAACATCCTGTCACTCATCTTGCACTCATCCAGTGACTGATCCAGTACCATTTACTAATCTCTTCACTGTGCCAAAACTGAAAAACTTAAACGTTTTACCCAGGCACTCTCCTAGCAGTAGTCTAATGATTCAGTCAGTTTCCAGGTACTCATGTAGTTAACCATGCATTACCACATAGACTGCTTCAAATGTCTATGCAGTATGCATGCAGTCTTCTAACATTCTATACACTTGTCTTTAACAGCTTCAATTCCCCAGTCAGTATCCATGTAGTTCCAGCAAACATCCTGTCACTCCCCTTGCACTGTTCCAGTGACTTATTCAGCACCATGTAGTAATGCATTCACTGCGCCAAAACTGAAACACTTATAAATTCACCCAGGTACGCTTCTTGCAATAGTCTAATCATTCACTCAGTACCTAAGTACTAATGGAGTGAGGCAGGCCTTAGCACATGGATTGATTCAAACGTGTTTCCACTATGCATGGAGGCCCCTAACTACCAGCACAATTGCCTTTCAGACCTTCAATTTCTGTCAGTATCTATAAACTCCAATGAACACTCTGTCACTTTAATTGCACACCTCCACTGACTCATTTGGCAGTAAGTACTAATCTATTCACTGCACTAGAATCCAAAATCTTAAAAAGATTCACCGAGTCACTCTTTTTGTAGTACTCTAATGATTCAGTCAGTACTCAGGTAGTTTTGCAGTGATCCAAGTTTTACTTTATGGACTGTTTCAAATGTCTATCCACTAGGCATGTAGGTCTCTAGCCACCTACATACTTGTCTTTCACACCTTCAATATCCCAGACAGTATTCATACAGTTCCCGCAAACACTCTGTCAGTCTCCTTATACTTCTCCAGTGACCCATTCAGCACCATGTATTAATCCATTCACTGCGCCGAAAGCCAACCACTTATAAATTCACCCAGGCACTCTCCTTGCAGTACTCTAATCATTCAATCAGTACCCAAGTACTCATGCAATGAGCCAGGCCTTAGCACATGAATTGCTTCAAATGCCTATCCAGTATGCATGCAGTCCTCTAACCACCTACACAGTTGTCTTCACACCTTCAATTCCCCAGTCAGTATACATACACTCCAGCAAACACTCTATCACTCCCCTTGCACTCCTCCAGTGACCCATTCAGCACCACGTACTAATCCATTCACTGCGCCAAAAGCCAACCACTTATAAATTCACCCACGCTCTCTCCTTGCAGTACTCTAATCATTCAGTCAGTACCCAAGTACTCATGCAGTGAGCCAGGCCTTAGTACATGAATTGCTTCAAATGCCTATCCAGTATGCATGCAGTCCTCTAACCACCTACACACTTGTCTTTCACTCCTTCAATTCCCTAGTCAGTATTCATACACTTCTAGCAAACACCCTGTCACTCCCCTTGCAGTCCTCTAGTGAACCACTCAGCACCATGGACTAATCCATTCACTGTGTCAAAACCCAAACACTTATAAATTCACCCAGGCACTCTCCTTGCAGTACTCTAATCATTCTGTCTGTACCCAAGTATTCATGCAGTGAGCCAGGCCTTAGCACATGGACTTTTTCAAACACCTATCCACTATGTATACAGTCCTCTAACCACCTACACACTTGTCTTTCACACCTTCAATTCCCCTGTCAGTATTCATACACTTCCAGGTAGTTTTGCAGTGATCCAAGTGTTACTCTATGGACTGTTTCAAACGTCTATCCAGTATGCATGTAGGTCTCTAGCCACCTACACACCTACACACTTGTCTTTCACACCTTCAATATCCCAGACAGTATTCATACAGTTCCCGCAAACACTCTGTCACTCCCCTTATACTTCTCCAGTGACTTATTCAGCACCATGTACTAATCTCTGGCACTCTCCTTGCAATACTCAAAACATTCAGTCAGTATGCAAGTACTATTGAACTGAGACAGGCCTTATCATATGGATGGATTCAAACACGTGTCCACTATGCATATAGGTCTCTAATCACCTACACACTTGTCTTTCACACCATCAATATCCATGTCAGTATTCATACACTTCTAGCAAACACCCTGTCACTCACCCAGTGTGTCTCCTTATAGTACTGTAATCATTCAGTCAGTTAGCATGTAGTCTTTTAGTGAGGTAGGCTTTAGGGCATGAACTGCTTCAAAGTAGTATCCACTATGCATGTAGTGTTTTAACCATCGTTATACTTGTGCTTCAGGGCTATAGTTTCTTAGTTAGTTTTTGTATAAAATGTGTTTCTACAGTATTAGAATAGTATACATTTGAAAGTTATTGATATACTTTTATTTGTGATTATTTTTTACAGATACTGTTTTCAAACATTAAAATAGAGAAATCATGCCAGAAAGAAAAAGAAAAGAACAGAGACAGGAGAATTACTTGAAGAAACATCAACCACAAGTATTGAATATACAAGATAATGTGGCTAAAAAGAAAAAAATCTTCTGGTAAGATCACAAAGCAATTTATTAAAAATGTTTGTAGGAGAAAACAGAATGTACAGAATGCTGAAACCACTGTGAATGCTTCAAGTAGAAAAAAAACGTCAAAGTAAGAGGAAAAGCAAAAAAAAATGTTCAGTCAAAGGAGACAAAGTATGGTAAAAGAAGGCAAAATCAGTATAAGGAATTACGCAAAAAAATATTTTACTAGAGAGTAGTACATAATTTGCTGAAAGATGTGAAGAAATATAAAAAGAGAACTCTATTTTATAAAAAGAAGAAGCATATTGAAAAAATTGTTGAAAAGGCTTTTGAACTAAAAAGGAAACTATTCATTTTAGTATTAAACAGAATTCGATCACTAGATAAACCAATCCATTTAATGAAGGCCAAAAGTAGGAGGAAAAGAGTAATTAATAGAAAAAAAATGTGTGATTTTTTTGGGGAGAATGGAAACACAGTTCCAGTTCAGAGCCTTTCTTTAATGAAGAGAGTTATTTACAGAGCAAAAAATTACTATATGCAGTTGACACAAGTGGTAGAGGTTATGAAGTTAGAGATGGTTGTCCAATTGAGAAAGAGAAAATGGTTGAAAGAAATGCAGAAGAAGTGATAGCCGATGAAGTTCTGGGGAGACGTCCTAAACACCCTGTGTACACTTGGGATTGCAGTAGTATTTGTAGTGTACGACAGGAATCTATTGATAAATTATGTAGTTTTTTACGAGCATATAGTAGAAAAACTGTTAAACAAAAGATTATGGTGTTGCAAAGACTAGACCCTTGCAGAGTGAGAAAAATACTGGTTTGTAAGGTCATTCTCTGGCTTGTCTTTCTAGGAAAGTTTGTCAAAGTGTTTTTCACCATTTCAGTATGCTGACAGTACATCATACTCAAATGCGGAAGTTAGTGAGAAGATTGTATTATGCGAAAAGTCCAGCACTAAAGTTAAATGAGTTGAACAGTGCTCTTTTGCGTGGGCGAGTATCAGATGTGAACAAGGTTTGTGATGATATTGAGTTTTGTTACTTTGGTCCTCAGCAAGAGAGTGTAGAAACTGACACATTAGTAGAACAAAATGTTGAAGACAATGTAGAACCCGTAATTACAAAAAATATTGAGGATGAAATCACAAAGTTTAAGGTAATTTCAGGTGAAAGACCAAATGTTTCTTCTATTTGTTGTCGGCGAAGTCACTATAAAAATCAGACTAGGGGTGTCAATCTGTATTTAAAAAGTGAAATAGAAGATAATAAGTGGATGGAATTTGCAACTTATTTGTTGGTAGAGGATTGTTTTGATTTGGGATCTGAGCAGTGTATTTGCAAATATTGTTATAACAAATTAGATGAGAATAAAATGCCTGCTAGAGCTGTTCATAATAATCTAGAGTTGGTTGCTATTCCTCCAGAAATGATAGATTTAAATACGTATGAGTCTATTCTCATTCAATGTGTTCACCCGTTTCAGGCTATTGTTCGTATGGAGCCTAAAACAGGTAAATTACCTCCATCAGAGTTGCAAAGAGGATTGAAAGGAAGAGTTGTGTATTTACTGTTAGATTTAAGGAAAAATATTGAAACTATTGGTGTAGACCATGCAGAAAATAAGCCACTAGTCATTCTAGCTAATGGTGTTCCTACTAAGAATAAGAAAATCTGGCAAGAGTTAGTGGATGTTAGAAAAGTGCAGAATGGCATCATTGTATCTGTTAAAAAATAATGAGTACTATAGAAATGTGTTTGTAGGAGAAGAAGAAATAGATTTAGCAGAAGATACTGAAACATTAAGTGGACAAATAGAAAAAGTGGACATGTCCAGATGTGAAGAAATCTATGAACATTACAGTGTACATCCACTTCGTTCCAAAGAGGTGATGGGGAATAGGATTGAGTTGTTCCAAATGAAAAAAGCAACAGGAAGTCCCATGAGTCTATGGGAAGAGAGCTTGGAAGCTCATTGTTTCCCGCAGTTGTTTCCAACAGGAAAAGGTGGACGATATGATGAACGTCCTGTGCAGATTCCTGCATCTGAATATCGGACAACAAGATTATATGCAGAAGATTCAAGATTTCGACAATGTATCCCTTATATGTTTCATCTTCTGTTTGAAAGTGACTTGTCTGGACTTTCATATGCAGTAAAACACATTTTAAAAACTGGAATGCATCTTCAAAATGTAACTGGAAAGGATTTTATGGATAAAGTGCATCAGAGAGATGATCATTTAGAATCTCAGTTGATTAATCTGATGGCATGTCAGCGTGGGACTAATGAATATTGGTACCGTCATCATGGAGAACTGAAATGTATGCTACGGAACTTGGGAACTCCTACATGGTTTGTTACACTAAGCTGTGCTGAGTATGCTTGGGCTGATTTACTTGAATTTCTTCAAGAGGCAAATTCCAATATAAAAAATATTGAGACAAGACACCTGGAGAATTGTGCTCTTTGGATCCTGTTAATGTATGCAGATATTTCAATCATAGATTTGAAGCTATGATGTCTTTCATCTGCAATAAAAAGAATCCTCCTCTTGGAGAAGTTGTGGATTTCTTTTGGAGAAAGGAGTATCAAGCAAGAGGTGCTCCTCATATACATATGTTGTTATGGATCAAGGACGCCCCCAAATTTGGAACAGATTCAGATGAAACTGTTTTGTCTTTCATTGAAGATTATGCCACATGTGCTGTACCCAATAGCAGAGAACATCAAAACTTAAAACAACAAGTCTTACGATTCCAAAGCCATCGATGTTGAAAATACTGTCGACGAAAGTACAAGTCAAAGGATAAGTTCTATACCAAATGTCGTTTTGGATTTCCACGTCCTGTATTATCCAAAGGAAGAGTTAACAGTTTTATGTCAGCTATGCGACATACCATTACAAGAAAGTCTCCGATAAATACCTACAACTTAAGAAGAAGCGAAGAATCAAAATACATAAATGACTACAATCCAGTTATTTTATCCATGTGGAACGCTTACATGGATATTCAGTATGTTGCGAACAATTCCATTGCTGTTGCTCGATATGTAACGTCCTACATTACTAAATCAGAAAATACTGAATTGAAAGAAATGTGGGAAGAGATTTCTCACGAGAAGACTCTAAATAAGAAATTATACAGATTCAGTTTGAAGATGTTATCGCATCGTGAAATTGGAGCATATGAATGTTCAGATTGGTTATCATCTGCAAGTCTATATTCCAAAAGTAGAAGAATCATTTGGGTGAGTCTAGGTCTTGCAGGAATGCGAAATCAGGTACTGAAATCTGTACAAGAAATTGAATATTTAGCAGAAAAAGAACCAGAAAGTACAGATATTTTGAAAAAGAATATGTTGGACACATATTACCCAAACAGAAGTCATCATCTTGAGAACATGTGTCTCTATGAAGTGCTGCAAAACTACACTTTTAAACTGAATACTACAGAGAACATCAATGATGGAAAATATGCAGTGATTGGTTCTGAAGGATGTCTGCTGAAACAAAGGAAAGGAAATTTAATTAATCACAGGAAACTGAGTTGCGACACTGCTAACAAAAGGGAATTTTACTATTTAGCCCTTTTGCAAATGTTCAAACCATGGCGTTCAGAACTGGAATTACTTGGCGATTTTCAGAGCTATGAAGATTCATTTAATGCTTGTAAAGATAGCATACAATGCAGTGCTTTTGCAAATTATGTGAAAATGTTGAATTATGAAATTGATCAAGAAGCTACAATTGCAGCTGAGATTGCTAGAGACAGTTCGCAAGACAGTCAAAGTTCTGCTGCACTGAGTCAAGATCCACTTGGACAACCAATTGTTGAAAATGAAGCAGCAACTGCCATGAATGAGGTGGAAACAGCAATGTATCATGCTCAAGAAGATGTAATACAGTTAGGAAACTTGGAATAACAACTAAATGTTGAACAGAAACAAATATATCAACAAGTGAAAGAGCAGATTGACCATGGATTACTTCATGAAAAAAAAGGGTGCTCATGTACATCATTTCAACCTATCCGAATGTATGTGAGTGGTCAAGCTGGAACAGGAAAACTTTTCTTAATTAAAGTAATTACAAGTTATCTGCAGAAAACAACTGAGTCGCATTTGTCTTGTGTTGTCACTGCTCCAACTGGGTTGGCAGCACATAACATTAAAGGAATTACTTTACATCGTTTACTAATGCTACCAGTAGAGCATGAGAACAAATTGGAATACCACAAGCTATCTGGAGAAGCTTGTTGTGAAGTTTCAAGAGTCCTGAAGAAAATGAAACTTCTCATTATTGATGAGGTGAGCATGGTATCAAACTTGATGCTTGCCTTTGTGCATTTAAGAATGCAGCAAATTCTTAAAACAGAGTATGACGTGTTATTTGGAGGAAAACACGTCATAGTTTTTGGAGATCTATTGCAACTGACTCCGGTAAAAGGACAACCGGTATTTAAAACACTTGCACATGAAGATACCATAAAGTCTCTTGGTAGTGTTGGTAATGTGAACATTTGGACTAATTTTGAATACAAAGAACTTACAACAAAAATGCGACAGGCAAATGATGCTGAATATGGAAGTATTCTTCATGATATAAGAATTGGAGTTCTTACAAAACATGGTAAACAAGCTTTGGAGAGTCGATTACTTTGCAATGTGTTTCCAAATGAAAATGTAGTTCCTGCAAAAGTGTAAATGAAAATTGCTGAAAATAAATCAGTGATCTGTTTAATACCAACACTGCGCGAGTGTTCCATATTCAACGAAGAACTATTGAAATTGGAAAATGAAGAAATTATAAAAATGGAAGCCATCGATAAAATAGAGCATGAAGGAATCACTATTATTTTGACAGGAAAGTTGAAAACAAAACTGGATTCTTTAGAAAAAAAAATATCTAAAACAGCTGGTTTAGAAAAGACACTATATGCATGTGTAAACTGTCGGGTAATTTTAAGGCATAATTTGGATGTAGAAAAAGGGTTAGTTAATGGAGCAATGGGTAAAGTGGTGGATTTTGTTAATTATCAGAAAAAAGAAGGAATTGAATTTTTAAAAATTAAATTTGATCAGATTGAAGAAGTTAAAGAAATTGGTTGATGTTCAGTTCATTTTTTGCTTGTTAAAGATTTATATGTCCGTAGGAAACAATTTCCATTTTCTCTGGCATGTGCAGTGACTATTCATAAATCTCAAGGATTAAGTGTAGACAGTGCATTGGTGAACATTGGATCTACTGTATTTAAAGAGGGTATGGCATATGTTGCTTTGTCGCGAATCAGAACATTATCTGTTTTGTTTTTGATTGATTTTGATGAGACAAAGGTTACTGCAGATGCAAACTGTGTAAAAGAGTATAATAGGTTAAGAAGGGTGTATGCTCCAAATTTAGGTCAATATCCTGTATTTGAAAAGCGTATGGTTGATCGAAAAAGAAGGTTTGAGAATATCTGTTCTGAAGGTGTCGAGAAGGGAAAAGAACAAGATAATGTTGTAATTACAAGTAAAAAGAAATTGGACACTGTTGAAGAGATTGTTGGTTATCAGTTTGAAAATAGTTTAGGTGTCAACTGCTATGCTAATGTAGTGGTCAATGTTGTTTTTTATCTTGAAGGTTTGCAAGAACAAATTATGCAGAATCGGCAAAAAAGTTTGTTCTCTGTTGCATTCTGTTTATGAAAAATTGACAACAGATACAAGTAAAATACAATCTGTTTCAGATGTTCGTAATCATTTGGATGTGTGTTCTGGTTCTACACAATTTACACAAAATATCCAACAAGATGCTCAGGAATTTTTAATGTATATGCTTACCATTTTTGAAAATGAAGGTGTAGAAATAGAAAATATTTTTGGCCTTTCTTACAAATGGGAACATCATTGTGAAAATTGCATGTATACATGTACCACTAATGTAGACACTGAAAGATTTCTGTATTTAACATTACCACACTGTAAATCAGTGTCTTTCAATAAATTAGTTAAAGGTGCAAATCAAAACATGGAGTGTAGCCAATGTAAATCTGAAATGTTATCCACATTATTTTTAACAAAATATGGACAATACATAATTTTAATGATGCAACGTTGTACAGCTGATGGAAGAAAATTGGATACTTTAATAAAGCAGTTTGTAGCAACACAACTATCAATATCAGGAAGGACTTTTGTAGCAATTGTAATAATTTTCCATGATGGTCCTTCCACCACATCTGGACATTACACTGCATATCTAAAATGTGACAAAGGCTGGACACTTTGTAATGATTCCCAGTTGGTTTTCAAACAACGTTTGCCTAGGGAATTACCAAATTCCTACCTAATATTTTTAAAGTCAAAGTTTTAGGAAGATAATTCATTCTCTGAGGAATTTATTATTATAATTTAATAGGACAACCATTGGACAATTTACATAAAAAGGAGTGCAAAAATACCATTTGGCCTCATGGAAAGGTATATGTTTGAATTATGGACTTTTTTGTGCTCATTGACTCGGTGAATATTTTTAAGCGACAACATTTACAGTTTTTATAAGTTAAAGTTACAAAATTTTGTTAGTCATAAGCATTTCATATATGTGTGATTTGTATCTTGTGGTATTTTACTGAGATTAGCATGTTGGGTTTTTTTAAACAATCTTTTTGATTGGTTTTTTTTTGCCCGCTGTTAAGTGATGAGTACGATTGAAATCACTATTTCTAGTGAAATTCAATATATTCTGAGAACAGCAAAAAAGGCAAACAAATTACTTTGTTGAAATTATGCTGTGTTGTAAAAAAATTATTATTGCATGTCATAACTATTTTTTCTTTTCTTTACAGATCCTAATTCTAAAATAAGCAGTTTACATCAATTTACATTGCAAAAAAAATCTGAAAAAAATTTATACCATTTTTAATTTCTATTACTGTGAAGGTAAGTTTAACTAAGTATTAATATGCAGAATGGGTAGATTTGCAAGAACCTACAAAGATTGAACAAGTTTTTAAAAACACTCTGTTTATACCTATGTAGTTTTGAGATCTCTCTCTGTTATCGGATATTATGTGACCTCCAAAAAAACAGATTTGAGTGGTTCATAATATTTCCCATTGTACCTATTGAAGGACCGCAATAATTTCAATCATTCTTGTTTGAGCATCTTTGCAGACAAAACTCTGTGCTTACCTTCTATCATTTGGAAGCAATTTTAAAACAGAAATATGTCACTTTTTGTAACATAGTTATTGCACAAGACACTCTTTCATATTTACAAAGAGAGGAAAAGGCGCTCTGTGTACTTTTTCTACTCCATGTAAATACAACCTCATCATACACACCACTTTGCGTTGAAAGGTTGTTCTATAAGTGTTGTTGTGCATGATTGCACTGAATACTCATAGAACAAGACACATCTCCAGATTTATCAGAAATCATAAATCTCGATATGTGCGTGAATGCTGCACCATTCTCTAATTGGTGTACGAAAGCACAACAAGGAGAATTGTTTTCTTTTCTCCTCATTTTTAAATCTTCAATGCATGCTAAAATGTTCAGCATACATTGAAGGAGAAAAATGCGTTTACTGAATGTTTTTGTGCAGGAAGGTGTGTCTTTCTGCACAAAAACAAACAGCGCATCACATAGATATCCTCCCACTATGGTGCAAGGGTGCCTGTGTCACCACATGGCTGCAATTTAAGCAGCCGTGCAGAGAGAAGCATAGATGTGCAACATATTTATGTACATATGTTGCATCCCTGTGCTTCGGAAGCACTACAGCACACTGCAGTTAAAGAGGTTACTGTGTGATGCTGCAGAACTTCCTCATAGTTCTGCACTTATACATTCACCATGTGCTATTAATGCATTCATTCAGTCAATTACGTTCTACACATACATTCATCTAAACTTTCACACACCAACAAACAAATATAGCTCTTTTTTTAAACCAGGAAAGTTAGTTCTTAGAAGAACTTTTTTTTCCTTCTTTTTTTTTTTAGATATTTTTTTTAGTTTTTTTGAACAATTTTTACATTTTTAGGGATTTTCTTGAAAAAAAAGGAAAAAACAGAACTGGAGGAACAAAACAATGAACTTCAGGGAAAAAAAACCCCCAAAAAATAGCAATGGTGACTCTCTTGCTTGCGGCAGATTAGATCAATAGACTTCTCCCCGTAGCATAAAATAGCATTGCATTTTATGCAGAGCACTTTCAAGTATTGGAACTGCGGACGGATGTCCAAATTTTGTGCAGAAGGATCCACCCTTGAAGTGCTTGGCTGCGATGAATCCAAAGGAGCAGGAACGACTCTCATTCTGCGGCATTCCCCCGAGCAAGGTTTACCGGATGAAGGGTCCTCAGATGCTTCATCATGCTCTCAGTTCCGCAGGAATATTTTTTGTTTGGATCCCCAAGGGACAGCACTCTCTGGCAGATCTTGCAGGTCACCAAGGTGGCATTGGTCTTTGTTTGCCCCTCAGGATACGTGAAAAATGTCCACACCACAGATGAAAAACATGGTCTGCGTGCTGGCTCTTCCAAAAAATCACCCTCAGATGAATGAGGAGATCCAGGAGATGCCTGCTGCCCTGAAGCCATTGTTTCTTAAGAAAAAAGTTTGAGCTAAGTGAAAACTTAGTCAAAAAAGCTTCTTCTCGGCAAAAAGATGCTCCTCCAAAGAAGGTCAAAGAAGAATGATTGAAATGGGTGGGGTCTTTCAATAGTTAGAACAGAAAGTGTAATGAACCAATCAAATCTCTTTTTTTCAGGTCACATGGGATCTGCGCACCGTGCGCTTACGCAGCACGCACCCAGCGCGCATCCGCAAAATTGAATTTAAAAGGAATATAGGATTAGATGTAAAAATATATTACTTTTATGAGTAGTTTAGAGTTTGTCTTCAAATTAATATTCACATGAAATACATATAAATATGTTTTTTTTAATGTAAAATATTTTGCGGGATTTGCGCACCCACCGCATTTTGCACGAACATGACGCATCGCGGAAGAGCGCAAGCGTCGCGTAACGTGCAACGTACGTGTCGCGTATAGGCTTGGAGTCGCGTACCGGTCGCATTGCAATCGCACACCAAACACGTACCCAACGCTTACCGTAGGCAGATGCTTTCGTGTAGGGATCGAGAACAGTGCGCATAGGGTGCGCGCATCCCAAAAAAATTGAAAAATAAATAAAAAATAAAGTTTTGAAAATATAGTCTAAAAATTATTTAAAAAAATATAAAAATATATTTTAAAACATTAACAATTTTAAAAAAACCAATAAAAACAAATAATATTTTTTAATTTTTAAAAGAATTAATTGAAAAAATAAGTAAAAAAGGTGATAAAAAAGTATTTTACAAAAACATAATTAAAGGAATTGACACTGAAATTGAATAATTTAGAAATTCAATGAAAATCATTAAACATCATAGCTTTAGAGATAAATTATAGATAAGAATTAGCATTTAAAAAACCTTTGAAATTCACTGAAAAAACCATAGGTTTCATGCACGTTATATTTAGGAATTGGCATTTAAAAAACCTTAGAAATTCACTGAAAAAACCATAAGTTTCAGGGGTGTTATAGTTAGCTGGACATTTCCCTCGTACAAAACCCTAGAAATTCCCCCATTATAGTTAGTTCAGCTAACTATAACTCGCGCGCCCCCGCCATGCACTGCTGATGACGTCACATATTACATCACTCATGCCATGGTCAGTGACATCACTGATGACATCACTGATGACATCTCAAATGACATCACTGATGACATCACTGATGACGTCATCCATGTAATAAATTAGTGCATCTTCTCACACCCTAATATAATCTTTGATACAAAATTTCAGACGGCCATTCTCAAAACCATAGATACTACAATACCAATAACTACATACCCACTCATTGACTCTTAGGTCTACACACACCTCCACTCACTCATCTGTAGAGTTACTCATACTTACAGTCACTCAGTAAAGGACTATCATATGCATTTATACACCTATATAGACACTCAGACACCTCCAATCATCCATAGACATACTCACACACCTAGTCAATCATGCAAATAATTAAGCACACTCCAATTTACTCACCTATACAGTTATACACACACAAGTTCATTTACTCATAAAAATACTACCACATTCTTACGCTCTTATACAATTACTGATACAAGCACACACTCATCCATACAGCCACTCTCACAATCACACACTCTCACATATACCCAGTTATATACTCTTACACACATATACCCTGCCTTTCACATATGTAGTTACTCACACATGTACCACTGAGATATACATTCAATCACTAACACACTGATACATACACTCACCCAACCATACAGTCCATCACAGATGCACTCTTAAAACCATGCACCCATAGAATCACCCACTCACACATCTATGCACAGAGTCACACACACCCTACCCACACAAACACTCATGCACCCATACAGACACTCAGACAACCAATCAATAACTCATATAGACACTCATATAGCTATTCACAAAACCATGCAGGCACTTATACACCAACAGACAGACAGATACAGACATTCACACAGTTTAGTCACTAGTCTGCATTAAGGTACGTTTAATGACTCACTTATAGAGTCACACACCTAGAAAATCATCCATTCACACACTTATACACCCACTCATTCTTCCATAGGTCTTTCCCTATATATATTAAACATATTAAAACTCTACAGAAACATGGACTTACTGGATGATGTCATCAGTGATGTCATCAGTGATGTCATTTGAGATGTCATCAGTGATGTCATTAGTGATGTAACTGATCATGTCATTAGTGATGTAATATGTGACGTCATCAGCAGTGCATTGCGGGGGCGCGCGAGTTATAGTTAGCTGAACTAACTATAACGGGGGAATTTCTAGGGTTTTGTATGAGGGAAATGTCCAGCTAACTATAACACCCGTGAAACTTATGTTTTTTTTTAGTGAATTTCTAAGGTTTTTTAAATGCCAATTCCTAACTATAACATGCATGAAACCTATGGTTTTTTCGTTGAATATATCTATGTAGACTATTTCCTCTAACCACATATGATGAATCTACCTTCCTTCATAAGAGACACTGGTGATTTTCTGATGAAAATCAACCAAATAGAATGGTGTAGTGATTGGTGTTTGATGACCTTAGACATCACAACACTATATACATGTATTCACCATTCTCAAGGCTTAACAGCAATAAAATACTTTCTCAATAATCGCAACATAGGTTTTAAAGAGCACAATAACATGTTACTCCAGATGACTGAGCTATGTCTAAACAACAACTTCTTTTTGTTTAATAAAATTCCCTATAAACAACTGAGGGGTGTTGCGATGGGGGTGTGTTTCTCACCTACCTATGCCTGTCTGTTGGTAGGGTGGTGGGAGGAGCACATCCTTAAAGTGCAACATAAACAGGCCTGGGAGGATCATGTGAGGTATTATGGCAGATATATTGATGATATATTTGTTATTTGGGATGGTACAGAAGGCGAAGCTAAGGATTTTATTTCGTCCATCAATACCAATTCCATGAACCTCCACTTTACAGCTTCTATCAACACAAATAAGGTGGAATTTCTAGATGTTGAGGTATATATTCACTGATTCACAGCGGCGATGGGATGAAAAGGTCCCCACTCACCGCACTTATATATTTTAATCCCACATAGTAACCCCATAGAAGAAAAATTGTTCAGGTATACTATGATGGTTTTTGAATTCACTCACTCCTTTTTTTGTTTGGGCCCCCTGTGGAAATGTGGATTTTCCTGATCAGTTATGTCCCCTATCTTGGACCCCAACGGTTCTATGTGCATGTCACAAGTACATGTATGTTCCCTCCAGTTCCAGTTATGAAGACGCAAATACATGTATGCCCACCGTCAACATGTCCTCTGTCAGATCCGCCATGAATAGGCCGGATATTCCATTCCTAAATATGAAAGGCCACCGGCTTTATATGGTTCACTTATGCCATTTTACAGTCCAGGCAAGAAGGCCCTGATTCTGTCATCAAAACTCCTCTTGCCTTCTGCCTCTGAAAGCTCCAGTCCGAGCCTGCATCTGTGACCATGAACTTTGTCTCATTCTCTGCGCGGCTCACGAAGCCTGACATCAGCCTATTCTCTGCCAAGAACTGTATTTCACCTTCGAATTATCTGCTTCCCCCTCAGCCGATGCATTCCTGCCTAGCAGTTTAAGTAAACATTCTTCCAGTTACCAAGCAAAAAGGCCCATCTTCTCTGTCCTCATGCAAGTAATTCATAGCCCTGTCACCATGGAATATTCCTACCCCCTCGCATTCAGTGTAGACACTCAGACGCTTGTACACGCACGCACAGTCAGTATAGAATAGATTCTGTCCGAGAGTCCTTCTTTTGTGGATAACATAGTTCTTTAAACATAGGATGTTAGATATGATTTGGGATTAGGTTGACTTGACCCCCCAGACTTCCCGTCTCCACATATAGAGCTAAATGTCAAGTCCCCGTCACCCCCTAGTCACACGTCAATTACACGTCATACTGCTGCGCGCGCATCTATGCCAAGTATTATCTTATAGATCCACCTATACACGACATCATAACCAATCATGTTCCTTTTACTCATTATTACACCCATTTTCGGTTACGCAGCCCAAACGTCAATGTCCTTATCAATTGTTACGCCTACTGTATTCATTTCATTATAATGTATGTACTATAAAAGTTACCTCTTGTCAATAAAGTATGTACTTCACTTCCTGAACCCCCGTGGTGATGGAACTTGAAGCATCCGATTATAATCGATTACTGGAATAAAGCCCATTCCGAAACTCTAATATCACGGATTCTGCCTCTCATTTTACTGAGCTATTTTATTATGATTCTGTATCAAATTCAGTCCAGGTAAAGGAATTTTATTTACCACATGATGGCGCCCGAATAGGGACACTTTCTCATCTCACGCGCCGGCGGTGAGTTGCAGGCCCGGTCTCCTGCCACAGCTGGACGGACAATTACGCGTACCAGCAGGATTTCCTGTATCTCCCTCCGGTCAAGCGGGGGCGACTGAGACTGCGATCAACACCCAGACGAGGCGGTGAGAAGTGCGAAGTATCCCGACCAGAGCCTAGCTGAGAGAGCAAGATCCGAGGTATACAGAGACCCACCAGTTCGAAGTCAAGCCCAGTTTCCGACGAGGCGAGTCGAGTCCAGTCCGGTTCAAGTTCAAGTTACCGAGGCCTTCCGTTTCCGAAGCTACCCGGTGAGTACCATTACTGGGGAGGCATTTCTGACGTGCACATAGGTTGTGCCGGTCAAGACGGGTTTGGGTACACAAATCCGGTCTGCACTGTTTTAGCAGTGTATCTGTACTGTTTAGCAGTATATCAAGTATTCCGAAGTATCTAGTAAGTGTCAAGAATTAAGCATGGTGATTTAGTTATGCAGACGATCATCATTGTTGTTTCAGTTAAAGGTTTAATGTTTTAATGTTTAATGTGTTAAACGTCCTGCATATTGTGGTATGAATGGTTGTTCATTATTGTGTTTTTGTATTAAGTGTGTTCAAGATTAAGTATCAGATCAGTTGTCAAAAATCAGTTCAGTTTCGAAATTAAGACAGATCACTACTAGAAAAGGGGTACTCGAAGAAGCCGTCCCTATTCCTCCTAGGGATACTCCAGGGCACTTCATGTATCACAAACATGGCTTAGACGCCATATTATTTCTTGATTTATGGGTAGACTACACCAAGGGATTACCAGAAAGTCAGAGGTGGCCCGCAGCGGGAACCTGGGATGCAGAGTGCATCATGAAAGTCGAGGAAGAGTTATGGAAAAGGAAAGTCAGACAGTCACAGAAAGACGCCGTTGAGTTATGGCGTAAAGAATCTCATAGACGTACAGAAAAAGCACGTAGACAGGAAGAGAAGAGTAAAGAAAGTTCAAGCAAAGTTCAAGAAAATCTATTAATTGAGGAAGGTATCCGAGTGAAATCAGAACAAGTAGATAGACAAAGAAATGCCCTTATAAATGGTATGTATCCCCTTCTGGCCGAAGGATTACCTAAGGCTACTCCAGAGATACCGAAAGACTTACCACCCCCATTATTCCCAATCAAGGTACATCCTAAGGGGCATCCTAGAACCGCAGAAGATGTTTTTCTTTCCTCATATTTAGATGACGCAGCTCCCGAGTATGCTAATTCCGCCCCACGTAGACCGCATACCAGGGAGGTCCAACGCCAAGATCCAGCACCCGTATCCCTACAGCAACAAGTCGAGTCACAAGTTCCGGCAAGCACATCTGTTTCTGCATCTGTTCCTACAGGTGCTTCCATAGCTGAGTCCACACCTATAGTCGCTGTGTCACGTTCGACGAATCCTTTCACACCCGACGCCCCAGACGGGGCCACGGGAGGTGCTACCAATATTTTTTCTACGCCACCTAGAATAAATAAACTTATTTTTCAAGAGTCAGCGCATTCACGTACACCCAAATTCGTAAGTGATCGTACGCTTAAGGAACTTCTTATAGATTGTAGATATGACCCGGTGCTCGGTAAAGAGGACGAAATGATCCTGGCATCATTACGTATCAGACGAGCCGCAGGGTATTTAGCGAAGCTACCAGGAATGACTACGCATCTAGATAAAATATATCATTTTGTTCAAACAGGGCGAGATCCAGAATGTATTAACAGAGCTATGGAATACCAGAAAGTAGAGATACAGGGGGAACTGTTACGTTTCCTCATAAACTGTGTGATCAGAAATCAAGACCGACCGGGGGTAGATCCGGAAGCAATGAAAATTCTTACAAAATGGAGCCAGAATATATCAGAAGGGAGACACGATAAGCAAAATTGTATAATAGCCATGTGCCGAAAGATCCGTAAAGAAATAGAACGCCTACACGAGGAGAGATTAGAGACAGACGAGTTCGAACAAAGCGAGGAAGAAGGGTCAGGACTGCCCGCAGGACAGTCGGACACCATAGCCTATGTAGGTAGAGGAAGATCTTGTAATAGGAATCAGACTAGATGTCATACTGACTCAATACGTCCAATATGTCCAGATAATGACAGGAATTTCCAAATACCTATAATTAACATAAGGTCTAACGAGCATTCGTTCCAAACCGCCGACAAACTACTCCGAGAACGAAGGGGTTATCATTTTCTCGATTCTATGGATGAACAAGATTTAGCAAGGGCAGCTGTCCACTGGGTGGACAGTCCCGGAAAATATAGTGACGAGACAGTAGTACGCACATTTTTGAATCTCACCCCAGATGAGCAGAGGTTAGCTGGGATTTATATGATTCAACAACTCATTATACTATATCAGAGTCAGCATTCGGACCCTGGTCCTTTACCTGACATATTAACTGAATTGCTTATGAATAAATGGAGAGGTCCAGGTACTAAGTTAATTAAAGAAATTCTAGTATCAAGAAAGCAGTATATTCTTTTTGTATGCTCAGAGCATGTCTCATTGCCTGTCAAGGAAAGAACTACATATCACATGGATAGACAGAATCCCTTACGAGAAGTACACCCAATAAAAGGCGAGGACGATCAGTTTAAACGTGTATTTGTATATACGCCCATATCGAAAATAGAATTGTTAGAAATGAAGAAAGTGGTACCCAGTCATGACAAAGACCCAGCGGGTTTTCACCGAGAAATTAAAAGACATGTTACTCATGGGAGAGTATACCTACCCCGACATTATGACAATATTAAAGGTGTTGATGCCTGCTGGCATTTATGAGAAACTCAAGGAAAAAGAGTGGGAGGTAGGTGACCAAAAGATAGAATGGTCAGCATTAGAAGCAGAAGAAAGGGCCCGAGGTCCAGGTTCGGGGCTTGGGGACAAAACTAAAGCACTACCAGGTCTACTAGTACAGGTACTGCCACGTTTATTAACTACGAAAAAGGAAGATTGGGGTACAATTTCAGCCTGTAAACAGAAGCAAGACGAAGACACTAGCGATTACTATGCCCGATTCGAGAAATGTTTTGGTATAAATAGTGGCATAAAAGCAAGTAGCGAATCATACCCGCATCTGTTTGTAACAAAATTAGTGGAAAATGCCCTGCCCCCAGTAAAGAATAGAGTATTAAAATTCGAGAGTACCTGGCAAGGTAACACACCAACGCAAATGTTACAAATGTTACAGTACCACCACAATAGAATTAAAGAGGAACAAGAACATGAACACAGACGCATGAAAGACACGAAAATGAAAATGCTAGTTTCCCAGACAGTTCCAGCTGAAGGACATAAAAAGGGTATGACACATTCCGATTCAGCAGGACCTGTAAAAGGGGCATGCAATTATTGTAAAAAGCCAGGTCATTACGTACACGATTGTCCAGTTTTAAAACATAATATCGCCATAGGTAAAACACAAGAAAGATCACGGCCACTCAGACAAGATCAGAATGAACAAGGAGCTATGCAGCATGCCCAGGCCATGCCAGCCGCACAACAGCCAATACAGTTTGTGCCAGCTGCACCACCGTTGCCTGCTGCTGCCACACAGACAACAACACGACAAATGTATCAGACCGCACAGTATGAATATCCCGAGTATCAGCATTACGCATGAACTAGCCTAGAGAGGGAAGTTGACTTACCCCTTATCGAGATTCCTGTAGATCAAGAAGGACCTTATGTACATAGTGAATTATTAGGTCAAGATAGAAAATTTTTACTCGATACAGGGGCAAGTCGAACAACTATAAAACGTAGTGAAGTTCCAGGGGCACCCCTCTCAGGCTCTCAGAATATTTCCCTGGGTTTTTCAGGAAAACCTATTGTTAATGAAGTATCACAGCCTCTTCCACTTACGATCGGACCTCTGACCCGAACTACAGATTTATTGCTTACTAAATCATGCCCAGAAAATCTGTTAGGAATTAAAACCCTGAAAGCCCTAGGAGCCATAATATGTTGTTCTCCGGAAGGAGTAAGGTTGTTTTTACGTGATTTTAAAGGTCACTATGTATCTAGAGACATGGATCCCCGACTGCAGACTTTACCTACACATCTATGGGCACAAGGCCCTACTGATGTTGGTTGCATGAATATTACACCATATCGAGTCACACTAAAGACAGGAGTGGTGCTACCACGAATGCGACAATACAAGTTACCACCAGATGCTGTAGTGGCTTTACTACAAATCATTGAAGAGCTTATTGCCCAAGGAGTAGTTGTAGAAACAGACTCCAATGTATGTAATTCACCGATAATTCCGATTCTTAAACGAACAGATCCTACAGCTCCGCCAGTATATCGATTGGTTATTGATCTGCGCGAGTTAAACAAATGCATTGTGCCACAATTTCCTGTGGTCCCAGATATCTCGTCATTATTGACAGCTATTGATTCCGAAGCAACATTCTTTACTGTAATTGACCTCAAGAATGCCTTTTTCAGCGTCCCAATAGATCCGGAAAGCCAATATTTGTTCGGATTTAGTTTAAATGGGCGTAGCTTTAAATTCTCCCGCGCACCTCAAGGATTTACAGAAAGCCCCAGCATCTATAGCCAAGCACTGAAACGAGAACTTGACAGTATCCACATGCCAGTTAACACCGCCTTGCTTCAATATGTCGATGATCTGCTGATCACCGCGAGAAGCGAACCGGAATGTGAAAAAGCATCACTGACAGTTTTACAATTTCTAGCCGAAAAGGGGCACAAGGTGTCCCCTTCTAAGCTGCAATTCTGTGTCCAGCGAGTTATTTATCTTGGACACTCGCTGTCCAAGGAGGGAAGGCAGCTTACACCCGACCGCATTCAGTTAACAGCTAACATGCCAATACCCAAGACACAAAAGGAAGTACGGGCTTTCATAGGCCTCACTTCATATTGTAGGCAGTGGATCCCTCAATATGCATTTCTAGCAAAACCACTCATTCAGTTGACCACACAGGAGGCAGCCACATCGACTGTTCTCCCTTGGACTCAGGAACACACACAAGCTTTTGAAAGCTTAAAGAAAGCTTTATGTCAAGCACCCGTTTTAGCAACGCCATGTTACAGAAAACAGTTTACACTCTTTGTTACAGAACGCGAAGGTACTGCTTTGTCAGTACTCACACAGGAACAAGCAGGAGCACACAAACCATGTGCTTATTTTTCTAGTACATTAGATCCCGTAGCTCAGGCTTTGCCTGCGTGCCTGAAATCAGTAGCAGCAACAGCTTTAGCAATCAGACAAAGCGATGCCATAGTGTTAGGACATCCATTGACAGTTCAAGTACCACACGCAGTAGAGGTTCTTGTAAATAGAACGCAAACACAACACTTGACTATAGCGCGACTTACAGGATACGAGCTTACATTGTTTCAGCCACATATAGAAATCAGACGCTGTAACACATTGAATCCTGCCACACTTTTACCTGTAATCGGAACAGACCCACTAGCTCACGACTGTATTGAAGTTATTACAATAACAACAAAACCCAGACAAGACTTGACAGATGTCCCATTGTCAGATCCAGACCTGACATTGTATGTAGACGGTTCATGCATGAGAACAAGTACAGGAGAGTTAGTAGCCGCTTACGCAGTCACAACAGATACTGAAGTCATTGAAACTAATCGTATAAACACTTTGTCAGCTCAAGCCGCAGAACTTATCGCTCTGACGCAAGCCTGTATTCAAGCCATGAATAAAAAAGTCAACATATACACTGACTCACGTTATGCATTCGGAGTTGTACACGACTTCGGCGTGCTGTGGCGAGAGAGAGGTTATTTAACTTCCCACGGTGCCCACATTCAGCACGGACCCCTCATTCATGCATTATTAGATGCAATACATCTACCCACTGAAATATCAATTATGAAATGTAAGGCCCATACGAAGGTTACTGATATCATTTCCCAAGGCAATGATCTAGCCGACAGAACAGCTAAACTGACTGCTCAAACTCAAACCCCCGACATGACAAAGACAATAGTCCCGACACCGACACATTGTATGACAGTTAAAGATCCTACTCTTGACGTAATTGACATACAGACACATGCTACACCAGACGAAATAAAGAAATGGACTGAATTAGGAGGGATCCAAACGGACCAAGGATGGATGATGAAGGAAAAGTCTGTATGGTTCCTTCCTGATTCAATGGTCCAAGTTATAATTAACACTATACATAGTCCAGCACATCTAGGAGAAAAAGCTATGCTAGACAGCATTCAACACATTTGGTTCAATAAACATTTACGAGCAGCAGCAAAACAAAAGGTCCGTACCTGTATGATCTGTTGTCAGTTCAACCCAGGAAAAAGCGTTCCCGTAGAACAGGGTGGATTTCATACTCCTAATCATCCTTTTGAAGTACTCCAGATGGACTATATCCAGATGGAACGATGTCGAGGATTCAAATATGTTCTCGTAGTTGTTTGCGCTCTGTCCCGTTGGACGGAGGCATACCCGGTTTCAGATTACACTGCCCCGACTACTGCCAAACAGTTGGTTCGAGAATTCTTCCCACGATACGGTTTACCACGTGCTGTTTACTCAGATAACGGCCAGCCGTTCTCATCAGAATTAATGAAACATGTTTCACTTCTGTTAGGATATCAGTGGAAATTCCACTGTGTCCGACATCCCGAGGCAGCAGGTCTCGTAGAAAGACATAACCAGATACTGAAAATCAGAATGTCCAAAATATGCAGAGAGAAAGGTGTCGACTGGGTAGTAGCGTTACCAGTTGCACTATTTTACATGAGAATGGTAGCACACTCTCGAACAGGGCTATCCCCGTATGAGGTGATCTTCGGTAGACCACCAAATATGTGGGGGACGCCTATACCACGCAAAATAACTGATATTGACTGTAATATGCTGACAGATTACTTGGCTTCCTTGATGTCTGCACTACAATCTTCTCGTTCACAGGTAGCTGCAGCTTTTCCCGACAACACTGAGGTGAAACCCCATGACGTTGTTCCGGGTAATCTTGTCTTTGTGAGGAATTTCGACCGAAAGACTCAGCTGGAGCCCAGGTGGAAAGCACCCAAGTTGGTCCTGTTGACCACAAGAACAGCCGTGAAGATCGAGGGCCGCAAGGGCTGGATTCATTCAAGCCATATTAAGAAATTTCATGGACTATCCTCGGATATAGACACTGTGCCCTGCACTCCCTCACAGACTGATACAAAGCTTCCTTTTGTTGAACCGAACAAATCTGAAAGTTATAAACTAAAGCTTAGGCCCAACCAGTCGAGCAATTTGATTGTTTAAGTCCTCTCCAAGGTGAAGCGGTTGAATTGTCTCTGACATGTATCCCTTGGACCTGAGTAGAGAAAATACCCGTAAAATGTTGAAACGACAGGCGTATTGTAAATCACTGCGTAGCCACTGTATAGTGACATTATTAATTTTGTTTTTATTAAGTCTTTTAATAATTATTACGAGTATGTTGTTGCACATATATTACCCTATTTCTAGACATGTTTATAATGTTGCTGCTGAACATTCTTTTAGTGACTTACCTCCGCATGAATTATCTTATAGACTTGCGCTGCGCAATAACACTTTCATTAGTATGTTACATCATTCCCATCAGACTAGTAATGCCACCAATTGTTGGGTGTGTGGCCGACTCCCTCCCTATCAGAATTATGAAGGAGTCCTGCCTTTCTTTCCGCATCCATTTACACATAATGGTTCCTGTGGAGCATGGTTTAGTTTAATCAATTCCATAGACTCAGACACAGCAGTTTACCAAGATCATTGGATATGGGGAAACCTGAACCTAGTTTTAATCAAGGTCTGCTATCCTGACAAGGAGGGTCGCCCCAAAAGAACAGGAACTGATCTAGAAAATGAAGTATATGGATTAGGTAATTTTACACCTAATCTCATGATTCTAAATGTCGTATCCGAAGTTGAACTAGTCTTACCCACCATGTCAGTATTCCCAGCGAAAGGTGAATTGTGTGTAAGAAAGGTTGGTTCCATACATATGGGCCATAGTAAATGCACTACTATAGTAGAATTCAGTGATCAAGGAAAATCTTCATTTAGAGCTTCTCGCCACTCCTACTTTATATGTGGTCAGACGGCATATATGCGTCTACCTCTAGATTGGGATGGTACCTGCTACATTGCATTCCTTTTGCCACCTGTTTTCCTAGCTCCTCCTGATTATTACAGAAATATTCATTTAGTACACAACAGAGAACGGAGAGATCTCCCCATTGTCGATTACACTGAGACGGCATGGGACAAGTATGTAGATTTTAATAAAGGCATCTTTCCCTATATAGGTACTGTTACTAATAGTAAGCTAATACGTAGATTAACTAGAACCCTTGAAGCAGTAGTGAATGAGACTATTTCCGCCTTAGGCAATTTAACGGAAGAGCAGTCTGCTATGCGGATTGTTGTGCTTCAAAATCGTCTTGTCCTTGACGTCATCCTGGCTGATAGGGGCGGAGCTTGTAGGGTCATCGGATCAAGCTGCTGCGTATTCATACCAGAAAATTCGCCATCTGTATATAAAGCCATCACTCGCCTTCATAAGATTGTAAGCCAGATACACCAGAACCCAGGCACTTGGACTTGGTCCAGTTGGTTTTGGAATGCGGTATCAGCCTGGGGATGGAGAGTTTTATCCTTCCTAGGTATTGGCTTTCTCATACTATTCAGTTGCTGTCTATGTCTGCAATGTGGACCAGCGATTTGTGGTCTGTGTGCCACATCGTGTATTCCACCACCAAGATTTCATTCAAGATCCCGGAAGAAGAAAGAAGAACAAATGATGCTATATGAACAGATCAATGGATTGATGAAGATTGATATCTCTTGAAGGGCAAGTAGGGGACAAGGAGGGAATGTGGAAATGTGGATTTTCCTGATCAGTTATGTCCCCTATCTTGGACCCCAACGGTTCTATGTGCATGTCACAAGTACATGTATGTTCCCTCCAGTTCCAGTTATGAAGACGCAAATACATGTATGCCCACCGTCAACATGTCCTCTGTCAGATCCGCCATGAATAGGCCGGATATTCCATTCCTAAATATGAAAGGCCACCGGCTTTATATGGTTCACTTATGCCATTTTACAGTCCAGGCAAGAAGGCCCTGATTCTGTCATCAAAACTCCTCTTGCCTTCTGCCTCTGAAAGCTCCAGTCCGAGCCTGCATCTGTGACCATGAACTTTGTCTCATTCTCTGCGCGGCTCACGAAGCCTGACATCAGCCTATTCTCTGCCAAGAACTGTATTTCACCTTCGAATTATCTGCTTCCCCCTCAGCCGATGCATTCCTGCCTAGCAGTTTAAGTAAACATTCTTCCAGTTACCAAGCAAAAAGGCCCATCTTCTCTGTCCTCATGCAAGTAATTCATAGCCCTGTCACCATGGAATATTCCTACCCCCTCGCATTCAGTGTAGACACTCAGACGCTTGTACACGCACGCACAGTCAGTATAGAATAGATTCTGTCCGAGAGTCCTTCTTTTGTGGATAACATAGTTCTTTAAACATAGGATGTTAGATATGATTTGGGATTAGGTTGACTTGACCCCCCAGACTTCCCGTCTCCACATATAGAGCTAAATGTCAAGTCCCCGTCACCCCCTAGTCACACGTCAATTACACGTCATACTGCTGCGCGCGCATCTATGCCAAGTATTATCTTATAGATCCACCTATACACGACATCATAACCAATCATGTTCCTTTTACTCATTATTACACCCATTTTCGGTTACGCAGCCCAAACGTCAATGTCCTTATCAATTGTTACGCCTACTGTATTCATTTCATTATAATGTATGTACTATAAAAGTTACCTCTTGTCAATAAAGTATGTACTTCACTTCCTGAACCCCCGTGGTGATGGAACTTGAAGCATCCGATTATAATCGATTACTGGAATAAAGCCCATTCCGAAACTCTAATATCACGGATTCTGCCTCTCATTTTACTGAGCTATTTTATTATGATTCTGTATCAAATTCAGTCCAGGTAAAGGTGTATGCCCGCCCTCTATCAAACGCGGTTTTTAGAGGGCGAGGACTGGCAGATGATAAAGCATGACACCTGGTGGTGTGTGATGCCAGTCCGTCATTTTTTGTGATTTGCCCCCACTAAATTGGGCATTTCTTAGACACAACTAGGGACGGTCCTTTCTGTGGTTCATAGCTTTGGTTGGAGGCTGACCGTTCTCTAGTGCCCTAACGCCTCTAGTTCCCTCCCCGGGCCAGACCCTGGGTGTAACTGTGGTTCTTTCCTTTATATATTCATGAGAACCATCTACAAACTCGACTACATAGGAAGGGCACTGCTGGTAATTCTATCTTGCATGCCTCAGTGCCCATCTGCGTCATTTAATACAAAGTATCCCATACGGAGAATTTCTCTGAATAAGACGCATATGTAGTCTAGAATTAGATCTAGACAAGTGCCAGAAAGAGGCTTTTTCATGATTCTTGATGAGAGGCTATGCACATTTAGATTTAACCAAGGCTTTGGATAAAGCTAATTCGCAACCACGAGAATCATGTTTAGTTTCTAAAAAGAGCTTCATCAATCCAACACAAAGTGAGCCCACTCTAGAAGCAATTCAAACTATCCGCCTTATCACTACATTTAGTAGACAGGAAAAAAGCATGAGACATATTGTCTATAAACATTGGCCTATTGTCTTGACAGATTTAACTCTGAGATTCTTGTTGCCAAACCTTCCCGCCATAACTTTTAGGAGGGCACCTTCCATGAGGGATGCACTTGTTAAGACATGCCCTGAGATTATGCCTAAAACTAATTGGTTGGTCAGACCAGATTTTTTTAAGTGCTCATCTTGTCGAGCATGCAAATTTGGTTTGAACCTGTTGGAATATTGCACAGCCTTTTGTGATTCTCCAATATATATAAAAGAAGACTATACATGTAGAACTGACTACGCTGTATACCAACTGCAGTGTACATGCCAATTGAAGTATATTGGCAGCACTAAGCTTCCGGTTTTTAACCGGATTCTTCAACATCTGCGTGCTATTGTTAATTCGGATGAAAATTATCCTGTAGCACGTCACTTTAAAGCAGTTCACAATAACAGGTTGCAAGATTTAACCTATTCTGTAATAGGGGCAGTTCCTCCTTACATTCGGGGAGGCAACAGGGAGAAAAGATTGAGGCATTTGGAGTCCTCGTTTATTCTCATGCTGGATACACGCATACCGCATGGATTGAACACCAGTGAGGACTTGCATCATTTCCTATAGACAACATGAAAGGTCTTAGTTTTAAATCTAACATACATACAGTAAATGTAGAAAAAACTTTTACTTGTATTTGGGGACCTCTATTTATGAGTATCATGTGTCTATGGAGGTGAACCCACTGTCAAGTCATAAGCAATGCAACATGGGGATTTAATTCTTTCCCTTGCTAATTTACTAAATAATTTTTGTGGAGCTGTTGTCATCCTGGCTATTAGTGAGATTGTCTAATATCGCCACAGTACACATGTTTTAACTTCAATGTTCAATGCCCGTATCTATGCACTAACTCTTATATTTAGTGGATGAATTCACAAATATTGTTCCTTGCTGCACCACCTAAAGTAATTTTAATCTTTAATAATCAACCTTTATTTCCCTTTCAAAACATTTTTTCTCATTCATGGAGGTTGATACAATCTGGCACGATAACATGCTTGGGAAGTGCACAGTATTCTTTAGACTAAAATGATAAGTGACTATATAGATTACTTGTAGTCATATTTCAACTGAAATAATAGCATGTGCCAATATAAGGCAATAGTCTCATATGAGAAATAAGTGGTTTAGATTACCGAGATATTAAATATAAATATTTCATTTAAGAAATTAATGTCAATATTAGGCATCAGCCTTTTTACAGTGGGAATATGAACTTAGTTACATTACATTTGTAGCGATGTTTCACTAGGCACTTGCCTTTTGCTACTATGCAATTTATGCCCAGGGGTCTTTTGCAGGACTGTATACACAAATTTGTTCATTTTAGTTTTTAATTCTAATTTGGATGGTGGGCAGAGATCATATATTCACTTTCTAAATATCAGTCACTGCTCGCATCAATATTTAAATGCGTGATCTTTGTAAAAAACTGTTTGCTAATATTCTACATCTCAGTTCTATTGTATTTGCATTTATTTGCTTGGCACCGGACTTTGCCATATTTCGCATGATACTTTGCAATTATTGAATTCGTTAAATTCTGCCAAAATCTTTGTGTTACTCTAAGTGCTGGTATTGCTTTAAATCTCCATGAGGATTTAATTGTTAAAGGGTTTTTATTGGTTGAGTGTAATTTAAATATGGCAACCCGTCACAGGCGCGTCAGGTGATCAAGATCGCTTTGGCGATCGAAACGTGTCCAGGGCGGACACTTGTCTGTTTTTACTACAATGGCTGAATAAACTACGACTAAGAAGCCACCCCTGTTGTTTGAAGCGGTTTTTGTAACATCTTGAAGATTTTAAGTGGTTCGTACCTGTGTGTTGGGACAGTACAGCAACTCAGGCATCAAAACTGCTATATATATATATATATATATATATATATATATATATATATATATGTATATATTCATTTAAAAAACAAAGGATACAGGGACGTTATAGTTAGGTTCAGATTTCACTCATACAAAACCAGTGAAAATCAGCACTTATAGTTACCTGAGCTAACTATAAGTTTCACCCCCACAATGCACTGCTTATGACCTCACCTATTACATCACTCATGACATGGTCAGTGACATCACTGCTGACAAAACTGATGACGTCTCATATGAAATCACGCATGACATCAGCCAGTGATTTTGAGTGTTTTCTTAAAGCTTAGGAGTGCTAAACATGCATGCAAAGGTGCTACAAAAGTTAGATTAGAATACTTTGTGTACTACTAATGAGTGATACTATTTCTAACATATATTATGTGAGTGACTGTGTGACTCTATATATGTCTGGCTCTATGGGTATGTGAGTGGGTGTGTGAGTGCCTGTATTGGTGTATAATTGGTGTGTGAGTAGCTGTATGGTTGAATAAAAGGGTGTGTGAGAGGCTGTATGGATGAATAAGTGGGTGTATGACTAGCTGCATGGTTGAGTGAGTGGTTGTGAGAGTGGCTGTATTGGTGGGTAGGTGGGTGTTTAGGTGGCTGTATAGGTGGGTGCGTGGCTGTACGAGTGGCTGTATGGGTTGGTGAGTAGGTGTATGAGTGACTGAATTAGTGACTGAGTGAGTGTATGGCTGACTATATATGGGTGAGTGTTTGGCTGTTTGAGTTGGTGTTTGGCTATGTGAGTTGCTATGTAAGTAGCTCTATTGCAGAGTAATGTTTGTGTGAGTGTCTTCATGGGTATGGGTGACTGTATGGCTGTGTTCAGTGGATGTATATGTGAGTGAATAGCTTGGCAATTGGTTGTATGTCAAATGAGTAGGTGTGTGAGTAGCTGTATGGGTGAGTGAGTGGCTGTGTGAGTGCCTGCATTGGTGAGTGAGTGGTTGTGTGAGTGGCTCTATGGTTAAGTGAGTGCGTGTGTGACTGATTGTATGGGTCTGTGAATGGGTATGTGAGTGGTTCTTTGGGTGTGTGAATAGGTATATGAGAGGTTGTGTGGCGGTATGGGTGTGTGTGTGAGTGATTCTGTGGATGATATCATCAGTGATATCATTTGTGATGTCATCAGTAATGTCAGAGACCCTTTCATGAGTGATCTAATATGTGAGGTCATAAGCAGTGCATTGCGGGGGTGAAACTTATAGTTAGGTCAGTGAACTCTGAGCCTAACTAGGATTTCCCTGTAACCTTTGGTTTTTCAGTGAACTTCTAAGGTTTATTTAATTTTATTTCCTATCTATAATGTCACTGTAACCTTTGGATGTTTTAGTGAATTTCTAAGGTTTTTTAAATTATATTTCCTAACTATAACGTCCCTATTAAAAAAGTTGACTTTTTGTCCTCTACACAGGACACCTTTGGAGTGACTTTGAAGGTGTTCAGTAGCAAACAGCAGTCCTTATACCCCGTCAGCCTGTCTATGCCATAAGTAAAAGTGGCAGCACCTCCATGTAGAAGCATGAAACAGATCATACTCAGCTCACGATAGATGTAGTTTGAAACAGGGTTTAATCCAAGAGAATAATCCACTGGATCATCCATACAGGCACTGATAGACCCACTGATTCACCAATACATCTTAGAATATATATTTAACACTGAAAAACTTTTAAAAAACACTCTCACTTCCCAGATAATGTTATCAATGATTTAATTTGATATGTCATCAGTGATGTCACTGACCATGTCATGAGTGATGTAATATGTGTGGTCATGAGCAGTACATTGTAGGAGCGTGAGGTATATTTTAGCAGGTGATTGGCTCCTTATTCTGTAATCTAGTCCAATAAAACCTATCACTTGTAAAAAATAAATTCGTAGTCAGGTATTACATGCATAATAAAGTAGTAGATACCTACCGTAGAGTAAAGAACTTCAATGGTGATAAGCTTCCATTGCACCCTTGTTCTACAGACTTAGGACCTAATTATGAATTTGGCGGTCCTACCACCTTACCCCTGCAGTGGCAGTCCCAAAAAGACCGCCGTTGTGGCGGTCTCCTGCCTGCTGTATTACGATGTCACTGCAGTCCCAACGGCAGTGTTTATGATGGCAGGGAATATTTTTTTATATGTGTCAATGCAGGGTTGTATATTTTGATTGCACAAGTGTAAATGCATGACACGTGAAAAAATACCTACTACAAGTACTTTGCCATTGCTGGAGTCTGGACCTTATGTGCCCAGTCCTTTCAATGGGTAAATAATGCAGAACGGACTTACCTTGATTTCAACACCAACAGGGTCGTTTTCTTTGGGGTAAAGATACTACTTTGAAGAGGGGCCCTGGAGGAAGGGATCCACATGGGAGACTGAAGGGAAGAAAAGGAAATGGGTGAGTATGCACACCAATTCCTTTGATTCCGCTGACTCGAAGCAGGTGGTCTTCCCACCATGGTTGGCTTGTCAGAAAGTCAACACATAATTCGGATGGTGATGAACTTCTCTGTACCGACCTCTGACAGCTGCTTTTGCCCTACTGCCATTGAGGTGGTCAGCACATGGCGGATGGCGGCGGTGGTGCTCCATTGTTCTTTTTTTCACCAGCCACCAACAGTGGGGTTTCCGGCACCGTTTCGATGGCGGTTCACTTACTGCCAAACTCGGAATCAGACCCTTAGGGGTCGATTCCGATCCTGTATTTTTTTTTCCGTACCACTCGTATCCGTATTTTTTTCCGTACGAATCATACAAGTCACGTCCGACACGTGAAGTACGATTCGTACGGGAAAAAGTACATATGGATCGGCCCGATCCGTACGAATCGTAGTGGGAAAAGTTGTACGAGACGGACCCGGACACTTTTCCGTACGATTCGTAAAAATACAGTCCGAGCGTACAAGTACGATCCGGACCGGCTTTCCGATTTCCGATTCGTATGGAAAATGTCCCGTACACGGGGAATGACTTGTACATATGCAATGGCGGTGTATGCACCGTACATAGCAATGGCGGTGTATGCACCGTACATAGCAATGGCAGTGTACACACCGTACATAGCAATGGCGGTGTACGCACCGTACATAGCAATGTCCGTGTACGCACCGTACATACACAACGCATGGGGGTGTGTGCCTGTACATCTCGTACCCCTGTACCGTACTGAACCACGGACACTGTAAAACAACACACGGAGGGTCTATTCGACTCGCACAACACCACAAAACACGTCTACAGTGCACAAAAAATGGAAATGACTGACCTGGACACATCCAAACAGGCAAACAGAGGTGCAAACTCACAACCACCCCTTAAAACACACCCACCAAAAATTCAAACTGAGGCCCACCCACAAATGGACAAATAAAAAGGGCCCACACACACAAACCATAAGCCTTTGCAACAGACTCACTGCAGCTAGAGAGCAGTCACCAACAACTGCACCCATCCACCTTAACATATACACCTTCACACAACCTCCTTCACACATACCCCCTCTTCACATTCAGACCCACACCGTCACATTCAGACCCACACACCCACAACCATTCACACCCTCACCCCACACCATGCCCACAGACAAGAATCCAAAGTTCACAAGGGAGGAGCTGGAGATCCTTGTCAATGAAGTCATCAGAGTCGAGCCACAGCTGTTTGGAACATTGGTCAGACAGACCAGCATAGCTGAAAAATCACGCCTGTGGCAGAGGATCGTCGATAAGGTGAATGCTGTTGCACCCATCAGAATGACCAGGAATTAATGCCAAGCCAGGTGGTACGATCTGCGGAGGGCGGTAAAGCGTGAAATGAATGATGACTACGCCCAGAGCAACATCACTGGAGGTGGTGGGCCCCGCAGACCAGTACATTTCCATCCCTGGGAGGAGAAGGTGATGGCCCTGCTTCCGCCGGTGGGAGTACATGGACTGCAAGGAGTTCCAGAGCCTGGTGAGTACACAAACAACGTAGGTAACATGGGGGTAATGGCATCCACACCCCAACTACACCAAATGCACGCAACTACCCCAAGCCCTCACCGGCCAGAACCACAGTAAAAAATAACGCTAATGCCACTAACATGTGTATGCCCCATTGAGAAAGCAAGGCCATGCTATGTCCCATGCTACACGAAGCAGCAACCCAAGAATGGATGTCCGGTATGCTGGGAGGGTGGGTGGCACCAAACACATTGTTGAACTCCAAATCAGACACAATTGCCCTCATCCCATATGGCCCATGCACCATGCGCAATGCACAGGGATTGGGAAAGTACTGACAAGATAGCTCACACTCTGCCCGGGTGTTGGCAGCACAAGGCCCTCCTGTCACCAGTGCAAACACAAACACCAAGACAACCAGGCCCTGTCACACACACCCCTTACACAAGCAGACACCCCCGGGACAGGCAATGGATTTACCCACTGTCACAATGGACATGTAACACAACAAGACCAATACATAGCCGAAGAAGCATCCAAGCCAAAAATCTACATGTCAAAGTCTCAGGAGAACATATCAATCTGTACCCCGCAACATACCCATCCACAAGTGAACATTGAGGAGAATGCTAGGCACATACAACTACCTGGAGGAAAAGTGCCAACTTGAATGTGTATGA
The DNA here is from genome assembly GCF_964204655.1 of Triturus cristatus. Lineage (NCBI taxonomy): Eukaryota > Metazoa > Chordata > Amphibia > Caudata > Salamandridae > Triturus > Triturus cristatus. Next base: position 485,861,322 of record NC_140593.1, on the reverse strand, counting down.
AACATGCATGTTGCATGAAACAGCATTAACATTGTCTGTCTCTCACACACAGGGCAACGTGATGAATCTACCCCCAACAATGGGGGTGAAGATTCACAGTCCCTGGCCTGGGAGGAACCTGATCCCACCGGCAGCGACGCCTCTCAACACTCCGTGGATGACCCTGACCGACCTGGACCCTCTGGTGTCCAAGCCCCTGCAGAACCTGTTTCAGGACCATCTGTGCCAACCACCACTCCCATTCCTGCCACATCCTAGGAGACACCAAGGAGCCCTGCCCGCAGTGAACAACTGAGCTTGCTGACCAGGAGGGACAAGGAGCGCCGGGCACCCAGGAGGAGGCAGACAACACCGCCACTGCCATCCCTCAGGGGTCCCAGAGACCCGATATGCCCACAATGGCAGGCCAGGCTCGTGTGGGCATGGGTGGTGGGAGTGGAGGCAGGCGGAGGTGGGAACCTGACCAGCCAGCTGAAGGGACCGGTATGTCACACATACACAACATCATGGATGCATACCGGCGTGACACCATTGAGTTCAGCCAGGTAGTGGTTACCCTCACAGAGATCAAGAACCAGCAGGCCGAGCAACACGCCAGTCAACAAGAACACCAAGAATGGATGGAGGCAAGACTGGTTGAGCTCCTGGCGGTGCAAAGGGACATAAGCCATTCACTACGTTGGATCGCCGACAACATGGGCAACCCTCCCTGTGCCACCAGGCGAAGACCACCACCAGCCACAGGGAGGGAGGAGGAGGAGGATTCGTCCGACGGAGCGTCCCAAGCATCATCAAGGCCTGCACCTGAGGGTCCCCCGAGGAAGGTGGGTCGTCCACGGAAAAGACCGTGAGAGGCAGCGGCACATCCACATCTCCCAGGTCACCTGGCCTGGCACTTGGCCTTCATGTGCAACAGCATCACCTCATTGACTGACATCATCTGCCACATGGACCTGCTGGTCACAGTCTGACTAAGAATGCCAAACACTGTGGTCTGGACTCTGATGACTTCAAATGGCAAGGATCCCATCTCCCCCTGTGAACTTTGGATTCTATGGTCCCTGCATTGCACCTTTTTCAGTGCACAAATCACGCCACAGAGCTATAAATAAATAATGAATACGTGAAATGTTATGTTGCAGTCATTTAGCATGAGTCCACAACATACGTGTGGGGATATGTCAAAGTATGCCTGAGTGTGGAACTAACTCCAGCCATCCATACACTTGGATCTGAGTCCGGTCGAGGACACACATGTGTCTCAATGTATCACCAAATACAGACATGGAGCACAATACTCACCCATGATGGCCTCAAGCTGCTGAGGGGGGCTTGAAGGTGTAGAGGTCATGGGTCATGTTGATGTGCCCGGGGAGGGAGTCCCAGGTCTGTTTTGCGAGGTGGGAGAACTATCTCCTGCATGCAGTTTTTATGTGGATGTGAGGAATGGTGGCCAGGGCAAGGTGGGCTGCATGGAGTTAGGCCAACGGGGTGTTGGATGACAGACGTCCAAAGTTTGTTTTGGGTCTGGGGTTGTAGACTGCCTCCTGAGTGTGGTTGAGGAGTCTGAAGGTGATCCTGCAGCAGACAGTGAGCCATTCTAACTATCTCATGTGGACGGTGATGTGGCTGGGGCTGGGGATGTTGAAGATGAGGTGTGCGGATGAACCCTGGATGTGGACAAGTTCTCCTGCAGTTTTGCTGTTGTTCTACGTAGAGGCCGGTGCTGTAGTTGAGCCGGCTGGTGTCGTGGACCTGGGGGACGGTCTGTCTTGCCTTGAAGTGGATCTTTCTGTGGATCATTTGCAGCATGTGGAGGGTGTTGCAGCATGAGGTACAGATGGTGGTGAGTTGCATGGTAATTGTGAGCGATGGGTCCATGATGAACACCAGCTTGCGTGCGTGGCCACTGGGTGCTGGTGCGGTGCCCAGACCAGTGGGACACAAGGAGTTGACCCAGCCATAAGAGGACAATCCTCAGCTGATGACCTCAGTCCTGTCCAAGTCCAGCCTCAGGTGGCTGATGTTCAGCCATTCGTCAACGGATCTCATGCCTTCTTGAAGTTTGGATCTGGCAATGGCTTGCTCTTTGGTGAGTTTGAGTTGCAGCTGGGTGTCAATGGCATACGAGATTATGATGAGGTTGTGTGCGCATGTGATGGTGGAGAGGGGGGTCATGGAGACATTGAAGATCGTCACGCGGAGAGAAGAGCCCTGGGGCATGTGCCACATGACCCCAGTGTACTACATGCTGCAGGGTGGAGGCCGACTCCCTGGGCCTTGCTGGTGAGCTACTTTCTGATTTAATCCTGGGCCCTCCTCTGGATACCAGTGTTGGAGATGTGTGAGCTGACAGTGTGTTAGCACATGGTGTACAATGCCATTGAGAGGTCAAGGGGGGTGGGCTCACCATTGTGGAGCAGGGCAAAGTTGTCGTTGGTGGTGGCAATGATGATGGTTGCAGTGGTGTGATTACTGTGGAATATGGTCTGGTGCTGGTTACCTGGAGCTGGTTGCGTGGAGGAAATTTGTCAGTTGCTTTTTGAGTGTCTTCCGGATGACATCTACTGGGTAGGGAAGCAGGGTGATGTACCAGGAGATCCTGCGGTACTGCCGGCCATTGTTTAAGAAGGGCCTGGGTCTCTGCATGCCCCCAGTATCCATGGAATGTGGCTAACTCAAAGGAGACATTCATGACACGCTGGACGTGGGCTTCAAGGATGGGGAATGATGTGGTTGAGATGTTGTGTGGGAAGGGGCCTGATGGAGAGCCAGAGTGGATGGTGCACATGAGCCAGGTGGTGTACTTGCTGCTGACGGGGGTCCAGAACCTGAGGGTGTTTGTCCTGCGGATAATAGTGCTGTCTGCCTCTGTGTGCCAAGGCTGTTGTGTATGGCCATGAGCTAGCAGTGGTTCAAGGTTGCAAGGGATGTGATCTCCCTTGCAAGGGTGGGGTGTCTTGGATGGAGATCTGCTGTCAGTTCACTCACAATGCTGATGAGCTCCTTGATGTCGTGTGTTTTGGTGTCTCTGCACTATCTGAAGGATCTCCACTTGTCCTTGCTGATGATATGGTGATGTCTGTGTGTGGTCTTTTCCAGGCCTGTAAGGTAAATGATGGCTCTTTGTGTTGCAAGGTTTGCACAAGAGTCCGGCTAGGTCTGTAGGAGTCCAGTAGGTCTGCCTTGTCCCAGGTGCCTTAACTGTTGTTGTGCTTCACAGGAAAGTCCGTCAATGTGGCAAGATTGTTGGATCAGTTGCTGATCCAGTGTGTGAGGTTTCAGGGTGTTGCGTCGGTTTTGTTTTGAGTGTCCCACACTGCTTGTCTGTGGTGACTTACATCAAGCATCTTTGGGGGATCGTTAGCGGGGTGTGGGGCAGTGTGTTGCTTGTCGGAGACGTCAATTAAAATGTTGATGGACCAATGATGGATGGTGGTGTGATTCTCCTCCAGCCAGAAGTTACTGGCTCCCAGCCACATGTAGCCTGTGGAGGTGAGGGCGTGCATGCAGATGTACGTGTTGATGGCTTAGCACAATTGTGGATGTAGGCCTGGAGATCTGTAGATGAGTGTTACTCTGAGGGTTGCCAGGGAGTTGCTGCAAACCCGGATTTGTGACTCTGAGGGTGTACTTGTGAATAAATTGCAGTTCATCCTCCGGGATTGTTGGTGCCGTGCCTGCGGTTGATCTTGTATCCATCTGAGATGGCAATGAAGAAGTCGTGTGCTGAGGATGATTATGTCCAGGTTGCTGTCATGAAGGTGATGTGTGGGGCTGTTGTGTTGAGGGGGTAACAGAGTCCAATGGTGTGCTGGTGGACGGAGCGGGTGTGGAGTAGGAGGCACATGACCTGGTTGTTCTGACAGGGTCTGGTAGGCGGGGCAGCGCTGTGTAGGCAGTTGGAGTTGCACACTCAGCATGCGAAGGTGTCGTGTGTGCGCTTAGGGGTTGCCTGATAGCAGGCGGATGATTGTCTGGAGGACATTGCTTGGAGGTTGGCTGCAGCATGAGCCTGTTGTGTGACGTGGGTCATGCAAAGACCAGAGGCTCGTGCACTGTGCACGTTGCAGGCGCAGGCGGTCCTGCCTTTGGCACGGCGTTGGCGCAACAGTGGCACAGACAAGCTGCTGGCTGCATTAAGAATGGGTGGAGGGGGTAAGGGAGGAGCATTTTGGAGGCGTGTGGGTTGCAGAATCAGGGCACTCGGTGTGGCGGTGCCGCAGGTGAGGCAGCAGCAGGCGGAAGGGGTGAGAAACTAGGCAAAAAGTAGCACACAAAGACAAGGAGGTCAGAAAGGCACAGTGCAACAGGTGTATGTAAAGGAAGGAGTGTCAGGTTACTCATGGGTCACTACTAGAAAATGTATGACCAATCACCAAAAATGACGGCCACAGGGTCAGGCAACAAAATGCGGAGCTGCGCACAGGAGATACACCATCAGCATGTGTTCACGTCCCGTTGTGGGGAGCAACCTGCACAAATACATACACAACCAGGGACTTCATGCACAATAGATATTATTAGCCATGAAGACCTGCATGCATGTTGCCGAAATACACTTACACATATGCTCAATATTTGATAAGTATGCATAGATGACACATGCAAACTGGCAAGAGAGCTGCAGTGACAGGGATGAGGCACTTTGGATTGTGCTGAACACCTTTATTCCACATACACACACAAAGGGAAATGCATCCATGTGAACAGACTCACAGGTCAGTTGACAGAACATGTGGGACATACGCTGGACCCCCCCTTCACGACACGGATGATGTCAATCCCAATGAACTGGCACACAAGTTAAGGGGATGAGCCAAACACATCCTGCTGCACACGGAGAGGCTGCAATTCCCCATAGAGCCTGTTGTTGTGATGTCCCACACTATGTCCACCCGTAGCATCCGCAATGTTTCAGAGGCAAGGTTTACACACATTGATGCCTTCATCAGCCACCACACTTCACTATAGATGACTGTCAAGAAGGGTGACTATCATGTAATGGGAGTGATGCTACATGTTATATGTTCCATGGTGAGAAGACATGTATGCATGGTGCCACAACATGCACAGAAGCAGGCTCACACATTCCCAACCCGTACCACCACCAAAAAGCCTTGCTGCAATCTTTACCCAAACTGACATTTCCACATGTCGATGCATGTAACGCTGATTCAGCACACGTTGCAATCCTCATGAGGAATGGCAGGAGGACAACGATGACACGAGCAGACAACAGTGTGTACACCAAAAGCCTGCTTGGAGAGGAGAGAGGATGTCATTCTTCTCCATCCGGGTCTGGATTTTAACAAGGAGCGAACGGCAGAAGACTTTCTGGGCACAGTCTATCAAGCTAATTGGATGGTAGTTGGCGTGCTTCGACCTCTCCCCTTTCTTGAAAATGGGTATTACTTCTGCTCCCTTCCGGGTTTCCGGGATGCTGCCCCCGCCAGTAATATCATTGGCCAGTCTCATGCAGTGAGTTGGCTAGCGTTCCCTATCAGCACGAAAGAGGTCTCCAGGGATGACTTCGAGACCTGGGGCTTTTGCAGGGATAATACCATCTAGAGAGCACAATATCTCCTCCCTAGTGAAGGTAAAGGTACATGCAGGAAGACCTATGTCGTGGAGCATCTGGGAACTGTCAATGGTAAAACCGCTAGAATATAACTCACTAAACTGTTTATGCCATTCTACGGCTGGAGTATTATTTGCCAAGAGAGGTGAGCATTCAAAATTACTTTTAGACACCAGGGGCCAAAAAGTCCGACTATCAGGACGCCCAGTGGCCTCTCCTAGCTCTTCCCATCTCTTCTCATCCCATTCTTTTTTGACTTTACCCTGCGCCTGTTTGTATTCCTTCCTAGCTTTGTGAATACTGGCTCGCTCTCTGTTCTTAATAGCAACAGTCAGTCTCCCTCTCAGGGTCCTACACTCCTTATTGTACCAAGAATGTCTTCCCAGAGGTCTTCCCTAAGGTAACCTGGTCTTAATATTCGGGGCATGAAAAAAAAACGGGCCAGGCGATTGAAGAATTCCCCATGGAGGGTACTGCAACAAGTCGGTCCAGTGCGTCATGTGATGAAGACCGTGGTAAAGCGGTCGAAACGCGTCATGCTGGGCACTTGTCGATATATTTGATGCTAAGGATTTCTGCAATAAAGCACTGAACTTTATAAATACTACGCAGTGGTCTGTGCCTGTGTATCACCGTTGGTGAATCAGGATTGTGGCTTTCCATATATATATATATATGTATATAGCATAGATTGTAAGCCTGCAAGCATTAGGATAAAATGTTTAGTTTGAAAGTTGAGTGATAAGGTGGAAAATTAATTTTACAGGCTATACTAGAAGTGCTTGTTTGTATCGTTACAGTAATCTTAGATATGTTGCACAGTTATTGTAAAGGTGTGCCTATCACCGTCATGACAGGCTTAACAAGGTGTGCCTGTCACCGTAGATATTTGTTGCACAGTTTGTGTAAAAGTGTGCCTATCACCGTTGTATAAAATTTGATGACAGGCTTAACAAGGTGTGCCTGTCACCGTAAGTATGTCTGCTCAGAGCCAGGTTGCCTTTAACTTACGATCCGATTGACAAAAACCACCAATCCAAGATGGCTGCCGACGAGGTCACGTTGCATGACCTCCCATGATGACGTCCTTCCTACGCTTAGATCGACGCGAGAATACTCAGCGTAAAGTGAGGCCGCGAGCAGACAGAAAGCACGAGCCTCCCAACGGCAATGGCGCAGGATTTACTCACGTGCCAGGGGTTCCGCCGTCCTCCCAAATCACCAGCTCTGGACCAGAAAGTGCCTTGGCCAGTCCACAGTTCCTGTCTTCAGTGAAGTTCTTCCCAAATCTGGATCAGTCAAACAAGGACACCCAGGCGTGACGTAGATGCAGAAGACACACCAAAAAGCTCAGGAAACCTCCGGGGGATCTGCGCCCATGAGATCCGGGTCGAGCAAAAAAGGGAAACTGGTTGAGAAGAGAGAGATGTCCCAGGAATCACTCTCAGATGAATTAGTAAATCCACAAGGAAACAACGATGCAGAGAACCCGAAGGTGCTCAGGGTGGCACACGTGGAGCTATGTCTGTCCGCTCATCGCCAATATAAAGAAGATGCGGAGGCAGGTAAATTCCCTACAATCTTGTCTATATTCCAGAATCTTCAGCATGGACCGACAGGAAAGCAGGCTCACATAAGCTGCCACTCCGACATCGAATGCCAACATTTCAATCCTGGCACATTCTACATTCTAGCATAAGATCCCAACAACTGTAATGTACATTTAACAGTGTTAGGAGCTGCAGGTTTTTCAGTCATTCCATGGTACCCCCATTCTGCACAACAGATCTGTTTGATATATATTTTCAAAATACATCTGAAAGGCTACATTTACCTCAGTGTTAGCCCGATTTTACTGATAGGATGGTTCCCTTCTTAACAAAATTACATGTTGCATAATCTAACGCTTTTCCGGCCTTGGGTGCAGCTAACAACTCTGCCAATTACTGAACTCAGCCTAATATAAACAGATATTCTTATTGATATTCTCCCATAATCCTAAAAAGATGATTCCACTGCTTTGATTTCCCAATTAAGATTCAGTGATGCTTTCTTACCTGCCTTGATTTAGGACTCCAACTTCTCTCCCTGCTTCCTATTCTTGCTGTTTTTCCGAGCTGATGTCTCAATCAAGGCTAACAGATGTATACCTTAAAAGCATCCAGTGTGATTTTAATGGAGGCAGAATGTACGTTTTTAGAAAAAAATCTCTGCTACTTGCTTTCAATCAAGAGTCACCTTATAGGATGCTTTCTCAATGGAAGAACAACTGCTGCTTGATGTGACATGTGAATATGCAAATATTTTATTGTCTAGACTAGTCCTCTGGTGGTTTATAAAGTACTTACAGGCACATGCATCATCATAGGGTTTTGCGATTCCTTAATAGCGATTATTAAGGAATCGCAATTAAGGAATAGCAAAACCCTATGCATGTAGGAATCGCTAAAGAAATAGCGATTCCCACAAATTCCTTAATTGCGACTAGCAAATTGCGAGTCGCAATTAAGGAATGTCTTCCCATTCATTCCTATGGGCCTCCAGGCCCATAGGAATGAATTAGAGATTGCGGGAGCAATTTGCGAGTACCAGTAGGTACTCGCAAATTGCTCCCGCAATTTCAATGGTGCAAGGGTGTCAAAATGACACTCTATTGCACCCATGTATGTTCACTCTGCACAAATGTTGCATACACACATGCTCTAAGGGCATGTGTGTGGGCAACATGAAACTTATGAAAATGCAAATAAGTGCATTTTTCTAAGTTTTCGCAAATTACCATGAGGTCCAGCCTCATGGTAATTTGCTCACGCTAATAGCGAAATCGCTATTTTGGAAACTGTAATGCATTGCATTTAAGGAATCTCAATTAGGGATTCCTTAAATGCAATCGCTATTTAAGAAATCACAATAATTTGCGATTTCTTAAATTGCGAGTGGCAAGTTGTTTCATGCATCGCAAAAGCTATTTTTGCGATCGCAAACGGCCGATTTTTGCGATTCGCGCCGTTTGCGATCGCAAATAGCTTTGATGCATGTGCCTGTTAGGGCCTTATTACGAGTTTGGAATTCCTCCTGTTGCACCGGCATCACTGTGCTGCCAGGAGGACCGCCAAGTCCATGGTGCACTCGCCCACCAGATTTTGAGTTGAATCCCGGGCGGGCGGGTGGTCGGTGCTGCGGGGGTCTCACGGCGGCTGGCACATGGGAGAACCTTAACAGCAGACCGTGCCATGAGAGTGCCTGCAGCCCATTCCTGCATGATGTGGCATGCACCAGGTTGTGCATACCACACCATGAAGGCACAAGGGTGCAATTTCAGAAGGGCTCAACATGGACCCCCTGCATACACCCCTAGGTACAGAATAGACAGGACCTGCATCTCCACCACCCTTTTCATGGTGGGCTCCCCGCCATAAAATGGGCAGTGGATAAGCAAGTCAGAATATGCTCAGTGGTGCGCATTGGAACTGCCACCATATTCTTGCCCCTTTACACAGCATCGCAGGATCCTGGATCCCGGCAGAGGCGATGGTCCTGTGGTGGTCTGACCGCAGGCAGTCCCACAGGGGTGGTGGGGGTCGGACTGCCACCACGAGTACGGTGGTCAAAGGACAGACGCACCCTAATAAGCCCCTTAATCTTGAGTATTTTCAGAACATAAAATAAAACTGTTGTCCCCACCCCTTTTCCTCCATCTGGGAAAGATTCCCCAATCCTTTCCAATAGACTTCCAATATTGTCTGCACGCACTAATCCCGTCATAGGTTTGAGTTGAAAAATGGTCTGACTAATACCTCATTGATAGGAGCTTTTAAATCTCCCCTAAAATATAACAGTCGGGAAGGCAGCAAGGTTTTTAGTAAGAACATGAAAGTAGATGATGCCATTTAATTTGGTCCATAGAAAGAGGGTCTTGTATTGCAAGCCTTTTGGACCCTTAAATTAGCTATTGTCTAACTTCCAGACTTATCTATTCTGGTTTTCATGATGTCAACTGCTCTTGTTTAACCACCAAGAATTGCCCCTCCTTTGATGTGGGACTGCTGTGCTGAACAAATTATTCTCGAGGTCAAACTGTCAATCCATTTTGTTTCACAAAGATGGTGTACTAGATATCATTGAATATGACATCGGAGGTTTATAATAGTTAAAACTAAGTTTGACAATATTAACATTTTTGTATTGGAATATGTTGTTTATAAGAGTTTTGCAGAACCATGTGCAGTCAAATGGAATATTTTCAATATTACAAACACAATTTATTTGGAAACATCAGTCTAACGTTAGATCAGTTCAATGGGACAATATACTTTTTGAAGAGAAAATCAAAAATTCAAGTGAAAGGGAGTATAATTCATAAACTCCTGTTCATTAAAGCAATTTAAAGATGAAGTTGTTCTCGTTTTTAAGATCTCTACTTTCAATCACAAATCATGCAAAAATTGAAAAAAAGTTAGACCATATACCATTGAGTCTGGAATTGGAAGTACCCCTTCAAATTGTAAACAGACTTAACATAGACATTGTAGGTGAGGTAAATAGAGTGTTAAATACTCTAAAAGTAGTGTTTTGTGATTTGCCGATAATAATCGATTTAGAATATAAAGAGAGCAAGATAATCTTTATTTAGCAGCAGAGCTCTTTGAAACTCTACGAGAAAACATTTGCAAAGTCTCCCAATAAAGTATAACTGTAGGGTTACTAAAGTTAGGATTGAATTGCATAATCTAATTAATAATTAAGCTGAGTACACAATGAAAGATGTACAACAAAACTATTTGAAGGGAGTTGAAAATAAGTAGTCTTAACAATCCCATCACACTGCCTTTCAACATCATGACTTACCATTTACTTCAACCATTGACATATATATACAATAGAATATAGTGGTAAAACTATTGTGACTGCAAAAATATCATGGCTGTAACATTGACAATAAGTATATAGTTTTTTATCCCTCTGTCAATAATATTGCTATTAAAATGGAGTATGCTAAAATATTATGGAATTTAGCCTCCTGGCTTCCCTATTGACATGTATATGCATCATGAAGGGGGTATCTTTATGATACCCTAATGTTGCATTTGCATGTCATGTTCAAACAAGGATCACAAGTGACATCCTACACATATCACGTGGGTCTGGGAGGGATTCCTTAGATCCACATAGGTTCATGTGAAGATCAAGCTAGTGGGTGGTACACTGGGTGAAATTGTAATTATGCCTAATTAATCAGAGTAATCGTGGTAATTTATCATTACTGTTTTGATGCACAATGACCATGAATTACACCATTATGCCCGTTTGCGTAATTATGAGTAATATGGCACAAAACTCCTATCGCAGGAGAACAGGAATGACAAATTTAGCAAGCCGAAGAAAGTGGTGGCTGTTGCTGTTCATTTTCTGCTGCATTTAGCACTATTTTCTTAGTGCAAAATCAATTTTTAGGTCCATTTTAGACCTGAGGGTGCATATTTCGGTAAGGAAATAGCACTAAGTGCTGGGTTACACTCCTTGTGTAATTCAACTCAATCTCAAATAAATTAGATGTGATTTTGCGTAATTACAGTCCAGCAAATTACACGGGTTATGCCCAGCACTAGTGTGTGGGCCTCCAGGAGGGGCTAAGGGCTTCTATTATGGCCCTAAACTACTCACTAGTTATGCACACTAGCTCAAGTAATTTTTTCTGTTGGTGTGACAGAGGTAGGAGAGAGAGCAGCTAAGCTCCTCACACCATCCCTTACAACCACCCCTACCTGCCCACCAACAGAAGAAATTAAGTAGGAGGCAGGAATTAGAAGGATATGGACGACAATTCTTCCAAGTCCCTCCCCCTCCATTCCCCACTTCCTGATTCAGATTCAGTCAGCTTCTTCCTCTTCATGAGTGCCTATGTCCAAAAGTAGCATTGGAAGAGGATGGAGTTGTATGTGTGTACTCCAGCAAGGACCCAGATGCTTTTTGGGTTCTCTTTAGCCTAAGAAATATCCAAGCACAGTCTGCCTCCTTTCTTGGGGACAGATACTCAGGGCCTGATTTAGATCTTGGCGGACAGGTTGCTCCGTCACAACAGTGATGGATATCCCGTCTGCCGAAATATAAATCCTCTTATATCCAATGGGATTTATATTTTGGCAGACGGGATATCCGTCACTGCTGTGACAAAGTAACCCATACGCTGAGATCTAAATCAGGCCTCCAGTTTTTCATTTAGCAAGGAGCCAGATGCTGCTCAGAGTTTCTCTAATTCAAAGAAAAAATACAAACAGTGCCTGGCACCTTGCTGTGGTGCACATACACACATACACATCTTCATCTCAGCAAGAAGCCTGAAGTCTGTTTAGATTTTTTCTTAGCCTCAGAAAAAATATGGTCTGTGTCTGGCTATTTTCAGGGGTGCAGACACATGCACACAATTCTGACACCAGACAGAAGCCAGAAAGCTGTTTGGTTGGAATTTATTTGCTATGAAAATCCAAACAACACTCAACACCTTCCTGGTGCACAGGCACAAACCTCTAGGGCTATGATTTCATGGTACCTAAGAAAACCTATCAGTGCCAGACATTCCTGAATACAATACACCCAGACAACTCCTATGTGGTGTAGCTCACAAGGATGTCACCACTTTTTCTGGTCCAGATTTACCTGCACAAGTCAAACAATGTTTAAAAAAGCATTTCCTCATAATTCTCTGGTGGAAAGTTCCATAACATGTGCACAATAGCCACATCTCCCAGCACCCTGTGGAAATATGGATTTTTATGATCAGTTATGTCCCCTATCTTGGACCCCAACGGTTTCATGTATAAATCACAAGTACATGTATGTTCCCTCCAGTTCCAGTTATGAAGACGCAAACACGTGTGCGTCCACCGTCAACATGTCCTCTTTTAGATCCGCCATGAATGGGCCGGATATTCCATTCCTAAGTATGAAAGGCCACCGGCTTTATATGGTTCACTTATGCCATTTTACAGTCCAGGCGAGTAGGCCCTGATTCTGCCATCAAGCTTTTCTTGCCTTCTGCCTCTGAAAGCTCCAGTCTGAGCTCGCATCTGTATCCATGAACTTTGTCCTACTCCCTGCGCGGCTAACGGTGCCCGACTCCAGCCTGTTGCCTGCCAAAAACTGTATTTCACCTTCGAAATTATCTGCTCCGCTCCCTATCCAATGCATTCCTGTCTAGTAGTTTAAGTAAACATTCTTCCAGCTACCAAGCAAAGGGCCCGGCTTCTCTGTCTTTATGCAAGTAATTCATAGCCCTGTTACTATGGAAGATTTCTGCCCTCGCATCTAGTGTAGACACTTAGACGCTTGTACACGCACTAACAGTCAGTATAGTCAGTATAGAATAAGATTCTACTCTAAGAGACCTCTCTTTTTGGATAACATAGTTCTTTAAACATAGGATGTTAGATATGATTTGGGATTAGGTTGACTTGACCCCCCAGACTCCCTGTCTCCACATGTAGAGCTAAATGTCAAGTCCCCTTCACCCCCTAGTTGCACGTCAATCACACGTCATGCTGCTGCGCGCGCATTTCTGCCAAGTATTTCTGCTGACATTGCGAAATTCTTTCATGGAACCACCCTATTATGACATCATACCTGATGACGTTCTTTAGTTACACCCAGTTACACCCACTCTAGCTACGCATGTATGTTTTATCTTTGCTATCAATTGTTACGCCTCCTCCATCTGTTTCACTGTAATGCATATTGTATAAAAATGATTACTTGTCAATAAAGTAGGGCCTTCACTTCCTGAACCTTCGTGGTGATGGAATATGGAGCTCCTCAATTCGAATTGATTTTGGAATAAAGCCCGTTCCGAACCTCTAATACCACGGATTCTGCCTCTTATTTTACTGAGCTATTATTATAGATTTTCCGCATCAAATTAAGTTCCGGTAATTAAATTATTTACCACATATATGGCGCCCGAACAGGGACACTTTCTCATCTCACGCGCCGGCGGTGCGTTGCAGGCCCGGTCTCCTGTCACAGCTGGACGGACAACAACGCGTACCCACAGGATTTCCTGTATCTCCCTCCTGCCGAGCGGGGGTAACTGAGGCTGCGATCAACACCCAGACCAGAGCCTAGCTGAGAGAGCAAGATCCGAGGTATACCGAGGCCCACCAGTTTCCGAAGTTTCCGAAGTTCCGAGTCGAGTCCAGTCCGGTTCAAGTTCAGTTCAGTTCCGAGGCTTTCCGTTCCGAGCTACCCGGTGAGTACCATTATCGGGGAGGCGTTCTGACGTGCACATAGGTTGTGCCGGTCAAGACGGGTTTGGGTACACAAATCCGGTCTGCACTGTTTCAGCAGTGTATCCGTACTGTTTAGCAGTATATCAAGTATGTCTAGTATATAATTCAGAATTATCTGGTTAGTACCGAGTATTATGTTTAGTGACTAGCTTCCTAAAATGGCCATCATTGTCTATTTCATTAAATGTTAAATGTTAAAATGTTTTAAATACGTTCTGTATATTGTGGTGTGAATGACTGTTCATTATTGTGTTTTATGGTATTAAACGTGTTCAAAATTAGGTATCAGACCAGTTCTCAATATGCCGCTCTTTTCGAAATTAAGACAGATCAAAACTAGAAAAGGGGTACTCGAAGAAGCTGTTCCCATTCCTCCTAGGGACACTCCAGGGTACTTCATGTATCATAAACATGGCCTAGACGCCATATTATTTCTTGATCTATGGGTAGACTACACCAAGGAATTACCAGAAAATCAGAGGTGGCCCGCAGCGGGGACCTGGGATGCAGATTGCATCATGAAAGTAGAGGAAGAATTATGGAAAAAGAAGGCTAGACAGTCACAGAAAGATGCCATTGAATTATGGCGTAAAGAATCATATAGACGTACAGAAAAAGCGCTCAGACAGGAAGAGAAAAGTAAGGATAATTCAAATAAAGCTCGAGAAAATGTATTAATTGAAGAAGGTACTCGAGTAAAGTCAGAACAAACAGACAGACAAAGAAATGCCCTTGTGAATGGTATGTATCCTCTTCTGGCCGAAGGATTACCTAAGGCTACTCCGGAGATACCAAAAGACTTGCCACCCCCATTGTTCCCGATAAAAGTACATCCCAAAGGGCATCCCAGAACCGCAGAGGATGTTTTTCTTTCCTCTTATTTAGACGACGCAGCTCCCGAGTATGCTAATGCTGCGCCACATAGACCGCCTGTTGAGGGGGTTCAACGCCAAGACCCTCCTCCGTCTGTACCTCTGCAACAGCAAACTCCGACACAAGTTCCGGCAAGCACATCTGTTTCTACATCTGTATCCACACCTATGGTTGCTATATCACGTTCAACGAATCCTTTCACATCCAGCACCCCAGGTGGTGCTACCGGAGGTACACCAAGCATTTTTTCCACGCCGCCTAGAACAAATAAACTTTCCTTTCAAGAATTAGCCCACCAACGTACGCCCAAACTAGTAACTCCCAACACGCTCAAGGAACTTCTAATAGATTGTAGATATGACCCTGTGCCCGGAAAAGGGGACGAAATGATGCTGGCATCATTACGTATCCGACGAGCTGCAATATATTTAGGGAAGCTACCAGGAATGACTGCACATTTAGAAAATATATATCACTTTGTTCAGTCAGGGCGAGACCCTGAGAGTATTAACAGAGCCATGGAGTACCAAAAAGTGGAAATCCAGGGGGAACTGTTACGTTTCCTCATAAACTGTGTGATCAGAAATCAAGATCAACCAGGGGTAAATCCGGAAGAAATGCAAATTCTTACCACATGGGGTAAGAATATATCAGAGGGGAGACACGATAAACGATCATGTATAGTAGCTATGAGCCGAAAGATCCGCAAAGAAATAGAACGAATACACGAAGAAAGATTAGCAGTAGACGAACCTGAACAAACCGAGGACGAGGAAGAATTAGAACTGCCCACAGGACAGTTAGAAACCATGGCCTATGTAGGTAGAGGAAGATCTTGCAATAATACTAGATGCTTTACTGATCCGATACGTCCGATGCGTCCAGATAATAACAGAAAATTCCAAACTCCTATAATAAATATAAGGTCCCCCGAACATTCATTCCAAGCCGCTGACAAATTACTCCGAGAGCGAAGGGGTTATCATATACTCGATTCTATGGACGAACAAGAATTAGCCAGGTCAGCCGTTCACTGGGTTGATAGTCCCGGAAAATATGGTGATGATACACTAGCGCATACGTTTTTGAACCTCGCCCCAGATGAACAGCGTTTAGCTGGTATCTATATGATTCAACAACTCCTTATATTATATAAAAGCCAACACTCCGATCCTGGCCCCTTACCTGATATATTGACTGAATTACTCACGAATAAATGGAGGGGTTCCGGTACTAAGTTAATTAGAGAAATACTAGAATCCAGAAAGCAGTACATTCTTTTTGTATGTCCTGAACATGTCTCACTGCCCATCAAGGAAAGAACGACGTATTACATGGATAGACAGAATCCCTTACGCGAAGTGCACCCGATAAAGGGTGATGACAATGAGTTTAAACGTGTGTTTGTATACACACCCATATCCAAAATAGAACTATTAGAAATGAAGAAAGTGGTCCCCAGTCATGATAAAGACCCAGCGGGTTTCCACCGTGAAATTAAAGATATGTTACTCATGGGAGAATATACCTACCCCGACATTATGACAATATTGAAGGTATTAATGCCTGCGGGCATTTACGAAAAACTCAAGGAAAAGGATTGGGAGGTGGGAGACCAAAAGATAGATTGGACAGCATTAGAAAACGAAGAAAAAGCTCGAGGTCCAGGTTCAGGGCTCGGGGACAAGACCAAAGCATTACCAGGTCTACTAGTACAGGTACTGCCACGTTTGTTAACTACGAAAAAGGAAGACTGGGGTGCAATCTCAGCCTGTAAACAGAAATCAGATGAAGACACTAGTGATTTCTATTCCCGATTTGAAAAATGTTTTGGTATAAATAGTGGAATAAAAGCAAGTAGCGAGTCGTATCCACATCTGTTTGTGACAAAGTTGGTTGAAAATGCCTTGCCCCAAGTTAAGAATAGAGTATTAAAATTCGAGAGTACCTGGCAAGGTAACACTCCGTCACAAATGTTACAAATGCTACAGTACCATCACAATAGAATTAGAGAAGAACAAGAACATGAACATAGACGCATGAAAGACACGAAAATGAAATGCTAGTTTCCCAGACAGTGCCAGCTGACGGTCATAAGAAGGGTATAACACAGTCCAGTGTTTCAACAGGTCCTGTAAAAGGGACATGCAACTATTGTAAACAGCCAGGTCATTATGTACACGATTGTCCCGTTTTAAAACATAATATCGCTATAGGTAACACAAAAGAAAGACCACGACCACTTAGACAGGATCAGAACCAACAAGGAGCCCCGCAGCATGCACAGTCCATGCCAGCTCCGCAACAGTCTATGCCAGCTCCACCACCGCAGCCTATTGCTGCCACACAAACAACGACCCGACAGATGTATCAGACCGCACAGTATGACTACCCTGATTATCAACGATACTCATGAAACAGCCTAGAGAGGGAAGTTGGCTTACCCCTTATTGAGGTCCCTGTAGATCAAGAAGGACCTTATGTACACAGTGAACTATTAGGCCAAGATAGAAAATTCTTACTTGATACAGGGGCAAGCCGAACAACAATAAAACGTAGTGAAGTACCAGGGGCACCCCTCTCAGGCACACAGAATATTTCCCTTGGCTTTTCAGGAAAACCTATCATTAACGAAGTATCACAGCCTCTTCCACTTACGATTGGTCCCTTGACACGAACTACAGATTTATTACTTACTAAATCATGTCCAGAAAACCTGTTAGGCATAAAAACTTTGAAAGCTCTAGGAGCTATAATATGTTGTTCTCCGGAAGGAGTAAGATTGTTTTTACGTGATTTCAAAGGGCACTACGTGTCCCGAGACATGGATCACCGACTGCAGACTTTACCCACACATTTATGGGCACAAGGCCCTACAGATGTTGGTTGCATGAACATTACACCATATCGAGTCACGCTAAAGGCAGGAGTGGTACTACCACGAATGCGACAATACAAGTTACCCCCAGATGCTGTAGTGGCTTTACTGCAAATCATTGACGAGCTTATTACCCAAGGAGTGGTTGTGGAAACTGACTCCAATGTATGTAATTCACCGATAATTCCGATTCTTAAACGAACCGATCAAACAGCCCCGCCAGTATATCGATTGGTTATTGATCTGCGCGAATTAAATAAATGCATAGTACCACAATACCCCGTAGTCCCGGACATTTCTTCATTACTGACAGCCATTGATTCCGAAGCGACATTCTTTACTGTAATTGATCTCAAGAATGCTTTTTTCAGCGTCCCAATAGATCCGGAAAGCCAATACTTGTTCGGATTTAGTTTAAATGGACGAAGCTTTAAATTCACACGCGCACCTCAAGGATTTACAGAAAGCCCCAGCATCTATAGCCAAGCACTGAAACGAGAACTCAACAGTATCCACATGCCAGTCAACACTGCCCTGCTTCAATATGTCGATGATCTGTTGATCACCGCTAGAAGCGAACCTGAATGTGAAAAAGCCTCACTGACGGTTTTACAATTTTTGGCCGAAAAGGGGCACAAGGTGTCCCCTTCGAAGCTGCAATTCTGTGTCCAGCGAGTTGTTTACCTTGGTCACTCGCTGTCCAAGGAGGGAAGGCAGCTTACATCAGATCGCATCCAGTTAATTGCTAATATGCCAATACCCAAGACACAAAAGGAGGTGCGGGCTTTCATAGGCCTCACTTCATATTGTAGGCAGTGGATCCCTCAGTATGCATTTCTAGCAAAACCACTCATTCAATTGACAACACAGGAGGCAGCCACATCGACTGTTCTCCCTTGGACTCAGGAACATACACAAGCTTTTGAAAGCCTAAAGAAAGCTTTATGTCGAGCACCTGTTTTAGCAACACCATGTTACAAAAAACAGTTTACACTCTTCGTTACAGAACGCGAAGGTACTGCCTTGTCAGTACTCACACAGGAACAAGCAGGATCACACAAACCATGTGCTTATTTTTCTAGTACATTAGATCCCGTAGCTCAGGCTTTGCCTGCGTGCCTGAAATCAGTGGCAGCAACAGCTTTAGCAATCAGACAAAGCGATGCCATAGTACTAGGACATCCATTGACAGTACAAGTACCACATGCAGTAGAGGTTCTCTTGAACCGCACACAAACACAACACTTGACTATAGCACGACTCACTGGTTACGAATTAACATTGTTTCAGCCACATATAGAAATCAGACGTTGTAGTACATTGAATCCTGCCACACTGTTACCTGTAAATGGAACAGACCCACTTGCACATGATTGTATTGAAGTTATCACTATCACGACGAAACCCAGACAAGATTTAACAGACGTCCCATTGTCAGACCCAGACCTGACGTTGTATGTAGATGGTTCATGTATGAGAACAAGTACAGGAGAGTTAGTGGCCGCTTACGCAGTCACAACAGACACTGAAGTCATTGAAACAAACAGCATAAATACCTTGTCAGCTCAAGCCGCAGAGCTCATCGCTCTGACACAAGCCTGTATTCAAGCCACAAATAAAAAAGTCAACATATACACTGATTCACGTTATGCATTCGGAGTTGTACATGACTTCGGCGTGCTGTGGCGAGAGAGAGGTTATTTAACTTCTCACGGTGCCCACATTCAGCACGGACCCCTCATTCATGCCTTATTAGATGCAATACATCTACCCGCTGCAATATCAATTATGAAATGTAAAGCTCATACGAAAGTTACTGATATCATTTCTCAAGGCAATGATCTAGCTGACAGAACAGCTAAACAGACTGCTCAAACTCAAACATCCGACATGACAAAGACAATAGTCCCGACACCAACATATTGCATGACCGTTAAGGATCCCGCTCTTGACGTAATCGACATACAGACACATGCTACACCAGACGAAATAAAGAAATGGACTGAATTAGGAGGGATCCAAACGGATCAAGGATGGATGACGAAGGAAAAATCTGTGTGGTTCCTTCCTGATTCAATGGTCCAAGTCGTTATTAACACTGTACATAGTCCAGCACATCTAGGAGAAAAAGCTATGCTAGACAGCATCCAACACATTTGGTTCAACAAACATTTACGAGCAGCAGCTAAACAAAAAGTTCGTACCTGTATGATCTGTTGTCAGTTTAACCCAGGTAAAAGCATTCCCGTAGAACAGGGTGGATTTCAGCCTCCTGATCACCCTTTTGAAGTCCTCCAGATGGATTATATCCAGATGGAACGATGTCGAGGATTCAAATATGTTCTCGTAGTTGTCTGTGCTCCTTCCCGTTGGACAGAGGCATACCCGGTTTCAGATTACACTGCCCCGACTACTGCCAAACAGTTGGTTCGAGAATTCTTCCCACGGTACGGTTTACCACGTGTTGTCTACTCAGATAACGGCCAGCCGTTCTCATCCGAACTAATGAAACACGTTTCACTTTTGTTAGGCTATCAGTGGAAATTTCACTGTGTCCGACACCCCGAGGCAGCAGGTCTCGTGGAACGACATAATCAAACTCTGAAAATTAGATTGGCCAAAATTTGTAGAGAGAAAGGTGTCGACTGGGTAGTAGCCTTACCAGTTGCACTCTTTTACATGAGAATGGTAGCGCACTCTCGAACAGGGCTATCCCCTTATGAAGTGATCTTCGGTAGACCACCAAATATGTGGGGGACGCCTATACCACGCAAAATAACTGATATTGACTGTAATATGCTGACAGATTACTTGGCTTCCTTGATGTCTGCACTACAATCTTGTCGTTCACAGGTAGCTGCAGCTTTTCCCGACAACACCGAGGTGAAACCCCATGACGTAATTCCAGGGGACTTGGTATTAGTGAGGAACTTTGACCGGAAGTCTCAGCTGGACCCTAGGTGGAAATCGCCTCAACTCGTACTGCTAACGACGAGGACAGCCGTGAAGATCGAAGGTCGAAAAGGCTGGATACATTCAAGTCATATCAAGAAATTTCATGGACTACCGTCCGACGTAAATGACACACCCCGCGTGTCTTCACCGATTGACTCAAAACTTCCTTTGGTTGAACTGAATAACAATGAACAATATAAACTAAAACTTCGGTCTAACAAGTCAGGCAATTTGATTGTTTAAGTCCTCTCCAAGGTGAATCGGTCGAATTTGTCTCTGACATGTATCCCTTAGACCTGTATAGAGAAAGAAACAGAAGGATGAAGTTGAAACAACATGCGTACTGTAAATCACTGCGTAGTCATTGCACAGTGACGTTATTAATTTTGTTTTTCTTAAGTCTTTTAATAATTACTGCAAGTATATTGTTGCACATATATTATCCTATTTCTAAACATGTTTACAATGTTACTGCTGAACATTCTTTTAGCGAATTACCCCCGCATGAGTTGTCCTATAGATTTGCGCTGCGCAATAACACTTTTATTAGTATGTTACATCATTCCCATCAGGTTAGCAATGCTACAAATTGTTGGATATGTGGCCGACTCCCTCCCTATCAGAACTATAAAGGAATTCTGCCTCTCTTTCCATACCCGTTCACACACAATGGCTCCTGTGGAGCATGGTTTAGTTTAATTAATTCCCTAGATTCGAATTCTGCAGTTTACCAGAATAACTGGGTATGGGGAAATCTGAACTTAGTTTTACTCAAGGTCTGTCACCCTAACAAGGAGGGACTTCCCAAAGGAACAGGAACTGATCTAGAAAATGAAGTATATGGATTAGGTAATTTTACGCTTAATCTCATGATCCTGAATGTCGAATCCGAAGCTACACCAATTCTGCCCGCGATGTCAGTATTTCCAGTTAAAGGTGAATTATGTGTAAGAAAGAATGGTTCCATACATATGGGCCATAGTAGATGCAACACTGTAATAGAATTCAGTGATCAAGGCAAGTCTGCATTTAGAGCTTCCCGCCATTCCTACTTCATATGTGGTCAGACGGCATATATACGTTTGCCTCTAGATTGGGATGGTACCTGCTACATCGGATTCCTTTTGCCACCTGTTTTCCTAGCTCCTCCTGATTATCACAGAAATACTCATTTAGTACACAATAGAGAAAGGAGAGATCTCCCAATAGTCGATTACACTGAGACAGCATGGGAAAAATACACAGATTTCAATAAAGGTCTCTTTCCCTATATAGGTACAGTTACCAATAGTAAGCTGATACGTAGATTAACCAGAACCCTTGAAGCAGTAGTGAACGAAACTATTTCCGCCTTAGGCAATTTAACAGAAGAGCAGTCTGCTATGCGGATTGTTGTGCTTCAAAATCGTCTTGTCCTTGACGTCATCCTGGCCGATAGGGGCGGAGCTTGTAGGGTCATCGGATCAAGCTGTTGCATTTTCATACCAGAAAATTCGCCATCTGTATATAAAGCCATAACTCGCCTTCATAAGATTGTAAGCCAGATACACCAGAATCCAGGCACCTGGACTTGGTCCGGTTGGTTTTGGAGTGTATTATCTACCTTTGGATGGAGGGTCCTATCCTTCCTAGGTATTGGCTTTCTCATATTATTCAGTTGCTGTCTATGTCTACAATGTGGACCAGCGATCTGTGGTCTGTGTGCCACATCGTGTATCCCACCACCAAAATTTCGTTCATCCCAGAAGAAAAAAGAAGAGCAAATGATGCTATATGAACAGATCAACGGATTGATGAAGATTGATATCTCTTAACGGGCAAGTAGGGGACAAGGAGGGAATGTGGAAATATGGATTTTTATGATCAGTTATGTCCCCTATCTTGGACCCCAACGGTTTCATGTATAAATCACAAGTACATGTATGTTCCCTCCAGTTCCAGTTATGAAGACGCAAACACGTGTGCGTCCACCGTCAACATGTCCTCTTTTAGATCCGCCATGAATGGGCCGGATATTCCATTCCTAAGTATGAAAGGCCACCGGCTTTATATGGTTCACTTATGCCATTTTACAGTCCAGGCGAGTAGGCCCTGATTCTGCCATCAAGCTTTTCTTGCCTTCTGCCTCTGAAAGCTCCAGTCTGAGCTCGCATCTGTATCCATGAACTTTGTCCTACTCCCTGCGCGGCTAACGGTGCCCGACTCCAGCCTGTTGCCTGCCAAAAACTGTATTTCACCTTCGAAATTATCTGCTCCGCTCCCTATCCAATGCATTCCTGTCTAGTAGTTTAAGTAAACATTCTTCCAGCTACCAAGCAAAGGGCCCGGCTTCTCTGTCTTTATGCAAGTAATTCATAGCCCTGTTACTATGGAAGATTTCTGCCCTCGCATCTAGTGTAGACACTTAGACGCTTGTACACGCACTAACAGTCAGTATAGTCAGTATAGAATAAGATTCTACTCTAAGAGACCTCTCTTTTTGGATAACATAGTTCTTTAAACATAGGATGTTAGATATGATTTGGGATTAGGTTGACTTGACCCCCCAGACTCCCTGTCTCCACATGTAGAGCTAAATGTCAAGTCCCCTTCACCCCCTAGTTGTACGTCAATCACACGTCATGCTGCTGCGCGCGCATTTCTGCCAAGTATTTCTGCTGACATTGCGAAATTCTTTCATGGAACCACCCTATTATGACATCATACCTGATGACGTTCTTTAGTTACACCCAGTTACACCCACTCTAGCTACGCATGTATGTTTTATCTTTGCTATCAATTGTTACGCCTCCTCCATCTGTTTCACTGTAATGCATATTGTATAAAAATGATTACTTGTCAATAAAGTAGGGCCTTCACTTCCTGAACCTTCGTGGTGATGGAATATGGAGCTCCTCAATTCGAATTGATTTTGGAATAAAGCCCGTTCCGAACCTCTAATACCACGGATTCTGCCTCTTATTTTACTGAGCTATTATTATAGATTTTCCGCATCAAATTAAGTTCCGGTAATTAAATTATTTACCACAACCCAGAGCTCCACATGTCTGCCAATAAATACAATACCCTACATGTGTGGTGGGTGTATCGTAACTGACATGAACCGGCCAATTATGTAACTGTGTAAAGTCAATATAGTGTCAATATTTTTTTTTTACAAGGTCACAATTTGGCCTATTACTGTCCCATGCGATAAGCCCAGCCACACATGTGAGTCAATATTTTTATCAAGAGGAGTGTGGGACTATTGAATGGTAAGACGTTTGCTTTAGGCCTTAATTTGGAGTTTTCAGTCACTGAAAAGGGAAGAAGTTATGATTTTTGCACCCATACGATGACATTTTCAGGGTATTCTGGGTAATAAAATGTGTTGGGATTTATGCACCCACATCACTGTGTGTCTACTTTTCAGAAAAGTCTTGTGTTGGTAGATTTCCCAGGGTGCTGATAGGACTGGTTCCCAAATACTACAGATGTATCCAGTGGAATTTTTCCCAACAAAACATTTCCATGTTTGATAGCCCCATACTCAGAACACCAAAAGGAGCACAGATCTGGGTCAAGCCTTTGGTGGGCTATGGTCCTGTTTGGGAAAGACTGACGTAAACTATCATGTTTCTGTGAAGAAATATTTAAAATCTGACAAATGTCTCTTTTAGTGTGTTGCCCTGGATAGCTAGTCAGGGAAAGAGGGTGTGGCATCTATTGATATAAACCTTAAGGTGTTTAAAAGTTAACACCATATAGCTGCTGTATGTTTTCATACTGTGCAGGGCTCATAGCAGTGACCAAAACAGGTATACTAAACCAAGATTTCACTTCTGTTCTCCAAATTTCCAAAATGCACTACACCCAGATCATTGTCTGTGGCCATTAAAACCCCATGCATTCCATGTACCCCCAAGCATATGAAATTCACAAAGTTAGCAGCCAAGCCATGTGAGGGTTATCTTAGTGCTTGAAGAAGACTTGAGGAAGTCACCATGCTGTGGGAAAAAGTGCAAAAAATCTGACAAACCTCAGGTTCAGTGAAACCTCACAACCAGCCAGTCAGGGTGAGGAAGGTCTGGCACCTAGCAAAAGAAAGTACAAGATTTCTGGAAGGTAACATTATATTGCTGTGGTATATTCCTAATTCAGATCAGAGGCGATATCTGTGACCAAATGACTGGATAGCCTATACCATTATTTTGCTTGAAGCTCCTTTCCAAATTTTCAAGTTTATTGCCTGTGAGCATTCTGAATGCATAAAAAAACATACATGTCTGGTACACCACGCTCAGGAGACCCAGAGGAACAAAGTTCATGTGTTGGGTCTTAGCAGGGATATTTTCCTGCATGATGGAAACTGGAAGGAATTACCTGAAGTGTTCTATTGGCCATCCAGTGAGAGGAAGGGAGGTCTGGCTTTCATCGGTAGATTCCTTAGATTCTTCAGAATTAGAAAATATATGGTTTTTATAATTTCCATATATTCCAGAGTTTGATATGTGCCATTAAACGAACAGTCCAACGTAATTAGGGATTCTGGCACAATTTTGAGACCAGCACTAATATTGAATGATTGATTGTGGAGATTACATTTGTTAAGATAACCCAAATGGATTTCATATTGCCAGACTCCAGACAGTTAGAGCAACATTTTATCAATTAGTGTTTGGAAATGTATGCTTGTCCATTTGAGAAATGCAGCATAATACATTAAGCAAATTTGTAAAAATATGATAATATCTCCACATTTTTCATAATATCTTGAGGCTTTAATGTGACATTGATGCAGGATTTGTAGCAGTAGATCACTCAATGTGCCAAAAGAACATCTAGTTTGCATGGATGAAAAAAACACCAAGAAGGAACTTGTGCTTGAACAACCACATACACTTAAAAAAAAAAATCAAGCACAGAGGTTAATAACACCCTAAGAGCAACGGGTTAATAGACTGTGCATTAACATTGTACATTTTAACATTATTATATTTTGTTCATAAAAATTTGTATTTATAGGTGTACATTTTCTTATTTCTATTCCTTTATTCTTTGTTCTACATTTTTTGATTGGTTGTTAGTTATATTTGGGGATTGCGTGGGTAGTGTTAATTTAAATGATAATCTATCTCTTAACTATGCATTTTTGTATTGTGTTTTATTTCTTTAAACATAATTGAATTACATATTGTGTTAGAAACTATTGTGGCTCATGCATTTTATAATGTTTTCAATAACTATACCGCTTCTGAGGTTTACAGGGTCTTTGGTGAGTAATGTTTCAGTATTAGAGTAATTTACAATTTTGGGGAGGGTTCAAGGATAATAATCTGTTTCCTTTATTTTCTTTTTTTTTTTAATAATATATTTTGAAGAATTTGTTTTGGTTGATTCATTTTATACTTTGAATTTTTTCTAAATAGTAAACATTTTTTAATAAATTGATTGGGTAACTTAAGCTCTAAGGTTTTGGAACTCATAATTGTTTTAACATATACTTTGGGTTTCTACATTTGTCCAGAAGAGTAGCACACATAAACCACCTAATTGTTTCTAAAATAAAATTTATTTAGGATAATATATTTGGTACCATGTAATGTATACTCTTTAACAATTAATTGTGGGAATGGAGTTAGTTTATTATATTTGGAAAGCCCCCTTCTGCCTTTTATTGAATGTCCCCATTGTTTGTGTGCTGGAGTTAGAATAGTAAATCTTACCCCCTCAGTTTTTGCAATTTCGCCAACATTTGTGGTTTGGAGTTCGAAACGGAAACCTTATGGTTCCCTCCCAGTCTTTTGCACATTCTACAATGTTTGTGTGACAGGAGTTAGAATACATTGTTCCCCCTCCCACAAGGTAAGGTTTCTTGGACTGGAATTAGAATAGTGTATTTACCTCTCTCTGATATTTGGACTTTCCCAGTAGTTGGGGGACTGAAGTTAAAATATTGTATTTGCCCACTAAAACTACGTTGTTTCCCCAATGTTTTTATGACTGGAGTTAGAATGGTATATTTGCTCCTGATCCTATGTTTCTTAACTTTCTGTAATGTTTGTCGAACTAGGATTAGAATAGCACATCTTACCACCTAACCGTTTGCAATTTCCCCTTTGTTTAGGGGACTGTAGTTAGACAAATAAACTACCCCTCAGCCCCCAAATATTGCATTTTTCAAAAATGTTCAGGGGACCAGAGGTAGAATAGTACATCATACTTCATCAATTTCCATAGATTCCCTGATTCATGTGGGACAGAGACAGAGCAGTGTATTTGCCACCCTCCACCTATTTATGTACTTTAAACAAGGTCTGTTGTTCTGAACTGCAGTTAGGATGGTGTATTTGCTCTTCTAGATCTATTTATGATGTTCCCCAATGTTTGTGCCTCTCGAGTTATTATATAATATGTCTCCTCATCTATTTATGCATTACACTCATTGTTTGTGAGACTGGAGTTAGAGTAGTAAGTCTTACTGCATACATTTTTCCAAAGTCCCCAATGTATGTGGAACTGTACTTAGAAAAGTACATCTAATCCATCCATTTTTGCACTTCCTCAATTGCTTGTGGGACTGGATTACAATAGTACCTTTATCCCCACCTATTTATATAGTTTCAACAAGGTTGTTCGACTGGAGTTAGAAAAGTATATTTGCTCTTTTAGTTTCATTTGGGACCTTCCATTGTTGTTTGTGACACTATAGGTAAAATATAATATTTGTCCCCATGTATTTATGCACTTTCCCCAATGTTCTTGGGTGTGTAGTTAGAATAGTAAATATTACCCCTGTGCGGTCCACCCCAAGTTTTGCTGTGTTCCCAATTGTTGTGGGACAGTTGTTAGACTAGCAATGTTTTGCACATTCTGAATGTTTCTTGAGTTAGAACTAGGAGTGGGTGATAAATTCCGCTCCGCCGTTGGAATTTTGCCCACTCCGTGTTACTCTTGTGATGCAAAGTGTCGGCAAAATGCTGCGTACTGGCACATGGCGGAGTTTTTTTACATGTGCGACATACCAACGTTAAGTTGACGAGCTAGAAGTGGCGTCCCCAAGTGTGATTTTTGGGCGCTGATATGGCACCCTGCAAGATTTTTTCAGTGCAGGAAGTTGCAGGAGGCCATGACCATTCGCGGTGAGAAAACTGTTCAAGTGCCAGCAAACAAGCAGCGCCCTCTGGTGCATCCCGTAGTGATGTTCACATTTATTTTATGGCGCAGAATAAGCTCCCAAAGCTAAAAATCTGCACAAGCAGCTCAACATGCCAATTTCCACCTTATGAGTTTTTATGTAACTCCATGGAATTCCGTGGAGTAAAGCTCCTCGAGTTCCGCCTACCCCTATTTGCAATAGCAAATCTTTACTCCCTCAAACTTCTCCCAATGTCTGTCTGATGGAAGATAGAATAGTAATAGAGCATGACTAAAATTTATGGACCTTTTCTCAACAGGTATGGATTGCAGCTATGTTAGTTAAGTCATAATTTAAAACAATTACCTATTAAACAATAATATTATCACTTATTTGTTTAGGAAGAAGAAACACAAATAACATAAAGAATAGGTTATATCCTTTAAATTTGAGTTTAATAAATGACAAAACTCCCATCGAGAATCGTAAATATGAATTTATAAAGTTTTAGAAACAAATAGTGACAAAAAGCATGAAGCATCAACCATGGGCAACTAGTCACGCTAGAATGGGACATGGGTAAGGTTTAAGGCTGACTGCGATAGAGCGCAGGTTGGATAAAGAGACCAGGGTTGTTCCAGTCAGTCATAAATGTTACCTTCTGACTTAGTTTCTGAAATGGAAGTCAGCAATCCTCAGCTGGGCAAGGCAGCAGACTGTGGCCGAGATCTGTTCTAAGAGGCCAGACATCTGTAGGATGAAGTCTCATCCAGGCCACTGAATTTTATTAGGAAATCTTAGCGTGGGAAAATCCTGAAATTTGTTCCCAAGCAAATTTCCTTGTGGGCCAGATACTTATGATGCCTTCACCCTGTTAAAATTTCTACCTTCGGACTTAATGACTTTTTTGGGAGCTCAGATTCCTCCAGCAGGGCAAGGCTGCAAGATGTAGCTGAGCAGGGCTCCACGAGACCAGAAAGCCTCTCCAGGACATCCCACTGAAACAAATTTGTTGCTGTAGAAAAGCACTGAGCTGAAACAACCTGATTCTTTGGCCTAGCTGCAACATACCTTTGTCTGATTGAATTGGCAGGTTTTTTACTGTCCTTGGTCAGATCTCAAGGCAAAAGGTTTCTAAGTCCCAGAGTACACTCTGACACTACTCTAAGGGCCCCATGACCTCAAGGACACCACCAGTAAGGGGTCAGAACGCATTCCATCAGAAGCCATCAGCTGGGCCAGGGTAGGTCTAGTTGGAACTGGCTTGCTGGTCCCTTCATGAAAGTGGGCTTCTTTAAGCTTTTGTGTCCCTGTAGGTTAACAGGTAGCCAGCTAACCCTTGGAGCCCACTTCTTGGTCCTGGGTACAAGTGGGAGCAGGTCCGAATGTAAGGGTTCTCCTCATGGGTCGCAGAAGCAAGTACAGTCCTTCTGTCTTCAAATGGTCTAACAGGGTGCTGAGGACAGACCTGGAGGTGCCACATTTACGGCCAGTGTCAGTCTGTGGGTGGAGGAATCTCCTGGCCACTCCCTGACGAATGAGGTAAAAGCTCCCACAGGTGACCCGACCCACTTTTTCAGCGCTTCCTGTGCATTAGTGTAAAGTATTCCACAGTGCCAGGGCCAGACTGGGAACCCAAAGCAGCACTGGCAAATTTTGTTAGACCGGCCCCTGTACAGTGCATAGAGCGCAAACGCAGTAAGCAAGCCTGACCACTACAAAGGGAGCTTGTGGAGAGCGGTTCTCTCCACAAGAATATTTTGGAAATAAATTACAAAAATGATGCATTCTACAACACATTTCAGTGCCCTCCCTAAGTAAAACAAACTTGACAGAACTTTTCTTTCACTGTGCAGAGATCTCATTGCCCAACCAGAGGTGTAGTTCTGATAATGGGCAAACCATCCAAATCTCACGTAAGCCCTGCTCACCACGAGCCATTGCTAATAGGTCTTTAACACTGTAAAGTGGATTTTAGTGACACTCTTCTGCTTCCTTGTTAGGATTTTAATCTAATTTTAATCCACTTTTAACTAATTCAGTTTTAAACTATTGGGATTTTAGAATTATACCAGTCTGCACTGTCTTGCATTGTTTTGTACTTACCTCTCTGTGCTCCGCTTCCCGCTGTTTCTGCCCGGTTCGCCACAGCTGACGTGCCGATTGCGCGGAGTGCAGCGCAGCGCAGCGCGGATTCTAACTTCCGCTGGCACATAACCTACGTCACTTCTGGCAGCGCGCGCTCTAGTTCTCACCTTCCACACTATAAGAGATGGGGATAGTGCGGACGCGCAGCGGACTCACGTAAGCCCTGCTCACCACGAGCCATTGCTAATAGGTCTTTAACGCTGTAAAGTGGATTTTAGTGACACTCTTCTGCTTCCTTGCTAGGATTTTAATCTAATTTCAACCCACTTTTAACTAATTCAGTTTTAAACTATTGGGATTTTAGAATTATACCAGTCTGCACTGTCTTGCATTGTTTGGTACTTACTTCTCTTCGCTCCGCTTCCCGCTGTTTCTGCCCGGTTCCGCCATGGCTGACGTGCCAATTGCGTGGAGGGCGGCGCAGCACAGATTCTAACTTCTGCTGAAACTTAGCCTACGTCACTTCCGGCAGCACGCGCTCTAGTTGTCACCTTCCACACTATAAGAGATGGAAATGGTGTGGCCGTGCAGCGGACGCGCGCAGCGGGTGCATCGCCGGCGCACTGAAGGCGTGCCAAAGGCAAGCCCGTCTGCGCCTGGACCGGGCCCAGGGCCTGAAAGGCTGGTCCATCAACTATCAATTCAGTAAGGTTTACAGGAAAGTAGCTTCTTGATTTCACCCAGGCTAAAGGGAGCTGTTGTACTTTTGATCTGGTTAAAAATCAAGCTCATGAAAAACAAAACTGTTCATGTGGCTTCGCGCCCCCACCGCTAAAGATGGTCAAGGCCCTTAAAACTCATAGAAACAACTATAAGACAAAGTGGTTACATCCCCCAGACCAAATAAAAGCTCGCTGTGGCCTCATTAACATCAGATCCATTGCCAAACACAAGTATGAGGTAGAAGACACCATATCATCACATAAGCTAGACTTCCTATTCCTCACGGAAACCTGGACCGACGCTGCCCCAGACCTGGATTTTGTGGTAGCAGCTCCACAGGTTTCCTATCATTTAGGGTAGACAGGCAAATAAAGAGGGGAGGGGGAGTGGCTGTAATCTACAGGGAAAAGTTCAAAGCCACCTTCTCACCACTTCCCACACCTTACTGCGAAGCACTCCATTTCACCTTAGCAGGCAATGCAAAAAAATCCTTTAGTGGCATACTTCTCTATCGTCCCCTAGGCACCAGAAGTACCTTTACCCACAACCTAGATGTGCTCATGGAACCCATCCTCTCCACCAATGAGTTCACCATCTTGGGAGATTTTAATTTTTATCTGGAAGATAGGGGAGGGATAAAGACACCAGTTCTCTACTAGAGACTCTAGGGACACTTGGCCTATCGCAATTGGTGCACAAGCCCACTCATTAGGCAGGACACACACTGGATGGCATTTTGACATCCACATCAGGCCTAAACATAAATGGCATTCACCCTCTCACGTGGACAGACCACTCCTTTGTCACATTCAACTACACTATTCCTAAAGTCCAGAAAGGAGGAGTAGCTGATTCTCACTCATTAAAATATAAGGCCTGGAACCAGGCTGATAAAGCCAAGCTTCGCATCCAACTGGATAGGACACGACCACCGTTAAATAGGTCCTTAGACTTAGCAGCTAGGGAGTATATGAATTGGCTTAATGAAGCAATTGGGTCCAAGGTACCCACCAGAAAAACTTCAGGGAACCGCAGCATTCCTTCAGCCCCATGGTTTACTGAAGCCTTACGACAGGAAAAACAAAAATTTTGTAGTCTGGAAAGACGCTGGAGAGCAAAATATGACACATCAGATAAAGGCATTTATAAAGCAGCGTTAAATCAATATAAAGCTCTGTTGATCACAGAAAAAAGGGCATGGGTTACGAGGCAGATCGAAAATGCAACAAACTCCTCCAAAGAATTGTGTGGGGTAGTAGAGAAGCTTTCCTCTCTGCCAAAGAAAACATGTACTAAGAACAACAACAGCTTTTGTGAGGTAATTGCCGACGCTTTTGGAAATAAAGTCAAAAATATTTATGATTCTTTTGAAACAATCTCCATTCGGTTCCTATTGATATACGCCCATGCGCAGATCCCAGTGATAACACTTTTCACAGCTTCTTGCAGGTTAACACGGAACTAGTGGAAAAACATATCAAGGAAACCAAATCTGGGTCCCCTTTAGATCCATGTCCTCCTGCTTTTTTAAAAGAGATAGCCAAAGAGGTTAGCCCTTTGCTTACAGAAATCTTTAACAATATGTTCACTTCCGGCACCTTTCCGTCCATGTGGAAGGATGCGTCAATACAGCCTCTGAGAAAAAAAAACAACAATCTAGATAACTCTGACCCCAATAACTATCGCTCGATATCTAGATTGCCGCTCCCGGCAAAGATAGTGAAGAAAATTATGAACAGACAACTATCCCAGTTCATACAAGAAAATGACTTACTCGATCCCTCCCAATTCGTCTTTCGCCCAGAACACAGTACAGAAAATGCACTATTTAAAACCACCGAAGAGATCAGGAAAGTGATGGATCATGGGGGTGCCACCGCCCTCATCCTCCTTGATCTCTCGGCGGCCTTCGACACTGTGGATCATAACCTACTGCTAGTGCGACTGGAAACGCTAGGGGTCAAGGACCGGGCACTAGCCCTGCTGTCCTCTTTTCCAAAGGACAGGAGACAAACCGTGGCACTAGGCCAGTCCAAATCAACACCTTACATCCTCCCATGCGAGGTCTCAAAGGGCTCATCACTTAGCCCAGCACTTTTTAACATTTATATTTCAGAACTGGCCCCGTTGATTCAAGATTTTGGCTTTAGCCTTACTTCATACGCCGATGACACCCAGTTGGTGGTGGCAGCGTATAAAAATTAAGCCTCTCCATCAATGCAGTTTCAAAACTCTATGGTGGAAATAAACAGATGGATGGGAAACCACTGTCTTAGGCTCAATTCCGGAAAAACCGAAGTGGTTATCCTTGGGAATCTGCAACCTAGATGGGATGATCTTGGTGGCCTGCGGAAATGGGGGAACCGACAAAACCAGTCCAGAAGGCAAAAAACTTGGGGGTGCTGATCGATAACAAACTCAACTTATCTTGGTAGACCAATGCCATTGTATCGTCCTCCCATTTTCTGATAAAAAAATTGAAGAAGGTTCTACCTTACATTCCTGATGACTCCAAAAGGGAGGTAGTGACTACACTTGTGCAGTCAAAACAAGACTACTGCAATGGACTTTACCTTAATATGCAGAAGCAATACCTAAAAAAGCTCCAGATGATTCAAAATGCACCCGCAAGACTTCTTCTAAAAGTCCCTAAATATGAGTCTGTAACCAAGGAGATTCGAAGACTTCATTGGCTCCCCGTGGCACAGCGCATTCATTTCAAAGTGCTATGTCTTGTTTACAAGGCCTTAAAGGACTCCGGACCAATGTTTCTCAAGAAGCTTTTCTCTTGGTATCACCCAGCCAGACAACTGGGCTCTTCTGGCGCCAGATTCTTAATGGTTCCCAGGACCTGAACCTTAGGCTGGGGAGGTCGTAGCATCTTGTACGGCACAGCAAAATTATGGAATAAGCTACCATTTACTGTTAGAAATGCCGGCTCTCTCACCACTTTCAGATAAGACCTAAAGACTTGGCTTTTTCAGAACTAGCTGGTTTCTCTAGGGCTTGCCACTGTCTAAGCGCCAAGACACCTTCAGGTATTCGTGCGCTCAATATGTTTTATTAACATTAACATTTGTGGCCACTCAAAACTAGTTCTGGGGGCAGCTCTTCTCCCACTGGGAGTGGAGTCTGGCTGGCTAGCAGGGTAGGCCTAGGGGACATTTGCCAGCAACAGAGTAGATATAATTTATTGTTAATTAAGTTCCTGGGCACAATCTAGGTGGCCATACTGTTAGGGAAAAGCAAACCCTCTGCTTTTGTCTCAGGTTTGGGAGCTACTTCACACCTAATCAAGGAGCCATTCAGCTCCTGGATGACAATAAACACCGGTAGAAAGAAACATTTGGCTCAGGTAGGGAAATGACAACTTTCTAAAAGTGTCATGTTCAGAATACTAATGTGAAATCTGACTGGACCATTACATTGGACTTTAAATCACTAATGGAATTAGTTCTTGAATTAATATCTAGCTACTCCCAAATTGAAGTTAAGTATTAGAAGGTGTTATAATGTAGTCTAGTGCTCTAGTGTCTCAGGACAAGTGAACCATAAGATATGCAATAACTACTTTTGAAATCCCATGCACCCTACCCTATGGGTAATTATGGCCTACCTTAGGTATTGTTAAAGCCACTTACCTGAATATCCAGTCAAATTCGATGGGGCAATGCTGTACCTCCTACTCCTTCCAAGGATAACTCTTAGTCACATGTTTTTAGGAGCTATCATCTGCAGCTTGGAGGGAGGTGGAGAAAAGACAGAGAAAAAGAGACAGAGAGAGAGAGAGAGAGAGAGAGGAGAGAGAGAGAGAGAGAGAGAGAGAGAGAGAGAGAGAGAGAGAGAGAGAGAAACGGAGAGCTGGGGAGATGGAGAGACAGCCCATGAATCCTGGATTTGTCTTCTTTTCTCTGTGCCGGGATTGTTTACGATTAAAGTTGATTCTCAGGGTATTCTACAATACTCTTCACAGTAATCTAAATTTGAATGTTTGATCTACATGAATGACATCTCGTTTTACCTTAAATGACTTAGGAGAGTTGTGACAAATGACACGAGCAGTCCCTTGATGAGATCTCAAGAGTATCTCTTGCCTTGGTCTCAAAAGGTCTTTCAAAATATTCCTCTTCTCTCTTAGGGTGATACTTGTAGGAGTTTCTAGCCTTTAAACACAGATCAAGAATCTTAGGTTTGCGTTTACCAAGTCTTGTGTTTAAAAAATGTCTCAATAAACCTAAGAAACAAGTCTCCATTTCCAAAAAGAATGTTAACAAAGTCTCTAGCCTCAATGATGAAATTGTAAGTGCTCCATGGATGTGCAGCCTGTGTGTAATGTCTTTCAAATGCCTTCTACCAACGATGCTTTTCTTTTTCTATGCAGGTATTTATGAAGATCCGTACTTGCGGGGTCCTCAAAAGTAATTTTTGTTCTCTGGAGAACTTGTTCTTCAGATGAGTTTCCTCGCATGCTGCTTGTTGCTCCACAATAAAGTCAAGCAAGGTTGCATGCATGGTATTTTTGTTTACCTTGCCATTTAAGGCTTTTTTGGTTCTGTGGCAGGAGGTGTTTTTGGCTTTGCACAAGTTAGATGGCTGAGGCCCAAGAATGGGCAGTCACCAATGGCCCACGCCGTTGTGGGGGGCTGCAAGAAGGCCTAATTCCAGTTTCACCAATTGCAGTGGCTTGAATTAACATGGGGGGCTTCAGGTATTGCATGCACTAATTGGCTGCACATTTTAACACCCGAGGTGTGTTCAAGCCGTAGCCAAAGACGTGACATTAGGGGTGACTTATAATGATTAAAAAAGAAGGTAGATTTAGGCCTGTGAAGAAGTTTATTTTGCAGACCTGAGCTACAGGGCAGGCCTGGAGACATGCACTGCAAGTGGTGACACAATATTTGTTGCTGCCCACCAGTGACATTTAACTTGTAGGCTCCAGGTAAACCTTTGTATCATATACTAGGGGCCTCTAGGTAAGTTAAATATTCAAGTCAGGGGCCTAGCAAATTTCATCATATTGTAGGGCTCAGAGTGCATCTACTGTGGTGTGGCTAGCAGTGTCGCAGTGCATAGAACCAAAAAACACAGCAGCATCAGTCCAGCGAAAAATGGCAGTGACCATACAAAATTAGGTATTTTCCTACAGTGGGAAAGCCTTACTCCAGACCCTTTAAAAGCTTTAGAAGGCTTGTCATATTCCTCCCTACATCTCTTGTGCTCCAGTCTGACCAGCATGGTGATGCCATGCATGCTGTGATCAGCTAAGGCAATGAGTCTTTTCAGTCAGGTGCGGTGTAGGTGTTGGATTGTAGTGGTTTTAGGACCTAAATATTATATAAGCTTTTAGGGAGAATCAGTGTAGTTCTTTTTTTTGGGGTGGGGGGGGGGGTGGAGTACTTCTTTAGACCTTAGATGAGGATGAGTCGGGTGGCTGAATGTTGGACAACCTTCAGAGAAGCCAGGTGGAAATCGGGTAGGCCACAAGAAAGCAAAATTGTAAAATGGAAACAAAACATGTTTATTGATCTTTAAATATGTATAAATAGACCACTTTCCTCTGTTTAATCTCAAATATATCATTCGTGCAAACCATATTTCATAGCAGGCGTGACCACAATATATTTAAATCCACTGGAGACATGTGCTCTAGCATTTCTCCTCTATTCCTATTCTATTACGACCTAAAAAAAAAAAAAAAACATGATAATACATGAATAACATAGTATCATTTAACCCTCCCCAAGAAAAAGTTAAGGTGAAGTATCATTTACGAAAACATTTCCTAACATGACCAGGGTCAAGGATGCAGTTTTCATTTCGCCCAATTAAAGTACAAAATGTTAATTGGGACAAGCCTCCTCTCTTCAGTACAGAAATGAGATCAGATTATCGCATTTAATTTTTGATTATTTAAAGGGCAAAAATGGCAACCTTCATTTCAGCTGCCTTAATAACACACCGGATTAGGCACATAATCACTGCAACTCGAGTCACTGCTCATTACAGGGAAGCACGCCTTGAAATCGGCAGGAGGAGCCCAGGGACTTCTGTGCGTGTCCATGATTGTCATCGGAAAAATTCGAATTTAGAGACTTCAGTGTCATTAACGTGAAGCGTGTGTTACATAGAGTGAGTTTGAAAAAAAACCGAACAAAGCATTCAATGTGATGTATTAGATCATATTCAATCATTTATCTAAAACTACAAGTTAAGTTTACATCCTGCCAAAATAACTTTGTTGTTCTGTTTTAAGATTGTTGTAGCAGACGCACAAAAAATGACCAAAGGGTCTACTCGATGTCAGTGGGGTATTTCAACTTCAGTCTATGCCACCAAGTGAGAGTGACCTGAAATGAGGGGAGATATTTAAATCTCCAGGAAAATACCATTATCCTAGTTTATGGTATTTACTGCACGCAGTAAACATCTCCTATTCTGAGCTGTGTTCTCTCCCTTCTTTTTTCCCTTAACCTTTGTTTTCTCCTCCTCCCTTTTCCCTTAACCGTTGTTTTCTCCCACCATTAATCTCGCTGTGTTCTCTCCCTCATTTTTTCCCTTAACCATTGTGTTTTCCCACTATTACAATCGCTGTGTTTTCTCCCTCCTTTTTCCTTTGAACATTATTTTTCTCCCACCATTAATCGCTGTGTTCTCCCTCCTTTTTCCTTTAACCATTGCTTTTCTCCCACCATTAGTCTCGCTCTAACCATCGTTTTCCCCACTGTTGTGAAAACTAATACGCATCACATGAACACGCTGGTTAGTGAAGCTTGTGTATGCATACACTAACGCGGATAACATTGAGGAAGGACTAATACCGCTTTAAACTGGAAATCTGTTTTTCGCATGCGTCAACTACATCTACGAAGGATAACAAACTAACGATTGGAGGGGAATTCTGGCGCATGAGCAGAAGCTTTAAAAATGGAGCCGTGAAGACTCACATGCATGGCACCTGCTTAGTTGAAATGAAAACAAGCTATTTTACTAATGCTAATGCGGGGAAAAGTATTAATAGATAGAATGGGTTAGAGTAGAGGTGGGTGGTATACAGTGTAATCACTTTATTTGAGAAACTAATATTTGTAGTCTGACCTTTATCATTAGTGCGTATTTGGGCCCTTCTCACATAAGAGAATAAGCTGAGTGACGCGAAGCCCGCACATGTCCACTGAGTGAAACCATGAAGGTCATGACAAAGCAGTTGAAAGGGAGCCAAGATCGGATGCTACGGCGTGAGAACAGGATGATGTAAAGTTCAACCATGAAGACATCTATTCATATTAAAGTTATAATGTATTGACAACGTTACATCTAGCACATGGGAATGACATTTATGAATAAAAAGTAAGGGGTTGGGTTACGAACAATGGTTTAATTGAATCTTGTGACATGTAAGCATGGTGTGATGAAGACCCCCCTTTGCCTGACCAATCAAATTTCGTACTTTTCCGATATTGAAACTTTAATGGGTGGGACATGGAGAAACCAAAGGTATAATTAAGATAGCCTTAGTTAGTTAGTAGGCTGTGATGCTGTGAGCTGAGATGTGGAGAAAGAGATGCTGAGAGAGACGCTGGTGATGCTGATGAAGAATTGAAGAAGTGCAGAGCTGGGTGTAGGGAGCTGATTTCAGAACCTGAAGCAGAGCTTTCTATCCTAATTTAATTGGGTTAGATCAGAAGACTTGCGGAAGAATCTCGAGGAGGAAGAGAGTGTCAGAGAGGGGTGTGGCGCAATCGTCGGTATTCTAGAGAGGTCAACTATCCTGTCCTGATTCCTGTCCTGAAGAATTTGGGGCCTATTAGGATTCCGGTCAGACAACCACCCCGACCGCCATGGAAGCAGAAAACCACTGCCCGCCTGTACCGTGGAAAAACCAGCAGCCAAATTAGGGTCAACCGCCAAAAAACATCGACCACGGCGGAACGGGCCCAAGAAAAAACGCCCGTAGCGGGCGGAGATGGCCAAAATCCGTCCATGGTGGTTGGATTCGTAGCAGAAAAACACCAACCCGCCGCAAGTATAGCGGAGACACTGCACGGGAAATTAGGATATCCCCGATGGTCCTGCGGTACGTTTCGGTGTTCCCGACCGCCGCGGTTGCACACAGGGATGAATGGGAGAGCCAGCGGAAGAGCTGCAGCATAGTCACCACTGCGGACGATCCATGGAAAATATGGCGGACAAATGAAAAAACCCACAATAAGGCCAAAAAGTGCACACACCAAACTAGCCATGCCCCTCAAAAACACAAAACACACCCCAATGACACAACTACATGGCAAAAAGAAAAATACAATTCCCAGGACAACACACACAACACACCTGACAGCAATACCCCATTTCGACACACCCACATAGCTGAGTATAAAACCAGCCCCTTCCCTGACCACAATCCTTTGCAACACTCCAGAAGAGAAGGGTATTCACCAGATCAGAGAGGAGAGGCAAAAGAATACAGCACACACACATCACAACCACCACCACCATCACTACCACACCTGCACCAATAACCCCCTGCACATCACACACCATACACATCACAACCACACACACCACTCGCACCCACAACCACTTTGCACACCACACACCATGTCAACACATAAAATGCCCAAATTCACAGAGAGTGAGTTGAAAGTCATGGTAAATGAGATAGTCAGAGTGGAACCACAACTGTTTGGTAGCCTGGTCCAACAGACACCATTAGCCACAAGGACACAGATGTGGGCAAGGATAGTCGAAAGGGTCAATGCAGTAGGGACCACCCCGAGATCCAAAAAGGAGATCATGAAGCGGTGGCATGATCTGAAGAGGGTTGTCAAAGAGAGGAGAAGCAAGAACCGTGAGCTGACTGAGAGGACTGGTGTTGGCCCTCCCATTCCACCAAAACCATCACACCATGGGAGGAGAAGGTTTGCCATACTGCATCCAGAGAGTCTCACAGGAGTACCTGGGGGAGTGGAGGCTGGTAAGTACAAACAAATGACTACCACCACACTGCTATGTACTGTCTTGCACAACTACAAACTACACCACCTAGGACAAATTCCATTCATCTGCACCACACACTCGCAAAAACATGTCTCACAGATCCAACATTCACTCACTCCCATTCACCCCAAATATAGCAACATTACCATGGGGTCATGTGCGCAGGCAGCCAGCACTACAACTCCCACCAGGCCCTCTTGTCCCACAGCATCAGCAAGATGGAGCCCTCACCCCACCCCACCCAGAAGCATATGTCAGCCATTACATCACCCTCATCAAACTAACAGCGAGGTAGCCATCTTCCCTGGGAGGGTGTTTGGGGGTGGTAGGCCTGTACCACAACTCCCACCATGCTCCCAGTCCCACAGCCTAGCAAGATGGAGCCCTCCCCCACCCGACCCAGAAGCATGTGTTAGCCATTACATTACCCTCATCAAACTAACAGGTAGGTAGCCATCTTCCCTGGGAGGGTGTTTGGGGGTGGGAGGCCTGTACCACTACTCCCACCATGGCCCCTGTCCCACACCTCAGCAGGATGGAGCACTCCCCCACCCAGAAGCAGTTGGAAGCCATTGCAGTACACCAAACAAACTTACAGGTAAGTAGCCATCTTCCCTGGGAGGGTGTTTGTGGGTGGGAGGCCTGTGCCACTACTTCCAGCATGCCCCCTGTCCCACACCTGAGCTGGATGGAGCACTCACTCCCACCCAGAAGCAGTTGGAAGCCATTGCAATACACCAAACAAACTTACAGGTATGTAGCCATTGTCCCAGGGAGGGTGTTTGTGGGTGTGAGGCCTGTACCACTATTCCAACCATGCCCCCGGCCCACACCTGAGCTGGATGGAGCACTCACTCACACCCAGAAGCATGTGGCATCCATTGCATTATTCACCTTCACCTAACAGGTAGGTATTCATCTTCCCTGGGAGGGTGTTTGTGGGTGGGAGACCTGTACCACTACTCCCACCATGCCCCCTGTCCAACACCTGAGCTGGATGGAGCACCCACTCACACCCAGAAGCATGTGGCATCCATTGCAATACACCATACAAACTTACAGGTAGGTAGCCATCTTCCCTGAGAGGGGGTTTGGGGGGTGGGAGGCCTGTACCACTACTCCCACAATGCACCCTGTCCCACAGCCTAGCAAGATGGAGCCCTCCCCCACCCCACCCAGAAGAATGTGTCAGCCATTACATTACCCTCATCAAACTAACAGGTAGGTAGCCATCTTCCCTGGGAGGGTGTCTGGGGGTGGGAGACCTGTACCACTACTTTCACCATGCACCCCTGTCCCCCAGTATAGCAAGATGGTGCTCTCCATACCGCCCAGATGCATGTGGTATCTAATGGCCCACCTCAAACAAACTAACAGGTAGGTAGACATATATTCTGTCTTGTGACCCCACTGAGCAGGATGTAAGCCTCCACCACGCACACACAGATGTGTCATATAACAAAGCCAAATGTGAGCACATAACTGGTAAGTAGCCAGTACGTGCACCCACCCATTCATCACAAAAGAAATGGTGCCATATGACAACACCAGCCTTCTCATTGCACAAATATGCACACCGACCCCATTGCCACGCACAGTGTGCACACAGGTAATCAAAGGAAACTGTCACAGCTACCAAGGTGTGACACACCAATGCACTTGTAGAAGAAAATCTGGGCACAATCATGCACAGCACCTATTGACATGTGCAGTGCCATGGGGCCAGAGCAACAAGGACCATTTGAAAAATAGGAAAGCATGTTTGGTGGTACGAATCAAGATATGCACATGACAGGACAAAGGTATGCAGGAGATGACAACGGCCAGTCCATGGCCAGATGTGAGGTCTGCCAGGTCAGACAAATCAACAAAGAGTCCTCAATGAAATAACATGTTGTGCCAAACCCTAGATGTCAACAGGTCCCTGTAATCATAAATTATGCATGTGGCGCATGGTATGTATTGACACCTCACACCATGGACAAGTAATGCATGTACCACTGCATCATGTCAGGAGGCACAGTAGTGCACATAGAAAACAATGTGATGATCAGTCAATTGTGTAGTATACAAACAGTGAATGACACACAGCTAACACAAAGCTTGCGGGGTACACTACAATGACCGTTTCCCATCTGACCCACATGGGATGTTGACTCCCATGATTCTCTGGATGATGAGCTTGAAGCCGGCCAATCTGGTGTGCCAGGGAGCAACAGGTCCTAGGACCCCATCGTCCCCCCACCACATCTGCTGCAATAACAACGTCACTGCGGACCCCTGCTGTTACTGCCTATGCGTCCACTGCCTCCACCACCAGTGCTGCCCGCAACACCCTCCCTGTCCGAGAGGATGACCACCCCACACCACTGACTGAGGAGGGCAGGGAGAGGATGTGGGTGCCCACAGTGGTGATACAACAGGTCTGAGGCAGCAGGGTAGGTGGGAGGTGCAGGGTCACCCACAGACACCAAGAGGCTGGGACCCAATCCCTGGACCACATCACCAGAGTCCTTGGGGAACATGAACAGGCCCAGGGACGAATGGGCTGGTCGGACGAACTGTTACGCGAGCGCATCCTGCTGATGAGGTCCATTGACACCCGCATGGGACAAATTGTGGACCTCTTGGGCCAGCAAGTGGCGGTACTGAGGGACAGGCCTGCGCCACAACCAACACCTCTACCTCCCTGTGGTGGGCCGCAGGATGACAGTTCACCATCCTCCCCTACGCCCACAGATAGGGGTGAGTCCTCAGACCCCATTGGCCCTGCAGCAGGGCCCCCCCCTTCCAAGCGATGAAGGGGCCGTCCTAAGAAAACCCTGGGAGTATCTGGAGGCAAAGCACCGGCCAAACGCCAGTCACGGAGCCAGCCCTGACGGCAACCCTCTTCACCACTGCATTGACTTTTTGGACTGTCCTTCCCCACACTGCCTTGTGAATGGCATCTGTCTGTTGGACTGGGTCACCACATCAATGTGGTGACTACTCGATTATCTCATTTACCATAACTGTCAACTCACTGCTCCACCACCACCTCAATGTAAATGTACACCCCCTCACATGTCACCATTGTAAATAAAAAATTCTTACACACAAATTGTGTCTGCTCCGTCTTCATTGCAGGATGGACTGTATGTAGGCAAGGAGAAGTTGAAGGCACCTAGGAAAACACAAGAGAACAACATTCACTAGTCTGGGTGTGACATCACAGATATCACACAAAACCTACCATCAAGATAATCCAACATGCACACGTCACAATGGGCAACAAGTGTCCATTGTGTAGATGTTCCTAAATTACCTGTCCCAGAAACATTGCCAACCACCACTGAGTCTACAACTGACTGCTG
The DNA here is from genome assembly GCF_964204655.1 of Triturus cristatus. Classification (NCBI taxonomy): domain Eukaryota; kingdom Metazoa; phylum Chordata; class Amphibia; order Caudata; family Salamandridae; genus Triturus; species Triturus cristatus. Next base: position 485,818,475 of record NC_140593.1, on the reverse strand, counting down.
TTACAATTATTACATACCCCTTCACGACAACAGCAACATCGTCAGACAATGGGTACGTTGTACATTGTCACCCACCTTCAAGTGAAGTAGCGGGTGATGAGCTGTTGACACAGGTCAACACCTTCCTCCTCTTCACTGTCCTCATCACTGGACACGGGTTGGTTTGCAGGCGGGGGCCTTGGGTCCTTATCATCATCCAGGAGCAGGTGAATCTCCTTGCGAATGGCTAGGTTGTGGAGCATGCAGCATGCCACTACAATCTGACACACCTTCCCGGGCGAGTACAGCAGTGCACCTCTGGTCTTGTCCAGGCAGAGGAAATGTGACTTAAGCAGACCAAACGTACGCTCCACCACACGACATGTCCTCCCATGGGCCTTATTGTAGTGGACTTCAGCCAGGGTCCTGGGATTCCGCAGTGGGCTCAGCAACCAGGGACGGTTGGGATAAGCAGAGTCACCTAGGTATGACAAACACAAATAGACATTGCAATGTCGCTGAGGCAGAGGGCAGCAGGTCACACACCCAGCACACCATATGACTAAGCATACTCACCCACAATCCATGCACTCTCGGGAAGCAGATTAGCCATCAGCTGGGGCACAATGCTGTTCCGCAGGATGTAGGTGTCAAGGGCTAAGGCTGGGAATTTGGCACACACGTGGGAGATGATCATATCTGCCAGGCATACACTTGCACATTTATGGAGTGGTAATGTTTACGATTCTTGTAAATGTGCTCACATGCCTGGAGTGGCGCAAGCCCAACAAGGGTGCAATCAATGGCACCAACAACATGGGGGATTTGTCCAAGGGCATAGAAGTCTCCCTTCACAGCTGCCATTTCAGGGCCCATGGGGAAATGGATATATCTGTCCTTGTATATCATCATGGCGGACAGAACATCACGCAGCACCATGCTGAACATCGGTTGTGACATCCCACCTGCGCTGCCCACCGTGTGCTAGGAACGATCCTGTGGCATACAAATGCAGGATCGCCATCACATTATAAGTAGGGGTGAAAGCTGTTGGATATGTCCTGCGAGGCTGCAGGTGGGGCTCCAACATATCACAAAGGGTTTTTAGGGTGGCTCTATCCAGACGGCATTTCCAGATGATCGCCACATCCTCCATGTCCTCCAGCACTGTCAAGTGATGAAGCAGATTTGGTCTCCTCCTAGTTGAGATGAAAGTGGACACATGTCAATGCAATACATCATGAGATGGGCACAGCATCTCACGTTCTGGATGACACAACGCCAACAATGACTGTCATCAAAATTGAGTTACAGACCAGCTTACATGTAGAGACACCTTCAGCTACACAAATGGCACACCTGTCAACTTACACAAAACAAGTACCTCAAGCACCACCTCAGTTAATGTGAATGCACATAGGGATATGGCCACATTCAACATGGGCACGCCTGGGAGTATAGCATCTAGCATATGTGTAACAAATCAACCCCACTGTCTCATACCTAGCTGCTGTACCTGACACACCTTCATGCGTCATTTGAACCTGGCACACATCCACATCACAATGACCACAGTCGGAGCAGAAATGACGATTGTGTGCATGATCAGACATAAGAGGACATGCAAAAAATATCATCATTCATTGAGACGAACATTGCTGTGATTGTCACTGCACCTCAACACATTGACATGTGTACACATTTTAGAGTCCAGAACAACACTGTCCTGCGTACACGACCATCAATATCATAAGTGACATGTGAGGGAGTACAGGCCAATCAATGAAATCACATACACAAACATGGCATGTGTAGTCACCAGTGGAGTAAATGGAACATTGACATTGTGTGCGCAATGATGTGCCATGGACCATGTGGGCACTGTGCACTGTTGATGTTTGCCAGATGGCCATTGCCATTGTATGGCACACAAATCGCGGTAGCTACCGCCTGTGCCCAGCGGTGTGTCACCAGCAATCCACAATACACAAGTGCGGTAGTGATACATATCCATATATTGCCAAATGGTGGTTGGTATGCCCCTCTGTCCAAGTCGCGATAGCTACCACCTGGCCCCAGCGGTGTGTCACCAGCACCCCCATTTACACAAGTGCGGTGGTGTAGGCATGGAGACATGCGCAAACGGCGGTTGGCACGCACCGCCACCCAAATTATGGTATCTACCGACAGTCCCCAGCGGTGTGTCATCAGCACTCCCCATTTACACAAGTGTGGTAGTGATAGGCATGGAGACATGCCCAAATAGCGGTTGTCATGCTCCGCCACCCAAATTGCGGTGCCTCCTGTGAATGTATGGCACCCAAATCGCGGTAGCTAGTGCCTGGCCCCAGCGGTGTGTCACCAGCACCCCCCATTTCCACAAGTGCGGTAGTGATAGGCATGGAGACATGCCCAAATGGCGGTTGGCATGCTCAACTGCCCAAATCGCGGTGCCTCATGTGAATGTATGGCACCCAAATCGCAGTAGCTACCGCCTGTCCCAAGCGGTGTGTCATCAGCACTCCCCATTTACACAAGTGTGGTAGTGATAGGCATGGAGACATGCCCAAATGGCGGTTGGCATGCTCAACTGCCCAAATCACAGTGCCTCATGTGAATGTATGGCACCCAAATCGCGGTAGCTACCGCCTGGCCCCAGCGGTGTGTCACCGCCATGGAGCATGCCCTTGGGCCAATGGGAACCATGATTGCGGTGGCATGATGAAATTTTGAAAATCACGGTAGGCGTGCTCCGCCACCGCGGAGGAAGTCATTGGATGCATTTGAAAGATGCACCATCGCTGTAGCGGACACCGGGCCCCAGCGGTGTGTCACCGCCATGGAGCATGCCCTTACAGCCAATGGGAACCTTGATTGTGGTGGCATGATGCAATCTTGAAAACTGCGGTAGGCGGTCATTAGATGCATTTGAAAGAGGCAGACCTGGACCACCAATTGCTGCAGATTGGCACCTTTGAAACAACCCCGGGGGGCTATATATGTATGGGAGGGAGCCTCACATTTCCACTGCTCCCAGAGCCTGCTGCCAGAGACCCCTCACCTGCTGCTGCCTCCAGGGACTGCTGCCAGAGACCCCTCACCTGCTGCTGCCTCCAGGGACTGCTGCCAGTGACCACCCACCTGTTGCTGCTGCCTCCAGGGACTGCTGCCAGAGACCCCTCACCTGCTGTTGCCTACAGGAACTGCTGCCAGAGACCCCTCATCTGCTACTGCCTCCAGGGACTGCTGCCAGAGACCCCTCACCTGCTGCTGCCTCCAGGGACTGCTGCCAGAGACATCCCACCTGCTGCTGCCTCCAGGGACTGCTGCCAGAGACCCCTCACCACCCAATTCCACCGCTGTTGTCTCATGTCCACAGTGATGGCAAGGACAGAGAAGATCCGTGCCAGTCCCTTCACGAGCGAGGAGCTGGAGGTCCTGGTGGACGAGATGCTCACACAGTACCCAAGGCTATATGGTGCCCCAAATGTTGTGGTAAGTCCTCAACAGTCGGGGTTAGGGCAGGAGGGCACACATGTTGTTGGACTGATGCAGTATGTGCCTGAGAGTGTGGGGTTGTGTCATGCACTGCATAACATGCTGTCTCCAGGGGGGAGGTATGTGTACAAGGCCTGGGCGAAAATTTCGTTCAGTTCATGGAAATTGCGATAATTTGACATTTTCGCGTTCCGGGGAGAGCGCGAAAATGTCAAAATTACCGCTTTTCGCAGCTTGGCGATAATTTGTTTCTTGCTCGCGCTGTAAAATAATGCATTCTCGCGCGCGCGTGATCGCCTTACCTGAATCCCTGCGTTCGCCGACAAGTTTTCTTGATCCGGTCGCGTTCTCCATGAGATGTTGTATTGTTTTTAGCCATTTGCGCTGTCTCGCGACAGTTCGCGCCCGCAGTGACATCATGCGGCGCGCGATCACGTCTTTCTTCTCGCGACCATGCACCGCGAGACAACTCAAAACAAGATGGCCGCGCCCGTGAGCAAGCACATGGGTAAGTTGGCGACCCGCAACCATGCAGAAAATCTCGCGAACATGCGGGAAAAGAACTTCCGCATCTTTGCGATATTTCCGCTTGTTTGCGATAATTTTAAACATTTTCGCAATAATTTGCGAAAGTGGATTTCGCAAATTCCGCCCACCCCTAGTGTGTACCCAATGCCACAGGTTTCCCTGCCTGCACATGTATGTATGAGTGACCTGTGTTGTGTTGTCAGCCATACAGTGACGCAGAAAGTTGTTCATTCAGGAGTCAGGACAGTGATTGCTTGGCTGAATGGCTTTGTGTGCCCCTGTTGACACATCACTTCACTTACAGAGTATTACATCAGTCTTTTCTCACTGCACTCCAGCTATGAGCCATCTCAGCACTGTAGATTGCACACAACCAGCCTTGTGATGCGGATTTTTGATTTGTGAGATCATGTCCCTCAATGTGACATCCATGACACAATTATCTAGTCACAGGGCAGGGACATTGAGGGCAGCGCAGTCTTGGACATAGTGAGTCTACCCCCAAACACAGGTTGATATGTGATGTATGTGTTGCTCAACCTAAAAATGGACTGGAGATGTGGGCAGGCTACATAGGGGTTTCAGTGCTGGCATCCTGCATGTGTGTGAGATGTGCAGGGACTGTGTTCCCCCTCACTCCTGCATGCATTTACATCAGCTTTTCCCATGCAGATGTACCTTGTGAGATGTATTCTTGTCTCTGTTAGACATATTTTTGAATTTATGATGAGTTTGTATCTTGCTGCTGTACTGAGAGACGTTGGTACATAACACTGTGTCACTGATCAATTTCCCCTCTTGTCTCCCATGCATGCAGCTTAAGGTACATCAGCGTAAGGCCGTGTGGAGGGCCATTGCGGCCAAGGTGCGAGCTCTGGGTGTCTCAAACTGACGGCACACCCACTGCCACAAGAGGTGGGAATACATCAGCCGGCTGGCAAAGAATGTGGCGGAGATGACCTTGGGGCTGCTTCCTCGCACTGGGCGCTTGGCACGGCGCATCATGACACCACTAATGGGCCGCATCTTGGCGGTGACACAGCCTGAGCTGGATGCATGTTTGAAGGAGCATCAGCAGCAATACAGGGGGGAGCATTCAGGGAGCGTGACTTTGGCTGGGAGTGGCTGCATGTGTACAGAGCCTGTGCCAGCGCTGGCCTATGTGATGTTGGTAGTGTGATGCAGTGGCATGTAAGTGGCTGCTGGGCTGGGTGCCGGTGTTACGCATTTGCCCTACCTGTACTTACAAAGGTAATTGGAATGCTGTGCATTCCCATTGCATTCTAAGTCATGGTCTTTAGGTATCGTCTGCATTGGGGTAGTCTGGGGAACCCCATTGGAGGGAACGGCAGTGTGCCCGATCTGAGTGTGCCTTCATCAATGCATCCATTGCATGCACTCAGATTTGGGAGGCCTAGACATCTGACAACAATGTGCACCAGTCTTTGGGCCCCGAAGTACAACATGGTGGGTGGCATGGGCTCATGGCCATTGTGGAATGTCATGTTGTAGTCTGTGTCTGTGTTGTCCACTCCTGTTCCATCCAGATCTGTCAGTGGCAACAAGTAGTGTGCCCCCATCATGTCCCTAGGTGTGCTCAGAGCTAGTTGTGTGTCTGGTTGAACGGAGCCACTAGCAGGTTGTTGTGCTGTGTGGTCATCACATGGCTCACTTACGTCTGAATTTCCAGTTTCCACGCACTGTTTGAGTCAATATAGTGAGTTGGCATGATGTGATTGCACAGGGTGGTGTGCAACATGTAGATTTGGTCATCTTTTGATATGCATTGCTTGCATATGTTTGTTCTGTTGCTGCCACTGACCTGACCCAGTGGGGGTAAAACAAGCACAACAGCTGCACAGGAGCCCAGTGACACAGATGTCACCAGCGCCTCAGAGGGGGACAGGGGTCTGCTCGAGGAATCTCAGCCTGAGACGCAAAGTACCACATCATCTGATGCCAGTAGGGATGCAACCATGTTGGCGGGCACAGGAAACGGGGACTCTGCATCATCTTCCACCACACAGCGGCCAGTGCTCACCCTCCCAGCCACTTCCTCTGGTGCTGCCCGTGTCTGCCTCAGTAAGAGGGGAAGAGTGTCCTTCACCCCTGGAACCTCTGCCCCTGCCCCTGCCTCTGTCCCCCCGCTGCCATCAGTGCTGAGTCTGTGGACCTTTTGCACCAGCTCTGTGTGGAGGCCAGACAGCTCTCCTCAATGCCTTCATTGACCATGACAAAAAATTGGCACAGGTGGTTGCTTTCATGGAGGGCATACATTCAGACGTGGGTGGGCTGCACAGGATTGTCTAGGCTTTGTCCTCCACAGTGACGTCTGCCCTTCAACAGGCACATACTCACAGTCCAGCTCCGGTCCCTTTGTCCACCCCCCTGGCATTGGCCATGTCTGATGATAGTGACCACGGTCCACATACATCAAAGTCACGATACAGCACACGAAGCACACAACAGCAGCAACCCAAGCGGTCCCGGGCGCAGACACCATCCCCACAGAAGACCAAAGCCACCCCAGAGCACAAAGAGAAAAGCCCATCAGGCGACACCAGGGCCTAAAATGCAAAGAAGCAGTCCTAAGGCACACATGCCTTAGAGGCATCCCCATCCAAGGACTCTCCTGTCCCTAAAGCATCTCACAAAGAGAAGCATACAGTTTCTGTGCCCACCGAGAAGGTGGTGCATGCCAAGGGTACACCTAGGAAGGGCTCCAAGGCAGATTCACCCACCACCTCGACTCCGATTCCAAGCCCAGTGAAGCAGGGGAAGGAGGGCACTAAAGGGGTAACACCTAGTAAACAGGGGAAGGGGCGGCAGAGGCGAAGCAAGGCAAAGCATTCTGCTGGGTCCAGCACATCACCAGAGTGGCTGCCAGCGCCTGCACCTGCTGCAGCAGTGGGGGTGAGTGTGTCTGTCTGTCCATTGATCCAAAGTCAGGCAAGCCATTTAGCATCCACAAGAAGTGGTAAGGCACCCCTCCAAAATCTCCCAGCCACACCGTGTCTCCCATCTGCATGACTCCGCCTCCACATGCCACTACACCTGGTCCAAGCAGCCCTCCGGCTTGCCAAGCCACTGATAGATCTACCTCAGCTGGTCCGCTCTCTCCCCGGTCAAGTGCCCCGACAGTCCCCGAGACAAAGCCAGCTCCCAGTCCACCTTACAGCCAAGTCTGAGTGGTAGTTACCCTCACACACCTGTCTCTCACACAGGTGGGCCTGTACTGTACATTATTACCCCCTGACTGTGTTGCTGACCATGGAAAGGTACAGTCACACACATTCCCTGTGCAGCCTCTCCTGGACATACCCTGCACTTCATTTTTGCCACTGGCCTTGTTGCTCTTTGCTGTGTTCAAGTATTCCCTGTGCAGCTTCTCATGGACATACTCTGCACTTCGTTTTTGCTACTGGCCTTGTTGCTCTTTGCTGTGTTCAAGTATTCCCTGTGCAGCTTTTCATGGACATACTCTGCACCCTGGACTGGCTACTGGCCTTGCTGTTTTGCCCTTGCCTGTGCAGCTTCTCATGGACATACTCTGCCCTTTGCCCTGCCCACTGGCCTTGTCATTCACTGCTGTGTGCCCCTTGCCTGTGCAGCTTCTCATGGACATACTCTGCATCCTAGACTGGCCACTGGCCTTGCTGTTTTGCCCTTGCCTGTGCAGCTTCTCATGGACATACTCTGCACTTTGCCCTGGCCACTGGCCTTGTTGTTCACTGCTGTTTTGCCCTTGCCTGTGCAGCTTCTCATGGACATACTCTGCACTTTGCCCTGGCCACTGGCCTTGTTGTTCACTGCTGTTTTGCCCTTGCCTGTGCAGCTTCTCATGGACAAACTCTGTCCTTTGTCCTGGCCACTGGCCTTGTCATTCACTACTGTGTGCCTCTTGCCTGTGCAGCTTCTCATGGACATACTCTGCACTTTGCCCTGGCCACTGGCCTTGTTGTTCACTGCTGTTTTGCCCTTGCCTGTGCAGCTTCTCATGGACATACTCTGGTGGAAAGGTACCCTGGGCACTTTTAGAATCCTCATGATGGTGGGAAAAAAGGACGCAAACTTGGCGTGGATACCTTATGTGGTCAAAAAGTTACAGAGGCCTAAGCGCGAACTATCCCAAACAGCCAAAAAAAGGCTTAGCACAAGGGGGGGGGAAGGCCTACCAGCGAAGGGGTTAATTATTGATTTATGTTTAACAAAAGAGTTAGTGTCTTGTTTTATGTTGTCTAGAAGCACAGGTAGAGGGGTTACCTGGGCATCCCGGGAAATTGAATAGCGGGTGGTGACAGAAGCCATACTGCAGGAGGTTACTCGTCTGTTGTCATAATACTGAGAAGCTACGGAGGGCTGGCAGTGTTACACTAGGGACTATATCGTGTAAAAGTAGAGTGTGAGTGATAACAGAGGGTTCGCTGGTGAAACTTTGGTTTTATTTCCCAAAAGTAGTATCACTGGAGAAGTAACAGGTTCTCCCAAGCTTGAATGAAGGGTAAACAGGGGTTTTACTCGCAGCGGAAAAGGAGTAATTCTGAAACTCAAGAACAAGTCGAAATCTTTCCTTTGTTTAGTGGAACAAACAGAGTAGCAAATGTTTTTATGTTGTAATTAACGAAGATTTAGTAAAGAAAAAGGTTTAAAGAAAAGTTATCGTATTACCTTGTGAATAGAGGATCAGTCGCAGGAGTTATACTGACGTTACCAAGAGCCGCGCTGAGATAGGTTGAAACAGCGGGCGTGAGAAGGGCGCAAAATTGTAAAGGGAGGGTCAGTAGTAGTGAGCAATAGTGTTGTCGCAAAAGGCTGTGCTGGAATTGGTCAGACAACGAGCGCGAGTCCGAATCTGATTGGTTGATAGATAGAAGTCGCGTTGGGATTGGTTGAAAGAAGTTGCATGCTGAGTTTTAATTTGACAGCTGGTGTGAGTCGTGCTGACGTAGGATGGGACGTAGGTAACAGAGTTTGAAGGTATACGGAAGACTCTTTTCTATATCGTCCGTCTGAAATGTTTGGAGAAAGAAAGAAAATGATGTTAATAAAGAAAATCAAGAATTTCTTTAAGAAAGACAAGCCTGTGATAACTAGAGAGGGAATTCCTATTCTGCCACCAAAAACACCTGCTTCATTTATGATGATGGAAAGAGGATATCATACTTGTGTATGGTTGGAGAATTGGGTGGAGTACACGAAAGGTGATGCTGTTTTAGCTTTTCCAGAATATGGTACGTTCAATGTGAGGATTCTTCAGAATTTGAGAAATCGAATGAATATGTTAGAACCAAATCCTAGATTAAAACAATATGAAGCTTTAGAGAAGTGGGAAGTTGAGGCATTTGATCGAGAAAACTACAGAGGAGGTAGAAGGATTAATAGAGGATTTTTCCCTAGATACCCATTTGACACATGAGGGGATCAGATGAAGCGTTGGAGAAGAGCTGTAGTAACAGAGGGTTTATATCCAGTGCTAATGACTGAAGAGCAATCAGGGAGCAAGTATAAGGAAAAAAGAAAACATTTGAATGCGACAGGATATGGTGAATCGGATGATGAATTATTGGAGGATATTTCAATTAAAAACCCTCCACCGTACCAAGAAGAACCTAGTAGGGTCACCCCAAGTACACCAGTGGTAGGTACGCCCTTAATTCCACAGATTTTAAATGATACATCAGTCAATAGGGTGTTGCAAGATCATGAGAGAGAAGCCTAAATAAAACAAGGGAAGAATTAGTTCAGAAAATAAGTCAATTGTATTTAAATGCCGAAGCCTTAACAGTACCAGTGACTTTAGGTCCAGTTATCCCATTGAATGGAGATAAAATGAGTTGCCCAAAACTTCAAGCTATGACAATTCCTTTGAGCAATCCCAGAAAAGAAGCAGTAGTATCTGATGATCAGGCCAGTGGCAGTGAATCAGTTATTTCCTAGGTGGATCTTACTGTAATGGAACCTTTTCCCGAAACACCAAAGAGAGTTTCATCCGGAAATTTAAAAGAAAAGGGCACTAGTGTCCCTTTAGGAACGGGAGCTTCAACAATGGTTACTCTAGAAGATTTAGAGAGATGGGCACAGGGAAGAGAAAAACAAAACTTACAACCAAATGTTCTAGATATTGGTTAATTCAAAGTGGAACTGGAAAAACATGATAGCTAGTAATGTGGGCACCGAAAGATTGAACATCTACAGTGATGAGGAGTTATTGTTTTTGTGTAAGAGCATAGCTAGAAGAGCAAAGACGTTTCATGAGAAATTGACAGAGGTTGCCACAGAGATTGGAATAGCTATAGGGAAATCAAAATTGTTACAGAAACCAGTGGGGAGGCTTAGGTGACGTCACCCCTGAGTAAATCCAGTGGGAGGCTTAGGTGACGTCACCCCTGAGTTCCCGGTAGAACGCGTTGTGCGACAAGGCTGCACCCTTGCCCCCACGCTCTTTTCGCTATATATCAATGGGATAGTTAAATTCATGCTTAGCGTCCCTACAGATGCCCGAAAGCTCGCCGGAGTTATTACTCTGATAGTGATGTTTGAGGATGATACGCTCATCGTATCAAAAACTCCGAGCGGCTTACAAAGAGCTTTACTAGTCTTTGAAGATTTCTGTCTTGGCCATGGTTTGGAGGTAAACGTGGCCAAGACGAAATTAATGGCTTTTAACCCACATCCAAGTTTTAGCGGGAGAACGTTTTTTATGGCTGGGCAACCGTTAGAAATGGTTACTAATTTCGTTTATTTAGGCATACACATAACCAGAAACAACAAATGGGATAAGCACATAGAGATGGCTGCCCTGAAACACAGGCAAATATCAGGAGCATTAACTAGGGAGCATAAAAAATCCCACGGGTCCCAGACGTGGGACCCGTGCTCACTACGCCACTGGAGTCAAGCTATCCTGGCTGATGACGGCTGATAGCCAGAAACCGGTCCTAGGATGCTTGATTCCGGTCCAGGGAAGACATGGCTTGGCAGTTCGGGCTGGACTGTTCCCATGAGGCACAGGGTCAAGACTGATTTGCATATGGCCATGTCTAAACTGGGTGGTGTAGTGGGCAAAAGAACGATGGATTTAACCCAGATCTCTTGACTGGGGGAGAATGCCTGCATTGTCAGCATTCCGTCCATCATTTGTTTGTTGTAACGCTTTTCGCCCTAAGTGGGATGGGTATTCCGAGACGTAGGACCCGTGCTCACTACGCCACTGGAGTCAAGCTATCCTGGCTGATGACGGCTGATAGCCAGAAACCGGTCCTAGGATGCTTGATTCCGGTCCAGGGAAGACATGGCTTGGCAGTTCGGGCTGGACTGTTCCCATGAGGCACAGGGTCAAGACTGATTTGCATATGGCCATGTCTAAACTGGGGTGGCGTAGTGGGCAAAAGAACGATGGATTTAACCCAGATCTCTTGACTGGGGGAGAATGTCTGCATTGTCAGCATTCCGTCCATCATTTGTTTGTTGTAACGCTTTTCGCCCTAAGAGGGATGGGTATTCCCAGACGTGGGACCCGTGCTCACTACGCTACTGGAGTCAAGCTATCCTGGCTGATGACGGCTGATAGCCAGAAACCGGTCCTAGGATGCTTGATTCCGGTCCAGGGAAGACATGGCTTGGCAGTTCGGGCTGGACTGTTCCCATGAGGCACAGGGTCAAGACTGATTTGCATATGGCCATGTCTAAACTGGGTGGTGTAGTGGGCAAAAGAACGATGGATTTAACCCAGATCTCTTGACTGGGGGAGAATGCCTGCATTGTCAGCATTCCGTCCATCATTTGTTTGTTGTAACGCTTTTCGCCCTAAGTGGGATGGGTATTCCCAGACGTGGGACCCGTGCTCACTACGCCACTGGAGTCAAGCTATCCTGGCTGATGACGGCTGATAGCCAGAAACCGGTCCTAGGATGCTTGATTCCGGTCCAGGGAAGACATGGCTTGGCAGTTCGGGCTGGACTGTTCCCCTGAGGCACAGGGTCAAGACTGATTTGCATATGGCCATGTCTAAACTGGGTGGTGTAGTGGGCAAAAGAACAATGGATTTAACCCAGATCTCTTGACTGGGGGAGAATGCCTGCATTGTCAGCATTCCGTCCATCATTTGTTTGTTGTAACGTGTTAATTATCAACAGCAGCAGCAGGTAGTTACTCCACAGTATCAGGTGCCAAAAGCTCCTATGCCACATCATGTGAACATTCAAAAATACAGTGTGAACACCGGATTTCAAAGAGAAAGTGGTATGAATACCTCTGTGGTTTCACAATATTTTTTGCAGAATGATAAAGGTGATTCAGACTTTTTACAATGACGGTGCCTGAGGGGGGAGGAAGAGGAGTGCTTGCCTAGCGCATCCTTGTCGGTAGATCAGACTGGTCTATTTATTAATGGGAAAGTGGAAGGTAATGATATCACTTTTCTATTGGACACTGGTACTACCCGGTCTACTGTGAGAACAGCAGACATCCCAAACCTACCCCTCTTGGGAGAATGTATCCAAATAGTAGGAGTGTCAAACAAACAAATTAGAACTCTAGTTACAAAACCAATGGAAGTGCATATTGGACATTTTAAAGACATGCATCGGTTTGTGGTTTGCAATTCAAGTCCGGTAACTCTGTAAGTCTACTGTACACCGGATGGTGTTGTTTTCCAAACCCCAGAAGAGGATGTTGTTTTTAAGATGATGCTAGCTAAGCAAGGTACAGAAGTGGATGAGATGTTTTCATTATTGACTGAAAATGAATTACCAGAAGAATTAAGAAACACAGTGAATCCAGAAGTTTGGGACTTTTCAGGAAAAGATGTAGGGTTGATGGCAATTGTAGATCCAGTAAAGATAGTGGTAAAGGAAGGTGCAGTTTTCCCAAACACACAACAGTACAAAATGAGCCCAGAAGTAAAAGCAGGAGTTGCTCCAGTAATTGACCAGGTGATTAAACAGGGAATTTTTAAAGAGATAATGGGTAGTCCTTGAAGTTCACCAATCATGGGACTCAAAAAGCCTAGCTGAAAAAACAGAATAGTGCAGGACTTGAGAAAGATTAACAAAATTGTGGTGCCTTGTTGTCCAGTGGTGCGAAATCCAGCAGTAATTCTCTATCAAATACCCTGGAATGCAGGTTGGTATACAGTGATTGATTTGTGCCAAGCATTCTTTTCCATTCCTTTACACCCGACAGCCAATATATTTTCGCCTTCTGGTTTGAAGATCGTGTTTTGGCATGGTGCAGAGTTCCTGAAGGGTACACTGAGAGTCCCTCAATTTTCAATCAAATTCAGAAAAAGTGTCTAGAATCATTAGTCTTGCCCAGGAATTCAGTTCTGGTTCAGTATATTGATTGATCAAGGACACAAGAAGATTGTGTCACTGACACAATTGCATTGCTGAACCATTTGGCCGAAGGAGGACACAAAGTGTATCCAGAGAAAGTTCCATTTTGTCAACAAGAAGTTAAGTATTCAGGGTATGAAATAGAAAGAGGAGTTAGAAAAATGCTCGCAGAAAGAATAAAACGAATCAAACAAATGCAACTACCTCAGACACAGAAGGAGATTAGAATGTTTTTGGGAGTGGTTGGGTATTGTAGGCAGTGGATAAATAGCTTCTCCCTTCTAGCGAAACCATTGATACAATTGACCCGGAAAAGAGCCAAAGATCCAATTGATTGGAATGATGAATGTTTAGAAGCATTCATAAAATTGCAAAAGTGTCTGTGTGAGGCCCCAGCCTTGGGCATGCCTGATTATTCAAAAGAATTTGCACTGTTTTGTTGTGAGAGAGAAAATTGTGCACTTTCAGTTTTAACACATTGACATGGATTGAGCCGACGTCCAGTGGCATATTTCTCTGCCACTTTGGATCCAGTGACTTCCGCCTTACCTGGCTGCTTAAAAGCAGTAGCTGCTACCTGTCTGAGTCTGGAGCAAAGTGAATCAATTGTGATGGGACATCCTGTGAAGGTGTATGTGCCACATTCAGTTGATATTCTTTTAACAAGGACTCGAACACAGCACCTAACGCCTAGTCGGATGACTAATGAAAGAGTGATTTTGGGATAAGAGAATGTAACGGTGATAAGGTGTACAATAACGAATCCTGCCACATTATTGCCAGTTCCATGTTGTAAAGAAGTGAAAGACTAGGTCGATCATGATTGTTTGGATGTGACTGAATTATGTACTAAGCCCTGCCCAGATATAAAAGAATCACCCTTAACAGAATCTAATCATGTATTGTTCGCGGATGGGTCATGTCTGAGAACAGAAGGAGAAGGGCTAAGTGCTGCATACACTGTATGTAATATATCAGGAGTCATTGACACATCCTGTTTACTTGGAGTCAAATCTGCACAAGTAGCCAAATTGGTGGCCTTAACAAAGGCATGCAAAATTGTGAAGAATTGGAGAGTAACCATATTCACGGATAGTCAACATGGTTTTGGGGTTGTGCATGATTTTGGCCAAATCTGGATGCAGAGGGGATTTCTGACTTCTTCAGGATCTCCTATTAGAAAGAGCACAAATGTAAAGGAGTTGTTGCAAGCATTACAAATGCCAAAAGAAGTAGCGGTTGTCAAATGTGCTGCACATCAGTCAGGAAATTACTATGTGATGGCAGGTAATCGATACGCAGACCAAATTGCTCAATATTGTGCAAGAAATGCAATGGCAATCAACAGAAAAGTTGTGTTTTTCTCGGTTCTAAAAACATGGGATGAGGTAAGACAGTTGCAGGAAGAAGTGGAGGAAAAAGAAACAGAAGATGGAGTGTGGGTGTACTCAGATGGCAGACCAGTAATGCCAGATTGCCTACTCCCTCAAATGACAAGAGTATATCATAGAACAACACATATTGGCAGGGACTCAATGATCAGACTATTCAGACAAAATTGGTATAATCCATGGTTCAGGGTAGTGGCAGAGAGCCTTTGCCAACGATTCTTAATCTGTCAGCAGCAAAATCCAGGCAGAAAGACAGTGGTTAGTTGGGGAAAAATTGGAAAGGCAGAAGGGCCATTCACTAGGCTGCAGTTAGACTTCATTGAGTTGCCTCCATGCAATGGATTGAAGTATGTACTTGTCATAGTGTGCCTGTTCTCGAGATGGGTAGAGGCATACCCCACAAGAAGAAATGACAGTCTCACAGTTGCTAAATTACTCTTGAGAGAGTTGATCCCGCAATTTGGTTTTCCAGTTACTTTGGAATCAGGTAGAGGACCTAATTTTAATAATTTGATAATTCGATTAATCTGTGCTGCATTTAACATTGAACAAAAACTGCACTGTGCTTATCGCCCAGAGGCTTCTGGAGTAGTTGAACAGCTTAATGGCACAATCAAGTCAAGATTAGGAAAGGTGTGTGCGTCCACAATGCTAAAATGACCAGATGCATTACCTCTTGTACTAATGGGTCTCAGAAGCATTCCTGACAGGAAAACAGGATTGAGTCCTCATGAAGTACTCATGGGAAGGGCAATGAGAAAAGCATTTATTCCTGGAAATAAATTGATGAATATAACTGATGATCTGGTATTGGACTATTGCAAAGGACTGCCTGATCTGGTGCATTCTGCCTCTCATCAGGTTGGAGAAGACGCAGTTGCAAGGCAGCCAGACCAGGTGCACGGTTTGAATCCTGAAAATCTGGGTGTTAGTGAAGAAACACGCGAGGAAATCGTGTCTAGCACCCAGGTGGGATAAACCACGGCAAGTCATACTGGTCACTACCACAGCAGTGAAGTGTGTAGGTTTACCCAATTGGATTCATGCTAGTCATACCAGAAGAGTTCCAAGCCTACCTGAACAACAAGAGCAACAACTGACCGAACAAGCTGAAACATCAGAAGCTGAAGGTTGTGAAGTCGAAGAATCTAGGGTGACAGATTCTGAAAGACAAATATATGATGAACAGCCAAGTAAAAGTCAGAAAGGGTGGATACCAGGGATTGACATACCTGACATTTGGAGTAGAATAAGAAGAAGAAACAGATTAGGAAGACAGAAAAGTAGAGAGGAAAAGACAAAGAAAGAAGAACACACTCAGGTAGAAGTAAACAAAGCTACTCAGAAACCTGAGCAGAGACAGACAGAAGAAGAACAACAAGTTCAGGCAGAAGAAGAACAAATTATAATAAGACCTGAGCAGGATCAGATAGCGGAAGAAGAACAAGTCCAGGCAGAAGAAGAACAAATTATAATAAGACCTGAACAGGACCAGATAGAGGAAGAAGAACAAGTTCAGGCAGAAAGAGAAACAAAAATAACAAGACCTGAACAGGTACAGGTAAAAGAAAAGATTGTGCCCAAACACATTGAAATTAAAAGAACCTTAGAAAAGGACGGTGAAGGTGAAAGTGCAGTTCAGGTCCAAAGAGTTAGAAAAGTTGATAATTGGCCATGTGGAGTGAAAAGATTAAGATACTATCTAAGAAAATCAGGGGAGAAACCAGAGCAAGTAAATGAGGTCTCAAGTCAAACTCCACATAAATAGCCAAGAGTAAGATATACGCGAAGAAGCCAAGGATGAGAATTCTGAACAGAAAATACAAGGCCCCTTAATGGACCTATGTAATTCTGGAAGAATTTGAAAATTTTGATTTACGTGAGGAATCAGAAAGAGTTTATGTTGCACAGATTGATGGAAACAAATGAATACCACCATAAAACAAAATTGAATTTAAAGAAAAGTTTAAATAAAGAAAAGAGAAAATAATTCTTCTCAGACTATAAAATGGCAGAAGTTGAAGTCACTGAACAACTAAATCAAAATTTGACGCAATAATTGATGTCTTAGAGTTTGCCTATGTCATATTTTACTAATAATATTAGTGTGGTTATTTCTAGCAGTGGTGGTGCCTTTACTAATGGTGACAAGTAACAAGAATGATACAGTTACTAATGAAAAAGCAGATACAGTAAAAATAGATAACATAGAACTAGAACCAGTGAATGAGACAATTTATCATCATGGAGAATCAAATAATGGATAATCTGTAAATGTATTTACTAAATTGTTATTTAAATATGTTGATACGATGGAAATTAGTGATTGTTATGGCTGTATGAAACTACCCTTATCCGTATCAGAAGGGGTAACTTACCACCATATACCTTTAACATATGGTGTAACATGTAGTATTCTGACAAGTTTATTTTATGCAACAGGGAAACTTCTGTATTTTTATTCTAACTTAGATGTAGTATTTTCAGAATTACCTATTCGAAAGAATATGAATCCTGTACTTAGTAGTAAAGATTCACAATTCATGGGTACATTTTTCTTAACAATGAGTTCAATAGATATAGCTCAGGCACACAACATGTATATTGCATGAAGAGGAGAAAGAGTTTTTAAATTTAGTTGAAGAAAGGAGACTGGATTTAACAAAGAAAGCTGCTGAACAGAAATCCCATGTACCTCCATGAGCTGGGAAGGAAGGGAATATTGCAAATGGCAAGGCTCAAGCTGCAATGTCCCTGGACTTTGTGAAGAAGGGAAAATTCTGCCTCCATAGATTGAAGACGGATTATAATAACATTTTCATTGGTTTCAGTGAATGCGAACACACCTTCCTAATTTTAGGGGGATGGGGACTTAAAGGGGGAACTGATCCTGTATTTCCAGGTATAGACTATGTCTGTGGGAATAATGCCTATTATAGGTTACCTGCACGGTGGTATGCTAGCTGTTATGTTGGAATAGTATTTCCAAAAATCTACCATGTGAACAGGATCACTGGAAACAATAAAATAACTAATTGACTAACACGGAGAAGAAGAGCAAGTTTTTCTGAAATAGTGGGAGATATATTTGGTGCATTGATACCCTCAGTTGGAGTCATTCTAAATTCACATAATATTCGCAAACTGTCAACAGTAGTTGATCGTCTCTCGACTGATACTGCTGGAGGCTTCTTAATGATTAATACAGAAATGGTTGCGATAAGGTCTATGGTTTTACAAAATCCTCTTGCTCTTGATATATTAATATATTATTGGCAAAAGAGGGAGGAGTCTGTGGAATGTTGAAGATTCAACATTGTTGCACTTACATACCTTACAATAGTAAGGAAATTAAAGGGTATATTGAGAATATTACACGGATTCA
The DNA here is from genome assembly GCF_964204655.1 of Triturus cristatus. Taxonomy (NCBI): domain Eukaryota; kingdom Metazoa; phylum Chordata; class Amphibia; order Caudata; family Salamandridae; genus Triturus; species Triturus cristatus. The sequence continues at coordinate 485,800,359 of NC_140593.1, read as the reverse complement.
TAAAGATTTGACCCAACTGGAGGTTGACAGTGTATGGGAAAGACTAATACAAAGCATTACATCAATAGGGGAATGGTTTACTAATTTCGGGAAGTTTCTTAGGTCAAATAATACTACCAGTGGTTGTGATAATGACAATAATATTGATAATAATGATCACATGTTAATGTTGTAGAAGCAAGGGGAAAAAAAGGACACATGCACGAAAGGAAGTGAAAGGAAAGAAACGAAAGAGAGAATATGAAGAGATACAATTGGAAGAGATGAAAGGGAGGCTATACAACAAGGTGAAAGATTTAGAAAGAAAAGAAGTAACTTATGGAAATCAGAGGGAAGAGGAGGAAACTGAGAGTTGTTGAAGCTGGCATCTGGGAAGGGATGGGTAATTTTGTGATGGCTCAAAAATGCCATCTGAGAGGGATTTGATGGAGCAAGGTCTCCTGGAAAAGAGACTTATTTGGAAGCAATCCTCTCATTTAACTCGCTAACAAGTTATTAATAACATTTTGTGAAAACTAATAGGCACCACATGAGCACACGTGTTAGTGAAGCTTGCGTATGCATATACTAACGCGGATAACATTGAGGAAGGACTAATACCACTTTAAACGGGGAAATCTCTTTTGCGCATGCGTCAACTACATCTACGTAGGATGACAAACTAACGCTTGGAGGGAAATTCTGTTGCATGAGCAGAAGCTTTAAAATCGGAGTCGTGAAGACTCACATGCATGGCACCTGCTTAGCTGAAATGAAAACAAGATATTTTACTAATGTTAATGCGGGGAAAAGTATTAATAAATAAAATGGCATAGAATAGAGGTGGGTGGTATACTGTGTAATCACTTTATTTGAGAAACTAATATTTGTTTTCTGACCTTTGTCATTAGTGCATATTTGGGCCGTTTTCGTATAACAGAATGAGCTGAGTGGCGCGTAGTCCGTACATGCCCACTAAGTGAAACCATGAAGGTCATGACAAAGCAGTTGAAAGGGAGCCAAGATCGGATGCTACGGCGTGAGAACAGGATGATGTAGAGTTCAACCATAAAGACATCTATTCATATTTGTATCGACATCGTTACATCTAGCACATGGGAATAAAATGTATGAATAAAAAGTAAGGGGTTGGGATACGAACAATGGTTTAACTGAATCTTCTGACATGTAAGCATGGTGTGATGAGGACCCCCTTTGCATGACCAATCAAATTTCGTACTTTTCCGATATTGAAACTTTAATGGATGGAACATGGAGAAACCAAAGGTATAATTAAGATAGCCTTATTTAGTTAGTAGGCTGTGATGCTGTGAGCTGAGATGCGGAGAATAAGAGATGCTGAGAGAGACACTGGTGATGCTGATGATGAATTGAAGAAGTGCAGAGCTGGGTGGAGGGAACTGATTGCAGAACCTGAAGCAGAACTTTCTATCCTAATTTATTTGGGTTAGATCAGAAGACTTGCGGAAGAATCTTGAGGAGGAAGAGAGTGTCAGAGAGGGATGCGGCGCAATTGTCGGTATTCTAGAGAGGTTGACTATCCTGTCCTGATTCCTGTCCTGAAGACTTTGTCTCCTGATCTATCTCAGGGGACCCTTACCAGCCCTTTGGTCAGGGGGTTGGTCTTCCACACCATACTTGATAAATATAATTTCTTGTTATTTGCAAATGTTCTTTTCTCTCTGTCCTCTCCCTTTCTGAGCATTGATTATTGTTTGAGTCCAATCCAAATGCATGGTGTTTGTTAATCGAATTTTCTCGCCCATGAATGTTGGTGACCACACTGTATATTTGAGATGGTTCACATGCACTTGAATTTAGATGAAGTTTTGAAATCCTAAAGAAGTCTGTGGTTATTTCATTTTAATTAAAGTATAGGTAAGTTGGTTTTATGCTAGTCTCAACATCACCTAATGGTCCATCGACCAGAGGAAAGAACTTTTTGATTCGTGAAGGGTTAGTTAAAGGTAAACAGAAGTATTAAATAACTAATCCTGAAATATTGTGAAAATTACAAACTTGACACCAGCGGTTTTACACACTGTGAGTTTATGGGCCTAGATGAGGATATGGTAGTGGAGTATCTGTTGTAGTTGAACTACTGGATCAACTGCGTTTACTAACCCCTCCCAACAACCCTCCTAGGACCTACTTAATAGGGTCTATAGCTCGGCTGCGCAGCGGACATGCCTCCGGCACACCAAAGGAAAGCTTGTCTGCGCCCTTCGGTGCCTGGACCGCACCCAGCACCAGGAACCCTGATTCTTCCATTCCACACAGCAACACCAGCACACACCTCAAAGCCCTGGATCCTGGGTGCATCAACAACTGCTGCCGCACAACTCCACACACCACTAGAGGACCATTTTCCTGCCAGCACTGTCGCTTCACCTGCAACACTGAAGCAACCAACAACTCTGGAGACACAGCAAACACACCTGCGTCCACCACACTGACCCAGACTGCCATGGGACAACTCCAGTGCATTCTACTTCATGCATGATCGCTCGGCAAACAGGCAATGAAGATCTGGGAAACAATCTCATCCCTATCGCCGGACGTCATCAACCTCACAGAAACCTGGCTGAACCCAACCTCCGCACTGGACATCGCCATTGCCACTCCCCAAAGGCTATAAGAATACACACATGGACTGAACCAACAAACACAGAGGAGGGAATCTCATCATCTACAAGGACACCATCCACAGCATGACCTCCTCAGATGACCCAACCCGATAATGGAGCATCTCAACCTCCAACTTCACACAGATGGAAAAAACATCATCAGAGGCACCCTTGCCTACTACAGATCACCAGGACCAGGCCCCAGCTTCTGCAATACCATCCCTGACCTCATCACCCCGATCGCAATCGGCCTCGAGCACTACATCTTCCTAGGGGATTTTAACTTCCACCTCAATGAACCCAGCGACACCAACACAACGCACCTCCTGGAAAGCATGAACAACATCGGCCTCAAGCAACTTGTCACCAACACTACCCACATCAAAGACATATGCTTGACCCCATTTTATTTATAGCAACAGAGCCAAGAACAACCACATCTCACAGCTCAACCGGGACCAACCACTACAGCGTTCACCATCACAGGACCTACCAAAACTGGCACCAATCCCCTCAGCTCCATGCCCAGAAACTATAAAAAGATATAGGAAGACCAGTGGAACAACGCTCTCAACTCACACCTCCAGACACAACATCTAACCCAGAACAGGCTGGAAAGAACTTCTCCTAGTGTATCACAGAAAGGATTGCACAGTTGCCCCAACCAAGCCAGAAGAGGCGGCTGGTTCACCATAGAGCTGAAATCCACCAAATGAAACTGCTGGCAATTAGAAACAAAGTAGCACACCAACAAAGAGACAGGAGACCATACCACCTTCAAGAGAGCAGTCAACCAGTATCAAGAAAGAAAGAAAGAAAGAAAGAAAGAAAGAAAGAAAGAAAGAAAGAAAGAAAGAAAGAAAGAAAGAAAGAAAGAAAGAAAGAAAGAAAGAAGTAAAGAAAGAAAGAAGAACAAGCTAACAGATGGTATAAAAGCCAGCCCAAACTGCAGCAAGGAGCTTTTCGCCATCATGAAGGAATTCTCCAATTCTGAAGCCGGAGAGAACAACATCAGCCCCTCCCAAGAGCTCTGTGCCACCCTGATGGAATTCTTCAACTACAAGATCTTAGTCATCTACGAAAACTTCAAAATCCAACCTCTTGCCACTAACAGCACCAAGCTGCTCACACCCACAAACACAAACCTTGAGCACCTGCTCATTCATTGGGGCCCTCTCACAATTCAAGCCACTATCTCCATAATGAACTCCGTACAATCAGGAGCACCCACAGATCCCTGTCCCCACCAGATCTTCAGCATCAGGAGCAAGATGATTGGCGATGAGCTCAAGAAAGTCTTGAACACCTCCATCACCTGAGCCTCCTTCCCTGAAGACTTGAAACATGCTGAAGTGAGGCCACTCTCAATTAAACCATTTATCGACCTAACAGAATCAAAGAACTACTGGCCTATCTCCATGTTCCCCTTTCCAGTGAAGGTTCTCAAGAAAGCAATCAACCAGCATGTTCCCCTTTTCAGGGAAGGTTCTCGAAGGCAATCAACCAGCAACTCACCGATCACCTGAAACACAATAACTTAATGGACTCCTCTCAATCCTGATTCCAAGCTAGCCACAGCATCGACACAGCCCTGATCACAGCCACTGATGACATCAGGGCTCCCTGGACCACAGCAAAATGGTAGCCCTCATCCACCTAGACCTGTCAGCTGCTTTTGACACTGTTTCCCATCTCATCTTGATCAACAGACTCCACCACATCAGAATCCAGGGAGAGGCCCTCATGTGGATCACCTCATACTTCACCAGAAGAACCCAGAGAATCCATCTCCTACTGTTCACTTTGGAACCCAAGAAGATCATTTGCGACGTCCCCCAAAGATCCTCCCTCAAGCCCACCCTCTTCAACACGTACATGGCCCCCTTTGGCCAACATCATTAGATCAAACAGACTCAACATCATTTCCTATGCCGACGACACCCTGCTCATTCCCTCGCTGTCAGAGGACTCCTCCACCACCAGAGCCAACTTCCACAGATGTATGATGAATGTCGCTAACTGAATGAAGGACATATGTCTCAAGCTAAACACAGACAAGACTGAAGTCCTCATCTTTGGGAACAACACCTCACCGTGGAATGATGCATAGTGGCCTGCTGAACTATACCCACATGCCTCCCCAACAGACCATACCTGTAACCTCGGCATCTTCATGGACAGCAAGCTATCTATGAAGAGACAGGTAAACACAGTTCCATACACCTGCTTCCACACCCTATGCATGCGCTGCAAGATCTTTAGGTGGCTCCTAGTCAACGCCAGAAGGGTGGTCATGCAGGCCCTCCTCACCAGCAGACTGAACTACGGGAGCACGCTCTACATTAAAATCACAGCACGTCTTCTGAAGAGACTACAGACAATACAAAACTTATGGGCAAGACTCATCCTTAACCTCCCCAGATAGATCCCCATCACACCGCACCTCTAGAAGATACACTGGCTCCTGATCCAAAAGAAATGACAGTTCAAATTGATGACCCACACATACAAAGCCCTGCACAACGAAGGTCCAGCATAGATCCAAACAATGCATGATATTTCAGAAATCAACCAGACACCTATGATCCGCATCCCTCTTCCTCGCACACAACACCCAATCCACTGAGGCAACAGCAAAGGATGCGCCTTCTCACACCTGGTGGCCAAAGCTTGGAACAACCTTATCATTCACCTTTGAACCGCCTCATCACTCAATGAATTCAGGAAATATCTCAAGACCTGGCTGTTCAAATGAACAGATCATCACGAAGCAGTTAGCAACCCCTGCTGCTTGGTACCCTCAGTGGTGCTTGCCGTGCTTTATAAATCCTTGATTGATTAATTGACTGAGTTCCTGATTAAAATTCGTGGCTATATTTGAATCCATATACAAACGCTTCTTAACAAGTTGTGTGAAAATTATCATATCCCCACAGCTTTCTCCTAATAGATTCCAGCAGGTCAAACCTGCCTAAATTTATAAGCGGATGAAAAGGACAATAAAAAAGGCAAAATATGTGGAATTTGGTGTGTTAAATAGTGATTCAGCAAGTTATGCCTCATAATAGGTTAAAACTAGGAGGCATTTACTAAATGCGGCAAATATATCACCCTGGGATAATGGCACTTAACCTGTGCGCTAAATATCTCACCCTATACCATCTAACTTCTAATGAGGGCTTCTGTGTTGTACAGTGGTACATTGTGGGGATCCAGTGTTGGACTTGGATTTCGAATATGTGTGGTAAAAGGAATTAGCGCACGTATCGGAATTCAGACCCTTACTCCTGGTGGAGCTATAGTCGTACCTTGCTTCTCCATATCCACATTCTATACAATTACAGGTCATATCTAAATATCTGGAAACTTCTTAGCACAGTCCTTTGCCAAAAAAGCAATTTATTTAACTAACTACACGACTTGCACAGCACATTTCAAAGAGATTTTACTTTTGACAAATATGGGGTCACCTAATTATGAGTTCACCTAATTGCATTACTTTCATGTTGCCCGTGCTTAGCACATCAGCAGCGACATCAAATCCATATCTTCCCCGTTTCACATGCTTGAGAGTACAAAAATTGGCTTTTCCTCTCCGAGGCCACAAAGCGTGGGCAGAATTGATTTTATTTAACATTTTCTTCGCTGAACCTGTGGAGAGATATTACCTTTTTGAGTACAAGCCAAGGGTCACACAGCTAATACCGACCTCTGTCAGCTGCGACACATTGTGTGGGAAGAAATGACAATTATTGTTCAGCTGTGTTTTACAAGACACCAGGGGTCAGGGCAGTGGAATTGTTATGTCATAGGGAACAATCATTCATAGCTTGTTTTCTTGTGTTGGATTTGAGCAAGCCACAAAGTTCAAACATAGTCATGCTCCAATCGAATCTAAAATATTGAGGAAAGGTTTCATTGTTTGCTTTGACTTTTCAGTGCAAAGCCAGTTGATTCTGCAGTGAACTTTGTTGTGGCATTTTCTTATAACAGTATTGCGAAATCAAGAAAAATATATTGCCTAGATGTGTCAAGGATCTGATGTGTGTTTACGTTTTTGTTTTATTAGCATGCGACACTAATGTTTACAAGGTCAGGCGCGGCCCCTACATCTACGCCTGCAACACATTTCTGATAACAAGGAAAGTCTGTCACCAATATACGACTGTGTCACTTACAATGTCAGTTCTTAATGCTGGTGTCAGTCTCACCAAAGCAAGAAAGGGTGATTAGCATTTTATTTGCAATGCTCATCAAATATGTTCTTTAAAAGTTGTAAGTACGAGGACAGCGCTGGTCCAATATTATGATGCACCCATGCATTGTCTGTGCACATTTTTTTAATACGTAGGCTGAGATTTTTTTTTTGCATCACATTTCAGCTTAAGTATAGGTAAAGTTATATATGGCAGCTTTCGCAGGTATGGCTCAGGCTCCTTAAAAATATGTAATTTAAAGCTTGACCAAGATGCAGCAGGGTGATTTTAGCTGTAGTTTGGAGGGGTGATTTGAAGACCAAAACAGGTTATCTCCCTGGACTGGAAAAGATTCCAGGGGCGGCTCCTCTGCTATGGCGGATGGGTGTTGCCCCCCTACTGAAATGCAGCAGTCAAAAGAAAATTAAAATGGCAATAAAACTATTTTGTAATTTTATTTTCACTTCCAGTCCGCCGAGTCGAGGGCGGGACCAGGCCGCAGCATCACACAGTAGGGGAGGAGGAGTGATAGGCACTAAAAGTCCATGGCTGGCCAAACCGACATGCGCACTTGGATATCTCCAGGCTGTTCCTTGGAGAAATCCTAATGCTCAGGGGCACCGGTTCCCAGACCCTGCTGGAGTGCAAAACTGGCCCGCTCCACCCAATCCCAGTGCTTTTTCCATGCTGGGAGAAGCACTGGGATTGGGGAGGGTCTGGGAGCCTGTGCCCATGGGAATTTTAGCATCCAGATGTGCGCAGAGGAGGAGCGCGACAGGAGCAGAAGATCACTGCAGCCAGCAGGAAAGGTAAGTTTATATATATTTTTTTTTCAGCCCCCACACCTTGGATTGGCTGCAGCTGCCCCTGGCAGATGCATCATATATATAGTGCCAGTGCTTACAGATAGGCTTCTGTGTTTTGGAAATACATGATAGTATTCACTGAGAGGTACCCGGTCAAGTGAAAGAATGCTTTCTATCACATGGGGCCTGATTTAATAACGGTTTCATTTGGTAGATTCAAAGCGGCTCACTCTCTTGCTAGTAAATTTTCTTCCCAGCTCAATAAGTATTTTGCACTCGAGCGGAACCCTTTTTCAGTGCAAATAGCACTTTCTGCCACTTTGTGCTACTTTGCATCAAGGGGGCATTACTTGAGTGTAACTTGGACAGATTTGCTTAAGCAGCCACAGTTTTTGACTCAAAGCCGATCTACTAGCATTGCCATATAATAATAACTCCTCCTTGAAGCAGTCACTGACAAGAAGTGTTTTAATTTCTCCAACCATTCCACACATGCATGTGCACTGAACTGTACAGCACTCATACAATGTGTAGAATGTTTACGAATGTGTCTAGGTGTATTATGTTGGACTAGATGGCCATCAGGGCCAGACTAGGGAACCAAATGCACCCCTAGCAAATATATTTAAACCAGCTCTGCTCCCTTCATCTCCTTGTGCTCTCTCTCTTTCCATCCATCCATTCTCTCTCTCCTTCTCTCTTCCATCTCTTCTCTGATTGCTTTCTCTCTGCCTTTCCACTTCCTCCCACTTGTCCCTTTCTCATGAAGCCTCCCCATGACTTCTGCAGCTAACCAAAGGAGCTGGGGAAAAAGACAGAAGCACCAGGAGCGGCCCTCAGATTCCATAACTGTCCTCCATGGGCTCCAGCCTACTAGGAAAATGCCTGGTGGAATTAAAGGCCTGTCCGGCCCTGAAGAGGTGCTTCTACTACAAACCCTATGCTAGACAGCACATACATAACAGCACCATGTTGAAAAAATGTGCATGACGTTTGGCAGCCTGTAGCAAAGGAGTAGTGAGCAGCAGCTGGTCATTTATAAATAAATTTGGCTCTGCGCTGCTTTCTTTCCCTTGTGCAATGCAGCACAACAACTTTGGTTGTCCCATTGCACTGCATTGAGCTAAACAATAATACATATGCCCCATTATGTTTTAAGAGATGTTTATCAGACTTTAAGTACCTATACCAACAGGGTATTCTCATGGAACTCAATGGCGAATATTTTATCAACCATGGAAAGATTAAAGACTAACCAGAGCCAGCTTCTGTACCCAGACGTGTATGTTTTTGAGGTCATGGCCCTAATAGCTACAAACATAATAAATGTAGAGGAGTAGAGCAGTGTTGATTTGACAGATTTTCTTTTGGTAAATAGTTTTTAAAAGTTGAGCTTTTGAAGAATGCTCTGTTTTAATTTTGAAATTTGTTATTATTAGTATGGTGCTACCACAAGAAACATTTGGAAACATTTGGCCAAAGTTGTTGATTTCAAAGCTAAGTTTGCGAAGAGCAATGGTGAAAACTAGATTAAAGTTTACAGTGGAACGTACGTCGACATCTTATTCCTCATAAGAATTTCTCAGGCTCTGGTGGCAAATGTTTTTTTTTTAAATTTTATATAGCAAGAACTTAACTCAAGGGCATCAGATCACCACACATGGATTCCTTATTGAGGAGGCATTAGAAAATTGTGAAGGAAGGAGTCATACAATAAAAAGCTTTACAAGTATTACATATGTATCATTTATAGGCGATATGTGCATTATTTAAAAGAGGTATAACAAAAGTGTCAAGGAAGGATTCATACATTATTGGCCTTTTTAAGGAATTGTATACACAGCGTTCACAGGAGGTTTCATAGAATATTAAGGGGCAGATTTATGACGTCTGGCGCATCTCTGCTAATCAGCAGAGATGCGCCAGAAGAGTTGCGACGCATCTGCCCACCCGTGCGCCACCATTGATGCGCCGCATTTACAATGCGGCGCACCATGGCACTCGGATGGGCAGATGCGTGACGCATCTCCTGTCGGAAAGGCGGCGCATTGCTGGAGTTGCGTCGCAAGCGCGACGCAGCTCCAGCAAGGCTCGGGGGTGCCCTATCCCTTACATGCTGCGTCAATCCTTACGCCTGCTTCAAGCAGGCACAGGGTTTTGACGCAGCATGGCCTTAAAAGTGACGGAGTGAAATCTTGTAGATTTCACTAAGCCACTTTTAGGAGGCGTTCCTGCGCCGGAACGCCCCCCCTGCTCCAGAACGCATACATTTGGCGCAGGGCTTTACAACGTGACGCATCTGCCAGATGCGTCACGTTGTAAATACCCCGCAGCATGGCGCAGGATTTGCGCAGCTGCTGCATCACAAAAGTGACGCAACGGCGGCGTAAATGAGGCGCAAGGGGCTCATAAATCTGCCCCTATAGACTTAAGGCAAGCATAAGCTAAACTGGGTTCATATACAGGATATATATGTATGTGGGAGGGATAAATTATTAGGGTATGAGGTAGGGGTGGAGCATACAGAGGGGGTGGTGGTGGGGGTCAGGGTGAGCAGTGAAATTGTTGGATGTGGTAATTGTTCCAACAAAAACAGCCATTTAGAATGATACGTTTAGAAAGTTGTTGATAAGAGTCTGTTTCCTAAAGTGAAAGTAGGATTGGTTGTCACAAAGTTCCTTAGGGAGGGCATTCCAAATGCTAGGGGCGTTCCGTGAGAAGGATCGGGTGAGGGATTTGGTTGTCTTGAATTTGGGAGTTATGACAAGAAGAGTGTTGGAGCTACGCGTAGAGGTATTTTTTGCCCTGCTTTTGTGAGTTTGCAAGGTAGGTTGGTTTTCCCGAGTAGGGGGCTTTGTGTGTTATGCAGGCAGTCTTAAATATACTTTTCATTTCAATTGGCAGCCAGTTCAGTTTTTAGAGAGTGGGAGTGATGTGATTGAAGCGTCTTCCTCAAAAGATCAGTATAGCCACAGTGTTGAGTGTGGACTTCATTGCCAGGAGGTAGATTTTTGGAGTGCCAGTAAGAGTAGCTTTGCCGTAGTCCAGTTTGAAAAGAACAAGGAACTGTATTACATTTTTTAGGTCTTCGGATGGGAAATATTTGTGATTTTTTTTATGTGTTTTAGTGTGTAGAAGTCACTTTTTGCTGAGGTGTTGATTTGCTCTTTCATGTTTAGGTTTTTATTGAGACTAATCGCAAAGGATTTGACAGAGTTGAATAGAGATAGTTTACAGTTTAGTGTGGTTAAACTGTTGAGCCAGTTGTGGATGGGTTGGGGATTTCTTTTTGGGCTGCATGAGGAGGAGTTCGTTCTTTGGGAGGTTTAGCTTTAGGTGGTTGTTGTTGAGCCAAGTGTGTATCAGGGAGAGAGAGTTGTTGAGGTGATGGATGTATTTGAGTGAAGAGACTTGGGGGCATATGTACAAGCCCCTACCGCCACCACAACATCACCTATATTGACGTTTTGGTGGCGATAGGGGCTGCACCTTATGTACAAGGCAGAGTTAAACCACTTAACGTGGCTTAACGCTGCCTTGTACCTAAGGCACCCTTTCACGCTATGGTTAGCGTGAAAGGAGTGGGAAGTGGGTGTTGCTGTGGGCATTCCACCGCAACACCCATTCATTTTAATGCTGCCCCCTATGTACAAGGGTGGCATACATAGGAGGCAGCGCCAAAATTAAGACCAGGTAAAAACTGGTCTTAAGTTGGCGAAATGCATTATTTCTCCTCGTTTTTGCTTTTTCCATGTGTGATGTCTTGTGCAGCTCACATGGAAAAAGCAAAATTGCATGGTTTGTTTATGTACAGGAAGGTGTCCCTTCCTGTACATAAACAAACTTTTTAAAAAAAATGCCATTTTGTCACTTTCATGTGTGCTGCATGAAGCAGCACACATGAAAGTGACAAAGTGGCATTTCTAGGATTGTTTATGTGCAGGAAGGGACACCTTCGAGTACATAAACAAACCTCCCCTGCATTCAGACACCCTTGCACTCTGGTGCAAGGGTGCCTGCGTTGGCTCTAAGTTGCTAAACTTAGCGCCATCACAGGGAGAAACGCAAGGCTGAACCAAATTCTTGTAAATATGGTGCAGCCTTGCGTTTCAGAAGTGGAGGAGAGAGGCGTTGAGCAAGGAAGGCTAACGCCTCTCTCCTCCACTTCATTGTACATATGGCCCTTGGTGTCATAACTATAGATATAGTAGGCAATCTTGGCTTGTTTGAAGAACAGCGCGAGGGGTTCCATGTATACATTGAAGTGGGCAGGGGACAGGATAGAACTTTGGGGGACTCCTTGATTGATTAATGTTGCTGCTGATGTAGACTTGCTAAGTTGATTAGGTTGGATCTTTCATTCAGATATGACGAGAACCATTGCAGGACAGTACCGCTGATGCCAGCCCGTGGAGAGAGAGTTTTAAGAAGAAATTAGTGGTTGACAGTATCAAAAGCTGCAGAGAGGTCCAAGAGGATTAAGAGACAGGCATCTCCCTTGTTGAGGGATCTGTGCAGGTTGACAGTGATGTTTAGGATTGCAGTCTCTGTGCTACAGCCTTTCCCGAATCCTGATTAGAATGTGTCGTGTAGATAGAATTTCTCAGTGTGATTGTTTAAATACATTTTTCAATGGCTTTCACAAGGAAGGGGAGGTTAGTAATGGGTCTGTAATAATCAAGGTTGTTTGGGTCAGCATCTGGCTTCTTAATGATGGGGGTGATTAGGCCAAGCTGGGGAGATGCTGGCATGGATTCACTGGGTAGGGAGGAGTTGATGACGTTGGTCCAGAATGGAGCAATGATGTGTCTGAAGTCAGAGAGGTGTGAGGTCGGCTTCATGGAGGATAGTATTTCACAGGCTTCTTTTTCAGATATATATTCAAATTTGGACTAGGTTGCTTTGTTTTTAGGATGAAGGTGATTGATGATGGAGTTCAGGCATTCAGAGAGGATGAAGTTTTGGAGATCTTTCTCAGTTGGTGGGGATAAGAGAGGGGCCATCGTTAGTGGCAGGGTCTTTGGTGGGAGGAGAAGAGGGAAGGGGAACCAACAAGAATTTAGTGTTTGTTATTTAGTCTGAGAAACATTTAACAATTGGTAGAGACATCTATTGAATGTCAACGAATGGAAGAGATTTGGTTTTAAATGATCTTGAGAAGGTTTTAGGGACGGTTTCTGGTATGGTCCAATTGAATTCTGAAAAGAGCTGATGTTTCTCTGAAGATGTGTTTTTTGATATTTTAAGTTTTCTGTTCTGAAGAGGAAGAGATGGGCTGGGGAGGGTTGATTTCTCCATTTTTTGTCTATCAGTCTGAGTTGTTGCCTTTCGTTGTTAAGATCTGTGTTGAACTATGATCTGGAGGCAGTATTTCTTGATTTTTTGAGTTTTAAGGGGGCGATGGTGTCAAGAAATTCAGTGTTTTTGTGTTGCAGTGGGAGGCAGTTCATCGGTGGTGATCAGGTTGGGTGGAGGAGTAATGTGGGTGCTAATTGGAGATTCTAACTCTGAATGCTGGATTTGGTGTATGTTTCTTGTCCAGTGCTTCATCAGGTTATTTTGGGTGGAGGATTTGGTTTGTTTGATGTTGAGTTCAAGGTCGAGGAGAATTAGGTGATGATTCAACCAATCAATGGGGGCAGAGGTATTTAGTGTGGTGGTTGGAGGTGATAGCTTCAAGGCTAGTACTTCTGTTGTGGGTTTAGTTTTTACACTGTTGAATACAACCGTTTGATTCCACAAGGGGGTCTAGTGCTTGTACTGTGCTGTCATCATTATTCAGGTGCAGGTTTAAATGTTCTCGTTGTCTAGGGCCAGCACCTAAGCCAGGCAGAAACCACCAGTCAGGCTTATCCTAGAGGCAATGTGCAAAGCGTTTTCACAACACACTCACACAACAGCAACACACTAGGCACACCACAAAATAAAGTCCACACAAGCTTATATCAAAAATAGCCTTTGTATTATTCATAAAACACATTAGAACACAATCACATTTATACACTGTGCCACCTTGCACTCAGGCAGGCACAAAGACAAATAGCACACAGAAATGCCCACTTCTAAAAGTGGCATTTCTAAAATAGTGATAATAAATCTGAAAATACCATTGCACAGCATTTATTACCACTATTCCAAACATACCAAACTCTACCACTTTACTCCTCTCAGATCAGGAATTACCACTGAAACTTTTATCAGGGAATCCCCAATGTATTCCTATGAGAGGGCAGCCTCACAGCAGTGAGAAACCAAAATGACAGTTTGTCACTACCAGGACATGCCACACAGTAAAGGCACATGTCCTACCTTTTACCTACAATGCACCCTGCCCATAGGGCTCGCTAGGGCCTACCTTAGGGGTGGCTGATATGTAGTAAAAGGGGAGTCACAGACATGGCACCCACTCTATGTGTCACTTCACAGTGGCAGTAAACTGCGCGTGCAGGTCCTGCAATGGCAGAGGCCTGAGACAAGTTTGAAAGGCTACTCTGGTGGGTGGTGCAATCAGCGCTGCAAGCCCGCCAGTAGCATTTAATTTACTGGCCCTGGATATCTGGGATACCGCTTTACAAGGGACTGATAGGTACATTAAATACACCAAACTGGTGTAGACCAAGCTACCATGCTTTACCATAGAGAGCACATGCACTTTACACTGGACAGCAGTGATGAAGTGCCCAGAGTCCTAAAACCACCAACGCCAGGTCAGAAAAATACCAGGGGGAAGGCAAAAAGTTCAGGGATGACCCTGCAAAAAGGGCCAAGTCCAACAGGTGATGATGTAACCAATCAATGGGAAGGATAGAGCAGAGGGATATAGTGTGGTGGTTGAAGATGATGGCATCAAGGGTACTGCTTTTGTTGTGGGTTTGGTGTTGAATAAGACTTTTTGATTCCAGGAGAGAGTCTAGTGCTTGTACTGTGCTGTCATCATTATTCAGGTGTAGGTTTAAATCTCCTATGACAATGTCAGAGGAATCATTCATGGAGTTCAATGTTAAAAGGTCAGTTGGTATTTCAAGGAAATTACATTTTTTACCTGGAGGGTGATAGATGGTGTGGGGATTTAGGGAGTTTCGACCTTCGGACCTTTGGAAGGAAGGGAAACTCCTGGGTATTCAAAGGTTGAGTATTTGACTGAGTGGAAGGGAGTTAGGTGGAGGTTGTTTTTGTGTAAGATCGCTAGTCCACCACTGGAGCTATCTTTGTGGTTGCGACGGATGATTGAGAAACCTGGAATGGTGAGGAGATCCATGATGGCTGATGAATGGACATTTAGCCAGGTTTCCATGAGAAAGCATAGGTTAATTTTATGAAGCGGGCTAGTTTCTGCAATTTCGGTGGCGTGCTTAGATGCTGACTGACAGTTTAAGAGCATGCAGTTTAATGTGATTGACTTTTTCGAATCAAATTGTGAGAGGTGGATGGAGGTCAGTTGGGTTGGAGTTCTGGAGAGGGGTGATTAGTGGTAGGGATCCTGTTCCTACTGAGGGTGACCAGGATTTTGAGGAAGGAAGATTGGCTGATGTCACTGGCATATGAGTTGATTAAGGCTTCCACTTCAGTATGTGACATTTCAGAAATAGCACATCTAGTTTGGAAATAGTACAGTTTGAGAGTGGTAGTTAGCCAGGAAGTGGAGTGAGCGGTTTCTAAGAGTGGGTTTGTGACAGACATGTCAGGGAGTGAGTGTGGGGTGGGACTTGGTGTTGGGTGTTTTGGGATAATAGGTTCATGAGGAAGGGGACCAGGAATGCTAATTGCTAGTGAGAGGTATGGAGGGATTCAGGATAGAGGATTAGATGGTGAGGAAGGTGGGGAAGTGGCTTGGATGAGTATGTTTCCATTTTTACAGTTGGTTATGGACAATTCACCACTGAACCTTACTGATGGTGATAGGGTGAGTTTGGATCCATAAGGAACGTTGATGGTATTGGCTATGTGTAGGTTCTGTAGGAAGTTAGCTCTCCATTTGGCAGGTTGTTTGGAGTAGAAAATGAGGTCTGTTTGAGGTTATCATGTGTCGTGCTGTGATAGATGTCTGTTATTAGTGCTTCTGGGTGTTCTTTGAGGAGCTTCTGTTTGTAGTTTTTTGTGGCATGTTTGGAGAGATTTGGCAGGAATTTCATACAAAAGAAATTGGGACCATGACTCTCAAAGGGGTGGCTATGTAAGGCCATGTTGGGGTATGAGGAGAGAAATTGGTCACCTAGAGGGGGGTGGCTTCTGATGGAGGCTTCTAGGGTGATTCAGGTATGGATCCCTTAGGATTAACTGATAGCTGAAGAGGGTCTTGGGGCTGAGATGAAAAGGGGGTTCTTGCATTAGCCCATATGGATCACAGGGTATCCAACTGTCTGGAGACGGGTGGTAGAAGGGGAGATCCTAGGTCCATCTCCCAAGTGATAGACCATGCGGCTACTGGGTTCAGAGATCTTGTGCTCGCATCTGAGTTGTGAGTCTTGAGCATGAGCGTGAGTTGAGGATTCTACAAGGTTATTGTGCAGTCCCTTTCCTGTTTAGGATACAAAAAAGGTTAGATAGTCCTTTGTCAGTGATCTTGTTGGCCACCCAAACAGAGTAGATGTACCTTAGTCTGTTTCTTTGGGGGGTTGCTAAGAAGATGTTCACTGTGAAGACACAGGAAACATTGAATGTAGCTTAGCTGTTGCTAGGGGTAAGAATTTAACAATATAGGCAACAACATTGTCAGGATGTGGTCAGAGCTTGGCTTCATGTCAAGGTACAACAATACTATCAATTTGGTTAAAACAGGATATAATCTATAAAAAGAACTACTAAGGGCCTGATTCTGATCTCGTTTGGAAAGCATACTGAACAACTCGGGTCCGGAATGCTTTCCGTAGGACTCAGTTTTGGGGGAGTCTGACTGAATGAGTACAATGCATTTGAATGCATTCGGATACGATTCGGTGAGAGTCCCATTGACTTCAATCGTAGCCTGTGTACCGAACGCGTACACAGGCTCCCATTGACAAAAGGGGTGGTTGCGGATAATCGTGCACCCTGTGGTGGCCACTCCTTGGTGCCTGCCATACTGTGCATGGTTGGGAAGAGGGAACCCAAGGATACCCTAATGGGTCTGATTCAGAGGTTCCCAGGTGAAGGGTGGGCTGCTACAGGTCCCCAAAGACCGATTCCGGAAGCTTTTGATCTGGGCTTACTGAAAAGGAAAGGCTTTCTGAATCGTTCATCGTACTTGCTCGTTTGAAAAACCTACTCCATTGAGCTGTGTGAATCAGCTCTGGAAGGCTTTATCTCTCTGAATGCCTTCCGGAAACGATTCGGTCAGCGCTAAGACTTTCCAAGCATCCTACTAGGTCATTCAGAACTGTCAAAGATTCGGTAAGAAACAAGGGCTCCGGATCGTTTTAGGCAATTCTGAATCTGATCCGGAGCCCTTCTGGTCAAGATTGGAATTGGGCCCTTAGTGTTTGTAGATCTTCTCCTTAAAATGTATGGTAAAATAATTGGAAAACCATTTCAAGTTGGTATCATAGGTGAAAACATGATTGAATTTAAAAACAATTTTAAATTGCTGTTGTGAAGTCTCCTCATCAAACTCATGCTACATTTGTCATTGAAACCACATTTTAAACTGGATACAATTTAAATGCTAGATTGCTGGGAGTATGGAGGTTCTCTTTAAATTAGGATTTTGAGACTGTGTGACAATATATAGAATTTAAAGACAATTGACTGTCAGCATCAATGAAAAACTGGTGCACTTCAAGGGCAGTTACAAGGTCACAGGCACTTGGATATGATCACTCAGGCACAGATCCAGACCAGCGACATCACACAGTGAGGCAATGGTGCAGTGACATGTTAGGGAGACCATGGTAGGACAACTAGCAGAAAGTCAGGCAAACATGTCAAGAGTGGCCATAGCTTCAGAGAAGTCTTAGGCCGGGCTTGTGAGCTCTCTGTACTTCCCTATAAGAAAGAACTGGGAAATAAACCAGCATTGGAAACATATTTCATACCACTCCCACATGCAATCATAGTAAACAAGCTCAACCCACTCCAGTGGGATTTGTTCAGTGTTTTCCTTTTGAAGAAAAAACTGGAAAAAGTGCCACCATTGTGTTTGATAACAAATGTTTCCAAATACATAGGCTAAAATGTGTGGGCTATATGCACTAATACCTGTTAGAAAAAGTGGGTGAACATTTCCGAAACACCCTATGTACTATTGGTTTCATTTACAAAACTACCATTTAGAGCTTGAAAAGTGCTACTTCAAATAAGTAAAAGCTTTTCCGTTTTGAAAAACATCAGGATGAGCAGGAAACGCTATTCCCCCTGAGGCTGCTCAAATGATTTTCAAATGAGATGGAGTAAATTAGGAACCCATTATCCTTCGCAAATTAGTTATCACCTCCTTTGTGGTGTCAGTAAATGTAAAATAGTTTGCAACTGGAAATGACGTACAAACCACTTATACACTGCATACTCAGAATACTTGTAAGAAAATCGGCTATTGGTTCAGAGTAGTGGAAGCCACGCTCAAGCAACAACAACAATCCTTGTTAGGGTGAACCATAAAAGTCACTAAATTATCCTCTGCTTAACCCTCTGATAGCTTGGTTCATTGTAGTCAGGCTTAACGTAGAGGCAAGGTGTAAAGTATTTATGCAGCACACAATATGTAAAACCATGAAAACACCAAAAAGAAAAATCCCAAAACAATCAAAATCCAATCAGTAGAACATGACATATGAGCTTTTGAAGTAGGAGGTAAAAAAACAACGGGCTGCACCATGCTGCATCAGTTCAGGTGAAGCCATCAAGTAGGAGATGCAAGGTGTGGCAACGTGCTGCAATATGTTGCATTGGTTTTGGTGAAGCCAGCGATCAAGACATGTTGTGGTGCAAGGTCCTGCATTGGGCTGCGTTACACTGTGTTGGTTCTGGTTAGGCCGCCAGTCAGGAGTAGCGAGGTGCTATGTCACACCTCATTGGTTCCACGATAATCTTTAGTTGCACTGGGAGAAGTGCATTCTGAATCCTCCCAAGAATCCAGGACCTTGAGAACAAAACTCGGAAGATCATGTCTCACTTCCACAGGGACAGCAGAGGGGACCAGGTCTGGTGCAGTTTGGTCAGGTCAGCGGTGAAGCGGCAGAGGCCTCTGGAAACGTAGTGTGTCCCTATAGCTCAAACAGGAAGGCAGTCAACTGACCCTTGGAGTCACGCTAGGTATCCTGGGAACCAGACAAGTAGGTTCAAACTTCCTTTTTCAGACAGCAAGGCAATCTTTCCAGCAGCCAGGCAGTCCTTTCTGGCAGCAAGGCAGTCCTTCTTCTGAATCTTTCACAAGTCCAGGTGTTTTCTGATAAGTGGTTCTGAAGGTCCCATTGTTATGCTTCTTGGATGCTAAGTGACATCGAGCTAAGAGGAATGGAGGGTTGACCAGAACTGGGGAATTGATATTTGCACTATTATTTCTCAAAAGAAGAGAGAGGGGTCCTTTAACATCAAAGAGGTAGGGCACCAAATAGACCACAGTCAAAATGGAAATCCCCTTTGGTAGGCACAATTCATTAAACCTACACACAATTAACAATAAATAATATCACCAAAATATAAATTCAATCCAAAAATCAATATATTCTAAATTAATCCTATGAAGGCCAAGCCATCATTTAACAATTTATTATGAGTTGATATGTCAAAAACACATTACAGTGTAAACAATCATAAAATCCACATTAAAAATTTGAAAAACAGTCTAGTGCATCTATAATAAAAAAAACATCACAATAGAACTAACACAGTGGGAGAACAAGTTAGACACAAAATAGTTTTAAAATTAGAGCCTCACTAGTCTGACTAAGATCATTTGTTTCCAACAGAGACTGTACATCTGCTAAAATGTTATTAGTCCAACAAATGTCACAGAGATCTAGTGTTCACTTTTTCTACAAAGCATTGACACATTTCGGTGGGTTCTAGAATTCGACAACCTCCTTCTTCAGGAAAAAAATGATATCTCCCAGCATTGAATCGTTATCTATATAAAAAATCACAAAATAAAAGAAAAAACATAAGCATTATAGATTATCAAACATTACTGGCCCCACTTAACCAGTATTTACATAATGGTGATATTTAAAAAGGAGCATACATCAAGAGCTCAATCATACAGAAAAATGTAATAGTATCGAGATCTAACTTCGATACAATTGCGGAAATACCTTGATTCCCTACAAACAATCGCTTCTGACGATTAAAAGCGTTGAATCAAAGATTCAAACGTGAGGGTGTATACACATCCCTACACCAGACTCTCCGGGGATCTGTAAATATAATAACATCCTCCATAAGGTATGTATGTAAAACCATTCTGGTCTCAACCACATACAACTTATGTCTAAAAAATAGGAGGTTACCTGTCTCTGTTTAACAGTATACCCCTATCAGTCGGGAAAGTGATAAGTACAGCACCTATGGAAGGAATGCCAAAATGTCCCCATTATCAGAAAGACAGTCTTGTGACCCTTCCATCTCTATTAACATTTAATCTTGAGGTTGCATTTACCTAAAGCCAATGAAGAGGACTCGAGTTCATCGAAATCTCTTCTTATTTGTATTAGCAGAAATTGATCTTTTCTATCAATCTACCTGTCCGCTTTATCTAAAAACAGATATGTCAATAGAGGAAGAATAAATCATCTCTCAGAGTAAATGACTAAAAAACTACACAATCACCTACGAGCCACATAAATTCATAACTGTTGATTTTGGCTCGCATTTAGATCTTCAGGCATCAAACACTATATTCATGTTGCCTGGACCACTAAAAATACATCTATTATTACACTTTTATTTCGACCCAATTCTAAAAAACTAAAGTAAAAAAAGGCATACATTCCTTAGCCCTTCCGTATATTGTCAACAAACCTCCAAACAATAAAGTTAAATAAAGGACCAACAGAAAATATATCGATAACAGAACAGTATTTCAGCAATAGTTAAACTGTCCGCAATTATTCAGCCCCATATTTTGGTAATCACCTTTTCGACAGGACCCTCTATTTTGGTTCTCCAGCGAGAACCTAAAAAAGGTTTTCACATCTGTTGTATTAACTATTGTGTGAAATGATAGATAATCCTATATTGATACTAGGCAAATGGTTTTAGACCAAGTGTCTGCCTTATGGTTACACAGTTAGAGCACATTAACCTCCCGAATTTCGGAGAGATACAGCTCTCTATGCTAAAGAATCCCATATTGATACTCGTCAAACAGTTCTTAAAGAGGTGCCCGCCTTGTATTTTAAAAGGAAGAAGGTGCTAAAGCAAACCTTAACCCCTTCACTGCTAGGCCTTCCCCCCCCCCCCGTGCTAAGTCTTTTTTTGGCTATTTGGGGTTGTTTGCGCGTAGGCCCCTGTAACTCTTTGACCAGATAAGGTATCCACATACCGTTGCATCTGCTGGACCTTTCTGGTTGTTGGGATCTATAGGACTTGCAGGTTCACCAAGAACCCGACGATCCTAGGACCAATAACTGAGCAGCATTATGCAATGGTTTTTTATTATGTACAGATAATAAAGCAATTAATGCGGGAACATATATACATGGAAAATTCAGTATAAAAGACACCTATGTATTTATGAAATGGGAACGAAATATAGAGTTTAGAAACAGTAGATATTTGCACATTTCCAAAATTGTGAGTACCCATACTAGCATGAGAATTATAGGACATTTTTCAAAGTGACTTACACATTGTCTTTCATTTGGAAGGCAGAAATGCATCAAAAGTCAATAGGTAATAACAGTTGCTCTACGATTCGATGTTACCCTAAGTCTCCCAATAAAAATGGTACCTCACTTGTGTGGGTAGGCCTAGTGCCCGCAACAGGATACGTCTCAAAACACAACATGGACACACTTTATTTTTCCTGTGAAAACTGACCCTTTTTTTTGCAAAGTGTCTAGCTGTAGATTTTTAACCCTAGCTCTGCCGACACCAAGGGAAACCTAGCAAACCTATACATTTTTGAAAAACTAGACGCCAAGGGGAATCCAGGATAGGCTGACTTGTCTGGCTCTCACCAGGTTCTGTTACCCAGAATCCCCTGCGAACATCAAAATGTGTCCAAAAAAACACATTTTCCCCACATTTCTGTCGCGGAAAGTTATGGAATCTGCTTGGATCCACAAAATTCAACCCACCCTGCATTCCCCAAAGTCTTATGAGAAGAATGGTACCTCACTTGTATGGGTAGGCCTAGTGCCCGCGACAGGAAATGGCTCAAAACGCAACGTGGACACACTCTATTTTTAAAGTGAAAACTGACCCTTTTTTTTGCAAAGTGCTTAGCTGTAGATTTTGAACACTTGCTCTGCCGGCACATAGGGAAACCTAGCAAACCTATACATTTTTTAAAACTAGACACCCAGGGAAATCCAGGATGGGGTGACTTGTCTGACTCCAACCAGGTTCTGTTATCCAGAATTCCTTGTAAACCTCCAAATTTGTACATTATCCTCACATTTCTGTGCTGGAAAGTTCTGGAATGTGCGTGGATCCACATAATTCCACGCACCCAGCATTCCCTAAAGTCTTCAGAGAAAAATGGTACCTCACTTGTGTGGGTAGGCCTAGTGCCTGTGTCAGGAAAAGGGCCAAAACACAACATGGACACACCACATTTTAAAAGTGAAAACTGACCCTTTTTTTGCAAAGAGCCTAGCTGTAGACTTTGAACCCTAGCTCTGCCGGCACATAGGCAAACCTAACAAACCTATACATTTATGAAAACTAGACACCCAGGGAAATCCAGGATGGGGTGACTTGTCGGGCTATCACCAGGTTCTGTTACCCAGAATCCCTTGGAAACCTCAAAATCTGTAAAAAAAAACCACATTTTCCACAAATTTCTGTAATGGAAAGTTCTGGAATCTGTGTGGATCCACAAAATTCCACCCACCCCGCATTTCCCAAAGTCTTCTGAGAAAAATGGTACCTCACATGTGTGGGTAGGCCAAGAGCCCGCGGCAGGAAACAGCCCAAAACGCAATGTGAACACACCACATTTTCACAGTGAAAACCGACCCTTTTTTTGCAAAGTGCCTAGCTGTAGATTTTGAACCCTAGCTCTGTCAGCACCTAGGGAAACCTTTCAAACCTATACATTTTTCGAAAACTAGACACCCAGGGAAATCCAGGATGGGGTGACATGTCGGGCTCTCACCAGGTTCTGTTTCTCAGAATTCCTTGCAAACCTCAAAATGTGTCACAAAAACACATTTTCCTCAACATTCTGTGTGGAAAGTTTTGGAATCTATGTGGATCCACAAAATTCCACCCACCTCGCATTCCTCAAAGTCTTCTGAGAAAAATGGTACCTCACTTGTGTGGGTAGGCCAAGTGCCTGCGGCAGAAAACGGCCCAAAACGCAATGTGGACACACCACATTTTCACAATGAAAACAGACCCTTTTTTTTGCATAGTGCCTAGCTGTAGATTTTGAACCCTTGCTCTGCCAGCACCTAGGGAAACCTTTCAAACCTATATATTTTTGAAAACTAGACACCCAGGGGAATCCAGAATGGGGTGACTTGTCTCACCAGGTTCTGTTTCCCAGAATCCCTTGCAAACCTCAAAATTTGTCCAAAAAAACACACATTTTCCTCACATTTCTGTGGTGGAAAGTTGTGGAATCTGTATGGATCCACAAAATTACACACTCTGCATTCCCCAAAGTCTTCCCAGAAAAATGGTACCTCACTTGTGTGGGTAGGCCTAGTGCTTGTGACAGGGAACGGCCCAAGACGCAACGTGGATGCACCACATTTTCACAGTGAAAACAGACCCTTTTTTTGCAAAGTGACTAGCTGTAGATTGCATGCCCCCACTCGGGGCCTATAAAAAATAATCCCTGGCATCTAGGGTGCTTGTGTGATTGTTTAAATACATTTTTCAATGGCTTTCACAAGGAAGGGGACTGTAATAATCAAGGTCATTTGGGTCAGCATCTGGCTTCTTAATGATTGGGGTGATTTGGCCAAGCTGGGGAGATGCTGGCATGGAGTCACTGGGTAGGGAGGAGTTGATGACGTTGGTCCAGAATGGAGAAATGATGTGTCTGAGGTCAGAGAGGTGTGAGGTCGGCTTCATGGAGGATAGTATTTCACAGGCTTCTTTTTCAGATATATATTCAAATTTGGACCAGGTTGCTTTGTTTTTAAGGATGAAGGTGATTGATGTTGGAGTTCAGGCATTCAGAGAGGATGAAGTTTTGGAGATCTTTCTCAGTTGGTGGGGATAAGAGAGGGGCCATCGTTAGTGGCAGGGTCTTTGGTGGGAGGAGAAGAGGGAAGGGGAACCAACAAGAATTTAGTGTTTGTTATTTTGTCTGAGAAAAATGTAACAATTGGTAGAGACATCTATTGAATGTCAACGAATGGAAGAGATTGGATTTAAATGATCTTGAGAAGGTCTTAGGGACGGTTTCTGGTATGGTCCAGTTGGATTCTGAAAAGGGCTGATCTTTCTCTGAAGATGTGTTTTTTGATATTTTAGGTGTTCTGTTCTGAAGAGGGAGAGATGGGCTGGGGAGGGTTGATTTCTCCATTTTCTTTCTATCAGGCTGAGTTGTTGCCTTTTGTTGTTAAGATCTGTTTTGAACTATGACCTGGAGGCAGTATTTCTTGATTTTTTGAGTTGTAAGGGGGCGATGGTGTCAAGAAGTTCAGTGTTTTTTGTGTTGCAGTGGGAGGCAAGTTCATCGGTGGTGATCAGTTTGGGTGGAGGAGTAATGTGAGTTCTAATTGGAGATTCTAACTCTGAATGCTGGATTTGGTGTGTCTTGTCCAGTGCTTCGTCAGGCTATTTTGGGTGGAGGATGTGGTTTGTTTGATGTTGAGGGCGAGGTCGAGGAGAATTAGGTGATGATTCAACCAATCAATGGGAGGAGAGGTATTTAGTGTCTTGGTTGGAGGTGATAGCATCAAGGCTAGTGCTTCTGTTGTGGGTTTAGTTTTTACACTCTTGAATAAAACTGTTTGATTCCAGGAGGGAGTCTAGTGCTTGTACTGTGCTGTCATCATTATTCAGGTGCAGGTTTAAATGTTCTCGTTGTCTAGGGCCAGCACCTAAGCCAGGCAGAAACCACCACTCTAATCAGGGCAAGGGAGATACACCCTGAAGATACCCTCTGCTCACTCCCTTGGTAGCTTGGCAGAGCAGTCAGGCTGATCCTAGAGGCAATGTGTAAAGCGTTTTCGCAACACACTCACACAACAGCAACACACTAGGCACACCACAAAATAAAGTCCACACAAGGTTATATCAAAAATAGCCTTTGTATTATTCATAAAACACATTAGAACACAATCACATTTATACACTGTGCCACCTTGCACTCAGGCAGGCACAAAGACAAATAGCACACAGAAATGCCCACTTCTAAAAGTGGCATTTCTAAAATAGTGATAATAAATCTGCAAACACCATTGCACAGCATTTATTACCACTATTCCAAACATACCAAACTCTACCACTTTACTCCTCTCAGATCAGGAATTACCACTGAAACTTTTATCAGGGAATCCCCAATGTATTCCTATGAGAGGGCAGCCTCACAGCAGTGAGAAACCAAAATGACAGTTTGTCACTACCAGGACATGCCACACAGTAAAGGCACATGTCCTACCTTTTACCTACAATGCACCCTGCCCATAGGGCTCGCTAGGGCCTACCTTAGGGGTGGCTGATATTTAGTAAAAGGGGAGTCACAGACATGGCACCCACTCTATGTGTCACTTCACAGTGGCAGTAAACTGCGCGTGCAGGTCCTGCAATGGCAGAGGCCTGAGACAGGTTTGAAAGGCTACTTTGGTGGGTGGTGCAATCAGCGCTGCAAGCCCGACAGTAGCATTTAATTTACTGGCCCTGGATATCTGGTATACCGCTTTACAAGGGACTGATAGGTACATTAAATACACCAAACTGGTGTAGACCAAGCTACCATGCTTTACCATAGAGAGCACATGCACTTTACACTGGACAGCAGTGATGAAGTGCCCAGAGTCCTAAAACCACCAACGCCAGGTCAGAAAAATACCAGGAGGAAGGCAAAAAGTTCAGGGATGACCTTGCAAAAAGGGCCAAGTCCAACAGGTGATGATGTAACCAATCAATGGGAAGGATAGAGCAGAGGGATATAGTGTGGTGGTTGAAGATGATGGCATCAAGGGTACTGCTTTTGTTGTGGGTTTGGTTTTTACAGTGTTGAATAAGACTTTTTGATTTTAGGAGAGAGTCTAGTGCTTGTACTGTGCTGTCATCATTATTCAGGTGTAGGTTTAAATCTCCTATGACAATGTCAGAGGAATCATTCATGGAGTTCAATGTTAAAAGGTCAGTTGGTATTTCAAGGAAATTACATTTTTTACCTGGAGGGTGATAGATGGTGTGGGGATTTAGGGAGTTTCGATCTTCGGACCTTTGGAAGGAAGGGAAACTCCTGGGTATTCAAAGGTTGAGTATTTGACTGAGTGGAAGGGAGTTAGGTGGAGGTTGTTTTTGTGTAAGATCGCTAGGTCACCACTGGAGCTATCTTTGTGGTTGTGACGAATGATTGAGAAACCTGGAATGGTGAGGAGATCCATGATGGCTGTTGAATGGACATTTAGCCAGGTTTCCATGAGAAAGCATAGGTTGATTTTATGAAGCGGGCTAGTTTCTGCAATTTCAGTGGCGTGCTTAGATGCTGACTGACAGTTTAAGAGCATGCAGTTTAATGTGATTGACTTTTTCAAATCAAATTGTGAGAGGTCGATGGAGGTCAGTTGGGTTGGAGTTCTGGAGAGGGGTGATTAGTGGTAGGGATCCTGTTCCTACTGAGGATGACCAGGATTTTGAGGAAGGAAGATTGGCTGATGTCACTGGCATATGAGTTGATTAAGGCTTCCACTTCAGTATGTGACATTTTCAGAAATAGCACATCTAGTTTTGAAATAGTACAGTTTGAGAGTGGTAGTTAGCCAGGAAGTTGAGTGAGCGGTTTCTAAGAGTGGGTTTGTGACAGACAAGTCAGGGAGTGAGTGTGGGGTGGGACTTGGTGTTGGGTGTTTTGGGATAATAGGTTCATGAGGAAGGGGACAGGGAATGCTCATTGCTAGTGAGAGGTATGGAGGGATTCAGGATAGAGGATTAGGTGGTGAGGAAGGTGGGGAAGTGGATTGGATGAGGATGTTTCCATTTTTACAGATGGTTATGGACAATTCACCACTGAACCTTACTGATGGCGATAGGGTGAGTTTGGATCCATAAGGAACGTTGATGGTATTGGCTATGTGTAGGTTCTGTAGGAAGTTAGCTCTCCATTTGGCAGGTTGTTTGGATCCATAAGGAACGTTGATGGTATTGGCTATGTGTAGGTTCTGTAGGAAGTTAGCTCTCCATTTGGCAGGTTGTTTGGAGTAGAAAATTAGGTCTGTTTGAGGTTATCATGTGTCGTGCTGTGATAGATGTCTGTTATTAGTGCTTCTGGGTGTTCTTTGAGGAGCTTCTGTTTGTAGTTTTTTGTGCCATGTTTGGAGAGATTTGGTAGGAATTTCATACAAAAGAAATTGGGACCATGACTCTCAAAGGGCTGGCTATGTAAGGCCATGTTGGGGTATGAGGAGAGAAATTGGTCACCTAGAGGGGGATGGCTTTGAGGGTGATTCAGGTATGAATCCCTTGGGATTACCTGATATCTGAAGAGGGTCTTGGGGCTGAGATGAAAAGGGGGTTCTTGCATTAGCCCATATGGATCACAGGGTATCCAATTGTCTGGAGACGGGTGGTTGCAGGGGAGATCCTAGGTCCATCTCCCAAGTGATAGACCATGCGGCTACTGGGTTCAGAGATCTTGTGCTCGCATCTGAGTTGTGAGTCTTGAGCATGAGCGTGAGTTGAGGATTGAGGATTCTACAAGGTTATTGTGCAGTCCCTTTCCTGTTTCAGAATACAAAAAAGGTTAGATAGTCCTTTGTCAGTGATCTTGTTGGCTACCCGAACAGAGTGGATGTATGTCTGTTTCTTTGGGGGGTTGCTAAGAAGATGTTCACAGTGAAGACACAGGAAACATTGAATGTAGCTTAGCTGTTGCCAGGGGTAAGAAGTGAACAATATAGGCAACAACATTGTCAGGATGTAGTCAGAGCTTGGCTTCATGTCAAGGTACAACAATACTATCAATTTGGTTAAAACAGGTTATAATCTATAAAAAGAACTACTAAGGGCCCGATTCTGATCTCGTTTGGGAAGCATACTGAACAACTCGGGTCCGGAATGATTTCCGTATGACTCAGTTTCTGGGGAGTCCGACTGAATGAGTACATTGCATTTGAATGCATTCGGATATGATTCGGTGAGAGTCCCATTGACCTCAATGGTAGCCTGTGTACCGAACAAGTACACAGGCTCCCATTGACAAAAGGGGTGGTTGCGGATAATCGTACACCCTGTGGTGGCCACTCCTTGGTGCCTGCCACAATGAGCATGGTTGGGAAGAGGGAACCCAAGGATACCCTAATGGGTCTGATTCAGAGGTTCCCAGGTGAAGGGTGGCCTGCTACAGGTCCCCAAAGACCGATTCTGGAAGCTTTTGATCCGGGCTTACCGAATCGGAAAGGCTTTCTGAATCGTTCATCGTACTTGCTCGTTTGAAAAACCTACTCCATTGAGCTGTGTGAATCCGCTCTGGAAGGCTTTATCTCTCTGAATGCCTTCCGGAACCGATTCAGTCAGCGCTAAGACTTTCCAAGCATCCTACTAGGTCATTCGGAACTGTCAAAGATTTGGTAAGAAACAAGGGCTCCGAATCGTTTTAGGCAATTCCGAATCTGATTCGGAGCCCTTCTGACCAAACTCGGAATTGGGCCCTTAGTGTTTGTAGATCTTCTCCTTAAAATGTATGGTAAAATAATTGGAAAACCATTTCAAGTTGGTATCATAGGTGAAAACATGATTGAATTTAAAAACAATTTTAAATTACTGTTGTGAAGTCTCCTCATCAAACTCATGCTACATTTGTCATTGAAACCAAGTTTAAAACTGAATACAATTTAAATGCTAGATTGCTGGGGGTAGGTATGGAGGTTCTCTTTAAATTAGGATTTTGAGACTGTGTGACAATATATAGAATTTAAAGACAATTGACTGTCAGCATCAATGAAAATCTGGTGCACTACAAGGGCAGTTACAAGGTCACAGGCACTTGGATATGATCACTCAGGAACAGATCCAGACCAGCAACATCACACAGTGAGGCAATGGTGCAGTGACATGTTAGGGAGACCATGGTAGGACAACTAGCAGAAAGTCAGGCAAACATGTCAAGAGTGGACATAGCTTCAGAGAAGTCTTAGGCCGGGCTTGTGAGCTCTCTGTACTTCCCTATAAGAAAGAACTGGGAAATAAACCAGCATTGGAAACATATTTCATACCACTCCCACATGCAATCATAGTAAACAAGCTCAACCCACTCCAGTGGGATTTGTTCAGTGTTTTCCTTTTGAAGAAAATACTGGAAAAAGTGCCACCATTGTGTTTGATAACAAATGTTTCCAAATACATAGGCTAAAATGTGTGGGCTATATGCACTAATACCTGTTAGAAAAAGTGGGTGAACATTTCCGAAACACCCTATGTACTATTGGTTTTATTTACAAAACTACCATTCAGAGCTTGAAAAGTGCTACTCCAAATAAGTAAAAGCTTTTCCGTTTGGAAAAACATCCGGATGAACCGGAAACACTATTCCCCCTGTGGCTGCTCAAATGATTTTCAAATGAGATGGAGTAAATTAGGAACCCCTTATCCTTCGCAAATTAGTTATCACCTCCTTTGTGGTGTCAGTAAATGTACAATAGTTTGCAACTGGAAATGACGTACAAGCCACTTATTCACTGCATACTCGGCATACTTGTAAGAAAATCGGCTATTGGTTCAGAGTAGTGGAAGCCACGCTCAAGCAACAACAACAATCCTTGTTAGGGTGTACCACAAAAATCACTAAATTATCCTCTGCTTAACCCTCTGATAGCTTGGTTCATTGTAGTCAGGCTTAACGTAGAGGCAATGTGTAAAGTGTTTATGCAGCACACAATATGTAATAACATGAAAACACCAAAAAGAAAAATCCCAAAACAATCAAAATCCAATCAGTAGAACAGGACATATGAGCTTTTAAAGTAGTAGGTAAAAAAAGAGGCAAAATATGTGAAGTGTCAAATGTGGTTATCTGATCGCACTGGACTTAGATAAAGTCACTGTTAGACCTGGCACCATTGGCGTGGGTCACCCTTCCATTTTTGTCTGTGCCTCAATGTATTTTTGTGCTGGTGTTAGCTGCTCAGGGCCCTGTGACACTGCCATCCAGTGCCACAGGGCAAGTGCTCCCTATGGGAAAATGTATTATGTGAATTGACTCCCATGTTTGGCTATTTGGTTTACTATCAGTCCCTAGTAGAGTGCACCAGGGGTGCCAAGGGCTTGTATATCCAAATGCTGCTAGTGGGCTTGCAGCACTGGTTGTGCCACCCACAGAAGCAGCCTGGTAAAATGTATCTAAGGTCTGCCATTGCAGAACCTGCATGCAGTCTGGTACTGTTATGCTGACTGGGCAAGTGTCCCCACTTGCCAGTCCCTAAACCTTCCCTTACCTTCATATTAGTCACCCCTATGGTAGGCCGGTGCATTGTAAGGATAAGGTAGGACATGCCCTGAGGTGTGTGGCATGTCCTAATAGTGAATTACAGCCATTTTCGTTTTTCACTATTGTAAGGCTACCTGCTCTCCATAGGCCAGAATGGGCTGCTAGATTATAACACTCTATAATCCTAGCAGGCGCAGGAAGCATGGTAGAAATTCATGTTTAGTATGCCTGAACTCAGAATAATAAAATACATCTTTTAGCAAAGGTTATTTTAATATCCTGGGTTTGCAAATGCTACTTTTAGAAAGTTAGCCTTTGCGTGCCTAACCATCTCAGTCCGCCTCTGGAGGGGAGGGCTATCTTCTTTGTGTGTAGCTTGAGTGAAAGGGCTGGGAAGTTCCAGGAGACAGGCTGGGGCTACAAGGTGGTGAATAGAGAGATTACACCAGGATGGGTGGGAGGAGTGCACCTTGACTCTGAATAGGGCAGTGCTCTGCCACCACAATGCTGGCTCCACCCCCTGGGGAGCGTCTGATGTCTCTGCCCTGCCTGCTGAAAGAAGAAGCCAGAGTCCCCACAACAAAGTGCTCCTCACTGAAAAGAACTGGACTGGGATTATGCAAAGGCCCCCCTGGCCTGTAAAGACAAAAGAAACTTGGTATAAAGCTGCAACCCGACCAGCATCTGAATATGCTGCCGAACTATGACCCGGACCCATCAACTTGTCCCGCACTGTCCGTCGCGGACCCCACAAACTTAAGGTACTTTTTTCTGTTCGCACCACAGCGTGCATGTTACGGACCCCGGAGTCCGCACCGATTGTTTGACTCGTACTTTCCTTGTTTTTAATGCGGACGAGTCGCACACCCAGGTACGAACCGTACAAAGCCTGAAAAGAATTGACTAAAAGAAGCCTATTTTTGTATTTTAAGCCTTTTTACAAGAACATTGAACTTTAAAATAATACTGTGGTCATTTTATTCGTTATTCTGGTCTTGTGCTAAGCCTTATATAAAGAAACCTATTTTTGATATAACCTTGACTGGTGTCCATTTGTGGTGTGTCATTGTATTACTGTATGTGTTCACAAATGCTTAACCTATGACGCCCTGAGAATAGTCTTGACTTCTTGCGCCACACTACCTAAAGGGTGAGCAGGGGTTATTTGAAAGGGTGATCCCCTTACTCTGACTTATAATTGAGAGTCCCTGCTTGTTGCAAGTGCATACCTGTGCCAACTAGAGATTCCCAGTTCTAACATTGGTGGTCAGCGGTGAGGATTTGAATTTGCATTTGTGATTCATGTACAGTGATTGAGTGAACGCCACGTAGTGAGTTCAGACCGATAACGCAGCCACACAGTATTGATTTTTGTTTTTGCTGAAGAATCTCCACTTTAAGAAACCATGCCTAGCTCAGTCAATGGAGGCAGGGCGTCCTCTATATTCTCTGGAGTTGATGACATAGATTGGGAGGAGAGGGCACTGCTGAGGTGCACAAATGAAGTCTTGAAAGGATACCTCTCCAAGTACAGAATTAACCAAACTGGATTGAAAAACAAGGAGCAGTACACAAAGGCGCTGAGGGCCTGGTACGAATCCAAGTTCCCAGAGAATGCGCTGGAGGTGATACCCCCAGAAGGTGCTTCTGAGCCTGGCAGAGGCCTGTCGCCAGAGGAGATGGCCGACAGGAGTGCTGCAAGAGCACATGAAGTGGAGATGGCAAAACTGCAAATGGAAATGGAAAGACAAAGGCTGGCCATGGAGCATGAGGTAAAAATGAGTGAGTTGGATCTCAAGGCCAAGAGTTTAGACCGCTCTCCCTCTGGTGGCAGCAATTTAACAGAGTCAAAGGTGCACATTCCTAAATATGTGGTGAAAGAGTATTACAAGCAGGATGATATTGGGCAGTGGGTCAGGGCCTATGAAGTAGCCATGTCCTCCCACCGGGTCCCTGAGAGAGATTGGGGAGCGGAGTTGTGGGGAAGGTTCCTGAGTGAGGGGCGAGACACACTGCTAGATCTCCCCTCTGATGTCACCACATCCTATACACACATGAAGGAAGCTCTGATGACAAGGTATGGGTTAACTCCTGAATTGTACAGGCAGAGATTTAGGGAATGCACCAAGAGGGAATGCACCAAGAAACCTGGTACCACTTATGTAGAATATGTGACTTTTTTTTCCAGAGCGCTAGATGGTTGGGTGAAGGGTAACAAAGTAAATGATTACCAAGGGCTGTTTGATCTAATTGCATGGGAGCACTTGTCTGATAATTGTTTTCCTGAGCTACGCCAGCACCTGATCGCTAGCAAGCTGACTAACCCTAGGAAGCTTGCTGAGGAGGCGGACCGCTGGATCAGCACCAGGGTCCACAAAGGTCCCGTGGGAGGCCCCGCCAAAGGTGGTCAGGGTCCCCAGCAGAAGAGTGGGGGGGACAAGGGTAAACAGAGGGAGTTCTACAGAGGGCCCCAAAGTAATTCCCAGGGGAACCAAGGGAAAGGTTCTCAGCCACCCCCACCCCCGAAGCAGACCGGGGCCCCAACAGGTAACCCTGTTCAAAGAGGGCACCCCAGATGTTACAAGTGTAACAACCTGGGGCACTATTCCATGGATCCCAAGTTCCCCATGTTTGGTAAACCAGCACCCCCTGGTGCTCCACCCCCCAAGCAGGTGGCTGGTGTAGCCTTTGGGAGGGAGGTAGATGTCCAAGGGGAGGGGGATCCCGTACAGATGACCCTAGTCTCATTAGGAGACAGTGAGATGGTCGCTGAGGCCCAACTGCCCCCCAATACTCAAAAGTATGGGCAGTGGGTGGCCATAAATGGCAAGAGGGTGGGGGCTCTTAGAGATACAGGAGCCAGCGTGACTGCTGTCAAGCAACACCTGGTGTCTCAAGAGCAGGTGGTCCCACACGCATTCTGCCGTGTTGTTAACGCTGACAACACAGAGAGTCATTGTCCAATGGCTCAAGTTCCCTTTGAGTGGGGGGGGTCTCTGGTATTCTGCAAGTTGCTGTGAGAACTGCCATGCCTGTTGATTGTCTCCTAGGAAATGATTTGGAGAGCTCCCCTTGGGAAAAGGTGGAGAAGACAACTCACCTGCGGATGGTGGGTTTACCTGATTGGGCGTGCGTGACCACCCGGTCAATGGCAGCCAGTAGGGGTGTTGAAGGGACCCTGGAGCCTGAAGGAGATGCCCAGGAACCGGCCTTGGGGAGAGGGCGCAGGAGGCATGGGCATCCGGCTCCTCAAGTTCCCACGGTCCAGGAGGAAGCAGACCTTGAGGGGGATGCCCTGGAGCCTACCGGGGAACAGATAGCCGAACTGGGGGACCTGCCTGAGCTGACCCATTGGCAGCAAGAAGGAGGCCCCACCAGGGAGGAATTCTGCAGGGAGCAGAAGGAGTGCCCCTCTCTAGTGGGTATGCGGCAGCAGGCTGCAGCCCAGGCCAATGGTGATCAGTCCGGTACTCACTTAATCTACTGGGAGAACGACCTCCTGTACTCAGAGCCTAAGGTTGCTGAACCTGGGTCAGCCCGTGCGCTGGTGGTACCCCAGAAGTTCAGAGCCTTCCTACTGGGGCTGGCTCACGACGTTCCGTTAGCAGGGCATTTGGGGCAGGACAAGACCTTCAAAAGGCTTGTCACCCACTTTTATTGGCCTCAAATGCGCAGGAGTTCTGACACTCACAGCAGGACATGCCAGACTTGCCAGGCAAGTGGTAAGAGTGGAAGGAAACTGAGGGCTCCACTCCAACCTTTCCCTGTGGTCAGTACCCCATTCCAGCGAGTGGGGATTGACATTGTGGGGCCACTGGATCCCAAGACAGCCATGGGCAACAGGTTTATCCTGGTCTTGGTGGACCATGCCACTCGGTACCCTGAAGCCATCCCTCTGAGGACAGTGACGGCCCCCGTGGTGGGACGGGCACTGATGGGAATTTTCTCACAAGTAGGATTCCCTCTAGAGGTGGTGTCTGACAAGGGGACCAATTTCATATCGAAATATATGAAATCCCTTTGGCAAGAGTGTGGTGTGACATACAAGTTCACCACCCCTTACCATCCCCAAGGAAACGGGTTGGTTGAGAGATTCAACCGAACCCTAAAGGGCATGATTATGGGCCTTGAGGAGCCCATGAGGCGTAAGTGGGACGTCCTCTTACCATGCCTTCTCTTTGTGTACCGTGAGGTGCCGCAGAAGTCTCTGGGGTTCAGTCCCTTTGAGCTTCTGTATGGCCACCCAGTACGAGGACCTCTTAGTCTGGTCAAGGAAGGCTGGGAGCAATCTCCCAGGAAACCTCCCCAGAATGTATATAGTTACATGCTGGCCTTTCGGAACCAGACTAGGCGTTTCAGGCAACTTGCTGAGGCAAATACGGAAGCCAGCCAGGAGGAAATGAAGCGGTGGTACGATCAGAATGCCACTCTGGTTGAGCTTCAACCTGGTCAAAAGGTATGGGTCCCTTTGAGATTGTGGAGCACAAGAGTTCTGTCACCTACTTGGTGGACTTGCAGTCTCCTAGGAACCCCTTAAGGGTCCTACATGTCAATCGACTGAAGCCCCACTTGGAGAGGTCCGAAGTGGGCATGCTCTTGGCCACAGATGATGGGACGGAGGAAGAGTCTGAGCCTCTTCCTAACCTCCTGGTAGCCTCAGAGCAAGACGGGTCAGTGGATGGAGTGAACCTCTCACCCACCCTGACCCCTGAGCAACAGGATGACTGCCGCCAGCTGCTGGGGCAGTTTCCTGACCTGTTCTCCCTGGTTCCTGGTATCACAGATTGGTGCGTCCATGATGTGGATACAGGAGACAGCTTACCTGTGAAGCACAAAGCTTACAGGGTAACTGACAGGGTCAGAGCCTGCATCACAGAGGAGGTCTCAAAGATGCTTGCTCTAGGGGTGGTTGAGTCCTCCAGCAGTCCTTGGACTAGCCCAGTGGTCTTGGTCCCAAAGGCTGCCGCGCCGGGTGCCACACCCGAACTCCAGTTCTGTGTGGACTACAGAGGACTCAACTCAGTCACGAAGACTGACGCGCACCCCATCCCCAGAGCTGACGAGCTCATCGATTGGTTAGGGGCTGCACGGTACCTCAGCACGTTTGATTTAACGTCTGGGTACTGGCAGATCGCCTTGACTGATGGGGCCAAAGAGAGGTCCGCATTCTCCACACCAGATGGGCATTTCCAGTTCCGGGTTATGCCATTTGGGATGAAGAATGCCCCTGCCACCTTCCAGAGGTTGGTCAACCAGGTGTTGGCTGGGCTGACCGAGTTCAGCGCCGCCTACCTGGATGACATCGCAGTGTTCAGTGGCACATGGAAAGAACACCTGCAACATCTCTGGGAAGTGTTGATGGCACTGCGCAAGGCAGGCCTCACGATCAAGGCAAGCAAGTGTCAGATCGGGCAGGGATCAGTGGTGTACTTGGGACACCAAGTGGGGAGCGGCCAGGTGGCTCCCCTCCAACCCAAGATTGAAACCATCCTGGCTTGGGAGCCCCTAAAGACCCAGACAGAGGTGAGGGCCTTTTTAGGACTCACAGGGTACTACAGGAGGTTTGTCAAGGGGTATGGCAGCATTGTTGCCCCCTTGACAGAGCTGACTTCGAAGAAGCGGCCCAGAACAGTGATATGGACTGACACTTGTCAGAAGGCCTTTGACACCCTGAAGACTGCCATGTGCACGGCGCCCGTGCTCTTGGCTCCTGACTTCTCCAAAGAATTCCTTGTGCAGACAGATGCATCAGAGCATGGTGTAGGGGCTGTTCTCTCACAGATGACTGAGGAGGGCTGGGACCAACCTGTAGCCTTCATAAGTAGGAGGTTACTTCCCCGGGAACAAAAGTGGAGTGCGATTGAGCGAGAAGCATTTGCTGTGGTCTGGGCATTGAAGAAGCTAAGACCCTACTTGTTTGGGTCTCACTTCCGGGTTCAAACAGACCACAGGCCCCTCAGATGGTTGATGCAGATGAGGGGTGAGAATCCTAAGTTGTTGAGGTGGTTCATTTCCATACAGGGGATGGATTTCACGGTGGAACATCGCCCCGGTACAGACCACGCCAACGCTGATGGTCTTTCCAGATTTTTCCGCCTTAGGGATGAGAACTCCCTGTGGTAGGGTAGTTCTCCCCACATTTCAGCTGGAGGGGACACGTGTTAGACCTGGCACCATTGGCGTGGGTCACCCTTCCATTTTTGTCTGTGCCTCAATGTATTTTTGTGCTGGTGTTAGCTGCTCAGGGCCCTGTGACACTGCTATCCAGTGCCACAGGGCAAGTGCTCCCTATGGGAAAATGTATTTTGTGAATTGACTCCCATGTTTGGCTATTTGGTTTACTATCAGTCCCTAGTAGAGTGCACCAGGGGTGCCAAGGGCTTGTATATCCAAATGCTGCTAGTGGGCTTGCAGCACTGGTTGTGCCACCCACAGAAGAAGCCTGATAAAATGTATCTAAGGTGTGCCATTGCAGAACCTGCATGCAGTCTGGTACTGTCATTCTGACTGGGCAAGTGTCCCCACTTGCCAGTCCCTAAACCTTCCCTTACCTTCATATTAGTCACCCCTATGGTAGGCCCTAGGGCAGGGTGCATTGTAAGGATAAGGTAGGACATGCCCTGAGGTGTGTGGCATGTCCTAATAGTGAATTACAGCCATTTTCGTTTTTCACTATTGTAAGGCTACCTGCTCTCCATAGGCCAGAATGGGCTGCTAGATTATAACACTCTATAATCCTAGCAGGCTCAGGAACCATGGTAGAAATTCATGTTTAGTATGCCTGAACTCAGAATAAAAAAATACATCTTTTAGCAAAGGTTATTTTAATACCCTGGGTTTGCAAATGCTACTTTTAGAAAGTTAGCCTTTGCATGCCTAACCATCTCAGTCCGCCTCTGGAGGGGAGGGCTATCTTCTTTGTGTGTAGCTTGAGTGACAGGGCTGAGAAGTTCCAGGAGACAGGCTGGGGCTACCAGGTGGTGAATAGAGAGATTACACCAGGATGGGTGGGAGGAGTGCACCTTGACTCTGA
Organism: Triturus cristatus; assembly: GCF_964204655.1. NCBI lineage: Eukaryota > Metazoa > Chordata > Amphibia > Caudata > Salamandridae > Triturus > Triturus cristatus. Next base: position 485,763,007 of record NC_140593.1, on the reverse strand, counting down.
ATAGGGCAGTGCTCTGCCACCACAATGCTGGTTCCTCCCCCTGGGGAGCGGCTGATGTCTCTGCCCTGCCTGCTGAAAGAAGAAGCCAGAGTCCCCACAACAAAGTGCTCCTCACTGAAAAGAACTGGACTGGGATTATGCAAAGGCCCCCCTGGCCTGTAAAGACAAAAGAAACTTGGTATAAATGTAGGAGCCCTGCTCCTAAGAAATCAGATCCTGATTGAACCACGAAGAAACTCTGCCTGACCAGAAGGACCAGGAAGAAGCTGAAGGAGGAGTAACTTTCCCTGACCTGGGGGATTGGCCTGCAGTTGGTGCCTTGCTGAGAAAGGAGAGGAAAAGACTAAGAGAGACTTTGCGCTTTGTTTTTCAACAATCTCCAAGGGCTTGGAAGAAGAGCTTGCCCCCTGAACTGAGTCTCAGGACCATTGGACTCATCTGCCTTCCAAAACTGAGTTGCCTGGACATTTTTTGCTTGTTTCCCGCTGGATTTGGTCCCAGTACGACTAGTACCTCATCCGCCGCGAAGCCGTGTCTTTGCCGCCCGGCACCGTGTGTCTACGCTGATCCAAAAGCGTTAGTATGCACCGTATTCCTCCCGGCCGCATCGCACCTAACCTTCCCCGCCGATTCGAGACGTACAACCCTTGCTGCCTAATCCTGTACGCCGGACCCAAGCTTCGCTGTCCCGCAGGTACGGTCCGTACGCTGCTAACGTACTGCACCGTGCCGTACTCAGAGCCGAGAAGCCGCATCACGCTGATCCTCCCGTACGCTGTACGGCGCCGAGAAGTGTCGCCGCCTATCCGCACCGAAGGTACCGCTCGAACGCCGAACGCCACAGACTCTGCAATCTGATCCAGACCATCCGCATGTATCCCTGAAGGTCCCGTACCAACGCCGCGTCCCGACGCCGCGACCCGACCAGCATCTGAATACGCTGCCGAACTACGACCTGGACCCATCAACTTGTCCCGCACTGTCCGTCGCGGACCCCACAAACTTAAGGTACTTTGTTCTGTTCGCACAGCAGCGTGCATGTTACGGACCCCGGAGTCCGCACCGATTGTTTGACTCGTACTTTCAATGTTTTTAATTTGGACGAGCCGCACACCCAGGTACGAACCGTACAAAGCCTGAAAAGAAGCAGAATTGACTAAAAGAAGCCTATTTTTGTATTGTAAGCCTTTTTACAAGAACATTGAACTTTAAAATAATACTGTGGTCATTTTATTCGTTATTCTGGTCTTGTGCTAAGCCTTATATAAAGAAACCTATTTTTGATATAACCTTGACTGGTGTCCATTTGTGGTGTGTCATTGTATTACTGTATGTGTTCACAAATGCTTAACCTGTGACGCCCTGAGAATAGTCTTGACTGCTTGTGCCACACTACCTAAAGGGTGAGCAGGGGTTATTTGAAAGGGTGATCCCCTTACTCTTACTTAGAATTGAGAGTCCCTGCTTGTCGCAAGTGCATACCCGTGCCAACTAGAGAGTCCCACTTCTAACAGTCACAAATTCTGGATGAGCACAAAGGACAACTAGCTGGGCACAGGACAGAGTTCTATCACAGGAAGTTTCTGTCCTTGGTTTTGTGATGCGAGGTCCTGCAACGGGCTGCACCATACTGCATCAGTTCAGGTGAAGCCATCAAGTAGGAGATGCAAGGTGTGACAACGTGCTGCAATATGCTGCATTGGTTTTGGTGAAGACAGTGATCAAGACATGTTGTGGTGCAAGGTCCTGCATTGGGCTGCGTTACACTGCGTTGGTTCTGGTTAGGCCGCCAGTCAGGAGTAGTGACGTGCTATTTCACACCTCATTGGTTCCACGATAATCTTTAGTTGCACTGGGAGGAGTGCACTCTGAATCCTCCCAAGAATTCAGGACCTTGAGAACAAAACTCGGAAGATCATGGCTCACTTCCACAGGGACAGCAGAGGGGACCAGGTCTGGTGCAGTTTGGTCAGTTCAGCTGTGAAGCAGCAGAGCCCTCTGGAAACTTAGTGTGTCCCTATAGCTCAAACAGGGAGGCAGTCAACTGACCCTTGGAGTCACGCTAGGTATCCTGGGAACCAGGCAAGTAGGTTCAAACTTCCTTTTTCAGACAGCAAGGCAATCTTTCCCGCAGCCAGGCAGTCCTTTCTGGCAGCAAGGCGGTCCTTCTTCTGAATCTTTCACAAGTCCTGGTGTCTTCTGATAAGTGGTTCTGAAGGTCCCATTGTTATGCTTCTTGGATGCTAAGTGACATCGAGCTAAGAGGAATGGAGGGTTGACCAGAACTGGGGAATTGATGTTTGCACTATTATTTCTCAAAAGAAGAGAGAGGGTACCGTTTAACATCAAAGAGGTAGGGCACCAAATAGACCACAGTCAAAAAGGAAATCCCCTTTGGTAGGCACAATTCATCAAACCTACACATAATTATCAATAAATAATATCACCCAAATATAAATACAATCCAAAAATCAATATATTCTAAATTAATCCTGTGAAAGCCAAGCCATCGTTTAAAAATTTATTATGAGTTGATATGGTAAAAACACACTACAGTGTAAACAAACATAAAATCCACATTAAAAAGTTGAAAAACAGTCTAGTGCATCTATAATACAAAAAAAATCACAATAGAACTAACACAGTGGGAGAACAAGTTAGACACAAAATATTTTTTAAATTAGAGCCTCACTAGTCTGACTAAGATCATTTGTTTCCAACAGAAACTGTACATCTGCTAAAATGTTATTAGTCCAACAAATGTCACAGAGATCTAGTGTTCACTTTTTCTACAAAGCATTGACACGTTTCGGTGGGTTCTAGAATTCGACAACCTCCTTCTTCAGGAAAAAATGATATCTCCCAGCATTGAATCGTTATCTATATAAAAAATCACAAAATAAAAGAAAAAAACATAAGCATTATAGATTATCAAACATTACTGGCCCCACTCAACCAGTATTTACATAATGGTGATATTTAAAAAGGAGCATACGTCAAGAGCTCATTCATACAGAAAAATGTAATAGTATCGAGATCTAACTTCGATACAATTGCGGAAATACCTTGATTCCCTACAAACAATTGCTTCTGATGATTAAAAGCGTTCTATCAAAGATTCAAACGTGAGGGTGTATACACACCCCTACACCAGACTCTCCGGGGATCTGTAAATATAATAACATCCTCCATAAGGTATGTATGTAAAACCATTCTGGTCTCAAACACATACAACGTATGTCTAAAAAAAAGAGGTTACCTGTCTCTGTTTAACAGTATACCCCTATCAGTCGGGAATGTGATAAGTACAGCACCAATGGAAGGAATGCCAAAATGTCCCCATTAGCAGAAAGACAGTCTTGTGACCCCTCCATTTCTATTAACATTTATTATTGAGGTTGCATTTACCTAAAGCCCATGAAGAGAACTCGTGTTCATCGAAATCTCTTCTTATTTGTATTAGCAGAAATTGATCTTTTCTATCAATCTACCTGTCAGCTTTATCTAAAAACAGATATGTCAATAGAGGAAGAATAAATCATCTCTCAGAGTAAATGACTAAAAAACTACACAATCACCTACGAGCCACATAAATTCATAACTGTTGATTTTGGCTCGCATTTAGATCTTCAGGCATCAAACACTATATTCATATTGCCTGGACCACTAAAAATATGCTTTTTTTTCTACCCAATTCTAAAAAACTAAGTTAAAAAAGGCATACATTCCTTAGCCCTTCCGTATATTGTCAACAAACCTCCAAACAATAAATTTAAATAAAGGACCAACAGAAAATATATCGATAACAGAACAGTATTTCAGCAATAGTTAAACTGTCCACAATTATTCAGCCCCATATTTTGGTAATCACCTTTTCGACAGGACCCTCTATTTTGGTTCTCCAGCTAGAACCCAAAAAATGTTTTCACATCTTTTGTATTAACTATTGTGCGAAATGATAGATAATCCTATATTGGTACTAGGCAAATGGTTTTAGACAAGTGTCTGCCTTTTTGTTACACAGTTAAAGCACATTAAACATAGAGATACAGCTCTCTATGCTAAAGAATCCCATATTGATACTCGACAAACAGTTCTTAAAGAGGTGCCCGCCTTGTATTTTAAAAGGAAGAAGGTGCTAAAGCAAACCTTAACCCCTTCGGTGCTAGGCCTCTCCCCCCATGCGAAGTCTTTTTTTGGCTATTTGGGGTAGTTCGCGCTTAGACCCCTGTAACTCTTTGACCAGATAAGGTATCCACACCAGATTTTTGTCCTTTTCTTCCAACATCATGGGGATTCTAAAGGTACCCAAGGTTTGTGGATTCTCCTAGAGGGGAGCCAGAAAATAGCCAAAATACAGCTACATGTTTTTTGGGGGGGGGGAAAATGGGGAAAAAGTGCTACAAATGAAAGCGTCTGTTTTTTCCCTGCAAATGGCATCAACAAAGGGTTTGTGGGGCTGAAATCACCATTTTCCCATCTTTTAGGGATTGACAGACTTTTGTCAGAAAACAACATTCTTTACACAGTTTTGGCATTTTACTGGGACATAGCCTATTTTTGCTATTGTTTGTGCTTTCAACCTTCTTCTAGTTAATGGTAGAAATGGGTATGAAAGCAATAATGGATCCTGAAATGCTATACATTTTAGAAAAGTAGACAACATTCTGAATTCATCAAGGGGTCATTTGTGTAGATCCTTCAAGGTTTCTTTATAGAAACTGACAGTTGAATATAGTTAAAATTGAAAATTAGTTGAAAAAAATAGCCATTTGTGCCAACACTTTCACTTGTAACTTCTTCAAATTAATAATCGAAAGCAATATACTGTTACATCCGCTGGGCCTTTCTGGTTGTGGGGATATATAGGACTTGTAGGTTCACCAAGAACCCAACGCACCTAGAGCCAATAACTGAGCAGCATTATGCAATGGTTTTTTATTATGTACCGGTAATATAGCAATTAATGTGGGAAAATATATACATGGAAAACTCAGTATAAAAGACACCTATGTATTTATGAAATGGGAACGAAATATAGAGTTTAGAAACAGTAGATATTTGCACATTTCCAAAATTGTGAGTACCCATACTAGCATGAGAATTATAGGACATTTTTCAAAGTGACTTACACATTGTCTTTCATTTGGAAGGCAGAAATGCATCAAAAATCAATAGGTAATAACAGTTGCTCTACGATTCGATGTTACCCTAAGTCTCCCAATAAAAATGGTACCTCACTTGTGTGGGTAGGCCTAGTGCCCGCAACAGGCTACGTCTCAAAACACAACATGGACACACTTTATTTTTCCTGTGAAAACTGACCCTTTTTTTTGCAAAGTGCCTAGCTGTAGATTTTGAACCCTAACTCTGCCGGCACTACGGGAAACCTAGCAAACCTATACATTTTTGAAAACTAGACACCCAGGAAAATCCAGGATGAGGTAACTTGTCTGGCTCTCACTAGGTTCTGTTACCCAGAAACCCTTGAAAACCTAAAAATTTGTCCCCCAAAAATATATTTCCCTCACATTTCTGTGGTGGAAAGTTCTGGAATCTGCGTGGATCCACAAAAATCCACCCACCCCGCGTTCCCCAAAGTCTTCCGAGAAAAACAGTACCTCACTTGTGTGGGTTGACCTAGTGCCTGCGTCAGGAAAAGACCCAAAACGCAAAGTGGACACTCCACATTTTAACAGTGAAAACTGACCCTTTTTTTTGCAAAGAGCCTAGCTGTAGATTTTGAACCCTAGCTCTGCTGGCACTTAGAGAAACCTACCAAAACAATACATTTTTGAAAACTAGACATCCAGAGGAATCCAGGATGGGTCCACTTGTCTGGCTCTCAATAGGTTCTGTTACCCAGAAACCCATGCAAACCTCAAAATTTGTCCCAAAAACATATTTTCCTCACATTTCTGTGGTGGAAAGTTCAGGGAATCTGCATGCATCCACAAAATTCCATGCACCGCGCATTCCCCTTAGTCTTCAGAGAAAAATGGTACCTCACTTGTGTGGGTTGGCCTAGTGCCTGCATCAGGAAAAAGCCCAAAACTCAATGTGGACACACCACATTTTAACAGTGAATACTGACCCTTTTTTTGCAAAGTGCCAAGCTGTAGATTTTGAACCCTATCTCTGCAGACACCTAGAGAAACCTAGCAAACCAATACATCTTTGAAAGCAAGACATCCAGAGGAATCCAGGATGGGGGGACTTGTCTGGCTCTCACCAGGTTCTGCTACCCAGAGTCCCTTGCAAACCTCAACATTTGTAAAAAAACACACATTTTCCTCACATTTCTGTGGTGGAAAGTTCTGGAATTTGTATATATTCACAAAATTCCACCCATCCCACATTCCCGAAAGTCTCCTGAGAATAATTGTACCTCACTTGTCTGGGTAGGTCCAGTGCCCGCCACAGGAAACGACCCAAAACCCAATGTAGACACACCACATTTTCACCATGAAAACTGACCCTTTTTTGCCTAGCTGTAGATTTTGAACACTTGCTCTGCCAGCACCTAGGGAAACCTAGCAAACCTATACATTTTTTAAAACTAGACACCCAGGGAAATCCAGGATGGGGTGACTTGTCTGGCTCCAACCAGGTTCTGTTATCCAGAATTCCTTGCAAACCTAAAAATTTGTACATTATCCTCATATTTCTGTGCTGGAAAGTTCTGGAATCTGCGTGGATCCACATAATTCCACCTACCCAGCATGCCCCAAAGTCTTCAGAGAAAAATGGTACCTCACTTGTGTGGGTAGACCTAGTGCCTGCGTCAGGGAAATGCCCAAAACGCAACATGGACACACCACATTTTCACAGTGAAAATGGACCTTTTTTTGCAAAGTGCCTAGCTGTAGATTTTGAAGACTTGCCAGCACCTAGGGAAACCTAGCAAACTTATACATTTTTTAAAACTGGACACCCAGGGGAATCCAGGAAGGGGTGACTTGTCTGGCTCCAACTAGGTTCTGTTATCCAGAATCCCTTGCAAACCTCAAAATTTGTTCATCATCCTCATATTTCTGTGCTGGAAAGTTCTAGAATCTGCGTGGATCCACAAAGTTCCATGCACCCAGCATTCCCCAAAGTCTTCAGAGAAAAATGGTACCTCACTTGTGTGGGTAGGCCTAGTGCCTGTGTCAGGAAAAGGCCCAAAACGCAACATGGACACACCACATTTTCACAGTGAAAATGGACCTTTTTTTGCAAAGTGCCTAGCTGTAGATTTTGAAGACTTCCTCTGCCAGCACCTAGGGAAACCTAGCAAACTTATACATTTTTTAAAACTGGACACCCAGGGGAATCCAGGAAGGGGTGACTTGTCTGGCTCCAACTAGGTTCTGTTACCCCAAATCCCTTGCAAACCTCAAAATTTGTCCAAAAAATCCCACATTTTCCTCACATTTCTGTGGTGGAAAGTTCTGGAATCTGTGTGGATCCACAAAATTCCACACACCCTGCATTCCCCAAAGTCTTCCCAGAAAAATGGTACCTCACTTGTGTGGGTAGGCCTAGTGCCCGTGACAGGGAACGGCCCAAAACGCAACGTGGACGCACCACATTTTCACAGTGAAAACAGACCCTTTTTTTGCAAAGTGACTAGCTGTAGATTGCATGCCCCCACCCTTGGGGGCAGAAAGACTGGAATTGTGTGGCGGGAGGGGTGGGGGCATTGGCATGCCCATCTTGGACAACACCCACCCCTAAATTCATCAGGGGAAAACCCCTGGTGTCTAGTGGGTTTTTTGCCGAAAGACAGTAATTATGCGGTGGTGGAGGCATTGGCATGCCCATATTGGGCAGCCCCCACCACTAATTTATATTCAAAACAAAATCCCTGGTTTCTAGTGGGCTTTCTGCCCCCCCGGGGAGCAGATTGGGGGCTACTGCCCCAGGTGCCCCCGGGGGCAGAAAGACTGTACATTTGAGGCGTGGGGGTGGGGGCATCGTCATGCCCATATTGGGCAGCCCCACCCCTAATTATTTTCATTAAAAAAAATCCTCAATATCTAGTGGGCTTTCTGCCCCCGGGGGGCATATTGGGGCTACTGCCCCCATCTGCTCCCCAGGGGAGGCAGAAAGACTGTAATTTTGCGGCGGGGTGTGTTGGCATTGAGATGCCCATATTGGGCAGCCCCCACCCCTATTTCAAAGTTTTAAAAAAATCCCAGGGGGGGCAGAAAGACTAAATCTGGCCAAAATAATATGGGGCTGCAAAGGCCCTTGCCCAAGGGGCGCTCCCCCTCCGTGGTGCCTAGTGGGTGGATCCCTGCTTGGGGATCGCCCTCCTGGGGCTATCCCCAAGCAGGGACCAACTAGGGAGGAGATTCTCCCATTTCCAATGATACCTCTCCTGACTTTCTACGTGCTCAGGGGCTGAGATAGACCCCTGAGAACATAGAAAGCGAAACTGAAATTAACCTTTTGGCTCATTTCAGTTTCGGTTTCACTGAAAGGACGTCAGCGCGTGCGTGCTGATCATTATTTCAGATAAACCATGCATGCAGCCTCGGGAGCTGGGGAAGTTTTTCCCCAGCTCCTGAGGATGTTGGGGGGTTAAAAAAATCCCTCTGCTGCCCACACCCGAGGGATTCCCTGTGCCATGTGTGAGGATGGCCAGGGGCTTTCCTATGCACATTAGCACTGGTGCGTCGGACGGCCCTAGGCCGTCCAATGCACAGAAGGGGTTAAAATACCCTCTCCATCAATCAAAACAAAACCCACTTTCCTAAACGGAACTCCTTACCTCTACGTTTTTTTAAGTTGTGACGGGGTATGTGCCTCTGTAGGTATCAAGTACCCGGTCCGAATGGATGTGCAATTATATCCGCTTCCCCTGCACTGCCGTGACACAACCTGGAGGGAGTGAATAAGGATTTCATAGTCGACTGTGCAACAATGATCCTTAAGAACAACATCTTCCTTTTTAAGGATCAGCTGTTTAGACAAAAGAAGGGGACCAGCATGGGAGCTCCTTGCGCCCCAAGTCTGGCATGTCTTTATGTTGGTGAGTTCGATAAAAAGGCACATTTACATTGAACTTGCCCCTTTCTTTGAAAATGTAGCGGGCTGGTACCGCTACAATGATAATATAGTTTTTATTTGGGAAGGAGAGATTGAACAGTTAGATGATTTTCTAGTTTGGCTTAATTTGGGAGATCCTAATTTGAGATTTACTGCACAGCATAGTAGGACCAAAGTTGACTTTCTAGATTATCTCCATTAAAGAAAGAGATGGTTTTTTGGAGGTGGAATTATTTACAAAACCAATGGACAAAAATACTCCACTCCATTATTCAAGTTTCCACCCCAAATCCCGAAGGGATAATGTTCTCTTTAGTCAGTTCCTCCGTCTTCGGAGGAACTGTTCTAATCTGGAGGATTTTCATTAGCATTCTGACGCCCTTAAAATTAAATTGAAGGATTGGGGCTACCCCAAAAAACTGATCACCCATTCATTTAAATGAGCCATGTTATACCATAATGAGTCCATGATTACCAAGACAAGACACAAGAAGAAAGAAATGAATAGGGTTGTTTTTGTCAGCTAATTCTCAAACAATAGTAATCGGATTAAAAATGTAATTAATAGAAATTGGCAAATGATTAACGATGAAGAGGAGATAAAATTAGACAGACCTCTTTTTACATTTAAAAGGAACAAAAATCTTAGAAATGAATTGGTACATACCTATTGGGAAGAACTGTGGGACTTGTAACATCTGCCCACAGTGTATACAAACGAAAGAAATCAATCACAAAGGGATCTGTTTATCATCTAAAACACATAACAGTTGCCGTAGGAGTAATGTAGTGTACCTGTTAAGAGGTCCCTGCGGTTTGGGATATGTGGGTGAGACCAGCAGGGAACTAGGCATCAGGGTACAGGGACATAAATCGACCATCAGGACCAAAAAACCTAATGCTCCGCTGGTTGCACACTTTGAGGAATTGGGACATGATGAACAGGATACACAATGGCACATTTTAGAAAAAGTTTTCATGGGTAGGAAGGTGGCAATATTAACCTTAAGCGCAAATTAGAGAACTGTGGTATATATCAAAATTAAATACAGTACGCAATGGCCTTAACTCTAAGGAGGAATGGGATCGGTCATTAGGGACTTATTAAAGATAACCTCTTGGGGTCATGACCCTAGCGCTAAGAGTTCTTGTATGTTTCTTGAACTTGCATACCTAATTTTTGTGATCGAAAAAGGATGAGCGATCCCGTTTTAAGGAGGAAGTTTAGTCCATTATTTCAACCTAACTCAATTTGTATTTTTATTTGAGATCAGCGCAATAAGAGACTGTAATGTTACACCACATTTTGGTTTTTTATTATTAATGTTGGTAATCCGTATTGAATATTGGTTATTGCTAAATAGGAGCAGGTTTTTCCTGATTTTCGTTTTATTATATAGGAGTTTAGTTGGGAGAGTTCGGGAACATTAGGAGCCCGATTGAGGGTACGAATACCTACGCTGTGTATCTTTCGTAAAGCGTACCTCTCCAATATGGCCCCTGCTGTTGGCAGAACGTTCCCTGCCGTGCACAGGCTTCGTTGTGTCACGTGAGTGCAGGGGAATCCGATATAAACGCACGTTCATTCGGACCGGGTGCTTGATAGCTACGGAGGCACATACCCCATCACAACTTTTCAAAAAAAGTAGAGGTAAGGAGTTCTGTTTAGAAAAGTGGGTTTTGTTTTGATCGATGGAGAGGGTATTTTAAGGTTTGCTTTAGCCCCTTCTTCCTTTTAAAATACAAGGCGGGCACCTCTTTAAGAACTGTTTGTCAAGTATCAATATGGGATTCTTTAACGTAGAGAGCAGTATCTCTCCAAAATTCGGGAGGTTAATGTGCTCTAACTATGTAACCATATGGCGGGCACTTGTCTAAAACCATTTGCCTAGTACCAATATGGGATTATCTATCTTTTCGCACAATAGGTATTACAAAAGATGCAAAAACCTTTTTTGGGGTTCTAGCTGGAGAACCAAAATAGAGGGTCCTGTCGAAAAGGTGATTACCAAAATATCGGCCTGAATAATTGCGGACAGTTTAACTCTTACTGAAATACTGTTCTGTTATCAATACATTTTCTGTTGGCACTTTATGTAACTTTAGTGTTCGGAGGTTTAATGACAATATAGAGAAGGGGTAAGGAATGTATGCCTTTTTCTACTTTAGTTTTTTAGAATTGGGTAGAAACAAAAGCGTAATAATAGATGTCTTTTTAGTAGTCCAGGCAACATAAATATAGTGTTTGATGCCTGAAGATCTAAATGCAAGCCTAAATTAACAGTCATGAAGTTAGGTGTCTCGTAGGTGACTGTGTAGTTTTTTAGTCATTTACACTGAGAGATGATCTATTCTTCCTCTACTGACAAATCTGTTTTTAGATATAGCGGCCTGGCGGATGGATAGAAAAGATCAATATCTGCTAATAAAAATAAGAAGAGATTTCGATGAACAAGAGTCCTCTTCATAGACAATTCCCTGTTGGAGTGCCATTTTCAATTTTAAAGAGTTTCAGGTAAATGCAACCTCAAGATTAAATGTCAATAAATTTGGACCAGTCACCAGACTGGCTTTCTACGAATGGGGACATTTTGGCATTCCTTCCATAGGTGCTGTATTTATCACTTTCCTGCCTGATAGGGGTATACTGTTAAACAGAGAGAGGTAGCTCTTTTTTTAGACATAAGTTGTATGTGTTTGAGACCAGAATGGTTGGACATATATACCTTACGGAGGATGTTATTATATTTACAGATCCCCGGAGAGTCTGGTGTTGGGATGTGTATACACCGTCACGTTTGAATCTTTGATGCAACTCTTTTAACCGTCAGAAGCTATTGTTTGCAGGGAATCAAGGTATTTCCACAATTGTATCGAAGTTAGATCTCAATACTATTAAAAAATTCTGTATGAATGGGCTCTTGATTATGCGTCTTTTTAAATATCACCATTATGTAAATACTGTTTGAGTGGGGCCAATAATGTTCGATAATGTATAATGCTTATGTTTTTTACTTTTATTTTGTGATGTTTTATATAGATAACGATTTAATGCTGGGAGATATCATTTTTTCCTGAAGAAGGTGGTTGTCGAATTCTAGAACCCACCAAAACGTGTCGATGCTTTGTAGAAAAAGTGAACACTGGATCTCTGTGGTATTTGTTGGACTAATAAAATTTTAGCAGACGTACAATTTCTATTGGAAACAAATGATCTTAGTCAGACTAGTGAGTCTCTAATGAAAAAAATATTTTGTGTCTTACTTGTTCTCCCGCTGTGTTAGTTCTATTGTGATGCTTTTTATTTTAATTATTGATGCACTAGACTAGACAAACTTTTTACCAGGGGCCGCAGAGTTTGGTCTATGGTGTGACCGAGGGCCGCACTGATGCCAGCGGCGGGTGTAAAGTGGGTGTAGAGGAAGTAAAGCATGTATATCTAGTGGCTGTCTTTAAAAATGAAGGTGTTCCTAAAGTTAAGGGCCTAGTTACTTCCTTTCAGTAACTGCAATTAACCTCTGTATAAGTACTTGCTGTATATTTAACTTTTTTTCATGTTAGTGCTGATACGAGTAAATGGAAGCCCAGTGCTGCTGCCCAGGGGGCCACATGTAAAGGTCAGGAGGGCCGCATGCGGCCCCAGGGCCTTACTTTGAGTATTCCTGCACTAGACTGTTTTAAAACTTTTTTTAATGTGGATTTTATGATTCTTTACATTGTAATGTGTTTTTAACATATCAACTCATAATAAATTGTTGAATTATGGTTTGGCCTTCATAGGATTTATTTAGAATTCATTGATTTTGAGATTTTATTTATATTTTGGTGATGTTATTTATTGTTAATTGTGTGTAAGTTTGATGAATTGTGCCTACCAAAGGGGATATCCTTTTTGACTGGGCACTATTATTTCCCTGTTCTCTTCTCTATGGAGTTACCTTTTAACCTAATACATTTGAACTTGAATTCTTCCCATGCTTCCTTCTTTGGACATGCTTTAGCGCTGATTGGTTGGCCTTGACCAATCAGACAAGCAGTCAGTTATGTCACCTGGCTATTTTATGCACGCCACAGGTGCCAGACACTCTGCTCTTTTGAAGTGCCACCGGATTTCCTATTCCTGTGAGGAGCTTTTATTACTTAAGGTTCAGCCCAACTTCTACACCAAGCAGGCCTGGGTCCCAGCGGACAGCTTTTTCTACTGCAAACAATGTGAGTTCAAACTAAGGGTGGGCGGTCGGAGTACAGTGCCACCCCCCCGACACCTCGGAGTTTAAATTCCTCCGTTTAAACTGCCGGTCTCTGGTCAAGCACCATGCAGAAGTATTTGACCTGTTACAAGAGGAGACTCTGGTCATCCTGTTTTTAACAGAGACCTGGCTGACACCAGACTCTGTAGCTAAGCCATTGCTGGCTCTTCCTCAGGGTTACACTATGAAGCAGTTTAATAGAGTTGGCAATAGAGGGGAGGAATTGCTGTAATCTTTAAGGAGTACTTTCATGCAGTCTCATCAGAGAGACGATTCTGGACTGTAAAAATGCCCTCTTTAAAATTACACTCCACTGCAATTTCATGGTATCTGGATTGTTAATTTACCGCACCCCAGGTCCATCTAAAGCATTTAGGGAAGCTTTGGATAACCTGGTCACCATTCTGACTACCAAATCTGCCAATTCTAACATTATTGGGGACCTCAGCCTCCACTTAGAAGACTCCCATAACAATGAGGCCGCCAATTTTCTGGCTGATCTGGTGGCCTGCCAGCTGTTGCAATGCGTCCCTAGCTCTACGCATTCAGCAGGGCAGTTTTAGACCCCGTATTTTTCTAATATACCTTCAGTTAAGATACTCCCCCCTCTCCCTATGGCCTGGACAGACCATTTCCTAATTTCTATGTCACTACAAGGCCATAGTCCACCAAAGTGTATCCGCCCTCACTCCATTGTGAAACGCCAGTGGCATAAACTAGATGCAGACCACTTCAGTGACCTCCTGCTAACTCAGATCCCCCAGCTGCCTCCTAATATAGAGGAAGCGAATAGCCTTTTTTAGGAATGGCTCATGCATGCTCTTGATGGCTGCATTCCCGACAAACTTTTAACAACATTTAAAAAACTCAGACCAGTCCGTGGTTCAATGAGCCTTTGACCCTGGTGATGAAAAACTGCAAACGTGCCTGGAGACACACCTACAATCAAGACTTAAAAATCCAATATCGCCCATCCATAAAAGCCTACCACAAACTAATAGGAAAGTCCAGGGCTGATTATTTTGCAACCAAATTTAAAAGTATCAGTAACCCCACAAAGACCATCTTCTCCCTTCTTCATGATTTGAGGAAACCCACCTCTATAGCCAAACCTTCCTTCACCTTGAATACTCAGTGCAATGTTCTGGCTAACTACTTCATTGCTAAGGTAGAGAACATTTATAAACAACTTTTCAGTCAGGTTCTCCCTAAACTGGAACACAAGCAAACCAGGACCCTTTTCACCTTTGTTAGGGCTCATCCGCCAGGTATAGCTTTAATACACAGACACAGTGTGCACTGGACCCATGCCTGGGCATACCCATAAAGCATACAGCGCCATGGGAAAATACTCAGCAGAAGATGTCAGTCCAGATAACCTAAATTGAACCAAGTGAAAGTGCAAAGCAAAGGAAGGCAAATGGTTTCTAGAGTCTAACTCAAAAACAAAAAATATAAAGTCTTGAGTAAAAAATAAATATATAGCAAAGCCAGAGATAGGGTCTTTCTTCCGTGAAGTTGGGAAAGGGTCTGATCAGGTCTATTTTAAGAGCACACAATTACTAAAACATTTAATTTCACTCCTTCCCTCTAACTCCCCAACTGCGGGGACCAGTCAGGATGTGTTATCTTCTTGGGGCAGGTAAATTTCCCTCATTCTCCTCATTGAACAAAGGTGTAAAGAGCTGCATGGCCTTGGATGTATCAAACTGAAGGGCCTGGTATAGGAGGATCTTTCTCACCCACACACACAATGTAAATCACTATCAACTTCCAATTAAAACTATCTGCAGAAACATTTTCTGAAAGCAAATAATGAGCTACTCTTCTAACTAGCATATGTTATCTTGCATTTGAAACAAGAAGAAAACTTGAAAACATTCTATAAGAAACATCTATTTGTGAAGACTTTTGAGGCTTACTTGCATCTAAGCTAAGTTAAGAAAATACATTTGGTTAAACACAAATGCTTTGTAAAACTAATGTTTATACAGATTAACATGTGTGAGAAGTTGGCCTGGTATGGTATGTCCACTAGTTGAAGTGGGCACCTTGTACCAGTCCAAACAAACATTTTGGCAATTTAAAAGGTCAAAGATAAACTTGGAAAGCTATCCAAGTGGAAGCTGTGGAGAGCAGCCTTCAGGCTTAGTCTTGAAGGAATGTTAAGCAGCTTGTTTTACCAGAATGCAACCTTATTGTATTGGTTAAATGAAAGGAGAACCACACAGTAGTTATAAGAATATATATTTATTAATATAACACCTTAAATACCTCACAGTATCTGCTACACGCAGATAAACACAAAGCACACAATTCTGTAGCACAGAAACAATTGTAAGTAGCACTAATACATCGTGGGCTCCAGGGGGAGACCAATTCATATACTAAAATAGTGGAATAAGAACCATGACTCGAGTCAAGACAGTGTCTAGAGGATGTAGAATCGTTGGGACCCCAAGGAACCTCCCAAGGTGAGTAAGTAGGTACCCCACGGAGGATGGGTGCAGTGTGAGAACACGACCGCGTACTACGTGCAATTTAATGGGAGAGTCGTGGTTGCAGTTTAAATGTTTAAGGACCCTTCCCAGTGGATTACAAGGAAACCCTTTGGAACATAGAAGATTGGAGAGCCACCCCAACCGTGGATACCAAAGTACCAGAGTTACCTATCCCAGAAACTGTTGTCGTTCTCAATGGGAGTCTTTAAAGAAATGTCACTGCTGGAAAGAAGAAAAGTGTCCGGTGGAATCCGCAGGTGTATTCTTTATGGAAGGTGCCTGAAAGCATAGGGGACAGGGTCTGGGTCACTCAGGAGTGACCAGGGGCTCGGTAGACGAATGCTCACAGATGTCGCGTCCTTCAGGTGTGAAGAAGGCGACCCTGACTCTACAGCTGTAGGGACCAGGAGACATCGAGGATGACCAGGAGCTGGATACGAGCTGTCCCACAAAGGATGTCAAGTGCTGAGGGTTCGGTGTCCGGCGAGAGGACCAACAAGCCTTGGCAGCGGCAACCCACGAAGAAGGTCAAGGAAGGTCACGGTCTGGCCCAGCAAAGACCAGGAGACTCACCACTGCAAAGGGAGTCAGGGCAGGCCTAGAGCAACCAGGGGATCCCAAGCAAATCAGTGTTGACCCTCAAATGGACCCACAGGCTTAAGGCAGAGGAGTTGCGAGGGGACCTCTAGTAGTTTCACAAAGCAACAGCTTGCAGGGCACAGGCCAAAGTCCTTTGTAAAACATGTGCACAGAGGTAAGGGCTATTGACAGCCCAATGCACAAAGTTAGGGAACACCAACAAGCATATGCACTTGCAAACATACGCAGTGCACAGGTGTTTCAGGTTATTCAGTCCCACGAGGGATACTGGCCTCAAACTTGGTGAGAGGGCAGCTCGATCTCAAGGAACCTAGGAACCCACCTCCTGTGTTGCTGGAGACTCCAGAGTCCGCAGGAGCTCAGGATCAGCAGACTGCTCAGTTGCATTAGCAGGCCTGCAAATGCAGGGGAGTGACTCCTTCACCTCAAGGGAGATACTTCAGTTGTCCTTGATGCTCCACAGGTCCTGCACAGAGCCTGTATGGTGCACGGGCACAGACAATGCTTTGGAAGGAGAGGGAGACAAAGTTGGGCCCAGTCAAAGTCCAGCAAAGTCCAGAGTGTCCAGACGGTCGAAGGCCAGTGGTTTCTTGTTCAGAATCTTGTCCATGTCGAATTTAGAGTGCTACACCTAATTAAGCCCTTTTGAACCCATGGGAAAGGGTTTGACAGATTCAGGGGACCCTCCCAGGACAGTGTCCTTTTTCCAGTTTTGCGCCCGCGCAGGAGCCAATGGCTCCCAGGACTGGTTTGAACTGGACTATGCAGTGAAGAGTATATTCCTAGGCAATATAAAACACTATTATATGTTGACAACAATAAAAAAATGATTTTTTAACTTTATTACTATATGGTACACTGGCTCTTATTAAAAGTCTTTCTAATGTTTTTAGTTCTATATCAATTGACCTAGTGGCTGATATCTGTATCAATTTTGATTGCCTAGGAATATACTCTTCACTGTGTTTGTTGCCCTGTCCTAGGAATTGACCTAAATATTTTACAGGGGGTCCTTGTTACTTCCAAAAGATTGAACTGGACTATGCACAGTGACACCAAATGTGCCCCTAGTGCAGACTTTTAGGCACCTTGAAAGTACACCCACCGAGCCCCAATACTCTAAATACTGTATGGGAGGTGGTCACACCACCCTGTGACAGGATGACTATTGTGCTGCCTTCTTCTGCTGGAGCTTGGCTCAGAAGCAGGAGGGCAGAAATGTGTCTCCGGTCGGCAGCATCCATTTTGTGCTGTCCAGGACGAGAAGGCTGGTACCGGGAAAAACCGGGACCTACCAAGCTTGCTTCTGATGGGTGGAATCATACCTCCCACACCGGTTACCAGTGTGGAGGTATGATTCCAAGATGTTTGATACCAAACACGACATGGTTTGTTGCAGCCGTTTTCGAGATAGCATTTTATGCGAGCATATAATGCACCTCTACCTATATGTCTGGCTGTGTCACGACAACCTGGGAGAATGGTCTCCGAAGGCTGCAGGGGTGCTGTGCTCATGCAGGGGCACCCTCTCACGTAAAACCCAGCACCCTTCGTTCAGGATTGTCAAGGCCTGCTATAGGGGTGAATTATAGGTTTTAAGTGTAGTGACATATAGATATAGTAAACTTATATCTAAAGTAAGTGGGGCATGTACCATCATACACAGGCTGCAATGGAAGGCCTGTAGTTCCATTTTGCATGGCCTCCCATGGGTGCAATAATACATGCTTCAGCCCATGGGAGGCCTCTGGGGTACCTATGCCCCGGGTACATGTGTATCATATGCTAGTGACTTATACGGGTACCCCAGTATCCAATCTGGAGTGTACCTAAGTACATGACTAACATTTTAGGGAGAAAGCAGAAAGACTGGGATCCTGATTAGCAGGACACCAGTCAGCCTAGTTAAAAACAGTGTGACATCAAGTGGGGGTAACCATAAGAAGCAGAACCTACTTTCCAACAACTTGTGATTAGTCAAAATTATAAAGTACAAATGTATTGCTGCATCGGTCCCCCCCTCTGATGCCAAGAATAGCTATCACATTGGAACTCCTTCAGACTGCATCACCACTGTGTTGTTGTCCACTACTGTTTCCACTTGGAATTCACAACTCATCATAAATCTTACGTTGCTCATTCTCCAATTCTACTTCTTCCTCTTCGTATTCTTGTTCTCTCCTGTCTGTCTGTAATCTTTATTATGCATAGTTATTGAAACAATAGCATGCATTAAAATAATATTACATTACCACTGCAAGTTTCATAAACACATTCAAATAAGAGGGAGATGCATTTAATACTAGAGTATGGTTGAACAGAGTTCTCAGTCTTTCAATTTTTGTGCAACTTGCGTCAAAATTTTGTAAAACAACAGTTCAAAATGGTATCCTTTGATTTAAAATAGGTGATAATGGCCCGTCTACAGGATCAAATGCCTGGATGGATAAAAAGTGCTCTCAGAGACACCCTCCTTTCATGCAGGAGGTCAGGGAAAATACACTCTAGATGTACTATGTTCTCCTCTGCTGTGTGACACAGTCTGCATGTTAGGGGTTCGGCTTTCCAGAGCCAAAGCACAATGTGGGCGAACCCGAGGAGAAGGCGTAAGTTGCACTTGCAAAAGGACTCCTTTAACTACTTGGACCATCCGGCCTCCAGATGAGGCTGGGGTTTTAAAGGCTTTTTATATTCATTTAGAACAGTCCAGGCATATGATCTGGCTGATAGTGTCTCTTTATCGCTGACAGCAGAAAGGTTCTTAATTACGGCATTTATAGACTTCTGAAAGACCCTTGGGTGAGTGTCGTGTCCCATGATACCAGCACTCCCAAGTCGTCAATGGCAGAGTCTAGGTCCAGACAAGCAGGAGCATTTTGTCTTTTTTGAATTTAGCCCCAAAGGGCGTTGTTCAATGGGTTGTCTACCGAGGATTGTATTTCCTTTCAAGTTATGATGTATGCCCCTTTCTAGCAAATATCCAGGCCAAACCCAAGTCTGATCTGAGCCAGGCATTGGGAGGAAGGCAAAGGAGCCTGTAAGTTTTTGTATTGATTGAAATCAGGGTCACTGCATCTATGCCACATAGAGCCTCACTTCCATAAGACAGACTTGGGGTTAATTTTGCTGCTACTAAACGAGGTGTAAAGTTTGTGCCATTCATTGATTTCTGCAAAGTTCAAAATGCCACGGTTAGAGCACTGCTCTCCCATTGTAGCTCCTGCCTGTGTTGATGAAAAAAACCTTTATCATCGAATAAGACTCCAAGGGAGCTGTAGGTTTCCACCAATTCCATCTGATGGCCTTGTAAATACAATTTGTACTTTTTCTTTATTATATTACTCTCAACCATGGCTTCAGTATTCTTTTGATCCATTGTCATGGGGTTACTTGATGAGTAATTGGATAATTTGTTGATGAGGCGTTGTAGCCCAACTTTCATTTGACTAAAGAGAATCAAGTCACCCACATACAAAAGATTAGGAATGTGAAATTCCCCCAGCCTTGAGGCGTGGCATTTAAGTCATCAAGGGCCAGGGACGGGTCTGCCAGAAATAGACTGAATAAGTATGGTCCCTGCATGAAACCTTGTTTTAGACCCTGAGAGGTTTATATTTTTATATATAAAAACAAAAAGGAGCCACTTCCAATTCTCACTCTTGTCCAGGTGCCTGTTGAAAGCATCTGTGTTGATTTTAAAAGACACAGGGATATGCCCCAAATGAACAATTTCTGCCACAGGAGGTTATGTTGCATATAGTCGAATGCTGCTTGTGAAACAAAGATAACTCACTTATGACTGATGTTAATTTGTCAATTATTAGAGAAAGTCCCAGAATATTAGTTGACATGCCTCCTCCTTGTGAACAGCTAGTTTGGTTTGGTGGGATGATTTTTTTCCCTTCTGCCCAAAGAGTTAGCTCTGCTAATAGAAGGCCTGCACAGTGCTTTGCCTCAATATTTAGGAGGGTAAAGAGGCGATAGTTTCCAGGTTGTTGCCAGTCCCCCCTTTAAAGATCGGGTTCAAAATTGAGCCCTTACATGAATTGGGGATACTTTCTAGTTGCACAAGGCAGTTAAAAACCTCTGCCAGTCTATTTGACCAGAAAGTGTGATTGGCTTTATATAATGCCTGCAGAATGCCATTCAGTTTGGGGACTCCATTGCGTCTGCAGTTCTGGATGGATTTATATATTTGGCTGTCTGAGAAACTGAGCACATTCTCATCTAGAAGTGGGTTCATTATTGGAATTATGCTACCTGGCACATTCTTAATGGTTGTAGTTTTATCTGAAGATTGATTGAAATTCGTGGAAAAAAAACTGGGCCCATCTTGTTTCAGTGAGGTTGGAATTTTTTATTGGGTTTGGAGCCCTATTTAAGCTGTTCACCGTCTTTCAAAAGTGTCTTGAATTTCTCTTCCTGCTAAGATACAGCACTTTTTCCCAAAATGTCTATCTTGTAGTGTTTTTTTCCTCTCAGACCATCTGCCTATAGAACTTTTTGTACAATTCAACTTGGTTTAAACCAGTGGGTTACTAGGTCGCTGCTGCACCATTCTCAGTGTTCTATGAAAAATCCTCTTTATGCTTTAACATAAGCAGATGTTGGATTCTTTTTTAAACCTTGATTGTCATTCATAGCTTGGTATGTGATTGAGTGATTCTTCAGTGGCTAATCGCTTATTAGATTTATTTGTAAAACGTTCCCAATAGGAGATCAGAAGTAAATCTTTGTTATTACATTATTCTATGAGGTCTGCTGCTCCTTTCCCAATGGCACCTATAGTTACTTTCATCTACCTTATCTTCTTATAGTTTACAGTTTACATTTCCCCTGGCAGGCTACTTGCCTGCTGATGAAAGGGGCCTTTGACATTAAGCTCTATAATTTTTGGGCCGTGATCGCTTACAGACCTTTTGGGAAGTAGGTCAAGAGTAGTTACTGTAAAATCAATTATAGAGTGAGCCTCAGATGAATAATATGTCCATGCTGGTGAGTATCCACTTAGTACCCGCCATTTAATTCTCTCAGTCCAAGGGATTCTATATCTTCTACCAAAGAGACGGCCTTTGTGGCATTTGTCCTGTGGATTTCAATTACTTCGGCTTCATTTGGAACAAGCCACAGATGATCCTGCTGTGAGATGTGGCCATCACAAGCAAAGGGCAACAGCAGGTTCATGATAAAATCTCCTGTTACTATGAGATTCGGAGACATTTGGTCATGTAAGCTGTTCAACAGAATGTTTGACAGGGCTTTCTTTTATCTGGGTGGATATATAGGCTGATTAGAGATCTATCGAGTTTTGAGTTCCACTTCCCCAGCTTGACAATTAAGATATTTTCATCACTCGATTCGCCCATTTCTCTCCCTATCTTAAGTGTGGCTGCCACAAAGATTGCCAAACCTCACTTCAGGTGGCCAAACCTTCTGGTTTTGCATTTTATACTAAAATAGCCTACAAACCCCTCAAGTGGGAATGGAAGTGTCAAACATGTTTCTTGCAGCAGTATGATTTGAAAGTTCATCAAGTGATATCTAAAATCCATATTGCCACTTTTGTTTTGCAAGCCTTCGATATTCCAGGAATAAAATGTCATTAGATCGAGTAATTGATCTGTCCTGCTGTTTGGGTGTCAATGTCTCAAGACTGCTTGCCACCATGTGAGCTGCTGAGAGCCAGCCTAGTTCTAGTTGTGTGGTTTTGAAAGTATCTGATTGGGAGTACTTATAATTTCTGAGTGAAGAAGAATCCATGTTTGATTTACCAATGGGGTTTCTGAAACAGAGTGAACTTAGTTCTTATCTTTAGAAACGCACAGGGGTATGGGCTCTTTTTGATGGCAGAGTGGGTATGTTGTAGGTGTATACATGTTGATCTTGATTCCCCAGCACAGACAATATCACTTTCCAGGAGGACATGTCTTTGCTGTCGAGCTTGAGGCCCATGTCACAAGGGTGGCGTCACGTGAGATGTTCTTTCTGTAGGGTCTAGGAATTTTATCGATTCGATGTTTGCGGAGGTTATGTTCTCGAGAGTTGGCAATGCATGTATCAGTTTTAGAATCAGTAGCGGTCCGTGGAGGGAGTTCCGTGGGGCGGTGAGGCGGGGCGGGGGAGGGGCAGGGTGGGGAAATGTTAACACCGGAATATGGATGAACGGAGGTAAGTACACATTTAAATAAATAAAACAAATTTCGTTGGGCACGCTGCATCGCATTTTGCGATGCAGCGCGCACAAAGGAATTTGTTTATTTATTTAAATGTGTACTTACCTCCGTTCATCCATATTCAGGTGTTTTCATTTCCCCACCCTGCCCCTCCCCCGCCCCGCCTCACCGCCCAACAGAACTCCCTCCAGGGACCGCTACTCTTTAGAATGTTATCCCGGTTTAGGATATCGTGCCTACTATTGGACTGGTATTCTGGGGTGAGGACCTTGTGTTAGCTATGTTTTGAGAGACCAAGCGTATACACTTGTGCAGCCCACACTTGACTATATTTTGAAGGATCCTTTGCTCATTGGTCATAGACCGGAAGTTCATCACTATTCGTGACCTGGGTACACGTAACTGCTTGTGATTACAATGGGGTTGGCACATCATGTTCATCTGTGTGAGTTCGACCTCTCTTTTTAGAGAAGTAGGCTGAACAGGAACTTTTTCTAGGGTGGTTGTGGATCTAGCTCTCAAATTTTAGTGTTACTGATCAGGGGTGCACAATGATGGGAGGGTGCCTCCCTTGAGGCAGTTTCTGTAGAAACTGGTGCATTTAATGTTATTATCTCTGCGGGGGCAAGAATAGATGTCGGAACATTGTTTAAAGATAGTAGCCTGCTTGCCAGATCCAGAGGCCTTGGGAGAAAAGTGTTACTGGATAATGCAGTGTTTTTCAATTTTTTAAAACAAATATTGGAAAGGACTTCATTCCCTCAAGGAAGTCACTGCCGACACAGGGGTGTACTGATTGAGTTGTGTCTTCCTCTAGCACCATTGTGTGTGTTACCGATTGATTTGTTCTGATACAGGATAGGTTTACGGAACTGGTATTTATTTTGTTTTTGGCCTTATGTTGCTTCTTCCTATGCTTTTTAGTCATTATGTTCTCCGGTGGATTTTGAGCAGCCAATTGGTTTGTCTGAAAATAGTCTATGGAATTTGAACTGTTTGCAGGGTGTGCTGACAGTGATATCATATTTATGTTCTGCACCTCAGATAGTTCTGTTGTTCTGATTATAGTCTATATGTTTGGGGCTTCTCCCCTTGGGCTGTCCCTGTTTAAATGGGCCCACGACACTCCCTGTTTAACACTATGGATGAACACTTTTAGCTTTTTCCTACTGACCTTGTGTTAGTGTTACAGATATTGTGGTGCCGGCTAAGTTGCTCTAAGTGCATTGTGTCCTTTTAAAACATGAAGTAGCTAGATTAGCTTTAACATCTTCAATTAAACTGCCCAAGATGTCTGGAATTGTGCCAAGTTTGTTGATTACTGGTGCCCAAGACCATTATGTGTATGTTGTCGTTGCATAATTTGGGCCTGAGTTATTAGCTTATTTAAATCCAGCAGCTTGTGGTCAATGCCAGAGACATATATTGCTAGAGTGTTTATCAAGTCGACTTGCATGTCCATTTTGCTAGACTGATAGGACATAGTGTGTGTCAGCTGTGAGGTTCTGAAAAGCAGTTCCCATACATCCCCTGACCCGGTTAATGCATTGGACCCCCTGTGTTGGGAAGTCTGGTACATGTTCATTGTTCTATGTAGCTGACCCTGTTTGTGTCCCTATATAAGCGGAGCCCCAGATGGGAGCTAGAATTCCATTTGGGCAGTTGGGGGAGTTCAGTTTGTCACTGGGCCGATTTTTCCCCACCAGTAGTGGGTGCTTGGTACTAGTTTGTGCTCTTCCACAGATACTGGCCGTATTATCAAGCCACTTCTCTCCCGTTAATGTGGTTGGGCTATGCCACCATGGATCCCACAGGGCTTGTTCAGGTTGTTTTTAATCAAAGTCGGGTTGTTGGTCAGGTCAGGAGGAGGCACACACACCGTACCGTTACCATTCCCTTTAAGTTTCCACTTTAGAGACCCCCTGTATACATCCTGGGGGTTGCATTTTCACTCTCCAAATGGACAGAAATTGTCTTGCTTTTACAGATGAACAGATAGCAGCAATTCTATCAGGCCCTTCACTGTTCCCCGATGCCCCCCTACTTAATGTAACATCAGCAAGGGAGGAGTGGGAAAGACTTAGCACAACCAAGAAAAAACAAGTCAGGATATTTCTCCATGGGGCGTTAATGACAGAATATTTAAGAGCAGGGGCAGCCCCGGCAAGTCTTTTAGTAAGGATTGAACCCAAAATCTTCTTAGAAGATAAAACATTTAGGTTAGATTGGAGCTATATAGCCAACAAATGCACACGTGATTGGCTAATCCTCATAATTAACACTGCTAAGAGATTAAGCGAAGATTTACTCAAAGAAATTGTGGACCTAGAAGAGAGCATAAGGAGAGACACCACCCTTGTTGATACCAAGGAACAGCTCTTGAGGATCCAGGAAGATTTGAGTGACTACAAAAATTATATGATCAACCAGAAAATCAAAGGGTTGAAAAGGAATCTTGACCGTTTCTCCCACGAATGGGCATTTCCCTATGTGGAAGATAAATATTATGACCCTGTAGCACAACATCCATTTAGAGGAGGTAGAGGTAGAGGTGGGAGACAACAGAACAAACGTACACCTAATAACTGGACTTTTGATAATACCTCCAGTGAAGAGGAAGAGTTAGGCCCTCAGTCCAACCCCCCTAGAGTAAGATTCAACGAACAGGAGAAGAATAACGAAGACCTAGGCACTCTCCTTCGCTCTTTTTTAGGACAGAGCCACAGGGGCAACAAAGGGGGAGGTCCACGTGGCAGGGGTCGAGGGAGGGGCAACCAAAACCAACAATGGCAAACCCACTCCCCGAGGATAACACGGAGTCCCGGACGGAACCAGTTATGATCGAAAACAACATAGTGGTGAACTTATCAGACCATGTACTCACCATTAATGAAGAAAGAGTTTTAAATAAAGGGTTAGGGTTCGTTCCCACCCCCACACATGACCCCTTTAAGTGTAGGATTGAGCTCCACGAAACCTTGCGAAGAGTAAAATTGAAAAAATTCTTCGCTAATAAACCACAAGATCCTACACTCCTGTTTAATACCACACTTAGAAAGCCATTCAACTTCTGTCCATCTAACGCAATGGTAGGCCCTGAAGTAATGGTATTTGAAAACAAGGTACTACAGGATATATCTCGACTAGAACAGCAAAGCACAATCCCTAAATTTAACAACATGAGCCGGGAGGATTGGGAGGCAGTCAAGGGCCTTCAGAATAACCAGCGACTGACGCTTAAAAACGCAGATTAGGGTGGAGCAGTAGTCGTTATAAACACCATCGACTATGACACCGAAGTGATGAGATTATTAGGTGTCCGCCAAAACTACCGTCCACTAACACAGGACCCCCTGGATGAACTTTTAGAAATCATCAGGAAGATGGTAGGCGTGGCGAAGGAGAAAAAATGGATTACGACTAAGGAGGCAGAGTTCTTGGTTAATGACAAGCCAAGAACTCCGGCGTTCTACATTTTACCAAAAATCCACAAGCCACAATGCCCCCCACCCGGTCGACCCATTGTTTCAGGGATTCAGTCGGTGTTAGAGCCCCTCTCGCAATTCGCCGACTTTTTTCTGAGGGAATCAGTTGTTAACCAGCAATCTTTCGTAAACGACACTACAGCAATTCTTAACATCTTAGAGGATTTTCATTTTGACTCAGGCAATGAGCTTATGGTAACCATTGATATAGAGTCACTCTATACTTGTATACCACAAGATGCAGTGTTGGTGGCAGCAGTGCATGCTCTTAAGGGACAAGAGTGGTTCTATGATGCTCCACAATCTTTCGTGCTACAGTGTATTGAACTCGCCCTGACTCGGAACTATTTCTGCTATAAAGATAACATGTTCCTGCAGACCACGGGTACTTCAATGGGCGCGACGATGGCGCCTAGTCTGGCCTGTATCTATGTTGGCCAGTTCGAGGAGCACGTCATATACCATCAGTCTAATCCCTGCCAGAGTAACATCTGCCTCTGGAAGAGGTACATAGACGACGTGCTCTGCGTCTGGTCTGGACTAGAGGATGGGTTACTAGAGTTTCTAAATTGGCTCAACCATCAGGACCCCAGCCTCAAGTTCACATGGAACTACAGTAGCCAGACAGCAGTATATCTTGATCTGGACATCTATGAAGAAGGGGGTAAATTATGTTCTAAGGTACATCAAAAACCCACAGATAAAAATTCTCTCCTGTCTTACAATTCGTATCACCCCAGAGCACTCAGGGATAATTTACCCGTGGGACAGTTCCTTCGGTACCGCAGGAACTGTTCATCCACTGTAACATTCCTGGACCAATCAGAAGAACTCTGTGCCAAACTTGAGATGAGGCAGTACCCCCGTAAGATCATCAGACAGGCTAAAAAAAGAGCAATGAACACCCCGTGGAGTGTTTTGCTTCAGAAAAATGAAAAAACAAGAGATGACTGCTTACCTGTGGTCATGACGTTTGACCCTTTAGCCACACAGATTCGTCAGTCCATACGAAAGCATTGGGCATTGTTGTCTACTGAGGATTTCATCATGCCTCCCCCTAGGTTTGCTTTTAAAAGATCTAACAACCTGGGCGATAAACTTGTACACACACGTGTCAAAATGGCACAGAGGCCGACAGAGTCGTCCATCCCTTCAGGACATTACCCATGTGGACTATGCTCTGTGTGTGGATTAACAAAGAAAACCCAGAGTATAACCCTTAATTCAGGAAAAATCTGGCATTTGAAGTGTTTTAGTAATTGCAATACTGCCAATGTGGTCTACAGACTTACGTGCCAATGTAACCTTCAATACATAGGACTCACAACGAGGAAGGTGAAAGTCAGAATACAGGAACATCTGAGTACGATCAGAGGAGGCAAGCTCACGACCGAATTGGTACAACATTGTCACAACACCAAGCATACCTTCATGTGGGTGGTTTTGGAGAAAATAATGGGTTCACCCCAAAACGTTGAAGATCTACTGGCCTCAAAAGAAGCCAGATGGATTTTCCAGGAGAAATCTGACCAGTTTGGACTGAATGACCAAATTGAGTGGGGGAGGGCAAGATACTGAGTGTCCGTAACTTGGAACTAAACTTATCAATGGACGATCTGGCACTGCCTCTCTAACTCCTGTCTACTTTCCCTCCTCTTGCCCTGATTAGGTCTGTGGGTATGTAACTATGAGATAACACCTAATTTTTTTATATTCTCAATACCCCTACTCAATAAAAATTATAAAAAAATATTATAAAAATTATATAAAAATCATACTTCAACAACAAAAATTATATTTCAATAGATGAACAAGATATATATTTCAAAATGGTAGGGTTCATTTAGATCATAGTTACACATTGAGATATATATATATAAAACACAAAAGATAAGAGTAGAAGAAACAGGGCATAGTGGTATGGTGAAAAAGAAAGGCATGGAGACACATAGGGAAGCACACGTGCAGCATCCCACTAAGAATTACTAATGAATCCTTCAGAGAGGAATCTCATTGGGTATTTTCCATACTGTCGCCCATGATACAACCAGAAACACCAAATAGAGATTTACGCGTTGTGCCTAATCTTGATCCCGGATGCATAATCTCCCCATTTCAAAATAGTCCCCCTGAGAGTGACTAAGGCGATGTAATAGAGACCTGAAACTAGAAATCTAACTGGCCAGTAGATAGCTAGGTCACTTATTTTACCAGTCAAAGATGGCGCCCATAATGGTAAAAGTAAGAAATGAAGACATGCAGGGAAGCGCGCGTGTTACACCCCATTGAGAATCACCAGTGAGCCCTCCGAAGAGGAACCCCAGAGGATAATTCCTAGATTATGGCCCAGGACTCAACCATATATATAAAAACATGGAATAGAAATTGGCACGTGTATGTGCTTAATCTTGACCTCGTATCCACAGCCTCCCCAATCCAAAATGGCGCTTATACATGTTCCGCGAGATGGTGGGCGTTCCCAGAGAATGAATATAATCAGACGCGGTAACACAACACAATCGACCGGCGGAGATAAGGAGCTCCATGAGGCTTTGGGTGGTAAGGAGGTGTTGGATGAGAAGGAGGGGGCTCTGTATGAAATAGAGGATTCCAACGGCCTACGATCCCGTTTATAAATAATTTGCTAAATATTTTGCTAAATACCGATCCATGGGTAAAACTATGATAAAATCTCGAGAGAATGGGGCCAGAATTGAAAACTTCTTTTTAAAAAAAAGCCCCCTCTCGATGCCTGGTTGGTTTGTTTTCGCATTAGTGGGGGTTCTGTGGTTTACGAGTGAGGACACATCAGTGTACATGAATGTATACCGGGCATTTGTAATCCTAGTACAGTGCTGATAAGTATATAGAGAAACAACTAAAGGAGAGAGTCACACTAGAACAGTATTAACGAGGGGCTCGTTGTACTAGTGTGGGATGTCAGTTTGCTGATAAGAGTATGTAAACAATAGAAATCTGAGTATATTGAAACTGCCCTATCTATAGATTGGCATTACAGCTGAATGCTGAACCACCACGAGGACTCATACAAGGAGCCCTAGGGTGACCTGTAGGAATGAGCTGGTACGCGAGGCCATGGCTCCACAAGGGTAATTGATGGATTCAAATGAGAGACATATATCCGTCCATGCAGAATGGGTTGTGGAAATAGTTAAGTGTGTTGTGTGTCTTTTACTTTTGGCAGTCCCCGAATGAAACTCTAAGAAGTGTCCCTGACGTGTGCCAAGCGACTGTATTTGCCCTGACGAAATCACTACAAATACATTTGGCGATGAAACATGTTGGCACAACATAATGGCATGCATATTTAGCAACCTTTTTAAGTTTTGAACTGGGTGCACATCTAAGGAGGAATAAAGTTTGAACCTATAGAGGGTGCATCTTTTTCATTGTTTTACTTTCACTATTCAGTCGCACTATTTACCCGCACAAAAATTTTCTTAAAATTTTCTTTGGGTTCATTTTTGTGGACACGTTATTTATTGTTTATTATTTTTGGAGCGTGATGGCAACCGATGATGATGAGAGTGGGCAGAGCTGATGAGTACTAGTCAGCAGGCTCAATTGGTGTTGCGCACGTGAGGTGCCATCTCGCCTCGCTCACATTTTTTCCTCACGTTTTTCTCATTACTGGATTTGAGAAATACCTGGTGTAATTTACATGAGCTCTTACACCGTGAGGCTCATTGGGGAGACTGCCTTAAGTAAAACTTTTATTAATCAAAAATTGAAGGTGGCGAGCTTGTGGGTGACTACCTCAAAATTTGGAAATATGGGTAGTACAAAATACCTTAAGCGATAGGGTTTTGAACCACAATTTACGGCCATTACGCCCTAAGACCTAGGCCTGTGTAGAAAAATACAGGTCAGGAGGAGCCCAGTATGGTGCTTAAGCTTGAGGGCTGTAGTTCCGGTGACACATGAGCTTCTAGGATTGATGCATCTTGTATGGTAGTCATACAGTCTAGATGGTTTTAAGAGACGTTCAAGGTGGCTACCACTATTGTCTTAACCTCTATTGGTGACGGTGCTCCTTTTGTTAGTAATTGTCTGGGAGATGAACAGGGCGATATTGATTTGAGGGAGGATAACTCCATGTCGGTTACCATGCCCCAGACTATTTTTTTATTGTCATCATTCTCTAATGTGACCTCAGTGCCCTCACCTGCCTCGTAATCCCCCATGTCCTGGGGTGCCTCGTAGGGCAGACTGTTAAGACTTATAGTCAGGGGAAGTGGCAATGGGAGGCCTTCTATGTCAGCTGTAATCGAGATAATGGTCCCAACAGGATCTTTACAAATTCAAATTTGGTGGCACTTTCGTGCATTGTTCAGACATGCAAGCCACTAGAGAAATTAGGCACTGTCCCCCCGGAGCAACATTACACTGCATGTTTAACTTTTAGTTGCTTTTAAGGCCTTTTACAGACAATGTGGGTTTTTCCAGAAAGTGTGTATAATATCATTAGTGACTTTGATAAGATTGCAAGTCAAGCTATACGTCGGGAGTGATTATAGCATGGAGCGCCAATGCCTAATCCGTGATCTGGTGCCCTGGATTTGTGACACTCTAAGAACTGGGGGGCAACTTGTTTCTGGTCCTGAGCTTTGGTTCTGGTATTTACCCATGTGCTGTCTTTGTTGATGGCCTTGTTAGTGGAAAACTGTTTCCCTAGGGCACAAGCCACACTAAACTAACGCCGGCCGATCCCACACATCGCAGATGTCTATTGGACTATAGGGGGGCTTTTGCTGGGGCCTTTGCTGCTTTTGCCCACTTCTTGGGGGTGCCAGGGGCTAGTCGAGACACTCAAACTCTAGGTAGCCCTGCAGCTCCACTGCCTCTTAGTTTCCCCATGCCTTCTGCCGCCTGCCACCTTCTATTGGGCCGGGTGGGGAATCGAATGCCATAAGGTCAGGACACCGTGCCACTAATGCCTGTCATCTGTCTTGTTTTCTTCTCTGTCTCCTTTGTCACACAAATAACAATAATCAAAATAGGCCACAATATAGTACATAGAAATCCACTACCAGTTTGTTAAGCAAACTACCTATAGCAGAAAATCCTTTCCCAATCACTACTTAGGCACCTGTCACCTCCAATTCTTTCAAATCATTGAACACCCTGGTGACATTTCTCACATACTTCTTAATCTCCTTACACTTGCCGGGGATGTACGTGCAGCACTATTGAACTTTCAGCATTTTGAAGACTCTGCCTTCTTTTCAAGTAAAATATCTAATCCATGCTGGTTTTGTAAAACCATCGCTCTAATGGCTAATAATTCTAGCAAAGCTCCGGCAGTGTTTGTTGCAAGCTAGTCATCTAGGATAGAGAGCTTTCTAATCTTCAGGTCATTCAAAAGTACTCCTACAGAAAATATAATAGTGCCAAAAATATCTCCTACTATCTGTGAAGCACCAGTACGTTTAGCTCTCCCAGTAAGTGTAAGTCCCTGTCTATCTATATATGATCTACGTGGGACCCTTAGGAAATACTAACGCTAAATAGCAACTCCCTACCCAATTTGCAGGAAGTTTAAAATAAGCATTCTTCCACGCACATATTAAACTCCAAGGAAAATATGATGCTTGCCTGGAAAAATCTGATCTGTGTAACCCAAATCGTCAAATCTGTGAAGACATTCACTCCAGCTCATTCTTTGAAAATTGTACACATTCTCCTTTTTTCTTGTAAAACATAACGGGCCATATTCTCAAGGAGTTATCGCCGAGTTGACGGCACTTTATCGTAGCCAAAGTCACGATAAATTTATCGCACCATTCACAGCCCATATCACCAGTTTATCCGCGATAGCAGTCGTAGAAAACATCTCCACAGATGTCCCAGCAACTAATGCTAATGAGATGCAGCGTAGGCGTTCCCGTGCAAAAACTCACAACAACGGCGATAAGATTACAAAACATGCGACAAGGCACGTTAGCAGCAGGAAACTAACACCTGCTCTGACCTGGTGTAAAGTCGGATGACAACCTGCACCATTAAAGGGAGCCCAGCTCACAGCAAAACCTGAAGACCAACAGATGCCATGGAGCCACTGATCATGCAGCTCGGACACCCAAGAGGGCCACAACACCAACCACAACCACCCCCAGGCCCGCAAACCCCCCCGGCCCCCACCCCTTCCGTGCCCTACCCCCGGCACCCCCGGACAAAGAAATCTCACATCAACCCTACGTAAACATGTACCAAACAATTGGCATGATGTCGCACATTGACCAAAAAGAACATTCCTGTGTGGACAGACAAAGGAGAAGCGTCCAACCAAATTCAAATGCAACATAAATCGTTTATTAAAAATAAACTCAAATCAAAAATTCGGCAGAGTCATGGTGGGTCTTCACTGGACAATCTATAAGTCACAGCCTACAAGACAAAAACCAAGACAAGAATGTGTGTCATGCGCACATCAAAGGACAGAGAGAGAGAGAAAGCGAGAGAGAGAGAGGGAGAGCAGGAGAGAGGGAGAGAGAGAAACAGGGAGGGAGAGCGGGAGAGAGAGGGAGAGAGAAAGAGGAAGAGAGGGAGAGAGAGGGGGAGAGAGAGAAAGGGAGGGAGAGGGAGAGAGAAAGGGTGAGAAAGTGCGACACTGCAGAACCAGGCCACACTGCTCACCTGCTGCTACCGGTGTGTCTCCAACCACGTGCCAGTATACACTGCAGTCCCCCAGGTCCCTCATCTGCAGAGAGACATGAATGGCAGAGTCCATACAGTTGCATATGCCATCATCGCTTGCACACCCCTGCGCACACACGCTGCCGCACCCCAGACCCTCCCGCCACCCAGCAGGGATTGCCAGCCCCTGCTCAACCAGGCCTCACTGCTCACCTTCAGACACCATCGTGTCTCCAAGAGGGCACACCACATGCCGGTGGGAGCACCAAGCCCGGTGCCCCCGACCATGGCACCCTCCATTTCATGCAGCCCCGTACCGCGGACCAACAGGTCACACACATGAGTCTGGGTCTTGATTATGCAATGGCAGAGACCTTATCAGTGCACACGGCATCATCACAGGCTGCACACCCGCTCAGCCCTATAGGTGCCACCAACTCTGTGAACCAATGATGCATGGCGAGAGGCCCGCACAGCCCGCTGGCTCAGGCCTACACTGCGGTCCAGCAGGACGCACATTAATCCTCACCAGTCCTGACCGCCAGGACGGGGCATCATCGCAAGCTGCATACCCGCTCAGCAGTTCAGGTGCCCCTATCTCACTGCACCGCAAGACACCGTCCTGTGTCGATGTGCCTGTGCCTGCCGCAGTGCATCCGGTGCCACCAAGTCTGTGCACCGCAAGCCATGGACCCTTTATGATTGAGTCAAGTGGTGCGGACGCCATCATGTCACCCCTGGCACTGGGCAATGTGCTATGGCAGAGCCCTAGGGCTTCTTGCAGAAATGAGAACCACATGGAGACACCCAGTTTGAGAGTGGAAATGGCGTCCAGCACTTGCGCCAGGCCCTTTATATGGGCAGGGTCACATGTCCTGTGAGGCCTTGCTGGATGGGTGTGGTGTGGATGTAAACCAGCGGTGAGGGAGTTGCTGTGGCATGCTGACAACTAGACCTGTGAGCAGCAGATCCCAACAGGGAAGAGCTGGGACATGTAGTGTTGTCGTCCCCCCTGTGAGTGTAAGCCGAGTGGGCTGGCCTGGCGTATGCCAGTGCAGTGTAAGGGTGTGAACAATGACCCTGGGGCGCTGGGCGTGGTTCCGTCCTGGGCTGGACAAGGAAGTAACTAATGTGTGTGTCCCCGATGTAGTGTCGGTGCCACCCATGCCACAATCGGCAATGTGTCACCTGTGACCCAAGTCCCACAACATGAGCAACATGGATGTAAGGGGGAATCACTGACCCGACATTCATCCATACTCCCATACTTGTAAGATCATAGGAATGACACATCGGTGTGACCACGAATGTTTATTGCACAATCAGTGGAGTTGTGAAGCCGGAGCAGTTCAGGGCCATGCAAACCCCACTTCACATTGATGGCCCATGTAGGGTCAGCCAGAGTCCTTCAGGGAATGACAGGTGGATCAGAAGAGAAGGAGTTCAGTCCGCAGACTGATAGCTGTGTTAGTGGTGACAAAACAGAATATGGCAGTCGAGGTCCAAGGTGAGTGTCGCAGAGTGCATTGGTGGACAGTGGAAGGTGATGATGCAGAAGGCAGAACCAAGCAGGAACAGGCATATATGGCGAAGATGAATGCTACTGAGTCCTTCTGACCACGGAGGCAGATTCATCTGCATCTACGTACTCTGCTGTTGCCTCACATGTGGGTGGTTGTGTGCTGTCTTCAGCACTGTGTGGCAGTGACACCTCAGGGGCCGGAGATGTGGACGTAGTGGTTGCATCAGCATGCATCAGCACCAGGACTTGTAGCAGTAATGCCACGAGGAAGGTCTTTATGGCATTGAGGGACCCAGCTACCTCCTGCTGGTGTGCAGCCGTGGCAGCCGTTCTTTCCGCCTGCGTCCGCTCTGTGTTTTCCATGAGCCTCCGCATGAGTCCCAACTCCCGGGCGAGCTCGCTGGGGGCACTCTGACTGGACAGTCGTTCTTGTTGCAGAGTCAGGACCCTAGCGATCTCAGTCATGGTTCGTTGGAGCAAAAGACACACAATCGATGGACGGAGTGCAGAACAAATCAAAATATTCACACCCAGTCAAGAGATCTGGGTTAAATCCATCATTCTTTTGCTCACCATGCCACCCCAGTTTAGACCTGGCCATATGCAAATCAGTCTTGACCCTGTGCCTCATGGGAACATTCAAGCCCAAACTGCCAAACCAGGTCCTCCCTGGACCAGAAACAAGCATCCTAGGACAGGTTTTGAGTTTCACCCCTCATCAGCCAGGATAGCTTGATTCCAGTGGCAAAGTGAGCCCAGGACCCACGTCTGGGCATGCCTGGCGCACTTAAGGTGAGAAAGCAAAAGATACACAATTGATGGACGGAATGCTGAACAAATCAAAACCCTCACCCCCCAGTCAAGAAATCTGGGTTAAATCCATCCTTCTTTTGCTCACCAAGCCACCCCAGTTTAGACCTGGCCATATGCAAATCAGTCTTGACCCTGTGCCTCATGAGAACAGTCCAGCCTGAACGGCCAAGCCAGGACCTCCTTGCACCGGAAACAAGCATCCTAGGACCGGTTTCGGGGTTTCACCCCATATCAGCCAGGATAGCTTGATTCCAGTGGCTCAGTGAGCCCAGGAGCCACGTTTGGGCATACCTGGCGCACTTAGGATGAGAAAGCAAAAGACACACAATTGATGGACGGAATGCAGAGCAAATTAAAATATTCACCCCCAGTCAAGAGATCTGGGTTAAATCCATCATTCTTTTGCTCACCATGCCACCCCAGTTTAGACCTGGCCATATGCAAATCAGTCTTGACCCTGTGCCTCATGGGAACAGTCCAGCCCGAACTGCCAAGCAAGGTCCTCCCTGGACCGGAAACAAGCATCCTAGGACCGGTTTCGGGGTTTTCACCCCTCATCAGCCAGGATAGCTTGATTCCAGTGGCACAGTGGAGAGCATGGAGTGGACTGTTGGTGTCCGTTAGGGACTGTGAGTGGTCCCTGATGGGACTTAGACACCCACGTATGGCGTCTAGTTTGGCTGCCATGCGGTCGAACCCCACCCGCATCTGTTCAGCCAGCTGCTCCTGGCACCCCACAACACGGGGTTTGAAGGCCATGTGTTCGTCGTGGGGGTCCTGGGAGGCAGCCGTGGTGGTGGGTGCTGCCTGCTGTGTGTTCTGTGCAGGGTTTGGGTACTCCTCATAGCAGCTGGGCTGCCCTTCTCCTGGAGGTGGGGTGCAGAGGTTCTCCACAAGCAGTTGGAGGGTGTCGGAGTCGGAGGTGTGCTGGTCCTCTTCGTCATCAGAGAAGAGAGGTTGGGACTGCTCTGCAGAGTGTTTGATTTCCCCCTGCAATGTGAAGGGGAGATGCAGTTTAACATTGTGTTCACATGTATGTTGACGCATTGTACATGTTTACATTCAGACTGACACTCACCCTGTTGCTGTTGTGTCGGGTCATGTTGAGCAGTGTCCGGTCCCCCATTTCCTGCCACCGTCTCCCCACTGATGACTGTGGACACCATTTCCTCCATCTCGTCCAGCTCCTCCTGCGGTGCAGGACTCCCACCTCCAGTCCGTATTGCTGCCTTCTGGTTCTTTGCAAATTTATGCTTGGTTTTGCGCTTGACATCATTCCAGCGCCTCTTGACCTCTTCCATTGACCTCTTCAGCACTCCGACTGCATTCACCTTGCCCACGATGGTCTGCCATATTCCCTTTTTAGTTCCCAGTGACACAGTGGAGGTGACGAACAGTAGTTGATGTTGTTCTATCACCTGCGTGATCAGGATCCTGTTTTCCTGTGGACTGAACCACTTCTTCCTACTCTTCTTGTCCTTGCCCTTCCCTGACACCGAAGTCCCAGGCTGGTCCTCCGGGGGGGGCTTGTGGGGTTCTAGTTGTCCTCTGCACTTGCTCCGGCTACCTCCATTGTGCTTTGCTGTTGTTTGGATTTTTTCTGTGTTTTTTTTCCGACTTTTATGGTACATTTTCCCACACGACGCGTGGGAATTGCAGGCCTGTGTTTGGTTTTCGCGGATTTTTGATCGCGATTGGCCTCATCGCATCTTTTTATGCGTTCGTGTTTCGCATTTTTGCGGCGTCGCGTTGACTTTATCATAGACATTTGACGCGTTATAGTGAGCCTATCGCACAGTACCGCAGGGTTGAGAATACCACGTTGACATGGAGTTATTTTCCCGCGATAGACTGCGATGTGAAGAGTTGCGTTAAGCTAAGTTTGTGATGATTATCACACGTTCATGAGAATATCCCCCAACATCCCTTGATGTTGACAGGGTAAGCTCAACTTGTGCTTTATTCCAAACATCTTGTAATTTTCCCATTCCTTTCCCTATGCAACCTTTGAATCAGTTTTACCACCTTTCACCTTAAGATCAATCTCTTTCCTCCTGTCCTCTAAATTATCAATAACATTCTTTTCAATCTGACTTACATTGCAAGTGAATTCTGTCTGTGGGTACAGGCAGTATCACATTTAACTGGGGATCTAAAAAGTGCCACACAGTGTCAAAATATTTGGCATTATAATGAGGATTCAAACATTTGGACATGGAATCCTTGGATTAAACTAAATCATAGCTTGATAAATAGTATTCAAAATTATCTGATGATACAGCTGACTAATGATTATACTGCATGAAATACCATAGGTAAGAGGAATTTGGTGGTAGGAAATACTCTCTGGCACAGAAGCAGTCTAATGTATGCAGACGTAACAATCCTTGGCATTTATTAAACTAATTAGACTTTAGTTAGAAGTTGAAAAGTACATTAGTTGTGAAATTTCGCCCCTCAATGCAAAATCTTGAAGTCAAAACCCTGCTGCTCTACTATACATGAAGTTGTAGGTATGGAATCAGGATTTGGTTTAAAAGGAGTTACTTTTGCAGGGGAACTCAGTCGTACCAGTAAGCTAATCATAAAAATGCTAATGACAGTCAACATTATAGCCATAATTACTCTACATAGATTTTTTTGATAGGATCAACATCATTTATCCAGAGTCAGTCTGTAAAAAGAACACAAAGCTTAAAGCAAAATGCTTTTTACTTGTCATTTGTACATGTGCAAAACTGCAAAGCCTTGCAGTTTCAAAGACAAATATATATTTTTACACAGTTGCCTTTGTGAGTTAACCGTACCACTATGTTGTCTTCTTCTAGAGTGTCATTCCAACTCTTCCACAGGAAACGTGGCCTTAGGTAACCTTCAGAAATTCAATAACATTAAGTTCATGTGTACAATTAACTTGTAATATGATGATCAAAAAATGAAAAATCTGGTAATTTTCACTGTGTAGCCCTATTAATGAAAGGCACTCTTTGTTGACCATCAAGTCTGTAAAAAAAATATTTTAGTTCACTTTCAACAAGGTAGGTTAGTTTAGGGGCTGAGTACCACTAACTAAGTACCCATGTCCTCATCAATATCCTGACTACTTGCTGTTCGTCTTCACTGTCACTCAGCTTGCTTGGCTCAGTTTCTTCATTGACAGTGTAGGGGATGTGTTCCTGTGACACACTAGCTTTCATCATTCTTTGACCACTTTTCTCTCCGGAGGCACTCTCTGGTCACCCCACTCTGTTTTTCTTCTGAATTCAAGTTGCCTTTTACAGTATGAGTAGTCTGATTCACTGTGGGTACTCTGCTTTCACTCACCACAGGCACAGCATGTCTCACAACTTGACTTTGAGATGTTTGGGGGCACTTTTCTCCCCCCTCTCTTCCTTGGTAGTGATCAGAAACTTGACTCTGCAAATCAGTGATTGTGGGCACCACTTTTTCACCAGCTTGTCTCAAATGTGGAGTGTGTGAGTCCTGCAGCCAATTAAGGCAGATAACCACATTTGACCACAGTGTTAGAATCCAGAATAACCTAGAAGGGGCCACAATTGTAGGGTTCCAGGCACAGCTTTCTGATGTGCTTCTTCACCATGGGCTAGTTATCAGGTCTAAGGTCACAACACTGATCGCGTCTTGAAAGGGGAGTTGTTGCTTCGACCTGCTGAGAGACAGAATGCACCACATCAGCCACTCCTTTGCCATAGTCAAAAACCAAATCTTCTGAAATATTCACAAGCACAGCTGGCAGCCTCATGGCCCTTCCCATGAGGATCTCATGTGGGGACACTCCAGTTCTCCGATTCAGGGGTTCTTTTAAGACTCATCAGCACTAAAGGCCAGGCATCTGGTCAGTTAAGTGATGTAGACGCACCTACTTTGACAAGGAGGAATTTTGAGAATCCCAGTTGCTTCAGGCTGGTCACTAGAATGAAGTCTCTGATAAAATTGCAGAGCTACAAACAGCATCTTTAGCACTTTGTAATTGAAATGAGTTCCATGGGCTGACTCAAAAGAAACCAGGAAACAAAAGCGTGGAATCAATTCACACAGCAATGGTTTGGCTACAGTAAGACTGTCATTTCACCTAGTTGGATATTCTTCCACCTAGTAATAGAAGATACACATCACCACTAAAATGTATCAAAGCCCACTGCAAATGGGCATTTCAATTAAATTGAGCTGCTGGCGATTGAAAGGACCTCCTGATCTCCCTAATGAAATACTTGCATTAAGCATTCAGGATAAGCAGGGCCACTGGATTTATGCAGCAGGCGTACACCAAAATATGTGACAGGGTTGACTAAATTATGCTGCATTATGCAGCATAATGCAGCACATTTTTGGATAGTATAACTTTGTTATTGTGTGATTTGTACACATGTTAATATCGTCTTGGCAAATATTTCATCCCATTAATATCAGTTTATCAACCAAATACATAAATTAGCAACTAAAAGATGACCAGTTAACCATTGCAGAGTGTCTTCCAATGCATGTAAACACATATAGCCATGTTTTTAGGAACTTTTGATCCATTTGAGGTAGGAAATCGGCAGATTATGCAGCAGATGATTGAATATGTGGCAAATGTGACAAATCTTGAATTATGCAGAAACAAATGCCACAGAATCTCACAATGCCAGTGGCCCTGATTATAAGCATGCACTGACTTTCAGCTTCATATGTGGTTGGAGTTATCTTCAAAGAATCAATCTCTTTCTGTGGGACTTTCGTTTTTAAGAAATTAATAACCTGATCATACTTCTGCATGGCAATGGGGTATGGGGGATGTGGCATTCACCCAAACTATTCTCTGGGGTTCGATATCTGGCAACTGCACGAAAACGTTACATTATGCCCTCAAACCACTCGGAACCATAATATCAAAGAAGGTATTCAGATCTTCCCACAACACTTTAGAGATCTTCACATACCCCTCTATCTGTATGCTCCACAAATCAGGAATCTCTCTCAGTTCTGGAAATTGATTTGTATATGTAGCAAGATAGGCACATCTCTAAGGCACAAGAACATATCCTTCTCTCTGTACCTCTCACAATGGGTAAGCACTAACTTCAGAGTCATCTTAGGTACTCCCTTTTCCTACTCCTCTTGAATCCTTACTTTCTTTCTTTTCCCTTCCCCTCTAGGACCACATATCCTTGAGTTTCTCGATCTTACTCCACCTTTGTATACTAGCTACTAGCTCCCTCAAGTGGGCTTTCAACTCAGGAGTCCTCATACGAATAGTGTATTTTCTCTTTTATGTATCCTAGAATTATTTTGCATGATCTAACTTTTAGATAGATAGACTCCAAACTTCACATCTGTCCCTTCTATCTCCACATATACCTCAATGGCACTTAGGGTAACTTTTTTTTACAAAGGAACAAGAATTCCTTTTCATGGTATCCCTCCACGTATTTTGCATCAAGATTTCTTTTGATAAGATTATCCAACCCTACATTTAATGCCTGACAACATCTGGGGGTCTTGGGGAAACTTGTGCTATGAGGCTATCACTAATATCCTACATGAATATACTCCCAGTTGGGGTCCCCCTTCTGATTGTGGTCAAGCTCCCAAATCCAGAAGCCAAATAATACCCATATACCAAGCACTGAGGCAAGAATCGACTGGTCAGGTGTTTTTACACAGACTTGCATACTTGGAAACCCATACAATTGCATATGAGCTTGGGGCTGGAGAGACTATTGAAATGACTGGGGTTCCTACCACTATGACTGGGACAGCAAGAGGTAATACTCCACCTGTTTCGTCTGGGCTAGTAAGTGAACTTGCACTACCGCCATCAGTTTGCTGATTTCCTCCGGTGGACTCAGTTGCATTATATGGAGGTAGTCTGGAAGTCAACAATTCTTTTACAAAGTCATTGCTGGAGTAGCTATAAGTACTTGGCTCTGTGTGTGCACCTACACCATCCACTTCTTGTCCTTTCTTTCTCTCTGATTTGCGGTTTGTCAATGGAGGGTACATCTTAACTCCCTCAATCATACCTTTTCTCTATAACTGCTATTCCGCAACCCATTTCGCTTCCATCCAAATATCAACTTTCCTTTTAGCTCTATTCTCATATTTCTCTTTGTCCTTTGCATGAGCCACATGCTTCCGTTCAGTTAGAACCTCATACTGTGCTGGTTTAGATGGGAGTTTTATGTTATACAGTACTTGCCTCAAACTGTCTATTACATTCAAATTAAAAGTACCAAATTAAGGAAATTGCAAGGACTCTTCTTTCTCAGTGTTCTTGTTCGATAATTTAAGTGAAATGCATGTATGAAATCTGACATCTGTGGCCTAATGATGACTGTCTGTGTCCTCTGGAGTGTCTGCCTCACCCTCACAAAGATACCCTAACATCACCCCCAAAGGAACTCTCTCAGTGTCTTAAAACATGTCATCTTTTTGCTTGAATTTCGGCGTACTAAATTCAACAACTTCAATATAAGCAAGCAGTAGTGTCAGAAATCACAGTACACAAGTTTAGCAAAGCACACTTACACTGGCCATTCACTGACATGATTATAAATACCAGTGCAGTACTCACACACACCAACCAACCAACCAATACCAGCAGGGAAACCTATGACGTAGCTTGAAGCAGCTCTCCCTCCCTTACAATTAGCTTTAAGCAAGCAAAGTTAACACTTATTCAGGAAGAGAAACAGGGTGAATAATGCCTCCCCAAAATCAACACATGCATTAGTGAAATCTCGACCAGTGGGAAATCATTCTCTATAGTGCAGTTTCTCCTCTGTGTAAAAATAATTCACCAACACCAATCACTAGTAACTCACTCTCTCAACAGAAGTTAATAAGTCCCTATCTTGGTGTGACTGTAGGCGCATCATGATAAAACACCTCAACTTCAACAAACAAGTTACAACAAAATACTTTACTAT
This sequence comes from Triturus cristatus, assembly GCF_964204655.1. Taxonomy (NCBI): domain Eukaryota; kingdom Metazoa; phylum Chordata; class Amphibia; order Caudata; family Salamandridae; genus Triturus; species Triturus cristatus. The sequence continues at coordinate 485,721,038 of NC_140593.1, read as the reverse complement.
GTATTCCGGGATCTTAGTCTTTTGAGAGTACAGTAAAAAAAAGTCAAATCTTAGCATCAAGTACATTTACATTTATAAGCACAAGCAATACACACAAAAAGCGTATTCATTCTCTAGTCAATATGCATCCTTCTCGGACCCAAAATAGGCACCACGCATTACTTCATCATAGACACCGTAAAACTTGACAACAAATGATCAGTGATGCATAACCCTGCCTATACTCACTCGTAGGATACCAGAACCACAACAGGAGCTCCAGAATACCACCTATTTATTTATAACTTTTTTTTAGCGCGAACAAGATCCTGAGGGATAACAGAGCGCTTTACAATATGAAGGGAGGAAGGACAAAAGCAATATCTATAACAATATCCATAAGAGTAAGGGAGAGAAGGAAAATACAGTGCAAAATACAACTAGGATGGCAATACAATAAAACAAGTGTGGGCGGGTAGCAAGGGTAAAACACAGTGTACAAGGGGGAGCTGTAACAAAAGTAAGAACAAAGTCAGCAGGTACAATGACAAAGGGCCTGTGAGTCTAACCCTATTATGGTATGAATTTGTTCATTAGGAATCTTTTTGCTTTCACTTTGAAAGCCGTCAATGAGGAGATTCTGCGAATTTCCGGTGGGAGAGAGTTCCAAATCTTAGGGGCAGCTCCGGATAAAGCTCGGTGACAACTTCTCTTTTTCTTAAGGATGAGTGGTTTCAGGAGGAGGGTAGAGGCACTTCTTGAAGCTCTTATGCTACAGGATAGTTAAAGTTTTTTTGCAAGGTATGTAGGAGTATTAAGGGGAAGGGCTTTGTGTGTAAGAACAGCAATCTTTAATTGAATTCGTGCTTCGAAGGGCAACCAATTGAGGGATTTTAGGACTGGAGATATATGATCTTTTCTCTTGGTATCAGTAACCAGTCGAGCAGTAGAGTTAAGTGCAGCCCTTAGTGGAGCCAGAGCGAATTTGGGAAGGCCACAGAGGGTAGCACTGCCATAGTCTAACCTCGGCAAGACAAGTGCTTGAACCACTTGCTTGAAATCATTTGGAGGAAGGAAAGGATTGATATTTCTGAGAGATCTCATCAAGTGGTTAACTCCTTTGCATACATTGCTGATATGACCTTTCATGTTCAGGTGCTTGTCCATAGTGATACCGAGAGACTTGGCTGCTTCTACGATGAGAGGCGTACAGTTGAAGGCAGTGAGGTCATTCAGCCAGAGGTCTAGCTTGGGGATGAGATTCCGAGGGGAGATGAGCAGGAATTCAGTTTTAGAGGTGCTGAGCAGTAGATGATTCTCTGTTAGTCAATTTTGAGTAAACATTAGGGTAGTATTGAGTGAGATGATGTTTTCCGAGGATGAGATTTTCAGATATAATTGCGTGTCGTCCGCATACATGTGGAAGAAAATGTTCATGGAATTTGGAGAATGTGCAAGCGGTTCCAAGAAAAGATGGAAGAGGATAGGAGATAGAGCAGATCCTTGAGGGACCCCCATGAGTATGGGAGAGGGCTGTGAGAGAGAGTGGTTTGCCTTGACTCTGAGTTCTGTGATGAAGGAAGGATGAGAACCATAGTAACACCTGATCAGAAATACCCATTCTATTTTGCAGGATGGATAGGAGGTTCTCATGATTAACCGTGTCAAATGTGGAGGAAAGGTTGAGGAGGATCAGGAAGCAGGATTCATTTTGGTCGAGCATGATTAAAATGTCAACAAAAACGTGAGTGAGAGCCGATTCGGTGCTGTGCCACTTCCTAAAGGCCGATTGGTGCTGGTCTAGGAGCTGGTAGTCCTCTATGTGGGCACAGAGTTGGGATTGCAAACATTTTTCTAGTAGTTTCGCTAAAGTGGGGATGTTGGAGATGGGGCGGAAGTTGTTGAGATCAGATTTGTCAGCATTAGGTTTTTTTAGTATGGGTGTTACCTGAGCTACTTTTAGGCATTCGGGGATCATGCCTTGTGCTAGGGAAGCATTAACAATCCTAGTCCAAGTGGGGATCAGTGCATTCTTGATTTCTTCGAAGATAGAAGGGGGCATCAGGTCGCTGAAGTGGTTGGAAGAGTTGATATTCTGCAGAATCTTGAAGATATCATATTCACTAAAAATGGTAAAAGTGCCCCATGATGCATTGTTCTTGGGATTCGTGGAGGACGATTTACACCTAACAGAGGAGTCAATGGGTGAGGCAGCAATGGGAGAAGGTAGTAGAGCCTTCTTAGAGGTGAGGTCAATGGAGATAATTCTTGATTTCTCTGCGAAGAAGGCAGAAAGATCATCGCAAGAGGGTGGGTTGCCACCAGGATCAGATTCGTTAGACCCAACGACTGATTGTTGTTTAACCAATTCGAAGAGTTTCTTGGGGCGGTTTGCCGCTTGATCCAGTTGGTGTCTGAAGTAAGTTGCCTTAGCACTCTTGATTTGTTTGTTGTATCTGCTCCTGGCATCTCTAAGGAGTTTTAGTTGGTCCGAGCAGGGATTAACTCGCCATGACCGTTCAAATACCCTAAGGTTGCGGCGTTCTGAGTTAAAGTTTTCATTATACCAAGGTTTGGATATTTTTGTTGAGGCATGTTTTTGTTGGAGTGGAACAATATTCTCCATGATGTTGAAGATGGTTGAATTGTAGGTGTCGGTGAGTGATTGTGCCTCAACTATATCAGCTTGGAAGGAGTGGGCAGATTTACAGCGGGAAGCTAGTTCGTCAGAGTTTATAGCTCTTATGTCCCTTTTCCAGATCTTAGATTTTAGTGGTTGAGCCTTTCTCAACAATACCTCCCTGTTGATATAAAAGAGGATGCAGTGGTGGTTTGACCAGTCACAAGGGGTGATGGAATCTATGGAGATAGACTGCTCTTTAGAAATAATGAGGTCTAACATTTCTCCTTTGTTATGAGTTGGTTGGATACAGTGCTGAATCAGATCTTGATCAATTAAGAAAGATTTAATGCTAGATGCAGCGGGGTCGTTGGAGTTAGACCAATGAAGGTTGAAATCACCAAGGAAGATTTGTGACACCGCTGAATCGACATTACTAGAGATAATTTCCATTAGTTGCTCAGTGAAAGGGAGATTGTCACCCGGGGGGTGGTAAAAGGTGTGAAGTTTGTAAACCGGTAGGTTCATACTTGATATAATGAGACAGAGGTATTCACAGGAGGCAGGCGTTGAGGAGTCTGATTGAGAAACTGAAAGTGTGTTTCTGTGAATACATGCTAGTCCCCCACCCAGTTTCAGAGCTCTGTCAAGCCTAATTATGTCATGAGTGGGGGGTACTAGGAGGTCTAAGATAGGAATGGAGGCTGGATTTAGCCAAGTTTCAGTGAGGATGATAATGTCTAATTCATTGTGTTGGATGAGGTCGAAGATATCGGTGGCGTGTTTACTGGCTGACCTGCAGTTAAGTAGTACACATTTAAGACGAGGTGGATTTGCGGGGGGTGATGACTGGGTGACGACTAGGTGATGTTCACATAGGTGAGGTTGTTAGTATTACTGCAACTAAGATTGCAACAGGGTTCTTTGCACGGGTTAGAAGGGATGGCAGGAATTTGTCTTGGAGGGACTAGGTTAGGTTCTGACAAGGTCGTGCTAGAGTTGTGAGAGTCAGAGGCATTGGTGTTGAGTAGTGGGATAGATTCGGGGGTGGAGGGATAATCCAAGCACAGGCATTTAAGTACAAACAATCGTTAGCACAGAACGCTGCCATTTTAAAGTCAGGCAGTTGCATGCTAATGCAATGTCCTCTTAAGTCCTCCTTTTTAAGGTCAGGCGGAAAACAACAAACCAGCAAGAGAAGTCAGATGCAGACTAGCACAGCAAGAGAAGTCAGTTGAAGACTAGCCCCGCAACACAGTGATCAAGGTGCCGCAACAATCAGCAGGAGTCCTAGGGTGCAAATCCAGGAACTTTAGTCCGGTTCTTCACCGTCCCCGCAAGCTGCTCCCAATGAGTAGAGCCCTCCCTGTGGACTCCGGTCCACAGCCTGTTACTCCCTCCTCACCCACACACACTGGTGTTGACTACTCGCCCTGGCCGACATCGCGTGTCCGGTGTATTATTCAAACACGCTCGGAGTCAGCGCCATACCAGGGTCAGGCCAGTGATATTGAAGTAAGCTCTGCTCAGGCGTACCCAGGACACGAGCACATTTTGTCTTAAATCAAAATCAGCGATGCAGTGACATACGGGCATCGGTAAGCATCTCTGAAGTATTGACCCTTCACTGCTTATGAAAAACAAAGGCGCGATGGTGTTCCGTAGCATTAATTAAAGGCGCCATTTTAGGGTCAGGCAGCTCGTAATAATGTGCGTTTTGCGGTATATTACACCGATTATATGGCCAAAGATATTGATGTCTACTGTGCGGTGGTCAGTGGAATGTACTGCTTGTCTAGCGGACCGACATACAGGCGTTCAGGTGGCGTTGAAGAGGCAAGGCAACTTCTCCAATGTTGCGGTCAGGAATCCTGCCTCACTATTTTGAGTGGTCGTCTTCCTTACTGCGGTGACAGTCAAACTTTATCTTCTGTAGCATACATCCATAGCGGTGTGCAATCCGGTCCAAGGGCAGGACGGTGTAAGGCCAGTGAGTTGGTTTATTCGGGGATAACTACCAGATTGGTAATCCCTAAACCGGGAGCTCCTTGGGAGGCTCCCACTCGGTGGCCATGTTGTTGACTCCAAACATGACCATGGGCTTCTGGAACATGGACTTCTGGAGCATGGACTTGGTGTCAGTGACTAATCAATTGTGCCACTAGCTGAATGCATCTTGAGGTTTCAGCTGAGATTGTAATATGGGAGCTAACATCAGTTCAAATAAATTTAACATACAGTGAAACCTATGTGGCTTCACAAGAATGACAGAGAGAATGGTTTCCAAACCATGAAGGTTTATTAACAGATTAGTCAAATTACTAAATGTTATTCAATCAGTTAATCATTTATCAATAATCTTGAAGTTCAGTAAGATTATTCAGTCCAGCAGAGTACAGTTCAGTATGTGTAGCATAGGTCATTTGAGAAATGCCAGATGCAAAGCAGAGCCAATTTCAATTTCTTGAAGGAACTTTCCTAAGGCTAAACTAGAGATGCATAAAGTGACATGGAAAGATTCTAAGAAGAAGATGTCAGTCCAAGGATTCTAAATTGAACCAAGTGAAGGCTCAAATCAAAGGAAGGCAAATAAATGCATTTTAAAGTCTAACTCAAGAAATATAAAGTCTTGAATGAAGTAAATCTACAGCAGAGCCAGAAAAAAGGCTCTCATATTTGAAGTCAGGAAAGGGTCTGTTCTGTCTATTCTAAGGACACACTTGCAAGAAATTGGGTTGTGGTTTGACTGGAGTGAGAGCCCTGGTGAAGCAACAGCCATATTCCAATGCAGGGTCAACCACAAAAAGTCACTAAATTGACCTGTGCTTAACCATGGGTAGCTTGGCACAAAAAAGCAGTAAGGCTTAACTTAGAGGTAATGTCTAAAGTGTGTATGCAGCACACAAACAGTAATAAAGTGAAAACACAACACAAGAAACATCCCAAGCCAATTTAGTAAAATAGAGTAAAGTTTAATATATAGGTTTTTTAAATGCTTTATTTATCAAAAAGTTTCAAGTAAAACAGAAAAACATCCACAGTGAAGTATTTATTGCCTGTGACATAATTACAATATAGAACTTGCAGCTGTGCTATTGTGTTCAAGTTACTGTATGTAGTGTCATTAAATTCTGGTTAAGTCCATGCCAGTGTCTCAACATGGGGATCAATTTATCACATAAGAGAGGGTCACACATTTTAATGAATCATTTGACAATAAAAAATGACATAAATCCAATCAGTAGAACCAGAGTTATGAATCTGTAATAACTAGTGCATCAAAGATGAAAGCACTAACCGCGAACAACTAGTTGCACGAGACTAGGCCAAAGTAAAAAACTATGGCAAACCATAATGGAGCGTGGTTTGGATCCACAAAGTGGATTTGGCTATGTCAGTTCTTACCTTTTGGAATTAAACGAAATTCTGAGACAAAGTGTCTGAGAAGGTAAAGTTTAGCAGAGTAAGGCTGCTGGAGGAGTCTGAGGAGGGAGCAGCATCATCAGATTGCCTTGGACGAAAGCCACAGTGAAGATTTTTACATTCCAACTTAGGGCCTGATTACGAGTCTGTCGGTCTTGCATCTGCCAGACTCGCGGTGACGGTGGTCTGTCTGCCGCATTACGACTTGCAAAGTCATTGCAGCAGAGGACCACCAGCTGCGTAATGCAACAGCCGTTCCCTGGCAGTGACGGAGGTGCGCTACAATGAAGTATGCTCAGAGGGATGTTCTGCCACCACCAGTCATTTCATGGCGGGAGCCCTGCAATGAAAAGGCTGGAGGAACAAAGAGGCTCTACAGGGCTCTCATGCCTCCCGCCATGGAGATAAATTCAGGGGGCACAACCTGTGCCCCCTGTCTGTATACCACCAAAGTTCCAGCAGAGGATGGACATCACCATCCATGCCATGCTGGAACTTTTTGCCGTTCCCAATGCGTTGTCTGTTGTCCAGGCACCACCATGGTAAAGGCGAAGGACCATTCACCGTACACAAGTTCAACTCACAATACAGTGGGCGGTCCTTGCACTGGTTTGGTGCAACTGCACCAAACTCATAATCAGGCACCTAGTCTCTGAAATGGAAGTCGAAATCTCAAGTGGGACGAGGCAGAGGGCTGTAGCCGAAAACAGTTCCACAATGCTGGATACCCTCTTTGGCGAAGGGCCGCTGAAAGATTTGCTGCTGTGTAGAGGAATGTAGTGGTAGAAGTCAAAAACTCAATCCAAGTGGCGATGCACCTTGGGCAGATAGGCGAGCAGGTTTGGTCCTGGCCTCATCCTGGTTCTCAGATCTCTTTTGGGCCAGAAGTCCTCAGTTTTGGGTTTTGGCAGTATGGGCACCTTTAGCACCACTGGTCCAAGACTGGAGGGGCCCCACTTGGAGCATCAGGACTGAGACAGGCTGCATTCAGGTGCAGGTTCAAGATGGAAGCAGTCTTTTTTGTCCCTGTGGCTCTGAAAGGAGGCCACCAAACTAGCCCTTGTGAGTCATTCTGGAGGTCCTAGGACAGATGAAGATCCCTTCCTTGTACCCAGGCAGAAGTCAGCAGGATAGCAGGCAACAGGGCAACAGGGCAGCAGACCAGAAGGTCAGCAGTCCTTCAGAGCAGCAATCCAGCAGAGTGACATTCCTTCAAGCAGCACAGCATTCCTTCTTCCTGGAATAGAATCCACAGGTCCAGAAGCGCATTAAAGAATTGGTGCCTGAGGTTCCCTTTTGATACACTTGTTCCTTGTTTCTGCAAGGTGAGAGAAGCTTCAAGACAGTGGCTTTGAAGTGCATGGAATTTCCTACCTCCTCTGTCCTGGCTCTCAGCTGACTGCAGTGACAATATGGGTTTGTTAGGTCCTTTGTGTTGAGGTACAGCACACCCCAATCAGTTAAAAGTGGGGTGGACTCAGCTCCACCCACATCCTGCCAGCAGATGGCCCATAGAGGCACACCTATTCACTCTATTGTGTGACTGTCTGGGAGGAATTCACAAAGTCTGTCAGAAACACATAGTCATGTGACCCAAAAAAGGCTACAGGCACAAAAGGGCTGAGAGGAGTAAAATGCCCTTTCTAAAAGTGCAATTTTCAAAATTGTAATAAAAAATCCAACTTTTCCCGCTAAAGACGGTTTATCATTACAATTTCATAGACACCAACCATGACATAGCTACCTGCTCCCAATTGGAAATTACAGATTAGTAAAAAAGGAATCCCCAGGGAGGGGTAGGCCTCACCACAGTGAAAAATGAATTCAGGAATTTTTCACTACCAGGATATATAGACCTTAAAAGTACATGTCCAGCCTTTTGATTACACAGCACCCTGCCCTATGGGCTACCTTGGGAGTATTTTGGACAAAATATCAGAAACGCAAATATCATGGGACACAATATGGTGACAAAAATATAGAAGACAAGAATATTGTGTAGGTAATTTTCTATGGGTAACTACAGTTTGACTATATATAACTCAACATATATGTACCTTGACCATATATATAACTTTAAGGTACATAGATCCGGTGTTAAGAAAAGTAGGTTTATACTTACCTATTTTCACCTACCTTCTCCATATTCTTGTCCTCTATATTTTTGACACAATATTCTGTCCACACAATATTTGAGTATCTGATATTCTGTCACTGATCCACCCAGGGCCTACCTTAGGGGTGACTCATATGTCATAAAAGGTAGTTTAAGGCTTGGCAAGGGAGTTTAAATGCCAAGTCAACTTAGAAGCTTAACACCGCACTCAGGCTGCAATGGTAGGCCTAGTACATGTTTTAAAGTGCTACACACACGTGGGTAGCCAAATAAGAGCAGCAGGCCCACTTATAGCATTTACTTTACAGGCCCTAGATACATGCTATACTACTCTTCAGGGAACTTACAGGTAAATTAAATATGCCAATTGAGTATAAGCCAATTTAACCATGTTTTAGGGAAGTGAGCATATGCACTTTAGCACTGGTTAGCAGGTGTAAAGTGCAAAGGGCCCTAAGGCCAACAAAAATAGTCTGAGTAAAATGGAGGCGGAGAGACAAAATGTTTGGGGGAAGACCACCTAAGGCTGTCAGGTCTAACAACACAATTAAAAGATTTATTTTATTTCACCCAAAACACCTTCAGACCAACTGCCCAACTGTGGCACCAATCAGGAGGCGTTGTCTTCTTTGAGCAGGTTAACATCCCTTATTCCCTCATCAAGCAAAGGTACACACAGCTGCACAACATTTGATGTATCATTGGTCTAAATGGCCTGCACAGGAGGATCTTTCTCACCCCGCACACAATGTTAATCACAACTAACTCAAAATTATATTTTCTCTTTTTTCACAGTGTTTCTAAATAATGTTTTTCTTTTTCTCAACTTTTTCTTAATATGGGCTTTGTTACAGTTCTGGGAATTCTGAGTACTCCTTAGTCACTCCTTTCCATTTCTGTGCTGCATTACAATGTTGTCATTGCACTATTCCATCGTAGCCTGATCTTTACTTGTAAGGAGTGTAATTCCCATATTTTGTGCTTTACCGTATTTTCCATCCATGAATTTATTTGCAGTCACTCTTTTGCCTCCTTTTGGAAAGGACTTTTCCAAATGCTTTTTTTGTCTTAGAAGTAAGCATTTTCAATTGTTTACTTTAAAAATATTACTTTTGAAGTTTGCTTCTACAAAGCGTTTAATCAAGTATTTTGAATTGTTTATTTTAAAATATTACTTTTAAAGTTTGCTGCTACAAAGTGTTTAAGTGTTTAACTTAAGCGTAATGATCTCACTTTTGATGCAATTCATTGAGGGATCAGGATGTTCAGCAGCACCCTGATGTTGGGCAGTGCTTGATTTGTGTAAGAATGAGTGCCAAGGCCCAAAGCTCTGCTCAGGAGCAGGCAGTCACATCAAGAGTCAGATGAACAAACAGTGCTTAACTTGTAAAAATAAAAATAGGGCCAGGGCCCTCGCCAAAGGCCACTCCAGCCTGCACCACACATTGCCCCTGCCAGCACAGCAAATGACAGTACCAACACAACTGCCAATCACCACAATTCTGACTTTTCCAGGCCCCCAAAGCTATAAGTATGGCTTGGGCGGCAGGCATTAGTCCGTTTTTAATGTATACTGAAGTTATAAAATACTGTTGATGTGCTTATTTATAAATCAGACTAATAGTACCTTCATGTGGCAGACTGTCATAAGTGCCGAGCACCGGAAACCACCGGCTCAAATTAAGCACTGTTACCATCCTATGTGTCACAAGATGTAATGGCACAACTAAAGTATTTTTTTTAATAAAATGTAGGCTGCAGGCACAGAGGACCACAATCAGGCAACTATCTTAATTGGTTGCTCAGCCATGACCCCGCATCATACCTTCCTACAAAAAAACAGTACTCCAGCAGAGCAGCCTTCACAAAAGAGGTGGCAAAACTTTGAAATTCTCTTTCAGCTACGATACAGAGCATACACAAAAGGAAGTACAAACTTGGTTATTTCCGAGATAACTTCCAGACTTCGATAACGTCCAGAGTACTGCACCGGATGTCATGATTAAATTACAATCATCTGTTTTTCCCTGAGCAGCTACCCAAGATTATCAGCCCTATCTTTGCCTATACTGCACACCCCACTGAGGAATGGCTACAACTCTGTGATAGTATGAATGTCCAGTACAGAATAATTCTGCATAATATGCTTTACATCTAGGATACTGTCACAGTCATTAATGCATTTATTTTTTGGGGGAGTTTTATATAGCGCAAACTAGACCGGATGGTATCAGAGCGCTTTACATGAGCACCAGTTGTGTTACAGACAGACAAATTCATTTTTAGGCACAGGGAGACTAAGTAATTTTAATGATGCTTGTTCATTAATTAGGAGCCTTGAGAAAGCCCAGGTCCCAATGACCATTACGGGCGAAACACGTGTTGGCTGGTGAAGTTTTAGCAAAAAGCTACTTAAGTCTCCTGACAAACAAGGATGTTATCACAATATTGAATTTCACAAAGGGCATCTTTAATATAAAAAAATCAAGGATCAAAAAACGAAAATAAAATATATCCTTTCAATATGGATTTGAGAATTATTTGTGTTCTTCAATAAACAATAAGAGAAGGAGGGGTCTACACTCAAAATCATCCTCCACAGATTGTTGAGTGTCCCTGCCAAGACTCAAACCTGGTTCCCCAGCTCCGAGGTCGACCTCTCTAGCCGTTACACCACAACCACATCCTCTCCCCAAATGTCCATTAACGTCCTGCTCAAAAACGGTTCCCGCCAGCTGTCAATAAAGGGTGCAGGCTTCATGAGTAATATTGACTTAAGTGCTCCTGGCACATCAAAATAAGAGAAAGATTACTGTTGGACTTATTTTCTGTTCAAAAGTCTGTATCAGCACACTCTAGTTAATATTGGAAATACTAAATGGACAGACGTAATTGACTGAACGGATCTGTCACACATGGCTGACCAACTGTGGGCATCTAAGATAGTTGACCCCTGCTGGTCCTCATTAATCACCTATCTGGATCATTAATAGGTATGCAATAATAACCCCAGTATGAAGAATGATTGGAAAAGAAGTCATCCAAGCAGATCTCTTTCTCCCACCTCCACTTCCTCTACCTGCCACTATCCCCAGATCTCTAAGTCGCAGAGCGGTTAACTCTTTTGCTGCAATCATCAAAGAAAGAAGATTAAGATAATATGATTATAAGAAAAATCATTACCAAACAAAGGGTACTACAGAGTTATTCATTGTTGCCGGCCCACTACAACCAGAAAGGTGAGCATCTCTCTCTCTCTCTCTCTCTCTCTCCCTCTCACTCCTCCTTTACCATCACTCATGGGGTAATAAGGGAGATGGGGAGGAATGAGGTAGAAGGAGAGGGAATGAGACTACATGTGTGGCACATGTCTGTTGTGTCCTTGCATTTGTGACTGTTGATTGCACATGCATGTGTACATGCATGTGGGTTATATGTAGGTGTGTGTTAGCATCAACGTCTCCATCTGTATGAGCTTATATTAACATGTATTTGTGTAGCTTGTTCATCCTGCTTGAAAGAAAGAAACTTGAAATCAGTACAAGAGTAATATCTTGCATTAGTCACAATACTCAGATTGAGCCCTATATCCTTTGGTATCAGAAACATATCAGGTAGCGGCATGAATATCAGCATGAACGTAGGCTTATATCTATTTTGGCTGTGCATTATGCATTTGGCAGCTACACATTGATAAATGCATTTAGACATATTTTAAAATACATAGCTTCACAGAACGTTTTTATTATACATGCATCTTTATTTTTGTAAGGATTGCGATGTATACACATTTTCTACATATAGCTGCATTAACAAAATATACCCTTAGTTAACCAGTGACCATTTAATGTAATTCCTGTGCATCTGGGGCAGGATGAACAGATTCTACGATACTTGGATCTATCATCAATGGGTTTCAGCTCTAAATGCTGCTTTTGGACTAGCTTCATCAGGATTGTCTGTGCAAGCAGTTGTGAGGAAATCTTAAAATATTCTTTAAGGAATTTGCTGAGATGTTCAACACATGTACTCCTAACTTTCGTTACAGCAACCAGAATTCAACAAACATTTTAGATGTCATTGTTCATCATGACGAATGACATTTTAATCTGTATGTTTATAAAAACTCGAGTAAAAAATACTTTTCGTAATATTAATTACCACCTACAGAATCTGCAAGACATGCTTCCATTCGGCCAACTACTGAGAATCCACAGAAACAATTAGAAGAAAAAAGATGACTTAATTTAATCTGAAACACATTGCTTGAAGCTAACCAACAATGGATAATATAATAGTTAAGTGCTAATAAACAAGGACCTCGTTTTCTTCAAGAAAAATTGAATGACTCCCAATCAGTGTGTGCTAGATCATTTAGTAGAGATCAATACAATAAAAAAACATATTTTCAAACAGTTGGCACACTGAACCACCCTCACATGTCTCTGCTTTGATGAGTAGTAAAAAGATAAAGAAAACAGTGGTAAAAGAACTTAGACCCATTCCAGAGGCTCAATTAATGAACACAATCAGGGACATACTTGCCATTTTACAAACAATAAGAACATCTTTCTCCATACAGCAACAGAAATGTAACACTGGACAATCAGCAACAGTAACTCCTAACAAAGGGATCAACGTGAGCAGATGTGCTTGCAACAGCTTATTTATAGGAAAGACAGTGCAGGAAAAACCAACAGAAAATCCAAAACAGATCAAAAATCAGATTTGAGTCTCAGAAAGCACCCCTTTTGACCACTTAGAGGAAGAAAATGACAGCTTGTGGACAGTGTGTGAAGTTGTTAAATTGGGTATCAAAGGAGGTGACTTCGAACAGAGTCTGGTCCAAAAAGAGCCAGGTCGATCCATACAATGCTTTGCTGGATTAAAAAAGATAAATGACTTGAGACAGTTACAGCGAGCCAAATGAGTAAGGAAAATACGAACTTGTCATGAGAAATAATAGGCTCTGTGATGTCTGGTCAACTTATATTGACCTAGATGATGTAACACAATTGTATAAACATAAGCAATTGGAACCAATATTGAAATGGATGAATTAAGGCATCCCACAAAACGTACCAGTAACGCTTATAACTCCAATAGATTGGTGACAAAAATGTGTCAAAAATGTTGTGATGAAATATAATTAATACGTTTTGTATTAAGTGCTGTAGATGTTTGATAGCATATGTTAAGCAACATCTAAATGCTTAAGATATGTATGATTTGCAGGTGCCATAGATATTTGCCCCACATTCTCCAATGTGTTGCCCAGCATGCTACTAATATTGGACAGATTACTTTTTTTGGTGTAAAATTTTGTAACTGGGAATCAAAATGTTGAGTTATACATCATTATTAGTTAAGTCACAACGACTAGTATGTCATTGTGGCTACATACATCAATCAATCAAACATTTGTAAAGCGCACTACTCACCCGTGAGGGTCTCAAGGCTCTGAGGGGAGGGGTGCTGCTACTGCTTGAATAGCCAGGTCTTGAGTAGCCTCCTGAAGGTGAGTAGGTCCTGGGTCTGCCGTAGAAGGATGGGGAGGGTGTTCCAGGTTTTGGCGGCGAGGTTGGAGAACGATCTGCCGCCAGTGTTCGCTCTTCGGATGCGAGGGACGGTGGCGAGGTCGTGGAGCGGAGCTGGCGGTTCAGGGTGTAGAAGGTGAGTCGTCTGTTGAGGTATGTCAGTCCGGTGTTGTGGAGTGCTTTGTGTGCGTGGGTGAGGAGCTTGAAGGTGATCCTTTTGTTGACGGGAAGCCAGTGCAGGTCTTTTAGGTAGGGTGTGATGTGGCTGCGGCAAGGGATGTCGAAGGTCAAGCGTGCGGAGGCATTCTGTATGCGTTGTAGTCATTTCAGGAGTTTGTCCGAGGCTCCTGCATAGAGGGCGTTGCCGTAGTCTAGCCTGCTGCTGACGAGGGCCTGTGTGACTCTTCTTCTTGTTTTGGTGGGGATCCACCTGTAGATCTTGCTGAGCATGCAGAGGGTGGTGAAGCAGAAGAACGAGATGGCGTTGACTTGCTTGGTCATGGAGAGTTTTGAGTCGAGGATGAACCTTAGGTAGCGTGCGTGGTCGGTGGGTGTAGGTGCTGCTCCCAGTGTGGTTGGCCACCAGGAGTGGTCCCACACCGAGGGAGTGGAGCCGAGGATGAGGACTTCCGTCTTGTCTGAGTTCAGCTTCAGGCGGCTGAACTTCATCCACTCGGCGACGGCTTTCATTCCTTCATGAAGCTTGGTTTTGGTGGTGAGGGGGATCCTTGGTGAGGGAGATAATCAGCTGGGTGTCGTCGGCGTAGGAGATGATGTTGAGGTTGTGCAGTCGGGCGAAGTGAGCGAGTGGTGCCATGTAGATGTTGAACAATGTTGGGCTGAGGGATGATCCTTGGGGTACGCCGCTGATGATCTCGGTGGCTTCGGATCGGAAAGGGGGGAGGCGGACGCTCTGGCATTGTGGAGGCGTGTACATAGGGTGCGGTAGCTGACAGGTCCAGGAGGATGAGGGCCGCGGTTTCGCCATTGTCCAGTAGGATCCTGATGTCATCAGTGGCAGCGATGAGGGCAGGTTCGGTACTGTGGTTGCTGCGGAATCCGGACTGGGATGGATCCAGGATGCTGTTCTCCTCGAGGTAGCGGGTCAGTTGTCTGTTGACGGTCTTCTCGATTACCTTCACTGGGAACGGGAGCAGGGAGATGGGTCGGAAGTTCTTGAGGTCCTTGGGATCCGCCTTGGGTTTTTTGAGTAGGGCGTTGATCTCGGAGTGCTTCCAGCTTTCCGGGAAGGTCGCGGTCTCGAAGGAGATGTTGATGGCCTTGCGGAGATGGGGTGCGATGGTGGAGCTGGCTTTGTTAAAGATGTTGTGTGGGCATGGGTCTGATGGAGAGCCGGAGTGGATGTTGTTCATGATTTTGATGGTGTCGTCGTCGTTTATGTTGGTCCAGGTGAGCAGGGGATCGGTGGGGGTGGTCGCTGTGAGGTCAGAGGTCTCGGTGAATGTCGGGGCGGTCTGTGTGTCAACTTGAAGCTCTCGTGGATGTCCACGATCTTGCAATGGAAGGAGGTGGCGAGGGCATCGCATAGGTCTTGTGAAGGTGGGATGTCGTTGGTGTTGGAGCTGGGGTTGGAGAGCTCCTTCACGATGTTGAAGAGCTCTTTGCTGTTGTGTGCATTGCTGTCTAGGCGGTCTTTGAAGGAGGTCCTTTTGGTGGATCTGATGAGTTGATGGTGTCTGCGGATGGCGTTCTTGTGGGCTGCGTAGCTGTGCGGTGTCTGTTCGCGATGCCATTTCTTCTCTAGTTTTCGGCAGGTTTGCCTGGATGCTTGGAGTTCCATGGTGAACCAACTGTCTTTCTTGTTGGTGTGTCTGTTGGAGGCTTTCTTGAGCGGGGCAAGGGTGTTTGCGCATAGCTATAAAATTTGACATAATATGTAGGGCCTCATGTAGGTAGCCAAATACCGGTCGGTAACGGCCGATTTTCGGTAAATATGCCGTTACCGACCGGTATTCAGACAAGTGAGATGTAGGAGTCCAAAAACCACTTTTCGGTAAATATGAGGCGGTAAATACCGATTCATATTTACCGAATTCTAAAATACCGATTCATATTTACCGAATACATTATTAACGAATCGGTAAATATGAAGTGGTAAATATGAAGTGGTAAAAATTTAAAATGACATGTAGGAGCAGTCGGTAATTAAGAAATCCAGGAAAATCGGTAAATAAGAGTCGGTAATTAACACGGATGGAAAGCAGGTGGTAACCATCAACAATGCACATAAGCAATCCCAAAATGCAACAGCGTGGACAACATGGCCGCCATGTACGTCATTGCAAGGCGCCTACGTCTACAGGCAGCAGGACTGAGGGTGTGGCGACGGGAGGAACAAATCTACAGACAGCGCATCACACTATTCCAGCTGACTGATGCAGAGATACATGAGAGGTACAGGCTACACCCCGAAACCATCATGGACTTAATCAGGGACCTTCACCCACTCCTGGACCAGCCAATAAGAAGGGCGCACGCCATACCCCCACATGTGCAGGTGCTCTGCAGCCTACATCTGTTGGCATCCGGCAGTTATCAGGTGGTGATAGCTGCGGTGGGTGGGGTATCCCAGAGTTGCCTGTCACGTTTCTTCAGGAAGTTCCTGGATGCCATGATGCAGAGAATGCACCACTACATCAGCTTCCCAAACACACAGGCTGCACTGCAGAAAACAAAAACAGACTTTTATCACATGGCACAGTTCCCCCATGTCATCGGCTGTATTGATGGTACACACATCCCAATCTGTCCTCCAGCTGACACAGAGCACATCTACAGGAACAGGAAGTCCACCCACTCCATCAATGTGCAGGTGATCTGTGATGCAGGGAACATCATCACAGATATTGTTGCAAAGTTTCCTGGGAGCACCCACGACTCTTACATCTTCCAGAATAGTGGGATCTACACACGACTGAGAGCCGGAGAATTCGGAGAGGGATACCTGCTGGGTAAGTAACAGTGACGCCCCTTGAAACCTGCAAATCAGAGTGTATAGAGGCATGTAACTGATGGTTCCCTTTTACTCATCCAGGCGACAGTGCATATGCATGCCGTTCATTCATCCTCACTCCCTACCTACACCCAGCAACCCAGAGTGAGAGACGATACAACGTGGCCCACAAATCTACACGCAATGTGGTGGAGCGCACGTTTGGACTGCTGAAGAGCAGGTTCCGCTGCCTCCACAAGAGCGGAGGCGCACGCCAGTACAAACCCATCACCTGCTGCAAGATAATTGCCACTTGTGCAATGCTGCACAACCTTGCCACGAAAAAAGGTACAGATGTGGAACTAACATATTTTGAGGACAACGAGGATGAGTCAGGCCAGCCAGAGGGCAGCGCAGCTAGAGTGCCAACTGCAATCGATGGGAGAGAGAGACGGGCAGAGATCACATGCAACTATTTCTGAGTAAGTGAGGGGACACAGCGAGTCGTGAGAAGTCATGACGTAGTTTAATGTGGCACCACGCCATGAACACATGAACAGGCCAATCTGGCAATATGCCATCTATACAATGAGTATGTCCAGGGTTACGTCACCCAATGGCAAGTGGATAAGCAGGGCCACATCAATGTTTGCGCATACGCGCTGCAGTGGTGGATTGCACGGCCTGTGCATCCTCACTAGAGCCAACCCCAAGCCGCCTGCTGCTCCTGCGTGCTTCTGGGACGGGGGGTGTGATGCTGCTGCTGGTGTCGATGCTCTCCGCAGCATCCCCTGCAGCAGTTGTCGACGCCTGACTTGTCAATAGCACCCCTAGTGCACTTGTCACCTGCACCATCCCCCGTGACAGGTCGCTGCAGCACTGTGTTAGGCCCTCCTGCATCGTCACAGAGCGCCGGCAAAGTAGGGAAGTCGCAGTTGCCAGACGGTTGAGTGCCCTGCTGGTAGTGTCCCTTCTCTGGCGTTCCCGGCGCCGTGCTTCGATGTCAGCATCTAATTTGCTGCACAACTGCTGGATTGACTGGGACATGTCCCGAATGCCCGCAGCCATGCCGCCAATGTTTGTGTCCATGTTGACTAAGCTTGTCCTCATCACCCGCATGTGCCTCTGGACTGACATTACTGCCTTTGATTGCAGGCGCTGTTGCTTCAACATTTGGCCCTCGAGCCCCAAGAAGACACCATGGCCGTCAGTGGGTGCTGGTGGACTCTGGACACGCGACCTGCGGCGCCCTCTTGCTCCCGTCTGTGCTGCCTGTGAGGTTTGGGGCACAGTGGGATGGCTCCCTTCCTGGGGCCCGGTGCGGTCTTCTGGGCCCATGCTGTCGTCTGACGAGGTGTCTAAGGCTCGTAGCCTGGCTGCTGGACGCCTCCTCATTCTCACACCTGCAAGCGGAGATGTGGCCGGTGAATCGAACATGAGTGGCGATGCTGGCTCTGGTGGTGGTGATGCTGGCTCTCGGTGAGGTGATGCTGGCTCTGTGTGCGGCGAGGCTGGCTGCGTAGGTGGTGCGGCTGCAAGTGGGCCTGCTCCCTGGTCTGCACTCGTGCTGGCTAGCGGTGATTTTTGTGGCCGGTGTGCCGTCTCCCCTGCAGCATGCCCTGTACTGCATGATGTCACATCTGTGGACAGAAAAACAACATTGGCTCAGTGTCCCCGAAGGGCTGCATTGCAAGCGTCACAATAAATCATTTCACATTCCAATCTGTCCTCTGTCTCCTTGTGCCTCGAGTGCGTGACATGCCTTGTTGCCCTGTGACATTTACGTCATGGTTAGTGTTGCCCTGACTACATCTCCCGGAATGCATTGCCTGTCTGCACTGACACGTGTGGACTGCAGTGTGATTCTCGTGTCACAATGGGGGATGTGGGATAGGGGTAGGGGCGGCTACATTGCTGTGCTTTCGTCTTACCTTGGTGTGTTGCGGCTCTGGCAGAGCTGTCGGCGTCCCCAAGACCCACGACGCTCTCTTGCTCGAGTGTGGCCGCCACCAGCTCCTCCAGTTCGGTGAGGGCAGGTGCCCTGTTGGTTCCACCTCCGGTCTGGCTGGCCTCCTTCTGGATGTCGCCCATCTTCCTCTTGGTCACAATCCTCAGGTCATACCAGCGCTTTCTGAGGACCTCAATTTCCCTGTGGGTCACTCCCACAGCATTGACCTGCGCCTGGATGGCCAGCCATATGTTGCGCTTTTCGGCCTCAGGCACTTGCAGGGATTGCCTCCCAAACAGCTTCTGGTGCTGCTTCACCACCTCCTCCACCAGCACCTGGAGTTCCTTGGGGCTGAATTTGAGCTTCCTCCTCCTTTCCCCTCCGTCTTTCTGTGTGCTCTGGCTGGACATGCTGTTCGTTTCCTGCTCGCACATGCAACTGCTCCCTGCCTCTCCTCTGCACTCCGAGCCTCTCCAGGGTCGGCTAATTATGTACACCTGCCTGGGTGTGGCCACTTCGGCTAATTGTGTACACCTGCCTGGGTGTGGGCAGTTCCTGGTTGGGTGGGCTGTCGTTGCACAGGATTAGCTGTTTCGTCAAGTCATGTGATGTTATTTACCGAATCCGTACGTACCGATTCGGTATTTTCCGATTCGGTAGATACCACCTCGGTATTTTCCGATTCGGTAGATACCACCTCGGTATTTTCCGATTCGGTAATTATCACCTCGGTATTTACCGAATCGGTGAATTCCGATTCGTATTTACCGACTGTTACCGAATCGGTAACTGTTACCGAATTTTTACCTACATATAACTTACCGATTCTAATTTACCGATTCGGTACGGCTCGGTATTTAAGAACCGGTAAAATTTATTTACCTACATGAGGCCCTAAATGTGAAGAACAGATGTTGTCGTGTGTTACGTCACTAATAAATACTTCTCCATGTTGTTTTTTTTGCATACTGGCTTGCATTTGGAAGCGAAAAATAAAGAGAAATGTAATTGCTAATAATACATTTTCTGCTTTTCCATATACCCGCACTTCTCCCAAGAAAACCACTATTCCACGTGTGGAAGTGTGCCTTTTTTCTGTGACTTAAATGGACCCAACACGCAACATGGAGTGATCAAACGTATGCTCTCAATATTAATCCATTGGACAATGAGGGTGGCAGAGGTATCTGGGTCTGGGCTCAGGCTGGGCTGGGCTGCCACCCAAGGAACTCTACTAAACTCTGATATTACTGAAAACTAGATACCCAAATGAATCCAGAGTGGTGTATTGTGTGGTGGCTTTCACTAAAATTTCAAATCCAGAATGCCCTGCAAATCTTACACTTGGTCTAAAAGTACACATTTCCCTCAGATTTCTGTAAGGAATAGTCCCAGAATTTGCAGGAGTCTACAACATTCCAAACTCCAAGTATCTCCACACTTCTCCTAATAAACATAGTACACAACTTATGTGAGTTGGCCTATTGCCAAGCTGACTGATCTGTAATATTTCATAGGATAAAGAGCATGAATTGCTGGTTAAAAAGTCTTCAGTGCCTGTCTCGGATCTGCAACTTGTACCATAAATAAACCCATGCTTACATTGTTGGTTTGGATTTGCCCTTTGTCTTCCTAATATTTTTGCATTTCTGCCTTCGGTTCTACACTTTGTAGCTGGTGTCTTGGTCTGTTCTGGTGTTTTTTGGTCATGTGTGTCAGGCACCAGGCACTTTCTGTTTATACGAAACCTCTAAATGTTATACAGAAAACACCCCTTTGAAGCAAAGGCAAATTACAAAAAAACAGTTGTTACATCATGAGCTGTAAACAAAAAAGGTACACTATTCTGCACAGACACATAACACTTTCAATAGCTGGTGAGTGGTATGTGATGTGTGATAATTTAAGGACTGACTTAAGAACAGCAATGGTGGATTTGAAAATTGCTTATGAAAACCTATGTGCCCACAAAAAGAGAGAGTTTTATAGGGTAACTTGGGAGTTGATGCTAGCTGCATTGCCTATAAGAATAGTAAGCGTTTCTGGCAACTGTTGAACACGGTAACTCTCTCATCCTCATCTTCCCATGAGGATCAGATAAGTGAGGACGATTGGTATACCTTTATTCACTCTCCATACAGTGGTGGAAACTCTGAGAATTTGTCAGTGTCCCAGGCCAGCTCCGAAGTGGAGGCAGAAGTGATTGCAAACACTCAGATGGCAGTAATGCTGTTTGAAATAATCAGTAATATGAAAACCTCTAGGACTGGCGGCCCAGATGGTCTCCCACCTGTGATATTTAGGAAAGTCCCTAGTAAATGGGGACACATTTTGTGTGAGTTTTTCCAATGGCTAGCGTATACAGGCATCCTCCAAGACTCATGGAAAGGAGCCATACTGAAGCCCATTTAGAAAAAAGGCAAAATGGACCAGCCTGATATCATCTGATTTCCCTCCTTGATGTTCCATCTAAATTCTTTGCTCAAACAAGTTTAAAACACCTAGCTGTCTGGGCTTTACACACTGGACTGATCTCTGTGGAGCAAGAAGGCTTCAGACCAAAGCATTCAACGATGGATCACTGTCGCACACTGTGGGGAGTCGCAGGAAAGTCAATTGAGTTGGCGGGTGGCCTTTGCTGCTGTTTGTATGATGTCTGAAGGGAATTTGACAGGGTGACAGAGGTATGCTTTGGCGAAAACTCCAGCAGTGGAATATATAAGGAGCCCTGCTAGATCTTGTGATGAAGTTTCAAAGTGACAATTGGGTCCAAGTCAACCTGGACGGGCTAGGTAGACTGTCGAGGAAAATCCAGATAGAGAACGGCTTACGGCAGGGAGTGTTCTAGGACCAACGCTTTTTTTTCTGTTCATTGCGGGCCTCCCCCAGCCGTTAAGTGGCATGCATAGTTACTCTCCAAAAAATGGGGTAGGCATATCAGCTGCCTCATGTAAGCGGATGATCTGGTAATGATGGATCTTATGCCTTTGGGCTCCAGTGAAAATGAACTCCCCTATATTCTTCTTGTCTTGAAAAGAAGCTAACAATAAATGTTGGCAAGACAAAAACTTAGGTACAAATCTACTTGTTTCTTAGGTAACGCGCAGCTGGAGCAGGTCAGAGAGTCTAAGTATCTGGGCATCATCTTCTTAGATGATTTGAGGTGGGATAAACATATGGCTTACAGGAGACTTGTACTATCAGCAGAAGTGAATGGACAGAAAAGGTTTAATTATAAATATGGCGGCTATACCTTTGATACACTAAGTAAAATCATACAGGGCAAACTAATCCCCCAGGTTCTTAATGGAGCAGAGGTGCTGGCAATGGATAGACTGGTATGATGGGAAGGATTAGAAGGTAATTCTTTGAAATTGCTCCTTGGTTTACCTAAAAAACGTGATGATCCAACATGTAAGGCAGAAGTTGAGAACCACAGCCTGTAGTGCACTGGCAGATGCCAGAGCCATATATTTTTATACTTTGATCAAAAACGGGGTCCCTGGCGATATACAGTTGGTGCTAATTTTACTCAAGATATTGTCAATTCTCCCCAGAAAGAGGAACCCTGTGACAGTAATGTTAGAGCACCTGAGAATCCCTGACATGTACCATGAAGGAGGTGAAGCAGCTCAAATCTGTCAAATAAACAGCACCTTCAGACAATCTGCAATCAAAACCAGCTAGAGGGAAGACCTTCAGTATCTCAAGGTTAAGAGTTCAGTTACCTCTTTCCTAGCTTCCCAGGAGAGTATGGTCCGCTTCCAGTACTTATATGAAATTCCAGATAAGGTTCTACTAAATGGAATTCTGTGGCTGAGGGTAAGAATTGACCCTGGGTGGCAAATAACGGGGCAAATAAACAAAATAGCTGAGAACCATGGTCAATGCCCGTTTAAGCGGGGTAGGAACAATTCAGTGAGCCACCTATTGATGGACCGTGCATTATACCTCGAGGAAAGGAAGAAGATTCCCTGGGCTCCTTTAAAAAGTATGGGATACAGTCAAGCAAAATTAGTGTAAACTTGACATGTGGTCTCACGTATCAGGATGTAGACATTGCTACTGGTCAATACCTGCATAAAATCACATCATCCCATTTTATGCATCTCTTCTCTCAATGCTTTAAAACCTAGGTTAGAACTTCCCCTCACGTCAGTAGGGTTGGGTCTCTAACTGGTAAGCAGATGTTGACGGCACTAAGAGGGTGCCCTGAAAAGGATGGGTCTGGAGATGGGAAGTTTGACCTTGCTAGGAAGGTTGAGTAAGAGAGTCCCTTGTGATTGCGATATGTTGCTATTCACACTGCACTATTTGAGCAAAACAAATTGCATGCTGCTGGTTAATTTGTAACTTTTTTAAAAAAATGTTTTTCAAATATGTGGGATTCTGGGCTTTTGACCTTCTATTGAGTTTTAGTGTGGAGAAATGTTAAATGCTCATATTGCTATATTCTTTATAAGCCAAAGTAATGTGGTAGTTGAATTGATCCAACTGTGTGCTGCGCACTACTGATTTTATGAGACTCATGATTGTGAATATTATTGAATTAGGTAATGTGCAATATTTCTGTAAGTGTTCCTGAATTCCACCATCCGGGGGTGAAGCATAGGTTTATTTCAGTTCGAGCATTAAAAATTTGCTTTGGCACCCAATTGCGAGTGCCACAATACTCTCGGGCCACTAGCAAGCGCATGCGAGACTTCGCGCCCGCTTGCAGGGATTCCAACGTAGGACTGCTCGCATCGCGAACACACCACTCCAGTAGCTTTTGTGCACTAGAAGCAGTAAAGAGGATTTTTGAAGGGATTTCCTTCTCCAACAGACTATTAGAGTTGGTTTTTAGTGCAAAATACCTTTTTTTACTTTTTCTTTCAACAGGAAGGTAGTGCCCGAAATACTTTGACTTCCTGTTTCTGTCCAGCAGGCTCCTCTCAGTGCTTTGTCCATCACCTGGTCACTTTTCCTTTGGTTATGGAAGGATCACTATCCTTGTCTGCTTCATATATTCAACTGGATTTAAGGACTTTGTTTTGAGTAAGTTCAGAAAAATGTATAGGAGTGTCTTTTGTTTGATAGAGGGCAAGCACCAGTATTTATTTGTACTTTTATTCGATTTTCCAAAGTTATTGTGGTGGGTGGCCTGCATTTTCAGTAGGGGCCTGGTAATAATTTTGCATTTAAGATTTTTTCTTTTGTAACGGAACAATGTTGCAAAGTTCAGTACATTTTCTCCATTTCTATTTCTATTTATATCTATTTAGGGGGTTTTATAAAGCGCTTGGTGACGCCCAGCGGCGTGTCCCCGCGCTGAAGAGCAGATACTTACTGGAACCTACCAGAGTGGAATACCCTACTGTTCAAATAGTGCAGTTTTAAGCTTGGCTCTGAAGATTGGTTCTGATGGTTCTAGTCGTAATGCTGTGGGTAGAGTGTTCCATCTAGAGGCTGCAAGATACCTGAAGGATCTTCCGCCCATCCGTGCTCTAGATACCTTGGGGATAACCAGGAGTCCTGAGCCGGACGATCTCAGGGAGCGGACCGGCTCATAAGGCGTCAGCAGTCCTTTCAAAGGGAGAGGAAACCTCCCGTTGATGATCCGATGGCATGTGCATAATGCCTTAAATTCTACCCTGCTTCTAATCGGGAGCCAATGTAAAGACCGGAGGGCCACTGAGGATGCGGCTCTCCTAGGTAATCCAAGCACTAGTCGGGCAGCTGTGTTCTATAAGACCTGTAGGCGTCTCAAGTTCTTCTCCAAAGTCCCCAAATAGAGAAGATTGCCATAGTCCATCTTTGATGTGACTAGTGCATGCACCAGGGTTTGACGAGCGCTTACAGGTAAAAACTTCAGTGTCTTCCTAAGACTTTTAAGGGTCCCGAAGCATGAACCGACCACCCGATTAATCTGGGGGCCAAAGGTCAGGTCAGTATCGAACCAGATGCCCAGGTTCTTTGCTTTCTGGCACGGGATAGGTGTTGGACCTAGGCATGTTGGCCACCATGCCGACGTCCACGCAGATCGGTCTCCCCCCACAACCAGCACCTCGGTCTTGCCTCCATTAAGCTTGAGGCAATTGGCGGACATCCAGGCAGCTAGATCTTGCATGCAAGCTCTGAAGATGTCCGCCGAAAGATCGGGTGCGCGCGACAGGGAGATCACCAACTGCGTGTCATGTTTGTTAAATTTGCAATATTCATTTATTTCACTATGTGGCCTATTCTGCCAAGGGTTATATGTAGTGACAGAATGCACACCTAAATGTTCAACAGTCTGTTTTTTCACAATGTTCCAAGGCAAAAGTATTTGCATGCAGACGGTTGTCGTGCCCAGCCCCACCGGCACAAATGGATATCTTCAAAACTTGTGGAGCGACATTCCACTCCAACCACCAGTCGCACGGGCCAATGAAGACAAAATCAAATGAACTCCATCATGAGTTACTGTACTCCATTTTAACCCATTTTAAACCATGTTCTTTCATACATTTCTCATTGTTTTCCTTTTTATTCCTTTACATAAAAGGCTGCATGTTTCCTAATGTATGTCATTTGCAGTTTTGAAGTTATCCATTTGTGCCGGTGGAGCTGGGCACTACACCCGTCTCAAATCAAATACTTTTGACTTGGAGCATTGTGAAAAAACGGACTGTTGAACATTTAGGTATGCATTCTGTCACTGTATATAGTCATTGAAATGACAATGCCCCTTCGACCGTTTGAACCCAGGATGAATGAGTGGATGAAAAAATAGGAGAAATAGATGAAACATCATGCAAAGGGCTGCCTGATAGCATCGAATTCATGAGAGGAAGTCCATTTCGCGTTTTGAAGAACTGCCAATTATATTGCATTTTAAGAACTTAAGAATTAGACACCAATTTGCACATTGACATATCTTTGACATTCTGCATATGTAAATGTATAAAACATATCATTTCATTTCTTTAACAATATGCATATTTTTGGTTCACGCATGAAGAGTGCATGTTTAATTATGGGCATGCAATGGTTTACAGGATTTATATTTCTTTTAAAGTGGGTGTTTGAATTTGAGTTATGTGATAGGTGGGAACACACACAGAGGGAGTTCAAGAACAAAAGAACATTGGGTTGGTTAATTAGGATCACAAGGTAAAGAAGTTTGTTATTTGAGAACTCGCACGAAGAGGCAATGAAGACAAAAACGTTCCGGTTTAACTAACATCAGCATCGGTTAGCAGTTGCAGGTATAAATTATCATCACTGTATTGGGAAGGTTATTGCTCTGGGTGGATGGAGTTGGGCATATTTTGGGCGAGATTAGGTTTGATGAGAGGAGGATTTGGTCAAAGTGTTTTGCTTTAGTTTTATTTTGGAGATAATGGTTGGGATTATATTTAGGTATTATTTTTTCACAGTAAACACACGTGGATTATGGTTGGTAGAAAGTGTCAAGACATTATAGCGTGTGCTTTACGTTTAATGTTGTGAAATATTAATAGCAGTTTTTAATTTTGATTTATAGCTACCCCCGAAGAAGGGCTGTTGCAGCCCGAAATGCATTGGGTCTCAGTAAACACAGCTGCCTAGGTTGAATAATGTTTATCCTTGTGCTACTGAATAAGGCCCAGATGGGCATATCTTTAGCGAATGAAATAAATTGGGAAACACGAAGCCTTTTATGTTAAGGAAGAAAAAAGAAAACAATGAGAAATGTTTGAAAAAACATGGTTTAAAATGGATTAAAATGGAGTAAATTAACTCATGATGGAGCTCATTGGATTTTGTCCTCATTGGCTGTGCAACTGGTGGTTGGAGTGGAATGTCGCTCCACAAGTTTTGAAGTTATCCATTTGTGCCGGTGGGGCTGGGCACGGCACCCGTCTGCAAGCAAGCCTTGGAGCGTTGTGAAAAACCGACTGTTGAACATTTAGGTGTGCATTCTGTCACTGTATATAATCATTGAAATGACAATGCCCCTTTGACCGTTTGCACCCCGGATGAATAAGTGGATACACAATAGGAGAAATAGATGAAACATCATGCAAAGGGCTGCCTGATAGCATCGAATTCATGAGAAGAAGTCAATTTCCCATTTTGAAGAACTGCCAATAATATTGTATTTTAAGAACTTAAAATTTAGACACCAATTTGCACATTGACATATCTTTGACATTCAGCATATGTAACTGTATAAAACATATAATTTCATTTCTTTAACAATATGCATATTTTTGGTTCACGCACGAAGGGTGCGTGTTTAATTAAGGGCATGCAATGGTTTACAGGATTTATATTTCTTTTAAAGTGGGTGTTAGAATTTGAGGTATGTGATAGGTGGGAACACACACAGAGGGAGTTCAAGAACAAAAGAACATTGGGTTGGTTAATTAGGATCACAAGGTCAAATAGTTTGTTATTTGAGAACTCGCACGAAGAGGCAATGAAGAGAAAAACGTTCCAGTTTAACTAACATGAGCATCCTTTAGCAGTTGCAGGTATAAATTATCATCACTGTATTGGGGAGGTTATTGCACTTTGGGGGTGGAGTTGGGCATATTTTGGGCGAGATTAGGAATGATGAGAGGAGGCTTTTTCACAGTAATCACACATATATGGTTGGTAGAAAGTGTCAAAACATTATAGCTTGTGCTTTACATCTAATGTTATGAAATATTAATAGCAGTTTTCAATTTGGATTTATAGCTAGCACCGAAGAAGGGCTGTTGTAGCACGAAATGCATTGGGTCTCAGTAAACACAGCTGCCTGGGATGAATAATGTTTACCCTTGTGCTACAGAATAAGGCCCGGATGGGCATATCTTAAGCAAATTAAATAAATAGGGAAACATGCAGCCTTTTATGTGAAGGAAGAAAAAGGAAAACAATGAGAAATGTATAATAAGAACATGGCTTAAAATTTAAAAAATAACTCATGATGGAGTTCATTTGATTTTGTCCTCATTGGCAGTGCGACTGGTGGTTGGAGTGGAATGTCGCTCCACAAGTTTTGAAGTTATCCATTTGTGCCCGTGGGGCTGGGCACGACACCCGTCTGCACGCAAATACTTTTGCCTTGAAGCATTGTGAATAACTGAAATGTTGAACATTTAATTGTGATTCTGTCACTGTATATAATCATTGAAATGACAATACCCCTTTGACCATTTGCACCCAGGATGAATAAGTGGATGAAAAAATAGGAGAAATAGATGAAACATCATGTAAAGGGCTGCCCGATAACATTGATATCACAAGAGGAAGTCCATTTCGGGTTTTGAAGGACTGTCAATAATATTGCATGTTAAGAACTTAAGATGTATAATGCAATATGCACATTGAAGGTAGAAAAAGGAAAACAATGAGAAATTTATGAAAAAACATGGTTTAAAATTGATTACAATTGAGTAAATTGACTCATGATGGAGTTCATTGGATTTTGTCCTCATTGGCTGTGTGACTGGGGGTTGGAGTGGAATGTCGCTCCACAGGTTTTGAAGCTATTCTGCCAAGGGGCCTTTCAGTAGGCCCAGGCCAGTTTAAGTCATGGGTACATGAAACAACTGTTTCTGTGGTATATGTTGTTTAAAAACATAATTTAGGGCGGAGATGGTATTTTTTTATATGTCTCATTTCTTTCGTGTGCAAAATGTATATATGTTGTATGATATTTGATGCCATGGGAGGATGTGTGTTGTTGAATTGTTTTTATAGCTCAGTTATTTTTGTTTTAGGCATTGCTGAAATAATGGTAGTGTTTCCTTCAGTGTTACCATGCCTCCTTTGTCTGTCCAGTGTATGTGTGTGTTTGCCACAGGCCACTATTGGTTTGTCTCTGTTCTCCATGACATGTGGCCAGGGGGCATTTTGTGGAGTCTGTGTCGTTCGGCCTGAATGTGTTCTCTTTGTTACCCATGCCTCCTTGCTTGCAGCTGTTTTTTGGCAATGTAGCTGGCAGTCATTTTGTGCATCCAGCCAGTGTGCCTTTGTCATAGGAGTGCATGTGTTCTTTGTTCCCCATGCCTCCTTGCTTACTGTTGTTGTTTGGCCATGTGGCTGGCAGCCATTTGATGCATCCAACCAGTGTGCATTTGCCATGGGCTTGCATGTGTTCTTTGTTCCTCATGCCCCATTGCTCGCTGCTGTTGTTTTATCATGTGACACTGGCTGGCAGACATTTTGTGCATCTAGCCAGTGTGCCTTTGCCATAGACTTGCATGTATGGATGTGATATCAGTTTAATAATTTGCTGAGGATCATTGTAGGATGCATATTAAGAATATGATTTTTATGAACTGTGCTTATATATTGCATGATTTTTTTTATTTAGCACCTCCTTGCCTCACAACAGGTTCCTTCTCATCCTTCCATAAAAACATTGACAATTATTGTTTTTTTAATTAGCATTTTGATTTTTTTTCATTTATTACTTTAAATATTTATATATATATTTTACTTCTCTTAATGTTAATTAAGCCTTCAGTTTTTTTATGTATCATCCCATTTCCTCCTGGACACCCTGGCTGCGGTGCACTTCAGACAGATCAGCATCATTCATTTTTAGGTTTCGCCTGCACAGTGCTTGTGCGGTGCTTGTGTAATATATTGTATTTAATCTAAATCTTAAAAGGGTCTTTTCTTGCTTGTCATTAGTTCCTGTGCATACCACTTACTGCTCCTCCATTTCTGTGGCTGTAGCATACTGTTTCATGCATTTACCAATGCTTGTTCTTATGTTGTTCCATGTGTGCTTCTCTTATCAGTTTTCTGGTGCTGAAGAACTTTTTCCTTCTGAGTCTCTGGAACTATTTTCTTTCCCATCACCTATCATTCCCCTTCCTCTATCACTCTTCCACTGGCTGCCGAATGCATGACTGTCTCAAGTTATTCTTCTCCCTCATGGTGCTTGCCCTCTTCCCTCCTCCCAAACACCACTTCAATTACCACAATATACACACATCCTGACTTTTTCACTCTGGCTTCTTGTTGCAGTACATCATGCACTTTTCTTGTAAATTGGAATACTGCCATTTTTTATTCAATTCAAGCACCCAACCCCACATCAGATTTAAATTACTGCCACACATTGCTGATTACCCCAATCAATAGTAATGTGTAATACCAATGGAGCACAAAAATGAATCTGTACATATTTCAACAAATGATGATAAATGTAAAAATGAGAAAACTAAAAAGTTTGCTTTCCTTATATTTAATCAAATACTAAATTACAAATCAAGATTGCTTACTTTACTTTTTACACGAGTGAGAGATTCTGCTCTTAGTGTGATAAAAAGAAACGCTACAACTTCAAAGATCTGTTATGTAGCATAGACAGGCAATTTTTAACGTTGGTCTTTCTTTTGTTTTCATCATTTACTCTTTGTGTTTTGAGCTGCACTGGGCATGCATGGTTTGTGCATTTTCTGTGGCTTCCAAATGTATAAGCTGCTGTCACCTCTCACCGGAAGTCATCTCAAAGGAAAGGATCTGCTCTACAATATCCTAACCCATGCTCTATGATTCTGCTGGAATTCGGCTGCTCTGTGTCTAAGATGGCTCCGCCCGGGGAGTACAACATGACTATTGAGGGGCCAGAGCAGTTGAGGAGGCAGGAGCTGCTGCCCGTTTTATATGACGCAGTAGTGTGAAAGTATTCACAGCTTTGTCCCCTTCAAGATTGCTATCCGTCCCAAACCCTGAGTGAATGAGAGGTCACGATGCTTTGGCCAGGCCTTGCCTAGCGAATAGCACATTGGAATGATGAGGCAGCACCCTGTGATGGAGATGGGCAACTGAGGTGCCAAGGCACACAAGTCTACTTTGCTGTGCTTATCTGTCTTTGAACAGTGATAGCAAAATGTGGAGTTTTAAATAAAAGATTTGTGACCATCCCAGCCCCGATGTCCATGCCTGTGAGAAGTAGGAATTAAGTTTGTCAAAACAGCAACAATTGTGAAAGTAGTAATCAAATTGCCACAGTTAAATTGAGACTACATAAAATACTCAAAACGTACCAGAGGAAATCGAATTTCATTTTGTTTGATGGGAAAAATGGCAAGTAAAATACAAAGGCACTTGATGTTGATTCATTTTATAAGTTCTAAAGTGAACATGTTCTTTCTGTGATATTGTAGATCGCATAATGCTACAATCTTTCCAGGATAATGTAAGAAGAAAAAAGAGAGCCAGAACAAAATGTTGCTTTTTATTTGGATGAAATGTATGCTGCACCGAACAGTTATACTTGCTAGATTTTGCTGCTGTCCTCAACATTAGCACTTGTTCGTTTAGATTTCATGGTTTAAATTTTTAGGTTTCGCCTGCACAGTTTTTGCGCTGCACTTGTGAACTCTCTTGTATTTAATATATCTTAAGGGGCTCTTATGTGTTCTCATGAGAATTATTGTGTTCATGTGCTTTTGTGTGGAACTTTCCCTGGCTGCACGTAATTACGATACTTCTACTAAAGCTGTTCACACTGTTTAAGCCCCATTTACTGACAAGTTCTATTTCCACAGAAAAGACTTACAGATCCTAACAGTGTGCTGGAATTATCAGGATTCCTGCCACAGCTCACCTCTCTTGAACTATCACAAATATGCCGGCATATTCATATCGTTCCTCCCAACACTTATGAATGAACAAATATCTAATACCCTGACTTTTGACCATATTACATGCTGCTGTTAACAGCTAGCTGCAACTGGTCTTCCCTGGTTTGTTTGAAAAGGCTTCATAGCTTTTACAAATGTTTTACCATGTATATGCAAGGTCAGGTTTCAGGCGCCATGGAAACATTCAGGAAATCGGCAAGAATAAGTATCAAGCCACTGGCATAGATGACCTCAATGTGAACCTGCCAGAAGATAGCCTAATCACCTGCACCTGTTTCTTGCTATACATAATTAGTACACAAGCTTGTGAACATTCTTAAAGCACTTTCTAGAAGACAGCCTCATCAAATTAATCATCTGCACCTGTTCCATGTTACAAACAATTAGAATGCAACCTTTGTGAACCTCCTAAAGCAGTGCAATTAACACTCACATGCAGAACAAAGACAAGCTATCATACTTAAAGACTGTCCACACTCCTCCCCTTTGCTTAGCCTCTTCGCTTGCCACTTACCTTTTTCCCGGCTTCGAGGACTCTGACTTGGCAGCTCCCTTGTTCCTCCCACTTCGACCTCACCACAAAGAACGTCCCACATTAGTCTTGTACCTGGATGAAAAAAACAAAAGGAAAGATACATTAACAGACTTGATATATATATGTGCTGAGCTCAGTCGCAACATCGTGCTACAAACAAAGGTAACCAGTGTTTTGTTCAACTTGTACAGACTGTTGGCAGGGCTTTGCCAGAGAGGACTTGGGTGAAGCTAACCCCGTCCAAATTAGCTTGTGGGTTTGATGCTAAAATCATACTCACTACAGTTTTCAAAACTTTATTGAAAGTGCCTCTACGGACTATCTAAAAAACAAATAACAACAAA
Organism: Triturus cristatus; assembly: GCF_964204655.1. Lineage (NCBI taxonomy): Eukaryota > Metazoa > Chordata > Amphibia > Caudata > Salamandridae > Triturus > Triturus cristatus. The sequence continues at coordinate 485,688,984 of NC_140593.1, read as the reverse complement.
ACTAAAGGTTGTTAGAGATTTGAAAAGCTTTTATGAGATGGTACCTTTAGAGATATAGTTAATATACTAGACTAAAGCCTTATTATTTGTTTGTTTATAGGTATCATATCTGCCGGTACCATTAATCAGACTGGTGTGGATGCCTGCTGCAGTGTTTCTATTGAGTAGACGAGCCAGAGCTTCTTTTGAGTCCACAGGTTTTCTCCATACAACCCCCTCCATTTGCCATCAGAGCATTGTCTCCTCCGGTAAACCCAAGGCAAGCCTCGGGAGGATTCAGGAACTATCGTCACTGCCCCATTAGAATCACATGGGATCCAGGTAGGTTGCTTATGACAAGAATGCTTGCTTTTTTATTACTTATTTGTGTAAAGCAGATGATTTAGCCTTGAAACTTTTGTGGCATTTTCTATTCTTGCGTCAGTACCTTTCTTTACACTTTGTAGGCATTATCTGATTGATTTTTTTCAACGTATTCTATGATCAAATACTAAATGTAATAAGCATTGCACGTTAAAAATAAAGTTTATATACAAGAGCTATGCTATATTTGACTACTAAACAGGCAGCCACAAGTGCAGTTACCGTACAGACAACAGGGTCATGATTTGAATGGTGCAGAATGTGCGGTAGCACTGGGCCCAAAAGTTATCTTAACTCCTCTAAATACATATTAGTGCTATATTTTACTCCTAAAAAGGCAGTCAGAACTGCAGATACCTTGCAGGTAAAAGGGACTTGATTTGAATGATGCAGCAGGTGCATAGGTACTGGAGCCAAAAGCTCTAGGGACCCCACTAAACCCAGATCATTGCTAAAAGGTAAAACTAAACAGACAGTCACAAGTGCAGTTACCTTGGAGACAACCAGGTCATGATTTCAATGGTGCAGCAAGTGCAGTGACACCAGGACCAAAAGCTCTAGGCACCTCACTAAACACCTAAAATTGCTATATTTTACTATTAAACAGTTATCTAGCAAGCGCTAGGGTCATGATTTCAATAGTGCAGCAGGTATAATGCCACCGGGACCAATAGTTCCAGGCACCCCACTAAACACCATTGATTGCTATATTTTACCACTAAACAGGCAGCCACAAGTGCAGTTGTCTTTCAGGCACTAGAGTCATGATTTGAATGGTGGAGCAGGTTCAGTGGCACCAGGCCAAAAAGTTGTCAGAACTCCTCTAAACACCTACAATTACTATATTTTACTACTAAACAGGCAGTCACAATTCCAGTTACCTTGCAGTTGAAATGGGCTTGATTTATATGGCGGTGAAGGTGCAGTGGCACCGGGGCCAAAAGTTGTCATAACTCCATTAAACACCAAATATTGCTATATTTTACTAGTAAACAGACAGTCACAAGTGCAGTTACCTTGCAGGCAACAGGGTTATTATTTGAATAGTGCAGCAGGTGCAGTGACACCGGATTCACAAGTTGTCAAAACTCCTCTAAACACCTAATATTTCTATATGTTACTACTATACAGTCAGACACAATTGCAGTTACCATTCAGTTAAAAGGGGATTGATTTGAATGGTGCACCAGGTGCAGTGGAACCAGGGCCAAAAGCTCTAGGGACCCCACTGAATGCAAAATATTGCTAAATTTTACTACTAAACAGGTGGTCACAGATGCGGTTATCTAGCAGGCACCAGGGCCATGAATTCAATGGCGCTGTGGCTGCGGTTGCACCATGGATAAAAGTTGTCAGAACTTCTGTAAACACCAAATATTGCCATGTTTGACTACAAAGTAAGCAGTCACAAGTGCAGTTACCTTGCAGGCACTAGGGTAAAGATTTCAATGGTGCAGCAGGTGCAGTGACACCGGGCCCAAAACTTTGGGAACCCCTTTAAACACCAAATATTGCAATATTTTATTATTAAACAGGCAGTCACAAATGCAGTTATCTTGCAGGTACTATGGCCATAATTTGAATGGTGCAGCAGGTGCAGTGACACCGGGCCCAAAAGTTGTCAAATCTCCTCTTAACACATAATATTGCTATTACATCGACTAATTCTATTATTTTTCTCTTTCATTTCATTTTTCAAAATGTTGCTATTACTTACCCGCACTATATCACTAGTAACAGCACAATTTATTGCCTTTTTGTATGTGAACAAGTCATAACACTTTAACACACTTTCTGTAACTTATATTGTACAACAACTCAGCAAGTTACAACTTACAACAAAAAACAGCGTATTATTAATCACATAGGTGGAACCTAATGCATTTACCAATGCTTGTTTTAATGATTATTCCAGTTCACCTTGGACCACGTTGCCTGCCATAGGTGCACACTAACCTCCATTTAAAAAAAACGTTTATTATTCCATTAACTCATGCAGTTCCCTGAGTGCCACAGGTGTCTCCTTTAGAATATTTGGACATAAATGAAAGAGCTCTATCTGCATATTGTGTGTTATTCTGATGGGGTATTACATTTTATGGCATGGTGGTGTGGTTTGTCTACAAAGTGAAAATAATACTTAAGTAACCAACCACGCTAATATTGCCTTTGTCTGTACTAAAATAGCTTTTTGGGCGCACAAGGGAACCGAGTAATTGGTCAGGGACAATGGGAATGAACTGCTACAAGGAACAATGGTCGCTAACGAGAAAGTTATGAGTTTGTAATATATATAAATAGCAATACAAAGATGACTACTTTTTTGTCCTAATGGACATGGTATTTTAATGTAAGGCTGAACAGAAAAAAATATATACAAGTGGGAGCAAAATAATGACAAGGAATTCAAGGAACTGAGAGCTGTGGCAAAACAAATTCAACATTGAAGCCACTACGGAATAAATTTGTGCATCCTGGCACATATTGATAAAAATATTCAGTTATGTCACGTTGCGAGGATTCTGCGATGTTTCGATCCCTCTAAAAGAATGTAGGGATCATCTTCAGGACCTAGGAATAGGTGCCTGAGGCATTTGCCTAAGGGGGGGGGCAATGAGGGAATTGTAAAGGAGGTGTCATTGGTCTAACACCTATCAAAAGAAAACCAGAGCATACAGAGTGCAATCATGCATACAGTGCTTGATGGTAACTGGTGCTGGCCTGAGTCGTGGGGCATGCTGGTTGAAAATAAAAGTTAAAGTTAAATAGGGTCGTGAGGTGTGAGGAGTGATTTGGTAATAGCTTATTATTGCCGGATAACAAGGTACCTTGAGAACTTCTTATGTGAATAAGGAATCATGGAATCATGGTGCCGGCGTGAAGGAACGTTGCTGAAGGGCTGTAGGATGAGCCATAAGAGCCATTGTAGGGTATAACAGCCTGTAAAATAAAAGGGCCAAGTTAATGGAGACAAGGACAGGTGACGTCTTGCTAAATACGAAAAGATAGAATGAAGACGCCTACCGCACAAGGTAATTGTAGGATGACAACCAACGCATAGTGGTTGGCAAGTTCTCGATGGGAGAAGAAGGTGGGCAGACCTGGAGTTCCGAATGGATGTATCTGCGGAGGAAGGGCGAGAGTGACGATAATCAATAAATTGGGACCTGGCTGCGTGCGGTCAAGAATGGCGTCCCTATTGTGCAGGGGATCTCACCTGTAGGATGAGTGCCCAAGTGCGCAAGGAATGAGTCCCGTGGCCGGCATTCAAGAAGAGTGCAGCACCAGGGAGGCAGTGCCATGGAGTGATGGGGCTGAGCGAGTACGTGACTATGACCCAGGGCAAGGGAGTAACCACGTGGTATGGGTGAAGGTAGTGAGGGTTAGGACAGCAAGGCAGTGGCCATCTTAGAATAGAGTGGAGTAAGGTGGAGATAGATCCGAACAAGTAAAATGTGAATACAGTGGGTTCCAAATATTGGAGAGTGACAATTGAGAGGAGGTTGTAATACAATATATGTATACATAATAGCAAAGGATGCAAACAACCTGTGATTTACAGAGGTGGCAGATGACCGGTCCGTTGTTATTTACACAAAATTAAATGGGAGCATAAAATGAGAATAAATTCAGTTATAATTCCTTAGAACTAGGAGATTACCATGAAGGGCCCATTGTGTATGTCTAACAGGTACGTGCAATTTCATGTGAAGCAGACATTGAAATCAAATTGATTATAATAAAGTGAAACAGACATTATGATTGAAAATGGTAGTAATCATAGTTTGGTTTAAAAGGTGACATATTACACAGCTCAGTTGAGCACATAAATGTAGTATGAACTACATCGAGTGTAGGTCGGGCAGGCAATGCGGCTTGGATTGGCATGAATATAGCCACATAAAATAATTTAATGTTCATAGATGCACAGCCAAACTACAATAACCTAGCTGCCTAGTGAAATTGATGTGTGGATCACCTTCAAGAATGGTTACACATAGTCTATGGGGCAACCAGAGCATCAACAATTCTATTTGAGGGACGATCTGAGAGGGAACAAAGCACAAGATGCACATGAATTATAGGTCATACAAGATTAGTCCAGTCCTCATTGAGGTTGAGACCAGTATATAGACTCTTAGTCCGAAGAATCCACTTATGTTCTTTTTTGTTGGGGATTTTATTGATGTCAATTCCTCTTGGTGGTGGTTTAATCACATTTAGCACTGGATATCATCTATTGTGTGTCCTTTTGTAGTAAAGTGATACACCAGCGGAGCACCTGGGACCATACACCGAATTCTGCTATGGTGCTGGCAGATCCGAATCCTTACTTTCTGGGTTGTTTGGCCAATGTAGATCATTTTACATGGACAGTTGATGGCATAGATTACATTGCAGATGTTACAGTTGGAGAATTGATCAAGAGAAACATTGCTAGCATTAAACACAAATTCCTTGCTTTTTATAGTGTATTCACATACCAAGCAATTGCCATATTTCGAGGGCCCAGCAGGGGAAGGAGGCCCCAGATGTCATTAAGTGTCTGTGCAGGTTTTTTGAGTGGGAGGCTAGCTCTAACTAAATGGTCCTTAATGTTTTTAATATTACGAAATGCAAAGCGAGGCCGTTCTAAGTTACCTTCACCAGCATTGAGTCCTGGCCAGTGTTTAAGAACACTCTTCCTGACCCTATTTGATATGGGGGAAAAGTGGTCACGCAAACTAACTGGTTGTGGGTGTCCTTGGTTTTGGGTGTGAGCAGACTTTCTCTCGGACAATACCACACTCTCTTAATAGATTTTCATACTAGTTTACATGAATATCCTCTGGACAGTAATTTCTCTGCTGGAATGTTAGCTTCACGGAAGTAGTCAGCCTTGAATGTGCAGTTCCTTCTAATTCTAATGAGTTGTGAGAAGAGAAGTGAGTCAGGTAAGGCTCGAGCATGGTAACTGCCATATAGTAGTAGTGTGTTTCATCTAGTGGGCTTACTGTATTAGGCAATGAAGAGGTCACCCTCTGTATGTCTGGTCATAAGGTCTCAAAAGACAATCTCCATCTTCCTGTGTGTTAGCGTAAAACTCAAGTCATTACTGTTGTTATTGAGCCACTCGAGAAAACTGAGTAGTGTGATCTGATCACCACACCAGATAACAAAAATATAATCGAAATAATGCTTACAGGTTAGTATATTACTCTGGTATGGGTTTGTCGTGGTGAGTATTTTGGTAGTATCCAAATTGTCCATGTAAAGAATAGCAAAGTTTGGGGCAAAAAGTGCCCCCATAGATGTGTTCTTACTCTGTTGTTAGAATTGGTCATCAAATAGAAAATACATTCTAGTGAGACATATGGTTAATAGTTGTAAAATGAAGGATGTCGGAACTGCATGTGGGCGTGCTCTACTGTTAAGTTTACTCTCAATGACTATGAGACAATCCACCTGGGGGATATTAGTGTAGAGAGATTCTACATCCAAGGTGCATAAGATAGCTGTGTGTGGGTTAAATGTGTGGTGTTCCAATTGATTTATGAAATCCCTAATGTAACATTGAGTACTGTGTACAAAGTCCTTTATAAAAAATTGACATATTGACCCAAGGGTTCCAAAATTGACCTACATCCAGAAACAATAGGACATCCTGGGGGGCTGTTGCTGTTTTTGTGAATTTCGGGGAGGGCATAGATGACAGAAATACTGGGTGATTGGAAGTTTGAGAAAAAAAATAATTTTGGGTAAGAAAGCCTGCAGTTTTGCCATCTTTCATCAAGTTAGGGATGATTTCAGAAATCTCATTTGTCGGATCTTTTGTGAGTTTCAAGTAGTGGTCCGTTATGGAAAGTTGTCTAAGAATCTCAGTTTTGTACTAATTAATATCCTGAATAGCAATAATGCCGCCTTATCGTCTGGTTTGATACCCACAGAATTGTAGCCTAATTTTTCGGAAAAACCGTAACAATTCAGTTTGAAGTTCCAAAAAGTTGGGGCGTAATGTGGGGACAAATGCCAACTCTTTATTGAGTAATGCTCTCTCGTTCTCAGACTGAAGATGTGTAGATAGGTTAAAAATGGGTAGTGTCGATGTCATGTTCATAGTCATGTTATAGAGGATGTTACCATTAGGTAGTATTTCTGACACGTCTGAACCGCTGTGACAGACAACCTTTCCTTTGTGGCAGTGGTTGTGCTTGGCCTCTCCCTAAAATATTCTGGATCAATCAATCATTCAAGGGATTATAAAGCATGCTACTCACCTGTGAGGGTCTCAAAGTGCTGGGGTGGGAGGGTGCAGCTTAGGGTTGGCTGAAAAGCCAGGTCTTGAGGCTCTTCCTCAAGGTGTGCATGGTGATGGAGTGTCTGATGTTGACTGGGAGTTCACTCCAGGCTTTGGCTGCGACATTGGAGAAGACTTTTCCCCCAGCTCTGGTTCTGCAGATATGTGGGGTCGTAGCTAGTGCGAGTTCGGTAGAGCATAGGTTTCTTTTGGGTGCGTGGAAGGAGATTCTTTCGTTGCAGTATTTGGGTCCGATGTTGTGGAGGGATTTGTAGGAGTGGGTGAATTGTTTGAAGGTTACTTTCTTTCCAACGGGGAGCCAGTGAAGGTCTCGCAGGTGTTGGCTCATGTGCTCCTGTCTTGGGGTGCCAAGGATGAGTCTGGCAGCAGAGTTTTGGATGGTCTGGAGTTTCTGTAGCAGAAATTTGTTGATTGCCGCGTAGAGGTCGTTTCTGTAGTCCAGTCTGCTGGTGATGAGGGTGTGGGTGGCGGTCTTTCTGGCTTTGGGTGGAATCCATTTGAAGGTCTTGCGGAGGATGCCAAGGGAGTTGAAACAGGTGTAGGCGATGGCGTTGACCTGGTGGGTCATGGTGAGGGAGGAGTCTAGAAATGACGCGGAGGTTCTGGGCGTGGTTCATCGGGGTGGGTGGGTTTCCGAGGGCGCTGTCCCACGCGGAGGGGGAGGGTCAAAGGACGAGAACCTCAGTCTTCTCCTAGTTCAGTTTTAGGCAGCTGTCGCTCATCCATGCAGCGACGTCCTTCATTCCTTCTTGTAAGCTGAGTTTGGTATCTTTGGGGTTCTTTGTGAGGGAGAGGATGAGCTGGGTGTCCTCGGCGTAGGATACTATGCTGAGCCCATGCTGTCTGATGGCGGCAAGGGGGCCATGTAGATGTTGAAGAGCGTGGGGAAGAGTGAAGATCCCTGTGGTACACCGCAGCTGATCTCTATGGGATTGGAGAGGAACGGTGGGAGTCTGATTCGTTGGGTTCTGCTGGTGAGGAAAGTGCGGATCCAGTCGAGGGTGAGTACTTGTATGCCGGCATCGTGGAGTCTTGTTGCAAAAGTGTGGTGGGAGACAGTGTCGAAGGCCGCGGAGAGGTCTAGTAGGATGAGGGCCACAATGTGTCCCTGGTTGAGTAGCATGCGGATGTCGGCTGTGGTGGCGAGGAGGGTGGTCTTGGTGCTGTGGTTGCTGCAGAATCCCGATTGGGAAGAGTCGAGTATGGCGTTCTCTTCGATGAAGGTGGTTAGTTGTGTGCTTACAAATTTTTCAAAGACTTTGGTTGCGAAGGGAGGGAGAGAGATGGGCCGGTAATTTTTCAGGTCTGTCGGGTCGGCCGAGGGTTTCTTGAGGAGGGGCTTGACCTCAGCCCGCTTCCAGTCATCGGGGAAGATGCCGGCTTTGAAGGTGGCATTGATGGTGGGGCGGAGTTCAGGTGCGATAGCAGTGGCAGCTCTGTGGAAGATGTGAGGGAGGAGTCTAGAAATGATGCGGAGGTTCTGGGCGTGGTTCATCGGGGTGGGTGGGTTTCCGAGGGCGCTGTCCCACGCGGAGGGGGAGGGTCAAAGGACGAGAACCTCAGTTTTCTCCTAGTTCAGTTTTAGGCAGCTGTCGCTCATCCATGCAGCGACGTCCTTCATTCCTTCTTGTAAGCTGAGTTTGGTATCTTTGGGGTTCTTTGTTAGGGAGAGGATGAGCTGGGTGTCCTCGGCGTAGGATACTATGCTGAGCCCATGCTGTCTGATGGCGGCAAGGGGGCCATGTAGATGCTGAAGAGCGTGGGGAAGAGTGAAGATCCCTGTGGTACACCGCAGCTGATCTCTATGGGATTGGAGAGGAACGGTGGGAGTCTGATTCGTTGGGTTCTGCTGGTGAGGAAAGTGCGGATCCAGTCGAGGGTGAGTACTTGTATGCCGGCATCGTGGAGTCTTGTTGCGAAAGTGTGGTGGGAGACAGTGTCGAAGGCCGCGGAGAGGTCTAGTAGGATGAGGGCCACAATGTGTCCCTGGTTGAGTAGCATGCGGATGTCGGCTGTGGTGGCGAGGAGGGTGGTCTTGGTGCTGTGGTTGCTGCAGAATCCCGATTGGGAAGAGTCGAGTATGGCGTTCTCTTCGATGAAGGTGGTTAGTTGTGTGCTTACAAATTTTTCAAAGACTTTGGTTGCGAAGGGAGGGAGAGAGATGGGCCGGTAATTTTTCAGGTCTGTCGGGTCGGCCGAGGGTTTCTTGAGGAGGGGCTTGACCTCAGCCCGCTTCCAGTCATCGGGGAAGATGCCGGCTTTGAAGGTGGCATTGATGGTGGGGCGGAGTTCAGGTGCGATAGCAGTGGCAGCTCTGTGGAAGATGTGAGGTGGGCAGGAGTCTGTGGGGGCTCCTGAGTAGTTGTTATTCATGGTCGTGGTGGTGTCTTTGGTGGTGACTGGTGTCCAGGTGGTGATGGTGGGCTGGCTGTAGTTGCTGGAGGGGAGGGTGGTTTCTGGAGTCTTTTCGTTGAAGTTGTCGTAGAGGGCCTTGATCTTTAGATGAAAGTAGGAGCTCCGTTTGTTGCAGAGGTCCTGGGACGGTGTGATGTCCGTCGCTTCGCTGGGGCATTTGGTGAACTGCTGGATGATGTTGAAGAGTTTCTTTGAGTTGCTGGTGTTAGTGAGGATTTTGTTCCTGATGAAGGTCCTCTTGGTGGGCTTTATGAGTTGGAGGTATTCTGTCATGGCGTCCTTGTAGTTGGACTGGTTCTCAGTGGTTTTGCCCTTTCTCTATTGTTTCTCGAGCTGTCAGCATGAGCGTCTAGATTCTTGGAGGTCAGTGGAGATCAGGCTGCCTTAAGAGGGCATTGTCTGGTGGAGCGGTGGAGGGGAGCGAGCTTTTCTGCGCAGCTGGAGCTCCATTGGTGTAGGTCCATGGCTGCGGAGTTGGAGTTGGTTGTGGCGGGGGGGTTGAGGACGAGGGTAGAGTTGAGGTCCTCTTCTGTGACCATGGTCCAGTTCCTTCGTGGCGGGCATGGGGCGGGCTTGCGCATGGTGGTGGTGCTGAAGGAGAAGTGTATGCAGTGGAAATCTGTCCAGAGGGGCTGCGAGGTGGGCTGAAGTGTATGTTGGTCCCTCCTGCGAAGATGGGGTTGAGAGTGTGCCTGGCCATGTGGGTTGGGGTGGTGATGAGCTGCTTTAGTCCAAGGTTGGTGAGGTTGTCCAGGAGGGCGGTAGAGTCAGTGTCGCTGCGGTTGTCGAGGTGGCAGTTGAGGTCCCTGATGAGTATGTAGTCTGTGGAGGCATGGTGTGGGGTGCGATGAGGTCGGCAATGGTGGTGGTGAAATGAGCCCACGGTCTGGGGGGTCTGTAGGCAAGGGTGCCTCAGAGTGTGGTTCTGGGGCTGGTACGGATCTGGAAGTGAAGGTGTTCGGTGTTGGAGAGAGTGTCACTTTAGGTGGAGCGTTGGAGGGAGCTCTTGTGTACAATGGCGAGTCCTCCTCTGGGGCATTGGTGGCGGTCTTTCCTCTGAATCTTGTAGTCGTCGGGGATTGCGGTGGCAATGTCAGGGTGGAGGCGGCGTTTGTTCAGGTTTCAGTGAAGAAGGCGATGTCTGGCAAGAGGGTGTCGAGGAGGTCCCAGATTTCTATGGCATGTCTGTGCAGTGAGCGCACGTTGAGGACGATGCACTTCAGGGCTTCGATGGTGCCAGCGTCCAGCATGGGCGCAGCGGTTGGAGGGATGCTGTGGATGGTGAAGGAATGTCGGCAGTGTCGGCAGGAGAATTGGCCAGCTGGCAGTTGCTGTTCCTCCTGGGGTTGAGTGTGAGGAGGGCAGCAGAATTGTAGTGGTGGGAGCTCACAGATCCAGGGTCCCTGGTGCTGGTTGCAGTCTGGTCACGGACGGGCACAGAAAGGCTTGCCTTTGGTGTGCCAGCAGGCTGCCATTAAGTAGGGAAGGGGGAAGGGAATAGCAGCTGGGAGGCGGGAATGGGGAGAATTGGCGGGGGAAGGGCCATGGGGGCAGCAGCGGTGGGAAGGGGGAAGCAGGCAGGAGAAAAAAGACAAGCCAGAAAATGGGGCTAGAACATGACAAAACAGGCAACAGCACGATAGAATGAGGCAAAAAAACAAATTACAATGAATTACATTGAAGCACTTACACTGGAAGCAGATCGATAAAAAAAAAGACAGGGCAGAGTGGAGGAGGAGGAGGGCCTCATACCCCTCACAATGCAGAGCGCGGAATAGCACGGGTAGCTGCACTCACCAGCGGAGCTGCAGGAGGAGACAGCAGCTCCCTGACTAGGAGGTCAGAGGTCTTGCTTGTGTGTATTAGGTGTGCTTGGACAGTCGCACTGGTCTGAACTGTCAGATGAGTCACCTGAAGTATCTGAACAGCCAACTAAGGTTTTTCTCTTATTGTCTCAGCCACAGGGACATCTGTAATTGGGGTTTGTATGGGTTCTTTTCATGTAAAACTCGCTCTTCAAAAATGGGTATGTTTTTTTCTGTTGTGTAAGAACAAATATCTCTTTTAACTTTCACTGACTTTTTGTTTTGTTCAATCCTGTGGAATTTGTCAACAGCCTTCTGAATTTGATTACAGAGTCGTTTACAGTCTGCAACCTTACTTGTTTCCTTGATTTGTTTTTCTAAGTCATTGGTTTCTTCTGTGAGTTTCTGTACTTGTTCTACCGAAGTATCTATTCCAAGCACCATTCAATGCCTGGAGCAGGTAGTGCCGAAATAACTGAAATTATCCAAATATTTCTTGATCTCTGTAAAAACTCAAGGAATGTTTCTAACCTGGAGCCCCACAGGAATTATATGTGCCCTGAGGTCTTCCGTGAGCATTCGGATCATAAGCTGTAATCTAACCAATTTTCTCTTATTTTTTCCTACTTGCTCAGCTAGTGTTGTGTTCACTGGTTGTGCTGGTGCGGAAAATAGTGAAGGACCCTCTAGGAGTTTCTGAATGTGTTCATCCGATTACAATGGAGAATGGTTGGTCATTATTTGTAGTGTGAGGTTGGTAGTGAGAGGTAGAAGGGGAGAAGGGAAGGAGAGGGAGGATAAGGGGGGAAAAAGAAAGAAAAGATTTATAGAATACAGACCCACTTGATGAAGTAGGTAAGGGATTATATGTATCCCTTGTAATTATGCGATTGCCCTAAACATATTTTTAGACAAACAAGAATTGTTGACACACTGGTTGCCACATAGACTATGTTCAACCGTTATTGAAGGTGATCCACACATCAATGTCACTAGGCAGCTAGTATAATGTAATTTGGTTGTGCATCTATGAACATTAAATTGTTTTATGTGGCTATATTCATGCCAACCCAAGCAGCATTACATGCCCGACCTACACTCAATGTAATCATTAATACATGTATATGCTCAACTTGGCTGTGTAGTATGTCACCTTTTGATCCAAACTATGATTACTACCATTTTCAATCTTATTGACTGTTTCACTTGATTATTTTCAATTCGATTTCAATGTCTGCTTCACATGAAATTGTACGTACCTGTTGGACATGCACAATGAGCCCTTCACGGTAATCTCCTAGTTCTAAGGAATTATAACTGTATTTATTTTCATGTTATGTTCCTGTTTAATTTTCTGTAAATAACAACAGACCTGTCATCCACCACCTCTGTAAATTACAGGTTGTTTGCATCCTTTGCTATTATGTGTAAATATTATTGTATTCCAACCTCCTCTCAATTTTCACTCTCCAATATTCAGAGCCCACGGTATTCAAATTTTACTTCTTTGGACCTATCTCCACCTTATTCCACTCTATTCTAAGATGGCTGCTGCCTTGCAGCCCTAACCCTTACTACCTTGACCCATACCACTTGGTTACGCCCTTGCCCCGTGTCATAGTCACGTACTCGATTAGCCCGATCACTCCATGGCACTTCCTCCTCAGTGCTGCATTCTTCTCGAACGCTGGCTACGAGACTCATTCCTTGTGCACTTGGGCACTCATCCTACAGGTAAGATCCCCTATGCGATAGGGACGCTGTTCTTGACCGTACCCATCCAGGTCCCAATTTAATGATTATTGTCATTCTCACCCTTCCTCCGCAGATACATCCATCCAAACCTCTGGGTCCTCGCACCTTCTTGTCCCATCGAGGACTTGCCAACCACCATCTGTTGGTTGAAATCGTACAATTACCTTGTGCGGTAGGCATCTTCATTCTCCCTTCTCGTATTTAGCAAGATATCACCTGTCCTTGTCTCTTTTAACTCTGCCCTTCTATTTTACAGGCCATTATACCATTCAATGGCCCTTATGGCTCATCCTACAGCCCTTCAGCAACGTTCCTTCACGCAGGCACCATGATTCTATGATTCCTTGTTCACATAAGAAGTTCTCCGGCATTACTCAACCATTAACACATCTCTCCTCCCACCTTGTGACCTTATTTAACTTTTACTTTTATTTTCAACCAGCATGCCCCACGACTCAGGCCATCACCAGTTACTTTCACCCACTGTGTGCATGATTGCACTCCACATGTTCTCACCTTTTGCCCTTTCTCCTCTTCCCCTCCTCCCCCTTTTATTCCCCCATGCCTCAGGCATCTATTCCTTTGCCCTGAAGATGATCCCTGCATTCTTTTAGTGGGATTGAAACATCGTCGACTCCTTGCACCTGACATAACTGAATATTTTTATCAATTATGTGCTAGGAAATGTATTCTGTAGTGGCTTAAATGTTGAATTTGTTTGGCCACACCTCTCAGTTGCCTGAAATCCTTGCCATGGTTTTGCTTCCACTTGTATATATTTTTTCTGTTCAGCCTTACATGAAAATACCATGTCCAATAGGACAAAAAAATAGTCATCATTGTATTGCTATTTATATATATGTCTTGTGAACTAATAACTTTCTTGTTGGGGACCATTGTTCCTCGAAACTGTACTAAAACTGCAACAATGCCATGTTTCACTAAATGTTGTTCTTGCTTATTTGCTTTTAGGTGCACAAGAGAAGAAGAGACATCACCTGCAGTAGTGCCAAACTGAAGGCCTGTACAGTGACATCACAATTCAGTCCTCTAGTCTCTTCTGCTTGTGCAGCTTAGTGCCACTGCCAACTGAGAGCTTTAAGATGGCCCCACAGAAAGTTTCTGCCAAGAAAGTGGTCAGTGAGAAAAAGCAGCTTTCCACCAGTGTCGTGTAGACCTAAAACCTTTTTCGGAAAGCATTGTGTGCCTGTCACACAGGCTTCTGGGGAGCAAGCTGAGAGTAGCACTCCAGTATCAACAGCACCACCCCAACCTAAAGAACAAACCATGTCTGTCAGTGAGGCAGCCACTGCAATCATGGTGATGCAGACGAGTAGTATCATTGAATTGTATTTGTCCCTTTTGCAAAGTAGAACCCATTCGTTTCAGGAAACAGAGCAAAGTGGACAGCAGACACAGCCAACAGAAGTACATCTTACGGGGAACAACCTTTACAACGCAACTTTTACAACGCACTACCTTTACAACGCATTTTTTACAACGCATAATCCATTACAACGCATGACATTACAACGCATGACACTACAACGCATTTTTAAAAACTACCTTTACAACGCATTCCATTACAACGCATACTACCATTACAACGCATACCATTACAACGCATAATATTACACTACACTATCCAACACTTACCCTACTGTTGCACCCCCTGGAGTTAGAATAGTAATTTTTACCCCTATACTATCCAACACTTACCCTACTGATGCACCCCCTGGAGTTAGAATAGTAATTTTTACCCCTATACTATCCAACACTTACCCTACTGATGCACCCCCTGGAGTTAGAATAGTAATTTTTACCCCTATACTATCCAACACTTACCCTACTGTTGCACCCCCTGGAGTTAGAATAGTAATTTTTACCCCTATACTATCCAACACTTACCCTACTGTTGCACCCCCTGGAGTTAGAATAGTAATTTTTACCCCTATACTATCCAACACTTACCCTACTGTTGCACCCCCTGGAGTTAGAATAGTAATTTTTACCCCTATTCTATCCAACACTTACCCTACTGTTGCACCCCCTGGAGTTAGAATAGTAATTTTTACCTCTATACTATCCAACACTTACCCTACTGTTGCACCCCCTGGAGTTAGAATAGTAATTTTTACCCCTATACTATCCAACACTTACCCTACTGTTGCACCCCCTGGAGTTAGAATAGTAATTTTTACCCCTATACTATCCAACACTTACCCTACTGTTGCACCCCCTGGAGTTAGAATAGTAATTTTTACCTCTATACTATCCAACACTTACCCTACTGTTGCACCCCCTGGAGTTAGAATAGTAATTTTTACCCCTATACTATCCAACACTTACCCCACTGTTGCACCCCCTGGAGTTAGAATAGTAATTTTTACCCCTATACTATCCAACACTTACCCTACTGTTGCACCCCCTGGAGTTAGAAAAGTAACTTTTACCCCTATACTATCTAATACTTACCTTAAATGTAATTTAATATTATGCGTTGTAATGGTATGCGTTGTAAAGGTAGTATGCGTTGTAATGGAAATGCGTTGTAAAGGTATTTTTTAAAAATGCGTTGTAGTGTCATGCGTTGTAATGTCATGCGTTGTAATGGATTATGCGTTGTAAAAAATGCGTTGTAAGTGCATGCGTTGTAAAAGTGTGCGTTGTAACGTCATACATCCACATCTTACTGATGTTGGAGTAGAACTCAAGGTCGAGTATCCTGCCAAGCAAGAACCTTCTCTTTTAGAATCATTGGCTGCAAGACTTCCATAAAAAAAATGAAGGGTATTACTCCACCGTCTTCTCCACTTACCACTTCTGATCATGATGATATGGACACGATGTGGACCCTACCAAAGTGTGGCTGATGCGTGGAGTGGCAAGGCAGAAGAAAAGTTCCTGAAAGCCTTAGAATTATGGGAGCAGATGATGAGGAGAATGATGACAACAAGCTAGTCATCTTGGAAGGTGACACAAAGGAAGCCGACATTGCTATTCAACCTGCTCCGAAGGATGTAGCACAAGTAGCACAGCCAGCTCAAAATTTTGCAAAGCCCCAGCTAAGACCTGTACTAACCACTACCTTAGAAGAAATAGGCACTGCAGGCAATCAACGACATGTCCACCCACCTCCAGTTCTTCTTCTGGCTTTAGTAGTGGCCCAGTAAAAAAGTACTCCTCCCCAGTTTGGGACTTTTTCAAGATTAGCAAAGATGAGGAGAACATTGCAATATACACCATTTGCAAAATAAGTATTTATAGAGGTAAGCCTGGTTCACATTATAGTACTGGAGACCAAACTGCCCACATGAACAAACACCACACAATCCAGTGGGAGGAGCACCCTAAAAAATTACTGAACGTGTCACGGTGGTGAAAGTGAGGCAAGCCGGGGAACATTAGCTACACGTCCAATCATGGTGGGAGGTGATGATCAGGAAGAAGAAGATAGCATTCTTGCGCAAAGCATGCCTTTCTCAAGCAATGCACCTGCAGCATCATCTGCCTCATTGATTACACAATTGACAAAAGACTCAATCGATAAAATCTTTATTCAGAAGCATAAGAAGCTGCCATAAAAGCAGAAACACAATACAAGTGAAGTTAAAATGACAGTCTGTAAGGTTTGAAAATATGAATACAGTACAAAATAATATAATGTGAAAACACGCAGACAGTACAAATCAGGGAGATTGTAGACGTATTGACTTGCATGCTTGCACTGAAAGTTTTTAAAAAGTCCTTGTGTACAAAATAACATTCATTTCAGATAAAAGTGACAAAAAGTTGAACACAGGTCTCCATTGGCCAATATTGCGGCGGTACTTTTTAAAAAGGGGTAGTAAACACAATTTCGTGTAACATGCATAAAATTAACAGAAGAACATAAAATTAAGCATGGTTTGTCCAGATGAATTATCACACAGGAAGGGCTTAGCGTCAAGATTATGTATATAAACCAGAGGGAAATAAATCAAATACTTTACAGTACCAGACCTAAATCAAAACAATAAAGAGTGCTCCCAACAACTTCGAACACGCCATATATAGTCAGTGGTATTGTAAGATTCACTCAGATTTTGGTACTTAAAAACAGTTATCTGTTTTGCAAAAAGCTTTACCCACTGAGTTTCCTCAAAATTATAAAAAAACACTCTTTCTTTTAGTTTTATAACAGATTGATGGGTCCGTAAAAAACAATCCCATCCCAATTTTGCTATATACAGCTTTAACATAGGCAATACAAGGGATCACTAAGCCTTTGTCTAAGGAAAGTCAATCAGCCAATATGTCTCTGGTTAATACAGCCTTATAATTTTTCCAGTTTGAGAATTCAACTAAGGTGGGCCGGACCTCAATCTAGTCCTCAATTAAAGAGAGCTCAAGTTTCTTGTGACACATAAAAGTCGAGGCAGAGAGGGGAAAAGGTAAGATTTTCCAGAGAAATCTGTTTTCCTCAGTTTGGATGGCTGCACAGTTTGAGATCTCCCACACTTCAGCCCCATATATAGCTATTGGTATGCATTGAGACCTATACATTTTGAAATTTTGAAAGAGGAGTGAAACAACCTCCCCTCGGGGGTTAGGGGAGACTGCAAAGAGACCCATTGGCCGCAGAAAATTTAGCACAACGATATGCAAGATTGGACAACCAAGAACCCTGAGCAGGAAAATAGGTACAGAGATAAGGAAAGATATTGATCCTGCTGAATGAATGATTACTGAATACCATAGTAGGGAGGGATCTACGCTTCGGCCCACATGACATGATGTAAGATTTTGAAAAGTTAGTGGCTAGATCTTATGGGACCATGTACAAGGAGATGCAGCACCCTAGGAGTGTGCGCCATGAGCACAGCGTCATCTGCATACAATAGCAAAGGTAATGAATTACCTTTAATATTGGGAATATCGGAGGTACTTGTAATCAAAAAGAATGTAAATTATTAATATACAATATGAATAAAAGGGGGACCACAACTCTGTCCTGTCTCACGCCGCAATTGATATCTATAGCGCTGGATACCTCCCCCTGTGTGTTAATACATACCTTTGCCTTCATATTCTAGTGTAGATACACTAGAAAATGAACCAGCACTGGATCTAAACCTCGTTTCATAAGCATGCACCATAATTTGGCTCGATTCACACAATCAAAGGCCGAGGGCAGATCAATAAATGCTAGATACAAAGGTACTTATTTGTCCGCTGTGTATTTCCCAAGATTAAGGTTGAGGTTAAGACATATTTCAATTGTCCCTACCTTATGCCTAAATCTGTACTGGCAACAGTATAATACCAACAGGAAAAGACACAGAGTCAGATTGAGACACCATGGCATACAGTGACTGCCCCACCATGACATGCACTGTCTATCATCACCTACTTCTCAAAAGTCACCTGCGTCAATGACCCCTCAGAAAAGAAGATAAAAATACAAGCTACTATTATGGACATGTTTAGGCAGGAGGGGCCATATGACTGCAACCACCAGAATGCGAATCTGGCAAAAATGTTAGCTCTGGACTTCCTCCCTCTTTTTCTTTTGCGGAAGAAGTGAGATACCTAGAGTTTGTGCAATTCATCTGCCTGAAATGGAAGGTTCAAACGTGTACCTATTTCCCCAGAGTTACTGTTCCAGCACTGAATCACGATGTGCTGCAATTGCTTTAACAAGCTTTGCAGCAAAGTTTTGTTCACACTATCCACCTGATGACAGACATGTGGACCAGTTGTCAGGTGACTGATTACATGTGAATCACTTCACACTGGATCTCTTTTGTGAGGGTAAAGCAAAAGATATTTAGAGGTCTTGGCCCTGAAGAATGTTTTGAGAGCATTCAGTGCTATACAACAATGGCCATGTTTTCCATGGAGAAATCACATTCAGCTGCAAACATCTTGGACAAATTTAACAACAAGTGTCTGAATGGCTGTGAACCAGAGGTCTCAGAATTTGATTTGTTGCCACGGACAATGGCAGTAACATAGTCAAGACAATGGGAGATGGTGGGTATTTCAGGGTCCTGTTTTTGGCAGATTGCATAAACCTGGTGGTGCAAGACTTTCTCCAAAAAGAAGACATAGTCAGCAACATACTGAGGACCTGCAGAAGAATTAGCACTCACACTCATTTCAGCAATTCTTTTAAAGCCTGTAAGCAGTTGTGGATTAATCAGCATATTAATAGAGTATCAGTTAAAGCCCTGATACAGGAGCCTGGAATCGCACATGCTCGTGCGTGTGCTTTTCCTTTTGTCTTCTGCGATTGGCCTTTGCGTGCGTGTTTTTCTCAAAGACGGCACGCAATAGGCCAAAGGCGGATACATTGCTCCGCCCATGGCCTATTGGTGTCTATTACGCGCACCAAAGCCCATGTGGTTTCAATTATCATGCCCAGACACGGGCGACATAATTGCAAACACATGTTTCGCTGTGGCACGCACGTGCGCACCACTCGCGGTCCTGAGGCGAAGCAGCATGTGCAGGAAGACCTCCAGGGTGCCATGCGCCCCCCTCCCCTCCTCCTCCTGCACCGCCATCACCACCGACTCCAGTGCGCGAGGCCTGACCACCGAGAGTCCTCTCCACTCCCAGCGCTAGCCCGTCGGGAACCTGGGAGAGAAGTATGTGCCTGCACCACATGCCATTTTGGATACCGAGGTTGCGATCTGTTCTCTGGAGTTTGCCCAAGAGTGAGAAGGACAGGCTTTATCTGGCTGGTAAAACTCTCTGTGTGTGCTTTTATGTGTGTATTTTCATATGTGTGCATGTTTGCTTGATTTTATCTATATTTGTGTGGTGTGTATTTCTGTGTCCCTATATAGGCGTCTGTCTTTTTCTCCATGTGTATCTGAGAGTGTATTGATGGATGTATTTTTTTTGGGCGCATATCTGTGTGTTCTTCCCTGTGCGTTTGTCCCTGTGTGCGTCTTTGTGTCTGAGTGCATGTGTTTGAGTGAATGCGTGTCGCCAGTATAAGTGTCTCTGGGAATGTGCAGTAACGTAACGCAGGCCCCTGCGTCCCCTTCCCAACCCCTCTGGAGCCCCAAGACCTCCAGGGGTTCTCAATTCAGCTAGCAATGAATATTTGTGCGATATGGGGGATTTGGTGGCCCCTCATCACATTCTGCAAGGGAGGCATCTTTTTGCGTTGTGACGCTGGGAGTGTCTATGCGCTGGGGGTACGCACCGTACATACACGGGTGGGGGTACGACTCGAACGTACACGGGTGTACATACACGGGGGGTTCGACTCGAACGTACACGGGGGGGTTCGACTCGAATGTACACAGGTGTACATACACGGGGGGTTCGACTCGAACGTACACGGGGGGGTTCGACTCGAACGTACACGGGGGGTTCGACTCGAACGTACATGGGGGGGTTCGACTCGAACGTACACGGGGGTTCGACTCGAACGTACACGGGTGTACATACACGGGGGGTTCGACTCGAACGTACACGGGGGGGTTCGACTCGAACGTACACGGGGGGGTTCGACTCGAACGTACACGGGGGGGTTTGACTCGAACGTACACGGGGGGTTCGACACGTACACGGGTGTACATACAGGGGGGTTCGGCGCGTACGTACGGGGGATGGGGGGGTCGGCGCGTACGTACGGGGCTGGGGGGGGTTCGGCGCGTACGTACGGGGGATGGGGGGGTCGGCGCATACGTACGGGGGATGGGGGGGTCGGCGCGTACGTACGGGGGCTGGGGGGGGTACGGTGCATACCGGGCCACCTACTCTGGTCGATTCGCGCCGTACTTCGCTTTTCCGGCACTTTTTGGGTGCCGTGAAAATATTGCCGTCCGGACTGCTGTCGGTTCGAATCGTAATTCCTGGGTCGTGAAACGCTGCCTGAAAGCGTCCCGACGTCACGTCGCAGCATTCCCGGATCACATTCGTATGTATATTTTCGTCGGTCGGTGTTTTTTACGATTCGTACGGAAATGGTGTTTCCGTGCGAATCGTAATTCCATGTTTGTAAAGTTTTATGACCGGGTACGAGTCGGACGGGGAAAACGCTCCGACCGACGGTTCGTACCCGGTTTTTACCGGATCGTAATCGGCACCACAGTCTTGATTACTTTGTCACTGGAACAACAAGTATAGCAATTTTCAACCATACTTTCTATATGCCGATCCATTGAGGGCCACCAATAAATCGAACGAACCCTGCGCTTAGTGCACGTCTGCCCCAGATGACCTTCATGCCCTGCCTTGATTATGCGATCTCTCAAACTCGCTGGAGGTACAAACTTGTCACCACGCAGAATCATTTCATCCTTCTCTAAAGATAATTCATCGGCCACTTTAGCAAAAGGTTGTAATTCAGAGTCCAAATGTTTCTCCTTTGGCCACCCCTGAATAATACACTTTTTAACTTCTTTGAGAACAGAGTCTGCTTTCAATGCATCAAACCATTCATCCTCCTTGAAACACCCGTCTTTACAAACATCAATACTTGCGATCAAACATTCTTCATCCTCTTCTGCAACACATTCTTCTTGTCTCACCGGCAACGGCAATCTAGACAAAAAATCTGGTCTAATGTTTTTCCCCCCAGGAATGTGTTCAACAATGAAATTATACTGAAGAAGCTTGGAGCTCAGCCTAGCTATCCTGGGCGTATGATCCTTTACAAGCACACCATTAAGAATGGGAATGAGAGGTTTATGATCAGTCATAAGCTTGAACGATCTGCCCCAAAGAAAACCTTTGAACCTCTCAACTGCCCAACAACAAGCAAGAAGATCCCTCTCGATCACAGAATAGTTTTTCTCACTGAGACGCAGTGATCTGGAAATGAATCCAACCGTTTGTTCTGACCCACCTCTCATTTGAGTCAACATGCCACCTAAGCCATCCAAACTAGCATCCACCGACACAATGGATTCTAAAGCAGGATCATATGGAGTTAAAATGTTGCAATGGTTCAATTCATTTTTGATTTTTTCAAAATCATCTTGACATTCTTGATCCCAAAGAAACACAGTTCCCCTTTTCAAAAGTTCCCGAAGATGGGCGGTCTTTGCTGCAAAGTTGGAAATGAATTTGCATTAAACTCACACATGCCAAGGAAAGATGATACCTGTTACTTGGATTTGGGGGACGGAATTTTGACAATAGCTTCAATCAGACCCACTCTAGGAAGAATGCCTTCACCTGAAATACAATGCCCAAGGTACTCTATGGACTGCACACCAAACACGCATTTACTTAAGTTCCCTACAATACCCTTATCCTGTAATCTGTTCAACACCTCAGATAAGTTCTTATCATGCAAAGACTTGCTAACCCCGGCTACTAGAATGTCATCCTGAAACACTACTGTGTCCTGCACACCCATCAGAACTTTTTCCATGACACGCTGGAAAACAGAGGCAGCGGAAGCTAACCCAAAAGGCATCCGTCTAAACTGGAAAGTGCCAGATGGTGAAACAAATGCAGTCAAGTGTTTAGATGACGCATCTAACTCCACCTGATGGTATGCTGATGACAGATCTATCTTTGAAAACCATTTGAACCCTTGAAACTTTGACACTATGTCATCAATACGGGGTAACGGTTGAGAATCCACCCAGATATTTTTATTGAGGCTGCGTAAGTCAATGCAGACTCTGAGGTTTCCATTTTTTTCCGTGCGACGACCAATGGACTTAACCAAAGGGATGATTCGACTGGTTCGATCACCCCTGTTTCACACATCTTTTCCAACTCCTTTGCCAGGTCATCCAGAACACTCAAAGGTACATTGCTTAGCTTATGTTTACAAGGAATGGCTCCCTCTTTTACCTTAATGAGGTGTTTAAAGCCTTTGATTAATCCGAGTGACTCAGAAAAAACTTTTGGAAAACTGCTTCCCCAACTGGAAAAGTCTTTTTCACTCCTTGACTCATTAACAATAGAGACTGGTTCTTTAGTGCCTGGCCTAAGAGTCATTTTAAACAAAGCTTGGTGGTACCACCCCAGGATGTCTAGTCCCATGATAGCTACATAAACTTTCCCCGTGATAATTTTTTCCTTGAACATCAATGTGCTTTCAAAGAAACCTTTAAGTTGGATCCTCCTTCCTTCATAAGACACTGGACTTCTATCAGGAGGTTCCAAATGTCTGTCACCCCAAACAGATTCAAACAACTCTTCCGTGATCATTGTCATGCGTGCTCCGGAATCAACAAGCAATTTTAGGACTTTGCCATCCACAACTATGTCCACAATAGGATCTGCACAGTCCTCACCATCATCCTTCACTACTAACATGAGGCCTCTCATGGAACTCACAACTTCTGTGTTGTTATCTAGAATGTCACTCTCCTCCCACACAACGTTGACATTCCTTCTAGAGTTACATACTTTAGCAAAGTGACCTTGTTTACCACAATTCCTACACATAGCATTACGAGCAGGACAAACTCGTGAATTAGGAAAATGTGCAGAACAACCACACTTTGAACACAAATTCTTCTTCTGTAAATAGAATTGTTTCTTATCTTGTTTTGTGACTTGCGACTTCCCTTTAACCGCATTGCCGTTTTTCTCACCAGTATTTTTCTCAGACAAACCATTCTTGTCTGCACTATTTTTACTATCACTTACAGCCCCCACCGTTGTTTTATCAGATCTCAGTTCATTGGACGATGACTGCGATAATTCAATGCTTTTGACAATAGAAATTGTTTCTTCAAGAGATGGGTTTTTTAAAGTTAGTAACTTCTGTTGCACTTTTTTGTCTCTACAACGTACCACAATTTGATCTCTTATGAGTTGAGATGTAAACATCTCAAATTCACAGTCAGATGCCAAGATGCGTAGAGAAGCGATATATGATACAATGCTCTCCGAGGTTTGTTGTTCCCTCGTGAAAAACTTATGTCTAGCTACTACTAAACTTTTTTCCACATCAAATTGTTTTTCTAGCATGTGAATAGCTTGGTCAAAATCATTGAGTGGATCATCCCCCTCTGCTAGCTCTGGCAAAGGTAAATGCTCAAGAACGGCCTGCCCTTCAAAACCCAAATTATGTTCAAGGATAAATCTTTTACGTTCGGCGCTAAATCTGAGACCTCCAATGGCCCCTAAATACTTGGTAAAGGCTCTATACCATACTTTCCACTCTACTGGTGGATCCCCTGGAAGCTGTAGAAAAGGAGAAGGGGCTTGTACATTTTGCATGATGAAAATTAAGATAGAATAATCAATCAACCAATAAATAAAAAGTACCACAAAATTTTCACTGTAAATGTGAGTTTCCCTGTTCTCCCTGAATATTAGAGTAGCATATATGTATCACAATATAATTTTTGTTACTATACACCCTATGTATGTGCTATTTTCCCTTTTTTATAAAATATAATACCTGAACCTGTAACATGTATTTCACTAAAGCTGCTATGAACAATGACACGCTGTAACTAACGAGCATCCACAAGATGGCGCTAGAGTATTAATGAACTACCAATGTTTGAATCCAAAACGAATAAAAATAATAATCCTGTCTGTTGACTGTGCTTTAGAAACTTGCACAACATAAAGCAAAAAGTACCTTGACCCAACAGACTGTCACCTGTCACTTTACTGTTCACACGAAACATCCGATTGTTTCCGTGGCATTTCTGACGTAGAGGAGAAAAAAAAACGGAGTCTTTGGTGTGTTGCCTCGTAGATTCCAAGCGTAGATGTCAGCGCGCACATAAGCGTGTGCCGTGTGGCTCAAAGCACGCTCTTGCTGCACTGGGTGAAAGAATCTGGATGACAGGGAACAAACACCATAGAATCCTGGAGGTGGATGGCGCGCACGACTCAGCAACAACGGTGAGTACGCGAGCACTTTCAAAAGATAATAGATGTAACTGGCATTACCCACTAATGTTGCCGAAACATCCAACCTTGACCACAATTAACGAATAGATCACCAAGTCTCTGCTGACGAAAAGTCAGACCGTTACAGTGCTACTCGCAGGGACGTCGAACACCATTTATGCACCTCGTCTGTGCATTAGCTCCACGACAACACTCGTGAGGACACACTTGCAATGGGTCGAGTTTAGAGCTTAGCTGAAGCACTTGTTAATACTGCAGTGAAGCGGTGATATGGCTAGCGCCTCGCTGTATCTCCATACGTTTAGCAAAAATAGCCTTTACTTGTCCAGCCAGGCATAGAAAATGACTGTAAACGTGATCAGAACCGAGACAAAATGTCCCATCGGTTTGGATGAATGTGTAGATCCACACACGAAAACCTTGGATTCAAAAATAGGAATAATTTTCCAGAGAAGTTCACAGGTCGACAAAAAAAAAAAAAAAAAATGTAGAAAACAGCACAGCACAGCTCCAAGTGCACACACATGGGTATTGAGGATAAGCAGTAGATCTCAAAACTTGTCGCCAATTGAAGTGACCACAAACACCAGCAGATTGTGGTTGAAGTCGAGTTTATTGCTGCTCATCTCATCAACAGCTTCCAGGGAATGAGCTTGTGCTTCAAGCACATACATTCCATCACCCTGGAGCCCATAGAACAATCAAGGTGCCATGACAACACCACATAAGCTATTACACTAACTTTTGAGTCTTCAAAGTCTATCATGAATAAACCAGATAATTTTTTCACTCGTGACAAAGCAACATATGCCATACCTTCTTTAACCCCTTCGACGCTCATGACGGAGCGGTTCCGTCATGAGCGTCGGTTGCGCTGTGCGCATGACGGAACCGCTCCGTCATGGCCCCGCCCGCGCTCAGAACCTTCAGCACCGCGCGGAAATCCGCGCAGCGCTGAAGGGGTTAAACACACTAGATCCAATGTTTACAAAAGCACTATCTACAGTTAATCCTTGAGATTTGTGAATAGTTACAGCATATGCTAGAGAAAACGGAAACTGCTTCCTACGTACATATAAGTCTTTCACAAGCAAAAAACGAACTGAACAACGACTAATGTCTTTAACCTCTTCAATCTGATCAAATTTTATTTTTAAAAATTCAATTCCATCTTTTTTCTGTTAGTTACCAAAACCCACAACTTTACCCATAGCTCCATTCACTAAACCTTTTTCTACATTCAAATTACGTCTTAAAATTACTCGACAGTTCATACATACATAAAGATTCTTTTCTAAACCAGCTGTTTTCGATATGTTTTTCTCTAGAGAATCCAATTTAGTTTTCAATTTGCCTGTCAATATAATAGTTATTCATTCATGCTGTATTTTATCGACGGCTTCCATTTTCATAATCTCTTCATTTTCCAATTTCAAAAGTTCTTCATTGAATATAGAGCATTCATGTAGTGTTGGCATTAAGCAGATTACAGTATTTCTTTCTGCAATTTCCTTGTATATTTTCTCTGGAACTATTTGTTCTGTTGGAAACAAATTACATAGCAATCGACTCTGTAAAGCTTTTCTGCCATGTTCTGTGAGTAGTCCAATTCTGATATCTTTGAGAATACTTGCATAATCATCATCATTTGCTTGCCGCATATTGGTAATGAGTTCTTTGTACTCAAAGTATGACCAAATATTCACATTACCTATACTTCCTAATGACTTTTTCGTGTCTTCATGTGCAAGAGTATTAAATACTGGTTGTCCTTTAACTGGAGTGAGCTGCAGTAGATCCCCAAAAACTATAACATGTTTTCCTCCAATAACACGTCATAGTCTGTCTTTAGAATTTGCTGCATTCTTAAATGCACAAAGGCAAGCATTAAGTTTGATACCATGCTTACCTCATCAATAATGAGAACTTTCATTTTCTTCAACACTCTTGAAACTTCAAAACATGCTTCTCCTGTTAGCTTGTGGTATTCTATTTTGTTCTCAAGCTCTACTGGTAACATTAGCAAACGATGTAAGGTAATTCCTTTTATGTTATATGCTGCTAACCCAGTTGGAGCAGTAACAACACAAGACAAAGTTGAATCAATTTTTTTCTGTAGGTAGCTTCTAATTACTTTAATTAAGAAACTTTTTCCAGTTCCAGCTTGTCCACTCACATACATTCTGATTGGTTCAAATGATGTGCATGAGCACTCTTTATTTTCACGTAGTAATCCATGATCAATTTGTTTTGTGACTTCTTCATAAATTTGTTGTTGTTCATCATTCAGTTGTTGTTCCAAATTTGGTAAGTCTATTACATCTTCCAGAGCTTCATTCATAGCTGCTTCCACTTCAGTCATGGCTATTGCAGCTTCATTTTCTACGATTGATTGTCCTAGGGGATCTTGACTGAGCGTACCAGAACTTTGACTGTCTTGAGAACTGTCTCTAGCTACTTCAGCTGCAATTGTAGCTTCTTGTTCAATTTCTTCATTTAACATTTGTACATAATTTGTGAAAGTACTGCATTCTATGCTATCTTTACATGCATTAAAGGAATCTTCATTGCTCTGAAAATCTCCAAGTAATTCATCCCCTGAACGACATGGTTTAAACAGCTGTAAAAGTGCTAAGTAGTAAAATTCCTTTTTGTCAGTAGTGTCGCAACTCAGCTTCCTGTGATTAATCAAACTTCCTTTTGTTTGTTTCACCAAACATCCTTCCTCACCAATGACTTTATATTTTCCATTGTTGATGTCTTCTGTGGCATTCCGTGTAAAAATGTAATTCTGCAGCACTTCATGGAGACACATGTTCTCAAGATGATGACTTCTGTTTGGGTAATATGTGTCCAACATATTTGTTTTCAAAATGTCTGTACTTTCTGGTTCGTTCTCTGCTAAATATTCAATTTCTCAAATAGATTTCAGTACCCGATTTCGCATTCCTGCAAGACCTAAACTTACCCAAATTATTCTTCTGGATTTGGAGTTCAGACTTGCAGATGATAACCTATCTGAGCATTCGTATGACCCAATTTCTCGATGCGATAACATCTTTAAACTGAAACTGTATAGCTTTTTACTGACAGTCTTCTCGTGAGAAATCTCTTCCCACATTTCTTTCAATTCCGTTTTCTCAGATTTAGTGATGTAAGATGTGACATACCGAGCAACAGCAATAGAATTGTCAGCTACATACTGAATATCCATGTTAGCATTCCACATGGATAAAACGACTGGGTTGTAGTCATTTATATGTTTTGACTCTTCTTTTCTTCTTAGGTTATAGGTATTTTTCGGAGATTTTCTTGTAATGGTATGTCGCACAGCTGACATAAAACTGTTTACTCTTCCTTTTGAAAGAACAGGTCGTGGAAATCCAAATCGACATTTTGTGTAGAATTTATCTTTACTCCTGTACTTTCGTCGACAGTATTTTCCACACCGATGACTTTGGAAACGTAAAACTTGCTCTTTTAAGTTTTTTTCTTCTGTGCTTTTAGGTATAGCACATGTTGCATATTCTTCAACGAAAGATAAAACTGCATCATCAGAATCTGTTCCAAATTCTGGGGCATCCTTGATCCACAACAGCATATGAATATGAGGAGCACCTCTTGCTTGGTACTCTTTTCTCCAAAAGAAATCCACAACTTCTCCAAGAGGTGGATTTTTTTTATTGCAGATGAAGGACATCATAGCCTCAAATCTATGATTGAAATATCTGCAAACATTAACCGGATCCAATGAGCACAATTCTCCTGCTGTCTTGTATTGGATGTTTTCAATATTTGAATTTGCCTCTCGAAGAAAATCCAGTAAATCATCCCAAGCGTACTCAGCACAGCTTAGGGTAAGGAACCATGTAGGAGTTCCTAAATTCTGTAACATACATTTCAATTCTCCATGGCGTCGGTACCAATATTCATTAGTTCCACGCTGACAAGCCATCAGATTAATCAATTGAGATTCCAAATGATCATCTCGCTGTTGCACTTTGTTCATAAAATCCTTTGCAGACACATTATGTAGATGTACTCCAGTTTTTAAAATGTGATTTACTGCATAATATAGTGCAGTCAAGTCACTTTCAAATAAAAGATGGAACAAATAAGGAATACTTTGACGAAATCTTGGATCTTCTGCATATAATCTTGTAGTCCGAAACTCAGAAGCAGGAATCTGTACTGGACGTTCATCATATCATCCACCTTTTCCTGTAGGAAACAGCTGGGGAAAACAACGAGCTTCCAAGCTCACCTCCCATACACTCACGGGAGTTCCTTTTGCTTTTTTCATCTGAAACAGATCAATAGTGTTTCCCATAACTTCTTTAGAATGAAGAGGATGTATGCTGAAATGTTCATAAATTTCTTCTTCTTTTGACTTATCCACTTTTTCAATTTGCCCAGTTGGTATTCCTGTGTCTGCTAGTAAAACTGCTTCATCTTCATCCATATAAATTGATTCATAGTACTTATTATTTCTTTACAAAGATAAATTTGCTCTTTGTACTTTTCGTACATCTACTAGCTCCTGCCACATTTTCTTATTCTTTGTAGGTACACCATTAACCAGAATAACTAATGGTTCAGTTTCCAAACTATCTGCATCAATTGTTTCAATATTTTTTTTCAAATCTAATGGCAAATAGACAACTCTTCCTTTTAAACTGTTTTGGGCTCCATACGAACTATAGTCTGAAACGGATGGACACATTGAATGAGTATAGACTCATACGTATTTAAATCACTAAATTCTGCAGGAATATCAACCAATTCTAAATTATTATGTACAGCTCTAGCTGGCATTTTATTTTCTTCAAACTTGTTATAACAGTATTTACAAATACGCTGATCTTCACCCAAATCAAAACAATTTTCCAGAAACAAATATGTAGCAAATTCCTTCCACTCATAATTATTTTCTTTTTCACTTTTTTTATAGAGATCAACATTCCTTGTTTGAGTTTTATAATGGCTTCTCCGGCAACAAATACAAGTAATATTTGGTCTTTCATTAGAGATGATAGTAAATTTTGTCATTTGATCTTCAAAATTTTTACTAACAGTGGGTTCTACATTCTCTTCCACATTTTCTTCAATAACTGTGTCATTTCCTGCACTTTCTTGTTCTGGACCAAAGTAACAAAACTGAATATCATCAGTAACCTTCTCTACATCTGATACAGATCCACGCACCAGAGCACTATTCAACTCATTTAACTTTAGTGCTGGACTTTTAGCAACATACAATCTTCTCACAAACTTTCTCATTTCAGTATGATGTACTGCCAGCATCCTAAAATGGTGAAAAACACTTTGACAAACTTTCCTAGAAAGACAAGCCAGAGAATGTCCTTGCAAACCAGTATTTTTTCTCACTCTACATGGATCTAGTCTTTGAAGCACCTTAATCTTCTGTTTAACACTTTTTTTACTATATTCTCTTAGAAAGTCACGTAATTTATCAATAGATTTTTGTCGTACAGTACAAATACTACTACAATTCCAAGTGTACACTGGGGCTTTAGGACGTTTCCCCATAACCTCATCAGCTAACACTTCTTCCTCATTTCTTGGGACCATTTTATCCTTTTCCATTACACAACCATCTTTAACTTCATAACTTCGACCACTGGTGTCAACTGCATGCAGCAAACTATTACTTTGAAGATAACTCTCTTCATTAAAAAATGGTTCAGTACTTGAACTATGCTTCCATTCTCCTAAGAACACATTACAAAAGTTATTTTTTTTCACTACTCTTTTCCTTTTGCTTTTTGACTTCATTACATTGACTATTTTATCTAATGTACGGATCCTGTTCAAAATTAAAATGAATAGTTTTCTTTTTAATTCCAAAGCCTTTGCAACAATTGATTCAATATGTTTCTTTTTCTTATAAAATATTGCTTTCTTCCTATATTTTTTCACATCCTTTTAGCAAATTGAACACCACTCTTCTCTGAAACATTTTTTTATGAATGTTTAGAAATTCTGTTTTTCTTTTTAGGTCATTCTTTCTTGCTTCTGATTGTACATTAGCATTTAGTAATTTCTTTCTATTGTCTTGTTGTTTTCTTCTTGAAACACTATTTGCAGTGGATATAGTTTGTACATTTTTTCTATGTTTCAGGATATTTAAAAAAAAATCCTTAGTCTGCTGACCAGAAGACCTTTTCTTTTTTCCAACCTGAGGTTCTTCAACTAATTTCTGTTGTCCAGTTGTCTTCAAATATAGATGTTTTTGCTGTTCTTTTCTCTTTCTTGATTTTATAGGCATGTTTAATTTATTTCAGTGTTGTTCAGCAATACCTAAAGGAAACTAGGGGTGGGCGGAATTTGCGAAATCCACTTTCGCAAATTAACCCGAAAATGTTAAAAATTATCGCAAACACGCGGAAATATCGCGAAGATTCGGAAGTTTTTTTCCTGCATGTTCGCGAGATTTTCTGCATGGTTGCGGCTCGCCAACTTACCCATGTGGTTGCTCGCGGGCGCGGCCATCTTGTTTTCAGTTGTCTCGCGGTGCATGATCGCGAGAAGAAAGACGTGATCGCGCGACGCATGACGTCACTGCGGGCGCGAACTGTCGCGAGACAGCGCAAATGGCTAAAAACAATACAACATCTCATGGAGAACGCGACCGGATCAAGAAAACTTGTCGGCGAACGCAGGGATTCAGGTAAGGCGATCGCGCGCGCGTGAGAATGTATTATTTTACAGCGCGAGCAAGAAACAAATTATCGCCAAGCTGCGGAATGGGGAAATTTTGACATTTTCGCACTTTCCGCGGAACGTGACAATGTCAAATTATCGCAATTTCCGCGAACGGAGCGAAATTTTAGCCCAGGCCTAAAGGAAACTAAAAAAAAAATACCTTTATGTAATTTAAATATATTACTATCGTTTTTTTTGAGCTTTTCAAATCCTATCATATGAGCTGCCCCTTTCCTACGAGTGCAAGTCTTACAGAACAAGAGCAACACGAATTAAATCTCTGACAACAATTCCTGTGTGCAGACAGACTCATGGTGTGATTCTAGGCAGAAAACAATATTTGATTGGCACTTCCAAAGCACATTTACTACTGTGGTAGAGCAAGTCATAATTACTGTAACAGCCTGACACATTTTCCTTATAGTTTAGAGAGGCAGAAAAGAGCACATGTCCTAACAGCTACTTGAGACCACGAGCAGGTGGAACCTGGGTGAGTGATTAGACTAGAGCAAAGGAAATGAGCCTTGGTGATGTTGAATGTGTTAGCGTTACACACTGCTATCTGAAATACCACACAGTGCTGAATAGTAAGCATGGGAGTGTAGGACAAGCAGCTGCCTGTGTGCTAAGAGTGTGTTTCTGGAGACTGTGTATTGTCAGGTGCAAGAGAGATCTGCATGGAAGCTTGCACAACTGCATGAAGACTGCAGAGATGTATGTAAGAGCACATGTGGTAAAGGTTAATTGGGCTTATGAACATGTAGGAACTACCTCACTCATTACAGTACTGCAAGGAAAATCTACCCTGTTGTTTTCAAATGTGTTAGCATTTGCCTCTCATCTGTGAGATGGTGATGTCTGCTGTATGCTAACCATCACAGTTCAAGGAAACAAGCTGCCCCTTTCCTACGAGTGCAAGTCTTACAGAACAAGAGCAACACAAATTAAATCTCTGACAACAATTCCTGTGTGCACACAGACTCATGGTGTGATTCTAGGCAGAAAACGATATTTGATTGGCAATTTCAAAGCACATTTACTACTGTGGTAGAGCAAGTGATAATTACAGTAACAGCCTGACACATTTTCCTTGTACTTTAGAGAGGCAGAAAATAGCACATGTCCTAACAGCTACTTGAGACCATGAGCATGTGGAACCTGGGTGAGAGATTAGACTAGGGCAAAGGAAATGAACCTTGGTGATGTTGAATGTGTTAGCGTTACACACTGCTATCTGAAATACCACACAGTGCTGAATAGTAAGCATGGGAGTGCAGGAGAATTAGCTGGCTGTGTGCTAAGAGTGTGTTTCTGGAGACTATGTATTGTCAGGTGCAAGAGAGATCTGCATGGATGCTTGCACAACTGCATGAAGACTGCAGAAATGTATGTAAGATCACCTGTGGTAAGGGTTAATTGGAGTTTTGAACATGTAGGAACTACCTCACCCATTGCAGGAGTGGAATGAAAATCTACCCTTTTGTTTTCAAATGTGTTACCATTTGCCTCTCATCTGTGAGATAGTGATTTGTGCTGAATGCTAACCATCACAGTTCAAGAAAACAAGCTGCCCCTTTCCTACGAGTGCAAGTCTTACAGAACAAGAGCAACACAAATTAAATCTCTGACAACAATTCCTGTGTGCACACAGACTCATGGTGTGATTCTAGGCAGAAAATGATATTTGATTGGCAATTTCAAAGCACATTTACTACTGTGGTAGAGCAAGTGATAATTACTGTAACAGCCTGACACATTTTCCTTATAGTTTAGAGAGGCAGAAAAGAGCACATGTCCTAACAGCTACTTGAGACCATGAGCATGTGGAACCTGGGTGAGTGATTAGACTAGAGCAAAGGAAATGAGCCTTGGTGATGTTGAATGTGTTAGCGTTCCACACTGCTATCTGAAATACCACACAGTGCTGAATAGTAAGGATGGGAGTGCAGGAGAAGCAGCTGCCTGTGTGCTAAGAGTGTGTTTCTGGAGACTGTGTATTGTCAGGTGCAAGAGAGATCTGCATGGACGCTTGCACAACTGCATGAAGACTGCAGAGATGTATGTAAGATCACCTTTGGTAAGGGTTAATTGGAGTTTTGAACATGTAGGAAATACCTCACCCATTGCAGGAAATGGAAGGAAAATCTACCCTGTTGTTTTCAAATGTGTTAGCATTTGTCTCTCATCTGTGAGATAGTGATTTGTGCTGAATGCTAACCATCACAGTTCAAGAAAACAAGTTGCCCCTTTCCTACGAGTGCAAGTCTTACAGAACAAGAGCAACGCAAATTAAATCTCTGACAACAATTCCTGTGTGCACACAGACTCATGGTGTGATTCTAGGCAGAAAACGATATTTGATTGGCAATTTCAAAGCACATTTACTACTGTGGTAGAGCAAGTGATAGTTACTGTAACAGCCTGACACATTTTCCTTATAGTTTAGAGAGGCAGAAAAGAGCACATGTCCTAACAGCTACTTGAGACCATGAGCATGTGGAACCTGGGTGAGTGATTAGACTAGAGCAAAGGAAATGAGCCTTGGTGATGTTGAATGTGTTAGCGTTACACACTGCTATCTGAAATACCACACAGTGCTGAAAGTAAGCATGGGAGTGCAGGAGAAACAGCTGCCTGTGTGCTAAGAGTGTGTTTCTGGAGACTGTGTATTGTCAGGTGCAAGAGAGATCTGCATGGACGCTTACACAACTGCAAGAAGACTGCAGAGATGTATGTAAGATCACCTGTGGTAAGGGTTAATTGGAGTTTTGAACATGTAGGAACTACCTCACCCATTGCAGGAGTGGAAGGAAAATCTACCCTGTTGTTTTCAAATGTGTTAGCATTTGTCTCTCATCTGTGAGATAATGATTTGTGCTGAATGCTAACCATCACAGTTCAAGAAAACAAGCTGCCCCTTTCCTACGAGTGCAAGTCTTACAGAACAAGAGCAACACAAATTAAATCTCTGACAACAATTCCTGTGTGCACACAGACTCATGGTGTGATTCTAGGCACAAAACAGTATTCCTGGGTGATACCAGTACACCTTAACTTATGGTGAAGACATACTCCATAATATCTTACAAGTTCAAGGCAGTTAAATATCTTCCAAAACATAAAATGTAAAACACAACTTTAAAAGAAGAAACAAATTTCTATTATTTATATCAAAATACACCACATACATCCCCTCTCAAATTCATAACTCACCTTTAAAAGTAGTTAGTTGAGAAAGAAATGTGCCACTCACACAGCAGATTATCAGAGCCAGAATCTCTGAGCTGTACTCCTCTCACCAAAACCACTAAACGGCAAAATGTCCCTCTCTTTTTTCACACATATACATGTTAACTTCAAATCACATTGCGTCCCACATTTTTTTAAATGGAAACACACATTTCTATTGGTTGCAAATTTCAACCCTTTCCAAATGATTCCTACCCCCAACATGACTTCTGCCTGCTACCATAGCAACAGATCATGGAACACTGGTGTGAGAAGAAAGGTCAGAAGTTCAGCACACAATGTTTCTAATCCAAAGAGCAAGAGTGCTTGACTTTTCAAACCTAACAGCATATCCAAAGTAATCTTCTGTGGGAACACATTTTTCTGAACCAATACAAAACATGCTTTTAAAAATTTAAACATACAGCCTAGTTTTTAGTGTTGAATGGTTTGAAACAGCCAATGAGCTTTTTTTATTAAAAAAAAAGTATGTAAGCCTCCATTTTACAACTATCTTTCTTTTCATATTGCCATTCTACTGAAAGACACCTTCTGAGTGCATCCAGATCTCCTTGAAAGATGTTCACAGTGTGGATTGTAGGTCATAGCTATGTCTACTGGAGTGAAAAGTATGCAGAAAAAAGAGGTATTGTGAAAGACCTTGCTTTGCCAAATGTAGACATTAAATGGATTGGTCAGAGAGGGTTAAAGTGGCACCAATTAATGCCTTTGGTGAAATCCTGTCTACATCTCCCACAGCCAGACCTTATAATTGTGCACTGTGGTGGAAATGACCTAGGCACTTTAACTGGGGTAGGTCTGGAAATGCTTGTTAAGGACACCTTTGTGCAATTGATGTCACTTTTTCCACAAACTACCTTTGTATATTCTAATATATGCCAAAGGCAAAAGTGGAACTGGTCCAACTAATATTGTCCGCAGTTTGAGAAAGCAAAAAAGCACGTCAATAAGTCTGTTTCTGCTTTCCTCAGAGACTATGGTATGGGTTCTATATACCACAACAACTTGCGTTACAACATGCAAGGCATTTATAGAGGAGACGGTGTTCATTTCACAGATGAAGGGAACAGAGTCTTCCTCTTGAACTTTAGACTCTGCATCGGTACTTACTTGTAGGTACAAAAAAACACTCAATGAACACAACGGCTCTTTTTAGAGACAACCAACATCTAAACACTTAAACTTGATTTTTGATTCTAATTTTTTTATGAATTTTTTGCCGCCGTGTGCGCACCGTGCTCGCTCCGCGCAATATTTATAAATGTTTTTTTTCTTTGGGACCTTAGGGGTCTTTCATGGTCCCCCTGAGAAGGCCTAGGGGGGTCAGGGACTCTCTACCCTGCCCCCTTTTCACGTGCTCCACTTGTGTTTTTAGCTCTCTTCTGCCTCTAAAACTCAAAATGGCGGCTGGGGGGTGCACCCCGCGATTTTTTGAAAAAAAATAAAATGTTTTTTTCACCCTTCGGGGTCCTTCAGGGACCCCCTGACAAAGGCTAGGGGGTCAGGAACTCTCTACCCTGCCCCCTTTTCACGTTCTACACCTTTCTTTTTCACTGCCACACACAAAATGGCGTCCGACACTTCCTGATTTCGACTGATTCGAATGTTGACTGACATCTAACCACCAATCAGAATTACGTTCGGGCTCCGTGCACAACAATTTCATTCCCCAGAGTGGGAATTGTTGTGCACGGAGCCCGTTTTAATAATTATGCAGCATCCATTGTGGAAAGTTTAAAGGACTTCAAGACCCAGAAAGCATACCTGCAAGGAAATCCCAAAAGGGTGGGGTCAAGTGTTTAAATAGTCCTCTCAGCTGCAGTGACTTTTTGCATACGGCCAGCGATCAAGGGCTTATGAGCCCGAAACATGTTTGGCAGCGTTACCGATGGAGGGTGTACTTTGCTCTTTCTGCTACCCACATTAAAGAAAGGACATCTTCTTACCTGTGATGGCGTCTCTATAGCAGGGCAACCTGGAGTTTGTTGGAATATATATATATATATATATACATATATTACCTACTGGCGGTCGCCAGTAGGTAGTTATAGTTAGGACCACGTTTCCATAGGAAAACCTCAACATTCTATTTTGAATAACTTTGGCGCCGGTCGACGAATCCTCGCGAATTTCTCAAAATAGGTGGGGCGCTACGCTCCGCTCCTACCCTGAAAGTCTCGGGGGGATCCGTCAAGCGGGGGCTGAGATAAAAGGGGGGTCCCAAAACGCGTTTTTCCCATGCATTTTTCCATAGGACCTTTAGAACGAGCTACAGCCCGAACGGCTGAACAGAATTACTCAAAATTTGGCAGAGAGGTAGTCCCTACGTCAAGGAAGTGCCTTTTGTAGGTTTGGTGTAAATCTGTTCAGTAGATTCTGAGAAAATAGCCTTTAAATCAATATATATATCTGAGCCAGCTTACGGTACGCTTACCGTACGCTTACGGTAAGCGTACGGTGGCGTGCGCGAGCGCGATTCTGATTGGCTCTTAGATCTTAGTAAACATTCGAATCGGCCGAAACCAGGAAGCGGCGGCCGCCATTTTGTGTATTTCACTCTGAAAAAAAAGAGTGAAAACAAGGAAAGGGGGCAATGAGGAGAGTTACAGACCCCCTAACAATTGTAAGGGGGTCAAAGATGGACAGAAAAGTACAAAAAAAATATTTATTGATTTTAAAAAAAATCACGGGGTACGCGTACGGTAAGCTTACGGTAAGCGTACGGTAAAAAAAATAAAAATAAATAAATGAAAAGCAGATTTAAGAGTTTAGAAATTAGGGAGCTCTAAAAAGAGCTGTTGTGTTTATGGAGTCATTTTTTTAGTGGTACCTACAAGTAAGTACCGATGCAGAGTCTAAGGTTCAAGAGGAAGACTCTGTTCCCTTCATCATTGAAGTGCACACCATCTCCTCTATAAATGTCTTGCATGTCGTAACGCAAGTTGTTGTGGTAAATGGCACCCATACCATAGTCACGGAGGAAAGCAGAAACAGATTTGTTGACGTGCTTTCTTGCTTTGTCAATCTGTGGACAGAAATGATTGGACCAGTTCCATTTTTGCCTTTGGCATATGTTGGAAAACACAAAGGCAGTTTTAGGGAAAAGTGAAAACAGTTGTGCAAAGGTGTCCTTCATAAGCATTTCCAGACCTACCCCAGTCAAAGTGCCTAGGTCATTGCCACCACAGTGCACTATTATGAGGTCAGGGTGTTGGATTTGCATGAAGGATTTCACCAATGGCATCAATTGGTGCCACTTTAACCCTCTCTGACCAATCCATTTAATGTCTACATTTGGCAAAGCAAGGTCTCTCACCATATCTGTTTTCTCTGCAAACTTTTCACTCCAGAAGACATAGCTGTG
This sequence comes from Triturus cristatus, assembly GCF_964204655.1. Taxonomy (NCBI): domain Eukaryota; kingdom Metazoa; phylum Chordata; class Amphibia; order Caudata; family Salamandridae; genus Triturus; species Triturus cristatus. The sequence continues at coordinate 485,651,171 of NC_140593.1, read as the reverse complement.
CCCTACAATCCACACTGTGAACATCTTCAAAGGAGATCTGGATGCACTCAGGAGGTGTCTTTCAGTAGAATGGCAATATGAAAAGAAAGACAGTTTGGAAATGGAGGCATACATATTTTTTTCAAAACAAAAAGAACTGATTGGCTGTTTCATACCATTCCAGAATAAAAACTAGGCTGTATGTGTAAATTAATAGAAGCATGTTTTGCATTGGTACAAAAAAATGTGTAACCAAAGAACAGTACTATGGATTTGCTGTTAGGTTTGAAAAGTCAAGCACTCTTGCTCTGTGGAATTGAAACATTGTGTGTCGAACTTCTGACCTAACTGAACACAGCAGTGTTCCATGAGCTGTTGCTATGGTAGCAGGCAGAAGTCAAGTTGGGGGAAGGGTACTAGGCAGAAGTCAAGTTGGGGGAAGGGTACTTTTGGAAAAGGGTTGGTTTTCAACCAATAGAAATGTGTGATTACATTTGAAAAAAAGGGGGAAGCACTGAGATTTGAAACTTACATGTATATGTGTGGAAAAATAGAGGGAAAGTTTGCCATTATCTGGTTCTGCTGAGAGGAGAGAGGTGAACACAACAGAGATCCTGGCTCTGATAATCTGCTGTTTGAGTGTCACATTTCTTTCACAACTAACTAATTTTAAAGGTGAGTTTACAGTTTGAGAGGGGATGTATATGGTAACTTAAGAAATGAAAAATAGAAATGGGGATTGTTTTTGTTGTAGTTACACATGGTGGTTTCATAATGTGTCAGTGTGTAAAAGTGATTTACACTTGCCCCTGAAAAAAAAAAGAGCAGTAAGTGTGCTTTCAAATTGGCAAAGAAATTTCGTTTTGGGACTAATGTGAAAATATGACTCTGTGTGCATAGAAGAATTATAGGCAGAGATTTATTGCGTCTTGCTCTGGTGATTTCACAGTTGCATTAGATGGAAAGGGGGAGCGAATTTTTGGGGGAATAAGCAGAGGGTTAGCACACACCCATGTCCTTGCCGTGTATAGTCATGCACAGTATTTACAAGCCAGTGGGGTTTTCAGGTTTAAGTCTGTAATGCAAATACATTCAGCATCACTAAGGCTGGTTGCCCTTGGTGGAGTGTAGGCAGTCACAGAGAATGCACATGGTGGTGGTCTGAAAAAAAAACAGCTTGGACACGTGCAATTAAATAAATCAAAAATAGTGGTTTCATAATGTGTCAGTCTGTAAAAGTGATTTCCAATTGTTAAAAGAGGCAAAAATATTTTTTGGAAAAAAATGTAAATATGTGTACTGTATTATAAATTGTTATAAAAATATTAATACTTTTTTCTTTTTTTTCAGATCGATATAGAAAATTTTTGAAAACTACAACCATTTTAAAAACTATTTTTTAAAAAAACAAATGAATAAATATTTTTTTGAGTGAGTATGGTAAGTCAATGTAATGTGATAAATGATTTTTAGTGTTTTTTTTAAAAAAAATAAAAAAGGTACGCTTACCGTACGCGTACGGTAAAAAAAAAATAAAAAAAAGTTTTTAAAAACATATGTAAAAAAAAGATGAAAGATAAGGTTGGCTCTTAAAAGAGCCGTTGTGTTCATGCAGGGACAGAGGAAAGAAAGATTGGGAATATTAGACGGTACGACAAGTGTGCTGATCTATTTTATTGTTCACTAGGGAAATACTGGTCTCCCTATAAGTAATTAGATCGTGACAAGTGGCGCACCGTACTTCAACCCTCGCAAACCGAGGGTTAATTTCCAGAGGGCCAGCAAAAGGAGATTCTCCCCCCACAGATGAAGGGCTCACCTGACCTGCAGAAGAAGGAGTCTGCCCTGCAGATGATGGTCCAGGCTGAGCTGCTGTGGATGTACTGGCTCGTCTTTCTGAAGAGTTACCTCCAAAAAGATGACCATGTGTCCTTTTGTGTACATCCTTGAGGTGTCTGATCATGGTATGATTCCCAAAGGAATACTTCCTGTCAGGATTACCGCTAGAAAGTACACGCTGACACAGCCTGCAAGTAACTAAGGGTGCATTCACCTTTTGCTGGCCTTCTGGAAAAGTAAAATAATCCCAAACATAAGAAGGCTTTACTTTCCTCGCTCTCTGCCTCAAGACAGTGCTGCTGGTGCTAGCCTCACTCTCAGAAGGGCTCTGCTGTTCTGCCATCGTATCCCAAAGACAAACCAGCTCCTTCTTCCAAGGGATCACAAGCAGAAATGAGGGGAATGGGTGTGGTGTAGGAGAGTTCTAGAACTGAAAGTAGTTTCCACCAATCAAAAGTTGTGTTTCATGATCACATGACCTACCGTACGCTTACGGTACGCTTACGGAGCGCTTACGGCAAAAAGTACGCGTGCGCGTAAAAAAGACACGCGCTTGCGCGCATGCGCATAACAGTCATTTCCCGGCACTTCCGCGTAACGTGCGCGTGTTGCGTAAGCGCGCACGCGTCCCACGCGCAGTACGCGCGGCTACGCAAAGTACGTAACTATGCGCAAGCAGCGTAGATAGATTACGGACGTTGCGTAAACCGTACGCTTACCGTGAGCTTACGGTACGCGTACTATAAAAAAAAAAAAAAAAAAAAAAAAAAAAAAATCTGGAAATAAATTTTACATGTTTATTTTAAAAAATATATATAAAAAAAATATTTAAGGATTTTAAAAATTTAAGCATAGTCTTTATAAAAGATAAGAAAATTAAATTAAAAATATGTTTGAAAAAAATGAAGAATAAAAAAAAAAAATAGCATTTAAAAAACCTTGCAAATTCACTGAAAAAACCATGGGTTTCACACACGTTATAGTTAGGAATTAGCATTTAAAAAACCTTGCAAATTCACTGAAAAAACCATGGGTTTCACACACGTTATAGTTAGGAATTAGCATTTAAAAAACCTTAGAAATTCACTGAAAAAACCATAGGTTTCACACACGTTATAGTTAGGAATTAGCATTTAAAAAACCTTAGAAATTCAGTGAAAAAACCATAGGTTTCACACATGTTATAGTTAGCTGGACATTTTACTCGTAAAAAACCAATGAAATTGCCCCGTTATAGTTAGTTCAGCTAACTATAACTCGCGCGCCCGCAATGCACTGCTGATGACGTCACATATTACATCACTCATGACATGGTCAGTGACATCACTCATGACATCACTGATGACATCTCAAATGACATCACTGATGACCTCACTGATGACATCATCCTTGTGATAGAGTGGCAGACCTCCTCTCACCTTAATATAAGCTTTGATACACACATTCAAAAATAGAGACTAAAAATTTCAAAACAATGGACATACCAATACCAGTTACAACAACCTCTTCAGTAATTCTAAGATCCACATACACATCCACTCATTCACCAACAGTCCTATACAGTCACTCATACATGTACTCACTCATCATATGTACTCATACATCTATACATCCTGTTACACAATGCCACTCATCCATAGAGTTACTCACACACATAGTCACTCATGCTAATAAAGAATAAAACATACATTTACTTGCATATACAGTAATACACACACCACCATACTTACTTCTACGGAAACTTACACATACTTAGTCTTTTAAACAATCACTTATAGAAACACATACTTATTCATACAGGAACTCTTTCAATCTCTCCCTCTCACATATACTCACATATATACACCAATAGTCACATATACTAGTTTAAAACATATGTAGTTACTCCTGAAGACACTATTGAGACAGTCATTCACTCACTAACACACCCATACACACACTCATCCACCCATACAGTCCTGCACACATGCTGTCTTCAACACATACAAACAGTGAGTCACTCATTCATGCATCTATGCACTACGTAATACCCCCCACCGTACCATACAGACACTCAGACTGATACTCAAAAAAACAACTAATAACCTATATAGACACCCATGTAGCTACTCACCAACCCATGCAGCCACTTATACACAAAGTGAGAGATACACTTAATCAGTCAGTTACACAATCAATTTTTCAAAAACAAATCATCCATTTAGACACTTATATACCCATTTATTCTTCCATCGACCTTGAGATATACATATATAAAACAAATTTAATTTTCAGAAAAACACACATTCACTGGATGATGTCATCAGTGAGGTCATCAGTGATGTCATTTGAGATGTCATCAGTGATGTCATGAGTGATGTCACTGACCATGTCATGAGTGATGTAATATGTGACGTCATCAGCAGTGCATTGCGGGCGCGCGAGTTATAGTTAGCTGAACTAACTATAACGGGGCAATTTCATTGGTTTTTTACGAGTAAAATGTCCAGCTAACTATAACATGTGTGAAACCTATGGTTTTTTCACTGAATTTCTAAGGTTTTTTAAATGCTAATTCCTAACTATAACGTGTGTGAAACCTATGGTTTTTTCAGTGAATATATATATATATATATAGACCCACGCTGCCATGCCACTTGGTTACTTGGTTTTGTTAGCAGTCACCTCTGCGTAATAGAAGACCATATTTTACCTGAAGGGTTGCCCAATAGTGAGCATAAGGAGTAAGTGGTGGGTGCTGCATTTTTGAATTTCAAATATGTAGGACTATCCAAGTAAAAATAATAAGGGCCTTTTTTACACGATAAGGAACAATATGTGTTGGCAATAGCACCAGGGGAAATAACGATACAACTAGTGTTTCAGAGGCTTGGACAGGGAATACCATGGGGAATTATGTAGCCCTTGACTGACAGAGTACAGTCATCAGGTCGACAGAAGACTTAACATTCGCCATCTTGGCGGACAGTAGTCCATCCTTTTTAAAGATGACTACTGGCCCAGTGGCCATCTCTGTAAGTTGAAAGGATCCACCATCATGGCGGCTCCCCAAAGTGGGAGTTTGTTATTGAAAAACTAAAAATGAATTATCCCAGTGCCCTGGGAGTTTGTTCCCAGGGTGTGTGGGTCATTATTTTTCTCTGTCCCTTACCACCAGGTTTTCCGTAATGGTGACAGACAAAAAGAAGAAAATGTGTTAGTCCACTCTAAAAGAGTTTGAGGTGTGCTGAACTTAATCTGACGGCCACTACTCCTTTGGGCTGTTGAAGGTAGCCTTCTGTCAATGCAGCCAATGGCAGCTCCATCAATGGAAAGCTGACAGTCCTCTCACCCTAAATAGGGCATGCGGACCATCAATTTGGCGATTGGGTCCTATGTCGTTTTTGCAATGGCATACACTACCCACTAAAATCTAAAGAACCCCTGCGGTATTACTGCATGCTTTACCCCATTGAGAGCTGCAAAAAGTGGGATATTTTTGTCCCCTACCCACAAGTTTTATTAGAAATTACCTGTCGAAATATGTGCTGAAAAATATGCTGGTTCAGTGCTAAATGTGCGGCAGACTTCTAATGTCAAAATGGGTGCAAAACCCTGTGTGCACTTTAGTAGGCCTTAAGGACCCAGTCAGATTTTGGGTTTATGATGCCTAATACAAATTAAGGTTCTCATTACGATGTCGGGTGGACACCATAGTGGTCTGGAACCGCCCAACCTTAAGTTGGTGGCTCCAACCTCACAATTTGGATGCGACTGACCATTGGGCGGTCGGAAACATCTATTTTGCTATGGCAGCTTTTGTGGCAGGCGGAAAAGGCCCCGCAGCTCAAGCTGCCATAGCAAAATGGATGTTTGGAAAGATCCCTGCACTGTTTGGCAGGCACCTCACATAGTGGAGAGCCAGAGGGAAGGGGGCCCTGCTAGGGGGCCCTAAAGTCATTTTCAGACAGTCTTTCCATGTCGGAATGGCCGACATGGAAAGACTGTCGTACAATGACACCATAATCTCGACGGAAAAGCCGAGGCTGGCTTTGCCTTCATTAGGGGATTATGGTGTCTTTCCCATGCTGCGACGAAGAACAGCAGCGAATGGTCCCTGCGCCCGATGCCTCGGTCCGCTGCATCGTAATGCAGGGGGCGGAACACAGGGATAGATGTTGGAAGGACAGTAACCAATGGTCCGTCAGTTGCTGTCCTTCTGACATCATAATCAGCCCCTTTTTTTTTTAAGCCAATCAATTATTGTTTCACATAGTTAAAAAATGTATGAGATGCTTGCTTTTGCTTGAGGTAGGATCCTGAACTTCCCTCAGATGTTTCTCAATGCATGCCTTAACACTGACCATGAATGTACCACATGCCTACGCTCTCACTTCCTTAAATTCCAAATACGTGAAATAGGCTTATAAATAGGCCTGGGCAAAAATTTCGTTCCGTTCGCGGAAATTGCGATAATTTGACATTTTTGCGTTCCGCGGAGAGCGCGAAAATGTCAAAAATTCCGGTTTCCGCAGCTTGGCGATAATTTGTTTCTTGCTCGCGCTGTAAAATGATACATTCTCGCGCGCGCGCGATCGCCTTACCTGAATCCCTGCGTTCGCCGACAAGTTTTCTTGATCCGGTCGCGTTCTCCATGAGATGTTGTATTGTTTTTAGCCATTTGCGCTGTCTCGCGACAGTTCGCGCCCGCAGTGACGTCATGCGTCGCGCGATCACGTCTTTCTTCTCGCGATCATGCACCGCGAGAACAACTCAAAACAAGATGGCCGCGCCCGCAAGCAACCACATGGGTAAGTTGGCGACCCGCAACCATGCAGAAAATCTCGCGAACATGCCGGAAAAAAACTTCCGCATCTTTGCGATATTTCTGCTTGTTTGCGATAATTTTAAACATTCTCGCGATAATTTGCGAAGGTTAATTCCGCAAATTCCGCCCACCCCTACTTATAAACCGTTTATCCTCCTTTTTCATCAATTAGGTTTAAGAAGCTAAAGTTAACATTTATTCAGTTTCTTTATGGCCTATTTTATTTTTATGCTGAGCTAAATCCGAAAGACCCATTAATGAAGATGGTTTAATGTCTGCACATTATTATAATAGACTCCTTTGTTCTACACTCTCTCTCTGTGTCATAGACTAAGTCATTAATCAATGGGGTTTGAAAAATAATTGTCTAGTTCTTAACTATCTTTCATTGTAGAAACATTTGGAATTTTAAGATAAAGATGTACTCACTGCACTGAAAAAATGCAGCTGAGATTACCCTTCATGCAAGTGTGGGCATATTGTTGAAAATGCAAAGCAGATGACCCAGTGTTAATGTATTTTAATGAACTGTTGTTCAATTGCCTATTCAAATTTTGCTAGGAAAGTAGACTTCATTACTGTCATGTAATAATGATTTTGTACGTAGTTTTTTTGTGTGCTGTCTCATTAATTAAATTGAGGAATAATGAAGATTTCAAAAGAAATTGCCAATCGAAATATGAAACGGCGTGGCAATAGGGCTAATAATTGTGATAATGACGAGTCTAAGTTTAGACCATTCAATACGTTTAGAGGATATTGTACGTTTGACACTTTCAAATCATTTGCATGTTTTAAATGAAACACTTGCAGTATGAACAGCTACACGCCATCTGGGAAAACTATACATAGCCTCACAATGCAGCATGAGCACCTCAAACACGAAGACTGATGTAGAGAGTGTAGCATATTTGCCATCTTTTATATTGTTCTGCTTGTACAAAATTACTTTCATTACAACATCTTTGAAGTATGCTCTGAAATTAATAATTATGACTATTGTTAAACGCGATCATAAATTTCGACCCAGTATTCAACCAAATGCAATATATACTGATAAGTATATTTAAGTTTTCCATTTACTATGCAGCAATGAAACATGTAAGACCACACAAGTGGGAAAAATATTCACCCGAAAACAGTTTGGAATGTCCTTCTAAAACTGATGCAATTCGTGGACATTAATTTAGGTAGCCAGGCAGCGAAGCTACCACTGGTTTTCCATATGGTAACCAACGTATGTCACCGGTAAATACAAAAAACAAAACGTAGCTACATATATCCATTAACTTGCCGTTGTTTCAACTCCATGCCCTTCCGAAATATAGGAATAGGAGGCTATTGAGGAGCTAGAGGTGTGATGTTTGACCAACATGCTGACATCATTGGGTGTCAAAGGGTGTATGATGTCCCTTCCGCTAGTCCCGGCATTTTGGTGAATTGACTCCCGGTTATTTTCAACATTTCAGAGGATACAGGTATGCAAATATTCAGGACTGAACCTGTGTTTAGGTTTCACAGGTGTGCCACATTAAGGGGCATACTTACAATATTGTGGCGTAGGGCACACCCACCAGTCTTCTAGCTGCGCTGCCCTACAACAAAAGAAAAGGGAAGGAATGCGCCATATCTACAAGATATGGCGCATTCCTCTTATTTCTGCCAGTGCCTGTGCACAAACTGCAGCCTAGTGCCAACATTGGTGCCCTTGTACCACGGTTCAAGGGTGTTTGTGTTGTTGGCATGATTGTTTTTGTGCAGGAAGAGACCTCAAAGGAGGTGTTTTACTCATTGTATGTGTGTTGCAGAATGCAGCTCACATGGAAAGAGAAACAAAGGAGGAAAAATACACACATTTCTCCTTGTTATGCCTACTTTGGGATGCCATTAGTTTTTGCACTACCCCAGATCTACGCCCTGTTGTAAATCTGGTGCAGTCCCAAAAACCAACAACACCCATGGAACGACCCGTCCACACATAGTAAGGCAGTGGCTTACTCCATAATTACAAGTCCATGAAAAGCCACACAGGATGGCTTTATGTGGCCTTGTAAATATGGCCCGGCATACTGCGCCTGAGGAGCATCACAAAAGTGATCCTCCGGCAGTGCAAAAGTGCTGCAGGGGCATTGTAAATATGCCCCCAAGTGAACAATGGTGGCAACCACAAGCTTTAAGCTGACTGGTGACTTAGGTGGTTGACGAGCTGAAGCAGAGAAAGATTGCTACCTTAGAAAAAGGGTAAATGGTTATTTGTCACAGAAACTTTCAAAGCATTGGCAGCTTTTATCAGGGAATATAGCAGAGATTTTACAAATATCTAAAGTTAATAACTGAACAAAACGCTATAACATACACAAAGCAAGGTAACACCACAATTATAACAAGTAAAAACAGAGCACAACACAGAAACTGCAGTACAGTAAAACAAAATCACATTAAATAATGCAGCATAAAAAGGCAGCAGCTCAACAGCAGAATGTATCCTTAACACAACACAACAAAGGTGCACAAACGTTCTTGTCACACATTACCACCTCCAAAATTGTGTTTTCATAATAGGGTGGCAAAAGGTGTTCAGAACAAGTACTACCTTAGGAGCGCCAGTTAAACATGTTTTGTGATTAGGCCCCCTGTGAATAATTAGAAAGAACATTTTCTGTTTCAGGCAAAGTAGTTGGCGCCAAGCCGTCTGAAATGTCCCTCTTGGTACAATTGTTATTTTCTGGCAATGGATGTAGATGGGGAATCATGCCTGCGGAAACGAAAGTTCATCTTTTCATATTGTTACAGCTCCAAGCTAAGCACTGGATAGGGAAAAGCAGAGATACATAGCAATGGAGCTTGCACTATTGTCTAGAACATGTTTCCCAGCTGTCCTTCCTCGCATTTCACAGCAACCTTGTCCTATCCCTTCCTTTGGTTGGGTTAGACTCCCAGACAAGCAGTCACTGACATCACTTGTGTCTTATGACCAACTAGTACTTTTGGTTTGCAGAATGTGGTAATGTGAGACAAGGATGAATGCATAAAAGTCACTTATTTTATGACTTCAAACTTGTATTTGTTTTCATTTACATACAAACAAAGCTAAACAATTTTTGGAATAGCCAATGGGTCTCGCCTATGGCTTTGCCTTTATGTTTTAGTCTTGTTGTACTCTAATCTGGCTGCTATTCAGTATGGCTAAATGTTATTGGTGTAAAGGGGTGTGGAGTGAAGTGTTCTAAAGTTGAATAAGTGTAGTGCTATGGAGTGGCCAGGAGTAGAGTGGCATGGCTTAGAGTGGAGTGCCTTTGCGTAGAGTGGAGAGGCGTTGCGTAGAGTGTAGTGGCGTAGAGTGAAGTGCAGTTGCGTGGAGTGCCATTGAGAATACTTCAGAGGTGGATACAATTAGTTCAACTTCGTTTGATAATAATTTACATGTGTCATCAATGCCTACATACCAAACTGTAACTTTATATTTTCTGTATTAAACTTGAATGTTGTATGACACCTTCAGTTTCAATAAAAATATTAAAAAAAAAAAAAAAATGCCTACATACCAAACAAATGATAGATGGCTATTTGTAAATATATGAATTATTAATTTTTTTGTCTGGCACAACCGTACATAAGTTCGCTCAACAATACTTTTTCCTGGCTAACTAAACAATTCACATTTCTTGCACTCACAGTATTTTCCTACTTAAAACGGTGCAATATAGTTCGCGACTCCCAAGCTATAAATTGTGAACTCACCCTGCTGCTGGTGAAAGGAGATGTAAGCTCGCCGGGCAGTGAAAACCTGAGGTGAAACAAAAGGCACAGCCTCTAAAGTGTTGTGGCAGGCCTATCACCTGAGCTGTGACAAGGTCGAGAGGCAAATGGTGGTGACACAGGCTACAGTAAAGTCCCTGGGACAGGACTGCAGCAACCTGTGGCAGATGAAAAGAGAGAATAAAAAAGAGAAGAGGGAACGTAAGAAGCCATACTATTAAGAGTCAGAAAGGATCCGGTTGCAGAATATATGGTCAGAGGTCAAACAATAGGAACACAAGAGGAGCCTTCAAGTGATTAGGTGCTAATTGTCTGTCCTGAAGATGCTCCCTGGGAGGAAGGAATTGCGAAGGAACGGGAGGCCTGCACTAATTACCGTCATTCAATATGTGTTAGAGTACGGGCAAAGGGCACTCACTGCAGCTACACTCAAAACATTGAAGCCAAGCATACATCTTGCCTTGCACCTTGCGTACCTGAGCCCTGACTAGAAAGGGCACAAGGAAATTCCATTCTGACCAGTTTGCTCTATTTTATATGTTTACACTACCTACAACGCTATACAAGTTGAAGGGGAGCTGGGGTACTAGGCCATGGATTGTGGATATATTTGCTCAAGCCATTTGACAGGATTTGCCAACCTAGTCATAAAACAAGAGGTTCAAAGGTTGAAAGGAGGTGAAACCTCTACATGAGAGAAACAAAGTAGACATTTATTACAAAGTGGTAAGTTTTGCTGCAAATTATCCACAAGTCAATGGGAAGCACCCATAAACGTTGTGGAAAGCAGCCAGAGCAGCGCAGAGCCACCCAGGACAATGGGACCCAAATGTGTTTCGGGTTCCTTAAACCCTCACTTAGAAAGGTTCAGCAAGCGTGATTTTGGTAAAGCATTCCCTGACTTTTAAATGGCAGTCCGAGAATGGATACATTGTGGTTAGCATGTACTGGAGATCTTGCTACCCAGTGGCGGCTCGCCGAGGGTGTGCTGCAGGCCGGTGGGCGTGGTGGGGGAGGGGCAGTGTGGGGGTAGTAAACTCCGGCATATGGCGGAACGAAGTTAAGTAAATAAATAAATAAATAAAACAATATACATTGCACACGCTGCAACGCCAACTCGGTGATGCAGCACACGTAATGTAAATTGTTTTATTTATTTATTTATTTACTTAACTCCGTTCCGCCGTATGCTGGAGTTTACTAGCCCCCACACTGCTCCTCCCCCACCCCACCCTACCCCCCGCAACGCTCCCTCCGCGAGCCGCCACTGTTGCTACCTTTCTGAAAGGAAATAGAGGAAAGATAGTTCGGAAGGGACTCTGCAGCAGCAGTACAACAGAGGGATAGCGAGACAAGTAGTGAGTTGGTACACTTTTATCTTGTTCGTCCAATCAAAAAACAGAGAGAGGGTGCTTTATAACATATAATCTCTATGTTAGAACATTTTACTGGAAAACCACACCCACTGCAGCAGGGACTCCACCAAATACCAACTCTGTGAAGCTGGGAGTGTCTGCAAAATACAAAATTGGAGACCACGCTGATAGGGTCATGAAAATACTATGTAAAATTAGTAGGGAATTTTGCATGATTTGAAATGCCAAGAGCTGCGAAAATGCACTACTTCATCAGATAAACAGTAAAACAGTAGCCATCGAACACAAGACAATGCTCCTAATTTAGAAGGTAAGAGTCTTGATTTCAAAGCCACAAATGGCTGCATTTTAATATTTTAACAAATATATCCCCTTTCTTGAAGGTTATTGTTCCCTCCCTTTCCTAATATCCCAGCCACCTGATGCATGTCTATACATTTCATCAAGATGATAGAGTCATCACCTGGCATGGCGATTGGACAGAACCTCCAATGACAACAGCAGCAGTCGGGGCTTTTGCAGGAGGAAGGCGGGCCTGATAAGGTAGAAAGACAGATCTGAAGTGATGCGGGAGGAGGACACAGAGCATGAACAGTACAGTGAGGTCCGACTCGCTGAAGAAAATGTAAAAGAAAACAAGGCAAAAATAAATGTATGCACCATGTAGATAGAAAAAAATTAGTCCATCTGATGCATAACTAAATTTAATCAATAGTGTAACACAACAAATGTATCCACTTTCTTGAAGGCTATTTTTCCCTTCCTTTCCTGATTTCCCAGCCACCTGATGCATATCTATACATTTAATCAAGATGATAGATTCATCACCTGGCATGGAAACTGGTCAGAACCTCCAATGGCAACAGCAGCAGTCGGGACTTTAGCAGGAGGGAGGAGGGGCCTGAAAAGGTAGAAAGACTGAGCTGAAGTGATACACGAGGAGGACACGGAGCATGCACAGTACAGTGAGGTCCGACTCACTGAAGAAAATTAAAAAGAAAACACAGCAAAAATCAACGCGTGCACCATGTAGATAGATAAAAGTTAGGCCAACTGATGCATAACTGTACATTTAATCAATAGTATAACACAGCAAATGTGTCCACTTTCTTGAAGGCTATTTTTCCCTTCCTTTCCTTATTTCCCAGCCACCTGATGCATATCTATACATTTAATAAAGATGATAGAGCCATCACGTGGCACAGAGACCGGACAGAACCGCCAATGGTTGCAGCAGCAGTGTGGACTTTAGTAAGAGGGAGGCAGGGTCCTGATTAGGTAGAAAGACAGATCTGAAGTGATGCGCGGGGAGGTAAAGGAACATGCGCAGTACAGCGAGGTCCAACGCCCCAAAGAAAATGAAAATGAAAGCCAGGTACAAATAAAAGCGTGTGTTGTGCAGATAGACAAAAGTGAGGCACGCGGCTGAAGCATGAAGTGAGGCATCCATGAAGTGTGGCAGCCATGAAGCGGGCGCCATCCTGAAAAAATCAAAGCCATGCGGCCTCCAAAAACACACACACTACCTCAAGATTTACAGCCCATTTTACAGAAATGGACGTCTGAGCTCGGAGTGATGAAAAGATCGATTGCTTGTGTGCAGGGCTCTGAAATAAAGAAAAAAGTAGTCCCTTTTACAGTTGCTATAATGAGCCAAGTGGAAGGCTACAGTTACTGGGGCTCTGCTCCATGGGAGTGAACAACCGATGAAAAGGAGGTTAATAAGATTAACCACTTAGAAGTGAGGATTTTTAAAGGACACTGAAAGGAACAAATGTAAAGCAATGGATGGTCTGAAAGCCCACAAAGTATATACAACATGTCTCAAAGAGACAGCGCAAACGGCTCAACCTAAAAATGAATAGTAGGTTAAACATTTACCTTTAGTAATATCGTTTCATTCAACGCTGATTCCACAGTCCAAAAGTGATGGTCTGGAGTTAGCTCAATGCATTTGCATTATAGCTATAAGCACATTTCCACTAGCACAAAGTAGACCTTATCCTTGGAAAGTTGTATCACATTATTGCTTCTTAGACCAACTATTAAACTTCCGGGCATCAGATAACTGTGGCATACCGCATTATTCGATTGAGGATATGGTCTGTGATATAGAAAAAAACAGCAATATGGCACAAAACCTGGATTGACCGAAGTGTCAAGAAAGCCTATTAGAGTGAAGAAAAAAAGGTGGATGAAAATGTTACTCCAATACAAAGGAAAATGAACCAAATGTTAAACATGAAAAGGGAGAAAGAGCCAGAACAGACAGTATGGGAGAAATAAAGCTGAGTAAGCACAGATAGTTGTTTGTGGATTAGAAGGTGAGTGCAGACCAACAAATTCAGAGAGTCGTTCTGGATAAATGATAAATGTGGGAGAAGGAAAAGGAAAATTCTCCTTCCCCAGTTTACTGGATTGGATTTTAATGGTAGAATATCATAAAGCAACATATTTTAATAGGACGTCTTCTGTACAGGGAGTTTTCATTTTGTTGCATGAACACCTCAATTCTGTCTCACAGTTGGTTAGCACTGATGGTACTATGTGTCTTTATTTTTGACAGAAGGTTGCAAGATCTGCAGGGTTGGCAGACCCATACCCACATAGCAAGTAATGATAATTTGACAGTTTTTTCCAGTTACAAAATATATTTTAGAAGCCACAGCCTTGGTGAATCCTGCAATAGAGATGGTTTTATTTCATTTCCCAACACTAGTTAGAGAGCCTCCTTGGTTTCTGTTACTTTTGTAGTCATGGAGGTGAAATTGGAGCCTATTCTGAGAAACAGTGCCACATGCTCAGAGCTCCTCTGTGGTTGATATAGGGGAGCTAGAGTTAAGGCTTTCTGTTAGACCTGGCATCTTTTGGCGTGGTTTACCCTGAAGGTTTGCCTTTTTTACTCCTGTTTTTTACTGTGCGCTGAACTTTGTTTTTGCTGGCTTTAGGACTCTGTGCACTTTTTCACTACTGACCAGTGCTAACATGCATGTGCCCTATATTTAAAATGTAATAACATCTCCTTTCTCCATGATTGCTGCATCTGATTTATTGATAGGTTCTTAGTACAGTGCACTACATGTTCCAGGGGCCTGTAAATCAAATGCTACTAACATAACATGTGTATTTGTAAAGGGCACATATCACCCAAGCTAAGGTCTCAAGGCGCTGAATAACAGATGTTTATTGTTACCCAACGGTGCTCATTTTGTCGACCTCAGGTGGATGTAAGGCTGAGTGGACCCACCAGGATTTGAACCTGTGACCATGAGGTCGAACACAGACCCCAACTGTGGATGCATTAGTCCACTAAGCGACCAGACCCGGTCACTTATGGGCCTGCAGCACTCATTGTGCCATCCACATCAGCTGCCCTTCAAACATGTCTCAGGCTTGCTACAGCAGAGTCTTTGTGTGCAGTTTTCAACTGCCAGTTTGACCTGACAAGATGACCTACTTGTCAGACCTAAACCTTCCATTTTGTTACACATAGGTCGCCTCTAGAGTAGGCCTTGGACAGCCCATGGGCAGCGTGCAGTGTACTTAAAAGATAGGACATGTACATTTTACGTTTTACATGTCCTAGTGGTGAAAAACTCTTAAATTATTTTTTCACTACTGCAAGGCTTGACGATCCCATAGGTTAACATTGGAGCTGCCTTGTAACATTTGACAAGTGTCTATGGACTCACAAGTTAAAAACAAATTTTTTAGTGAAGTTGATTTTTAAATTACAGAACTGAAAATGCCACTTTCAGAAAGTTGCCATTTTCTTACCTCTAGCCAGTCATACACAAAGGAAACTGGGGTGTGCCACTCACATCCTGAAGGGCCATCACAAGGCTGATGAGAGGGGGGAACTGACACTTGCACCTGAATAGGGCTGTACATGTCCCCATCCAAAGGGTTGCATAACACTCTGTAGTGAGTCTGGAGCCAGGGCAGGAAAGGGCAGGGTTTGTGCAATACAAAGACCTTTCTTTGAAGTCTCCCTACCTCAAAGGTTAAAATGGGATTAAGTACTGGATCTCTGAAACTAAATACCCAGAACACTTCTGGAACTGAGGACATTCTACCAGGAAGAAGAGTTGTAATGATTCCATGAGGGATTGCCACTCTGCAGCTTGCTTTGCTGAATTGGCCTGCTGCCTGCTGCTTCTTACCTGTGAGCGAGAGGACGAGACTTGACTCACTACATCATGCATCCCTAAAAGTTCTCCAAGGGCTTGTTGGGCTTGCTTCCTGTTTCTGAAGTCTCAGGGATATAAATACTTCACCTGCATCTAGCTACCAGCACCTGGGGTCCTCTGCTGTGAGTCCTGCTCTGCCAAGGGGTGCCAAATCCAGACCTGGACCCTTGGACGTGAGTGTTTTGTGCTGCAACCCAAGAAACCATGCATTGACGAGTCGATCAGATCTGGCGTATTTCTCTGCGAGATTGACACATTGCCACTGACTGCACCGAAGCCGTGGGCACTGCTCACCAACTGCGTGATTAAACAACCACAACTTACAACGCAGTCCCGACTTTGCTGATGCAGCACCTCCGCATCACTGCTGCTGCATGAGTCTTGTACACTGCCTTGCCGATGTGTACAATGCACCGTCCCTGGACTTCAACGCATTCCTGGTTCTACGCAGCCTCATGCCAACGCATTGCTTGTGTGCTGGACGCATGGCCTGCAGCTCAGTAGTTCGACATCACTTTTTGACATCAATGCATTTACGACATTGCCCAACTTCTGAAATGACACATCACTTTCAACAGAGACACAGCCCCTCCTTTGCTCAGTGCATTTTTGCCGAGCTTTGACGCAACCAAGGCACTGCCAGTGAGTGTGCAGGACTCCTGAGTCCGGCCCTCACTCCATTGCCGTCGAACTGAACTTTTGGATTTGCCACGGTCAAGTGCGACCTGGTAGCCCCAGTTGGAGCTATTGATTTTTAAGCACTGCATTTTTGTTTAATCTTGCAAAATGCATACCTTGTCTTCTGTGTGTTGGATTTTTATCATTTTGATCTTGTTTTACTTAGATAAATATTGGTTATTTTTCTAAACTGGTGTGGAGTACTTTTTTGGTGTTTTCACTGTGTTACTGTGTATGTGTATGCACAACTAGTTTACACATTGGCTCTTTCATTTTGCCTGACTGCTCTGTGACAAGCTACCGGAGGGTGAGCACAGGTAAACCTTTAGTGTGTACTACATTTACCCTGACTAAGACTGTGGTTCCAACTTGGACAGGGGGCATACCTCTGCCAACCAGAAACCCAATTTTTAACACTTTCACTTTCTACTCTTCTATTACTTCGTAGTGACATATGATGCATGTGGGAACAGCTAGGAGCATCTTTTAAACTTCTGTGTACAGCATACTTAGGCTTTCCTGTTTTCAGTTTCTATTTTTGGTAAATTCTGGTGGTTTTTTTCCAGTGTTTTCAAGTGATTTCAATAGCTTATAAAACAGTGGTTATCAGTGGTTACACATTTTCGTGCCATTAAAAACAACAGAAACAGTGTTTTTCCTGTGTTTATGAAACGTTTTGCTTTTATTATTGCTTGCTTTCTACACTGATAGTGAATGGTATATAGACGGTGTATGTATATTGTATATGAGGCCCAAATACATTTTTGCTAATCAAACCTATTGAAGTACACCATACAATACTTCTTCATTGAGTCTTTGGTAATGTGTGGTCGCTCTTTCCTTCCCATGTAAACTTTTATCTGTGAAAAGGCCCTCCCAACATTGACAGTTGAGATGGGCGATGCCAAAAAAGCCAGTACACGATTTGCTAACTCTGGCCACTGACCTAGCTTTCCATGCCTATACTGGTGCACTTGAAGACTGCGATTCTCTGGGCAGGTTCTGCAACATTTACTTTGAACTGGGCCCTAATGCCCTCAGAATTATTGAAGTGGTCAAAAATTAAACAGCACGTTTGAAACTACAGAGTAAATTCCCCTTTACGAAAGGGATCTAGAACTTGTACAGAGCACCACAGTGAGGTTTCATTGACTTCAATGCCATGGTTAGTGAAGGGACATTTCTATGTATGTTAGATGACCTGGCTGAGAGTTTTGTGGTTCCCCTGCTGTATTTGGAGTGGGAAATCGCCATGTTTCCAATGGGAACGCACCTGCTGTCTTGGAAAGTGGGAACCTTTGACCCATCGTTGTTCTGATGGTGGGCCTAGTCAAAATGCTGCAGACCATTCACCTTATTTTCGTCGCATGTTTTGAGGTGCATTTTTCTGTTCAAGACCACCAGTATACAGCCTGGCTGTCTTGAACAGGAAATCAAAGAAATGCCACCCTAGTGAGTCTGAGGCATTTCTCTTTTGTTTTTCAAATACAAACTTCTGTTTTAGAAGGCAATTTTTGAAGAAAAAAATAATTTGGTGAGCGGACTCATTAAACATGACTAAGAAACCAGAATGAAGTTAGACAAACTTCATGATCACACCCATCCCATATCGTATGCTACATTCCAAAACTGATGGGTGTTAAGGTAATTTCTACAGAGTATAGTGTATCTATATCATTAAAGCCTTTCACTTATTCCTCTACCATCAGTAAATGGAATTTAAATTTAAATTCATAGAATCCTTTCCGAAATCACAATATAAATGGATTAGGAATACTAACAAGAAGCAAAAGCAAGGAATGCCTCAAAGCTCCTTGTACAGGAAACAAAGCCTCGACCTAGATGTTTGTGCTCAGCTTCCTTGCACTCTTCAGGATTAGGAGGGATTCTTACAAAACTGGGGTAAAAGGAATATGTTCATACTTAGTCCTCACCATTTCTTGATGGCAGGCAATGAGTGATGGCCAGACGCTGCTGTACACTGCAAGCAATTTGGGAGTTCCCTTACAATTTTGCATGCTCCTTAAATGTTGTGCTCCTTAAAACCCCAGAGAAAGCATAGTTCAAAAAAGTGTTGCCTGTGGAGTCCACTGTTATATTCATGCCCTCAAGACAACACTAATATGTCGCTTATATATTATTATGATCAATGAAGGTATTTTTTTTTCCAAATGTATTCTATGCATTTTGGTATCTAAAACATTACAGGTTACAACCATGATAGTTTCTGTTAGAAATTGTAACTCACAATTTCAACACAACTATAATGTACGTAAGCATGGTTACTTCCACTTGATATTGACTTAATATTAGAATTTAATTATGGATCCTAACACATTGCAATTGTAACCAAAATATTCAGAAACTCAATGTTTACATTTGAAACCTCTATGCGTAACTGGAATATGAACTGGAGGAGAGAGAATGAGAAGGGAAAATTGGTTAGGAGTTAGTGTGGAGTAGGGGGAGCATTTGTATAAGGAGGAACCGACGAGTGTGTAGAGGTGGGTTGACATTAAAGATGGAAATTTGGATTCCCACATGGGTATCAAAAGAAACTATGATCCCAAAGGTTGCCGTGCGTCAAGTCCATTGGATTGTCAAGTAGTTCATATCTTACTAACGATATTTAGGGGTGCATGGTCAATCAATGCCGTCTTTAGGTGCTTTAGAAGCATGTCCTATTGTGCTACTAGGGGATGCTTTAGGAGGCATCTGGTCTCCTCCTTACGGAAAGCTTAGCCTTCGGCTTCTGCCCATTTCGAGAGGATCTGAGCTTTGCTGCTATAGAGTATAACAATTTTCACTTCTATTGAGAGGCAATCATTTATTTAGCTCAGAGAAGCTCAAGGTTATCCAGTCTCAAGGCAGCATGATATTTCTGTATTCCCAGTGCTATAGACAATCAGTTTAGTGGGACTACTTTGTCTGTGATGCTAAACAATAGGGTTATATGATAGGCACAGAAAAGCCTGAGTAGAGGGCAGGCAAAAAGTAGGTGCGTAAAGTCAGTCACTGGGCCTAAAGGCACAAAGTGCAACTTGTGGTTATCTAATCATGCGATACCTGGTGAAAGTCACAAGTTAAGGCTTATTGCAATAGAGCGGAGGCGGGATACTTGGACCAGGCTAGTCATGCTGAAAAATTTACTTTCTAAAGTCCAGCCTGAAGAGGTCCATGTGCAATGAAGGAGGCCACAAGGAGCAGGAAAAGCATTGTGGATGGTCATCCCTGTAGCACAAAGCGCAGGCCGGGTGTCGCAAACAGTCCTCATTGTAGTGTGAAGATTGTGCCAGGCGTCGCAGGCGGTCATTTTTGGAGATTCGCATTGGTGGTCACCACGGGTTGTCAATGCTGTAGTGCGAAGTGCGGAGCTTAAGTTGTTCGGCGACGATGGCGGTCAGTGTAGTGTGAAAACTCAGTCCCATTAAAACCTCGCATTCGCTATCAGCACAGGTGGTAAGATCTTGGCATGAATAGGTGTGTTTGCGGTCGATAAGAACCCAAACCTTCAGGACTTCTCCATTTCTTGAAGGAGTAGTTAAACTAATGCCCCACAAAGGGTCCAGGACATGAGGGGCACCTCTTGGGGATCAGTTACTCACTCCAGCAGAGAGCAGCAAGGCTTAGGCAGGTCCCCTTGACGCAGGGGCCAAATTTGCAATGTTGAAGGACTTCATAAAGGTAATTCCAACAAAGAGTTTAAAATGCTTTTTTGAGATCCAAGCCTGCAGATCGAGGTCCATCTTGGCCAGGCCAGAGATGCCACTCTAAGTATTCTGTAGAGAAAATGGAGATTCAGTAAGGTGTTTCTAGAGGTAATGAACCCATTTTGATAAAGGTGAATTAGTTGGAGTAGGAATGGGAGGCTTCTAGTGGATAGGACATTGCTCAATATTTTATAATCCAAGTTTGAAATTGCTATGGGACGAAAGGAGGGAGGTCCCCAGGCTTCTGTGAGGTGACCAATGGAGCCTTCCTCCAGGACAATTAGAAAATGCCCCCATCTAAAGACTCAGTATAGAATTCACTAATTTAAGAGTGAGAAGCCCAAAATATATAAGGTAAAATTCCATTGGGATTCCATCTGTCCCCAGCATCTTACCTGCAGGAAGATCATGGATTTCTTCCTTTATTGTCTACAGGAAATTTTGGGTGTCTAACACGTTTCAGTTTTGGTGAGGAAATTGGGGAAGTGGAAGGTCCACAAGAAAGGCAGCAAAGTAGGGAAATCGGAGAGTTGAGGTCTCATCATAGAGATGCTTGTTGTAATCTCCAAATACGGATTTGAATTTCCTGCTGTGTATGAGCCAGGGCCCCTGCCCAGTCTATATGCTCAGTGATGGGGGTTTGAAAAGTGTCACCGTTAATGAGCCAGGTGAATAGTCTTACTGACTTGTCCCTCTCAGGAGTTCCTCAGGTGGTATATTTCTCATAGTAAAATCATAGTAGCCTCACCCATGAGTAGGCCTTAATAACCCGAACTGCCGTGATGTTCTCCACATGAGACAATTCTGTTGCTTACCAGTGATCAAGCTCTTTGGCCTCATCTTTAGCTCCAGCGAGATCCCTGTCAAGCTGCCCCTTGGGTGGCTAAAGTCTCACAATCCCTGCAGGTAATGGGTGCCTCGTATATTACCCTAATTCTATTCATCTGTTCATCTCAGCACTTGTAAACCAGGTATAGTGCCTTCATCAGGAATAATGCATAAGTAAAAAAGTTAGGTGCAAACTAGGGGTAGGCAGAGCTTGCGGAGTTTCACTTGGTAGAATTCAATCGAGTTATATGAAACCTCTGCAAGCAGGCTGAAATCAGCCCGCCGCGCAGCTTGCACTGATTATTAGTGCTGGAAGCTTATTCCACGCTGAAAATCAGCATGAATGGCACGACATGACATGCTAGAGGGCGCTGCTCCTGTGTTGGCACTAGAGTAGATTTTCTACTCGGGCCGCAGCTTTCTCACTTGGAACGGTCGCTACCGCCTGCTACCACCCGTTTTGAGAAAATCTCGCCAGATACCTTCCTAGTGCCTAAAAATGGTGCAAGGGGATGCCAATTCTTGCTCGCGCCCACCAATTTACCATTGGTGAGCCATGCATCAGAAAAAATTCTGCCACATAGTGATTGGCGGTGTTTGGTCAGAGCTCCGCGTTACAAGTGTCAACCGGAGTGTCCAAAACTCCACAAACTCTGCCGGTCTTCCAGTTAATACCACATATCCTGTCCGAACTCACAGAGATCAACTGTGGAGTACCCCAAGGATCATCGCTCAGCCCCACACTCTTTAACATCTACATGGCCCCCCTCGCCGCCATCATCAGACAACATAGGCTCAGCATAGTACCATACACCAACGACACCCAGCTCATCCTCTCCCTCACGAGGAACACTGAAGACACCAGACTCAGCTTCCAGTAAGGACTGAAAGACATTGCAGCATGGATGAGCAACAGCCGCCTAAAGCTCAACGCGAAGAAGAGAGAGGTCCTGGTCCTTGGACCCTCCCTCACTGCTTGGGCCAACACCTGGTGGCTCTCCACCCTTGGAAACCCACCCACCTCGAGGGACCACGCCTGGAACCTCTGAGTTTGAGTTTGAGTTTGAGTTTAAAAGCACTTTTAAAGCGCACGTATACCGGCGGTTTCTTGGCGCTGTAGCTAGTGGGGACTGAGGTTTAAGAAACAGGGGGAAAGGGCTGGGCATTCATTCAAAGGATTTTGTGAAAAGGTAGGTTTTAAGATTTTTACGGAATTGGGGATAGAGGGTGCTGGCACGAAGGTGAAGGGGGAGGGAATTCCAAAGGGTTGGTGCTAGAAAGGCAAATTTGGAGCCGCCCCACTTTTTCCTCCGGAAGCGGGGGATGGTGAGAAGGGACTGAGAGGAAGAACGTAGGTCCCTGGAGGGGACATAGGGAACAATCTCAGAGGAGATGAAGGCAGGTGCCAGGTCCGATCGGGCCAGGAAAGTGATTGATGCGAGTTTAAATTGAATTCTGGCCCATACTGGGAGCCAGTGAAGAGATTTTAGAAGTGGGGTGGAGTGGTGGAATTTGGGAAGGTTGAAGGCTAGGCGGGCCGCCTGGTTTTGAATCTGTTGTAGGCGGCACAAACTGTATGCAGGGATGCCGGCATACAGGGCGTTCCCGTAGTCCAGGCGGGACACCACCATGGCCAGGATAATAAGTTTAAGAGCGGAAAAAGTAAAGAAGCGGGACACCTTGCGGATAGTACGTAGTGAAAGAAAAGAGGAAGATACCACAGAGCTAACCTGGGAGTGAAGGGTAAGTTGAGAATTGAGCTTAATGCCTAGTGTTTTGACAGAGGAGGAGGGGACAGGAGGGGGACCAAGAGAGGGAGGCCAGCAAAGGGGGGACCAGGGGCTGGAAGATCCGCCCGTCAATACCAACTCGGTTTTGTCCGGGTTAAGTTTGAGGTGATTATGGCTCATCCAGTCCCTGATGTGAAACATGACAGTGTGGAAGTTGAGGACAGAAGAAGGAGAGGAAAGATCAAAGACCAACTGGAGGTCATCCGCGTAATTAAATACGGCGACCTCCATCTGTTGGAGAGAAAAGATAAGTGGGGCGATATATAGATTGAACAAAAGAGGGGAAAGAGATGAGCCTTGAGGAACCCCGCACTGTACTTTCTGGAAGTCCGCTGTGAAGTCACCCAGGCGTACAGCCTGAGTGCGGTCGCTCAGGAAGGAGGACAACCAGACCAGGGCAGTCCCATCGATCCCCGCCGCCCTGACACGGGAGAGTAAGATGTTGTGGTCCACTGCATCATTCTAGACTCCTCAATCATCATGACTCACCAGATCAATGCCGTTGCCTGCACCTGTTTCATCTCCCTCCGCAAGACCTTCAAGTGGACCCCCCCCCAAGGCAGAAAAAACATCACCCAGACACTCATAACGAGCAGACTGGACTATGGAAATGCCCTCTACACCGGAATCAACAAATCCCTACTGAACAAACTCCAGACCATCCAGAACACCACAACCAGACTCGTCCTCAGTAGGGGTGGGCGGAATTTGCGTAATCGCGTTACGCAAATCTCCGCGAAACGGTAAAAAATCTCCGCGAACACGCAGAAATTCCGCGAACACGCTTGTTCGCGATGCTTTTTTCCTGTTCACACGCATTTTGAGAACGCAAACAAGCAAAAATTTCGCGAAGTCGCGGAAAGCGGAATTTTGGGCAATTTCGCGTTCTCCGCAGAACGCGAAATTACCCAAATTCCGCAAATTCCGCAAACGGAACGGAATTTACCGCCCAGGCCTAGTCCTCAGCATCCCACTACATGAGCACATGACCCAACCCCTGCGTGACCTCCGCTGGTTCCGCTTCGAGAAGAGAGTAACTTTCAAGCTACTCACCTACGCCTACGAATCCCTCCACAACATCAGACCCAAATATCTCAACGAAAGAGTCTCTTTCCATGTACCCAAAAGAAACCTCATCTCTGCCGACCTCGCCCTAGCAGAGACCCCAGGCTTCCGCAGAACCAGAGCAGGTGGAAGAGCCTTCTCCTATGTCCCAGCCTAGGCCTGGAACAAGCTCCCAGTCAAAATCAGATACTCCTCTATGCTGTACACCTTCAGGAAGAGCCTCAAAACCTGGCTTTTTGGCTGACCCAGAGCTGCACCCCCCTCCCTCCAGCGCCTTGAGACCCTCACGGGTGAATAGCGCGCTTTAGAAGCCCCCTGATTGATTGATTGATTGACAGTTAGTTGGACTTCTGTAACCATTGTGACATGGTTGTCCCAGCTTTTACCTCACCAGTTTGCTACTGCTCACTAGGGAACACATTTTAACAACTTAAATGCTCTATTCCATCAAGTGCATTGCTCTATGTATACAAATGTTCTCATGTCTGCAAAATACCTCTGTCCTACAAATATTGATATACTTATAAAAGATCACTTTGGTACCCCAGCAAACTTTTCTTTTATCTAGTATGTCTGCTGCATCAATTGACGCCCATCTGTTGTGACGGGTGATATCATTGCATTAACACATTAGGTAAATGTGACATACATATGTAGTAACATCAGCTTTGTGACACAATTCACCCTAGAGAATAAGCCTGCTCTGACTGGTGCAATCTAGTTTTCCTAGCAACTGTACACTCAAAGAGGGCTTTGAATTAAAAACATATATTCAATATGCATAGACAAATACACGGGACAGGATCCCAACCTATTATGTATATTCAGCTTGCTAAGGGAGGCTCCATTTTCTGGGTGATACAATTATGTCTATTCTAAATATGGACATTTCTATCTCAAAATACAGTAGCTTGATCTGACTATTGTTTTTAACCTCTGAATACTATTTTAGTAATCTATGAGAAAAAAAAGTTGAATCCTCTTATCACTCAATTTCAAGCATTAGAGAGAACCTGTTGAAGTACCCCCAGCTTGTAAATAAAAGTTGTCCAGAAATATTTTTCAAGGTTAATAACTAAAACTCACTTATAAAGCTAATTGGTACATAAGAAGGGAAGTTGTGTTTGTGTAGACGTTTCGTAATTACTCCAAATTACCATAACCTGACTGACACTTATGTATAAGGATTTAATATCAAATCCATTTGTAATCAGAGAAGACAGGTGTAAGAAAGAGGTTTATTAACTTTATTAGATTTTAGTCCAGCCGAAGGAAAAATAAAAAAACATGTATCAGGGTAAAACACAGCTGGGGTGAGGCAGAGTCTAGCCACTGCACATGATAGCCACTTTCTATTGAACTCCGGCTCCGCTGGGGAAAAAGCAAGGCCAATACTCCTACCACTGCAGCCCTGATGGCAATGAGATGAGGGGGAATGGTGGCCCATACACTATGGTATCCTTCAGGCCCAGTTGGAGACCTGCTCAGTGCTTCCTCGGTTCAACACCAGCAACCACCTGTGGAATAGTAGCCACCACAAGTGCAGTGCTTCTCAGTAGCTTCTTTGGACTGACCATCTGCCCATCTTCTTTGGTGGTGCTGCCCACAGGAGCCTTTTGACAGTGTCCCAACAAATTCTTTATGACTGCTTCATTGACACTATTTCCCTCCTTCATGCTCCATGACCCATCCACCCCTGATCTGTGATGATGACCGGCAAATCCCCCTGACAGCTTCTCTTCACTGAAGTAGTTGGTTGTGCAAAACATCCCCACACCTCTGGCAACCCAGTGGCTTCACCCTTCCAGCTCAAAATCACAGACCTAACCCAGGATATGAAGGCCATTAAAACTTAATGGGACTGTTTAATGCATGAGTAAATGTCTTACTGTGACAGAGGAAAAACTTTGAGGACCAATCCCGCCGGGATACCATTCACTTTTACGGAATACAAGAGAAAATTGAGCATTCCAATGCATGACATTCCTACTCAAACTTATCCCGAAACTTACTGGCTTATTCTTCACCCACCTCTTGAAATTCAGAGAGTACACAGGATCCAGTCCTTCCATTCACCCACAGCTGGAGAGAACAGACCTCAACCTAATATTGTCTGTCTCGTACAACACATCCACGCCCAACAGATTTCCTGGGAGGCCCGCAAAGATGGTCTGTACGACCTCGAAGGAAACCAAGCCCAAATAGTGGCAAACGTTTACCTGGACATCAACAATAGAAGATGGGCCTTTCTGATTCTCTGCCCCAACTTAAAAAATTGGACATTAAATATAACCTACTTGAATCTACAATAATGTGAATCATCATGGATGGATGCTCAAGAGACTTTCACGACCCGCAGTATTTAGCCGATTCTTGGATTCCCTGAGCAAACCAATATTGATGTTACACTACCTCAACCTAAAGAACCAGATGTTACTGCCACACTTAAACCTAACCCTTAACAATGCCAACAAGAATAATCATTTCAGAAGCAGCTAGAGAGCGAGATGGTGATCAAGACTGTAAAGGAACTACCCCACACTGGCGACAAGGACAAATCTAGATCTCCCCTGATCATCCCTGAAACCTATACCCCTCAAAAACTAGAACCTCTCTCTCACCCAAGATAATGCCTATGGGACTCTCTGGACTCTCATAGTAATGAGTATTACCATATGGAAAAGCTTTGTTATGATCCTATTTTGTCCTAATCTTGATTAGCCTTCTACCTCTTCTGGTTCGCTAGCTCCCTCTTCACCCCGCCTCATTCTGCCTCCCCTTCCCCACAATCTCTCCTGCTTCCATACGCCCCTGAGGTGCACCCCATCAGGGACAGGCTGTGCCCGGTCTAAAAGTCAACCTTTTACTTTATGTCTTCTTCTAATGGAGACACTGATGATACTATGACTATCAGGGTAATCTCAATTGCCTCGTCTGAGTCCCAGGTTTTGCAAGGTTTCAAATGTTTCAACTGGTTAAAATGTTTACAATGTCTATGATGCTCTACTTCAATGCAATTTTACTTGGCAATTTTGGGGACCAACCAGATTTTATCACCTGGTATCCGCCCCAGACCTCCTTCCCTCCCCGCATCTCCACAGCTTATGGAGCTCGCACAGACAATCCCCCTAAGACCACTCCACACTCATACCACATTCTACCCTATCCTCATGACCTCCTTGCTATCTTTCTACCTATAGTTCTGTTGTACAGCTGCCAATAACTCTGTACATTACCCCAGTCCCATCTCGTGGAACTCTACCAATATGCTCTTCTGCTAGACAACTGTTCCATACAAGGCCTCCTCCCTCTTTGCACATGCACTCTCCTTCCCTTTGACATCCGCACACCCCTTCTAGCACAACCTCTTTGTCAGTCGCTCTAGATATATGTCCATATCTGGGCCCAATCCTCAGACCCCTCTGCCAAATACCCTTTTTAGCGCTCATCTTATACCAGCACTCCCTTATCTCATTCCCCACATGCACTCTCTCCATGTCCCTTCTGCTTGCTGGCCTAGGCCATCATGATTATTTCTCTTTGACACTCCCTAATACCACATGGTGGTTGTAAACTAGTAGGGACGTTTAGACCCGCTGTTTACTGTTAAGAATGAAACACTCACCTCCTCTGCATCCTGAGTCTATTGTGCCCTGATCTGACAACACATCCCCATTCTACCACTTGTCACAAGCCCCCTCAGAGGCCCTTTCTTTCTGCTTCCCACAACCCCACATCCTTCCCCCTGTTTCATTCCCCCAGACCCTTATCTAACCACATTGACTGACATTAGTGCCAACCCCACATAGTAACCGCCCCGCCCTCGGACAGCCCGATCTCTGGTCACTACCACTTCAGCCCCACCAGAGTAAGACCCATTCCCCGCAAAGCTCAACATCATAGCATCTTGACCCCTTAGCATCATTTCACTTAATGTAAATGGACTGACCAGCTACATGATACCAAAAAGATACTATCCTACCTTGCTTGACAATGGGCCAGTATCGCCTTTATTCAATAGACCCACATTTCCCCTAAAGAGACCGAAAAACTCAAGAGAGACTAGTTGGGGAAGATTATATTCAGATCCAAATCCTCCGACATGCCTGATGTACCCCCACCTCAAACACCAAAACCAATGTCCTGAAAATGTAGCTTAGTCATCCTTATACACAAGAATTTTCTCTATAAGGTTCTCCACACAAGGAGGACAGATGGTGAAGGCTATTATGCCCTAGAAAACTTAGGATAGGGTGCTCAGCATTGGTTCAATCTATGCCCACCACAGGACCCAAATTGAAGTATTTCTTCCCCCTTCACAGACCATTAACCAAACATAACTCCTGCAATGTTGTTTGCGAAAACGACTGGAATCTGACACCTGACACAATACTGGACCAAACAGGCACCATAGACAAACTTAATGAAGGGGCAAAGTCCTCCTGCATGACCTCTGGAATGACATCTGCCTTTTTGATACTTGACACTTCATGCACCCGAATACTCATTCTTCTCAGGCATTCATTGTAAGCAATCTCGCTTAGAATATATTCGCATCTCATGTTTGGTCTCCCCAACTATTCATAACTGTACCAACCTCAAGGGCTCCCTATCGGACAATGTTCCTGTCCGCCTGAACACCAACTGGAATATTCAGATCCCCATGCATAAACCCTGGTGCTTCAACATGACATGCTTTAGATCACCACAGGAGGTAAGACTACTTCAATCCTACGTGACCCCTTACTTAATGGACAACGCGAAGCTCGGTCTCATCTCCCAGAGCCTAAGGGCGGTTGCTAAAACCACCCTGGGCTGCCAATTGATGAGGGTTGCAGCGCTTATGAATAAAAAATTAGCACAGAAACAGCTCTCCATGGTAAAGGAAATTAAAACAAACACCAAAGCATACACACTGAAGCCCTTGATGACAACCAGAAAAGCCTTGGAGAAAGCCAAAATTGAACATAACTCGCTTTATACATCTAAGGCAGAATTCACCCTCTATAAACTCAAAGCCCACCCCTTTAAGCAGGGAGAAGGTGTGAAGACTAATTACGGCACAACTTCGACAACGGGAAGCTGCAATAGCTATCCCAGCCATCAAAGAAGGCACTGGACAATTAATATGGATTTACAAGGATTTTGGAACCTTCTACACCAACTTTAACAGTTCTGACTTCCCTGACTGTGAGGACTGACAGAGACTTTCTTTTACAATCTTTATCTTTCCAGTCTCAATCATAAAGGCAGAGATCTTCTGAAAAAAGAGATTATGAAATAGGACGTGGCTCTAGCCATCTCCATTCTCCCTTAAAACAAAGCCCCAAGAAAGGATGGATTCCCAGGCAAATGTTATTGCTGGATCAAGGACGGCGCAATAAGCCTACTGCAGGGGGCTTTCAAGGAAGCGGACAATCTGGATCTCTCTCCCTTATGATCAATTGCACAGTGAGTACAGTTCTGGCAAAACCGGGCAAAGATCCCCTACGTTGTGGCAACTACCCTCCAATTTCCATCCTAAACAATGACACAAACATTTTAGCGAGTATTTTGGTGACCAGTCTCAAACATGTTATTCAGAGCCTCAAACACGACACCCTAGTGATATTTGTTCCAGGAAGATCTTCGCGCAACCACCTCTGTACTCTAACCCATTTGCTATGGCTCTCTAAAAATTTACCGAAGGCTACAATCATCCTTTCTCTGACTCTGAGAAGGCATTTGACTGGCTAGAGTGGGAACATCTGCTCAGAGTTCTACGCCATCTGAAATTGGGGTAAAACTTCGTTTCAAATGTCTACTGCCTCTACACTGACCCCACAGTTTGAGTTAGCTGTGGCAAGTTCCAATCAGATGCTTTTCCAGTCCACAGAGGAACATGGTAGGACTGTCCACTTTCACCATCACTGTTCTTTCTGGTTCTGGAATCCATGGAGGCGGCTATTGACTAGTACAACCAGATAACTGGCATATCCACTACTGCTGGTTTTGCAAAGATACTTCATACACTGATAACATTTTGCACACACTCACAGAGCTTGACTGATCCCTACCAGCGTTTATGTCTTTCATGACATCCTGTTCTAAGATATTGAGATACAGAATCAACTGGGACAAGAGTGAAACACTGCCAATGCCATGTATCACCAAAAATAGTCGGGTTCCCATTTCAGTGGAAGCAATAACATCTCAAGTCCCTTGGTATCCTCATTAGTAGGGGCCTGAAGGGCATAGTCCCTGATAAGCTGTATTCCCTTATAACTAGAACCATCACTGAATACTTGAAATGAAACCATCTCAAAGTCTCCATTTGGGAAGAACACAAGTGGTCAAAATAGTAGTAGCCCCCCCACTTTACCTATATCATAGCAATGCTACACCTCCTTGCCCAGACCTCCCAACTCTGGGTAATAATGTATAGCTTGACATTATCTATTCCTGAAACAAACGGCACTCAATGCTTGTCTAGCCGGTTGGAAACAGACCCAATTCGGACATGCCGTGAGAAATGCATAACTTGATTTCATGAAGTCAAAACCATTTCAGGTAAACTCTCGCAACTTTCAAATAGAAACCAGTTGTTGCATAGTGAAAAGAACATCTAGTGTTAAACTAAAATCACCAGTTTTTAAAAGATTTATGTGAGTCCTGTCGGACACAATATATTATACATTTTTGGAGTTAATATGGCTAAAGTGCAATTTTTTAATGCCAACACATTTGTGCCTTTTTCTACTTCCTGAATTTGTGTGTACAAGAGCCAAAACTTGTCTTGTGGTGTGTTCCCAGGGTAGAAACCAAATAACCGTAATGGTATGATTTAAATAGCCTGCTTATGTCCACATACCTGATGTTAATACCTGTAGTAACAAAAAAAGTGAGTTGGCGCTTCATATGCGCCATCATGGAATGGATGGTGACATAGCGGATCCATATGTGAAATGTATACCATGTCTTTACAACTTTGCGAAAATTTGTTAAAATCCTGATAATTGTTACATATCCTTAATACCATCAAATGATATTAATATGCCATGACAATCTCCATGATTAGAGCGTGAATGAATTACGCGCATGCGCTGTGGCAAAACAAAAGACCCGGCTCAAGGCATGGAATCTCATTAACAGGTTTCACCATCTTAAGAGTCCTTGTATTCATTTATTTAACAATATCGGTGTATCCTTATGAGATCGAAAATGTGTAGAAAACCCATTATTTACAATGGTAGTGGTGCAAATTTGACTGTAGTTATTTCTGTTACGGGTGTCACTTTTGACTGATAAAAGTCTCTGTTTACTTTATAAAAGGTAAATGTACCTTCCCACATCTAACCGCTATTCTTATATTTCTGAAATTCAGCGACCTCTATAGACATGAGTAATTTTCTGTGTGTAATGTGCGCACATGTTCTATAAACTCTATATTAAAAATGTATTACAATATCACTGTATGTTCAAAAGCCCAATGATGATGTGGATAGCATTTATTTAATGATGTGCCCTTGATCCTAAGGAATTGAGTGTGGTAAAAGAAAACCTCAGACGATATGTGTGCAAATATCTGTCTAATAATATTTCCTAGTTCCCAAGGAACTAAACATGATAAATGAAAGCTTCTGACGATATATATATAACCATATGTCCCTAAAGTTTTTGCCTCATCAAAATCAGAAACCATGATCGTGATGTCAGTGTAGGCTCCCATGGTTAATAATAAGGTGAATAACATTTATCTGATAATATATCCTTGGTCCCAAGGATCTGAACATGATAAATGAGGACCTCTGAAGAAGCACATGTGAACATATATCCCTGTGGTTACTATCTCATCGAGATCCGTGACACATTCATTTGGTAATATATCCTCGATTCCAAGAAACTAAGCATGTTAAACATAATAGAGATATAAAAAAATGAAAGCCTTTAATAACCATATGTGAACCTCGGTCCCTGAGGTTGTTGTCTCATCAGGATCAGTAACCATGATCACAATATAAGAAGTAATGGAACTCATTATTTGTGTTGAGACCATCAGATACTGTTCTTAACCCCTTCAGCGCGGCGCGGATGTCCGCGCCACGCTGAAGATTCCGTGCGCGGGCGGGGCCATGACGGAACGGTTCCATCATAAGCACAGCCCAACCGACGTGCATGACGGAACCGTTCCGTCAAGCGCGTCGAAGGGGTTAAGTGGCACATCAACCTGGCCTCCGCTTGTCTTAAGGCAAGTTCCCTGTTTCCTCCTCTCTCATTTGAGATTATTTGTTCTATTGCATGGAACCAAATTCAAGTGTTGGTTAGATGTGCCGGATATTTGTGTGTGGCTACTGGATATTTTTCATCTTTATGTGTAATGGCCCAGACATATTTTTGTATTCAGAGCTCTAAACTTCGAATACTGCTACCAACATAGATTTGGTGTCAAGCACAGTCCACTTTGTAAATTGTAAAAGTAGTATTGCAGTTTATGATGAAGTCTATTGTGTGCTCTTTATCAGTGTTCTATTTAAACTTGGTCATTTTATTTTATCCCAAGTGTCATACAGAACATGTTCCACATGTGGATAATCCACATGGTTCTTCTGAAATCCAGATCTTTCTAATTTCTTTTTTATCTTTATCATAGATTGCACACAGTAACTTTCTTAGGCCACTACCTCTACTATATACCACTTTATTTTTATTTTTCATACAATTGCATTCAGTATAGAGTTGGAATTATGTAAATGGCAGTTCTTCCATAGAATGTTATAGACATGGCTTCTGTGGCCATTGCATTCTGTAACAAACATGACCTCCTTTTCTTGTCCCTTTTTCTTAGCATGCATATATTTTGGAACAAGACTGTGTTTCCTGTCCAATCATTTTGCTCCAATTTCTGCTTTTGTTAAACATGCATCATCATACCATCTCTCTTTGAAGCTCTGTTTTATTTTCTTCTCATACTTGATGAAATTCTGATCTTGACTACAAGAGTGCCTCGCCATGACCATTTCCCCATATGGTATGTCTATCGTTGCCTTAGGGTGGGCACCGGTAGCATGTCTGTACTATTACAGGATGTTTATTTCTGAATATATCACTCTGTATAGTGTTCGGATCTAGAAACAGTCTCAGGTCAAGAAAGTCAATTAACTGTCTAGATTATTTGATGGTTAATCTACATTAAATCAGTCCTCATTGAGATATCTGTAATATGCAAGGAGATCGTCAATGTTCCCATTCCATAGCAGCATGTATCTATGTACCCTCCAAAATAAATGTTGTTATTGCTCTAATCATGTGCACCAGAATCCGAGGCGTGCTCCGCCTCACACAAACCCATGAAAAGGTTTGTATAGGATGGAACAAACCTGGAACCCATCGCAGTTTCTTGCTTCTGTAAAAACCAATTGCCATCATGTAAAAACACATTCCGGGTCAAAATGATTTTGGACATTTCTAATAACATCAAAGTGTGTTCTAAATGTTTGGCATTGTATTTGTAAAGAAAGTATTTAAGTGCTTCTAAACCACAGTCCATCTTAATACAGGTGTAGAGACTCTCTATAACCATGGTCACAAAGGTGAGATCATCACTATCCCACTGAAAGTCCTGAAGTTTACTCAATACATTCATACTATCTTTCAAATATGAGGGGAGATGTTTTACAAATTGTTGCAAGAAACCATCAACATATTCAGCAATATGTTCCGTGGGTGCCCCATTCCCAGAAATAATTGGTTTTCCCGATGGAAATAGGCACCCTTTATGAATCTTTGCCAAGATGTAGATATAAGTGTATCTGGAGTGAGGTGCTTGTAAGTATTTATACTTTAAATTGGTTAATAAACATGAGTCATGCCAGTCAGCAAGCTGGCATTTATGTGTCTCTCAATCCAGGAGAAGGGATGTTCTTTCAGTTCCTCATAACATGCGTCATCGCATAGTTGTCTATTGATCCCCCCAAGATAGTCACATAGAGCCATCAGGACAATATCCATAGCCTTGTTTGGTTTGTGTATTACAAGGTTTGGATCTTTACTTAACAATTTCAAACGTTCCTTGGCTTTTCTAGTTATGTTTAAATAATATCTGCATTGCCAATTTTGAAAGGTCACCACTACCTTCTTCAACATTTAATGATGCAACAAGATGTATATCACTGAGAGCTGATATTGAGAATGTTGAAACATTAGTGGCATGCGATGTAATGCACAGCACAATAGAATGATCATCAAAATGCTTTTTTAATCTTTATTTCCGCAACAATTTACACAAATCAAGATGAGTATCAACAAAATTGCATGTTTCAGTAGAACAAAAATTCAGGCCTTTACTGAGAACTGATATCTCATGTTCAGTCAATGCCTGGGAGGAAAAATTAATGATACTTAATTCATTCAATGGCTGAGAGTCATCAGTGTCTTTGGCATAGCAGCACAAATACGTGTCTACTTCTTGACTTGAATGGCCCTGCATTGGAAGTTTGTTTGCATCCCTACTTTTTTGGTTTTTGCCCCCCTCACTTTTTTTTCTGTTTCCCAGTCTGCACACTTGAATTTCTCTTCAAAAATCTATGATGATATATTTGTTTCATCATCACTTGTGCCCTTCCCAGGGTCACTGCCCACGGAAGACAGAGCTGTGTTACTTGAAGATACACTCACTTCTTTTTCTATATTGGTGGGGCCTGTTGATGACCTATTAATATAATTTCATCATATTTTCTAGCAAAAGTGAAAATCCTTCCTCTTTCATAATCCCCACCTTAAGGCCAGTTCCATGTTTCCTCCTCTCTCATTCGTGAATATTTGTTCTATTGCATGGAACCAAATTCTAGTGTTGGTGCCTCATTCGAAATGATGGGGATTTTAGTCACCAACTCCAAGAGAAAGATGAAGAAACTAAGGGAGAAGATATTCAAACTAGAAAAATACATTTTTGAGATCAACTTAAGTGATGCAATACAGAGGAACTATGAGATACTAAAAAAAGAATTGTCCAATTACCAAGTATGGGCTACATGTATCAAGATTTTGAATAGCGAATTAGGTAATCACTATTCCAAATGTATGAAACTCCAAGAGTTTCCTTTAACGATTCTTAGGGGCTCCCAAACTGACCAACCTAATTAATATTAATGGCATTGGTCACAATTTGCGACCCCCTAGGAATCGCTAAAATCACAGAAATGGCAGCCTGCTTGGGTCAGCAGATGACAATGTCCTTGATTGCTTGTAAATAAAACAAGCTTTTTTTTTATCCACCCCATTTTTCTTAAAAGAAAATGGGTTGCGTTTAAAAGTTTTCTTTACATATTTTAAGATAAGGCAGTGATCCATGGGATGACTGCCTGCTCTTAAATAACGTTTTCGACACCATTTCCAAAGGGGAAGGGATCTCTTGGGGACCACCAACTTGAAGTTGTTGATAAATTGTGAATGCTTTGCGACCAAATTCACGGTCACAAAACATTTGCTGCGGTTCCCCATTTGGAAAGGCTGCCCTGAACATGCCCCTACCAAATACCAAATAGCTAACCCATTTAGTGATTCGGTAACAGGTTACCGAATCGGTTTGATACTTGTAAATAGCCTTTTTTGCATTAGCAAATGGGCCAATTCTGCGGATCAGCCCATTTGCGAAGGCAAAATTGGTTTATACATGTGGCCCTATATTTGAAGGAAAAAAAACAGAAAAAGATTAAACAGGATGATGGGGATTATGAAAGAGGAAGGATTTCCACTGTGTCATCAGTGATGTTATCAGGGATGTCACTGAACATGTCATGAGTGATGTAATATGTGAGGTCATAAGCAGGGGATTGTGGAGATGTAAGTTATAGTTATCTCATGTAACTATAACTGCTGAATTTCTATGGCTTTGTACAAGTGAAATCTGAACATGACTATAATGTCCCTGTAAGCTTTGTTTTTTTCAGTGAATTTCTAAGGTTTTATAATAGTAATTCCTAACTATAACATCCCTGTAACCTTTGATTTTTCAGTGCCTTTCTAAGGTTTTTTAAATTTTATTTCCTAACCAGTGGAGAAAGGGGATGGGGCCTCCCACAAGCTCTCAACAATCTCGCTGTGTGAAACTTACTGGAGGTAAAAGGAGGGGTTCTTGGCCCTCAAGTATACTCCATATCTAAGGAGATTTCATCCCCCAACCAGCAGTGTGCCAGCAGGTGTGTTTGCAGAGTGGTGGAGAAAGGGGGTGGGGACTCCAACGACTTCCTCCAGAGCCATCCTTTTGTTGGCCTTGGGGACCCCATTCCCGGGGTCTGTCATTTCATTAAAAATTAATTTTTATTAGGGAAGGTGGCCCACGTGGTACCCCCTACTCTGGGCCGATTTTGGGCCCGCCTGGCCCCTGTTCCTGAGCCCCGGGTACCCTATCTCCCAAAGCATGGCCTTTTTTAAAATGATTTTCAATAGGGTAGGGGCCCATTAAAAAACTGTGAGGGGGGCTGTGCTGCCCACCTCCCGGACTATTTTCAGCACTGGTGACCGCATTTCCCGGGGCCTGTTCATTTGTTATGGGTGCCTCCAGTGCACCCAGTCTGCAATGGGACCACAGAGGGAGACTCAAGGGCCCGCAGTCCCTGCTGGTCTTGCTTTCACATACAGCAAGCTGCTAAACATTCATTTCCCTGTTTCTGAAAGCAATTAGTCTGTTTGCCTACTCATGTGACAGCAGGCAGGGAAATACATGAGTTTTCTGCTGCCAGCAAGCACGAGCATTTTCACTGTTCACTGTTCTCGCTTGCGGGAAGTGGAGTGTTTGCTGTGGCTTGGCGGGAGTGGTTAAAGATCCCGCCAAGCCACAGCAAACAGATACATCCCGGGGTTGGGCACCCTGGGACAGAGCAGGAGCCGGCTCTGGAGGGTGGTGGTCCCCAGGGCTATTAGCGGCTCCAGGAGGAGAGCTGTGCAGCACCCTCCTTTCAAGAAGATGGGCTGGCCTGAGGAAGGTGGTGGTCCTCTGGACCATTTATGGCCCTGGAGGGTAGCTGTGTGGCCCCCCTACCAGTTTTAATGTTAATTTGGCCCCATGGAGTGGTTGGTTCCCGGGGCCAAGTGGGTCCATGCAACTCCCCCATTACCATTAATTTAGTCCCAGGGACGTGGGCAGTGGGGTCCGTACAGCCCACCCAGTTTATTTTTTCTATGTGCCCCTGGGGAGGTGGTGGTCCCCAGGGCCAGGGGGGTCAAAGAGCCCCCCTTTATTTACACATAGGCCCTAGGGAGGTGGTGTACCTGGGGTTTTTATAAGCCCCAGGAAGGGGGTCCGAGTGTTTCCCTCATTTAATTTGTGGCTGCCCCCGAGACCTGACTCTCCCGGGGCCCATAATTAAAGAAGTGCGGGAGCCGACGCTTCTTCTTTTTAAAAAAATGTTCAGCGAGATCCTCAGCTTCAGCGCTGCTCCTACTAACTTTTTTTTTTAAATCCCTGGCGGGGTCTCTCTGCTCCCCCCCATGAGGCCCCAGAATGGTCAGGATATTCATACCCGGCCTCTTCTCTTTTTTTAATGTTTTTCTTTGCCTCCATATATATACAAATTTGGATTTCAGTTAATATCTCTAAAGCTACAGCACAGATTCACACCAAATCACTGAAAGGCACTTCCCTGGAGCAATATCTACATTTCTGAAAAATGTGGTGTAATTCCGCTCAGTAGTTTGGGCTGTAGTCATGTCTAAAGTTCCTATGAAAATGAACATGGGGAACGCATTTTGGGACGCCCCCTTTTTCTCCAGCCCTGCTTGACACGTCACCACAAAACTTTCAAGACAGCAGCTGAAGTGAGTTTCATACTAGTTTTGAAAACTTCGTGAGGATTCATCAAACAATGCCAAAGTTATTGGTAAATGAAAATAAATATATATATTTATATGTACTATTGCAATCTTTGGTATATAAAGCCACCAATATTGGTGAAACAGTAGCTCTATTACAGCATATTCCAAAACTATCCCCTCATGAGCTGCCCTATTAAAGTGCAAGGCTTCATGAAAATCCAGAGGCCTTCTCATGAATGACTCTTCAGTATATATATCAAACACCCACGTTGAGCATAGATATGTTTAAAAAGGGGAAGGAGCCTCACAAGGGCCCCGGAGTGAGAGTCAGTGAGCTGGGAAGTGTTTAAATTAGATATGGTGCCACTTTAGTAGGCCAGCGCCACTTTAGGAGAATCTTTGTCCTGAAAGAACTCCATGCTGCCAGTCAGCGCTACCAGCGCATCTCCATTTTGGGCTGATTCAAGCACAATGAAAGAATCTGTCACTCAACTATGTTACCTAACCACACGCATGCCTCCCACTGTGGCCTGATTCGAGCCACCTATAGGTATGTAGCATATTTATAGCTCAGGCCATTCCCGCCCACCCAGTTCCTGAGGCTAGTCACCAGGGACTCCTCCTTTAGCAATTGGATTACCTTTCATAATCTCTCTCTATGTTTCATTGTATCCCCCTGGGTCCCAAAAATGAGCGAGCCAGTTTTCTTGGGATCGAAATGCTGCAGACTTTAAAAACACTGACCCTATATGATTGTTGGGTACTTTTTGTAACAGGCTGTGCTGTTGATGTGTTTGTTGATACACTTGTTGATCACGATTTATCACATGAGTGTTTCTCCACTAAAGAGAGCACCAATGTTTATTTTGCACCATTATTCACTGTGCTGCTATGTGTCTTGCAATTGTTTTTCATGTACTCCTTTGAATACATTTGATTCACTATTTGGTTCTTTGCATTTAAAGTATTGTTACTAGAGACAAGTCTGTTTTTGTTACTGTAGGAGATAGATACATAAAGGACAAACAATAGGTATACCTGTTATGTTTTCAAAAAATGATGGATATTTTACTAATGTTGCCTACCTAGATAAACATTGCCACCAGTACAACACATAGTAATAGGCTGCCAAGCCCCGGCTATATTTATTCTTTGACTTTTATTCACTGTTCTGTAGTTCTAATGTTGTACTGCCTCCTAAGCATCACTTCCATGGTGCTGCAGAGCTGTGCAAGCTTCACTGGGTGAAGTTTTCATTGTCCTCTGTTACAACTCCTCTGGCAGTACTGTGGTGCCTCGCAGGAGGGACGTGCAGGGTCCCCCAGGAATACCATGGTACCAGTAGTAAGAATATTTTTGGGTCCCTATGAGATCTCTTTGGGTTACCCTTTTCCCATAAGTGCCAGGATGTCAGAGTGTCTTGACACTGCCCCTTATATTCTTTTTTTACAAGTCCTAGTGGGGACTAAAACATGAATCTTCAAGTTGCAGCCATCCAATCACATTGTTCAATCCCACAGGAGATCAACTGATTTGTGCTCAGTTCTGTAGGTTTCCACATTATAGCAAAGTGCACAGCCTCAACAAAGGTAAAATAGGTCACACATATTTATGCAAGCCAACATTGAGCACACGTTTGGCATCCTCAATTCATGTTTGAGATGCCTTGATCATACGGGGATGCTCCACTATTCTTATGTTACTCTTGAACTACATCCCCATTCATGTTACCTGAGTGGGCTACACAACAGAGGTCAGAGTATACAGGTGCGTAATCAACTTGTGCCCTCATTTTTCACTTCAGGGGCTTTTTTGGTTGGTGCATTGCAGTGGTTGGTCAGTGCTGAGTCAATGAGGAATGGTAGACTACGACACCATCCAGATATACCATCCTGAGGCACAATTGTTGCAACATCATGGTGAAACATCCACATTTGCTAGTCTCATGTGCTATACATCAACTGACACTTAACTCACTCACCCATTCATCTATATAAATTATGACTAGATTATTCATTAAAACCCTTACAATTTTAGTCCACATTTGAACGCCACACGTGTATAGACAATTATATATATATATATATTCACTGAAAAAACCATAGGTTTCACACATGTTATAGTTAGCGGAAATTTTACTGATAAAAAACCAATGAAATTGCCCCGTTATAGTTAGTGCTGGCAACTATAACTCACGCGACCGCAATCCTCTGCTGATGCTAATACTGTATTTAGACACTTATTTGCCCATGTCTTCTTCCATACATTTTTAGCTATACATATATTACAAATATTTTTTTTTCATAAAGACACATATGTCATCAGCAGAAGATTGCGGTCGCGTGAGTTATAGTTGCCAGCACTAACTATAACGGGGCAATTTCATTGGTTTTTTATCAGTAAAATTTCCGCTAACTATAACATGTGTGAAACCTATGGTTTTTTCAGTGAATTTGCAAGGTTTTTTAAATGCTAATTCCTAACTATAACGTGTGTGAAACCTATGGTTTTTTCAGTGAATTTGTACGGTTTTTTAAATGCTAAGTGACTTTACGCCATTCGTGGCGTGCGCGCCCACTTAACGCAGTTCGTTCCGTGCGCGCACGGTGCGCTTCGCGCACCGTGCGCGCACAGTGAGCACGCGGTGCGCTTTGCGCACCGCGCACCCACTTTACGCAGTTAGTGCCGTGCCCACGTTACGCTAGATGGGCCATGTACGCACGATGCGCTTCGCGCACCGTGCGCACATGGAGGACATATTATGCGCTTCCTTGTGATAGGTAATCTGTTGAAATTTTTTGGGAAATTTCTGTGCTCTGATAAGCCATGCACAAAGGGTGGCCTTCGGCCACCATTTGCACAAGGGGTGGAGAAAGTGTGGATAGTGTTTTTTTTATTTTTATTTTTTTACCGTACGCTTACGGTAAGCGTACGGTAAGCGTACCCCGCGAAATTGCCGAAAAAAAAATAATGCCGTTTTTGCTCTTGGGGGATGTTTGGGGACTCCCTCAACATGACTATGTGAGAGGGAGTTGTCAAAACATCCCCATAACATGTTTTTGGCCATCATGTTTGATACATAACACTCAGTGCGGTAGACAAAATGGCGGACGCCGCTTCCTGGTTTCTGCCGATTCGAATGTTTACTAAGATCTAAGAGCCAATCAGAATCGCGCTCGCGCACGCCACCGTACGCTTACCGTAAGCGTACGGTAAGCGTACCGTAATCGGGCTCAGATATATATATTGATTTAAAGGCTATTTTCTCAGAATCTACTGAACAGATTTACACCAAACCTACAAAAGGCACTTCCTTGACCTAGGGACTACCTCTCTGCCAAATTTCTAGTAATTCTGTTCAGCCGTTCGGGTTGTAGCTCGTTCTAAAGGTCCTATGGAAAAATGCATGGGAAAAACGCGTTTTGGGACCCCCCTTTTATCTCAGCCCCCGCTTGACGAATCCCCCCGAGACTTTCAGGGTAGGAGCGGAGCGTAGCGCCCCACCTATTTTGAGAAATTCGCGAGGATTCGTCGACCGGCGCCAAAGTTATTCAAAATAGAATGTTGAGGTTTTCCTATGGAAACGTGGTCCTAACTATAACTACCTACTGGCGACCGCCAGTAGGTATATATATATATATATATATATATATATATATATATATATATATATATATATTAACACCCTGATCGTCTTTCCACAAACAGGCACCAACACCGTGAAGAATTATGGCACAGAAGGCGATTTATTTCAAATTCAGGTCAGACGCGTTTCGGCGGTAAAACCGCCTTGCTCACTGCATGAAATGTTCTGTCAGTGTCAGCCAAACAAATACCTCCACCATTTACCTAAGGTTGCCTAGACAACCAAAAGATGTCATAGACATAGAAGTTTTTCACCGTGACTTTACAAAATACATTTGTACGTGAACATATGTAATAACATACATTGATAATTAATAGGCCTGGGCGGTAAATTCCGTTCCGTTCGCGGAATTTGCGGAATTTGGGTAATTTCGCGTTCCGCGGAGAACGCGAAATTGCCCAAAAATCTGCGTTCCGCGACTTCGCGAAATTATTGGCTTGCTTGCGTTCTCAATATGCGTGTTCGCGAGATATTTCACCCCGAGCACGCAAACAGCGATCGCGAACAGGAAAAAAGTATCGCGAACAAGCAATTCCGCGTGTTCGCGGAATTTCTGCGTGTTCACGGAGATTTTTTACCGTTTCGCGGAGATTTGCGTAACGCGATTCCGCAAATTCCGCCCAACCCTAATAATTAAACAATATAAGTTAGCATCATAAGGCAAATCATTTCCTAAAATAAAGATTGAGTTCGAAAGTCACTCTAAAAATAAAAAACACACATAAATGATTAGGAATACCGCTTGAAAAGAGACGGAACATCCAGACTCAGTGTGTCCCATTTAATGTGCTCTATACCAAGGTGGCTGTATTGGCGTGCAGAGGAGGGTATGTGGCATATGATTATCATATAACAATAATTGTAAACTTAACCGGCCTGAACAGTCTCCGCTAGTATGTACAGTCTCAGAATACGAGAACAGCAAACACATCGTAATGCAAAGTAAAGAAAGTGGGGACTGCCACTTGGAATATTTCCTTACATCCACATGAAGGGAACAGCATAGATGACAAGTGCCTCTATCTGTTAAAAATTAAAAGGAAAAAGGTGGGTTATATATCACCATAATGAGCCCCTAGTACTAAGCCAGGGGGGAAAGGGTACATACAAAGCTAAGTGAATCTTCCGCCCAAGTGGGCAAAAAGAATAAGTACGATCTGTATTGGCAGGCCAGAAAAGAAAATGTATTACCTATTGCCCTCCTACTGTACTTGAACAAAGTATAAACAGGAATAGAGACACATGTATAGTGGGGCGGTATTACAGGTAAATGTGAAATGTCATAACAAAATGTCAAGGTTTAGAACAGTCATGCTCCGAGGAAAGGGTTCAAACGAAGAGGCCAATCTTCTCAAATAACGAATCAGAGATGGACGTTAAGCGCTTCATCGCTTAACGTAAATATATATATACACACACACACACACATATATATGTAATAACAAATACAGATTCACATAAAGACATCTTCATGATCACATACATGTACTTCTAAATGTATTTACAAAATGTATATTACTTAAAATGTGCTACAACACAAGGAAAAGTTTATAAACTGCAAGCCTGTTTCCCTTTTTGTTTTCTATAATGCTATGTAGGCAGAGAACTCCAAAATAGATTCAGAGAGCTCAGCAGTCAGGGCAGCAATCTCCATCCACCATGAAAAACATGACAGAAACAGGAAGTAGTCCAATCCTGAACAATCCAAGGACTACCAAACAATCTAGTTACATCTTGTTGCTCCTTTATATCCAGTAATCCCCAAAACAGCAGTGGACTGAAAATGAACATAGGATTGAAAACAGAAAATTCCCAGTTTCAGACTGGATTGCTATATGACAGGTCTTCCTCAGAAGTCTCCCAACTTCAGATGGGTCAGATAGCATGGAGATACAGAGCTCGTTCTAAGATGCTCTCTCTCTCAAGGCAGAGAAGATGTATGTGGGGCTCTTTCCCTAGTTCTGATACATCAATAGCACAGGTTGTTACCCAGGATCCATCACGAATCACATTATCTGGTCAGGCACACATTCTCATAGGTACTTTTCCATTGGGCATCGATGCTCCCGAGCAGCGGTGAAATGACCTTTGTTCCCAGGCTCTGTCTCTGGTGAGAAAGTACAACAGTCCTCCATTATCAGTATCAACGCTTAATGTATCCCCTTCTCCCCTCAGCTAACTCTTAAAACAAAGACATTATTCTAGCTAACAAGGATGATTCTTCCACCTGCAACAGAAATGTGAGAAAGAACAAATCCAACATGCACATAAAACTCAATTATTAACTCTAATGCGAGAGCTTCCAGGGAAAATGCATTTCAGCCCTACAGAATTCAGCTAACATAAGAGAAATGGAACACAAGCTTTACAAGTTTATATAAAAAATGAGGCACATTTGAATATTATTCCTGCCTACACGATTAATAAACACATTCAGAAATAAATAATTGTCAATTGTGCTACAAAAGTGCTTCTGTTAGTGTTTCTGCTGGTTACATTTGATTACTTCACATTAATTCTCCACATATTCCATACAGTGATCTAAATAAATTGCGTTCATGTCATCACGTTACAAGATTCTAACACTTAGGTTAGTACAACATAAGACTAAATGCAGATGCAGCCTACACGTGTGATTATAATAGACCCCTACAATGAAAAATGAATTTTTGAAAAACATCAGTAAAGAAGAGCAACTGCATGCTCTGGATTAAAAAAATTGTGAAATGAAGCTAAATCTTTTTTTATGTTTTCGGATCTAGAGAAATCTTTTTGCTTTCTGCTAGATTCTGGGTAAACACCGAGGTTTCCCACACTCTTTCCTGCACTTCCTATATCACCAACATATAGTTTAGTATGGGTATATATCTAGTAGTACAGAGAAATATGGGCAAGTTAACACAAAGGGCCATATTTGGAAAGATACACTTGGTCATGACCTTCACTCTATCGTGGTTGGCCTGAAACCCCACCC
Organism: Triturus cristatus; assembly: GCF_964204655.1. Taxonomy (NCBI): domain Eukaryota; kingdom Metazoa; phylum Chordata; class Amphibia; order Caudata; family Salamandridae; genus Triturus; species Triturus cristatus. The sequence goes on along the minus strand of NC_140593.1, from coordinate 485,606,739 downwards.
CACTTTCCTTCCATCTCTGTCAACTCTTGTCTGCCTACCCACGAATATATGTGTATTACAGTATTGTAATGTAATGCAACGTAAAGTGGTAAATGATGTGGAAGATATGACAGCAAAATTTGCACCAACTTGTCACATACATCTACAAGCATCCTCCTCACACAAAAGTAAGACTGCAATCATGTTAGAGTTTAAAACATCAATTTTAATGAATATCATATTTGAAGATGTTAAAAAAATAAATGTTTGGATTTGCATTGGCAAAAGATCACCTTCCCTTGGGAAAAGGGTTAAAAGACAAAAATAGGGCATAAGGGCATAAAGGTAAATGGGCAACTGAAATAAAAAAATCCTTTGAGATCTTGTATTAACTTACTTGTTTATTGGTGCTCAATTCCACTACTGCTGATTGTTGGCACAAGGGTGACTTATGTGAATTCCCTGGTGGTCAGTGCCCCTCTCTCTTGCCTGTTCACAGCACGAGGCTGCTATACTACTAAGATAGGGTGACCAGTGCCCTTATCGATTGATAGGGTGACCAGTGCCCTACATTAACTTAGGTGATTTCCTACGCTTGGTACCTTTGAGACAGGACAACCATTGCACGCTACACTCAACATTCCTTGCCGTTGTCTGCCTGACCCACCACACGGTCACCAATCCTTGACCATCAACATCAAGACGATCTAATTTAAAATCTTTGGCCAATATCATTGCCTTGGTCCCCAGAATCCCTTGTGTTGAAGAGACCCCGTAACGCGAGAGGGTCGAAACGTCGTCGACTTTTAAAAGGGAGAGTCCTAGGACACGAGAAAAAATTGCTATTGAGTGAATTGATAAATTGATTCCACAAGGGACCTCCCAGTTTATTCCAATAACCAACTACTACTTTTTATTGGTCACTGTATAATATGTCACTGTTGGTTTTGGTCACTATCCTGGGACACGAAAGTCACTTGGATCACTTTTTATCTTGTATATAGTGTGAATACACAGTAATAGCTTAACTCTTTTTTTCTTATGGTTTTTGTTTGCATAATAAAAGCTATGCCCATGTTCGGCTGAAGTGGGCTTGAGAGAAATTCTTTGTTTGTGGGCTTCAATTTTTAAAACTTTGATTGATTCTATATTTATCTAATATAATAACCTTACTTTATCTTTAACATCTATTGTTCAAATAAGTTCCCTGTGAACATTGTCTGTTGGCTGACAATTTATTTATGTAACACATTATTGTTCATGTATCTAGCTATGTTCTAGCCTCCCCAGATGATATTAGCATAGAGGGTGCTGAATACGTATTCATGTGGTGGGTTAGTGCTTTGATGTTAGGGTAATGTGATAATCATTTTTTATGTGCTCTGATTTGCTGACGAAATGCTGCCTTTGTTCACAACACATTGAGTCTGCAGATCTGTATGCTAATATGCCAAAATAATTCATAAAACCCTCATTTTTTCAAGTGAGCCAGAAGACTTTCCTGTTCTGAAAGGGATGCTGTCCATTTATTTCCCGCTTTTTCTGCCCACTTGGGACTTGCAATCATTTCAGATTTTTGCATACTCTGTATAATTCTGCATCAAGAGCCTTCATGGCATTGATTTTGTACCACTTTATGTTTAAAATCTATCATAAAATCCTTTTCATTGATCTAGAATTCAGTTATTGAGTGGGTCCATTCACTCCAAATCATTTAATTGATTTTATTTCCTGATTATGATGTTTGGGAGGTGCTTAATATGAGTGCCTTAATACTCAGAAACATTGTTTCACAAAATTAGGTTTAACAGCGATTCCAATACAGTGAAATGTGGGAACTCTGGTTCAGAAAAATTTTGGGATGCCTACATTTCAGGATTACTTTTTTGCTCCTACACCTGCATGGCACTAATGTTTACATATTTTGGTGTGGTAACAGAATGTCATGAACTAAACATCATCTTACACAAAAAATGTGTTCTAATTATTGTTTACTAAAATGGCACCTCATTTGGTTAATAATAGAGAATCTATATCCATTTGGAAGATCATTTTGTAAGTGATAATTAGATTCAATATTTATGGCAAACAATATTTTTTCAGCCATAATCTGACATATAATCAGTATATTGTGCACCAATTGGTCAGCGCAGCAGCTCTCCAACTGCTGAGGTTTTGCTCGTTGTCAGCTGGGCTCTGTCCATAATCTGTCAATTGTTTGTAAACTTCTGTTCTGTTGTATTGTTTCATTGTATTTTTTTGCCACTGCTGTATCTCTTCTGTTTTGTTGCTTGCGGTTGTTTCTGTGTCGCTCCCGCTGTTCTTTCTTGCTCCTTTTCCTCCTGCTTCCCACCTTCTGCCAGTCCCTCCCATCTCCCAGGACAGCTCCTCCACCAACCGGAGATATACCGCCACCGAGCTCCAAGCCTTTAACTCCACAACACAAATACTGCCACAACTCTCCCCACTCCACGCTGGAGCCTTTTAACTGCCGGCAATGCCTCTTCTTCTGCAACACCAAAGCTCCAACACACATAGACTGACCACCACCACACCTACCGCAACCACCCCTGACTGTCTCAGTTGCCTCCTGCTCAACACACGGTCCCTCTGCAAGCACGTCACCGAGATCTAGGACCCCCCCCACCTCCTTCACCCTGACATCATCTTCCTCACCGAAACCTGGCTCAACCCTGTATCCTCGCCCGACATCGCCACATCCATGCCCAACAGGTGCTGTTGTACACTGAGACCACATAAACATGCACAGAGGGGGAATCACCATCATCCACACAAAAAACATCCACTGCACAACCACCGAAGATGCTGTCACCCCGATCATGAAACACCTTAACTTCCAACTCCAAACTGACAGAAAAACCATCAGCGGAACACCCTTGCCTACAGACCTTCAAGACCGCACCCCAGTTTCTGTAACGCCATTCCTGATTTCATTGCTCTGCTTGCCATCCACTCTGAAAGTGAAATCTTCCTTGGGGACCTCAATTTTCACCTCAACAACCCCAATGATGCCAACACCACCAACCTCCTTGAAAGCATGAGCAACATCAGCCTCACCCAACTAGTCACCAACCCCACTCACATCAGAGGACACACACTCAACCCCATCTTCACGGCCAGTGACAGAATCAAGAACAGCAATGTCACTGAGCTTACCTGGACTGACCATGCCATCATCCACTTTACCATCGTGGGACCCCCAAGCCCCCGAACATTTCACACTGCAGCTGGTAGAGGATCTGAGGGAGGCAAATTATATTTCTTTTTAGTTTTATATAGCGAGAACTAGACCCGAATCGGGTATCAGAGCACTTTACATGAGCACCAGTTTCGTTAGAGAAGGACACATTCATTTTTGTTAGGCACATGGAGATTAAGTGATTTGCCCCGAATCACAGGATGTTGAGCGTTGTTGATGAGACTCGAACCTGGTTCCTCAGCTTCGAGGTCGACTGCTCTAGCCGTAAGGCTACATCCTGTCCCCCAATGGACTGACGCCCTCAACACCTCCTGTCCTCTCACCGTAACAAACCTAGACCAGTCAGTCAAGAACTTGCCCACCTGGATCATAGACTGCACCGACAGAGTCACTCCCAGTAAACCCAACAAGCTCTAGAGGTCTGCCAAGCAAGCCAGTTGGTACACTACAGAACTAAGAGCCATGAAGAGCACATGAAGATGACTCAAAAGTAAATTGTGCACCTGCACAGAGCCCACGAGCTGAACAACATTCAAATAAGCTCTCAACCAATGCCAACAACTCCTGAAAAAGACAAAAAGAAGTGCTCTGGGAGACTGCATTGAAGCAAGTTCCATCCACAGCAAGGAACTCTTCAACATTGTCAGAGAGTTCTCCAGACCTAGATCCACCGAAAATGTCATCACCCGTTAACAGGAACTCTGCACTCCTTGGTGGACTTCTTCCATGACAAGATCTCCAACATCTACAGAAATTTCGATCCCCAAACTCAGCAACGAAACTGATTGCGGCCACAGAAGACATCAGATCCCTCCTCGACCAGGGAAACATGGTAGCACTGATCCTCCTCGACTTCTCAGCAGCATTCACACAGTATCACACCAAAATCTGATCAAAGGCTTCACAACATTGCAATCCAAGGAGACGCCCAAAAGTGGATCACCTGCTTCCTGACAGGAAGGACCCAGAGAAACCACATTACCCCCTTCACATCGGAACCCAAGAACACCATATGTGGCAACCCTCAAGACTCACCCCTCAGCTCTACTCTGTTCATCACCTACATGACTTCCTTGGCCAATGTCATCCGAACAAATAGAATAAACATCATATCCTATGCCAACGATATCGAGCTCATCCTCTCACTATCAGAAGACCCCTCTGCCACAATGACCAACTTCCACAGATGCATGATGAGCATCACTGATTGGATGAGAGACAACTGCCTACAACTCAACACAGACAAGACAGAAGTGCGGATCTTCGGGAACAATTCCTGGTGTCTTCCCGAACTTCGACACTCACTCACCCTGGCTGACCAGGCCTGCAACCATGGCATCATCATGGACAGTAAGCTGACCATGACTGGACTACAGCAATGTACTCAATGTTAATACCTTGCTGCAAAGTCATGAAACAACCTCCCAATTCATCTATGTATCTCATCCTCTGCTAGAATTCAGAAAAGGACTCAAGACCTGGCTGGTAAACTGAGCCCCCTGCAGCAGTACGGTCAGTGCCTGGATATACTGAGGGGGGTTTAAACCACAGTATTCAAATCCAGATTGATTGATTGATTAACAACTGAATGTTAGTCTTAACCTGATAAATGTATGTAATTGTTCATAATGTTTACAATAGAAGATGTCCCATGGATTCATTCAGTTAAAAGGGTGGATTACTTCTTTCATTTATTACAATATTTACTGTAAAAAGTCCATGACCTTGTTGCACGCCCTTCAAATACAAGATTGGACTAAAAGGCAGAATTACAGGGGCTCTGCTGGACAATACTAATCCATATCTGTCTGGACTTGATGGGATACAAATGCATAAGAATTGTACATCAAGGATTCATGACCACACCAATGCGTTAAGGTCTATCAAATCCACAAAATCTCCTGGAACCAAGATGCAAGTTAAACCAGTTGATTTGTGATCTTTGTAGATTAACAAAGAATCCATTTTTGTGTAAGTTTCAGTGCAGTGATTAAATGCTAAACTTCACCTGAAGGAAGGATGGCACATGGATCACAAGATTATCTTATTCAAGCTGGATGGCAGTAGATCCCTTTACCATTGAACATGCCCAGCAGAAAAGTTTGCCCCTCTGTCAACACCCTGAGTGAAGGTAAGAGATCAAACAAAAGAACTCTAAATAAAAGCATTGACCATTAACCAATAGCATCAAGATGCACCGATTTCAAGAATGAATTGCCATGTGACGGCATGCGTCCTGAAATTATAATTTTCTCTGAAAAGCCATTGTAAAACCCAAATAAAAATGTGCTAGACTACTGCTATCATGAAAGACCAGTCGATGATGTGTCCTTTGGTTGTTTGAGTCCAGATAGAAGCTGTCAACATCTATAAAGGAGGCATCATTTACTATATCCAGAAACTAGTCATCTGATATAAAAGGTTAGTCCTGAAGAATATTAGGTCACACCTGAAAACCAAGTGGATGATTGTGAGCAACTTCCTTAGGTTCTCTGTCAGGCTAAGCAGTTAACATTTTTTGACTAGATGAATAACAGTATTTACCATGCAATATATCTTGAATGTGAAGTCTTCCACAAAAGAATATTTGAGTTCCTGAACAGAGGATGTTTATGCTGATGGGGATTGCCCTGATATGAAGGCATGCCTGCATTTGTCAAGTGTTTTTCAGCATACTCTATGGCTCTGGCTCGTCAGCTTGAGCCCTACAAAAAGGAAATGGAGCTTTTAAGAACTTCTTGACTCAGTCTGATGTCAGAATCAATGTGTGACTTAGGCAACAAAGGAGGTGCCTGCGAATTCTGCATAACCTTATTGTGCTTGAAATGTGATACCACGAAAGAAATATAGTTGGAATTCCAAAGTCTCCAAACAAGTGAAACACTTTTCACCTAATTGAATTTCCTGAAAAAGAATGTGCAATCTATGAGTGCTCGATAGGCTGCATGCGATCCAGCACAGAAGGCTTGAGGTCAGGGCCAGTCTGGGTTCACCAAAAGCAGCCCTGGCAAAAATGTTCAAACCAGCCCCACTTACTTCATCTCCTTGTGCAATTTCTGTCTTTCCATCCATCCATCCTCTTGCCCTCTCCTTCTCTCCTCTTTGATAGCTATTTCCCTCCCCTACCCTTTCCTCTTTTTCTCTCTCACTTGAAGCCTCCCTGTGCGGGCTGCAATTAACCTTGGGGAGTTGGAGACAACGACAGAGGCACCAGGATCGGCCCACAGCTTTCAAAACTGACTTCTAAGGGTTCTAGTCCACTGGAGAATAAAACACCTCTCCGACCCTTCTGGAGGCCTTCAATCAGATTTTCCGTTTGACACTGAGAGATTTCTAGGCCTGGGCCAAAATTCCGTTCCGTTCGCGGGAATTGCGATAATTTGGCATTTTCGCGCTCCGCGGAAAGCGCGAAAATGTCAAAATTTCCGCATTCCGCAGCTTAGCGATAATTTGTTTCTTGCTTGCGCTGTAAAATAATACATTCTCGCGTGCGCGCGATCACCTTACCTGAATCTCCGCATTCACCGACAAGTTTTCCCGATCCGGTCGCGTTCTTCACGAGATGCTGGATTGTTGGTAGCCATTTGCGCTGTCTCGCGACAGTTCGCGCCTGCAGTAACGCCATGCGTCGCGCGATCACGTCTTTCTTCTCGCGATCATGCACCGCGATACAAGTGAAAACAAGATGGCCGCGCCCTGCCAGCAACCGCATGGGTAAGTTGGCGAGCCGCGACCACGCAGAAAATACCGCGAACGGGCGGGAAAAAAACTTCCGCATCTTCGCGATATTTCGCGTGTTTGCGGAGATTTTTAAAATTTTCGCAATAATTTGCGAAAGTGAATTTCGCAAATTCCGCCCACCCCTAGACATTTCCAAGTAAATCAAAAGGGTTAATTGTCCGCATGAAAACTATCAAACACATATGTTTTCGAGGCATCCTGCAATGGAAGCAGTGCTTAATTTGAGCTGATGGTTATGAGTGTGGCCCACCAGCACTTACTTTTGGGCACTAGAATTTTTTTTTTTTATCAGACTTTGACCCAGATCAAGAGGAAGAAAAGCACAAAAGGGAGTAAGAAGGAAGAAGATAAAGATGGAAAACGAGTGACAAATGCAAAAGCAGAGACAAAAAAGGGAGTGGGTTTGAGGGGCAGAGAGTTTCAGCTCTTGGATTAAAGAAGCATGATGGGGATTCAAGACTAAACAGACATTGTATTTGGTACTGTATTCTTCTGTAGCACCAGCTGCACCTTCTCAGCAAGATTTTAGGGTACCAGCACTTAATATTTCCCGTATTAAGCATTGAATGAAAGACTAGTCTACTTCCGTCTCTTCCATTAGTCATGCTTAGTTGTAATGGTGTGGAGGGGAATAGTTTTTCGGAGACCTAAGGTCACTTGCATCCTCTATCCAAGCATGTCTTTTTTGGAGCTCTAATTGAGAATCCGTAGAGCATGAATCAAACCACTTTGGCATTAAATGCCAAAATGACTAGTTAGAGTAAAGGTTGAGTGAGGGTGGGGCTGCATATTTTCAATCCATGATTTCTTTGTTCTTAGATATTTGGGCTATTAATATGATCTTCCAATGCAATCAGTAATCGTTACTGCATTCCCAATTAGTTATACGTCTTTACCATTTCAAGTAATAAGCCCATGCAGTACCAATATTCTATTTTTAACCAAATGTCTTTATTTCACGTTTTTGAAATTCAAATTTTGCCTATTGGTTCCAAAATGTCAGGTTTCACCGGCTCCCTTGCCTTTTGTTTTCTCTGCTTGCCTGATGCGTATGTATTCGTGCTGGACGATATCCTCACTTCCGGCTTGGTCCGTTGCGGTCTAGTCATTCCCGAAGGCACTGGGGCATCACCAGCGCTTCCGGGGGAATCCGCTTATCAGCGGCGGCTTTTCCCCTGTCCTGCGCTTCGGATTATTGAACCTGCCGCCAACGCCTCCGGAGACTCTGGCTACTGCTGTGTCCTGAGCTCGGAGGATAACTTTGCTGTTTCCCTTTCCACACGGCAATTACCAAGCCAGCCCCACCGCGCTGAAGCACATTAGAACTTGCACACCGTGCTGAAAGCGC